>NC_134729.1:24761256-26011256 GCF_049634645.1 Pelodiscus sinensis | reverse complement strand
AGATTGGCAGAGGCCCTGGAGGTTTTTCGCCTTCCTCTGTAGCATTGGGCACAGATCACAGCTGAAGGACTCTCTGCATGTTGGGGCCTTCAAAGTATTTGAAGGCTTCAATATCTGAGACATAGGTGAGAGGATTATTCTAAGAGGGGTGGGCGAGATTCTGTGGCCTGCACTGTGCAGGGGGTCAGACTAGATGATCATAATGGTCCCTTCTGACCTTAAAGTCTATGAGTCTATGAGATTAATTCAATCTAGCTATATACATCGGCCATACTGGACAGTCCCTACATAAAAGAATAAATGGACACAAATCAGATATTAGGAATGGCAGTATACAAAAACCTGTAGGAGAACACTTCAGTCTCCCTGGACACACAATAGTAGATCTAAAGGTAGCCATCCTGCAGCAAAAAACCTTCAAGATCAGCCTTCAAAGAGAAACTGCTGAGCTACAGTTCATCTGCAAGTTTGACACCATCAGCTCAGGATTAAATAAAGACTGTGAATGGCTAGCTAACTACAAAAGCAGCTTCTCCTCTCTTGATATTCACACCTCCAGATCAGCTGCTAGAAGTGGGCCTCATCCTCCCTGATTGAATTAACCTTGTTATCTCTAGCCTGATTCTGGTCTGCATATTTATACCTGCCTCTGGATATTTCCACTACATGCATCTGACGAAGTGGATCTTCGCCCACGAAAGCTTATACTCCAATACATCTGTTAGTCTATAGGGTGTTACAGGACTCCTTGTCGGTCTCTATGTTGTTCTTCTTTTCAAACTAAAATCTCTGCCTATATCTCTGCCATCTCCCCATGGATGTCTAGCCATCCATCCTTCAAGTCCAGCATGGTTAACAGGGCTCTTAACCCTCTCCTGTCACCTTCTTTCTCTGTCACTGCAAGCACCACCACCACCTGTCACAGGCCCATCATTTTTTACTCTGACTTCTAAGTGTTTTGTATCTAGGTGATGTATCTGTATATTGGAGACTATATGCGCATAGCAGTTAAGATACGGCCTTACCAGCTGTATGCATCCAAGTAGCTCAGACTCTGGTCCAGGCTCTCGTCTCAATTATTGCGGCATCCTTTTCTCTCCTTGACAGTTTGTCTTGCCCTCTGTCCATTCAGAATGTTGCTGCAAGACAGTTGTCCCATCCAGTTTCCCCTCTTTGCGTCCCTTCACTGTTTCTCCCCTTTTCTTAACACATCAAACATCTTGTCTTCACTTTTGCAGCCTGTCCTGGGTCTTACTATCATCTCTCATACAGTATCAAAACATTTACTTTTCCCCTCTCAATATGCAAAGATGCCAGCCTTCAAACAAGCATTTTCATAATGTCTTCCATGCTCACTCTCTGTAAACCCATCTCATTATCCTGCTTCAGATCTCTCCTTTAGACTCTCTTTTGCTGTGATGCCTATAAAAAAAAAAAGTAACAATTAGGCCAGTAGTGCTCTGATACCACTTTCTAGTATGCTTGCTGATGTTTGCTTCATTGTTTCCATTGTCCCTTGTCTTTGAGGCTGTCTTTTTGCTTGAACAGTGCCTAGCACAATGCAGTCTTAGCACAGTGTCCAAGATCCCTAGTCATGCTACTACAAATGGTAAAAGGCTTTTTCAAGGTTGGTATGTTAACCCACGTGATCCTGCCTAATGTGTTCATTGCAAGCCTTGCAAAATCATCATTTTACGTACTTTTGCATGAGCAAGGTACTTGACTCTTTACAATATAAACACATGAAAGCAATGCCCATGCCACAAGAGCTTACATGGGATGTGTTGGTCTGTTTGGGGGGGACTTTGCGATGTCTTTGTTGTTACATTTTCAGATTTTCGTTATATCAGCCCACCCACAATCCACTCGGACTTGTATTAAACTACTTTTTTGCTCCAGTAGATCCATGGGCAGTTAATTTTCTGAATGAAAGGTGGTGCTAATCTACAGACCACACAACAAAAATGTAAAAGTTTCACTAGTAGAAATGGCTTTTTCTTTGCTTAATTATTTGAAAATCTTGTAAGTTTTAGAAGCAAGTTGTATAATGTTGTTGTCACTAAGGACATCTTAACATAATGAAAAGGGCATTCTCCATTCCCCCTCTCTCCCAGACCAAGCATTTTTTGGTGGATGCTCCAATTTGGTTCCCCATTCTGGTAGGGGGTGGGGAAGGGGGTTAGAATCTAGGAACTTGTCATTCTTTTACATCTTGCTTTGGGATTTTTCTTCCTGTTACTGCAGTCTTGTAAAAAACAATATTTTTTTTCTAACTGCTTTTTGTGTGTTCTTCAGCTAGCGGAGTTTTGAAAGGATTCGATCCTCTTCTAAACCTTGTGCTCGATGGCACAATTGAATATATGAGAGGTATGTAGCATGCCAGCTGAAAGCTTTGATTTTTGTATTGTCATGGATTCAAACACACTAGTCTCCAAGTGAATAACCAGGAGCCAGTGCTAAGGGGCAGATCACCTTACTACACTGATTCACAGCAGCTAATTGCCTGATATTACTCTCCCCTTCCCCCCATCCTTTAACCCGTCAGGCTTGGATTTTCAAAGAAGCCTAATAGAGTTAAACACACAGCGCCTACTGATACTCAATTAGTTTTCTTCGGAAATTCCAGTCTTAGCTGTCTTATGAGGGCACTCTTGTAAAATTACCATCAGTCACAAGCAGATTATCCACTACACTATCCCTTGCTTCCTCTTTTTGTTTAAAAACAAAACTTGCTATGATGTGAGCATTACATTGTCTTTCATGATACAGCATGATGCTCATGACCTGTCTAACATAAGTTCAAAAGTAGGAGTTTTTATTATGTCACAAAGTATCATCTTTCCTGTCGGCCAATGTTTTATTTAGGCTAACGTTATATTTTTCAAAAGTAGATTTAAAAATAAATCTGTGAAATGCTAAAAGCAATTGCCAAATGTGGTGACTACAGAAAGGTATGGCATTGGATGTTGCAATATCCAGACAAAAGACTGTTCTCCTACCTGTATCTGATGCGGTCTAGTCAGACTAGTGTCAAATCTCTTCCAGAGATACGAGTCAAACTCTTACAGAAATCAGTAGCATGCCACCCTGACACATACCCAGGTCATCCATTCACCATTTTTAAAAATTGTCACCATATTTATTAACTTCTAGTATTCTGGAACTTCTGCAGGCGCCAAGACTTACTAAAAATCAACATTGATAGTCCAGCAGCTCCTCAGCCAGCTCTTTTAAAACTTACATGCACATTATATGAATCCACTACTGTTAACATCTTCCAGAGAGCTTTGTGAAACAAAGATTTAATACTATTTAAACACTAGTTAATAAGACTGCATCATCTGTGTTTGTACCAAATACAGAACAAATATTTATTGAATGTTTCTGCCTGTAGTAATTCTACCACTTCTGTCTAATAATGGACCAGTACACTTTTGAGGATTCTTTCTTCATAATATATATTTTTAAAACTCCTCCTTATTGTCTAACTCATAGATATATTTTTTTAAAAACTTGTCTTTGTCTCCCTTATCAGGTTGTTACAGTTCTTAATGTCTGATCTGTATTCACTACTGTCAATGTTTCCTTTTTCTGTTTGTGATATTTTATTTGACAAGTTTGGATGTACCTAGAATACAGTCCATGCTGGCTAATCTGGCGTGCTCGTTAGTCCAGACTAGAAGCTACAGCAGCAAAGGACTAATCGCGAACTGTCTGCAGCATGCACTCCCTCCAATCTATGTCTGTGTGCTTGCTGCAGCTCCACTGTTGGGTGACCCCAATGCATTACCAGTTGTAGACTTCCCCCATGAATATATATCTCTTGTATTTCCCAGACCTCTCCTAAGGAAATATAAAGTCTGTATTTCTTTAATTGGAATAATAGGCCCACACCTGGTTATCCCAAATGGAGTTTCACTGGCACTTGGGTGTGAACACTGAATTAGATAAAACAGCAAAATAAGTTTCTTACATGCACTGGACTACAAAGAGATAAATTGTAAGTAATGAATAAAAGTTGCAATGGTACATGGCTTAAATTGGTACATTCAGAGCAAAGCTTTTCTCACCACATGCTCTCAGCAGTCTGACTGACCAAACTTCTTAATTAGGACCCCTTTTCCTGCTCATTGGCTGCTTCCTTTCTTCCTTTCTGTACAGTGAATTGATGGGCAGAGACTAGATACCGCCTCCTTTTTGTAGTTAGTCCCCCTCTTGGGACATGTTTCCAGCTGAGAACCAAGAGACCGTCTAGGGCAGTGTTTCTTAAACTGTGTTTTGGGAACACCGGTGTGCCGCGAGGCATTCGGAGGTTTGCCACGCAGAACAAGAGAGTTCAAAATGGCCACCTTTTTTTCCTCTCAATTACTCCCCCTGCTTTTTTTTTTTTTTTTTTTTTTTTTTTTGGCACAACAAAAAAATCCTTGGTGTTCCTTTAAAAAAAAAAAAATTAATTATTGTTTGGTATCCCTTGGTCGTCTTAAAGTTTAAGAGTCACTGGTCTAGGGAAAGGATGTCTCCTCCTGCTGTTCCTCACCCGTAGAAGGTTTTTGCCCACTCTTCCTGCAAGATGACTCTAATTATTGCTCAAATGCAAATTAAACAAAGCACATATTCCTTTGTTTGAGACAGACCTGTTTGCCAGCCTCAGTTAGGAACATGTGTTAATGACACCGTGCAGTGAAATCAATACACTCTTGTAACTTCACATGCAATGTTGTTACACACATTTTATTAGGACACTGACAGCAAGCCAATTATGAGTTTTCAAGTGATCCCTTACCGGACATACCTTGTACAAGATAATTACACACACTCATTGTCATCGCACAGGGTATGTGCAGCTTCATTTTAAGGTATGTTGCCTATTTGAAGTTAGTAATGAGTCAAGATAGTCAAATAACAGGCTTGAATGGAATTATTAAATCACGAGATCAGAGATTTCTACAGTACGATGCAGAATACAAAAAGAACAGACCCCTTCCACCAATGTGGTAATGGTAAGACTTGGCCTATGCTCTTCTCTTCTCTCCCTCTTTGTAGGTTGCTGATGATCTGCCCTCCCTAACCTGACTTTCAAGACCTGGTTTTGTGAGAGTTGTGAAATCAAAAACGCATTGTTGGGGAGGGGAGAATACTTTCCCACAATAATTTTATGATTTTATTCTGGTTTTTCTAATTACTTACAGAATTTTTTCTGTTTCTCTGTGTACCTGACTGAGTAAAAAGGAATCTTCAGTCTTCTCACTATTGCTAAATTGGCAAACGGCTCTCTATGATTTAAAACCTCTTTCCGTGGTTATTCGTTCCTCCATTACACAACCCATTCGCCATAACACACATTCCTTATTAATCAACCAGTTTTTTATAACCTACTTCTCCAGGCTTTTTTGTATTAGTTTGAG
The DNA here is from genome assembly GCF_049634645.1 of Pelodiscus sinensis. Lineage (NCBI taxonomy): Eukaryota > Metazoa > Chordata > Testudines > Trionychidae > Pelodiscus > Pelodiscus sinensis. The sequence goes on along the minus strand of NC_134729.1, from coordinate 26,005,851 downwards.
GGGTCTTTTTTGTGAACTCTTGAATTCCTACAGGTTCTGAGATCCTGAGGATAATTAGATACAGCCCAGCCCTCAATCACCTGAAATTCCTGAAAATGGGTCATTCAAAGGTCACAAGCCCTTAGAACTTAAACTCCTGCTAATGTTGTAAAGATTTTAGGAGAATGGTTAATATGCATATGAGTTTATTATTCTTTTCTTTTGATATTAAAGTGAGTATTAAGAGTTACTAACAGGAATAAAAAATTATAAGACTAATACTTAGTCGTGCCATGAGGGCAGAAGACTGGACTAGATGGCCTCTTGGGGTAAGTCTGCACAGTGACGCTATTTCAGGATAACGTCCATTATCCCAAAACAGCGTTGTGCGCATCTTAACACACACCCATTATTCCGAAATAACAGCCGGCTTATTCTGGCTTCCTGTAAACCTCGTTGCACAAGAATAAGGAAGATGCCGGAATAGCGCTCTGTTCTGAAATTTGGCACGGTCTCAAAATAAGCTACATAATTTGCATGGCTCAAATTACGTAGCTTATTTTGAGCTCCGCACAATGGTGTAGACGTACCCTTGAGGTCCCTTCCAGTCCTATGAAGAAAGATAGAGACATTTAAGTGCTGCTCTTTAAAATTCAGAGGAACGAAGGGGGAGGTACTAGCTAAGTCTTTGAAGCTGGCTGAATTCTGTTTCTTTTCTTTAATCTGCTACTGTAACCCTAAGCATTCCTGGGTGTTTTTTTTTTTTTCCAGATCCAGATGACCAATACAAACTAACAGAGGACACCCGTCAGCTGGGACTTGTGGTTTGCAGAGGAACATCTGTGGTTCTTATCTGTCCACAGGATGGAATGGAGGCTATCCCAAACCCTTTCATTCAGCAGCAGGATGGCTAATGTTTTCTTGGGAATGTCACTGAAGCCTCAAGGATGCAAATCATTGGCGATAACGAACTGTGCTTGAGAAATCTTCCCGTTTTGGGGAATAGATCGTTTGGTTTTTTAAATGTTCATTTTATAAAAGGGCAGAAGGACCTTGACTTTTTTTTACTTTACTGGTTGCCAAAGGTGGTGGTAAGAATACGGAATGACTACAAAAAAAAGCTCTGATTTTGTTCAATAAAGAAAAACATAATTGCTTTAGTCAGTGTTCAGACTGAAGTCTTAAATGGTACAGGGATCCCTTTCTCTATTTTAGGTTTTCAGTAACTGCTTGGAACCAACAGTACTGGTGGCCAGCAGCTGTGCATGAAGATTGGGTCTAAAAGACTAAATTCCCAAAACCCAGATTTTTATAGTAGGGGGACACAATGGGCGAGGTAACTTCTTTGCCTTCTCACTAACAGATGTTGGCCCAATAAAAACTTTCAAGCTTCCCTGGTCAGTTCTTCAGATCTGTCTTTTCTGCTCTGTTTTCTTTCCTCTAGGCACCAGAGCTGGAAGGAGCATCTGAGGCTCTGTAATAGTGATTTCTTGCCTGCTTGCTCACTCTGATACTTACAGGGAAATGAGCTTTTGTGTATACTGACTTATCATTCTTTGCAACCACCAGAGCTAAGAAGGGAACCTACCACTTTCCAGCTCTTGTTCAAATCTTGTCTTTGGTGGAATTTGTAAAGTCAGTCTTCCCTAGAGACATCTGTGTTAAAAGTGGCCTCTTAGTATCTGAGTTTTGGCCAAGTTATCTAAAACCTACTGAAGTTACCTGTTTTCTTCCATAGGGCAGACTGGACTCTGGAGAAAGAACTCTAGTTTTGTCCTTTATGCTTCTTTTAAAAATGTAACTTTCTGTTGTAGGCAGTCTCGTACCACTAGGTTACTTTGCACCTTGCACATGTGTCTGTGATTTGCTGCTTGTTCATTTGTAACTGCAGTTCTAGACTTCATACGCGGCTTGGGGTAAAGTGCAGAACAATTGTGAATAAATAAAAACTCTTCAGAGGCTGGTGTGCTGCTCTTGTGCCTCTCATGTCAGTTCTAACATGGAAAGGCAGTTGTCTAAGCTCCCTACGCATGAAAAGGGCAGCTAGAGCCCCTAGCCCCTGCAGCATCAATAACAACACTGCTGCCCTTATCTGTGGAAGCACAACTGGGTCTGGGCAGTGCCACTAAAGATGCATGAATTCTGTATTTTAAAGAGTGGGAGCTGCTAAATCTTCCATTTTTGTCACTAGCATGTTGACATTCTGAATACACCTGAGTTCTTCACACACCGTGTAGTCAGCCTGTGGAACTCCTTGCCAGAGGAGGCTGTGAAGGCTAGGACTATAACAGAGTTTAAAGAGAAGCTAGATAATTTCATGGAGGTTAGGTCCATAAAAGGCTATTAGCCGGGGGATAGAAATGGTGTCCCTGACCTCTGTTTGTCAGAGGCTGGAGAAGGATGGCAGGAGACAAATCACTTGATCATTGTCTTCGGTTCATCCTCTCTGGGGTATCTAGTGTTGGCCACTGTCAGCAGACAGGCTACTGGGCTAGATGGACCTTTGGTCTGACCCAGTACAGCCGTTCTTATGTTTGGAGCTGCAGATTAATTCAATAACCTGTTTATATAGGTAAAACTTCATGGAGAAATTCCCTTTGGTTGTACCACTCAAAAGCTGTTTTCAGGAGGATAAAATGGTGATGGATTTTAGTTTTTATTGTGAGCTCTTGATCAAAGCTGTGCCACTATCTTTAAGTTCTCTTCTGAAATTGTGATACTTAAGAGTTTTACCTGTATAACTATTAAACTTGCTATTTTATGGAACTCAAATGTACAGAGGCTTCTGCAGCAAACTCAAAGGATGGATTTTTGTCCTACAGACCAATGTAGAGTGATCCGTGCACAAACTGTTTTAGAAACATATCTGATGCAAAGCTACTGAAGCAAGGACATGAAAAGTTATATTAGTTTAACAGTGCATGCCAGCACCCACCACGAGCAGGTATCTACCCTGCTGGCTTAGGGTTCTATGTACACTCTGCTGTGGCTCCAGCATAGAAATGGCTGAGAGGAGAGGAGAAAGGGGTAGCAAGGATGAACAACTGCTGGAGTCAGGTGTGGTGGGACGTTTGAGGGGCTGATCTAACGAGTAAGAAGCACTATTTCTCCCTGACCTGAGCATAGAGTGCGCTTGTAAAAATAGCAGATGACCTGAAGCTAGGAGGGGGTTGTAAGCACTTTAGACAATAAGGTCATAATTCAAAATTATCTGGACAAACTGGAGAAGTGATCTGAAGTAAATAGGATGAAATTCAAGACAAATGCAAAGTACAGTGAAACCTTGGTTATCCGGCACTCTGTTTACCAGAAAACTAACCAGCATTGCCCCCAGCCACAATACTGTCACATCTTCAGGTGCATGGGCCTGGCTTTGTTTACCGTGATTGGCTTGGCTTAATTTTTTATTTAAGAAGTACTAATCATCTTTAACTCAAAATAGAAATGTGAGACCCACTGCCTCATGCTACAAAACTACCACTATTAGAAACCTGAGTTTTACTATTATTGTCCATTGGTTTTTCCTAGGTTGATGGGCCCCTCAGATAACCGGAATTTTTTAGATAACTGGAACACCCTAATCCCTGAGCGTGCCACGTAACACAGGTTTTACTGTACTCCACTTAAGAAGGAATAATCAGTTGCTTGCATACAAAATGAGAAATGACTCTCTCGAAAGGGGTACTGCGGAAAGGGAGGTAGGGGTCATAGTGGACCACAAGCTGAATGTAAGTCAACAGTGTGCAGTGTGACACTTAAAAAAAAAAAAGACGAAGCAAACATGATTCTGGGCTGCACTAGCAGAGGAGTGTGAGCAAGACACAAGGAACCATTCTTCTGCTCTACTTTGTGCCGATTAGGTCTCAACTGGTGTGTTGTGTCCAGTTCTGTGTGCCACATTTCAGGAAAGATGTGGACAAATTGGAGAAAAGCAATAAAACAAAAGTCTAGAAAACATGTGCTATGAGGGAAGCTAGAATTGGGTTTGTTTTGTTTGATAGCAGCTTTCAGGTACGTAAAAGGGTATTCTAAGGAAGAAGGAGAAAAATTGTTCTCAACTTCTGATGATGGGTCAAGCAGCAATGGGCTTAAATTGCAGCAAAGGAGAAAAACTTCCAGCCTGTCAGGGTGGTTAAACACTGGAATAAATTGCCTAGGGAGGTTGTGGAATCTCCATCCCTGGAGAGATTTAAGAGCAGATTAGCTGTGAGGGATGATCTAGGGATGCTTGGTCCTGCTACCAGCACAAGAGACTGGACTTGATGACCTCATGGAAGCGGGCTGGGAGTTCCGGGCTCCAGTTCCAAATCTCAGAGGGTGCGTCTACACAGCCGTGTTATTTCGGAAAAACGGCCATTATTCCAAGGTAATGCAAGTGTCTAAACAGCAATTCTGTAATTCCGAAATAACGGATGACATTTCAAAATCTGAAACCTCATGCCACAAGGAATAATGCCTGTTCAGAAATAGCTATTAGGGTGGATGTGCTGCTCCTGCTGTTTCGAAATCGCTCCTCCCCGGGGCTGTTCAGAGTAATTACTCCCCAGGGCCTCCTGGGGCTCTGAATCGAGGTAGCGCGTCCACATTAGGGAAACATGCCTCGGACTCATTTTGAGGCTTCCCTATAGTGTAGACGTGCTATTTCTTCCGGAATAGCTTATTTCAAAATAAGCATGCAGTGTAGATGTACCCAGATTTACCTGGGGCCAGGACAAATCACCTCACCTCTCTGTGCCTCAGTTTCCTTGGGAGCTGACATCAGCTGCCTATCCACTGTGGCCTGTTGGGGCCTGCAGAGGGGTTCTTCCCCTTCTGGGTCAGTGGGTGGCCACTCCACCTAAGTCCATTGAGTCCACATAGGCCTGGGTCTCGGGCCTGTAATCAGACCAGAGTACTTAATTAGGGTTGCCAGATGGTTTCAGCAAAAATACCGGACACACATGCCATGACATCACAATCGACATTCCATCTTTGTTAGACAATACCCGACATTTCTATTGTCTCAGTTTGTTTCCAAAACACAAAGCTCAAATACTGGACTGTCCAGTTCAAAACCAGACACCTGGCAACTGTAGTCACTCACCACTGGTGTCTGGAAATCCATCAGCACCTCCAAGGGGGCTTTTTACCGCTTGCTCTTTCGTTTATAAACTACCCACTATCAGTGGATCAACACGTTCAGTGCTGATTTGCAGCCTCACTGCCACAGCTGCAGGGTGTGAGAGGAGCAAAGTGGGAGCTCAGAGAAAACAAGACGGACAGGGAGCCAGAGAGGGCCATAGGCAGTACGGTCTATTTTTAGGAGGAGGCTGGCGTATCCCATATTTATGGCAGTTACGTTTCCAGAAGCCTCACGTGAGCCAAGGGAGCTGACGGGCTGAGGTAATTTTAACTCCTCCAGCTAACAGCCAACATGGACTGTGCACAGCCGTCGGAACGGCTGAGGCTGCAGGCAGAACCTGTTCCCGACACCACTCTTGAGATCGGACGGAGACTTTTCCAGGTCAGCCGTGCTGCACTCTCGCGCCACAGTCGCTATTTTGAGGCCATGTTTTTTGGGGGCACTAGGGAGAGCTCTGAAAAACACATCGTGATCAGAGGAGTAGAGGCAGAGACTTTCCAAGTGCTTCTTGAGTTCACCCGCAGCGCCACGGTGCTCATAACGCCGCACAACGTCACCCGCCTCCTAGAAACAGCCGACTTCCTCCAGTTTGAGAGAGTGAAACGGATGTGTGAGAAGTTCCTGGAGAGGGAGCTGCATGTCTCCAACTGCCTGAGCCTCATGGCCTATGCCCAGTGCTTCGCCTGCGCAGAGCTGCATGCCTCAGCTCTCAGCGTGGCGCTCACGCACTGGACGGAAGTGATAACTCAAGAAGAGTTTGAGACGCTTCCCAAAGAAACGCTGCTGGAGCTCCTGCAAAGTGACGACCTCTTTGTTCCGCGAGAGGATGTGGTTTTTGAAACTGTGCTGAAGTGGATAATGCACGACCCAGCAACGAGGGAGCAGGACTTCTTGGACTTGATGGGCCAGGTCAGGGTAACCTTCCTGAGTCTTTCCTTCCTCGACATCTTGGTGAAACAAAGCAAACACCCTGGAGAGAAGGATCCCTCTGCCAGGCTGCTAGAGAAGTTAAATCGCTGTCCTCCACTCCGCTGGAGGAGCATGGAGCTGTCCCCTGGCACTAGTAGGAGCTATGAGACCCTGTATGTTCTGGGAGGGAAGCACGACAAGGAGCAGCAAGAACTGTTTCAGTTTCAACCTAAAACTGGCACCTGGCATCTTTGCTCCCCCCTGCAGCGCAGGAACCTCATCCAGTATGCAGTGGCAGCCGTAGGTAACTCTTTCCAAGATGGACGTGTACCCCAGAGAACTCGGCAGCATATGGCACAGGTGGCACCCAGCAAGGACTTGGCAAACTCAGAGGAAGTCAGGGTTTGGAGCCTTGATTGCTGTGGGCTCAGATTCTGCCCCCACTAAATCACCCTGTTAGTGCTCGTAGTGACTCAACTCAACACAGCGGGTAGTCCCGTGGCACCTTCGCAACTAACACAGAATATGCATCGACTCATGAGCTCGTGCGGGTAACACCACTTCATCAGATGAGGTCTACCCACAAACGCTCATGATTTGATATGTCTTTTTGTTAGTCTCGAAGGTGCCGCAGGACTACTGGTTTTTAAAGTTACAGACTGGCAGGGCTACCCTTCTGAGCCTTTTAACTCCTAAAGTTCTCTTTGCTTTACAGACTTGTTAGTCCTGGTGGTTTACCAGGCAACAAAAATGATTAGAGATTTGGAACGGCTGCCATATGAAGAGAGATTAAAAAGATTAAGACTTTTCTGTTTAGAAAAGAGGAGACTAAGTGGGGGGGCTATGACAGAGGTCTATAAAATCATGACAGGTATGGAGTAAGTGAATACTTACTTGTTCCCATAACATAAGAACTAGTAGCAGGTTTAAAACAAACAACTGGAAGTTTTTCTTCACACAGTACACAGTCTGGAACTCCTTGCCAGAAGATGTAGTGAAAACCAGGACTTTAGCAGGGTCCAAAAAAGAACACGATACATTCCTGGAGGTTAGGTCCATCAATGGCTCTTAGCCAGGATGGCAGGGGTGGTGTCCCTGGCATCTGTTTGTCAGGGGCTGGGAATAGGTGACGGGAGGGATCGCTTGATGGTTCCCTGTTCTGTTCACTCCCTCTGGGGCACCGGGCATTGGCTGCTGCCGGCAGACAGGCCACTGGGCTGGATGGGCCTTGGGTCTGACCCCGTCTGGCCATTCTTCTGTCCGGCTGCAAGAGGGTTGTGTGGGGATGTGACTGAGAAAGAAACCTTCATTCTTTCTGAATTGGTTGGCCATGTGACATGCACAGTAAAGCTGTGGCTTTGCTACCATTTACGCCACTTGCACAGAGTAACTCCATTGCCTTCATGGTTCTGTAGCTCCCTTCTTAGGGCCAGAGCCGCCTGTGTCCCCGGAGTCTTCAGGATGAACCCCTCGAGCCCTGGCTCACACCGAAAGCCTTGCCCACACAGGAGTGTCACTGCGTTCTGCCAGGCGAGCGCAGCGGCAAACCCCGAAACACCTGTTGCTGTTTAGGGCAGATTAGGGTCTGTCTTTGCCGCCGCTCTGTGGTGGGTTTTCAGTGGGCAGGTTGGAAGGGGCCGAATACTCCGGCCATGCACATTCTAACCTTAATGCTCTAGACAGGAAACCGTATTTTAAGAGTTAGCTTCCTCCTCTCAGGGAAGAGCAGCAAAGCCATCAGCTAAAGTGACCAGTCACCACTAGGCAGCGCTGCTGCACTGCAAATGCTGAGTGTCAGCGACCTGCAGCAAAGTGTCCCTGACTCGTCCACCTTAGCAGCTGCAGGAGAGGTGAAGAGCACAGGCCTGCGCCCTGCCCCCCACGGCAGACCCCTAGACCTGCCTGGAGCCCCACTGATTCCTAGGACTTGCTCAGGGGCAAGGGACAGGGCGGCAGGTTTGCAGAAATGTTACCGGTGCCCAGAATGCCCAGAGCCCGCACCCCTCCCCCACTCCAGCGTGACTCTGGGAGGGTGTTTGGGTGGGAAGGGAAGTGGGCTTGGGGTGGGCGTTTGGCTGCTGAGGGCAGGGGCTGGGGCTGGGGCAGGGGGCTGGGGTGCAGGAGGAGGTGCAGCGCACAGACACTCCTCCTCCAGCCCTGCCATGTGGCTGGGGGGCGGGGCCGGGTTTTGTCGGAGCTGGGCTCAGGGCCAGTGATATTCCCGGTGCCCGGACCCCACAGCCCATATCACTCGCCGTCTCTGGCAGGAACCAGGCTGCGGGAAGAAGCCTGAATGTGCAAATTGCTTGGGGGGGCTGCTGGGAGCCTGACGCCTCTTCCCCTTCTCTCCCCAGGGCCTTGCCTGTTTGTGACGGGCGGTTATTTCCGCGAGGAGTTTGCCTGGCACAGCGTGGACTGGGTCTTGGTCTACAACAGCTGGGACAACAGCTGGCAGGAAGGGCCTGCCCTGAAGCAGTCTCGCAACAGCCACTGCGCCGTAGGGGCTGGGCTCTTCCTGTACGTGCTGGGCGGGAGCACGGAGGAGGGGGTGGTGCCAGCGGTGGAGCGCCTGGCGCTCACGGACTCCCAGTGGCAAAGCACAAGCCCCATGGTGCAGCCTGTGGAGCGGGCGGGGGCTGCCAGCGTGGGCGCCCGCATTTACGTGGTCTGTGGCCTGGATGAAAAGGGGGATGTGTACGGCGGTGTGCAGCGGCTGGACGTGGAGAAGGATGTGTGGGACGTCATCTCCGTCTCACCGCTCCCCAGGTGAGGCGCTCTGCTCGGGGGGCGGCTCCCGGGAAAGAGGCTTCTCAGAAGCGCAGCCCCGATCCGGAGACGTGGGGGGAAATCTGGCCCGGTGAGCTCAGTGGCAAAGCTCCCAGGGCCTCCAGTAGGTCGGCCTGCTCTGACCCATTTGGCCATGGGGCAGCTCCAGGCGCAGCTCCACACCCAGAGTGGCCTGTAGTTTAGATGCTAAGTTCCCAGAGGCCTGCTGAATGCAAGGAGCAGAATAACGGGGAGTCCCTGGTAAGAACTGGCAGTGGTTTGGGGACCCAGCTAATTGCTGAAAACGCCCCCTATCTGAGCCACCGGAGGTCCCCGGAATAGCCAGATACTCCAGTTCCGTAGCCAGATCCTTGATTTCCCTCATTTAATTTGCAGCCTCCAAAAGCCACCGGTCTGCACTGCCGAGCTCGTCAATTTGTTTAAGTGCAAATTTGACCAAGAACTTGGCAGCATCCCAGATGAGACGTTAAGGGCAGCGTGGCCCTTGGATGGGCTTTGGTGTTGCTCTGCCCCAGACACAGTTGTTCTTAATCAGCAGGTATAATGGTTCTGCTGGTGCTGTACAGACTCCACCCAGGCATGCGAAGGCCGTACAAACTGGTATAGACCAAATGGGGTTGAAAACGCAGTTTTTTCTCTAGATTTTGGTGTTAGTGGGATTTGCCAATACCCTTTTGATAGATCTAGGGTAGATAAATAACGGGAAGTTCCGAGCCGCTCCAGGAGTTCGTCAACGTGGGGCATCGGGTAGGCGTGGAAGCGGGACACTGCATTGACCTTCCTGAAGTCGATGCAGAACCGAGTCGTTCCGCCCGTTTTCGGGACCAGAATGATGGGGCTCTTTCATTCACTCCGCGACTCTTCTATTACCCCCCACCGTAGCATTTTATCTACCTCCTAACGGACCGTGTCCCACAGTCTTTGGGGTAGCGGTCGGATCTGTTCATGGACCTTTTTCCCGGGTTCGGTGGCAATGTGATGGTATGTTCGTGTTGTTTGGCCCGGTGTTGTAGTTAGCACCTGTGGAAACCTATGCAGGAGGTTGGTGAGTTCCTCGTGCTGTGCCGTGGTTAAGGTGGCGCCTAATTGTAGGGGATGTTCCTTGTCACCCTCGGACCCCTCCTGTGCTTGGTGGGTCGCCCTTCCCACTGGGTCCACCCACAGGCTCTCTCGTGGCCTCCATGCCTTTAAAAGGTTGACGTGATAAATGTTTGTGGGCTTCCTTCTCCCCGGCATTCGAATTTCATAGTCTACCTCCCCCACCCGCCGCAGCACCTTGAACGGACCTTGCCAGCGGGCTAGCAACTTAGAGCTTTGCTCGGGTAACAATAGGAGGGCCCGGTCTCCGGGCTGGAAGGCCCGTAGTCAGGCATTCTGATTGTAATACCTCTCCTGCCTCCCCTGGGCTTCCTCTAAGTTTTGTTTGGCGAATTCGCCAAGACGGCGTAGCCACTCCCTTAACTTGAGGATATATGGTACCGACCCCTGGACTCTTGTTGTCTGTTCTTCCCACGATTCCCTAATGATATCTAAGATCCCCCGGGGTTGCCGCCTGTAAAGTAGCTTGAAGGGGGAAAACCCTGTCGAGGCTTGGGGGGCCTCACGTACCGCAAAAAGCAGTGTGGGGAGTGCGTGGTCCCACTCCTTAGGGTCTTCTCCCACAAATGTTTTTAGCATATCTTTTAGGGTCCGACTGAACCTCTCCACTAAACCATCCGTTTGTGGGCGGTGTACTAAAGTCCTTAATGTCCTTACCCGAAGTAGGTGACACAGTTCTTTCATAAGTGCTGAGGTTACATTAGTTCCTTGATCGGTCAACATCTCGTGGGGTATCCCCGCCCTCACGAAGACCTTCACCAGTTCCTTGGCCACCGTGGGCGCAGTAGTGTTCCTCAACGGGATAGCTTCTGGGTACCTTGTAGCGTAGTCGATCACCACCATGATGTACTGATAGCGGTTGCGCGTTTTTTCCAGTGGTCCCACAAAGTCCAGTGCGATGCGCTGAAAGGGTATGGCCCGGAGAGATATGGAGCTAAAAGGGTTGCTCAGTGTTGCTCTGGCCACCGGGCTGCAGTGGCTACCCTCTCAAAGATTATCAAGAAAGCTTTGAGGTCGTCTGCAGGCCCCATTTTAGCTAGCCATAAGGGTAACTGGGCTAACGCCCCCCCCCCGGCTTCCTCTCCGTCTAGGTTCAGGGGCCGCCCTCTCCCCAGGGTCCCCCATTGTTTCACCCACCGGTCATGTTGGGCCTGGTTCTGTTCCGCTAGGTCTTTTATGAGCTGTCTCTGTTGCTCCTGCTGTTGGTTCGACAGCTGTTGTAGTAGCAGTGTTTGTTGCTGTTGGTGTTGCCGCTGGTTTTCCGTAAGCCATTTAAATATGTCTGCGGCATCCATGGTGCCACCTCCTGTATCCGGGCGATGCACCCACACGAGAGAAGAACAACTCCTCCCCTCTCTTAACCCCTATATAACTCCCCACCTATATGCCGGTGCGTTGTGTGGGGTTTTTTTTTGTTTTTTTTTAAACTCCTCCTAATCCTAACTTCCCCATGCAATGGGGTTGCATGCCTACATTCTCCACCACGTGTTGGGGTGCACGCCCTGCTGGCCAGTCCAAGATGTGAGCGGGCTGCCCCCTGCCTTGTATTGTCGCCCCCAGAGATGGGGATCCACAAGGTCTTAGTCCCAAAGTGACGGCCTCCCCGGATGCTCAGCACAGAGTGTCCTGTGCTTGGCCGCACAGATGGGGGGGGGAAAGGGGGCCCGGGCCCGCCCTCACTCACGGGCCCCAGCCCAGGGCCCTAAGAACAGCTACGACTGGACCTGTTCAGCTGGTGGGGGATCTCCTCTGAAACCCTCTGGCTCGCCCTGGGCTTCTTCCTACCCCCAATTCCTCATCCGTCTCCTCCCCTTCCTCTCCCCTTCCTCTTCCCCCCCCCCTTACCTGGGGCTCTCTGCCTCCTTTCGACCCTCCCGCACTCTCACGTCAGCGCGCCGGCCCGCACTCTCGTACTCCGGCACCAGGCTCGCGTCTTTTACCCCGCCCCTGCTGCTGGGTTGGCCCGCGGCGGCCGTGCAGGGCACACAGAACCGCCGCGTTCCCCGGGCGGCACCGAGGAGCGCAAGCGCGACCGCCAGCTCAGTGCAGGGAGGATTCGCCTTGGAGGGGCAGAGGGGCTCTGCACCGTCACAGTAGCCTAGAAATAGCCTAATAGAATTAGCGCTGATGTTGCACTCCCCTCTCTGCGTCCCGGCCGGTCTTCCACTCCAAGCACCCGAGGAAGTGAGTTGTATCTCACCAGAGCTGATGCCCTAATAAATCTGTTCGTTTCTAAAGTGCCACCAGCCTTCTTGTTGTTTTTATTTAAGGCAGCGATTTTCCCCAGAGGGGATGGTTGCAATTGAAAGCTAACGAGTAACTTCTGATGCAGCTCAAACAAAGCGTTGGTTAGAAAGGGGCAGAGATCGCCACTCACCACGATCAAACCAGTCGCAGCATCTCTAAAAATGGTTCAGTAATTTGTAGTGTAGAGGGAACTGGGTGCATGCGGGGGGGCTGCTGACCTTTCTGTTTGGGTACGTCTGCACAGCAACACTATTCCGAAATAACTTCATCCGCACCTACACAGCGGGCAGTTATTTGGAAATACCGTCAAGCTGGAGGACTGCTCACTCCAACTCCTGCAACCCCCACTGTAGGGGAGGAAGGGAGGTCGGAGAAGAGCGCTCTGCTTCAAAGGAAGTGCTGGGCAGACGCTCCCAACATTGCAATAAGCTCCGCAATGGCCAGTTTGCATCGTTTATTTCGAGTTAGGCCCTGCTGTGTAGACGCGCCCTTTGTGTCCAGCTGAGCTCACCAGCATCCCCTCTCACTAGGTATGACCTCAGCGTCACCGCTCTGAACGGCGCTCTCTACACCATCGGCGGCGGAGCCTTTCGCTTCGATATGGACACCGACGAATGGACCCGCGTGGACGAAGAGTGCCTGACTCCGAAATTCTTCCTGGGATGCTGCACTGTGAATGGCCAAATTTATCTCCTGGCCCAGAGGCAGGGGAATGTGGCTTTGCCCAACATGGTGCTCTTTGACCCTTACACGGACACGTGCCAGGTGGTAGAGAGCAAGCTCCCTTGTCCGCTGCCTGTCTATGGGTGTGTCTCTGTGCGGAAGTTTGACACATGTGCCTAAGGAGTTCACAGCGGGAGTTCCGTGGGTTAACGTTTACAAGGGTTGTGGTTTCTTGTCTGTAGAACTTGCAGCAACTTGAACCCAGCATTTATTCCTCCCGATTTCATCGTTTTCAATTTGGCAAACACTGGTGTTCTTTGCCCCGAAGAACCCAAACGCAATGGACCACGCGCTGTTCTTCCTCCAGACGTCTCCACCGGTGCTAGCATGGCTCCATGACAATGGCTGGTAGCACGCTCACTAGCTTGGCCTCTGCAGCAGCCAAAGGAATTGCAGCCTTGCAAGGATGCTCCGAAACACGGCCGTTAGTGTTTGGTTACGTTACTGTGATTTTTGCAAATGATGGACCGGCAGCTGCAGAGCGCTGCAGGTGCCTGCCAGAGACGTCTCGCCTCGCATGCCACTGGCATGGCGTAGACGTAGCATCAGCCTTGTGGGAAACCCTGCAATAAAAAGGCAGCGCTGTCTTTTGGGCTACGAGATTTGCAACTTTTTGTTGCTAGTTTTAAAATTAACTGTCCGAATGGCTGTATGGCCAGCAGAGTGCTGGGCAGGGCCAAGAGACTCCTGCCAGACACAGCTAGGCAGCTAAGATTGGAAGTTACAATTGATTGACGTTAGTGGTACAAGGGGGCTGGGCCGGGCCGGGCCGTCCACCTTATCAGCAAGTTATTTTTGGCCAGTGCAGTGTACCGGAAATACTCGCTGCCAGCCATCTCCAGCCCCTCCACTGGCTGCCGCGCCTCTGGGGGCGGGGCTGGGGGCATTGCGGCAGCCGGAGGAGGGGCCAGCATTCTGCTCCTCCCCCCAGGTAATGCGGGATGGGGGAGTCCCAGGCTGGGGGCGGGGCAGAGGCACATGGGGAGTCCTGCTCACTTTGGTGTACTTGCACCATTGTTAGCTAGTCGGCAGCTGGTCAGGCTATGGTTAAAAGAGACACCGGTAGGTACCGCTCCCGGACGGGGGCAGCCGGGTTGGTTCCTCTCCACCCATCCCCGTTTAAAGGCAAATAAACACAGTTCGCTCTTGTGTTCATGGGAAGCGGGAATTCAGACTGGAAATTAAAATCCTACAACCCCCCCCTCCCCCCCCGCACCGTGAGCTCGACAGGCCTACGGACCCGGGGCTGGGCTAGAGCTGGGGCGCTCAGCCGCTTGGGGCAGGTGAGACGGGCTCCGCTTGGGCTGCAGCTGTTGTGTGATGGTGTGACGGCGTGTTGGGGGTTCCCCGTCTCCTGCACCCCGAGATGGCACAAACAGACTGCACCAGCCAGTGGAATAGAGGAAGTTTATTGCCTCTCCAGGATACAGCATAGCACAGATGTAGTCTGGTCACAGAACTGGGCTAGGATGCCTCAGGCCCCCTTGAGTTGGGGGGAGACTGGGCCCCTAAACTCCAGCTCCTCTCCCTAGGCTGTCTCCTCCATGCTCTCCCACAGTAACAACTAAATTCCCTTGCAGCCCTGCCCCCCAGTCCAGGGCAGCATTCACCTTCCTTTGTTCCTCTCCATGGGGGGTGTCTGGCCACTGGTTCCACAAGTTTGGCCTTATCTCTGCCTAGCGAGATTTTCCCTGCTGGGTCTTGCTCCAGACAGCAGGGGTCACCACAGCCCAGCAAGTACCCCCACTACGTCACAGTTCTCCCCCCTCCGAGAGCGAACTGAGCAGGGTCACTCCGCTCGTGACCTGGGGAAGTTCGGGCCCCTCGCTACGGGACAGCGCGTCGGCGATGATGTTGGCGCTCCCCTTGACGTGGATCACTTCCATGTCGTAGTCCTGCAGGAGCAGGCTCCACCGCAGCAGCTTGGCGTTCGTCCCTTTCATCTGGTGCAGCCAGGTCAGGGGGCAGTGGTCGGTGAACACCGTGAAACGCCGGCCAAACAGGTACGGCTGCAGCTTTTGCAGGGCCCACACCATGGCCAGGCATTCCCTCTCTACGGTCGCGTAGCTCCGCTCCCGGGGCAGCAGCTTCCTGCTCAGGTACACGATGGGGTGACGTTCCCCTTTCTCATCCGCCTGCATCAGCACCGCCCCCAGCCCGGTGTCCGAGGCGTCAGTAAACACGATAAAGGGCTTGTCGAAGTCTGGGTTTACCAGCACTGGGGCCTTGGCCAGGGCTCCCTTCAGTGCACAGAGAGCCCTCTGGCACTGCTCCGTCCAGACCACCCTGTCGGGCCTCCCCTTCCTGCACAGCTCTGTGATCGGGGCAGCGATGGAGCTGAAGTTGGGCACAAACCTCCGGTAGTACCCCGCCATCCCAATGAAAGCCTGGACCTGCTTCTTGGTCTGGGGCACAGGCCAGTCCCGGATGGCCTCCACTTTGGCCGGCTCTGGCTTCAAGCAGCCGCTCCCCACCTTATGGCCCAGGTAGGACACTTCGGCCATTCCAACCTTGCACTTCCCAGCCTTTACGGTCAGCCCAGCCTCCCTCAGCCGATCCAGTACCTGGCTGACCTGGGCCACGTGGTCCTCCCAGGACTGGCTGAAGACGCAGATGTCATCGATGTACGCTAGGGCACAGTTCTCCATTCCCCGCAGCAGCTGGTCCACCAGGCGCTGGAAGGTGGCCGGCGCCCCTTTGAGGCCAAAGGGTAGGACCAGGAACTCATAGAGCCCCAGTGGCGTGATGAAAGCCGATTTCAGTCTGGCCTCCTGGTCTAGCGGCACCTGCCAGTAGCCCTTGGTGAGGTCCAGGGTGGTGAGATAGCGAGCTCCCCCCAGCTTGTCCAGGAGCTCGTCGGGCCTTGGCATCGGGTAGGCGTCGGACACCGTGATGGCGTTGAGCTTCCGGTAGTCCACGCAGAACCGGATCGACCCGTCCTTCTTGGGAACCAGCACCACGGGAGAGGCCCAGGGGCTGGAGGACGGCTGGATCACCCCCAGGGCCAACATGTCCTGGACCTCTCTCTCCAGGTCCTGGGCTGTTTTCCCTGTGACTCTGAATGGGGAGCAGCGCACCGGGGGGTGAGTGCCCGTCTGCACCCGGTGGACAGCCAGGTTGGTAAGACCCGGCTTGTTGGAGAACAGCTGCTGGTGGGAGCGCAGCACCTCCCGGATCTCGGCCTGCTGGGCCGGGGTGAGCTGGTCCGAGAGGGAAATTGACTCCAGCGAAGAGTCCTCTCCGGTCCCAGGGAACAGGCCCACCAGGGGATCCTCCCCCTGCTCCTCCCAGGGCTTACACACGGCCAGCACCAAGTTCTCCCTGTCCCAGTACGGCTTCATCATGTTAACATGATATACCCGCTGGCCGCGCGTCCGGCCCGTCAGCTCCACCACGTAGTTCACCTCGTTCAGCTGCTTAACCACCTTGAAGGGGCCGTCCCAGGCGGCTTGCAGCTTGTTCTTCCGCACGGGGATCAGGACCATCACCTGGTCCCCGGTAGCGTAGGCGCGGGCCCGTGCATTGCGGTCGTACCAGACCTTCTGCTTCCTCTGGGCCCTGCTCAGGTTCTCTCTGGCCAGGCCCATGAGCTCGGCAAGTCTTTCCCGGAATGTCAGGACGTATTCCACGACCGGCTCACCCTCCGGGGAGACCTTCCCCTCCCACTCGTCTTTCAATAAGTCCAGGGGGCCCCTCACTCGCCTCCCATATAACAGCTCGAACGGCGAGAACCCCGTGGACTCCTGGGGCACTTCCCTGTACGCAAACAGCAGGTGGGGTAGGTACTTGTCCCAGTCCTGCGGGTGTTTGTGCATAAAGGTCCGTAGCATCTGCTTCAGAGTCCCATTGAACCTCTCCACCAACCCGTTGGTCTGGGGGTGATACGCCGAGGCCCAGGTGTGTTGCACCCCACTCTTCTCCCACAAGCACCGGAGCAGGGCCGACATGAAGTTGGATCCCTGGTCCGTGAGAACCTCCTGGGGAAACCCCACCCTGCTGAAAATGGTCAGCAGTGCGTCTGCCACCGTGTCTGCCTCGATGGAGGGCAGGGCCACGGCCTCGGGGTAGCGGGTGGCGAAGTCCACCACCACCAGGATGTATTTCTTCCCTGTCCGGGTCGCTCTGTTGAAGGGCCCCACAATATCCATCGCCACCTTCTGGAAAGGCTCCTCTATGATGGGCAGGGGTCTCAATGCAGCTTTCTTCCTGTCTTGGGCCTTCCCCACCCGTTGGCAGGAGTCGCAGGACCGGCAGTACCGCTGGACAGCTGCAAACATCCCCGGCCAATAGAAGTTTTGGAGCAGCCTCAGCCGCGTGCGCCGGATCCCCTGGTGTCCCGAGAACGGGATGTCATGGGCCAGGTGTAGCAGCTTGCGGCGATACCTTTGGGGAACCACCAGCTGCCGCTGGAGCCCCCACTTGCCTACCGTCCCGGGGGAAAGCCATTCCCGGTACAGAAATCCCCTCTCCCACCGGAACTTCTCCTGGCAATCTCCTCCTAGGGGTTGAGCGGCACCCAGGTCAGCCCGGTCCCTCAGGGCCTGCAGGGAGGGATCCGCTCGCACCTCCGCCTGGAATTCAGCGGCTGGGGCTGGGACAGGGCCGTGGTTCCCCCCACTGCCTAGGTCCAACTCTAGGTCCGCTGGGACGGGGCCCTGGGCCCCCTGTTGGGGAACCTCCTCGAGTTCCGGGCTGCAAGCCCCTCGCTTGCTCTGGCTACGGGTGGTGACCAGCGTCCTGTGGGGTCCGTCTGGCCACTCCTCTAGGTCACTCCCCATTAGCACGTCGGTGGGCAAGTGCGGGTGCACCCCCACTTCCTTGGGGCCCTCCTTGGCCTCCCATTTCAGATGCACCCTGGCTACAGGTACCTCAAAGGGGGTGCCGCCTATGCCCCTCAGTGTCAGCTGAGTGTCGGGTAGCATACGGTCTGGGGCCACTATGTCGGGCCGGGCCAGCGTCACCTCCGCCCCCGTGTCCCAGAAACCCGTCACCTTCCTGCCATCCACCTCCAAGGGTACGAGGTAGTCCCTCCGTAGGGGCCGCCCCGCCCCCACCCGGTGCACGGATAAATCTGTCTCCCGAGGGTCGGACCTCCCAGGGGAGGTGCACTGAGCATCCTTCCCCTCTCTCTGAGCTGAGGTTTGCCTGCCAGCCCCTGCCTCTGGGGCAGCCTGCCCTTCCTCCCGCCCCAGCCAGTTAACCCTGGAACGTCCCAGGTCATGGGACCTGTTCTTGCGCCTGGTGCATTGAGCCCTCTTGTGGCCTCGTTGCCCACAGTGATGGCAAGTTAGGTTCTGTGGGCCCATTCGGGTCGGCTCTGCCCGGGCCCTGGCTGGTTTTCTGGGGTATCGACGACTGGTCCTGGTCCCTGGGGCTCGCCTCGGAGGTGTCTCTCTCCGTTGCTCCGCCGAGAACCGGTCTCTGCGCGATTCTCTTTCTCTCCGGGACTCCCGTTCACCCCCGGACCGGCTCTCCGTGAACTCATCCGCCAGCCTCCCAGCCTCCTGGGGGTTCTCTGGTCTCCGGTCCTTGAGCCACAGCCTCAGTTTGGGTGGGCACGCTTCATAGAACTGCTCCATCATGACCAGCTTGAGCAGCTTCTCTGCGGTCTGGGCTCCGACTCCCGAGACCCACTTGCGGCAGTATTGCGCCAGGCGGGAGGCCAGGTCCACATAGGTCTCCCGTGGCCCTTTCTGTACCCCCCGGAACTTCTTCCTGTACATCTCGGGGGTCAGCCCGAACTTGTGCAGCAGGGCCTCCTTGACTCGGTTGTAATCCCCTGGCTGTAGGTCCTCCAGCTGACTGAGCACTCCGGCCGCCTCCTGGTTCAGTGCGGGGACGAGCTCCTGCAGCCAGTCAGCTGGGGGGACCTGTTGCAGCCCACAGGCCCTCTCAAAGGAGCTGAGGAACCCGTCTATGTCACCCACGTCCTTCAATTGGGCCACTGTGAGCCTCTCCAAGCGCCTGGCATCCCCGGGACTCTGGGGCCCATCCACTCTTGGCGCAGCCGGGGCCCCGCAGGTTCTCCGCTCTGCCATGGCCAGCTCATGCTGTCGCTGCCTCTCTCGGTCCTGGCGCTCCCTCTCTCGGTCCTGGCGGTCCTTCTCTCGGTCCTGGCGTTCCTTCTCTCTGTCCTGTACTTCCAATTCCTTCATCCGCAGCTGGATCTCCAGCCGCCGCAGCTCCGCTGGGCTGGCCCCTGCCCTAGATGGGCTACGGCTTGCAGGCCTCCCGGGAGACGCTGTCTCATCTCTCCGGTGGGTTCCAGCGCTCCTCCCCCTCTCTGAGCCTGACACACTCTCAGGGGGGGTCTGGCTGCTTCCCCTGGGGACAAGATCCTGGCCCCGTGGCTGGTCATTCTCTTCCAGCTGGGTAATCAGCTGGGCCTTGGTTGCTTTCCGCACCGGCAAGCCCCTCTCTCTGCACAGCCCCACCAGCTCTGCCTTCAAGAGTCGGGCGTAGGCCATCTGCCCGCTGGGCCCCTCGGTGCAGACTCACCAGTCTAGTGCTGCAGCGCCCCACGATTCCCAGGAACCGCTTCGCTCTGTCTCCAGCACGCCTGGCTCCAGGGCTCTTGCTTCTACAGCGCCTTGTCGCTCACCGCTGGAAGCTTCATCCACGGGGTGCAGTGCATCCCACTTCTGACACCAGTGTGACGGCGTGTTGGGGGTTCCCCGTCTCCTGCACCCCGAGATGGCACAAACAGACTGCACCAGCCAGTGGAATAGAGGAAGTTTATTGCCTCTCCAGGATACAGCATAGCACAGATGTAGTCTGGTCACAGAACTGGGCTAGGATGCCTCAGGCCCCCTTGAGTTGGGGGGAGACTGGGCCCCTAAACTCCAGCTCCTCTCCCTAGGCTGTCTCCTCCATGCTCTCCCACAGTAACAACTAAATTCCCTTGCAGCCCTGCCCCCCAGTCCAGGGCAGCATTCACCTTCCTTTGTTCCTCTCCATGGGGGGTGTCTGGCCACTGGTTCGACAAGTTTGGCCTTATCTCTGCCTAGCGAGATTTTCCCTGCTGGGTCTTGCTCCAGACAGCAGGGGTCACCACAGCCCAGCAAGTACCCCCACTACGTCACAGATGGTGCTGGACTGCAGGGCCCCATTGGCTCTTTGCCGTGCTGCTCTCGCTCCCCATCGCTCTCCTGGCGTCGGTTCTCAGCTGCAGGAGAGAGATTTCGAGGCAGAGGCCACAGCCGGCGGAAAGCGGCGCCTGGAACTGCGGAGCCATTGGGCGACGATTCCAGCCGCCGGCTCCGTGCCTGGGCTTTGGCAGACCCTTCCCCGGCTGCCCTCGGGAGCTCCCCGCCCTGAGACGGGCCCTGTCCCCGACTCACCCGAGGGGCGAGCCAGGGACAGCCCTGGTGGATGCCGGGAACGGCTGCAGGGTCGTGTAGCTTCAGGCCAGAGGAGACAGTGCATTGCTGGGCCGGGGGGATTTGCTTTCCAAGAGTCCCAGCTGGGCCAGACTCACCCAGGGCTCTGCTGGCCTGTGGTCTTGCCTGGGCCGTCCTACTGTGACAGCCCCACCCCCAGAGCTCTGTGTGATGGGCTGGGGGAAAGGCAAAGGGGTTTTCCAGGCTGGCGGGGCTGGGACGAGCATCGGCTCCGGGGAGGAGGGGGGTGGTTTGGGCTGGGCTGCGGTGGGGGGAGGAGAGCGGCGCAGTCTGGAGCCATGGAAGGAAACTGAGCAAACCCAAGGGGTTCTGAGCACCGAGAGCCCATTGGCCCAATGCCCGAGCCGCTGCCCACTGCTGGCAGCACCTGCTGTGGGGACAAGGGCTCCAGGAGGCAGAGGAGAGGGCATCGTACTGGGTAGCGGAGACCTGGCTCCCCCCCCCACACCAGGTGACCACGTCTGCCCCACCCCCACCATCTGCCCCGGACCTTCCGCACCCTGGTGCCTGGTCACAGCCCGTTTCCCTCAGCAAGCCAGCAGCCTCATCCCAGGCGCCTTGTCTCCCGCCAGCACCTGTCCCAGTGCCCCTCCTTCCCCGCCAGCACCGCTCCCTACAGGAGGGGAGACCGGAGCAGTGGGCTCCGAAGAGCCCCAGGGACGGACGGTGGCGAGGTACCACGTTACATGTGGGAACGGCCAGGGCATGCCAGCCAAGAACATCCACTGAGAAGCAGAGACTCCTGATGCCCACGGGAGCTCAGCTGGGGGAGGGGCAGAGAGGTGCCCAGAGAACAGCCCCCGGAAAAGCAGCCAGGCTCCCCTCTGGAGGTCCAGCAGCTGCCGCAGGGCCTGCGGGAAGCCAGGCTCGAGCACAGGCAGGATGGACGGTGCTAACTTAGTGAGCAACTAGTCGATCTCTGGTTCTCTCCTCATTCCCTGCACCCTCTGCCACCGCTGCTGAGAACAGAATGATCCGTTTCCTCGTCCATCGCGCCTGCCTCGCCCCCATTCATTGCATTTCACAGCTCCCCCGCCAGGTGAAGGGACGAGATGGTCCCCAATCTAGAGATGGAACTTCGGGCACACAGAGATTAAGGTCTAAAATAGCCCCTACTGTTGTGTGCCCAATCTGAGGTGCCTAGGCCCTCACTTTCCGGAGCTATAGCTGTACATGCTCTGTGTTCAAAGCGCAAGTCCCATCGGCTGCATGGGTGACACGCGCTTTCCTCGCTACTCGGAGTCATGCCCGGAGCAGCCTCTGGCCGGTGCGCTCAATGCAGCGGGGGGCAGGGAGGGCTTGTGGAAAACCCAGCACGTAACCCGCCGTTAGACTGCACCAGACCGTATTGCATACAGCACAGGGACTGAATGCAGGTCGCACAGGCAATGGCTGTACCGTGCCAGTGAGGAATTTGCAGAGCGTGTGGATGATTAGGCTGGCCCAGAAGACGTGTAGCAGCTGCAGAACCATCAGGAGAACGTTCATGAACTAGTTCCCGAAGAAGGGCTGCGTTCCTCCACGGGCCCGTAGTACGAAGAGTGCAGCAGCCTGCAATGCAGCAAGAGAGACACAGTGGAGAGCAGATGAGCTATCTCACCGGCTGCAGCAAGAGGGCAGCCTCCGAGCACGGAGTCCTCTCTCAGGATGGAAAGTCGAGTCAGTTCTATTGTAGCCCACAACTGGCACCTTACAGTGTCGAAGGAACAAGCGGTTTGGCCAGTCTGCCGCCTGAAACAATTCATACAATAAGCAAAAAGTGAAGACACAGAGTCCGGTATACGCTGACGCATTGCAGGGGTTTTACTGCCAGAAGGGACCATGGTGGTCATGTAAGTGCATGCAAAGGCCAAGGAACCTCACACTCGCAATTGAGACCCTGTCTGAGAGAACCAGCCCATCTTCAGTTACTGATTGGTCTATCAGCTCTCTAGGCAATTTGTTCCAGTATTGGAACTTCAATACTGAGGAGTCCGGAGGCACCTTAAAACTCAGGGTATGTCTATAGCACCGGCTTTTGTCAGCAAAACTTACGTCGACACCCAAAAGTCGACAAAACAAAACTCGCAGGGGGGGTTCACACTTGCTCCCTCTGCCCACTGCTCATGTCCACACTGGGGACACCGTCGAACACTGCGACAGGGGCAAGTTTTGCTCCAGCTCTGCCAGTTCACGCTGCAGTCTGTCGTAGAAGGTTTTTTGCTCAAGTCTGACAACTGTCAAGTCTGCGGCAGAGCGCCCAGGGAGTCTGGAGAACCCGCCTGCTGGGTTTCGAATGCTACTGCACCAGAAACACCGAAGTGGGAATCGTTTGCTCACAAAGTTTCTTCCCAGCCCCAGGCACTCAGAGATTGGCTTATGCTGGAGAGGGGTCTGGGAGGGAGCACAGGGTGGAGATTTAGGGTTACATGGGTTTATTTACCAAAGGGAAAACAAAACATTTTTAAAATTATCCCCAATTCAAGAGGGTCAGAAACAGGGTTCCTGCTAATTTTTTTCATCCACGTGCAGAATAAATTTTGTTATGTGTGCCAAGGCATGGAGGGATGCGCACCACCAATAGAAACACCGGCTGTTGGCTCCAGGGGGTGCTCCGCTAATCAGCTGGGTGGCATTTTAATCTCGCCCAAGTGCTCAGCTCACAGGGACACTGGTCAGGACCGGGGGGGGGGGGGGGAATCAATCCTGCCCCTCCCCCTGCAGGAGCTGTGAACTGCTCAATGCGGTGGGGGGGGGGGGGGGAGGATGGCCAGGCGAGCCCCTGGCAACTCTGGAATGTTCCATGGGCGGCGCCTGTGAAGAAACCGGCAGCAACGCAAAGGGGGGGTCTCACCTGCCTGGGTAAACGATGAGCCGAGTAACCAGGAACATGGACGAGAAAATTAAGAAGAAAACTTGGCTCATGCGTGTCCAGTGCAAGTAATGAAACTACTCGGTTATCTGGGGAGAGACGAACCCGGCTGCTCTTGCCAGGCGGGGGTGACACCCCAGGGTGCGGGGAAGCGCAGTGCAACAGCCAGCACCCATCAGTCGCCGCAGCGGCCGAGAGAACAGATCCCCCCTCAGCACACGCAGCAGCTCCTGGAGACTGTGAAGACCCTTTGAGTGCAGGAAATTCCATGTCCGGTGTGTGTGTGTGTGGGGGGGGGGAGGTTATATACCGTGCTCTGCATTTTATTTAATAAATCGCTTTTAGGTTTTTACCTACTCCAGGGCCAACGTTTATGTCGGTCTTTTCAGCAGCGAGACTGTCAGCTGCCTGCCCCGTGTCTTCATCGTCCGCTGGGCACAATGAGCGTAGAAAGCTCTCAGCTCAGAATGGCAGCATGGCGCCCCCCCTTGGCACCGGTATCAATGGTGACACAAGGCACAAAGAATCAGACCCAACAGCTGAACTTCCTTCTACAGCCTCTGCGTGTCTGGAAGCAGCAGCAAATGGGGCCGGAGGAGAGGCAACAGGGATCCATGAATTCTGGTATTTGGCCATTAACCCAGAGCTCGCGTGTCTGTAGCCTGTAGGGCAGGTGCCATCCGACGCTCCTAAGTGGGGACATGCCCAGCTCTGGAAACTGCCTGGCGTCGGCTGCATGTTCACTCGGCCACCTAGACCCAGATGTGAGAGCCCTGGCGCTTGCAGGGACTTGTGTGGTGCTGAGCCAGGGTCCGTGTGCTGCGCGCCCACTCTGCAGAGAGGCGCCATGCCAGCATGCCCGGGAAAGCAGAAGGAAACATCCCAGCTTGTGGCACCAGGAGTCTGCTTTTCGGGGAGCTGCCGGGACCCCGCACCTCTGAAATTCAGGGGGTCAAAGCTGGGCCCCTAAAGCTGGCGCATGCAAATCAGTGGTCACTTAACATGTGAGCACAAGTAGCTATACAGTCCAGCCAAACGTCCCCGGTAGCTGCCACTGAAGGGCAGTGACGGACTCTGGAGGGTCGAGGGGACTGGAGCGCTGACGTTTGTGCTCCACACGCGTCTAACCTCCCTGCACTACACAACGTACGGGACATGCAGGTTCTGAATTTGACACCATTGCTCATGGGACGCCAGTGCAATTGTCTAGGACGGGGCGGGGAGCCCGAGGCCCAGGGGCCAGCTGTGACCCCCAGCTTGCCTGGCTCCAGCCTCCGGGCACAGGGCTCCTCTCCCCCAGCCTTGGGGAGCCCCCGCCAGTGCTCCAGCCCCCGCTGGCCCCACCCAACTGATTTTTCTGTGGGTCAGCAGCCGCCAACCCAAGAAAGGTCCCAGCCCTGCTCTAGGAGACGTCTGGTGAAATCCTCTCGTGCTCCTCCAGAAGGAACGTTGCGTGAGTAGAGAGCAGGCTCAGCACCTGGCCCAGCACAGGAGACCGAACGGCTCCACCCAAGAGAAAACGCTGCGGAGAGTTCTTCGAACTTTGTGCCTCAGCAGGCGGGTTTAGAGGGAACACCACAGGATCCCAGACTGGGCCAGAACTCCCAGGGTCCCTTCCAGTCCTACCAATAAACCCAGGCAATGGGGCAGCACGGGAGGGGCTTTGCCATGCACCCCCTGCAGTGCAGCCAGAGGGAAGTCAAAGCGCACCGTGGTGCTGGAACCCACCTCTAGGAAAACCGTGGACGAGGCGTGGAGCAGCATCACCAGCGACCCGACGCGGAGGCAGTTGGCACAGGCCAGGGGTGGTTGGTGGTTGCGTGATGCACCATTTGTTCCTTAAAGTCCTGGAATAAGACGGCAGCTGGAGTGCAAAGCTGCTGCGAGCTGCAGGGCCAGCACCGGGGATGCCGCTGCCTTTCCAGCGGGAGGGACGGTCTCTAGACAACCTAAACTCCCCGACATGGGGGGACGTCCCCTGGATCTCCGGGCGCAGCGCGGGCTGGAGGCACAGAAATGCTTTGCGGGTGTCTGCCCTGTGAGCGGCAGGCGCTGGAGCAGACACCACCACGCAGCCTCAGTGCCTCTAGCGGGTGCTAATCGACTCGCAGCTGGGCCTACCCTCTGGGAAGAGCATGTATCTGGGGGGACCACTGCCACAGCCGCGACAAGCCTGCTGTCTCTCACGGGCACGGCTCCTCCAGCCGGCAGTCACCTCTCCGGAAGGCAGACGCACCTCCTAGCCAGGCTCATGCTCCCCTGGGGATCTCCTTTCTCCGCTGACAAGGTCCAGAGAGCCACGCTAAAGGGCGGGGCGGGGGTGGAGCCTGAGTGGTCTGTTACCAGCAGCAAGTGGGACCACTTCCTCAGCCAAGGCCACCCCGCCGAGATCCCGGCATCACAGACTGCAACTCACCCTCTGAGGCACAAGCAAAAACTAATTTTTCCTACAGCAAAGCAAGGGGCCAGTTCCCCTAATGGAACAGCCATGAGCTGGGAACGTCAATGCCCAGCTCTATTCTGACGGTCAGGTCTGCGGCTCCGACCACGCAGAGGAAGGGCTCTTTTCAGGTAAGCGCATGTAGCTGTTCCTATTCTTCGCTGTGCTCAGAGCCTCAGATCTCATACAGCGGCTTTTCTTAGCCTTGTGCCTCCAGAGCGGGGAGCAGATCCTTTGAATCTGGGAAATGCGGTGACATTATATACCCTATGCGGGTGTCTGCATTGGCGCGATCTTGCGCCAAAGCGGCCCCTTTCGTGCAAAAACACGCTGCCTGTCTACACTGGCGGGGAGTTCTCGCGCAAGAACACGGACGTTCTAATGTATAAAATCAGGGCTTCTTGCGCAAGAACTATGATGCTCCCTCTCAGGGATAAGCCCTTTTGCACAACTGTTCTTGCGCAAGAGGCCAGTGTAGACAGGCAACATGAATTTCTTGCGCAAGAAAGCCCGATGGCTAAAATGCATTAAACACAGTGTCAAGGTAGCGTAGTCAACACTCGGATGTATTATAGTGCCTTGGGCAGGGGCCTGTCCCCCAGGAAGAAGCTGGCTTAAGACAAGGAACAGGGCTTGGTAAAAAGACCTTTGAAAAGTGGCGTAAGAAACAAGACAAGCACGGGAGTAAAGGCACAATAGCTGAGGTTACACAACGACCGAGCCCAGCAGGAGGTGTGGCTCATGTCTCCCAAAGCAGTGGGTGTTTCAGACTCGTGCCTGGTTCTCCTCTGTTCAAACACTGCCCCACGCTGCACTTCTGTATTTTGTTACGAAGCCCATGTTTAAGGGTTACAAAGCCAAGCACCCCAACTTTCGGAACTGGCAGAATTCAAACTAAAAGCGCCTTTGCAAATGAACTTCGGCTTCTTCCTGCGTATGCACGAACAGGCAGGTGTCCAGTACATTGCGATTTTCGCCTTTCAGCACTTCTGGAAGTCTAACTAAATACATCACATGGCTTCAGATTTAAACGGTTGATATTCAGCAGTAGCATTTAGCAGCTGCCGAGCTCAGAGCATTTCTCCAAAGAGCGTCGTTTTGGAGACAGGCCGATGGAGGGAAGGACACTGCACCACGTTTGTTGCAGCCACAGGGACAAGCTGCCTCCAGCGAGTGGCTGTCATCTCCATCCAGTGAGACCTGGCGGGACACGGTATCGCATGCCCAGACTCCATGGCATGTGGCTACCCAAGGGCAAAACCAGGGTGTCACGAGAGCATCAGAGCGGACAGACTGGGGCAGAGCAAAGGTCCCTCCAGCCCCGTGTCCTGTCTGCCCACAGTGGCCAGCGCCAGAGGACCAAAGCAAGGTGGTTTGGGGAAGCCTGTGTCAGGCTGAGAAGTCCCTGTGGCAGACCTGAGAACTGTGTCCTCAGCATGTCCTCCTGCCCCTGGCAATGGGCATCGTTTGCTTTCCTAGGTTCCCATCTTTGTGGCCCCTGAAGAAAGAGACTTATTTCTGTGTAATCCCCACTAGCAGAGCCCTTCCTTGCCCCTTGGATTAGTTTGTCCCCCATTGCTGGCAGGGTGCAGAGCTGGCTAAGACAGACATGGCCTCTCTACGTCTCGCCCCTCCTGGGGCTGGCTGAACATCCATTACCGTCAGCGCCGTGCAGGCCTGGCCACGCAAGAGGTGGTTCAGCCTTTGCCACGCTGGGTCGTGCTATCACACTGATTTGAACACACGCTCTGGGGAAACTGAGTCACACCTCAGCAGAACTGACGGTTTAGCCTCCCTGCGGACAAGGGATGCCATTCCCCGGACTCAAACCTAGACCGTCGGCGCTTACCCGTCTGTCCGTGGCACACACGGCAAAGAGCCCTGAGCTCTGCCTTAAGCCGTACAGGTGAGGGGTGAATCCCGCAGCTTGGCCCAGGCCCTGATGGGTCGAGAGAGCACCTGAACTTCTGTTCCACGCACCAACACACCCGGATGACTCACCTGCTGTGGATAGCCCACCCAGCACTCTCGCCTGTCCCAGAGCCAGAAACACAGTGGAACCTAACTGAGAACGTCTGAAACACTCCGCTCCCCGCCCCGCCCCGCTGAGTCAGGCCCACTCCCACGATCTACTCACTGTCTGAGACAGAATCACCAGGCAGGTGAAAGGGGCCCAGCCCTGAGCCTCTCACCCACACAGGTGCCCTTTGGTAATGGTGGGGGGGCTGAAGCTCCCCCCTCCCCCGATTCATATGGGGACATTGCTGTCCGTTCCCTTTTGTCAGGGAGCCAGGGGAAAGTGCCCAGATTGCTGCATTCCCCACTCTGGCTGGGGAGCACAGGGAGCAGATGATCCTGGATCTGCCCCAGCCGGGGTGAGTGGCACATGCACCCCTCCCCCGCTGTGCCCACAGCTGCAGCGGCCATGCACAGGCACTTCTCACCTGGCCCTGAGCTGCTGCAGTGAGACAGGGCTGGGGGTGTGAGACGGCGCGTTGGGGTTTCCCCATCTCCTGCACCCCCATAGTGGCACGAACAGACTCCACCAGCCAGTAGAATAGAGGGAGTTGATTGCTTCTCCAGGATACAGCACAGCACAGATGTAATCTGATTACAGGAACTGGGGCTAGGAGGCCTCAGTGCCCCCCCTTGAGATGAGGGGTGGCTGGGCCCTACAATCCCAGCCCCCCTCCCTAGCTCCTTCTCCCCTGCTTCCCAGACTGAAACTACCACTCTCTTCCAGCGCTGCCTCCCAGCCAGCACTCCACTCCGGCATCTTCCCATTGTTCTGCTCCCTGGGAGATCACTGGTCAGACAGGTTGGAAGCCCCCTTGCATAATGACTCATCCCTTGCCCTGCTGGGCCGAGCTGCAGACAGCGGAGGTCACCCACAGCCCAATGCCCAGCATAGCAAACAGCAAGGTACCCCCCACTACGTCACAGGGTATCCTCTCTCCCCAGGGCAGCCTGAGCACTGACCCCCCCCCCCCCCCCCAATGATTTACATGAAGCTTGGACATTTTCATTTTATTTTTCTGAAAAACGAAAACTAATTGAGTTACGGCCCCGAGCAACGCTGGGTAACTCTTCCAGTCGGTTATATCATAGCCTACAAGGGAGGTGCTCATATGGATCCCCATCATAAAGGATTCATTCTGAAACACTCTTACAACAAGATCTTCCATAAGACTGCGAAGTTCCCACTTCTTTTAATACGTGGATGGCCTAAGGTGGAATTTCCCTGTTAGCTTGTCTGCTCTTCTGGAAATCATAGACTCATAGAACTGTAGAGCTGGAAGAGACCTCAGAAGGTCATCAAGTCCAGCCCCCTGCTCTAGGCAGGACCAATCCCAACTAAATCAACCCGTCCAGGGCTTTGTCAAGCCGAGACTTAAACACCTCTAGGGATGGAGACTCCACTACTTCCCTAGGTAACCCATTCCAGTGCTTCCCCACTCTCCTAGTGAAATAGTTTTTCCTAATATCCAACCTGGACCTCTCCCACCACAACTTGAGACCATTGCTCCTTGTTCTGCCATCTGTCACCACTGTGAACAGCCTCTCTCCATCCGCTTTGGAACCTCCCTTCAGGAAGTTGAAGGCTGCTATCAAATCCCCCCTCACTCTTCCTGAGCAGTTGTGTGGCAATTTAAAAATGACGTGCTCCTTGGGTCTTAGTGGACTGGAAAAAGCTCCACCACCCTCGGATAACACAATCACCCCTTCTCCTCTGTCCACATGCCGAACAGAAACACGTATTGCACCTGTTTGCCTTGTGCACACCCTTGCTAGCCAGGTGGGGTGGGCGCTGATGCCATACTCACATCGTGCAGGACCATGAGTCCAGTGCAGAAGGAAACGAGGTAACACAACAAACTCCAGCTAAACGCAAACACAGAACAAAGGAAATTAGAAGGCCGGCAGGCTCAGCTCCTCTGGCCACCCCCCGTGTCAGGCGTTCATGCAACCCTGGATCTGTGCTACCAAGTACCCACAAAGCAGGTAGCCCTCCGACGGTCTCCCTCTGAGAGTGCGGCTGTAAATGCACTTTAATCTCTCAGCCACGAAAAAGGGACGACACGTGCGACTGTCTAGGGGTGTTTCTGTGCACGGTAGCGTGTCGCGGCTCGGTTCCGCCCGCCTCGCAGCCACTGCTCCCAACAAGCCCACCCACCAGTTTCTTGGCCCTACCAGATCCCGTCAAACAGAGGCCCTGCAGATAGGGGACGCCAGGAATGGCTGAGCTCCCCATGGTTTAAATCGGTGGCTCTCCAAGTGCAGCCTGTGGACCACTAGTGGTCCTCAAATGTCTTGCAGGTGGCCGTGGGCTCGCCCCCCTGCCCACGGTGGGGAGCACCCCTGCAAGTATGGAGTGCCAGCACTGGCTTCCCACTGCAGAAGGGGAAGCCCCAAGCCTCGCGGGCCAGATCTGGCTTGGAAGGGGAGGAAACGCCTCTGAGCGCTGCCCTCTCCCCTCCCCCCGGCTGGGGCAATGGCAGTGCAGGGAACCTCTCACCTGATGGCTTCCCAGCTGTTCCCATTGGCCAGAATCTGGGGACTGGTGCCTGGAAGTAGCGGAGGGTGCAGAGCCAGGTAAGCGTCCCCCTGCCTGCTCCTACCCCTCCCTCCCACCCAACCCCCCCAGCCCGCTCCTACCCCCTCCCTCCTGCCCAGACCCCCCACCCCCAGCCCGCTCCTACACCCTCCCTCCTGCCCAGACCCCCCACCCCCAGCCTGCTCCTACACCCTCCCTCCCGCCCAGACCCCCCACCCCCAGCCTGCTCCTACACCCTCCCTCCCGCCCAGACCCCCCACCCCCAGCCTGCTCCTACACCCTCCCTCCCGCCCAGACCCCCCACCCCCAGCCTGCTCCTACACCCTGGGTGGGGTGGGCTGTGGGCCAAAGGGTTTGCAAGCCCCTGGTGCGAATAGAATTGCAGACTGGGACACACCATACTCTGCATTATTCGGCTGCAACTCTCCTGGCAACTCAAGTCATCAATGCGGACGAGGCCTTTGGGGGCAGGGAGGGGCAGGCTGGCAATTGTTTGGTGTCAGAAGCAGCAGGAAGCCGTCTGCTCCCTGGAGGTTGAGGAGGGAGGGACCATCCACTCCCCACACCAGCAGGCAGAGGAAGGAGATCGGACACAGCGGCTCTTGTGGGCGTTTCAAGGAGGTAGCTGGAGGTTCTGTGCCTGACAGCTGCTGCCTCCTGTCAGAGGAGATGGAGCCCAGCAGGGGGAAGGGGGGAGGGTGGGTGCAGCTGGCACAGGCCGGGGTGTCACCAGTGTGCTGCCATTCCAGCGGGCCCCTCTGAGGCACACGCCGTTCGGTGGGGGGGGGGGGGGGGGGCGAGTGCCGTGTGTGCAGCATCCTGGGCTCCTAGTTGTGTGTCAGGCTCAGCATCATGAAAGGGCGGCGGGAAACGGCGGGTTCTTGGGACGACAGGTGGGGGCCCTGCGGAGAGACTCCAGGTGACGGTCAGAGCAGGGCTCCTGGATGAATTAGGGGCGAGGAAGGACAAAGCAGGAGACAGGGCAGTGGTGGGAGGAGACAGGGCCAAGGAGCCAGTCCGGGGCTGACGGGGGAGGGAACAGCGAGACCTGGGGCTGAGGGGAGGGAGGCAGCTCAGAAAGCGGAGACTGGAGGTGTCCAGGAGGCCGTGCACACGCTGCAGAGCCCAGCCCGCGGGCAGGCCATTTCAGCTGGAATGCCCAGGCGAAAAGGGACCGAGAGGCTGCAGCACTGCTGTCGGGCCGTTAAAAGTCCAGTCAGTGGTGCAGGGGGCCCCGGGGCAAGGCAGGCTCTTTACCCACCCGGTTCCACGCGGCTCCCACATCCCAGCGGCCGGTAGGCTCAGGGAGGCTCTGCATGCTGCTCCCCCCCGGAGTGCCAGCTCTGCAGCCCCCATTGGCTGTGAACCATGACCAATGGGAGCCGCACCTGTGCATGAGGGCAGTGCTTGGATCCTCCCTGGCCAGCCATTCTTCCGGGCCCTTGGCAGACACTTCCTGGCAGCGAGGTGCGTGCCACTGAGACCCTTCACCCCAACCCCTGTCCCTCCTGCACCCAAATTCCCTCCTGCAGCCTGCACTCCTGACCCCCAAATGCCCAGTGCCCTGCCCCAGCCTGGATTCTCCTCCTGCACCCAAATTCTCTTCTGGAACCTGCAGCCAGACCCCTCCACCCCAACCTCCCGTCCCCGCCCTGAGTCTCCACCTGCCCCCCAAACTCTCATCCTGGACCCCTCCTACAGCCCATACCCCCAGCCTGAGCCCTCAGCCCCTCCTGCACCCAACCCCCGCCTCTGCCCTGTGCAAGTGAGTGAGGGTGGAGGACAGCAAGTGGCAGAGGGAGGCAGGACGGGGCACACGGGGCGGCCTCAGGGCAGAGGCGTCCGGTTTTGTGGGGTAGAAAGCTGGCAGCCCTCGATGGAAGAGTGAAGTGAGACAAGGCCTCTGGCCAATCACTCACCTCACCAAACAGAATTTCGTAGTCAGGTCGGGCTGGTCCAGGTTCCGCCGGCGTCGGAGCCACCTGGCCAGCGCTGTGCCGGGCAGGTCACACTGCTGGGCCAGCCGAGCAGCTGCCCCTGGAGAGCAGCCACGCAAACAGCATCACACAAGCAGCTTCCTGTTCCGCTGCCCCCAGGGCCTGGGCGCACCAGCAGCCCAGCCCCCTCACTTGCCCCCCTCCCATCTGGGGCAGGGGCAGGAAGCTACAAGCTCAGCTCCCAGGAGGAACCCACGACGAGCCCCATTCTCAGGGCTGCTGACCCTCCTGGACCGCCCGGGGATCTCTGGGAATCACAGACCCTGTCGTGTGAGGAAGCCTCCAGGAACACGTCCAACCCATTGGCCACCCTACCCAGTCTGCCCAGGCCTCCCGCTGGCTCCGGCCGGCGTTCCCCCCCACCCCCGCCCATCGGGGCCGTTCACTCCTCCTCAGGGCCGACCCCAGGAGAGTGGGGGGCTTGGGTCAACCTCCTCCCACACCAGGCTCTGCCTCGCCCCTTCCAGTTAGTGCTCCGCCCCCACTCCACCTCTGGAGCCCCCCCACCTACACAAACCTGCATGCTCCCCCTCCCCCGCCATGCCACATGGAGATTCCCCCCACACCTCCGCTGTGAGGCTCCTAGGGGACTTAGTGGTTTTCCCCTTGCCTCCCCCCACTTCATCCGGAGCGTGGGGATTCCCTCCATCCCCTCCCCCAGCACCTCCTCACGAGGCTTGGGGATTCCCCCCCAACTTCCTTCCCTCCCACAGCTCCTTTCTAGGCCTGGGGGTGCCCTCCGTCCGTCCCGCTCCCCGTTCCTCTCTGGGCCTGGGGGTGCCCTCCGTCCGTCCCGCTCCCCGTTCCTCTCTGGGCCTGGGGGTGCCCTCCGTCCGTCCCGCTCCCCGTTCCTCTCTGGGCCTGGGGGTTTCCTCCATCCGTCCCCCCGCCCCATTCCTCTCTGGTCCTGGGGGTGCCCTCTGTCCGTCCCCCCGCCCCGTTCCTCTCTGGGCCTGAGGGTGCCCTCCGTCCATCCCACTCCCCGTTCCTCTCTGGGCCTGGGGGTACCCTCCGTCCGTCCCACTCCCCGTTCCTCTCTGGTCCTGGGGGTGCCCTCTGTCCGTCCCCCCGCCCCGTTCCTCTCTGGGCCTGGGGGTGCCCTCCGTCCGTCCCGCTCCCCGTTCCTCTCTGGGCCTGGGGGTGCCCTCCTTCCCTCCCCGTTCCTCTCTGGGCCTGGGGGTGCCCTCCGTCCATCCCGCTCCCCGTTCCTCTCTGGGCCTGGGGGTGCCCTCCGTCCGTCCCGCTCCCCGTTCCTCTCTGGGCCTGGGGGTTTCCTCCATCCGTTCCCCCGCCCCATTCCTCTCTGGTCCTGGGGGTGCCCTCTGTCCGTCCCCCCGCCCCGTTCCTCTCTGGGCCTGGGGGTGCCCTCTGTCCGTCCCACTCCCCGTTCCTCTCTGGGCCTGGGGGTGCCCTCCGTCCGTCCCACTCCCCGTTCCTCTCTGGTCCTGGGGGTGCCCTCTGTCCGTCCCCCCCGCCCCGTTCCTCTCTGGGCCTGGGGGTGCCCTCCGTCCGTCCCGCTCCCCGTTCCTCTCTGGGCCTGGGGGTGCCCTCCTTCCCTCCCCGTTCCTCTCTGGGCCTGGGGGTGCCCTCTGTCCGTCCCACTCCCCGTTCCTCTCTGGGCCTGGGGGTGCCCTCCGTCCATCCCGCTCCCCGTTCCTCTCTGGGCCTGGGGGTTTCCTCCATCCGTTCCCCCGCCCCATTCCTCTCTGGTCCTGGGGGTGCCCTCTGTCCGTCCCCCCGCCCCGTTCCTCTCTAGGCCTGAGGGTGCCCTCCGTCCGTCCCACTCCCCGTTCCTCTCTGGGTCTGGGGGTGCCCTCCGTCCGTCCCACTCCCCGTTCTTCTCTGGTCCTGGGGGTGCCCTCTGTCCGTCCCCCCGCCCCGTTCCTCTCTGGGCCTGGGGGTGCCCTCCGTCCGTCCCGCTCCCCGTTCCTCTCTGGGCCTGGGGGTGCCCTCCTTCCCTCCCCGTTCCTCTCTGGGCCTGGGGGTGCCCTCTGTCCGTCCCGCTCCCCGTTCCTCTCTGGGCCTGGGGGTGCCCTCCGTCCGTCCCGCTCCCCGTTCCTCTCTGGGCCTGGGGGGTGCCCTCCTTCCCTCCCCGTTCCTCTCTGGGCCTGGGGGTGCCCTCCTTCCCTCCCCGTTCCTCTCTGGGCCTGGGGGGTGCCCTCCTTCCCTCCCCGTTCCTCTCTGGGCCTGGGGGTGCCCTCCTTCCCTCCCCGTTCCTCTCTGGGCCTGGGGGTGCCCTCCTTCCCTCCCCGTTCCTCTCTGGGCCTGGGGGTGCCCTCCGTCCGTCCCACCACCCTGCTCCGCCCTGCTCCTCCTTTTAGCTCCCAACAAAACCCAACCAGCCATTTCCTGAGTTGCACACCCGAGCCACACCGGGTCCATCTGCTAGTTGTAAATCAGTGGCCGGGGTGCGCTACCGGCATCCCAGCCTGCCGGCTGGCTGTGGCGTGAGAAGGGGCAGGAGCAGGCAGGCCCTGCCACGCTCCCCACCACTTGACAAACAGCACAGCAAGCGCAACATCTAAACGCCCTGGCTACAGCATCAGCCTTGCTGCAGAACGAGCCGAGTCAGCTGGCTGCAATGGTTCTGACAAACATTTTCCTGCTGAAAATGGGATTTCATCAAAAGCCAAACACTGTGCAGAAGAGTCGTTTTACGACCAGTCCCAATTTGAAAATTTCATTTCTTTCAGGTTTGAAAAAAATCAAGAAGCTTCAGACATTTGTTTTTCTTTGACCCTGGTTTTATCATGCCCGCTCCGCTCCTCACTGAATTCAGTAACATGATGTTCTGGGCTGCGTCTAGACTGGCAAGTTTTTGCGGAAAAACGTGCCAGCTGTCTACACGGGCCGCTTTGAATTTGCGCAAGAACACTGACGATCTCATGTAAGATTGTCAGTGTTCTTCCGCAAATACTATGATGCTCCTGTTTGGAAAAAGCCCTCTTGTGCAGATGTATTTGTGCAAGAGGGCCAGTGTAGACAGCTCAGGACTGTTTTGTGCAAAAAAAGCCCCGATGGCTAAAATGGCGATCGGGGCTTTCTTGCGCAAAAGCGCATCTAGATTGGCACGGACGCTTTTCCACAAAAAGTGTTTTTGTGCAATAGTGTCCGTGCCGATCTAGACGCTCTTTTCCACAAATGCTTTTAACGGAAAAACTTTTCTGTTAAAAGAATTTGCGGAAAATCATACCAGTCCAGACGTAGCCCCTGGAGTTTTTCTTTTTTTTAATTCTCTCTCCCCCCTTTTTTCTCATTCTTTAACTATTCAAAGCGTTTCCAACTCTGCGAAAATCACAGTGAGAGCATTTAGGCTGTTTTTTTCCTTTTGTCACTTTGTAAGTTTTCATAAAGTTGGAGAATTTTTGCAGTGAAAGACTAGAAAAAGGAAACACAAAATAAAAAAGGACAAAGTGGAAACACAAAAGAACTTCTGCATCATTGATTTGTTGCAGAAATAGGGCGAACACACACGGGGTAGAAAAAGGAGGGAAAAGCCGAAATTTCTCAATATTTTCATTTGACAAATGTTACAGGTTTTTTTTTTTTTTTTTTTACCAGTTCTGCATGCAGGTGCCACCTGCCGTGAACAATATGCCAATGTGGATTGAGAGCTAGCAGATGGGAGCTCAGTTTAATTAACCTGTAGCTTGAGAGGGATGAGAAGGTGCCCGGGTCCGAGGCCTGGCCCTAGGAGATGGTAGAAGGAACTCGCCTCTTGTGGCTTCTTACTGTGCGTGACGTAGAATCGTTGCAGCACCGGGTTGGGTGGAACAGTCGCTCTCACCGTGTTCCTCACACCCAGCTTTCTGCCTAGGGGCAGGGCCAGGAACCTGCAAGAGATCCCTTCAAAACCAGATTTCCAGTGGTAGCGATTGGAAGTTTCTTGATTCCCTTCTGCGATTTGCAGTTTTCCCAGCATTTCTCTGAGCGCACAGGCTCTAAGCGCTGCCGGAAACGTGGCTGCGGGCGGAGGAGCTGAGGTGTCAGTGAACCCTGGCTCTGCGGTTTTCAGAAAAAGGAGTAAATATCCTGAAACATTTGCTGGCATTGTGCCACTGGGCACGGCTGGTTGTGTCTGGCCTGTGTGGCACCCCTGTCGTCCTATCACACGTCTCCCTTGGATAGGAGCAGCACGGTTGGGTCTGGCAGGCGGGAAAGTAGGCCCAATAGATGGACAAAATCCTTACAGAAAACAACTGAGGGAGAAAACCTGTGCACAAGGACAAGGGCAGAGTCCTGCCCTTGGGACAGAAGAATCCCAGGCACTGTTACAGGCTGGGGACCGACTGGCTGGGTAGCAGTTCTGCAGAAAAGGACCTGGGGGTTACAGAGGATGAGAAGCTGGATCTGAGTCAACAGGGCCCTTGTAGCCAAGAAGGCTAATGGCAGATTAGGCTGCATTAGGAGGAGCATTGCCAGCAGATCCAGAGAAGTGATTATTCCTCTTTATTTGGCTCTAGTGAGGCCGCATCTGGAGTATTGTGTCCAGTTCTGGGGCCCCCACGACAGAAAGGACGTGGATGCACTGGAGAGGGTCCAGCGGAGGGTGATAAAAATGATTAGCACGTCTATGCCCCGGCTCCGGCCCCGGCCCCGGCCCCAGCCCCGGCCCCGGCCCCGGCCTGCCTGACTTTGGCTCTCGTGTCTTGGGGCTCCCCCGCACAGTGGAACACCAGCACATGCTCCTTGATGCTGGGGTGGGGGGGATGTGAGTCTCAGGAGCCAGATCCAGGGAAGCCCTTGGCTGTAGGTGCCCCACTCCTCTGGAAGTGCAGCTCCCAAATATTGGCAGCTGGCACTCCAATTAACCTGTGTCTGTGAGCCCCCTTCACCCCCCCCAGAGCTCCGTGTGTGTGGCTCCCCCCCAATTAATCTGTGTCTGAGCCCCCTTCACACCCCCCAGAGCTCCGTGTGTGCAGCTCCCCTTTCCCTGGCCTCAGTTTCCCTTTTCTGTTTTTATATTTAACCCAAAGCAAACAATGTTATTGGCCAACAGTTCAGCCTGCCCCCCATCACCAGACCTCGCCGCCCTCAGATGCTGGTAAATCGACACCTCACGTAACAGGGGCAGAGTTTTCAAAGGTGCCCAGGGCGATGAGGTGCTGAAAGTCACCTTGCAAATCTGGCCTCATTCCTTTCCTGTGGTCGGGCTCAGCATTGCATAAGAGAGGGGGGAACAGGCATTTCACAACTCCTCCGTGTGTAGGAGTTTAATGAAGAACTAAACTGGGGAACGAGGCAGGATACCAGGAGAGTCCCCCTGCGGGGTGGGGAGCCAGGGCCCGTGCCCTGCAAAGTCACCCGATAGCTTCATCTCCGCACAGTATAATTTCTGCACATTTCTACACCTACCCCCCCAGGGGATCCAGCACTTCCCTGGTACAGTCCACACTTTCACAATCATCCCGCAGCAGAAACACTGCCCAGAAAGGTTGACTTCGGAGGATGGTTATTTTATTAATTCCTTCTCACTTCTAACTACAACTACAGGCACCAGCCCGGGCTCTGGGTGCTACCTGAGGAATTAAACTCTCCCAATAAGGGTATGTCTACGCTACAGAGTTTTGTCGGAAAAACAGCCGTTTTCCCCACAAAACTTGAGGAACGTCCACACTGCACTCGTGTCTTCCGCAAGGAAATTGAAAGAACAGAGGGGTTTTCCGGCATTAGTAATCCTCATCCTACGAGGAAGGAGCCTTTTTCCGAAATAGCTCTTTTGGCAAAAAGCGTGTGTGGATGGGGAAGAGGAGTTCTTTCGGAAGAAGAGGGAAGAGGACAAAGCACAGGTGCCCTGGTTGGCCCCTCACCCATAGCAGTCACAGCGCCCATGCGAGAGCCTCCATTCAGTCTGGATGCTCTCTGCCGAAAAGGCAGCTCGCTCTTTCAATGCACTTTTGCAGTGTGGACGCTCTCTGTCGGAAGACGTTTTCTCGGACTTGTGAGGGTTTGAAATTTGTGTCCATTTCAGATGGGGTGGAAACAGAAACCTTTCCGAGGGGCGTTATTTTGTGCCAAGCACAAGAGCCGGAGGAGTCCAGGGCACTGGGGGGGGGGGAGTGGGAGAC
Source organism: Pelodiscus sinensis (assembly GCF_049634645.1). NCBI lineage: Eukaryota > Metazoa > Chordata > Testudines > Trionychidae > Pelodiscus > Pelodiscus sinensis. The sequence goes on along the minus strand of NC_134729.1, from coordinate 25,967,675 downwards.
CCAGAACCAACTCCTGGGGCGGCAGGACTTTGAGGTGTCGACCTCCCTCCTGCGGCATGTCCAGTGTGTAGAGTCTCTCTGGCTCACTCCTGCTGCCGCAGGTTCATTCCAGGTAAGTTGAAGACTCGCTGGGCCAGAGAGAGACGCAGCTGGCAAGCTAGGGCCCTCCCTGGGGCAGAGACAGCCCCTGCTCCCGAACAGTGGGGCACTGAAGCTCACAGGCGAGTCCTGAGCCCCCTGGCTGCACCCTGCCCCCCGCACTTGGAATAGAAATTCCCCCTTGGCCCTTCCCAGCTGAACGTTCTTCCAGACCAGTAACGCACCCACCCAAAGCTCCGGGTCGACAAGGCGGCGTTTTCTGGCCAAAGGTTCCCAACTCTCTCTGCTCGCTCCGCAGCCCCGCAGAAGGAGCAGCGACGCGTCTACGTTACAGTCACATGCGTCACACTCGTGTCGTTTGTGTGTGGGAGCGTGAGCAGCGTGTGCGTGGAAGTCACGTGGTGCACCCCGAGCTGTGCTGTCTCTGGGTCTGGGTCCACGCAGAAGCCTGAGCCTGCGGCCCGGCACACACGGCTCCCTTGGCCAGCACCATCAAGCTGTCCTGGGAGCAGGGAGGGAAAAAGGCGTCTGAGTCATCCCCAGCTGCTGGAGACACAAGACCATGTTTGCAGACACAAGCCGAGATGCGGACGTGACCAAGTGGGGTTGGATTCTGCTGCGTGTGATTTCGACCATCCTGTAGTAACCCCCCGTGTGTGCCTCAGTGTCCCTGGGCACTGCGCCAATAGCAAGATGGGGTGGGAATTTGGGTGTGACAGCCTCCTGCACGTTGCTCTCTGTGACCTGAGCCTGGGGGGGGGGGGTGACCAGGTGACACCCTTTGTCCTGGAAGCTGGACAGAGGCCGGAGGCGGAGCTGGCTGCAGGGGGAGATGGGCTGCTGGGTGTGTGAGTCTGGTTGGCTTGGAGGTGCTGGGAGAGGGGTTGGCGCCCTCCCCTCCCCAAGCTGGGCTGCACTGGCTGCTCCTGGTCTACGCTGAGTCCCAGGGGTCCATCTGTTCTCCCTGCCAGCTGAGGGCCCCGCCAGGCTGCAGGCGGAGAGCCAGGCCTGGGGGCGCCTCGCACCTCGTGGCAGCAGCCCTGAGCTAGCGGAGCAGCCTGCGCCCACCACACACATTAGACGATGAGACGAGCCAACCTTTCCGCCTCTGCCTGCCCGGCGCTGCCGCCATGACAGCGAGAGCTTGAGTTATATGTCGGCTGCCGTCCTCTCGGCCGTCTTCTCCCAAGCAGCGCCAGGCCGGCGTGGGGGGGAATCTGGTACCTGCGCTGGGATCCTGAGGACCAAGGCGCGTTCAGGCGCTGCTGGAAAGTGTCAGCTGCCTGGTGAAACCCGTCAGCTCGCTCTAGTGACGGGAATGTGGCTGGCCGGGGTGGCTCAGCAGAAGGGCCAGACACCCTCAGAACCAAAGAAGAAGGGACGTCTGACCAAGGACCCATCCGCCTCCTCCTGGGGCCCCTGGGCCACCCCTTGTCCTTAGTCCCATATGGGTCAGCCCGCTCCAGCAGGTGCCCCAGCTGGAGTTCCCGCGCTGCTCTTGCCAAAAGCCAGCGCTCCATGCAGGCTCCAACCCATTAGCCAAGCGGGCCAATGCCAGCGACTCCCCCTCTGACTCTTGCCCTTGTGTGCACCTGGGGCGTGGCACCATGTGGCTAGTGGAGCAGCCACCCCCCCTCACAAATGCTAGTGCAGGTGAGGGGCCCCGTGAAGACCTTCTCCTCCGCCATCTCCCAGGAGAGTTCACACGCTAGGGCTTGATCCCAGAGTTTGGCTGCTCACCTTGGGGCCCTTAACTAGGCCCGAATGTCAGAATGGTCCAAGAACCCGCCCTGGCGACAGGCTGCGCCCCTGCGCCCGCCCCTCGCGTCGCTCACCCTGGCATAGCAGCCTTGGCACAGCAAATGCCTCGGTCAGTAGCATCTGAAAACTCACCCCTTGTTGGCCAATAGTGTCCTCATCAAACATGTGTGGGAACATCGTCTGTAACACCCCAAGATCCCCCCCACACATTCCAAAGCGCAGCCCTGCCCAGAGAGCAGCTGGCCAACAGGTCTGCTGCAAACAAGAATGTGTGTGCTGCTTCCTTGGCAGGGACGCGAAACAGAGACGCTTCCCGCAGGAAGGAGTTCCAGCCGGTGGGAAAGCCAGCGGGAGACAGCCTCAGCTGCCATTTCAGCGGGAAATGTTTTCTAAGTGGGAGACCGACACTCGGAAAAGGAGGGACCAACGTTCCCAACGAGCCCCGCCCCTCGGCTTCCTCCCTCACGCTCCATCGACTCACCGCACCAGATGGAACAAAGGAAGAGCCGGGGTCCTGACCTGGGTTCCCTATAAGGACTTGGGCCGCCACCCAGGAGAGATTCAAATGCCACCCAGCTGATTAGCTGGCGGCATGTGTTTCTCCTGGGGGTGCACATCCACACATGCCTTAGTGCCCAGAACAAAACTTATTCTACACCTGGATGGACAAAATTAGAGGGAACACTGGTCTGACCTAGACGTTTGGCCAGTAGGGCTATCGAGAGCATTTGGCGAGAGAGACTTTGCCTGGAATTTGACCTTGTTTCAGGGAGGCACTGGTCACGTCTGGTAGGTGCTCCTGAGACGCATGCCTCGTTACTTCTAGTCACTTCAAATCTCCGGCTTCGTAGTTAAGGAGCCGGTTTTGTTTGAGCTGGTCCAGGATGTTTGAACTGACGTGTTTGGGAAACTCCACCTGGGGGATCCGGGTTCGTGCCGATTGTTTCTGTTAATCCTGGGCTTGTGAGAGGAGCGGCCCGTCCGAGAGGCGTCCCTGGTAGCCAGGTCCCTCCCACTCCCCAGCCAGAGCATGAGTGGGTCTATCTCCAGCCCGCCAGGAGCCTTTATTCATACAGCCCTCATTGGCTCATGCCGGCCACAGCTGCTGGCTCCACAGCTCCACTGCGCCAGCTCTCCCCCAGGGCTGGGCCTCAACCCTTAAATGGCCAGATGCCCAGTCGGGGGTGGGTGGGAAGCAAGTACAGGGTGTCCCTGCTATAAGTCACCCTGGGGTACATCCGTCCCACACGACAGTCGTTGATGCTCGGAGGAACTGATGCGTTATAAGTCCCCCCAGTTCCCCGCTCTTAAGTCATGCAAGAAAAATGGTGCAAATAGAAGTCAGCCGCAGGAAAAAAAATTCCCGCTGTAAGTTGTTTCACTGTAAGTCCACGTTTTTTGGAACGTCTCTTGGACTTAGAGCGAGGACGGCCTGTCGCCGAGTACTCCCCTAAACCGTGCGCAAACATCCCTACTGGGGCAGCGTGGGCAGAGATCTCGCTGTGGTCTTGCAAACCCAGGACTCCCTGCATTTTAGTGTCTTGGCTGCAGAGCGTAGTGATGATGCAATCCACTGGTGGCAGCTCAGCTTCAGGTACGAATTTCAACACCCGCGTGTTTTACGACTCCTGGCGTCTGACTGACAGGGAGTTGGGAAATTCAGGGCTGGTCTTCACAACAAAATTAGATCCCAGGAGGACACTCGGCATTGGGGAACTTGTGCAATTTTGCTCCTCACTTGGCGTCTCACCGAGATCAGCTTCCTGCTCCTATGGAGCTGTAAAACCAGTGTGGAGCCAGAGCTGCCTCGCTGACGCCAACGCAGTGAGTGACACCGCGTACCCGAACAGTCCTCCAGCTCCTGGCCCATGGTGCAACATGCCACGCAGCAGTGGCCGCCCGGGTCACTTTAAGACTCCAGTGCCCAGGGATCACAGACAGGAAGCCACCCCCACGTGGTTTTGAAATGCCGTGGCCTGACTGCCCACCATGGCGCAGACCGAGCAGCTCCATCATGCTAGTTCCATGCACAGACTCTCCTGCCAGGGGGAGACAGGAGCTTTTGGGGCCCAAGGGCTGGAGGGGTGAAGAGTCTGGGCAAGCCTGGCTACCCCCCACTGCAGAAAGGAGACCAGCTCTCGGCAGGGGGCAGAGAAACAGGCACAGCAGGGACCAGCAGGCGCAAGGACGTCGCCAGGGCCACAGCGCTGGAGCTGGTGCCATGTCTTCCGCTGTGCCCGGCGGAGATCCCCCCTGAATTCTGCGGGAGCCTTGGAGAAGGGAGAGGAGGGAAGAGGAAAGGGCGGGAGGAGGAGGGAAGAGGGCACATATATTGGCCCTTGCAGCGTTTACATGTCACGATGGTGCCTGGCCCGCGCCTCCGTTAACAAGACAGCAGCCCATTGCGTCCCGGTACTGCCCCTCCTCTCCGCCGAGCTAGGCTACGTGACGCTGCCCGGCCCTATGTCTGCCCGTGAAGAGCGACCGACTTTCCGTCCAGTTTTACCGTTTCGCCCATGCCCTTAAGACTCTACGTGACGCTGTCATGGGCTTGTTGCACCGTGAAGTTCTGGAAAGACAGTTGTCGCTTGTGGTTCCTAGCACACACTGCAGACTGCGCGCCAACGGTGCTTCTGAATGCCGCCAGGTCCCGCAGCCGTCAGGCCGCCAGGGAAAACGCCCAGTCGGACTGATAGCTGGGAAGCAAGCACAGAACCGACAGGCACAGCCTCAAAGTGGCACACCCCGGGAACGCACCAGCAGCGAGTCCTGCCGTGCGCTTTCAAAGCCTCCGTCCGCACACAGCCCCCCGGTGGGGCTGGGCCTAGTCCTTGCATCTGGTCCGTGCTCTACCTCCCCCTGGTGGGGCTGGGCCTAGCCCTTGCATCTGGTCCGTGCTCTACCTCCCCCTGGTGGGGCTGGGCCTAGCCCTTGCGTCTGGTCGGTGCTCTACCTTCCCCTGGTGGGGCTGGGCCTAGCCCTTGCGTCTGGTCCGTGCTCTACCTCCCCCCTGGTGGGGCTGGGCCTAGCCCTTGTGTCTGCTCCGTGTTCTACCCCGCGCCGCCCAGACACACAGGTGCGTGTTGCCGGAAAAGGGTCCAACATTACGGGCCGTTGGGTGACACTAAGGGTACGTTTCTGCCAACAGAGCCACGTAGATTAGTTACTCGACAAAGGGAATTGAAGCGGTAATTTAAATAATCGCTGCTTCATTTAAATAAAAATGGCCGCCGCGCTGTGCTGATCAGCTGTTTGTCGGCACAGCACAGCAGTCTAGATGGGGATCTGCTGACAAAGGGTTCTGGGGTCGGCAGATCCCCGTCTAGACTGCCGTGCTGTGCTGACAATCAGCTGATCGGCACAGCGCGGCGGCCATTTTGATGTAAATGAAGCGGCGATTATTTAAATCGCTGCTTCATTTCCCTTTGTCGTCCTGCCTCATCGACATGGCTCCGTGATGGAGCCGTGTAGTCTAGACACACCCTAAGGGCGGAGAAAGGGGCAAGCGGGGATGCTGACCCCTCGCTCCCAGGGCTCTCTGGGCAAGCCGCGGTGTGGGGCAGGCAGACATGCTGGCCTCTGGGTGAGCAGCTTTCTCCTCCCCACAGAACCAGGGCAGGGGCAGCTGCACCTTCAGGAAGAGCCGGGCCAGTGAGGAGCTTGCCAGAAGCAGCAGGCTAATGAGAGCACCCTGCTGGGGGAGGCGGCAGGCCGAGGACTGGGAGGGAAGAGGTGCTGGGAAGAGCGGAAGGAGGCACCAGGAGGAAGGGGCTGGGAGGGGAAGTGAACCCCGGGAAAAGCTGCAGCTCTGGTGGTGGAGGAAGCACAGCCGTTGCCTGCTGCCATCAGGGCCCCCAGGCTGGGACCTGGAGCAGAGAGCGGGCCGGGTCCCCCCAGGCCTCCCTGCGCCGCTACAGAGCCCAGCCTGGAAGGGGAGCTGGGGTGGAAGAGGGGCTCACCCCAATCTGTGCGACTGGCCTGTGGGGAGGGCGGCTCAGCGGGCTGACAGGCTACGCGAGGGTCACAGCGAGCCTGTGAGGCAAACACCATCCTGGAAGCGCAGGGCCCCGGAGCAAGGCAGGGGCTCTGCCCCACGTCCCAGAGGACACTGCAGCCGTATCCCCCACAGCGTGGGGCTGGGCCGTGGCGCCCTGCGATTCCCACAGCACAAGCGCTGCTTGTTCCCCGGCCTGGGCGGATCCACAGGGCACCGACCCAAGCAGCCAGAGGCACAAGCGACAGGCGCGCGTTCGTGCCTTGTGCTGACCACGCCATGCTGGAGACACGGCCTGAGACCTGCCTCTGGGTGAGCAATCCACTTCTGCCCCCAGGAACAGGTGCGGGCCTCTCCCCACCCTCGCCAGTCACCCCTGCTAGCCCAGCGAGGGCGAGGAAACAGGACCCTGAGCCAGGTTCCCATCCTGGCCCAGCCCCGCGGGAGGTGGGGAACGGGCACCCTGGGGGGGAGCGGAAGCCTGAATCCCATGGCCAGGAGAGGGCTTGCGTCTCAACGGCTCGGCCTCGATCTTCCCGAAGGCCCTTTGTCAGGGTCTCCACCATCTCCCACCGGCCTGGTCAACCTGGTGAGGCTCTAGGAGGAAGGCAGCGGGTTTCAGAGCGGGGAGTTAATGGGGTGAACCTGGCGCCTCCCCATTCCGTGTGGGGCATTCCAGGGGCAGGTCAACGCAAGAGGGAAGGGAGGGGTCACTCTCCAGGCCTCGGGTCCCCTTCTGCAGAGTCAGGTTGGGGGAGGCTCCGTCTCCCGTGATCACATGGGAACCAGCCAGGCCGAACGGAGAACCGGGAGGCCGAGAAAGTGAGCTGAGCGAGTGTTTCAAAGCCAGCGCTGGCAAGCCAGACGGTGGCCCAGGCCTGCTGCAGTCGCGGGGTCCAGAGGGCTGGCGATGGAAGGAAAGCGTCAGGCTGCCGGGCCATCGCCCGCAGAAGGGAAGCAGCGCAGTGGTCCCGATAAGTCACGTTGTTTATCGCGCCAGGAGCGCTGGAACGAGCCACTCATTCGGACAGGAGCACCCAGCCACAGGCAGAGCACCCAGAGCCGCGGTGCGGAGCTAACCGCACCCCCAACATCAGCCAGTGCAAAATCGTTCTCTTTCGGAATTCGGTCGGGGCGGTGGGGAGACGGGCGGTTCTGCCCAGAGGAGCCTTTGGCGCCCACCCGCACCAAGGCCTGGCCAAGGCAAAGCTGCACGCGGTAAGGGGTGACCCTGAAACCTGGATGGGGCCAGGTTGCAGAGGAAGGTTGAAAAATCCTGGGAGCTTTGCTAATGCTCAGGGCTTCCTACGCCAGAATCCCGACACGAGGCCTGAGGCAGAGCCCGAGAGGGTCTGGCTGAGGTACCAGCCCGACACGAGGCCTGAGGCAGAGCCCGAGAGGGTCTGGCCTAGGTACCAGCCCGACACGAGGCCTGAGGCAGAGCCCGAGAGGGTCTGGCTGAGGTACCAGCCCATCGCAAACCAGAAGCCGCTAACGCCGGCTGAGATTTGGCTGAGCACCACAGGGAAGACACCGGGTCTGAGGCGACACCCGCCTCTTCTCGGCCACGCAGAGGAGCCCATTAAACATATTAACAAAAAAGAAGAGAGTCTGTGGTCACGGGAGACATATGGGGAGGGGCATGTGGCAATACCTCGATTTGCTGCTTGTTTGCACTGAGCATGCTCAGATGGACGGGGCATAAACACCGCTAAAGCCAGCTGCCCTCGTTCTGCCCCCCCCCCCCCCCCACTATCTGCAGGCACCGGTTGTCTTGGGTTTTGCACCTGTGTCGTGGACTCCACGCACCCCCCGCCGCCGTCTCAGCCCCGCGCAATAGACGCGCGAGCGGCACGCCCTGCAGGAAAACGCCTTCAGCATGTGAAGAAATGCTCGAGGAATCCACTGGCACGTGGCCTAATCCAGCTGCTGCCTCGCCCTGGCCTGTGGCCGCCTGCCGCTCCGACCTGGACGCTATTTTGTTTGTCTGTGAGCCGCAGAAAAAGGTTCTTCAAAGCCCGGGATTTGGGGCACAAGACACAGATGTTCTAGAGCTCTCTGGGAGCTGGTACCTAAGGCTGCTTGGGATCAGAATGTCTGGCGTGGCTGTCACACCTAGGGGGTGGAGCAGGAATTGGGGCAAATCAGGAACTGGGATGTCAGCGGCCGAGAGGGGCCCATGTGAAGACGCTGGCAGGACCAGGTCACCAGGAGACTGGGGTCAGGGGATAAACCAGTTTCAGAAGCTGGAGTCTGTGGCAAGCAGGGGCTGGTCTGTGCCATCACGGCTTCCTGGGTCGTAGGCTGGCGTCTGCCCCTCGGGGCTGGGACGGACCGTCACACCGGTCCTGCCGAGCCGAGCGTGACAGGTGCTTCCAGGGCCGCCCATGGTCCCATCCCTGAAGGGTCTAACCACAGCCCCCAGCACGTGTCCCGCCGCGAGGATCACTCCGCGCCGCTGTGCTGCCAAGTCCCACGCCCCGGCCGAGACGCTCTCGGAAAAGCCGGTTGCAAGAACGTAAGGAGGGGCCTGGCTCTGCTGAGCCAGAGCAGGGGTCTCTGCAGCCCAGAGCCCGGCCGTGCCTGGCGCCTCGGAGGAATGACCGGACGTGGGTAATTACCAAGTGATGCAGTCCGGGGTGTCTGTGTGCTCGTTCCTGACCCTTTGGGCTCTCAGCCATTGCTGGACCTAGCCACCATGAACTCATCCCGTCCTTTTTAACGCAGTTTGGCTTTCACAGCCTCCGAAGCCCAACGCCTGTGGGCCGAGTGCGCTGTGTGAAGAACTGCTGCCTTGTGTTTAAGCCCCCTGGTTCCCGTGTTATGCGAAGGGGCCCACAGCACTTCCCTCTGCCCTCCCTTCCCCCAGCGAAACAGCTCTGGGCGCTACCCTCGCCTCAGAGGGAAGCTCTTCCGGCCCCTAATCCAGGGCTGGGCAAACTTTTTGGCCTGAGGGCCACATCTTGGTATGGAAATTGTGGGGTGGGCCCTGAATGCTCCCAACATGGGGGGATGTGGGGCTGGAGAGGGGAGGGCTCTGGCTGGGGGTGTGGGGCTCCAGGGTAGGGCCAGAAATGAGGCATTCAGAGTGCGGGGGGGGGGGGGGGGCATGTCAGGGACAGGGGAAGGGGGCACAGGGAGAGTGAAGGCTTGGGCTGGCCGAGGAGGCTGTGGGGTTGGATGGGTGATGAGTTTGGGGGCAGAGCGAGGGCTCCACAGAACGCACTAGCTCAAAATGGCCCATGCAGTCTGTCCAATGGCACTTGTAGGCAGAGCACTTCCCGGGGGGCAGGGCCTATGTCCCCTAGTGCTAGTGGGGGAGCGGGACCCCAGGAGCCTCATGCCAGAGACTCAACTCTGCGCTTGGTTTTTCAAACGCACGCTGGCCTGCTGGAGAATCAGTCTGCACGGGGTTAGCTCTTTGTCAATGACTTTATTGTATCCAGCCTCTGGGAACACACAGCACATGCAAAGAGGCTCACGTGAAGTATAAAAACAAACAGAAACTAGAGCTGCACCATCACGGCCCAGCCTGGTGCTCCGGGCTCGCAGATCATCGAGGAGCCTAGCAGAGTCCTCAGCTACTATTCTGGGTTAAAACACCTGGCCATGGGGTTGAGCAGCTTCCCTCTGGGTCCCTTTCCCTAGAGGGAGAAAGCAGGAGGGAAATTCCCTTTGTACCAAACCCCGAGCCTGCAGCGATCGCCCTGCACCCCTCACCGGGAGCTGGAATTACAGAGATGTTCCGTGTGGCTCGTCTCTGGCCCTTTAAACGGCCAGCTCCCGAGAGAAACTGGCATCAGGGATAAACATGGACAGCCAGTGAACAGCTGCATGGATCGTCCGACTCTTCCAACCTGAGAGCTAGGCAGGAACGATCCAAAACCCAATCCAAACCCTGAACCCCCCTCTCCGCCCCAGTCTTCCAGCAACCGAGCACGGCCGAGAACCTCAGGCAGAGCAGGAGGACTGAGCTCTGTCCCCGCCGCAACAAACTGTGTTGGATACACCCCCGTTTCTTCATCGGCGCGGAGGAAATCTCCCTGACTTTCATTGATTCTCGGCTGGGGAGGGGGGAAAAACCCTTACACTGTCATGTAAACTAGAGCCAGGAGCTTGACTAGCCTTAATCCCAGTCCAACGCCGCGAGGCGGGTGAGTGGGAGTTACAGTCGCTACATTTCTCAGCTGCTTAGCGCTCAAGCGCGTTGCCAAGGCCGACAGCATCGTTAAACCCACGCCGGCTGGGTCCTTCTCTCTTTGGTCCCCTCCAGGCTACACCCTGCGCGAAGCTTTTATTGCACAAAAAAGCAGAACCCTCTCTCCCCTCCCCCCACACACGGCTCTTGTCAGAAGCAGGAATTCAGCTATGAAAATAAAAGTGCTTCCCCCCAAGTCTCCGCAGGCAGCAGGACCGGTGCTACGGCTGCTGGGCCATGCTCAGCACGGACGGGTCCGTCAGCCGGCCTGGCCCGGGCTAGCTGCCCTTGGCGTGGCCGTTGGCGAGATGGGCCGTGCTGCCCGGCGGCTGCCCCCCGCGAGTCTGGAGGCAACCGTTGTTGGTGATGTTGCGGCGATGCAGGGCCCCGTTTCTCTCCTTCGCCCTGGCGGGTTCTCCCCCCTCCTCAGCTGTGTCGCTTTCCTCGGTGTCGCTTCTCAAGTCCCGTTCCATCTGCAGGAGAGAGACGTTAAACGTAGCGCGCAGGATGCAGCAGGGAGGGGCGCGTCTGCGTCCTGCAGTGGGAGGGGGAGGAGAGGGAGCTCGGGCAGGCAGCCCCAGCTGGGAAGAAGGGTTCTGGGCATTTCTACCTGCTGCTGGGCCCCTCCCAGCCCCTTGGATCTCCCTGCCTGCTCTGTTCCAAGACCCTGTGGCAGCTGCTCCAACTCTCCTGGGTCCCGCTCACGCCCTGGGGGTGCAGCCAAGCCACCGTTCCCACTGTGGGCGTGCTGGCCCCCTGCCCCCCTATTCCAGCAGCCGGGTCTGTGCTTGGGCTTGAGCAAAGACTTTCCCGTGTGCTCCCCGGCTGCCCTCTGGAGCACCGCGCCCTGGAACGGGCTCCAGCCCTGTCCAACTCGAGGGCCGGCCCAGGGACCGCCCCCGTGGATGCTGACGTCGCCTGTCTGAGGCTCCGCCCTGGCAGCTCCCAGTGGCCACGGTTCTCTGCTCCCGGCCAATGGGAGCGGCGGGAAGCAGCCACCAACGTGGCCCTGCTGATCAGGAACAGGCAGCGTGGATCCACCTGACCCACCCGGCTGCCTTCTGTGCTGAGATAACTGGCCTGGTCCCTGGGCCGGCAGAGTGAGAGACAGAGGCCGAGACGATGGACCGGAGAACAGCGAGCAGCTCGGAGAGCAGTTAGCGATGCTCAGACACTACACTGGCCTCCCTGCCATTGCTAATGGGCCTGCCCCGATGCTCCTCGCTCCAGTCCTGGCGATCGAGCCTTGCTAAGGCTGTGCCTTTGGGAGAACGTTTCCTTCCCCCACAGTGGCCAGGCTGCGTCAGACCCAAGGTCCGTCCAGGCCAGGGTCCTGTCTGCCCACAGCGGCCAATGCCAAGGGCCCAGAGGGAGGGAACAGAACAGGGAACCATGAAGTGATCCCTCCCCTCTCACCCATTCCCAGCCTAGGCACATCCTAGCTAACAGCCATCGATGGACCTAATCTCCATGGATTTATCTAGCTCTCTTTTGAACCATGTTATAGTCTTTGCCTTCACCCCTTCCTCCGGCAAGGAGTTCCACAGGTTGATGCTGCGTTTTGTGAAGAAATACTGCCTTTGGTTTGTTCTAAACCTGCTCCCTATTAGTTTCAGTTGGTGACCCCTAGTTCTTAGGTGATGGGAACAAGTAAATAACTTTTCCTCATTCACTTTCTGCACACCGGCCATGACCGTACAGACAGCTCTCATATCCCCTCAGTCTCCTCTTTCCGAAGCTGAAAAGTCCAGGCTTTTCATCTCTCCCTGCGGCAGCCCCCTGGGCCAGGCCTGGTGAGGAGTTGCAGGGTAGCAGTAGCACGTGGGAAGAGGCAGGGTGGGGGACGATGCTGCAAAGGGCTGTCCGTGATGGGACAGGCTTCCCCTTCTCCCATTCCTGGGAGACCCGTGCGGATCTCCGGGGCCCGGTCTCCACCTGGGTGCCAGTTTTGCTCAGGGACAGCTCCCTGGGGCTCTGCAGCTGGCCCCTGGACTGGACGTGGACGGGGAGCGGAGCCCTACCGTGCCAGACAGGATGAACCGATAGATCATGTGACCAATCAGGCAGGACCAGAAGACGTGCAGCAGCTGCAGCACCAGCAGGAGGCCGTTCATGAAGTAGTAGCCGAAGAAGGGCTGGTAGAGCTCCATGGAGTAGTAGTAGGTGTTGTAGAGCACCCTGCAGGCGAGAGCCCCCATCAGCCTCCGCGGGAAGGGCAGGCTGCCCCGCCCTGCCCCCAGGCCTTCGTGCTGCACCTCTCGCTGCTGGGCCTGCTGCTCACGCCCGGGCTGTCCTCATGGGCTTGTCCGCGAAGCCCTGGGCACGGGGCAGCTGCTCTGGGTGCGGATCCTCGGCTTTGCACCCAGCGGGTGGCCCGGCGCAGCCACAGGCCCGCTGGAGCCAGGGAGCCGGGTGGGAACCAGCGGGGCTGGCTCTGGTGCCACTGCTCCCTTGCAGCGCTCGGCACCGGGCTCCCCCGGGGCGAGCCGAGCACGGCCAGCGAGGGGAGCCCTGCCTCTCTGAAAAACAGGCCGCTCACGTGGGCATCCCAAGCAAGAGGCCCGGTTTGAAAATGCGCAGAGTCCCCGGAGGTGGGAATGGCTGGTGCGCCCGGGACAGTCACAGCCTGCCGGACCCTCAGCAGGGAGACCCAGCCACTGCAGCGCGGACAGCCTGGTGAGCAGTAACAGGCAGGCCTCAGGGCTGCTCCGAAGGAACATGGGCCTTGAAATCTACCCTGTGCTCTCTCCCCACATTGGCCAGACACCCCCCCCCCCCCCCCCGTGGGGCTTTGGGCTTTCCCCTCAGGTCTCTCCGGGCTAGACACAGGACCTGCTGCTCCCTCACTCACATGCCCCCCGCCTGCTAAAATCCAGGCCCCACGCCAACGTTCCCGCTCATCTTTTCCATGCACATGCAGAATACGTTTGCTATGTGCACCGAGGCACGTGCACCACCAGGAGAAACACAAAACCAAGCTTGGGCTCTGCTAATCAACCGGGCGGCACGGGGGACTTCTCCTGAGCGGCCACACAGGCACGTGGCTCCCAGGGGACGCTGAGCCACACCCTTCCCCTCACGCCTGGTTCTCTCCCCGCCCATCCTCCCCTTCTTTCCTCCAAGACCAAACTACAGGGGCCGGCCAGCTGGGTCCCTCTGATCTACAGACAACTGCTCCCCCATCCCGACTCCTGCTGTGCGGCCCAGCCGGGCTGGAGGGGCTGGGAGCTACGTGTGGCTTCACTGAGGGGTCAGGACCGACCGGTCTACATGGGAAAGTAGCCAGCTGCTCTCTGAGCCCCCTGCCTTGCCTGGACCTTCCCTCCTCTCCTCCGCCCTCCTGCTGGGCCGGCGCCTCTCCGCACTCGCCACTCCTTTCTAGGGCGCCTCGCGCGGTCTGGCCCTGCTGAAAGCGAACCGGGGAGACTGGCCGTTCTGCAGCAACTCCGGGTCCTACTGTCACGTTCGTCTCTCCTGGGGGAAGCGCCCCCACATCCCCTCCCGCCTTTTCCCAGGCTCGCCCCGCCGCCCTGTCTGCATGGCCCCCTCCCACCCCCAGCCCTGCAGGCGTCTCTCCCGCCCGCTTCCCTCCGCCGGGATGGTGAGCGAGGTGGCAGCGTCTCTCGCGGGAGGGAGGGGGCAGGTGGCATCACAGCTCTGCCCCTGGGGCGCGTCTGGCCACGCGGGGACGAGACAGGGAGCGCGAGGGAGCTGCCCGCAGGAGGCCTGTGTGGAGACAGCAGCTCCCGGACACACCCCGGGCCAGGGCGGCGCGTTCGCCTGTCGGCCGCCCAGACCCCGGGAGCAAGGCTGGCTCCAGATGCTCGTGCTGCACCCCATCAGGGAGGGGCCGATGCTGGGGCGGGGGGAGCAGGGCCATGCCGGGGATTCGGGCCGGGCCGGCTGCTCCAGACCCCCCCGGAGGCTGGGCGAGGAGCCGCGTTCCGGCGCAGACTCACTTGTAGGGGAAGAGGAGCAGGCGGGTGGAGAGGAAAACGGCCGAGAAGACGATGAAGAGCCCGTCGCACGTTCGGCGCCACTTCATGTAATTGAATATCTTGGTGGGCTGCGCAGAGAAGCCAAGTGAGAGCGAGGGGGGCAGGAGAGGGCCCCGCCGCGGCCGCACGGCAGGAGCCGCAGGGACAGGACAGCGGGGGTGGGAAGGCCGCACGGGGGAGGCAGGATGTGCACCCCCTGCACAGGCCCGTCCTGCGGAGCAGCAGCCAGGTCAGGGCCACCCCGCTCGCCCCTCCAGGCTGACTCGCCCTGCCCCCGGCCTCCCACAGGGTGCAGGAGGGAGACAGGGGAAGCTCATTTCCCATGTGGAGGTTGCCAGGGTCCTGCCCACGTCTCCACAGCTGCTCCCCGGCCCTGCCCCGGGCTCCCACCAAAGCGCACGGGCCGCCCAGGCTTTACCCCGCGGCGCTCACCTCGAGGATCCAGTCGGAGGCGTCATGGATCAGCATGACCAGCGTGCCGATGCGCAGGTAGTTGGCGCAGTAGGAGAAGCTGATCAGGAAGATGGTAACTGCGTGGTGCACAACCTGCTGACGAAGGTCCTGGTGGGGAAGGGATCAGAGTGTGCGGCGGCGATCACAGCGCAAGAGCTACCTCTCCCCCCGGGCACGGCGAGGCGAGACGCAGCTCCCAGCCGGCCACGACCACGGCCCGGCAGCCGAGAACTCCCTGATGGCGGCGAGAGGGAGGATAACCCCCCACGAGAGACGGGCGAGCGATGCAGACACAGAGCTCCTGTCCCACCCGCAGGACTATGAGAGCGCCCGGGGCCCGAATCACACGTAGCCAGGCCAGGCGCCAGGGTCAGGGCCTGGCAGAGGGCGGACGCTCACAGGCTCGCTGTCTGGCACATGACCTTGGCAAAGGGCTGGCGAGGAGACAGGCTCCTAAATCCCACTAGCCCTGCTATCGCGCTCCTGGGAACGTGCCAACCGGAGTCAGGCCGGGGGGGAAGGAGTAATCGGGGGGTCGAGGCAGCAGGTCCCGGACACAGGGCTGGTAATTGCCTGCATCGGGTTGGGACACGTAACTCGTCTGCAGCCGCATACACGGCACGAGGCCTGTGCCACATGGACACAGACCTGGCCGAGCCTGTGGCCTTTCTGGGCCGTGCTGTTGAGGTGTCTCTCTCTCTGCTAGGCAGCGCCCCGGCACGCACGGCTCTAGCCCCCCCCATGGCACGTGGGGGCGCAGGGACGCCCAAGGAAGGAGATGGTGCCCAGAGCAACGGTGTGGCAAGAGCTGCCCCCACTGCAGGGTCAGGAGGCCAAGAAGGGAGGAGGTTGCATTTCAAAGCGTTGCTCCCTCTGAGTCAGGAAGGGCAGGGCAGTTCTCCTGCTGAGTCCGCTCGGGGAGATCTCTGGCCACATCCCAGACGGTAATGAACGCCCGGGGCCTGGGACCCGCCCTCCTTTCGCAGGCCAGGCACAGAGCGAGCGGCGCCACCACTGGCAGCAGCCACTTGGGCAGACGACACTTGCCCCTTCCAAGCCAAACCTCTGCAGCTGCAGGGCCCACGCGCTTGGAAGGGTCAGAGACACGTCCCCCCGGCTCCGTGGACGCCCACTGCGGGGCGCTAGACGCACTCGGATTAAAACTGAGCGTCGTACGTGAATGGAGCAAGCAGCTCGGTGGCGTGACCGTGCCCTGGCTCGGCGCCAGCACCCGCATTGGCAACTGCTTGCAAGACTCGCATTCAGTCCGGGGACGTGCAAACGGTTAGCGGGCGAGGCCGGAGCAGCGGCAGCAGCGTGGAGCAGGCGGGAGCTGGTGCTTGGAGGGAACCAGCTTTTCAGCAGGCTCCCTGCACATACCAGCTCCCACAGAGCCACCTGCCTCCTCCCCTCCTCCCACGCAGAGTGTGGGGGGGGAAACCAGCTCCTGCCTACCCCTCCCTCCGCTGCTGCCTCTGATATGGAGGCAGCAGCACCAGGGGCAGGGGCTCTGCTGGAGCTGTCTCCCCACCCCCATGTGTAACACGTTTACCAACCCCCCTCCCCAATTTAGCGTCCCCCATTCGGTACGTGCCTCGACCGCTGCTTGTGTCTGCCCCGACGGACGACGCCTGACTCTGGGGGCAGGAGACCGGGGGCCTGGCTTGGCTACAAATAACCCAGCGTCCTGGTTTCAGAAGTGCCGTTCCAAGTCAAGCAGACACATGCAGCAAGTGAGCTACTGGTCCCGCTCAGACTCCGGGGAAAGGGCCATTCTCACCCCGGCTGCAGCGCCTGGACGCGGGGCAGCTCGAACCGGCCACTTTCGAATCTCCGTGGCGCATTGGCACAGCCAGCGAACTGACCCTTTTCCCGCGTCGTGCCCCGGGCCGGGCCACTCACCTTGCGCTTCACGTCGAAGGGCAGCGTGCAGACCAGGGAGGAGTAGAAGGAGAGCTCCAGCATGTAGTACCAGAACACCGAGGGCAGTAAGGGCTGCAACACCAAAGGGCCGGGCTGGGTCACACGCACGTGCCAGGGACCGAGGGCGCGGGGAAAGGTCTCCCACAGATGCTGTGGGAGGAGGCAGGTTGCCCTGGGGCTCCCTGGTTTTGGAGCCAGGTCTGGTCTAACCCGGCGACTGGTTTGAATTCTGGGTGCCTGCGGGTCTGGGACTGTCAGCCAGGCCCGTAGCACACGGGAAGGGGCGTCCCTGCATGTCACCACCTGCGACAGACTCACCTGCTGTGGATACCCGGCCCAGCATTCTCGATGGTCCCAGAACCAGGGCTTCTGTAAAGAAACACAGCACAGGGCCTGAGAATGCCAGCGGCCCCGTGGCCTGGAGGGACGCGAAGCCACCCGGGGTATTCGCACCGACGCTCGGTGGGAACGAGCTTCCTACAGAACAGCCCCTGGGAGGCGTCGTTTGGAAACTAGTAGCTTGCTCCTGGTTGGTCTCAGGGTGCCACGTACCACCCGCCAGCCAAGTCCTCCTCGACTGTGCGCTGCACTATGGAAATGGGGCAGAACCCCCAGTTCTCTCTCTCACCCAGGATGGCAAAGGAACCAGCACCTGTGGGCGCCAGGGAGGGATCCTGACCAAGGATCTTCATGTTGGACGGCTGTGGGTGAGACACGACCAAGCCAGGGCCCAAACCTTGCCAGATAAAGTTCAAGTTTCCACTTGTATTTGCTTGTCACCTTTTCTTCGACTTGAATTCACCTAGAACCCCCTCACCTTCCATTACTAAACGTGTTCTATTTTATATCTAGCCCAAAGCAGTGCATGTCACCCAGGGATACGGACTGGCACTGGAGGGGCGGTGGGTGGGGTGGGGACACAGGACATAGGAACGGGGAAAGCACTCTCTACGCACCAGAGAACTGAAATCTGACCCTGAAAATGAAGCCAGGCTCTCTGAGCCTCGCCCTGCTCAGCTGACAGTAGATACTCCTGATCACACTGGCCCAGGATGAGTCTCATTTCCCTCGAGTGAGTCCAACTAGAGGACAACAACCTACTACTGCTAGCCATTAGCTCAAGTGGCAAAGGTACATCCACCCTGCTGAGACCCACATGGGTCCACAGGATGAAATTTGTATTTTTGCAACCAGCTGTTTTTAGAAACGTGTGGCATCTTGTTGACTAAAAACACAAGAAAAGAACGTTAAGTGCAAAGCCAGGCACTCCGAAGTCAGGACGTGCTCACGGGGAGGCCGTCTGCGCGCGCAGAGGGGACCGAGAGCTTTGGGCATTGACGATCTGCTTGAAACCCTTCACATCCAGACTGGAACGGGAGCTCAAGCCAAGCCCGAACGTGGTTCCAGCTGGTGGCTGACGTGCACTGCAGAAGGTGTGAGCGCTCCAGGCCAATCTACCATTTCAGCTGATGCGAACGGGCACCGCCTAGATACTCACATCCAGCAGGACAGCCAGTCCAGTGAAGAAAGAGACGAAGTAAAACGCAAACCTCCAGCTACAAACAAACAGAATGAAGCATGTTAGGATGCCGCCCGAGGCCAGGCTGCAGCTCCGGTGCCCGTCAGAGGTTCATTCCAACAGTGACATTCTCAAAGGCACGTGGGCGGGGCCGGTACCAAACACCCATCCAGCTGGCAGTACACACTACTTGTACTTTGCATGGCTCAAGGCTCTCAATGCTCACAGCAAACAGCAGTTGCTCAGCCTCATGGAGGATAGGAAAGTATCATCTCCACTCTACAGATGGGGAAACTGAGGCACAGTGTGGAAGAGACGGCCCAGGATCACTTCGAGACTAAGGGCTGGGAATACACCCCATCTCCCCTGAGTCCCAATCCCAGGCAGAAATCCGGCTCCAGGAATCCATGGCAAAGCTCCCATTGACTTTAATAGAACCAGGACTTCGCCAGGACATTTAATTCCCTCATTGTAACTCTCCAGGTGCAAAGTGTCCCTCAAGCTACCTCCAACCCAATCCCTCCTCACGTGTCCGCCCCCCTGCGCCCAGTCTGGGACTGGTGGAGGGGACGGGTATGGGGGAAGTGGCATCAGCTGCAAACCCAGGCTCCTTCTCCTCTCCCACCCTGACACACACAAGGGCCCGGCTCGTGGGCCACGGCAGCCACGCATCAGCATGCGACCCTGGCACACCAGGCAACGGGAGCAGCAGAGACTAAGGATGTTACTGGATCTGTTCCTTTGTTTTTCTCTTCCTCCGACGTATGGAAACCGCCGCTCGCTCGCTCACAGGCCTGGCTGGCGGCAGAGATCCACCATGTTACATATAAGAGCTTCAGCTCCCGGCCCTGCCCACAAGAGATGGGCACCCAGAGCAGGAAGGTGGCACAGAGCCAGAGGGGGGGGGGGGGAGGAGGGGGGTCGCAGGCTGGGCTCTTGGTGCCCTGGCCGGTGTGGCTGGGAACTGGACAGGATCTGGGATCCTGTAGCCTGGGATTCGAGAATGGGTGAGCGGGGAGGCTGTGCCGGCCCCGTAGGAGACATGGGGCTCAGTGCTTGGCTAGTAGGCGATAAAAGGGAGGAACTCGGAGCCACCCGAGGGAGCTTTGCTCCAGTCAGGGGGCTGACCTCCACTCCCCACCAGCTGGGCCCAGGGGAAGCGGGCCCCTGGGAGCCCAGCTGGCGATTAACTAAAACCCTCTCAGACTGGGGTTCACTAGGGCACGTCTCCACGGACACTCGACTGTGCTGCAGCTTTCCAGCTCAGGGTGCGACCCCCCCCCCGGGTGCGGCAAGCGACAGCGCTGGAAAGCGCCCGTGTCACCCGGCTGCCGGGCTGGGAGCTGCGCTCCTGCGAGCTCCTCCTCGGGGGGGGGGGGGGGGGGGAGTGTGGTTCGTGGGTCCTGGTGCCGCGGCCGCGCTTTCATTTCCACCCGGGACAGCCTCACCCTGCTGCCCACCCGCACGGGCTCCCTGACAAGCTGAGCGCGCCGGCGTGTCCTGGCCCGCTCGCCGCTGCCGTATCCCTGCTTGGGGCTGTGAGGAGCCCAGGCCGGAGGGAGCCAGTCCAGGGGCTAAAGGGGAGGGAACAGCGAGGCCTGGGGCTGAGGGGAAGGAGGCAGCTCAGAAAGCGGGTGGCGAAGCAGAGAGGGGGAGGACACGTTCCAGCAGGGACTGGAGGTGTCCGGGGGGCCGGGCGCACGTGCAGAGCCCAGCCCCCAGTCCCCAGCACTCACCTGGCCTCGCAGAATTTCTTAGACAAGCAGGGCCTGTCCTGGTTGCACCGGACCCGGAACCACCTGGCCACCCTCCTGGGAGGCAGGTCGCACTGCTGGGCCAGGCTGAGCAGCTGCCCCTGGGAAGCAGCCAAGGAATCTGGAGTCAGACGCCTGGTGGACAGAGGGCTCCTGGGAGCAGCTAGTCGGAGGTTTCCAACCTGTCTCCGCACTCGGGCTCAGAGGCCCCGTTCCACGGCTCGCGCTGGAACCACGGATCTCGTCGCAGCGCCCGCGCTGGCTCCTGTAACTTCCCCTCAAGCCCCGAGCTTCCGCGCTACCGCGGCCAAGACAGATCCCCAGGCGGGGCTGGGATGCCTCAGGCAACAGAGAACGCAGCGCACCCTGGCCCCCCGCGACACGCGCCCTCCCTGTGGAAAATCGCAGCCTCGTGTGTCTAGCTTCGGTTTCCAGCCATGTTGCACCTTTCTCTCGTGGCTTCCTGATTCGCACCTTTCTTCCAGCACCCCCACCCAGCAGCACCTGACAAGCCTGCTTCCACGCTCCTTGGCGGGCAGGCGGGTGGCCCTCTCGCTGGGGAGCCCCTGGGCAGGGGGCGGCTGCTGCTCCTTTCTGCCAGGCAGGGGCAGGGAAGCTGACCAGAGAGATCAGAACGGCTCGCCTGGACTACCCGGGCCCTCCAGCCCTTTCCTCGGCCAGCAACCCCTTCTTCCAGCCGCAGGGCGCTGGGAGCCGAGTCTGGCCTGTCAGCGGGCCACCCTGCCTGGGCCGCACGCCCATCGCCAAGCCTCACGGACGCGCCAGGCTGGGGCCGCGGGGAGCTCTCCTGGCAGACAAGGCCCCGGCGACCCCATCGGATCACCTGCCGGCTTCTGCGCCTGAAAACCCTCGTGGACGCTGGGTTCACACCTTTACCTGCTGGCTCTGGAAGTTCCCTCAGCCCCCTGCTCTGCCCAGCCCTTTCACTGGCATTTCCCTCGGCTGGACTCCCTTAGCGGGCCCAGGTAACTGGAGTCCTGCAATTTACACACCCGAGGGGGGTCCAAGCCAGGACGGCACCCCCATTCACCTTTTGCCTTCCTGATTCTTTTCTTGTGGGGGTGGGGGGCTCCCCAGGCTGGGAGGGTCTCCTCTAGCCCCCTCCCCCGTTTCAACGGGCCTCTGCACGGGGAATGAAACCCGGGCGCCTGCCATTGCTGGCCGGGGCGCGGGGCCAGGACCCTGCGCCCTGCTTCGGGCCTGTGCTAGTGGCAGGGGGCGAAACATTGGCAACTCTCAGACCCCGGCTCCATCTAGCGTGGGATCCTGCACCCGAGAGCGGCTGGACGCCGGAGGAAGGAGCCCACGAGAGGCAGGTCTCACGCCGAGCCCTCGTGGAGCGATTCGAACACCAGCGCACGAGGCGTCTTCTCCCTGCCGATGCTCCCCGTGGGGGCCGGATGCTGCTGCCAGGCGCTCAGGTGTTGGCACAGGCGAGATCCCTCCAAGGCCACCAGAAATTGCCCAGCTGGGGCACCGTCTCCTCCTCTCCCGCAGGGCCCCCCTGCTCCCTAGGGGGAGGATGCTCAGGACACTGGCCCATGGCCCTGCCAGTGAGACCGAGTCCGAACTCGCTGGCTTCCTACAGCGCGCGGCACCGAGCGGCGTCTGCTGGCGGAACAGCTGGGTGCCCAAGAGACCCGGGTTTGTCACGGGGCCTCCGCCAAGCAAGGCAGAGGCCACGTTCCAACGCAGCAGAACAAGGAGTCGGGGCCTTTGCTTTCGGGGGTCACAGCGCCCTGGCCCCTGGAGCTTTGGCGAGTCTGGAATCCCCTCGTAGCTCCCGCTATCGGACGGACCAGAGCAGCGTCTCCTGCCTGCAAGCTGCTTCTGATGACACTTTGGGAGGGGCTGGGTGCCCCCCGCTCCCCGGGGACCCCCTGCACCACTGGGGACCCGGCTGAGGCTTTCCCCACTGTCAGGGGGCCCTCTGCACCCCTGGGGACCCGGCTGAGGCTCCCCCTGCTCTCAGGGGGCCCCCTGTGCCCCTGGCTGAGGCTCCCCTCGCTGTCAGGGGGCCCCCTGCGCCCCTGGGGACTCGGCTGAGGCTCCCCCCGCTGTCGGGGGCCCCCTGCGCTGAGGCTCTACAGGACGTGCCTGAACCGAACAGGTGACCTCTGGCCAGGACGCTCAGTCCCACGAAGCTCCAGCCAGCCAGCGGCAAGAGGAGCCCCGGCCAAGGGGCTGGCGGGGGCGAGGGACTCACCTCCTCCGGCTCCTTGCCGTGAGCAGCGTAGAACGTCTCCAGCACCGGGTTTGGTGGGATCTTCAGTCTCACCTTGTCCCTCAAGCCCAGCCTCCGGCCCAGGGGCAGGGCGAGGAACCTGCAAGAGACCACGGCGGGGTGAGCCCAGCGCGGGCGGCTGCCTCTCGGCTCCCCAGCACGGTGCCGGCTGCACCCGCCAGCGACAGCGCACGGCCCCCGACAGGAGCCAGCCCGCAGGCCCAGCCGACCCGATGGGCCCTGTCCTTCCCCCCTGCGCCGCTCTTTTGACACTCGGGGGGGGGGGGGGGCAATATCCCAGCCCGGGAGACCCTGGGCAGGTCTCGCACTGAAAGATGTGGGAGAGAAACAGGCAGGTGTGCTTATGGCTGTCGCTTGGGGGGGGGGGGGGGGGCAGTCCCCGGACACCCCCCCCCCCCCCCCCAGCCAGACGTGGCTCTCAGCCGGCAGGCGAGCGGAAGGTTATTAGTTCCAGGGACCCAGCGGAGCACAGTCTGGTCCGCACAGGAACCAGGAGCAGCCAGTGCAGCCCAGCTTGGGGGGGGGGGGAGCGTGTCCAGAGCCAGGCCCTGCCCCCCACCCGCGTCCTAAGCCAGCTGAGACTCACCCCCACCCCCAGCCTGCAGGCAGCCCCACCCCCTCCTCTGTGCAGCTTCCCGGGCAGAAGGGGCCACCTGGTCACCCCCCAGGCTCAGGCCAATGTGCACATTCTGGGACTGGGGCAGCCTCCCGCAGTGAGTCACTCCGAAATTCCCACCCGCATCTCCAGCTATTGGTGCAGTGCCCAGGGAAACTGAGTCACACCCACACGGTTACCACAGGACAGTCGACGTCGCATGCAACAGAGCAGAGCGGACAGACCCCCCATTCCACCACCCTGGCGCCGGGGGCAGGGGCTGGCAATTCTGTGCCCCCGGTTTTAACCCTCTCTCCGGAGGGGCTTGCCAGCTGCGAAAGAAGCACGCGCAAGAGGGGGCACCAGGTACCGGGCGGACACGATGCACCGGGCTCTGCAAGCCCCCCCGGGCGGGAAGGGAACGGCCCCGCCCTCCCAGAGGCGGCTGTGGGGCCAGGACTTAGCGCTGCCCGCGACCGGCAGGGGACGGAGGCAGAGCCCTGCGAGGGATTTCCCACCAAGGCGGCGCGAGCAGGCCTGCTGGAGAGCTCTCTGCGCGTGCGGCAGCAGCAGCTCGTGCCCAGCGGGATGGCAGCTCCTCCAGCCCGCCCGCCTGCCGGAGGCTGCAATCAGCCGTAAGCAGCCAGTCACCACCCAGGGCAGGGGCAGGATGGTGGGTAGAGCCAAGCCCAGCAGGGCTCTCGTGCTGGGTCTAGACAGGGCCAGCGTCTTGCTCCTCTGCGGAGGGATCTTTGCATCAGGTTTCCAGACATGAGACAGACCCGGGACTGGGCCCTTGCTTCTGCCCACCCCAGGGAGAGGCTCGGAGGCACGGCTCCCCCGTCAGGGGTCTCAACTCCCCTGGACCGCGCAGCGCTCTGCAGCTCTGCCCGCAGCAGGGGTCGGGCCATGGGGGAGGAGAGACCCATCAGGGCTGGGCAATAATTTTTGGCCAGGGCCTAAACTGGAAGAGGAGGGGCCAGGGTGCTTCTGGGCTACCCCACCCCCAGACCACTCCTGGGAGCCCCTTTGCCCCCACTTCCCATTAGGCAGCCATGCCCCTGGCAGGGCGGGAAGAGGCTTCGCATGCTCCCCCCCGGCCAATCAGGGCTTTGGGGCAGGGAGCGCGTGACGTCTCCTCTCGCCCCGCGTGGAGCAGGGTTGCCAGATACTTTCCCAAAAATACCAAATGTGGCAGGGAAAAAATTGGTTGAGAAAAACAAAAACCAACCAACCAAAACTGAGGAACCGAAGCTTTAGAGCGCTTGACTTTGAGACTCCACAGAGGGAGAACCCGCCATATCCCCCGGGCCTGGCACCGCAGCCCCGGCTGGCCCAGGGTGCAGCCAGCAGCAGGCCCGGCTCCGCTCGCTGCCGGGAGTCAAGCACAGGGAGCGTGGAGCCAGTGGTAGGGTGGGGGCAGCGCACAGGGCCCCGTGCCCCGCCTGCCCCCGCTGAGGAGCCAAACCCGCTGCGGCCCGCAGTGCCAGGCCAGGCAGCAAGCTGCCTTCCTCACCAGATCCCCCTGGAGCAAGGCCTGGCAGCATGCGCCCCACGTTGTTTGAAAAGCTCTGGGCTAGGGGACCTGCGCCAATGGCTAGTTACCCTCCTTGCTCCAACGTGCCCGATTTCACCTCCGCCTTCCAGCCGGACGGGGCAGCCAGCTGGTCGGAGCCACCGTGGCGGAGAACTTCTCGGGAAGTTCGGTGCGACATGAAAGTGCTGCCCACGGAGACAGCTGCCGATAAACCCCCCAAAACTGGTCTGCATCCCAGCCCGCAAGCTGGTGCCCGGCTGGGGGTGGGAACCTTGGGCCAAGCCCTAGAGTCCGAGGGAATAAACGTGTCCCAAAGACAAGCCCGTCTCCCATGCTTTGCTCTAGCTCTGCTGGCCTGGGAGCGCAGGGCTTGGCCGTTCGCCCCGGCAGACCTGGCCCTAGTAACGCGATCCGGTGGTCGGCGAGCACTGTTTGAATGCAGGACGCAGTCCAGTTCTCTCGGCGTATTAAAATAGCCCAGCAGGAGGCACAGAGGCCCCGAGGAGAGCGAACGTGCCGCAGCCTGCTGCCAAGACGCGCTGGCCAAGCAGGTCTGGGCGGAGAGCGAGAACACCGCCCCGCCCAGAACGCCTCCCCCAGCAGCGCCCTGAGCCCGTCATGTAGTGAGACACGAACGGCTGCACACGCTGCCCAGACGTTGCACAACCCGAAACGTTTCACACACAACACAATGGGTGAGCCCAGGGGCTTGCGAATATTTTTCTTGTGACCCCCTGAAGACAATCGATGTCGCGGTCCAATGTGTGACGGGAATGTGGGCTGCGGGGGTGGGGCTGGGGAGGAGCTCTGGGGTGCAGGAGGGGAGCTCTGGCTTTGGGGGGCAGGAGGGGCTGACCAGGCAGCAGTGGAGCGGGGGGGGGGGGGGCGCTAAGGCAGCTTCCTGCCTCTCCTGGCACTGCAGACCCTGCTGCCCCCAGAAGCAGCCGGCAGCAGGTTCCCAGCCAGTGGGAGGGCGGGGCTAGTGTTCGGGGCAGGGGCAGCAGCGGGGCCCTGTGCGCCCCCCCCCCCCACTAGGAGCCAGGCCTGCTGCCAGCCGCTTCTGGGGCGCAGCGCAGTCTGCGGTGCCAGGACCAGCAGGGAGCTGCCTCAGCCCCCCCACTGCTCACCTGACCCCCCCGCAGCCACGAGCCCCGGCGCCCGACATTCCCGGCCCAGTGCTGGGGCGCGACCCGCCGCGTGAAAACCCCGTTAGGGCAAGAAGTGGAGCAGTCACCCCCCAGCTAAGCTGCAGGGGCATTTCCACAGTGGCTGGCCCCTGGCTGTGCAGCCTCCTCGCCCTGCGCCGGGCAGCCGCCCTCCCGCCACCTGCGGGGCTGCTCCCGAGCGTCCTTTGGCCGGCGGCCAGCTCTCCGGGGGAGCCGTGCCCAGCATTCCCCTGCTGGGTTGGGGGGCACATGGGAGCCACGCAGGCAGGGTGGGGGGCACTTTCCAGGGAGCGGGCCCTGGCACGGACCGCAGGTGGCAGCTCAGGTAAGAGCCCCCAGCGCAGAACCTCCCCATCCCCCATCACAGCCGCCGTGCTGCTTTCGCCAAAAATCTCCTAGGATGCAGAGCCACGCTAGGCACCCCCCCCCCACCGGCGCCATCGTCCCCCCACTGCACTTCCCACCAGGCCACAGCCGAGGGGAGGCAGCGGGGCCCTGCCGGTGTAACCAGGGGAGGGGCATGAGCGTGTTGGTCCAGGGCCCAGCACAGAACTGCAGCCCAGCTCGGAGGGGGCCCAGAGCCCCCAGCCAGCGGGTTGCAGGGGGAGGGGGACACAAAGGACGGAGGAGAGGGGAGGGGAGAAGAGAGGGGCCCGGGCGACCCTGTTACTGGGACAGACGACAACGACCGGGGCGGGGCTGCTGGGGGGCCGGCAGATGGGGCTGCAGGATGGGGCGGGGGCACAGGCAGAGCCCTCCCGGCTGCAGGCGACTCAGACGGGCTGGGCTGAGGCCGACAGGCTGGGTTCAGCGCTCAAACCCTCGTGCGTGGAGCTGGTCTGGAGCGCAGGCCTGGCTCTTCCCCCGGGAGTGCAGAGCGCGGCGATGCCCCGAGGGGCCCACGGCCGTCAGGTGGGGTGGGGGCTCAGAGGCAGGGGGCAGACCCCCGGGAGAGAGCGGACCCCCCGGAGGGTGTTCTGCCCGGGCAGAGTGTGGGCGCCGCCTGTGAGACTGACACGAGCGGAGGGCGGGCGGAGGCTCAGCGCTCCCCTCAGCTCCGCAGTCTCCTGCCCCGCAGGGCTCCCAGCCACGTGGCGCGAGATCCTGCACCGGGCCCCGGGAAACGGGCCCTCCAGCGACAGGAACTTCCCCCTGGCCTGCTGGGCCTGGTCTGGTGCGGGGGGGCATTACAGGCAGGACCCAAGGGCGTAGCCGTGCAGGCTGCACCACCGCCGGGCTGAGCCAGACAGCGGGGGAAGGAATCCGCAGCGCGGCCCGACAGCCCAGCAGCCCTGGGTCACGCGGCTTCGCCGGCTGTTGCACGGGGCGTGGGATGCAGAGTCACCCTCCTGCTCCCCGGCATAGTTTGCACCAGCTGCTAGGACGGCAGCGGCCCCGTCTCCAGGGCCAGCGGGCGGGCGGGCAAAAGCTGCCACCCAGCTGCCAGGCGGCCGGTTTCAGTCAGTCCCATGTGTGCTGCCACGGGCTGGGAACAGGGGCCCGATCGCCAGCGGGGCCAGTGCATTGGAGAGGAGGGGCAAGCGGGCGGGCAGGGAAAAGCACCACTTGCCAGCCTGCTCCGTGCCACCGCCCAGCGTCATGGTTTTCACTAGGGTTTAACCCTGGGGAACCTCAGGCCCGGGGGCCGGATGCTTGTCTGGATCTGGCCCCTGAGGCTCGAGGCTCCCCCCCCAGCACTGGGGAGCAGCCCAGGTTCTCCAGCCCTCCGCCATCTCCCCATGGGGCTGGAGCACACACAATAATAATACTATGGAGCTAGACTCTCTCAGAACTGGAAGGGACCTTGAGATCGAGTCCAGGCCCCGGCCCTCCCGGCAGGACCAAGCACCGTCCCTGACAGGTCTGCCCCAGATCCCTAAATGGCCCCTCAAGGATTGAGCTCACAACCAGGGGTTTAGCAGGCCAGTGCTCTAACCACTGAGCTATCCCTCCCCCATCTACTAGCCTGCCCCCCCCAGGCTCTGTGTGCATGGGGAAGGTGGGGAGGGTCTTTTTCCGCCCCCCCGGGGGCCACACGTCACTTGTGTGCAGCCCCCGATGGATTTTCCTGCGGGTCAGTGGCCCTGACTCAAAGAAGGTTCCTCAGCCCCAGCAGATCAATCTGTCGCCACAAACAGTGCAGGGTGATGGATCCCGCTCAGGGGAGCGGCCGTGGGGATCAGAGATCAGATTATAAAGGGGGCGTAGAGTTCCTTGCTGGGAAGAGCCTCAGCACAGCTCAGGACGGGCTCCCTCGCTCGTTCCTGACCCGCAGGCTGCGGAACCAGAGAACGTGGTCACAGCACGGCACAAGAGCAAAGGGCAGCTTCCTCCCTCCACGCAGCCTCCACGGGGGCTCTGGGGTGGTGCAGCCAGGCCCCAGCAGCACAGACAGCGGGCGCCTTGCTTTCTGCACCCTAACCTCCTGCACGGCGAGGCCCTTAGCTAGTCACTGTGGCACCAACTCGGGAAAAGCAATTCTTAACACTGATGTAGGGAGCTCATCTCATTGCCAATTAGCAACCCGCTCCAGCGACGTGCCCATTTCCGCGTGCCCACACGGGGGTCGGGGCACGTCGAGTAACCTGACTTGGATGGGGTGTAACTGGAAACAGACAGGGCCCGAGTCTCTCTCAGATCTGGTCCCAACCACAATCCCAAAGCTGCCCCGACATACCCCCCTTGCCAACGTCTCCCCTTCACAGCCGCTCCAGCTCAGCACAGGAGGAGGCTGGGTCTCACACTCATGGCCGGGCAGCTCCCCTCTGAGGTCCAGGCAGGGCTATCAGCCCTGCAGCCCGAGGGGGCTGGCTGGATCCTTCCCCCAAGTCCAGCCCCTACTCCGCCCTCTCCCTCCCACCTCACCCCTTCCCCGAGGGATGCGGCCTCAGGGATTCCCGGGGCCGTGGCGCGGGGCAGAGGGGCCGGTTCCCCCCACACGCTGTGGGGAAGCGGAGCAAGGCAGGTGTCGCCCGCTCCCCGGTCGCGGGAAGAGCAGCGCCCCAGCCCCACGCTGGCTTGGGAGATGTGGCAGAGCGGAGCAGGCTGCAGCGGAGCGCCGCTTCCCGTGGCTCCTGCTGCCACGATGAGTGCAGGGGGCCCAACCCCTGTGGCCAGCCCCAGCAGGCTGAGTCTGGGGACTGCCCCGTCTATAGGACGTGGGGGGGCTGCTGCATCGAACCAACCTAAGGCCATGGTGGCTCTGCACACACCTGGGGGAGTTTAAATCACCTGGGGGCAGCAGGCAGGGCCAGGGACACACAGGAGGGGGCACGTGGGCTGGCAGGCAGGGCTGGGAGACGTGCGCTGTGTGTGTGTGTGTGGAGACCCCCCCCCCCCAGAGCCTTGCCAGAGGGGGGTGCGGAGCTGGGGACTGGCACTGGCCCTAAGGGAAACGGAGTTTGAGGCCCCTGTTTTAAACTCTCAGACTAAGGCACTGACCTCTCGCACTTTGCAAGCCACAGAATCCCCCTTCTGCCACGGGCCTAGACTGCTACGTGACCACTGTGCCCTATTCACACAGCCCCAGCGCGTGGCTGGTGCTTCTGCAACGTGTCCGGGACCGGGCGGGCGAGGGGATGGCGCAGGGCGAGCGGCTGAGGCCTCCGAGGAGGAATGGCGCCGAGAGTTGAGGTTGCGTAACAGTATCCATCCCCTCACGACTCTCGGAAGAATTTAACTGGCTGAAACTTTTCAGCACTGATCTGTGCCGGAAGGAGGGTTGCTAGATAGTTTCACAAAAAATACTGAACACCTTGAAATCCGCACACTCCTCCCATCCCCCCCAGACACGGCAGGGGAAGAATGTCCCAAGCGGCCTTCCGTCCGAGACAAACAGAAAATACCGAACCTTTTACATGTCCCGTATTTTCTGGGTTTTTTTTAAGCCAGTCAGAACCCACAAATACCAGACTGTCCGGGCCAATACCGGACACCTGGCAACCCCAGCTGGAAGACGGATTCTTCCGCAGAGCATGAGCAGAAACAGTTCTGCCCGCACTGCGTAGGAGAAAGAAAAAGCTTCCTAAAATACAAAAAAAAAAAAAAAAAAAAAAAGAGAGAGATCTTGCAATCTTTTCGGAGCAGCAATTCCATCACCTCGTGAGGGCGGAGGTAGAATTTGGCCTGGGGCAGACGCCTCCCCAGAGTGGGGCCCTGTGAGAGCTTGCTTTGATTTCACAAGCCGCGCGTTTACACGGGCGTGCAGAAGAGAGCAGCCGAGATGCGCGTCGCGTGGCTGGGGCACGGCGCACTCTGCTCCTGGGCGCTGGCCTCAGAGGGCAGCGACCCACGGCAGGGTCCTGCACGTGGGTGCATGGGAGGCAGGAGGGGGAGGCACTGAGCTGTGGCTGCAGGAGGAGCGACCGAGGGGTGGTGTGTCCACAGGGGAGCTCTCTCAGGCCAGCCCCCTTGAAGGGGGTCGCTCTTGGAACAGGCTCACCCCTGACGCCGACGTCACTGGACGCAGCCAGGCGCGCGAGAGAGCGAGCCATGCTGGGCAGAGGAGGGGCAGGTCCGGGCTCCCGCCAGGGCGGAGATCTCACCGCAGCTCACGGATGGCGTCAAGCAGAGGGCAGGGTGGCCCCACTGGGGGGATTTCTGCAGTCGAGCTAACTCCCCGCACTCAAACATCCACCCCCAGCCCGTGATACTGCGCCATAACACAGGTGGGTTCTGCTCATTCCCTCTAGGTCACCATTTCCAGTCGTTCTTCACACCGGCAACAGCGCCACCAGGAGCAGGCAAAATACGGTCCACAGGCTGCATCCGGCCAGCCCACGGCCCGTGGCCCAGTGGGACCCTTGGGCAGTTCCCTGCCTGGCCCGCCCCCGCACGCCCTCAAGGCGGCCGTCCTTAGGGTGCACGGCCCTGCACAGAACTACTAAACTGACACCCCTGTGCTCAATGGCAACTGGAGCGGGCGGAGCTTCCCAGAGATGTGATTTTATAATCTTCAGCAACACTGGGACACAAAGTTTAAATTCAGGCCCCGTCGACCAAGGCTGTAAATTCAGGAACCGACAGCGTCTACCTGGTAGGTCGGCAGGTCTGGCAAACGGCTTCGTTCCCACGAGAACGGCTCGTTCACAGGTTCAGCAGCCGCTAACAGCTCTGAGAGGCTGTGTCACGTGTACGTTCACTAGCTCCTCTCCAGAGGAAGCTGCACCCCAGACCAGGGACAGGAGGCGGCAGGGGGTGGACATCAAGACCCAGGGGTGCCCCAAATTTGTGGGTGCCGTACACAGCTGTGTACTGTGCGTGTGGGTAAGGACAGTGCCTTGCGCTGGGAAGTTGCACGTGATTGGCTCAGACGGCAGCGAGGATGCTTGGAGATGCAGAATCACAGCCACTGGACACAAGCCGTCCAGTCCTTACGGAGGGTGTGAGACAGGCGGGAGAAGCGAAACGCACGGGAGATACACGATTCTCCCCACAGACGGCCCCTCGCAGCAGGCACCAGGCAGCCCCCCCCCCCCCGAGCTTTTCTGGTCCCGGGACTTCAAAGGTGGGGGGAGAGAAATGAGTGGGGGTGGGGAAGAGGCAGAGAGGGGGGCAGGTCATGAATGGAGGGGGTGGAACAGGACTGGGGGAGGGGGCATGGAAGGGGCTCTAGGCTGTACCTCCAGCCAAGGCGGAAAGCTCTACTGAGGTGCTGGCCAAGACTGAGTCCCTCTAAAAGCAGCGAGTGGGGGTGTGGCCTCCCCGGAAGAGGCGAGGCAGGGGGCTGGTCTCCCCTGGGGAAGCTGCACCTCCCGCCTAGGCCTTCTCCCGAGTCTATCGCACGGCGTTCCCCAGGGACAGGGTGCCATTTGGCCCAGAACCCTGAGAAATGTTCTTACTGATGGTCTCAGATAAGCATGATGGTCCATATCAGCGACGGGTGGCGTGGCGAGCGAGCAGGCAGGCGGGCGGTGTGGCGAGCAAGCGGGCCTTCAACTCAGGGGTCACAAGATCATCGTTTCAAGGCGCTCTCCCGGGATAAGGCAGTTTTGCTTCCTGCGCCTGCCCACCCACAATTTGCAGGATGTGACAGTGGAACTGTGGCAGCGCTGTGATTGGCTCTCCCTGTCAGTGCTGCATGCAATTTGCAGGCATTTCCCCTCGCATGCCCTTGCTTTACAAGCATTTCACTTTAGTAATATCAGTAGGAAAAAAATCTACAAATGACAGAAACCAGGGAATCTGGCAACCCTGCTCCTGGGCAATGGTAAATAACGTTTCCTGGGCCACACACAGAACCCCAATGGATCACATGCAGCCTACAAGTTGCTCACCACTGATCAATAGCTTTATGGTCACCACTTAAAATACTACGATACATTTTGTACAAAGTATCCCTTGCAAGGTATCACTTGAAACTTCATAATCTGCTGAACATCACCGTCCTGGCGAAATACGTATCTCAACCCTGTATGTAAAGCTATATCCTTCTACTCTGTAATATTGTATAACAGGTTCCAAAGCTACAAAGGCACACTCAAACCACTTTTTTAGCATCAAAGATATACTGGTAGTGTTTCTTATAAGCTGAGAATTTGTGCAGCCACTCTTGAGATTTTCCAATGTTGCCCAGCCGATTAGCAGAGAACTCAGAGCAAGGTTTGTATTTCTCCTGGGGCTGAACATTCACACATCCCTCTGTGCACGTAACAAAATTTATTCTGCACACAGAAGGAAAAAAATCCATACATGCATGGAAAGGATTAAAGGGAACATTGCACACTGACACCCCATACAGATATTAAAGGGCCATCCCCAACTTCAGCAGTCTCCTCCACCAGAGCAGGGAAGGTATAAACAAGAAATTTACATTTCATCACAGGCACAATTAAAACCTCACATCCATGTGGGTCATCCTTGCTCAGCAAGGGTGTTTCTGGCACAGAAAGCGAGTTGTAAAGAGGGAAGAAAACACTTCACCTCACCTCTCCTCTCCTCCCATCTCTCTTCTCACGCAATCAATGACTCTCAAAGAGCTGAAAGAAGGGGGAGTGGGCGCAAGATTGAATGAGACCCAGCCTGTGAAATTCACAACAGGGTATGTGAAGCAAAACTTTTGCTTTTCACTTCACTGAGCTCATTAAGTTGAGTACTGGCTTGTGTAATTACTCTTATTCTCCTTTCCAACCAATCCTGACTTCAATGCATCATCGCCTGTAATCACTTACAATCTGTCTTTCTGTAATTAAGACAGGGATCTTATTGCCTTATCCCAGCCAGAGTGTGGGAACCTCCACTTGGGACAACACCGCTAGTAAATACATCACTTTCCTTTGACGAAATGGCAGACTTATCAGCTGGCATCATTCACTACTGTGCTGCACTGTTCAAGGCATCCATTTCTAGAGCATCAGAACGGCCACACTGGGACAGACCAAAGGGTCCTGTCGCCCACAGCGGCCAATGCCAGGGGCCCCAGAGAGAGGGAACAGAACAGAGAATCATCAAGTGATCCCTGCCCTGTCGCCCATTCCCAGCCTCTGACAAACAGGCCGGGGACACCCTCCCTACCCATCCTGGCTAACAGCCATCGATGGACCAAACCTCCATGAATCTATTTAGCTCTTCTTTGAACCCTGTTAAAGTCCTGTCCTTCACAACATCCTCTAGCAAGGAGTTCCACAGGCTGGCTGTGTGCTGAGTAAAGAAAAGCTTCCTTTTGTTTGTTTTAAACCTGCTGCCTATTAATTTCATTTGGTGACCCCTAGTTCGTATGTTAGTGGAGCAAGTAAATCACTTTTCCTTATTCACTTTCTCCACACCAGTCTTGATTTTATAAACCTCTATCATATCCCCCCTTAGTCTCCTCTTTTCTAAGCTGAGAAGTCCCAGTCTTTTAGTTTCTCCTCACATGGCAGCTCTTCTATGCTGCTAACAGTTTCGCAGCCCTTTTCTGAACTTTTTCTAGTGCCAAGATTTTGGGGGGTTTTCGAGATCAGGTGACCACAGCCCCTTGCTCTAGGGGAACGAGGCTGGGACAGTGGCTTTGCGGCTGTTGCCCTGTTCGTAATTCACGTGTGACAGGTCAGAGCGCTCCTATGTTTAGCCAGGAGCGAATCCGCATGCTCAGGCAGCAAAGCAGCGTCAAAAGGCCCCCAAGCGAGAGCTATGGGAGCACAGTCCAGACCGAACCCTGAGCCGCACCATGTTTCATGGGCACATCACTCCAAAGCGCTGTGCACAGACAGGTCATTGTTGTCATGGCGTCCACACGGCTTTGTCACAGGGGCCACGCACTGGGGGTGGCGCCTGCTCCCGGCTGTTCTGGAATTAGCTCTGGCCAAACACTGCGCCCTCCCCTGACTGCGTCTCTCCCACCATCTTCTCGTCCTTAGAGCCCCCCCCCCCTCCCTGGAGCCTTCTCAGCCCTCCAGCCAGGCCGGCCACTGTCCTCTGCTTAGCCAGGGCCACATCGCCGGAGGCCGAGAGAAGAGCCAGGGCAGGGTTTCCAGCATAGGGACCCCCCCAGTCTGCAGCTGCGGCCTGCACTGCCCTACCCTGCGGCCGCCCCCTGGGCCTTTTCTACCTTCTTGGCTTCCCCCAAGCTGAGTTCACCAGCCTCCCTCTCAGGGACTCCCCCCACCCCCACCCCCAAGTGCAGAGCAACCTCCCTCCTGCCAGGGAGCGACTGCTGCCCCGTCGGTAGCCAGCTTCCTGGCTTCTAGGGGCGCCCGCTGCTTCCATCGATTCCCTGCTCCCGGGCTGCGGCCATCTTACCCCCTCCCAGTCCTGTGTGGGACTGACACGCCATCTCAGGCTTCTCGAAACTCCACTCCCCGAGCTGGCTCAGGCTCTCCGGCGACTGACAGTCCCAAGTGGGAGAACAGGGGATGTAAAACCCCATTAAACCAGTCCACTGGCTAACCGAAATGCTTAACTCATTAACCGATTAACGGGAGAGTCGGAGCGGAGCTGACACAGCTCCCTCACCGCAGGCAGGGGGTGCCCTGGCAGGCTCGCAGCAGCCCCTGTCCACGGCAGGCCTTGCGGGGCTGGAGCAGCCCATGGGGGGGGGAGGAAGCTGCGCCAGCCCCCACTGGTTAAGTGGCTAACCTGTCACAATCCTCGTGGGACAGAAGAGGGATCTGTTGAATGCCGTGTGCTATTTACTGACGAGCGTCCCCATGCTTGCGAGGTGGGCAGGAGCTGCTCAGAGCCTGCAGGGGAGCCAAGAGGAGAAATTCTCTCCAGCGCGAGATGCGCATGGCTATGCGCACTATGGAAAAGTCCACGAGGGAACGAACCATTCCACAGGAAGTGCAGGGGGTGGATGGTGGGGGGCACACTGGGGGTGATAAGACATCTAGAACAGCTATGTCATTCTCAGAACCCGTGCATGGAATAAAGTGGGGTTATATGGAAATCATCATCCCAAAGTACACGCACGAGGAGGTAGCGTTAAGGTTACACGGGCGACCTTAATTTTGGCCTTCCCTAACTTCCGAGTGCTTGACTTTGCTTTCATGTCATTTTTTCCTCCCCACATACGTAACCAGCACCTCTTCCACCTTGTTCTAGGTAGACCTACCCCAGAACCTTCCCTGCTCAGCGCAGCTCTCTGCTTCGCCAAACTCCAGGAAGCATCTGATCAATAATGAATCACGTTGCAGAGCTTTTCTGGGGCTGTACAGGCGTTGTACATTATTTCTCATCGCCCCGCGAGGAGTTCATGTCTCCATTAATTGTTATTTGTACACACACAAGGCAGTACCTGCTATTTTATCACTAGGGCAAATGGAAAAAGTATTTGGTTTGCCAAGTTTACACAGCCAGGTCTGAACCAAGGTGTCCTTTCAGGGAGCATCTAGCAATTCCTTCAATAAAGGGTTCTCGAATGATCCCGCAGCATGGAGCAACTGGCTTTCAGGTATATCCCCTCTCCTGCTCATGCTCACATACCAACCCCCCCCCCCCCCCCGAATCAACTGCAAACACCCTGGCAGCAATCCCAGCAATGTTTACATGGAAAAGCAACACTGGGAAAACATCTACTCTTCTTTCAATTGGATTTAGCAGCCGGAAACCAGGAGGAGCAGCCAGAATGACACGATCAGCTGGTTCCCCCTGGACCTCCACCAAATGCCTCACAGCTCAGTTTGGGAACAGGGCACAGCGCCTGCTAGACAAGATCCTGGTGCCCCATGTGGTGCCGTTTTCCCAACGGGGACACAGGGTGAATCACAGACGCACTTTACACCGACAGCACATGGAGTGATCGGCGGGGGGCTGAGCCTGCCCAGTGAACAGCCTGGGCTAACGCTAACGCTCCCCCCGGGGGCTAGAACAGCTGATGCTCTGCAGCTTGGCAAGCAACATTCGCTGTGCAGTTACAGCTGCATTTCTCCAGCTGGTTCAACACCGCTAAGCCCATGCCAAGGGCCAGCTACGGGCCTGCCACGCACGGCGGCAAGGAGGCGCAGCCCCATGGAGCGGCACTGGAACACTACTGCATTCACGCTCAGGTTGCACTGTCCAAGTGACTGCACAGGGCTGGGCAGGCCACCAAGACGCAGGGGATTGGTGCTGACTTGCAGTTGGCATGGGGGCACCACGGTGGCGCAAAACCATGGCTCTGGCTGGCTGCAGACACAGATTCTAGTCCTAGGGCTGAAGCCCTGTCTGCCAAATGGAGCTATGCAGAGAATCACAGGAATTAGGGCTGGAGAAGACCTCAGGAGTCATCAAGTCCAGCCTGGGGCTCAAAGCAGGACCAACCCCGACTCAATCAGCCCAGCCAGGGCTGGGCCAAGCCAGGACAAACGCCTCTAGGGATGGAGATTCCACCACCGCCCTGGGGAACCCAGCCCAGCGCTTCCCCACCCTCCCAGGGAAATCGTTTTTCCTAATATCCAACCTAGCCCCCCCCCCACTGCAACTTGAGCCCATTGCTCCTTCTGCCCCCAATGAGAACAGCCTCTCTCCATCCTCTTTGGAACCCCCCTCCAGGGAGTTGAAGGCTGCTTTCAAACTTAACACCTTGCTGAGCACAGTTCAGAATGCTCTACTTCCCATAATATTTTCTGAAACTTGATCACGATCCCTTGGACCTCAGGGACCGTGTTCAGGAATCCTAGAGAGGCATACGGCTTTGAGATTTCTTTCCCAACAATTCTCCAAGAATACCAACTGGTCTTTTTTCTTCTCTAACCTCTTCAAGCTTAAAAAACAGCTGCATGGTTTTTGCTCAAACTAGCTCAAAAGAATGAATTCCTCTCTGCACAGAGACCAGGGATACAAAGTTTCAGCCCAAAGAAAACCGTGTCAAAAAGTTTGGAGTATCAGAAAAGGAGAAACGTTTTACAGCCTGAATAAGCTAGCCCCATTTCTGTAGCGCTCTGGGCCCACACGCAGGTGAGGAAAACATGTGACATTCCATCTGCTTCTAAAGCACGAGCACAAAAACGGATCCAGGACCAACGTGCTCATTCGACACACGCTACGAGGGAAAAAGGCTTTCGGGTGCTTTGGAAGGGGGGGGGGCTAGACGGGGGGCAGAGGTGGTGCTCTCTGTCGGGCACTACCGCAATGTGCCACGCGCTCCTGAGCGGAGAATGACACAACTGTCTCAGCACATGCTCAAAGCCAAACTCTCTGGGGGCCACCTCTCAGCCACACAGGACATCTGCAGGCCACACGTGGCTCCCGGGGCTAGCACAGTGGCAGAGCCCCAATTGCCAACTGCCTCCCTACAAGGGCCCAGGGGGAACAGACTGACCTTTCGAAGAGGCGCCGGACAAGGACCAAAAGCAGGGCGCAGGGGATGCTGAGCAGCAGGTCCCGAGGCTGGGGGTACTGGACGTCCTCAGATTCCTTCATGTCTTCCCAGGTGATGCCCGGGGGGAGCCAGTACTCGTGCTGCCATAGCCATGCGTTCACAGCGTGCATCATCGTGCCGGGGCCGGAGGAGGGAGGGAGCGTGAGGAGACTCCAGCAGCCAGCCCGGGAAGCAGGCAGGGGCCACAGCAGAGCTGAGCACACACCTGGCTGTGAAAGAGGAAGGGGCGGAGGCACATGAGACAGGCCATTTGTAATCCACTGGTACATTTTCAATCAGACATTTTGCAACCGCTGGTTACTGGCACGGGGCCCAGCAGGCTGACAGGAAATCAAATGCCATGAAGCGCCGCAGAACACGGGCTGCCAGAATCCCCAGCACGAAGCACCAGGCACTTTCTAGCTTAACCTGGCGGCTCTTCCTCGGCATCAAACAGGCTCGGAGGGGATTCCCCTCCTGCGGGTGCAGTGAGGTGCCCCTGCCGAGCCTGCCAAGGGAGCTCCTTTCATCCGTACACCTCCTCCCTCCCGGGCCTTTGGCTCGCCAACCCCATTTGTGTTTCATTCGCACTCTCACTTTATGCATATGCACACGCGCACACACACACACGTGCACTCATTCACGAACGTGCACGTGCACTTACACATACATGCACATGCGCACTCACACTCATGCATACATACACGCACGTGAACTCACACATACATACACATGCGCAGGGGCGGCCCTAGACTAGCTGCCAGCAACTGGCGCCCTAGGCATGTAGATAAATCTATGTATATATTACTTCATATGACTTGACATTGTGCCTCTCCATATAACCTTGTAACTTTGTATTAGAACCCTATATAGAAAACTTGTAGAAAACTGAGTGTAACCCCCAAGGAGATTGCTTGGATTCCCGGGGCTTTGTCTGCTGGCAGCTCAGGGAGAGGCTCTGAGTTTGCCTTGGCTCCCCCTCCCTACCAGGGCCAGAGTCTGCCCGGCAACCCACAGGGAGTGAGATGCCCCTTCCAGGGGGAAGGGGAGACCATTGTTGAGGGGAGTCTGGAGCCAGCCAGGAAAAGGGGAGGACTGAGTGTGAGGGAGCTAGTAAGCCCCAGGCCTGCATGCAGGGTTCCCCCTGAGAGCTAGCCTCTAGGGACCTGAAGGCAGGATCCCTCAGCTGGGTTTATGTCTCCACTGTTGATTCCCAGTTGTGGAATTTGCTGGGAGGCTTCCCCAGCCAGGCTGAGTTGGCTCCAGCTCCCTGGGTGAGAGAGTCACCGCATGGTCAGCTGGGCTCTAGCAGCAAGTTCAGGGCTGCTGCCTGCTGTGTGGGTCTGGAGGCTGGGCTGGGAGGCTATAGTTTGAATTTTGGTGCAGTTGTGTGGTCTGCATCTTGAGCCCTGCACCCCTTCACGGTGAGGGGAAATCCTGGGACCGAAGCAGCCTGGTTCCTGCTTGGAGAGGACCCCTGTGAGAAGAGAGCAGCCCTTTGCAGAGACTGAGTCATCTCTCAACCTGAGGTCATCCATGGAGTCTGTGAGTGCACCAGTTTTTAGTCAGTCAGGCAGGGAATTTGTTTGGGGATTTTATTACCTGCAGCATATTAAACTGTGGAGGGATTTACTGCCTTCTCCCATGTGTGAGTCCTTTGGGCTGTACTGGACCTAGTCAGCTCCACTGCTAAACCACTGCAGAGAAGGATTGTGTGGTCAACAGTCATCAAGGGCCCCAACAAAGTCCGCGTACCAACGGGACACTAACCTCACAGTTGCTGGGCACCGGTGACCCTAAAAATAGTGTTTTATCCTGTTCTAATTGTCTCTTGTTTAATATAATTGTGTTTATTATAGTGTATGTGTTTGTGTTATTTTCTGGGAGTCTCCAACTATCTGGCAAATACGTGGGGATTATCCTGGGCTAGAATTTTCCTCCCAAGCTGCCCTGGTGACCCTGCTAGGAAGCGGTGAGGGGGGTGGAGGCACCGCCAAGTACATCAATCAGAAAGAATAAAATTGAGTAGGTGGCGGGATCCAGAAGAACCCAGACCTATCCATCCGAACCTGAAAGGAGATTGGCTTTAAAAGAAGGTAACCAGGTGGAGAGGGGGCGCTACATGAGTATATGGTTAAAGTGGTAAAGGTGTCTTTTGCTAGGAGTAGAATAAGATCTTCCCCTCACTCTGTAATCAATTGCCCTGTTAAATGAATGAGGTGTGAATGAGTAAGACTTGGGAGCCAAGCACCTCCAGACAGCTACACCAGTTGAAGAGGGGGTGGAAGCCAGACCCAAGGTGTCAAGTGGGCTCAAGAAGAGCAGACATAATTGACGGCCTTGGGGATTAGAAGCAAGCACCTTCTTTGGAAAACACCCTCTCTGGACAGACAACACCCAGAGAGAAGCAGCATAAAGGGACCAAGGGACACAGACCCAGATTTTGAATCTGGGATAGATTTGCATATGAGAGGGATGCTATAAAAGTGAGGTGTCTTGCAGAGGACCCCGGGTTTCGTCTTGTCACCATCGGAGCATCGATCCGGATCGGCAGAAGCCCGGCTCCATCCCTCCCCCATCTAACTCACCTGGCCAGTGAAGTTAAGGGGAGCAACTAGTTGGTAACAACAGCAAGACGGAGTGTGCTTGTGCGAGCATGTGTGAGTGACATTATATATATCTCATATGCATATGAGAAGTATTGATTATTCTATGTGTGATCAATAAATGTGGCGTGTTGCCTTATCCCCTGAAAAAGATCCTGAGTACTTCTTTTAAGTACAACAGGCAAACCATGAAAACGGTGCTCCCCCCCCCCCCCAACCCCAAGGGCAGATATCAACTGAGGATTTTGGCTCTGTGCTGGAGAGAGAGGGGCTGGAGACCGGGGAGAGGGAACAGGGTGCCAGTCGGGGGAAGGGATTCCCCTGCACCCGCCTCCTCCCAAGATCCCAGCCCCCCCCAGAGAGAAGCCGGCATGCGCCTCTCCCGGGGCAACCCCCCCTCCCGCGGTGCAGGGGAAACCCCCCCATGTTCCTCCTTCCCCGGGGCCAACCCCCGCAGCACAGGGGAACCCTCCCCATGTTCCCCCCCCCCCCCAGCGCGCTGCCTCTCCCAGGACTCACCCGCCTCCTGGCCGCAGGGAAGCCGTGCTCCAGGTAAGGCACAGGAAATGGAAGGGGCAGGGTTTGGAATTTGGCGCCCCATGCAACTTGGCGCCCTAGGTTGCTGCCTAGTTTGCCTATAGGCACAGGCCACCCCTGCACATGCGCATGCACATTCACACATTCTTTCATGCACACGCATACATGCACGCACATGCACTCACATATGCATGCACCCATGTGCCCTTACGCATGCACACACACATGCGCATTTACACATTCACTCACACATACACATGAAGGAGGTAATGGTGTCAAGACTAATTAATGGAAATCAGTTTTATGTTTCTGTGATTAAACTGAACCCCCGGCCTTTGGTCCAGCGATTCTCCCAGGGAAGTCTGGTGACTTTTCACCATGATTTTAAAGAAAACAATTCAGGCTGCTGCTCCATGGCACCAGCACAGGCAGAGCTGCGAACTGTGTCCCCCTCTGCACACATGGCCAAAGCAGAGGCCCTCACCACACAGGCCAACAGGGGAGCAGCAGGGGATGAAGAAACAAGGCACGCTTGCATCACGGGAATTACTGGTCCAGCCTTACAGCCAACACTATCTTGCAGACCACCTGTCCAGGACAGCGATAGTGACTATGAAGTGCTCAGGGAGATTAGAGAGGCTAACAACATAAAAAACTCAATACTAGTGGGGGATTTCAACTATCCCCATATTGACTGGGTATGCGTCACATAGGACGGGATGCAGAGATAAAATATCTTGATACCTTAAATGGCTGCTTCTTGGAGCAGCTGGTCCTGGAACCCACAAGGGGAGAGGCAATTCTTGATTTAGTCCTAAGTGGAGTGCAGAATCCTAACAGGACCGCTTGGAAATAGTGACCATAATGTAATAAAATTTAACATCCCTGTGGTGGGAAAAACACCTCAGCAGCCCAACACGGTGGCATTTCATTTCAGAAAGGGAAACTACACAAAAATGAGGAGGTCAGTTAAATAGAAATTAAAAGGTACAGTGACAAAAGTAAAATCCCTGCAAGCCGTATGGAAACGTTTCAAAGACACCACAATAGAGACCCAACTTAAATGAATACCTCAAATTTAAAAACATAGTAGGAGAACCAAGAGTGCCACCGTGGCTTAACCACCAGGTAAAAGAAGCAGCGGCAGATAGAATCATAGAATACTAGGACTGGAAGGGACCTCGAGAGGTCATCGAGTCCAGTCCCCTGCCCTTATGGCAGGACCAAATACTGTCTAGACCATCACTGATAGACATTTATCTAACCTGCTCTTAGATATCTCCAGAGATGGAGACTCCACAACCTCCCTGGGCAATTTATTCCAGTGTTTGACCACCCTGACAGTTAGGAACTTTTTCCTAATGTCCAACCTAAACCTCCCTTGCTGCAGTTTAAGCCCATTGCTTCTTGTTCTATCCCCAGAGGCCAAGATGAACAAGTTTTCTCCCTCCTCCTTATGACACCCTTTTAGATATCTGCTATCATGTCCCCCCTCAGTCTTCTCTTTTCTAAACTAAACAAACCTAATTCCTTCAGCCTTCCCTCATAGGTCATTTTCTCTAGACCTTTAATCATTCTCGTTGCTCTTCTCTGGATCTTCTCAAATTTCTCCACATCTTTCTTGAAATGCAGTGCCCAGAACTGAACATAATACTCCAACTGAGGCCTAACCAGCGCAGAGTAGAGCGGAAGAATGACTTCTCGTGTCTTGCTCACAACACACCTGTTAATGCATCTCAGAATCATGTTTGCTTTCTTTGCAACAGCATCACACTGCTGACTCATATTCAACTTGTGGTCCACTATAACCCCTCGATCCCTTTCTGCCGTACTCCTACCCAGACAGTCGCTTCCCATTCTGTATGTGTGAAACTGATTGTTCCTTCCTAAGTGGAGCACTTTGCATTTGTCTTTATTAAACTTCATCCTATTTATCTCAGACCATTTCTCCAATTTGTCCAGGTCATTATGAATTACGACCCCTCCCAGCTTGGTATCATCTGAAAACTTAATAAGCGTCCTTTCTATACCAATATCTAAATCGTTGATGAAGATATTGAACAGAGCTGGTCCCAAAACAGACCCCTGCAGAACCCCACTTGTTATACCTTTCCAGCAGGATTGTGAACCATTCATAACTACTCTCTGAGTATGGTTATCAAGCCAGTTATGCACCCACCTTATAGTAGCCCCATCTAAGTTGTGACACCAATATTTAAAAAGGGCTCTAGGGGTGATCCTAGTCATTACAGACTGGTAAATCTAACGTTAGTACCAGGCAAATTAGTTGAAACCATAGTAAAGAATAAAATTGTCAGATACATAGATGAACATAATTGTTGGGGGAAAGTTAACATGGTCCTGAAAAGGGAAATCAGGCCTTACTAATCTGCTAGAGTTCTTTGATGGGGTTAACAAACATGTGGACAAGGGGATCCAGTAGATGTAGTGTACTTAGGTTTCCAGAAAGCCTT
Source organism: Pelodiscus sinensis (assembly GCF_049634645.1). Lineage (NCBI taxonomy): Eukaryota > Metazoa > Chordata > Testudines > Trionychidae > Pelodiscus > Pelodiscus sinensis. The sequence continues at coordinate 25,925,040 of NC_134729.1, read as the reverse complement.
TGACAAGATCCCTCACCAAAGGCTCTTAAATAAGTTGTCATGGGATAAGAGGGAAGGTCCTCTTGTGGATCAATAACAGGTTAAAGGACAGGAAACAAAGGGAAGAAATAAATTATACATTTTCCGAGTGGAGAGAGATAACTACTGGAGTCCCAAGCGTCTGTACTGGGACCCATCCTATTCAACGATTTTAAAAATTATCTGGAGAAAGGCTTAAAGCAGACTGTGAAGAGCTTCAAAAAGATCTCACCAAACTAAGTGATTGAGCAAGAAAATGGCAAATGAAATTTAATGTTGATAAATGTAAAGTAATGCACATTGGAAAAAATAATCCCAATTATACAGACAATATGTTGGGGACTAATTTAGCTACAACTACTCAAGAGAAAGATCTTGGAGTCACTGTGGATAGTTCTCTGGAAACATCCACACAATATGCAGCGGCAATCAGAAAAGCAAACAGGATGTTAGGAATCATTAAAAAAGGGATAGAGAATAAGACAGAAAATATCTTACTGCCCTTATATAAGACCATGGTACACCCACATCTGGAATACTGTGTACAGATGTGGTCACCTCATCTCAAAAAAGACCTGTTGGCATTGGAAAAGGTTCCGAAAAGGGCAACAAAAATGCTGAGGGGTTTGGAACCGGTCCCATGTGAAGAGAGATTAAGAAGACTTGGACTTTTCAGCTTAGAAAAGAGAAGACTAAGGGGGTGGGGGTATGTGCTCTTCCTCCAGTGTCACCCTGCTGGCCCATTCTCCTTGATGGCTCTCAAAGCTTTTTCGGAGTCCTGGCTTCCCAGGAGGGAGCTCCCCCGCCTGTACGCATGGCCAACGGTCTTTCACCCCAGGGACACAGCCCCATTTAGCTGTACTGAAATGCACATTGTTTGCTTCTGCCCAGTTGCCCAAGAGATCCAGTCGCCCAGGCCCAGAGACGTGGCCTCTTGAGGATTTATCAGCCCCCAATCTGACGAGTTTGTGTTTCCTCCAGATCACGGATAAACCATTAACGAGCACAGGGCCGGGCCGGATATGTCCATGCTCACCACAGCATGCATGGCGCCCAGGGCTCTAGTGAGCCGCTCCGCAGGGTACCCCCTGGGGAGACTCACGCGTTTCCCGTCCCCAAACTCCCCTGCAAGCTTGAGGCCGCGAGTTCGTGGCCCCATATTCTCGCCCTCACAGACAGCGTGGCTGTGGCAGACACTTCTACACCGACCACGTGGTGTGGAGGTGTATCCGCCCCGGGATGCCTGAGCTCAGCCATACTCACGTACAGGCAGGAGTCATCCTGGGACACATGCCACTGGGACCTCCGAGAACAAAGCTCCCAGCCTTCCTGCCCCTGATTCATGCCGCCTGAGCTCACGGTTTATTTTTAAAACCCAGCTCCCTGGGCAGCTGAGAGACACTTTCTCCTCACGTCAATTTGCCGCAAGCTGAAGCAATTACCGGGGCCATAGAACTTGATGAGAGAATCTTTATCGTGGGCCCAGGTTTATTTTGGGAACTTTGCTTCACGTTTATACTTCACAGGCTGGAGGTGATGCTGCGATTCCAGGCAGACGTTAAACACAACCCCAGACTCCACAGCCTGCGATTCCTGCTGAACGGGCAGGTTCCACATCCATGGAGGAAGGCAGCTGGAGGAGAGAGCTAGAGAATCTACAGGCAGCCCCCGGCGGAAAGGCTTTGCGGTGGCCCCGGCTGGGAGAGACAGTCCTCCCCCTCGCCCCCCGAGTGGAGCCAACACCCCCTCGTTCAGAATTAGTGGTCTCATTTTTTGTTCTGACTGGATGCCCACAAATCACATCATATGCCAAGCACCTGCTGTGCCCGTAGCGCCTCCTTTCTTCACTGCGGAAGTACAGTCAGTGTGCAAGGCCAACGGGGGGAAGAATTCCCTAATGCTTTAGAAGCATCAACACCCCTACAAAAACCCCACACCTCGCTCATGTCAAATCCCTCCAGTTCTTAGAAACAGACTTAAATCACAGCAAATCCCAACACCCGTTTTCTGTTTCTTCCGACTGGAAGAACTCAGGAATAAATCGTAGTAAGGGAAGCAAGGGTGTTAAGTATTGGTTAATTGAATAGTCGAGTCACCTCATGAATTTTTATCGGTTAGTTGACTATTCTATAGTCCCCGGGGGCGGGGCCAGGGTATCAGAGGCAGCAGCGCAGGGTGCCAGACAGTTTAAAAACCAGCTCTCCTTCCGGACCAGCTGCCTGTCGCCAAGTGCTGCTACCTCTGACAAAGAGGCAGCAGCACGAGGTGGCAGCAACTCCTGTCTAAGGGGGAGTCTAAGCTCCTGGACCCGGTGCAAGACAGAACGGAGCCAGGCAGCCTGCCCGCCCACCTCCGAATACACTTCACATGCAGAGCCGCAGCAGGGTAGGTTCTGTACCCAGTGGAAGCCAGAACTGAGTCAGGCTGCTGGCCAAGCTGCAAAAAAATCACTGGCAAGGGTGGGGGGAGGGGAATGCGTGTTGTCTGTAGCATTAACCTAGAAGCTTTTGCGTATCTGTTAATCGACTCCACTGTTACATCCCTAAACTGAAGCTAAAGCTTGTGAGGAGCAGTGTCTCCTAGTGGTTAGAACTGGAGACTCAGGAGGACTCGAGTAGGATGTTGTGACGGGATATACCAACTCTGCACTGGGGTGGCGAGGGTTAACCCTGGCTCACCTGGCTGAGCAGGCCCCGCCCCCACCGCCCTGCTGGGCATGCTCCAATTGGAGGCCAGCTATAAAGGCTGGTGGAGCAGCTCAGTCGGGCTGTCGGGGACGGAGGTGCCGCTGGAGCTCCAGGAGAAGTGCAGGTGCACCCAGACGCTGGCGCCAGCCAGCAGGGAACCGGAGCAGAAGCTCCCAGGCTGGAGGAAAGAACCGGAGAAGACACAGGAGAGATGGGGAGGAAGTAGTCCAGGGTGGGAGCTGTACCCTGGGTGCTTGGCCTGTTGCGGTGGGATTTCCCGCTGAGCTAGTGGTGGCCCATCCACCACTGACAGGGCCCTGGGCTGGGACCTGGTGGAGAGGGAAGGCCCAGATCCACCTACTCTATCCCCATTAGCAGGGCTCGCCAGCCGCGCTGTCCAGTGATCTGCGCGTGCACAGATCGCCCGAACCCGGCTCTTCCGGGTTACGATCTACTTGCCACGGGCCCTTTGTTGAGCCCTGCCCATAAGCCCACAGGGGGCTCTACCCTCCCTGTTGCTATTGACTCTGGCTGCTAGGCCACGCTGCCCTGTGTGAAGAGGGTAGAGTAATTGACTCTGGCCATTGAGCCACAATGCCCTACAACAGGAGAGTGTGATTAATGACTCTGGCCACTAGGCCTGACTACCCTGTGGAAAGGGAGCATCGATGTTGATTCAGACTCTGGCTGCTAGACCCACTGCCTTTTGGGAAGAGGGTGCTGCTAGTGACTCTAGCTGCTAGGTCTTACTGCCTGCCCTATGGGAGAAAGGATGTCATTATTGACTCTGGCCACTAAGCATGACTGCCCTGGTGAGAGAAGGGTGTTGCTATGCGCTCTGGCTGCTAGGCCTGCTGGCCCTAGTGGGAAAGGGCATTGCTATGCGCTCTGGCTGCTAGGCCTGCTGGCCCTAGTGGGAAAGGACATTGCTATGCGCTCTGGCTGCTAGGCCTGCTGGCCCTGGTGAGAATGGGCGTTACTATTGACTCTGGCCACTAGGATGCATGGGGAATAAAGCACCCCTTGAGGGCCTCAGAGGCCTGACCCCCACTCCTGAGGGGATCATCCTGCAACAGATGTTAACGACTCCACAGTTCTCAACCCCGCTATGCCCATCAGGGGCAAACGACATCTGGATTTACCCGTCTGTAAAATGGCTCCATGACCTCCCTCCCTGGCCTATCTAAAGACCACCCCCACCCCCTCTGCCTACTCCTCATAGCTCAGCTTTGCTAAATGCCCCCTCCTGGATGCTCCCCATCTTGCCCAGAGCGTCCCTAAAGCGCAGCGCCCAGGCCTACAGGCAGCACGGAGGAGGAATGGTTCCCTCCCCATTCTCATTACACTCCTTTGGTGAACAGCTTCACGCCAGTCACTCACATGCAATTTATGATCCACTGTAAAACCCAGACCCTCTCGAGCATCCCGCCAGTCAGTCCACAACTTGTATTCGTGCATCTGATTGGTTTCTGCCCACGTGCAATACCGTGCACTTGCCTTTACTGAATTTCATCTGATTCATCTCAGACCTGTTCTCCTAACTAGCCAGGTCATTTGAGTTTTAATTCTGTCCCCTAAAGTGCTTGCAACCAGTGGAGGCCTGTCAACACAGGTGAACTAGGCGGTCGCCTAGGGCACCAGGATAAACGGCCGTTGAGGGCGTTGGAGGCAGGGGCGCTGATCGTGCATTTCGCCTAGGGCGCCAGTTGCCAGCAGCTCGTCTAGGGCCGCTCCTGCTTGCAACCCCTCTCGAATTTTAGACAACCTGGATAAAAGCATGCATTAGTGAAAACACTGACTAGTACTGGACTCAGGACTGGCCCATGGGGGACCCCACTAGACAGGTCCTCCCAATTTGGCAGCAAATCACAGATAACTACTCTCCCAGCACAGTTCTCCAGCCAGATGTCATTTCCCTACTTTGCTTATGAGCAGGCGTGGCCCGTGAGCATAGGCAGACTCAGCAGTCGCCTAGAGCGCTGTCGGCCTGGGGCGCCCGACGATGACATTACGGGGCGCCCGACGATGACATCACAGCCATTGACAGCCGTGCAGGTGGGGGCACCGATCGCGCTTTCCGCCTGGGGCACCAGCTGCTGCAGCCGGCCTCAAGTCATTCCTGCTTATGAGACTATCATGCACACAGTGTCAAAAGCCCTTCTGAAAGAAAGATGAATTACACCTGCTGCTTCCCCCCAGCCACCTGGTCAGCGACCACGTCAGAGTGAAATTCAGGGATTTGTTCGTGACAAATCAGAATCAGCCTTTTACCACCCACCCCCCCCCCGGAGCCTCCCGGTGCTTCCAATTAATAATCCCTTCGCCGGCTCGTGTCCCTTCCCACACTGGGTTTGCTGTCTGTGCTGCACCTCCTGTCCACTCCCTTCCTAGGGAACACGGGAGCAAAATAGCCATCGCACTGCTAAGTCTGGCGACGGTGTCTTTTGTTCCTTTCCTTCCCCGCTGAGGGGCAAGCTCCACCTTCCTTCATCTTGCCCCACATGTATTGACAGAACCTCACTTTGTTGCCGTCTCACATCCCTCGCCAGGGGACTCATTTGGTGCCGCTCTGATTTGGTCCTTCCACAACCCTGCAGGTCTTTTGTGCTTCTCCTTAGCAACGTCCCACGTCTGCCCTTTTGGGAGGACTCCTTTTCCACGCTGAGGTCACAGACCCCTAGAACATTGGAACTGGAAGGGCCCTCCAGAGGCATCGAGTCCAGTCCCCTGCCCTCACGACAGGACCAAGCTCCGTCTAGAGCAGTGTTTCTCAACCTTCTTTTATAAAGTACCCCTTTAAAAAATAAATATAAGTACCCCCAGTACCTAGTTTTCAGACACAACATTTTTTCTACCATTGCAACACATTTGTTTAAGCAACTTAATCATAGCCAGGTGGGCGATGAAATTTTTGGGCGTAAAAAGTACAAAAATAATAAAGCGCTGTAAAACTTAAAACAAAAATTCAGTTTTCTCCAAATTTCTGTTGTGTTGTCGGACCGCCCAGACTTTTCTTGAGTACCCCTAGGAGTACACTGGTCTAGACTGACTGACAGGTGTCTGCCCAACCTGCTCGTCAATATCTGCAGTGATGGAGACTCCACAACCTCCCTGGGCAATTTAGTCCAGTGTTTGACCACCCTGACAGTTAGGAAGTTTTTCCTAATGTCCAACCTAATCCTCCCTTGCTGCAGTTTAAGCCCACTGCTGCTTGTCCAAAACTGCTCCTGATGCAGTCCTCTTCCTGCCGGAGAGTTTGCCGAGTCTCTTTCCCTGCCGCCAGCTCCATGCTCAGACTTGTTCCGCAGGGCAAAGGACTCTCATACCCTTGGCTTGTGTAAAGCTCACTCAGCTGATTCTAGGCCAGACGCTCCACCCCAGCTAGCAAAGTGTCTGCAGCAGACGGGCCTCCCAGGCAATGTGAGTGCTGACAGGAGTCTGGCAACATCGCCCTCTCGCGCTGCTTGTTGCATCTGCACCGCTCCCTCCCTCTTCTCCCCAAGGTGGGGCAGCGTGAGAGCCACCTGGTCCCCTCCCATCTCCAGCAGCCCTGGGCCTACGTGCACGTGGCCTGGACACTGGAAGGTCAGGAGACCAGTCTCAGACCTTCCTGCATCCGCCAACGTCATAGAGAGCGGGGCCCCCAGAAGCAATGGCTGTAAACGTGCAAGAAAAACGTTCGTTTTCTTTCGCATTACAGGTCAAGAGGGAACAGAAACTACAGCCCTCAACGCAGGGGTGGGAGACCTCAGAGCCCCCCAGCACTGGGGAGCCTGCGCTGGTGCTCCACCCCGCTGCTGCCCCACCGCAGGGCTGGAGTTCACAGAAATTTGCTAGGCTGTGCCACCGGTGCCAGAGTCCTACACAACCAGGAAGCAAGCTTCTACCAGCACCGATCCCTGAGAGCCAGGCCTGGGGGCTGCAAACAAACCTTATGGCCCCCCCATGAGAAGTGGACACCCGGCTGACTGAAATCCTGCTGGAGCAGGGATGTTGCTGGACCAGAGCGCGCTGGAGTCGAGCGGTTCCGCCAGTACCACAAGGAGACAGACGCGGCAAACAGCCCCTCTGGCAGGTTTGCTACGAATTCCCTTTTGGACCCAAGAACTTTCAGGATCCAAGGCCCACGTGTGTCTGATTCACAGCGATTCTCCACATGAACGGCTCGTTCCTAAACGCTTCACGGCCCTTCCTAGCGGGACTGAGCCCACTCACCCTGCCTCCCACCAGCGACCACGTACGCGCACACGCGTCTCACTCAGAGACCCTGGGAAATACACAACCGGCCTCGTCCTCATTGCACGCGCCTGGGCGCACGCCACTGCCCTGCGGGCAGCACGGCCCAGCCAGGAGAGCTGGCCGGGAGCCAGGGATGCAGCAGTCGGCCTTGCTTAGCTCTTCGTTGCTCCGAAAATCCGCTTTGCGAACCGCCGTGGCCAGCGTTGGGGCCGCCTACAGGAGGCAGCTGGGCGGCCGTAAAGAGGCTTAAGGGCTTTGCAGTTAGGAGACAGCGTTAGGGGACTGCAAAGAGAGAACCGACCCAGCGCCGGAGCGACCGTCTGGCTCCTAGACCTCCCCCGCTGGCTCGAGCGCCTGGCCGTTGCTGCCTGGAGCGGAGGCGCAGCACGGGCGCCTGACTCAGGCTGCATCCATCTGTCAGAGCGAACAGACACTCTGTCTCCGGGCTCTGGCAGCGAGCCCCTGCAGAAGCCACGCCGCAATCCAACCTGCTCGCACGGCTGTCTCCTGCCTCTCGGCGCGGGGGTGGAGACGGGACACAATGGGGCAGCTGCCCTGGGGCCGGCGATTCAAAGGGGGCCCGTGTTCCTGGCCGCTGCTGCACCAACGGCAGCAGGAGCGCTGGGCTCTTAAATCACTGCCCAAGCATCATCACCCCACCTGCTCTGGGGGCTGCGCTGTGGGTGGTGCTGCTGCCCTGGCCCCGCCCATTCTGCCTGAGGCCCCGCCCCTTTTAGCAGCACAGAGCCACTGCCCCCCTCGCCCAGTGGCCTGCAGAGGCATCGGCTCCCCTGGCCTTGCATTCACACAGGAGCATCCTCCTGCTTGGGCGTGGCCACGCCAGCTGCAGACCTCGAAATGCCCCCGTCTCTGCCCCCGGAGGGCTCTCAACCTGTGCGCTGCATACCGGGAGGAGGCTGCACCCCCATTCACAAGTCGGTAGGGTCCTCAAGTGACACGCCCCCCCGCTCTGGGCCACGCGGCCCCCCCCAGGAAGAGCCCCCAGCTCTCCATGGCAAGGAAGAGACAGAAGCCGACGTCCCGGGAGGGTGTGGGCAGCCTTATCTCCAAACGAGCGGCGCCATTTGAGCGACGCAAAGCGCGCGGCTTATTCCCAGGTAATTTCGAAATAGCTTGTTTCGTAATCTGGCACCGTCTACACAGCGCCACATTTCAAAATAAACCGCTGTCCTGGAATGCCCCTCGGCCTCGTGGGACGCGGCTCACAGGGACGGCGGACGAGCGCGCCCGCATCTCAAACGATTTCTCCGCACACCGGGCGCGCTGCCACGCCGCGGGGCAGCTGGTGGGGGACAGCCGAAGGATCCCGACAGCGCCGCAGGGAGAGGGCAGCTCACGCCCATAATCACACCCACCCGAGCCGGGTGTTTTCCCCTCAGCGGTATCCGGAGCATAAAGAGCACCGCTGCCTCCCCCGCCCTCTTGCTGGGAACTCCCACTGGGGGAAGGAGGTGGGTCACGGAGTGGACACGAGCAACATCTCGAAGGGCCCCAGTTACAGGGCAGTCACTGGCTTGTCGCCTTCACGTGCCGGCTCGCGCCCAGCCCACGCGAGGGGACTCCCGAGCAGTGCCACGCCGACCGACACAGCTCTGCCAAGCCCAGCCTGGCTCCGGCCTGCCGAGGGACGGCACAACGCGCCACGAAGGTGTGTGGAGAGGCTCGACAGGGACATGCACCGAGGACGCCTGAGCGCTGGTCAAACAGGCTCTGGCGAGGTGCACCCCGAATCCCGCTGTCGCCCCAAGGCCTGGGGACCACGATGGGCTCCACTGAGCCTGCCTCGTTACCTCAGGCCGGACACCTTTGGTGGGACGCGCCTCACCAGGGAACGGTGCCACTGAGGCAGGGATGCATGCGGGGGCCCGCGGTGGATTTACCTCCAGGCCGAGGTACCAGAGCCAGTATGGGTGGCACTGGGAACCTCAGGGTCTCCTGAGCTGCCTGTGAGGTCTCAGGTGTTGCCGCCCGGGGACACAGGCCAGGGATGGGCTGGGCTGCACTGCTCGCCTTGGGCTGGAGCCAGACTTCCCACAGCCCTCATTTCCCCGCTAGTCCCCTGGGCCACGCCGCTGGGGGGAGGGGAAATCGGGGGACGAGGTCGGACGTTGACCTGAAGATAACGGTTGGTATCTAAATAGCACCGTTCCGACTCCCCGAGAGACCGGGGGCGAACGAGAGCTCTGATTCAGAGAAGCAGCAAAAAACAAGTCCGGTGGCACTGCACAGGCTAAGCGATTTATTGGGGCATCAGGGACTCACTTCCTCGGGCGCTTGGAGTGGGAGAACGGCCGGGCCCGGAGGCGGGAGGCTGACCCCAGTGTTAATTCTACCCGGGTGCAGGCAGCTGCTGGCCAACAGGGATGAGGAGGCGAGAGTCTGGCCCTCTCATGGCAATAGGGCATTTCCCTGCAGGGGCTCTGGCCCCTGGCGGAGATGGGCCACCTCCACCCGGGTTGAATTAGCACCGATGTGGCACTGCCCTCTGCCCCGGCCGTTCTGCCGCTCCAAGCACCCCAGGAAGCCGGGTCCCTCTCACAGACGCTGATGCCCTAACAACTGTGTCTGCTTTTAAGGTGTCACCGGACAGGTCGTTTTTTCAGGAGCGCTGTGCATCTCAGGAGCTTGTCTCTCTTACTAAAGATGGTCCCACAACAGATATTCACTCCCCCGCCTTGCCTCACGAATATCCAGGGACGGACGACTACAGCACCGCTCAGGCAATCACAACTAAGTCGTGAAAATAACTGACCTGATTTTCCGAGCGTGGCAGACCAAGGTCACCCAGGAAGCCCCCCTCAGAACTGGGAACAGAAGCCAGATGTCCTGACTCAGTCATAAGACTGTCCCTCCTGCCAGGGAACGGCGCCGCCTGCGCAGCGTTAGCCACGGGCCCGGCTAGGACAACGCTAGACAAGAACGCCAGGTCGTTCCAGCCCAGCCCACTCAGCCAGTGCCGGATTCGTTCCTACTCCCTAGTGCCGTCCTGTCCAGCCCCAAATCACTCCAGAAGGGGAGTTTCCATTGGCTGCAGCCCCTGTTTGGGTTTAACTGTCACCGTAACTCTGCATTTCTTGGGTGCATGTTGGATTTTTTTAACCCTGAACTCTTACCAAGTTTTAGAAACGTGCATCTGTCTGTCCGTCTACCCGTGAGTCCATCTGTTCAAGAACTCCCCCTAAATGGTACAAGCAAGGACCCTATTGGCTAGCAGGGCAGGGGTGGAGAAAGGGACAGCTAGCTACCAGATATTTCAGAGAGCTTGTCTGTTTGTCCCCCCCAGGGGAAACGCAGCCCTGTCCCAGCTGCGCCCATTGCACTTGCAGCGGCCATGGCGAGGCGCTTCCCATCTGGCCCCAAGCTGCTGCGGTGAGACAGGGCTGGGGTGGTCCTCTCTCCCCGGGGCCGCCTGCGTACTGACCCCTCCGCCCAACCCCCCCCCCCCCCCCCCCCGAGCCAGGATTTACATGAAGCCAAGGGAGCGATCAGAGCAAGGCCGGGTACCAGCTGACCCACAATCCCGTGGCCTGGGAACGTGCTCACTCTCTGCAAGGCTCTTCCTGAGCTCCCAGCCCATGCGGGTCCTGTCACGGCCGTGCCCGGGCGCCACGTGGGCACTGAGGACAGCCGAGGGGGGGGGGGGGAGTGGCAGAGGCAAGAGCAAGTCCTGGGTTTTCCCACGTAACTAGGGCTGCAGAATCAGCGCAGCCCAGGTCTGGGGACTGTCTTGTGAGTTCTGACATCGCAAAGGAGGGGGCACCGCCTGCCCCAGCAGCACAGCCCTAACCCCAGCCCGGTGGGGCAGGCTTGCCGGCAGGAGGGGCAAAGGAACAAATGCGCCAGGGCCCAGTGCTACAAAGGGGCCCGGAGCCCCAGGTTGCTGTCACTGCTACCGGGCAGCGGCCGGACCTTGGCCACCTGTGGATTACGCTGGGGGGCAGCACTGCGCACCGGGTGGCGTTGCCGTGGGCTGCACATCAACCCTAGAGCTTGGCCTGGCCCCCGCTCCAGCCACTGCAACCTGCCACCCCAGGGCACAAAATCATTCCGGTTTGGCCCATGCCCCCCCCCCCCCACCCTGACTGGGGGCACCTGGGCCAAACCTGAGGCAGAGACGGTGGGGCAAGCCCAGGACCGGAAAAGAAAAGCCAGACGGGAATATCCCAGCATCCACGGCATTTCTCTCGCAGTGGCAGCCCTGAAGCTCTATTTATGCCATCGAGTCCGGCATCCGGTGTATCAGCCCCACCCAGCGACTCCTGCACGGCACGCCGAGCTCCTCAGAGCTCTAGGACAGCTCTTTAGAAAGAGACGTTCGGCCTTCACTTCCGTCTGGCCGGCTCCATCGCCCGGCACTGGCCGTTGCTCTGGTTAAAGTGCCTTCTGCAATCAGCAACCCCGCCCCCGGCCCCGCCCCTTCTACTAGGCCCCGCCTCAGGAGGCGGGGCAGCACACCGCAAACATGCTCCCACCTTCCGACCACAAGGAGGGGACGGGAGCGGGCGGGCGCTCGCCCAGCCCTGGAGGGAGGTGCACTGCGCGGCTGGCCCAGCTGCTCCAGCCCAGGAGCACTGAGGGAGGTAGAAAGGCGCACCACACTGCCCAGCCTCTCCAGCTGCAGGAGGACAGGTGCTGGGGGTGGGGGTGGGGGCGGGGGCGGGGCTATACCTGGCAGTTTGGGAAGGCAGACCCTTCCCCCGCCAGACATACCTGATGCCGATGCCCCCACCCGGATACATCTGTCCAGGCAACGATCCAGGGAATGGAGCACGAGATGCTCCACTTTCTTTGCTCACTGTATCAGTGGCAGCCGAGCCACAGGGGAGGGAGGGGAAGGGTTAAAAGCCAGCTCCCTGTCCGCCACCCCGTGTAAATGTCTAACTGATGAAAATTCCAGCAGTTACACGGCTACCAAAATAAAAATATTTTAACATCCCTAGTTCAAATGCCACCCAGCTGGTAAGCAGAGCACCAGAGTCACCCACAGCCAGGAGCATGTGTTTCTATTGGCGGTGCACATCCACACGTGCCTTGGCCCACACAACAAAATTTATTCCACACACAAAATGGAAAAAAAGTAAAGGGAACCTGCTTCGCCTTCAGGTATTCACAGGAGGGAGAACCACTGGCAGCAGAGAGAGGGAGGGACGGTATTACTAGGAAGTGGTTTCCAGGGTTCAAATTTCGGGAGGCCCAGAGTGAGAACAAGAAGGGCTCAGGCAAGCTGGCTAAGCAGAACTCTACCGGGGATACAACAGGCCACACACAAAGCCCCAGCAAAGTCGGTACAAACTGAAATGCCATACGGGGACAGGTTTATACGTTACACACAAACGCAAGTGCCATCCTCGCGCTGCCATCGACTGGTTTTGTGCTTATGGTACAAGTGGGAAAGTCAGCAAGTCTTCAGCAGCAGGGTGCTGTGGCATTTGCATTTCTGTCTGCTTTGGTCTGAAAGTGGTTCAAGGGGGGGGCGAAGCTGGTGAGTACACAACGGGGCTCAGGGTGGGGGGCGCCACGTGTGGCCAGGGCAGGCCCCCAAAATACAGGCAGAAAAACAGAAACAAGTAAAACTGGAGCTGCAAACAACACGAAGCCCTGAACCATGCGGGGCTGGCAGAACACCACGGGCCAACAGTGCCATCCCCCATGTGCCAGCCCCGTGTGCCCCATCCCATCTCCCCGAGGACCCGCCAGCCCCATTAACGCCTCCCACCCCCGGGCACCGCAAGCCTGGAGCTGTCCCGCCCTGCCCCCATACAGGCGGCCATAAAGGAGCCTCACACCCCATGCTCTGGGCACCACCAGCCCCGAGCCCCCTGCTTGGTCTCAGAGCGACTGCCGCCCCCAGATAAGGCCAAGGAACCTCACGGTCCAAGATGCTGGGGCACAGCCAGCCAGAATACCCTGCCTTTCTCCCCCAGCACTGCCCCGCCCCTCCTACCCTTCCCCTGTTCCCCCAGCACTGCCCCTACCCCCACGCCCTGCTCCCCCAGCACTGCCCCACCCCACCCCTACTCCCCCAGCACTGCCCCACCCCACCCTGCCCCTACTCCCCCAGCATTGCCCCACCCCACCCCGCCCCACCCCTACTCCCTCAGCACTGCCCCACCCCTTCTACCCCCACCCCTGCTCCCCCAGCACTGCCCCACCCCACCCCTACTCCCCCAGCATTGCCCCACCCCTTCTACCCCCACCCCTGCTCCCCCAGCACTGCCCCACCCCACCCCTACTCCCCCAGCATTGCCCCACCCCTTCTACCCCCACCCCTCCTACCCCAGCACTGCCCCACCCCACCCCTACTCCCCCAGCATTGCCCCACCCCTTCTACCCCCACCCCTCCTACCCCAGCACTGCCCCACCCCACCCCTACTCCCCCAGCATTGCCCCACCCCTTCTACCCCCACCCCTCCTACCCCAGCACTGCCCCACCCCACCCCTACTCCCCCAGCATTGCCCCACCCCTTCTACCCCCACCCCTGCTCCCCCAGCACTGCCCCACCCTACCCCTACTCCCCCAGCATTGCCCCACCCCTTCTACCCCCACCCCTGCTCCCCCAGCACTGCCCCACCCCACCCCTACTCCCCCAGCATTGCCCCACCCCTTCTACCCCCACCCCTGCTCCCCCAGCACTGCCCCACCCCACCCCTACTCCCCCAGCATTGCCCCACCCCTTCTACCCCCACCCCTGCTCCCCCAGCACTGCCCCACCCCACCCCTACTCCCCCAGCATTGCCCCACCCCTTCTACCCCCACCCCTGCTCCCCCAGCACTGCCCCACCCCACCCCTACTCCCCCAGCATTGCCCCACCCCTTCTACCCCCACCCCTCCTACCCCAGCACTGCCCCACCCCACCCCTACTCCCCCAGCATTGCCCCACCCCTTCTACCCCCACCCCTCCTACCCCAGCACTGCCCCACCCCACCCCTACTCCCCCAGCATTGCCCCACCCCTTCTACCCCCACCCCTCCTACCCCAGCACTGCCCCACCCCACCCCTACTCCCCCAGCATTGCCCCACCCCTTCTACCCCCACCCCTGCTCCCCCAGCACTGCCCCACCCTACCCCTACTCCCCCAGCATTGCCCCACCCCTTCTACCCCCACCCCTGCTCCCCCAGCACTGCCCCACCCCACCCCTACTCCCCCAGCATTGCCCCACCCCTTCTACCCCCACCCCTGCTCCCCCAGCACTGCCCCACCCCACCCCTACTCCCCCAGCATTGCCCCACCCCTTCTACCCCCACCCCTGCTCCCCCAGCACTGCCCCACCCCTCCTACCCCAGCCCCTCCAAACCTTCCCCCACCAGCGCTGCCCCCTGGTCCCCCAGCCCGGCCGCCTCTCACCTGCTCCCGCGGCTCCGGCTGCCCGGCTCGGCCCCGCAGCGGGGGAGGCTGGAGGCGGCTCCGGGGCGGGGCATCCCTCGGCGAGCGGCCCACGGGCTGCGGGGGGCGGGCGGGTGCGGCAGAGGCCGGGCGGGGGCGGGAAGGGAGCGCGGAGAAAAATGGCTCGAGCTCCGCCCCCCCGTAAGACGCCGCTCGGACGCGCCCTGCTCCTGCCGCGGGCCGAGCCCCCCACCCCCCAGCGCCCCGTCGGGAGCCGGGTCTGCGCGCTGGCCGGGAACCCGCGGGGCGAGTCCCAGCCCGTGTGTGTCCTAGACCCCACTGCGCGGCGGGGAGCCTCTGAGCCCCAAGGGGAGAGCGCAGGGGCCTGGTTCTCTGTGCCGGGCCCGGCCCAGCCCAGCCAGTGCGGGGGGGGCGCAGGTGACAACCAGAGCCGGGGCTGTGTCCGAGCCTCCACCCTGATCTATCTGTCCAGGGTCGGGTTTGAACCCACAGCCCAGTGCGGAGCCTTCTGTTGGGAACCACGTGGGGACAATGGAACCGGCCGGTGTGTTCGGGATGTCCATTGTGATGTCGTGTCAAGTGTGTCCCTATTTGTGTTGAAACCATCTGGCAACCCCAGTGATGTCTCATCCTGCCACTGCCTTCCTGGGGCGGCCTCTGCCCCCCTACTTCTCTGTATCCTAACGCCTGGGAGACAGAGGGCGAGGCCAGTATGTACAAGGGCTCTAGAGGGGATCCTGGCAGTTCCAGAGCCCCAAGTCTAACGTCAGTGCCGGGCAAACGAGCTGACCAGTCAGACACTAAGAGGCGTTCTAGACTGCCAAGGAGATCAGCCAATCTAGAGCCCTTTGGCTGTCCGGCCCCTGTGAGAGGGGGGGTCTCATAATTTCCGGCAGAGAATTCACCTGGCTCCTTCGCCGGTGTGTGTGCTGGAGCAGGGAGGCGGAAGGGAAGGGGCTGATGCCTTCCCCCACCTCACATCTCCAGCGCTGAGATGGCTGCTGCCCATGGGGAACACCAAGGCCACCGCCCGGCCAGTGCGACTGATAGAATCACGCCAAGAGCGTCCATTGCCGTGTTGGTCAGTAGCATGGTCACAAAGTCAGACCCTAGGCCACAAACCCGTTCCTGCCCCCGAAGCCAAATCCTGGCTGTGTAGCCGTTACGTAGGTCCCCAGCGCCGGGCGACCTGCAAAGCCCTCGCAAGTGATGCACAAGGAGACGACAGGCTGTGGTGTGGATGCTACTTCCTCATTTCCAGCACGTCGGGGGAGAGAGGAGGCCGAAGACAGAAAAGCACATGCAGTGGTGCAGGACTGAGGCGTTAACCAGCCCATGAGAGGAAAGACAAGGCAGAACGACAAACTGCCCGTAAAACCTTTCCAAACAGGAAAAACCCACGTCTCACACAACAGCAGCTAACACGCCAATAACACACGCCCTCATGTTCCATTCCCACGACAGAAAACACGCCAATAACACACGCCCTCATGTTCCATTCCCACGACAGAAAACACGCCAATAACACACGCCCTCGTGTTCCATTCCCACGACAGAAAACACGCCAATAACACACGCCCTCATGTTCCATTCCCACGAAAGCTAACACGCCAATAACACGCCCTCATGTTCCATTCTCACGACAGTTAACACACCAATAACACACGCCTTCGTGTTCCAGTCCCACGACAGCTAACACGCCAATAACACACGCCCTCGTGTTCCATTCCCACGACAGCTAACCCGCCAATAACACACGCCCTCGTGTTCCATTCTCACGACAGCTAACACTCCAATAACACACGCCCTCGTGTTCCAGTCCCACGACAGCTAACACGCCAATAACACACGCCCTAGTGTTCCATTCCCATGACAGCTAACCCGCCAATAACACACGCCCTCGTGTTCCAGTCCCACGACAGCTAACACGCCAATAACACACGCCCTAGTGTTCCATTCCCACGACAGCTAACCCGCCAATAACACACGCCCTCGTGTTCCAGTCCCACAACAGCTAACCCGCCAATAACACACGCCCTCGTGTTCCAGTCCCACGACAGCTAACACACCAATAACACACGCCCTAGTGTTCCATTCCCATGACAGCTAACCCGCCAATAACACACGCCCTCGTGTTCCAGTCCCACGACAGCTAACACGCCAATAACACACGCCCTAGTGTTCCATTCCCACGACAGCTAACCCGCCAATAACACACGCCCTCGTGTTCCAGTCCCACAACAGCTAACCCGCCAATAACACACGCCCTCGTGTTCCATTCCCACGACAGCTAACCTGCCATTAACACACGCCCTCGTGTTCCAGTCCCACGACAGCTAACACTCCAATAACACACGCCCTCATGTTCCAGTCGCACGACAGCTAACACTCCAATAACACACGCCCTCGTGTTCCAGTCGCACTACAGCTAACACACCAATAACACACGCCCTCGTGTTCCATTCCCACGACAGCTAACCTGCCATTAACACACGCCCTCGTGTTCCATTCCCACGACAGCTAACCCACCATTAACACACGCCCTCGTGTGCCAGTCCCACAACAGCTAACCCGCCAATAACACACGCCCTCGTGTTCCATTCCCACGACAGCTAACCTGCCATTAACACACGCCCTCGTGTTCCAGTCCCACGACAGCTAACACTCCAATAACACACGCCCTCGTGTTCCAGTCCCACGACAGCTAACCCGCCAATAACACACGCCCTCGTGTTCCAGTCCCACGACAACTAACCTGCCATTAACACACGCCCTCGTCTTCCAGTCCCACGACAGCTAACACTCCAATAACACACACCCTCGTGTTCCATTCCCACGACAGCTAACACTCCAATAACACAAGCCCTCGTGTTCCATGCCCACGACAGCTAACGCTCCAATAACACACGCCCTCGTGTTCCATTCCCACGACAGCTAACACGCCAATAACACACGCCCTCGTGTTCCATTCCAACGACAGCTAACCCGCCAATAACACATGCCCTCGTGTTCCATTCCTATGACAGCTAACGCTCCAATAACACACGCCCTCGTGTGCCGGTCCCACGACAGCTAACAGACCTATAACACACGCCTTCATGTTCCATTCCCACGACAGCTAACACTCCAATAACACACGCCCTCGTGTTCCAGTCCCACGAAAGCTAACACGCCAATAACACACGCCCTCGTGTTCCATTCCCACGACAGCTAACGCGCCAATAACACACGCCCTCGTGTTCCATGCCCACGACAGCTAACACACCAATAACACACGCCCTCGTGTTCCATTCCCACGACAGCTAACGCTCCAATAACACACGCCCTCCTGTTCCATTCCCACGACAGCTAACGCTCCAATAACACACGCCCTCGTGTTCCATTCCCACGACAGCTAACACGCCAACACACACCCTCGTGTTCCATGCCCACGACAGCTAACACAGCAATAACACACGCCCTCGTGTTCCATTCCCACGACAGCTAACGCTCCAATAACACACGCCCTCCTGTTCCATTCCCACGACAGCTAACGCTCCAATAACACACGCCCTCGTGTTCCATTCCCACGACAGCTAACGCTCCAATAACACACGCCCTCGTGTTCCATTCCAACGACAGCTAACCCGCCAATAACACATGCCCTCGTGTTCCATTCCTATGACAGCTAACGCTCCAATAACACACGCCCTCGTGTGCCGGTCCCACGACAGCTAACAGACCTATAACACACGCCTTCATGTTCCATTCCCACGACAGCTAACACTCCAATAACACACGCCCTCGTGTTCCATTCCCACGAAAGCTAACACGCCAATAACACACGCCCTCGTGTTCCATTCCCACGACAGCTAACACGCCAATAACACACGCCCTCGTGTTCCATGCCCACGACAGCTAACACACCAATAACACACGCCCTCGTGTTCCATTCCCACGACAGCTAACGCTCCAATAACACACGCCCTCCTGTTCCATTCCCACGACAGCTAACGCTCCAATAACACACGCCCTCGTGTTCCATTCCCACGACAGCTAACACGCCAACACACACCCTCGTGTTCCATGCCCACGACAGCTAACACACCAATAACACACGCCCTCGTGTTCCATTCCCACGACAGCTAACGCTCCAATAACACACGCCCTCCTGTTCCATTCCCACGACAGCTAACGCTCCAATAACACACGCCCTCGTGTTCCATTCCCACGACAGCTAACGCTCCAATAACACACGCCCTCGTGTTCCATTCCCACGACAGCTAACGCTCCAATAACACACGCCCTCGTGTTCCATTCCCGTGACAGCTAACACTCCAATTACACACGCCCTTGTGTTCCATTCCCACGACAGCTAACGCTCCAATAACACACGCCCTCGTGTTCCATTCCCACGACAGCTAACGCTCCAATAACACACGCCCTCGTGTTCCAGTCCCACGACAGCTAACGCTCCAATAACACACGCCCTCGTGTTCCATTCCCACGACAGCTAACACGCCAATAACACACGCCCTCGTGTTCCAGTCCCACGACAGCATCTGCTGCACCAACCAAATGGAAAAGGGGCATTCCCGGCAATAGGAAAGGGAGCATTGTTCTGTTCGGGGGCCACCCCCAGAACCACTGGGTCAGGGAGCCTTGTTCAGACAAAGGGAACCCGGGCCAGTCTGCACTAGACATTCCGACTAGCCCTCGACCTCCAAGCGAACAGGCCGCTTCTCTTTTCGAAGGAAGGAGCAAACGGACTCAAGTCCCTCCCCTCCCCTCCCCTTCCTGAGGGTGTGAATTTGGGAGCAGGTGATTAGCTTCCTTGGGAACAGGCAGGGAGACCCCCCCTTTGACAGGAAAACAGAACTGAGCCCTTCTGCCAACATCTTCCTATTCGCTTTGGTCCTGAGCACGCCCCTCCCGATGCACTTGACAAAAAGCCTTTCCCAAGCCACAGGCCTTGTTCTTTCTGCATTTTATAGAATAATCAAATCCTAGAACTGGAAGGGCCCTCGAGAGGCATCAGGTCCAGGTCCCGCCCCCGCCCCACGGCAGGAGCAAGCGCCGTCGATGGTGCCTGACGGGTGTCGGGCCAACCCGCTCAGTTAGCACCGACACTAATTGACAATATTTTTTCCCTTCTCTTATGCTGCCCATCCCCTCTCGCGATTTGTTTGTTCCCTGGAGCCCTCACTCCATTCACCTGGAGAAGTGGGTTGTGCCCACGAAAGCTCGTGACACCGTCTACGTGTGTTAGTCTCCAAGGCTCGTTCCAGACTGACGCCTGCCACCCACCGACCACCCGCTCCACCCAGCGCCTGCCCACCCGCGTCAGCCCCCGGGAGGGGAGACTAGTGCGTCACAGGCCTAGCGTAGGAAGGACCCAGGTGCACTACACCTGAGGCCCCCAAGGGCAAGGAGACTCGCAGCTGGCCCTGGCAAATGACCGGCCCTCTCAGGCTGCAGAGGGAGGAGGAACCCCTCCCCCCCCAGGTCACCGCCGGTCTGGCCTGGGGAAAATTCCTCCTAGCCCCACATCAAGTGATCAGCTCGACCCTGAGCATGAGCCCCCCCGAGACAGACTGGCCAGCGCTGCCTCAGAGCCCCAGCCTGCCCCTTGGGTTCCCCCCCAGCTGCGGCCGCCCTGACAGTGCACGGACGGGCCCAGGGCAGGGCTAGAACCCCCGGGGTTCAGACCAGTTTGGTGAAGATGCTGCACGAGGGAAGTTGCCCCCCCCCTGAGCTGCCCTGCTCCTCTGTGGTCTGCAGCCCCCACGCTGCCCCCTGCCTCCCCCCACCATGGGCCAGGCTGCTCGGGACCAGCAGCCCCCTGGTCAGTGCGTGACCCTCCCCCTGCCCATTGTGTCCCTGCCCTAGGGAGCTGCCCCCACTGGGCCAGCTAGGGACTGAGTGGGCAGATGGGCCCATAGCAACAGCACACCCTCCGGCACAGACCCTCCCTACACCTGCCTGACAGCCTGCCCTCACACAGCCCCTAGCTACCCCTCCCTTACCCTGAGCCAACCCTGCCCTCACACAGCCCCTAGCTACCCCTCCCTCACCCTGAGCCACCCCTGCCCTCACACAGCCCCTAGCTACCCCTCCCTCACCCTGAGCCACCCCTGCCCTCACACAGCCCCTAGCTACCCCTCCCTCACCCTGAGCCAACCTTGCCCTCACACAGCCCCTAGCTACCCCTCCCTTACCCTGAGCCAACCTTGCCCTCACACAGCCCCTAGCTACCCCTCCCTTACCCTGAGCCAACCTTGCCCTCACACAGCCCCTAGCTACCCCTCCCTCACCCTGAGCCAACCTTGCCCTCACACAGCCCCTAGCTACCCCTCCCTTACCCTGAGCCAACCTTGCCCTCACACAGCCCCTAGCTACCCCTCCCTCACCCTGAGCCACCCCTGCCCTCACACAGCCCCTAGCTACCCCTCCCTCACCCTGAGCCAACCCTGCCCTCACACAGACCCTTGCTACCCCTCCCTTACCCTGAGCCAACCCTGCCCTCACACAGCCCCTAGCTAACCCTCCCTCACCCTGAGCCACCCCTGCCCTCACACAGTCCCTAGCTACCCTCTCCCTCACCCTGAGCCACCCCTGCCCTCACACAGTCCCTAGCTACCCCTCCCTTACCCTGAGCCATCCCTGCCCTCACACAGTCCCTAGCTACCCCTCCCTTACCCTGAGCCATCCCTGCCCTCACACAGCCCCTAGCTACCCCTCCCTCACCCTGAGCCAACTCTGCCCTCACACAGCCCCTAGCTACCCCTCCCTCACCCTGAGCCAACCCTGCCCTCACACAGCCCCTAGCTACCCCTCCCTCACCCTGAGCCACCCCTGCCCTCACACAGACCCTAGCTACCCCTCCCTTACCCTGAGCCAACCCTGCCCTCACACAGTCCCTAGCTACCCCTCCCTTACCCTGAGCCACCCCTGCCCTCACACAGACCCTAGCTACCCCTCCCTCACCCTGAGCCAACCCTGCCCTCACACAGCCCCTAGCTACCCCTCCCTCACCCTGAGCCACCCCTGCCCTCACACAGACCCTAGCTACCCCTCCCTTACCCTGAGCCACCCCTGCCCTCACACAGCCCCTAGCTACCCCTCCCTCACCCTGAGCCACCCCTCCCTCACACAGTCCCTAGCTACCCTCTCCCTCACCCTGAGCCACCCCTGCCCTCACACAGTCCCTAGCTACCCCCTCCCTCACCCTGAGCCACCCCTGCCCTCACAGCCCCTAGTTACCCCTCCCTCACCTTGAGCCACCCCTGCCCTCACACAGCCCCTAGCTAACCTTCCCTCACCCTGAGCCATCCCTGCCCTCACACAGCCCCTAGCTACCCCTCCCTCACCCTGAGCCACCCCTGCCCTCACACAGCCCCTAGCTAACCTTCCCTCACCCTGAGCCATCCCTGCCCTCACACAGCCCCTAGCTATCCCTCCCTCACCCTGAGCCACCCCTGCCCTCACACAGTCCCTAGCTACCCCCTCCCTCACCCTGAGCCACCCCTGCCCTCACACAGTCCCTAGCTACCCCCTCCCTCACCCTGAGCCACCCCTGCCCTCACACAGCCCCTAGCTACCCCTCCCTCACCCTGAGCCACCCCTGCCCTCACACAGCCCCTAGCTATCCCTCCCTCACCCTGAGCCACCTCTGCCCTCACACAGTCCCTAGCTACCCCTCCCTCACCCTGAGCCAACCCTGCCCTCACACAGCCCCTAGCTACCCCTCCCTCACCCTGAGCCACCCCTGCCCTCACACAGCCCCTAGCTACCCCCTCCCTTACCCTGAGCCACCCCTGCCCTCACACAGCCCCTAGCTACCCCTCCCTCACCCTGAGCCACCCCTGCTCTCACACAGCCCCTAGCTATCCCTCCCTCACCCTGAGCCACCCCTGCCCTCACACAGCCCCTAGCTACCCCTCCCTCACCCTGAGCCAACCCTGCCCTCACACAGACCCTAGCTACCCCTCCCTCACCCTGAGCCATCCCTGCCCTCACACAGCCCGTAGCGACTCCTCCCTCACCGAGCCACCCCTGCCCTCACACAGTCCCTAGCTACCCCTCCCTCACCCTGAGCCACCCCTGCCCTCACACAGCCCCTAGCTAACCTTCCCTCACCCTGAGCCATCCCTGCCCTCACACAGCCCGTAGCGACTCCTCCCTCACCGAGCCACCCCTGCCCTCACACAGCCCCTAGCTACCTCTCCCTCACCCTGAGCCACCCCTGCCCTCACACAGCCCCTAGCTACCCCTCCCTCACCCTGAGCCATCCCTGCCCTCACACAGCCCGTAGCAACTCCTCCCTCACCCTGAGCCACCCCTGCCCTCACACTGCCCCTAGCTACCCCTCCCTTACCCTGAGCCATCCCTGCCCTCACACAGTCCCTAGCTACCCCTCCCTCACCCTGAGCCACCCCTGCCCTCACACAGCCCCTAGCTACCCCTCCCTTACCCTGATCCACCCCTGGCCACACACACGCCCCTCCCCCACCAATGTTCTGCCCTAATGGGAGTTTTGAGATAAAGCCATTTTCATTGCAGCTGCCGCACTTCTCACTCTGGCCACCTTTCCCGGGGGTGGGGGGTGGGGGGTGGGGGGGGTTGAGTCAGCAGCTCAAGTGTTGAGAGCAATCATGTGAGGAGGTAGCACTAACTGCAGCACTTCGGGCTGGCTCTGAAATCCTGTTCCAGCTGCTCGCTGGGGGGCTTCCTGCACGGTGATATTTTTGCGTCAGATGCTGGGTTACTAGATTCGGTCTTTCAGATAAGAGGCCCCCCAGCCCGAGAGGAAGTGTCTGTATCAGGAGCCACCCACTCACACTGTCCATGTGTTAGACTCCACTACAAGGGAGTGGGCCATGCGGATACAGATCCCTCCCTCTCAGGGCGTCCTCGCCTCTGAACATTCAACCCGGAACCCTGCTCGGCTGAGGAAGTCAGGGATTATCCTCGGCCGTGACCGAAAGCTGAGCCAGCACTGGCCTGGGGGGAGGCAGGCGAGCCCCGCAGGTGCCGGGAGGACAATGACTCCATTGCAGCCCACACAAAGCAGCCGGGCCCTGGGGCCAGCCGGAGTTTCAGGAAACAGGAACTGAAAGGGGCTCTTTGTGGCCGGGCAGAGGAGGAGCAATAGCAGCTTGTGGCTGGCTGCGCATTAGCCCCCGGCCCAGGCTGTGTTCACAGCATGGCCTGTACTTGTGGCGGGACACGGGGCGCCCAGGGCAGGGAGAAGGGACTGAGGCCCGGGCTTTTGGGTGCGGAATGGGAGGCCCGTGAGGCGGGTTAATCAGAGAGGCCGAGCACTTGGAGCTGCACTCAGAGCCGAAGGGTCCCACTCGCCCGTCTCCATGTACATCCCAGGGTCCCGCTCGCAAGGCTGGCCTGCAAAGCCTCGGTGTTCAGTTCCCTTGGTCTCCGAGGGGCCAGGCTGTGGGCGTTTCCCAGACTCACAATGTGTTGGTGACAAGGGGGGTGAAATCACACTCCATGTACCAGGAGATACGCACGTTGCAACAGGAGAGTCATGGGCACCCTCCAAGGATACCTCCCACGGCAGCTCCTGGCCCAGAGAGGCCGTAATCCCAGTGGCTGCGAACACAGGAGTACAAGGGGCGACACGGGGTACAGTGTATTGCAATCTGTTAGCTCAGTGGAGCCTGTCCAGATCCCCTCACATCTGGTCCCCGTGGCTTCGGTGAGTTACGCTGTCCCTGAGCCAGTCTGAGTTATTTCAGCGCCCTGAGATGCGGAGAGGTACCGAGCAGGATTTCAAAAGTGTCTAGGTGAATTAGGCACCTAACCTGCAGAGGCACTTCTGCCATGCTCACCAGGCACCCAGCTGTATCTTTAGCTCCCCAAACACCGTTGCAAATCTGGCTCCTCCTCTCAGGTTTTTCCATTCAGATATTTTGACGGATGCTCTCATGTCCTCTTCTGAGCATCTTTTCTGTGGGTTAGTTATTAGGCAGGCAGACGAGAGAGTGCTGATTAACGTTGACATGGTGGTGGAGCATAGAGGTGACCGACTGCCCCGATTACATCCGTACAGAAATGAACGTGCCTGCTCCACAGACCTGCTGATCCGGCATCTCCCTGGTAGCGGGTGAGGTCGAAGACATTAAAGTCATCCCAGGGCAGAGGGTCGGCACAAAGCCCAGCCTCACTTGGGCCCTTTGCACAGGCCTGGAAGAGCACCGTCCACAATTACCTCAGCTAATGGCTTTGCATGAGTCACTAGCCATGCATAATTAGAAAGCTCGGTTTTATTTTGCTTGGTAATCAATGACAATGCTCCGATATTTATAGTTCCAGGCAAACCATTATGATAAGATGTAGTTTTAGATACAAATTGGTCCTTTGAGGATTTAACACATTACAGGGCTATTGACATTATCCTCAAACAATCATTAAAAACCCAGGAAATTCAGAACTGGAGTTAAACTTTGAGGCTATGTCTACACTCGTGGCTTCTTGCGTCAGAAGTATGCAAATGAAGCTAAGCGCGGAATATTGCCGAGACTCATTTGCATACCTAATGAGCCGCCATTTTTGCAGAAGAGGCTCTTGCGCCAGAAAGAGCTGTCTACACTGCCCCTTCTTGCACAAGAAAAATCCTTGTGCGCAATGCGGTTACGCCAATTATTTTCAGGAATAACGGCATTGCACAAGAGGGTTTTTCTTGCACAAGAAGGGGCAGTGTAGACAGTTCCTTCTGGCGCAAGAATCTCTTTTGCAAAAATGGCGATTCATTAGGTATGCAAATGAGGCTCAGCGATATTCCACGCTTAGCCTCATTTGCATATTTCTCGCTCAAGAAGCCATGAGTGTAGACATAGCCTGAAGGTATATAGAACCCAGACACCTTAACAACCTTAACTCTGTCTGCCCTGCAGGGATGCCGTGGATGGGAGGAAAACAGAAAAAAATAGTCTAACCAATGCTCACAGACACTAAAAATGTCTTACGTGTACCTGTATAGTTATTGTATGGTGTTACTGCTACCACAGCAACCTTATGTCTAGACTACATCCCTCTGTCGGCAGAGGGATGCAGATTAGGCAGGTCGACATTGCAAATGAGGCAGGGATTTAAATATCCCGTGCCTAATTTGCATAAAAATGGCCACTGCTTTTTGCCGACTCAGCACTTTGTTGGCAAACAGTGGCAGTCTAGAGGGGGATCTGTCGAGAAGGAAAGCCTTTTTCAACAGATCCCTTATGCCTCCTGCAAGGAGGTTTACAGGATCTGTCGAAAAAGGCTTTCCTTCTCGACAGATCCCCCTCTAGACTGCCACTTTTTGCAGACAAAGTGCTGAGTCAGCAAAATTAGGTGGCTATTTTTATGCAAATTAGGCACGGGATATTTAAATCCCTGCCTCATTTGCAATGTTGACCTGCCTAATCTGCATCCCTCTGCCGACAGAGGGATGTAGTCTAGACACACCCTAGATACAACAGTCCCAGATCATTTATACAATACAACCTAATCTCAGTAACTGCAGCCCATGCCTGAGACTCAATCGCTGTGTCTACACTGGCATGAATTTCCGGAACTGCTTAAAAGGGAATACTATTCCGTTTTCAGTTTTTCCGGAAAAGGAGCGTCTACATTGGCAGGCTGCTTTTCCAGAAAAGCCCTTTTTCCGGAAAAGCGTCTGTGGCCAATGTAGACGCGCTTTTCCGGAAAAGAGCCCCGATCGCCATTTTCACGATCGGGGCTTTTTTCCGGAAAAGACTACTGGGCTGTCTACACTGGCCCTTTTCCGGAACAGTGTTCTGGAATAAGGACTTATGCCCGAGCGGGAGCAGAACAGTTATTCCGGAATAGCGGCTGATTTTGTACAGTAGAGCATCGTTGCTTTTCCGAAAATCCAAGGGCCAGTGTAGACAGCTCGCAGCTTATTCTGGAAAAGCGGCTGATTTTCCGGAATAAGTGGCCCAGTGTAGACACAGCCAATGAGTTTTAACACCCAGGACAGCACGAAGACTCTGGACTATTCCATTCCTGTGCGTGTTTGGGACAATAAAGCTCTGCTGGGGTGTTGAGAAGTTTAACGGACCCATTTTCAGAGGGCTGTCTACTGAGAGCTCGATTCTCCGTGCTCAGAGAAGCCGTGCTCTGCTCGGAGAGGCTGGGCTGTGAGCATGGGGAGCGTGCGCCAAATCCGAGAGACGTGACAGAGGGGATCAGTGCCTGTCTCAAGGTTGGGTTTACCCACAAGGGCGACTTTGTTCACTGCTGGGCCAAACTGCAGCGCTGTCTCGCTGTACGCCCCACTGCCCGCCTGTCAGACGGGAGGTCCGTCCAGTGCACTGCGGGGTTGGTGTCGGAACCAAACGTATTTTCTCACGTTGACATTGGGCAGGACCCCAGGACTCACGTTCCTACTCTTACGAAGATGCCGGGGGTCTTTAAGGTCACGTGGCCAAGACATTGTTGCCCCCTCCCAGGAAAGCCTGCCCCTCCGGCAGCACAATGCCTCCTGATGCCGTGCTGGGCGCTGGCTCGGTACCGTTTCGGGCGGGATGCCAGCCACGCCGTTCATCATGGCTATGACCGAACAGCTTTCCCCCATCCAGGGAGACAGAACTCGGAAGGGGGTAAATGGTAGCACAGAAGCACAGACCACGAGGCTCCATCCGGTTCAGCCTGGGTCCAGTGGCCAGTGACCCGTATTCACACATGCTGAAGAAGTCGGGTGCAGTTAGTGCTTGGCCTCCCCCGCCCTCCATCTGGGAGAGATTCCCCACGCACCACGCGCACCAACGCCTAGTGCCCGCTACAGGCCGTGCCTCCCCACCACAGCGCCTCCTGCTGTTCTCCTCAGGGAATCCGCGCTTCTGCTCAGAGCGTCCTCAGGCCCACGGTGCCCTTTCCTCGCTGTACTGCCCCACAGCAGGGCCCCCCCGCTCTGGGGTCCTCCCCTCCCAGGGAACCCCAACCCCCCACCCCCACCTCAGTGACCCATGGCCAATCATCATCTGGCCCCTGCCTCAGGGGCAGACTGCAGCCTGAAACAGGCCACTCCTCATTGGAGCGGGGAGGACCCGCTGCCTTTGCCTGCCCTAGTGCCCCCAGGCCCTGCAGCCTGGGAGAGAGGGCAGGCCAGAGCCCCCCACCCTGCCCCAGGTATCTCCTCTAGATGTCCAGCCAGAGCAGGAGTGTCTCCTCTCCAGGGGCCCCGTGTCTGCAGCCCCAGTTGGGCCCTCACTGGCTGTCTCTGCCTCAGCTGCGGGCTCCACGGGGCTGGGCTAAGCCTGAGGCAGAGCCAGCCCAAGGCAGCTGCTCCATCCCCCTCCCTATGGTCCCTTCCGCTCCCTGGGATCCTCAAGGCCCGGCTGCTTGGGAGAAACCGCGCCAGCCTCGGAACACGTCAGCGCGCGGCACCGTGCGGCTGGGCCAAGGGACCCCGCGCTCAGGAGCGGCTGCCCTGTGTCCCAGCGTCGGCCCTCACGGCGCCGCTCCAGGCACGTCCGCGGGGCAAGGAGCCCTTTGTGCTCCACAGGTGGGATCCAGGGAACCTGGGTCCCTGCCCCGCTCAGCGCCCAGACCCATGCTGCTTCCGCGCCTCTGCTCCGCCGCCGCCCTGCTGCCCGGCCCCACCGAGGCGGCTCTCTGCTGACATCTGCTGGGCAGCGAGGGAAGCTGGCCGAGCACAGCAGCGCCTCCTTTCCCTGTTGCCCACAGACGGGTTAGGGCAGGGCACGGGGGGCAGTCCAAGGTTTGGGTAAGCAGTCAAGGGCCACACCTTTCGGGGGTGGGGGGAAGCTGTTGCAGAAGGGAGCTCGGGGTAGGGATTGGGGTGCAGGAGGGGGCTGTGAGCTGGGGTAGGGACTTGGGGTGCAGTGAATGGAAAGGTTCCCCTGGCACAGAGCTACTGTCTCCGGCTTGGTCCGTCTCCCTCAGGCCTTCTCGTTCAGCTGAGACCGTCACAGCCCGTCGCCCCTCGGAGCCTCCTGTGCCGCAGACGGACGTGCAGAGCCCTTCCCAGACACTAGGTCAGGGTGCAGGCCTGCCGCCTCCCGCCTCCTGCCCCCACCTCTTCCCTGCGCTCCTCACCCCCCCACCAGCCCTCCGCCCCAGCTCTGGGCCAGGTTCCCCAGGGCATGGAGCAGCCAAGAGGTTCCCTCTGGGTAATCTCAGCCCTCAGCACAAATTCAGCTGCTGTCTCTATGCTGCCGGTTCTCAGCACCACGTCCCTTCTCCAATCCGCCCGCCCTGACGCCTCCACTTCTCTCCAGATCTCCTCGCGGACGCCCAGGCGCCAGCTGTCAGCTCTGGCTCCCCACGGCTACGAGAGACCTAGTCTGTCCCCAGCCCTCCCCGCTCCCCTCTTGCTCCATGACTGGGGACAGCACCACATCCTGCCTGTCCCGCAGGCCCTTCAGCGGGTCCCCATCTTCCCCCCAGACCTTCCTCTGCTCCTCACACAGCGGCTCTGGCTGACCGTGGCTGGTTCTTTCTGCACCACGTCACGAAGCCATGGCTGCGCCTGTCGCTGCTCACAGTGAAAACTCCTCCAGGGGCTCTTCCCCCCAGCTGGGGTCACGCCAGTGTCGCTGCCTTGAGAAATGGGGCCTTGTCTCGCTCTTGTCTGCTCAGGGTGTTGCTGCAACGAGCATCTGCCTGGTCTCTCGTGGGAGCTCTCCACTGGCTTGCCCTTCTCGGCTGCATCCAGCATCAACTCCCGGCCTGCACTTCAGGACCAGTCCTGGTCTGGCCTCCCCCCTCTTGTCCTCTCTCATCCTGTTGTGAGCAATGTTCCCTCTAATTTCTTCCATCCGTGTGTGGAATAAATGTTGTTCTGTGCACCAAGGCAGGTGCAGTTGTGCACCACCAGCAAAAACCCAGGCTGCCGGCTGTGGGCGCTCTGCTAATCAGCTGGGTGGCATTTGAGTCTCTCCTGGGTGGCTGCTGACATGTTCAGCTTGCAGGGGACGCTGGTTGGGAGGCCAATGTCCATCTCCTCCCAGCCTGACGCAGCCCCAGCTTCCTGTGTGTCTGACAGTGTCACTCCCTTGCCACCTGGCGGGCCTGGCCCAGCAGCCAGTAACACACACGAGCCTCCTTCCTTTAGCGGAGCTACAGCGACCCGGGACCCCTAAGGGACAGCGGCAGATTGAGTCTGGCCCATAACGAGATACCGAGTGCTGGCGCCGCTCAGCCTCAGAGCCTGCTACACAAACTGCCCCCGCCTGGAGCAGGCGCCCGCTGCTCCCCTGTGCCCTGAGGGATTCTTCGGAGCTGCCACTTCCATGGGACCTCCGCACACGGCCGATTCTCCTGCCAGATGCCTGACAGTCCCTGCCGCAGGAAGACCCCCTTGTGCACCTCTGCTGACACAAGCCACAACATTCAAGGGGGAAATCCACCCCCCCTGGTACCCAGAGCATCATCCCCCGCCCTGCACCCTGAGCCCTCTCCCACATCCTGCACCCCCCCTGGTACCCAGAGCATCATCCCCCCCCTGCACCCTGAGCCCTCTCCCACAGCCTGCACCCCCCCTGGTACCCAGAGCATCATCCCCCCCCCCCGCCCTGCACCCTGAGCCCTCTCCCACAGCCTGCACCCCCCCTGGTACCCAGAGGATCCCCCCCCCGCCCTGCACCCTGAGCCCTCTCCCACAGCCTGCACCCCCTCTGGTACCCAGAGCATCCCCCCCCCCCCTGCACCCTGAGCCCTCTCCCACAGCCTGCACCCCCTCTGGTACCCAGAGCATCATCCCCCCCCCCCCGCCCTGCACCCTGAGCCCTCTCCCACAGCCTGCACCCCCCCGGTACCCAGAGCATCATCCCCCCCCCCGCCCTGCACCCTGAGCCCTCTCCCACAGCCTGCACCCCCCCTGGTACCCAGAGCATCCCCCCCCCTGCACCCTGAGCCCTCTCCCACAGCCTGCACCCCCCCTGGTACCCAGAGCATCATCCCCCCCCTGCACCCTGAGCCCTCTCCCACAGCCTGCACCCCCCCCGGTACCCAGAGCATCATCCCCCCCCCTGCACCCTGAGCCCTCTCCCATAGCCTGCACCCCCTCTGGTACCCAGAGCATCATCCCCCCCCCCGCCCTGCACCCTGAGCCCTCTCCCACAGCCTGCACCCCCTCTGGTACCCAGAGCATCATCCCCCCCCGCCCTGCACCCTGAGCCCTCTCCCACAGCCTGCACCCCCTCTGGTACCCAGAGCATCATCCCCCCCCCGCGCTGCACCCTGAGCCCTCTCCCACAGCCTGCACCCCCTCTGGTACCCAGAGCATCATCCCCCCCCGCCCTGCACCCTGAGCCCTCTCCCACAGCCTGCACCCCCTCTGGTACCCAGAGCATCATCCCCCCCCCCCCGCCCTGCACCCTGAGCCCTCTCCCACAGCCTGCACCCCCCCTGGTACCCAGAGCATCATCCCCCCCCCCTGCACCCTGAGCCCTCTCCCACAGCCTGCACCCCCTCTGGTACCCAGAGCATCATCCCCCCCCGCCCTGCACCCTGAGCCCTCTCCCACAGCCTGCACCCCCTCTGGTACCCAGGGCATCATCCCCCCCCCCCGCCCTGCACCCTGAGCCCTCTCCCACAGCCTGCACCCCCCTGGTACCCAGAGCATCATCCCCCCCCCCCCTCCGCCCTGCACCCTGAGCCCTCTCCCACAGCCTGCACCCACCCCTGGTACCCAGAGCATCCCCCCCCCCCGCCCTGCACCCTGAGCCCTCTCCCACAGCCTGCACCCCCTCTGGTACCCAGAGCATCATCCCCCCCCCCCCGCCCTGCACCCTGAGCCCTCTCCCACAGCCTGCACCCCCTCTGGTACCCAGAGCATCATCCCCCCCCCCCGCCCTGCACCCTGAGCCCTCTCCCACAGCCTGCACCCCCTCTGGTACCCAGAGCATCATCCCCCCCCCGCCCTGCACCCTGAGCCCTCTCCCACAGCCTGCACCCCCTCTGGTACCCCTGACCCCCCCAGAGCATCATCCCCCCCTGCACCCTGAGCCCTCTCCCACAGCCTGCAACCCCTCTGGTACCCCTGACCCCCCCAGAGCATCATCCCCCCCTGCACCCTGAGCCCTCTCCCACAGCCTGCACCCCACCCCCTCTGGTACCCCTGACCCCCCCAGAGCATCATCCCCCCCCCTGCACCCTGAGCCCTCTCCCACAGCCTGCACCTCGTCTGGTACCCCTGACCCCCCCCCCCCCAGAGCATCATTCCCCCTGCACCCTGAGCCCTCTCCCACAGCCTGCACCCCACCCCCTCTGGTACCCCTGACCCCCCCAAAGCATCATTCCCCCCTGCACCCTGAGCCCTCTCCCACAGCCTGCACCTCCTCTGGTACCCCTGACCCCCCCAGAGCATCATTCCCCCTGCACCCTGAGTCCTCTCCCACAGCCTACACCTCCTCTGGTACCCCTGACCCCCCCAAAGCATCATCCCCCCCTGCACCCTGAGCCCTCTCCCGCAGCCTGCACCCCCTCTGGTACCCCTGACCCCCCCAGAGCATCATTCCCCCTGCACCCTGAGCCCTCTCCCACAGCCTGCACCCCCTCTGGTACCCCTGACCCCCCCAGAGCATCATCCCCCCCCTGCATCCTGAGCCCTCTCCCACAGCCTGCACCCGACCCCCTCTGGTACCCGTGACCCCCCCAGAGCATCATTCCCCCCTCCACCCTGAGCCCTCTCCCACAGCCTGCACCCCCTCTGGTACCCCTGACCCTCCCAGAGCATCATCCCCCCCCGCACCCTGAGCCCTCTCCCACAGCCTGCACCCCCTCTGGTACCCCTGACCCCCCCGAGCATCATCCCCCTCTCCACCGTGAGCCCTCTCCCGCAGCCTGCACCCCACCCTCTCTGGTACCCCTGACCCCCCCGAGCATCATCCCCCTCTCCACCGTGAGCCCTCTCCCGCAGCCTGCATCCTCTCTGGTACCCCTGACCCCCCCAGAGCATCATCCCCCCTGCACCCTGAGCCCTCTCCCGCAGCCTGCACCCCACCCTCTCTGGTACCCGTGACCCCCCGAGCATCATCCCCCCTCCACCGTGAGCCCTCTCCCGCAGCCTGCACCCCCTCTGGTACCCTGACCCCCTCCCAGAGCATCATCCCCCCCTGCACCCTGCTGCACCTCCAACCCCGTCCCAGAGCCAGTACCCTGTACCCCCTCTTGCACACTTGCCCCAGCCTGACACTTCTACCAAAGTCAGCACCCCACACTCCTCCTGCACCTGGAGCCCCAGCTCTGAGCCTCCTCCCAGAGCCAATGCCCCAAAAGCTCCTCCCAACCCTGAGCCCCCCCAGAGCCAGCCCCCAATACCTCCTCTTGCACTACAAGCACCTGCCCCAACCATGAACCATATCTCAGAGCCAGCCCCATGCACCCCCCGCTGCACCCCAAACCCCAGCCCCAACGCCCTCCTGCACCTCAGCCCCCTACCCAACCTCCCCAGGGCCAGCACATACTGTTCCCTGCACCCCAAACGCCCTCCACCAGCTCTAACCCCCCTCTAAGAGCCAGCCCCCCCGCTGCAGCGCAGTCAAGCGAGGGCAGGTCGGGGAGTGTGAGTAACGGACAGGGGAGGGGATGGCGTGAGCAGGGTGGGGCTCTGGGAAGGGCAGAGGAGATCTTGGGCACAAAAAGGTGGAGACCTAGGACATTAGTGTGGGGAGGGGGCGCGGGATCCGGGCATGGACCAGGGGCTCAGGGAGGATGGGCCCAGCCCCAGCACGGAACATTGCCCCAAGCTAGAGACAGTGACGGGCTGTGACCTGTGGGGGACACTGTCCTGGGGCACCGATCCCCCTCGGAAGCTCCATGACCCGGAGTCAGACATTCCCCCGGGCACCCTGTCCCAGCCCCGGGGGAGGGGAGGGCTCATTTGCTCAGCGCCTGCACCTGCCCAGTGACCCTGACCTGTCCCCCTCCCCCACAGCATGTCGGCTCTGGGGTCAGGGCCAGAGCGTCCCAGAGAGAGCCAGGGCCAGGGGGTGCAGCACAGCCCTGTTCTATTCACCGGCGGTCCCCCAATGCGACCTCTGGCCCCAGCTGCCAGGCGGCTGGCTGGGAGGGCGGCAGGGCTGTGGGCTGGGAGTGTCCCCCCGGGGAGGCAGAGTCAGAGCAGGGCAGGAAACAGGCTTGGGCCAAGTTCTTTCCCTGGCTCAGTGGTGAGCCTGGATGTTCCAGGGGACCCAGCTCCTGCTCCAGCCAGGTCTGTGCCTGGCCTGGGCTCCCTTCTCAGTCTGGAGCCGCTGGGGGAGAAAGACCTCCACCAGAACCCACCCTAAACTGACCCCTGCGGAGCTGCACCCCTTCCGCTTGTCCAGCAGGGCTGTGACCCATTGACGATGACTCTCTGACACGTTATCCACCCAGTTCTGCACCCCCCACGTGTTAGTTCCCCAGCTCGTTAATAAGGTGCTGCAAGACTATAAAACACTCCACTAAAGTCTAGGCACAGCACGTCTACTGCTTTCCCCTTATTCACAAGGCTCGTTACCCTGGCAGAGAAAGCTGTCGGGTTGGTCTGACACCCTTGTTCTTTACGAACGCCTGCTGTTCACTCATCACCTCCCGTCCAGCTGTCCGCAGAAGGGAAGGAGGGTCCTGCCACTCAGGGTATGTCTGACTACACGCTTCTTTCGAGACCGCCTGGACTCCCATGCAAAAAGGGCGCCCGGAACCACTTCCGGCAGGGCACGGGGGCGGCATTTCCTTCCAGGTGCTGCTGCATGAGCCTTGCAGAGACGCACGCTTAAAGGGTCCCCCCCCCCCCGGACAGCTGTTTCTCTGCTTCTGCTGCTGGCTTGCCTACCTCTCCGAGGGACAGCAAAGCTTCTGCCGTGCGTGCTCTGGTTGCCCAGCTTTCTTGGACGCCACAGCAGTCTGGTTTCGTGTTGGTTTTTCTGGTTTTGAATCTTTTTTTTTTGCCATGGAGCCGGAGCTGTCCCCGGGCAGGCGATGGCCCCACACTGCCATGCTGCAAATTCTGCTGCACCTCCATGACACCATCACGATGCTCCTGTCCCATCTGGACTCAGAACCCAGCCCTGAGAGCCTTGGACAGTAACCACAGACAGCAGGTTTCTTTGAAAAACAGCCTGTATTGAATAAGAAGCAGTAACAAAAGAACAGTGTGTTCCAAAATAAACTGTGTCTTAAATTTACAAACGTTTCTTTTACTGGGGTGGGGGGGGGCTCTAAACATGGAGGGGGGAGGGAGGCTCAGGGCTGAGGGTGTCATCTTGACCGCAAGGTCCTGCCACCTCGGGTCTGGAGACCTTGATGGAATCGGGGTTGGGTGGGGCGTGGGGCATCAGGAGGCTGGGCAGGAGGGGGGCCTGCAGCTGGGTCTGGGATGGCAGGAGGTGAGGGGGGGCAGGAGCAGGTTGAGCAGGAGGAACGGCAATGAGGACAGACCTGGGAAGGCCACAACCTCCCTCATTGTGGCACAGATTGTTGTGAGCTGCTGGACGAGCTCCTCCAGCAAGCTGTCATGCCACACAGCCGCTGCCCTTGTCCTCTTGGCTGTGGTGGCCTTCGGTTCTTGGAGGACCCCAATGTGCTGGCGTGTGAGGTCGTGGTAGATGCGCCAGTGCCAGCGGCTTCCATTGGGACAGGTGTTGCTCGACCGTCAGGGACGGCTGGCCCGGCTGTGGAGGGCAAGAGGGAGAAGTGGTCAGCCACGCGTGCACACGCTGCCCCTGCTTGTGAGCAGTGACTGTCCTTGGAGCAGGGGGCACCAGTGTTCTGACAGCAAGCCCACGTGTGGCCTCACAGGGGCCCTGAGGTGCCCAGGGCAACATCCTGCCCCCCCATGGCCAAGCAGCCCAGGGAAGTGTCTGGCCACAGTGGGTTCCCAGGTGTTGGAGGGGGGCCTGGAGCAGCCCCCCCGATACGCCTGCACGTGGCAGCACTGTCTGCGGGAGCAGTTGTCTCACACGTGCACACATGGCCGAGTGCTACGTGCATGGTGTCGTCCGTGTGCCTTTGTGCCCAGCCTGCTTCCCGCAGTGCCTGGCGGGGGCAGGACAGCCCTCCCCGGGGTCAGACGTGTGGGGCCCTCCCCAGGCCACGAGCAGCTGCCCGTGTGTGCCCCGGGACTGCATGTGCTTGCACGTGCACTGACAGCTGGAGGCTGTCCAGGCCAAGCATGATGCGGGAAGATCGCGCCCCATCCCGTGCTCCCACCTCCCCTGCCCTGTGTGTGTGGCAACCTCACAGCACTCACCTGATGTTACCTCCCCCGGGTCTGAAAATGCCTGGGAGGCCTCCTGGGTCTGGGGGACCGGCTCCGGGTGAGGGTCACACCACTCCTAGTGTCCTTTTCGTCCTGGAGCTGCTGGTCATCTGGGTTGTCCTCGTGAAGCTCCGGCCAGTGCAGGATGGGACTCTCCATCCCGGACTCCACGAGCACCCGCGGAGACAGGGGTTCCCCACCACCCAGGATCCTGTCCAGCTCCTCCTAATGAGCACAACAGTGGGGGCTTCCCCAGAGATGGAGCTGCGCTCACAGGCCCTGGCGTACCCCTGCCGCAGTTCCTTGATGTTTACACTTACTTGGTCCAGGGTGCGGGGGGGGGGGGGGGGGGGGAGGGAGAGGGGCCTTTCCTGGCCAGCCCATCGGCCATGTGTCAATAAACTTTGGCATCCCTGCGCCAGGATTGCAGGGCCTGCAGGGACTCCTCCTCCGACCACGGCTCTAGGAGTGTTGATCTCTGCCCTGACCACGCTGGGGCCCAACGTTCACTGCCCCTGGGTGGCTCCTGGGATGGGCCAGTGGGGTCTCGGGGGGGTTGTGGCTGTGCCATGGCTGGATCTACCTGTGGCAAGGAAAGCCACGCGGTCGGGGTCCTGCTGTGAGCTGGCTTCCTGCCACAAGGCCTGTCCCGGGTGCCTGTGCCTTTAAGACACGGCTGCAGACAGGAACAATAGAGCTGTTTAGTGTAGATGGAGTGTCCACCAGGGCGTTTTCCTGGAGGCCTTTTTTTGTGTGAAAAAACTGGCTCCCCCGCGTCCACACAGGCCTTTTTTCAAAAGCTCTTCTCCAAAAAAGACGTTCTGCCTCGTGACATGAGGTTTACAGCCGTCGAAAAAACCGCCGCGTTTTCGATTTCACTTCGAAAGAAGGCGACAGCTGTCTCGGTGCAGGTAAACCTGTGGTCTAGACAGCCCTAGAGTCTGAAGGCCTGTGGCCACCACCAGAGCAATGGTCTGATCTGCAGCAGAGCCGAGGGCTGGGAGGGAGGCCCAGGACATGCGAGGAACACACAGATCAGAAGGGTGTTTGTGATTCCCCATGCCACAGCATGCCCCTTCCCAGAGCCCCACCCAGCTCTAGCCGGCGGTGGTGGGTGGAGGAAGAGCAAGCGAGCCAAGGGATAACAGGGGGAGCAGAGGCGGACTAAATTGGTGCCCCCTAGTGTGGCACCCAGGGGCAACCCCCCCACACTCTCTCTTGCTACGCCGCTGTAAATAATCCACTCTTAGGATATTTATCATTTAATTAATTACTTATTTTGCTAACTACAGAAAAATATAAATTATAGTTTTTGTGGTTTACATGTCTGTTAAATATTTTTTTCTCTTTAATTTGTTTGTGTCCTGTTTGCATTAGGTTCATGTCTTTTACATAAAAAATGTCAAATGCTTAAAATATGTAAGTTTTATAAAACACACAAAAAAATAAATGGTATACAACCTAAATATGAATTTCATTACTGTATTTCAATCAAGCATTTAAAAACCACTGTTATGGCAAACGAGTGATTTGTTGCTTTAATGAATAAAAGGTTAAAAAGAATGAGCATATCAAATTTATTGCAAGCAATCTCTAATGATTCCTAACTGCCTAGTTACTTACCTAGTTAACCTAGTTGTTTTCATACTATCGCACAGCGATCAACCACAGAGTTATGAATGTAC
Source organism: Pelodiscus sinensis (assembly GCF_049634645.1). Lineage (NCBI taxonomy): Eukaryota > Metazoa > Chordata > Testudines > Trionychidae > Pelodiscus > Pelodiscus sinensis. The sequence continues at coordinate 25,887,838 of NC_134729.1, read as the reverse complement.
GAGATTAACTTACCTGTTAAAATAACTCAAAAACTTTTAAATAAAACTAACAGCACAAGAATTGCCCTCACTTTCTTGAAGGCACTTTAAGCAGTAAGTAGCCTAAGGCTGAGGTTACGCTGCAAGCGCGGCTTTCAATCTGCCCCAAGGACTTTTTCCTTCAGGCTGGCGTGAGATTCTATCCTTAAGTAAAGGAGAGAGAGGTCTCTGAGCTGCTCTTCCAAATTTCACACAAGCCATTCAACTGAAGCCATAGAGGTCAAGATTCAAGGCCAGCCTTGCCTTTGGCAGACTGCCTCGCCAGGTATTCACAATCTCAACATCCTGACATATAAGACTTTTAGTTGAGAAAGCCACGTTAATCCCAAGTCTCTGCTAGGACTGGGAGATGTGGGTGACCTACAGAAAACACCAGCACTTTCTTTGGAAAATCCACAACAAAACGTGGGGGGAAAATCGATCTCCTCAGTAATGCCAACTCCTTTAGAATTGAGGCCCCTATTATCCAGCACCAGCTGAGGTAGAGAGGGCACTGTGTGCACATGTCTGATATATTTTTAACAAAACTGCTGCCTGCCCAACTTGCCAAAGGAGAAAGGAAACAGGGAGGCCAAAAGGAATGGTTTAGAGCAGTGTTTCTCAACCTTTTTTTAAATAAAGTATCCCTTTAAAAAAAAAAAGTACCTCCAATGCACCCATCCCTCCCCCAGAGCCAGGCACCCCCAGCCCCTCCCCCTCCTGCAGAGCCAAGGACAGGACATATGGTAACTCCACCTCTGAAGGTTCAAGGTTGAGCCCCCAAAAATCTGTCAGGCAGCTTATCCCTTCACCCTCCCCCTTCCCTGGTCCTTCGCACACGACAGAGAACAGCAATACCTGAAGTCCAGAGAGGCAAACAATGTGATGTTTATTGGGTTAGCTCCCAGCAAGCATGAATTCAATTTCCTTTCCTTTTTTCCCTTGTTCTTCCCACCCACTTCCTGTTGTCCCCAATGTATACAGTAATATTCTCAGCTGTATCTTAACCAATCATTCTACTGAAATTTAATTAGTCAACCCTAACGTGCTGTAACACAATTAGCTAATCAATTATATCCCACCACCTTCATTGGTTTACAGTCCACAAAATTAATTACATAGCAAACAGAAACAATTTAAAAAACAGCCAGAGGCAACAGAGAGAAACAATACAGAGGTGTGAAGCATAGCAACATCATATATATAGTAGCCCAATGTCTGTGACTCTGTAATGCTGAAACTCTGGCTGTTCCCTCTGGGTGGCGCTGTTGCCTCCCGCCACGGCGGGAGGCAACAGCGCCGCCTAGAGGGAACGGCCAGGGGGCGGGGCCTGGACAAGCGTGCGTCTCTGACATCAGGAAAGGGTGCCGGATTCAAAAGGACGAAAGTGGAGTAGATGTGGAGGAGACAGAGAGGAGAATGGAGGAGGCGGAGGACAGCAAGAGAAAGAGCGAGAGAGACGCAGGAGGAGGAGGAGAGAAAGAAAGAGAAGGAGAGAGAGGCAGGAGGTGGACAAGAGCTGAGAGAGAGAGAGAGGGCGAGGCAGTAGGAGGAGGAGACGAGAGAGAGAGGCCTTTTGCGCCACTTGCTCCCACGCGGTGGCCCGGCTGAGAGGCATAGAAGTCATCTGAGTGCCACGGTGGGAGGTGAAGAGTGGTGGGGCGGTGATGTACACGCCCAGAGGGCGGGGCCTGGACAAGTGTGCATCCCCGATGGAGACAGAGGAGAGAGTGAGAGGCAGGAGGGGGAGAACAGAAAGAGAGAGACAGAGTGGAGAGAGAGAAAGAGGCAGGAGGAGGAGGAGAAGAGAAAGGGAGAGTGAGAGGCAGGAGGGGGAGAAGAGAAAGAGAGAGACGGAGAGAAAGGTAGAAGGCAGAGGAGAGCTGAAAGAGAGAGGGGGAGGCAGAAGGAGGAGGAGCGAGAGAGAGAGAGAGAGACCGGACGCTGAGGAGAGAAGACCGATGAGGAGGAGAGTCCTGAAAATCCCGTCTTATGACGGGCTAATTGGCTAGTTGATAAAAAATGAGAATTTCATAACTCCAAGTATTGATAAGTGGATCCTGCCGGACAGAAAGGTATCGGCCTAAGTTCTCTTTAAAATGTTTAGGCCAACCCGTTAGAGACAAAGAGCCAAAATAGCGGTGGGTAGAGTGTGAAGAGCCACATACCGGGGGCGGGGTGTTGTTGAGAAACAAAATAAAGCCACACTCGGGGAAAATAGGTGCCGGTACACCGTTCCAGGGCATACCATCACAAAAAAAGCACTGGGAAGGCATGAGAGGTGCAAGCTCCGGGAGGGAATTTGGGTGCAGGAGGAAGTAGAGAAGAGGATTCTGGTTCAGGGAGGGGGCTCCAGGCTGGAGAGTGCTGGGGTCAGGTAGAGTGTTGGGGTGCTGAGCAAGCTGCAGGCTTGTGGCTGTGAGGGTGCGGGAGTTTGGGCTGGGGTGCGTGAGGGGATCAGGACACAGATTTGTGATGTGTGGATGGTGCAGGAGTGTTGTGGCAGAAGACTGGGGATGTGGGGGTGCAGGAGTTTGGGGATGAGAGAGGCTCAGGACAGGGGGTTCCAGTGCATGACAGGCTCAGGTTTGAGGTCTGGGTGTGTGTGCAGGAGTGTTATGATGCTGCAGCCAGATGGGGGTTTGGCCCCAGTGCTTGTTGGCCAGGATTCATTTTTCAATAAAATATTATGTCAAACACAAAATGTTTCAGTATTGTCTTTAATTACAAGAGGGGGGAACCTGTTTTGAGTCAGGGGTCACGGACCCACAGAAATGTCAGTCGGGGCCTGTGACGAACTGGGCCGGGTCTGGGCACCGCTGAGGGCATCTGCTCAGGGCGAACCGCTCAAAACCAGGGCTCCTTACAGCCCCTCACTAGAGACCGTCCTCAAACAGGCAACAAACCAGTCACACTGAGCAAAACCCCTCAGACACTCCAGCGCTCTCTGTGCCACAATCAGCTCCAGGCCTGACACCCAGCTGAGGGGTTATAGAACCCAATCTCACCTACCCCAAACAGGTCTTTTCGGTCCTAAAGAACCAGTCACAAATCCCCGGTCAATTTACATTCTGGATCTTACCCACAAGATCACGCTGAGCCAATCCTTTAGAATCTAAAATTGTTTTAATAAAAGAAAGAAAACGTGAGAGTAAGACTGTTAAGGAGAATACATTACGTGCATCGAATCACCAAGTTCTCGATGCAGGCTCATAGCAAAGACGTTGTAACTGCTGGCTTAAAAGTCTCTGGTGTACATCCTATGTCAGGATGGGTCCACTGTTCTTCCCGGCTCGCTGTCCCTCACAAGGCTGCATCTGGGATCAGGAGCAGAATTGGAGACAAGATGGAGATTGCCTCATGGCATTTTACATCCATCCCTGGTCTCTTTCAAGCTGGAGCAGGTCACACGGCCCAGTGATCTATCCCTGTGTCCCAAGTCAGCAATCGTGATGCTGGCTGGTTTGCAGGACCCAGACACATTCCTCAGGTGTGTATTCATCTCTCTGAGCGCCTTGCCAATTAGCATACTCACTGACTGAACATTAACACAGAGAGCATATTTATAACACCACATAACATATCACACAAGTACATGAGTAACATACATAAAATCAGTGGCACACAAGCTTCCATTTGACATCTCACAGGGCCCCCTTTGTACAGATTTTTGGGGCAAACCCCCCACCCCCATGGGAGCAGCAATGATCTTTAAAATCCCATAATGTGACAGGGCCACACAAGTGAGATGCAAAAAAACAACCCCTCCAAAAAAAACCCTCAAGCCTCACTAATGTGGCCCCAACTGTGCTAGTGGGGGCAGGGTGCTGGGGCAAGTACCTGGGGATCCTGCAGCAGCGCAACAGGTCTGGGGTCTCAGGAAGCATGTTCGCTGCTTTCCTCTCCCCCAAACAGCTGGTGCGTTTCCTGAACAGCTGGGTCTCTGGCGTACCGGCAACTTCTTTCCCCTGCTGCCTGCCTGTGGGGTTGGGGGGGAGGGGAGTGGGAGTCTTGGGACTGCACCAGCTTGCTCAGGAAGCGCACACCCTGCTCCTCACTCCCTACAACAGTCACATACTTCCTGAGCAGCTGGAGCTGGCATGGTCCCAGAACTCCTACTCCTCTTCCTCCATGCAGGAAGACAGCAGGGGGACGGAAGTTGCTGGCGTTCCACAGACCCAGCTTTTTAGGAGGCGCGCCAGCTGTTTAGGGAAGGGGAAGAGCAGACACAGAACCTAGCTTTTAGCTGCAGGACTTCCCCCCATGCTGCAGAAAGCTGGTGTGCTACCTCCATTTTCGTGGGAGGCAGCATCAGTGTGGGCTTCTTGGGGGTGGGAGGGAATGAAGGGGGGCTGGAACACCTTGCGGTCAGCTGATTATGCCCCCACAATCGACCAGTTGATGGCAATCAACAGGTTGGTGACCATGGCGCTAACCCAATCTCCCACCCCTTCAGGGCATCCTTTATCCCGCCTCTCCCAGGGTGTATGTGGGGGGGGGGGAGGAATTGAACTTGCCACTCTGTCCTCCCCAGGCGAGCGCCCTACCCCCACAACTCTAACCCAATCCCCTCTCCCTTCCGCAGAGCCAGCCCTGGTCTTCCACCCTCTGGACCTAACTGGTTTCAAATGAGGGATTTTTTTTGGACCGTGGAGGTCATTTCAGGCCTCCTGCTGCTGCCCCTTCCCCACTGGGCTTCTTTGCACCTCCCTCCCCTGCAACCCAGCTAAGACTGCCTCCTTCCTTGCACCTCCACAAAAGGCTACCCCCCACAACTCAGAGCCCAGCACCAGTTCCCTGAACCCCCCTTGCAGCCCAGCTAAGCTACCTGTGTGTTGCCTCCCCCCACCCTCCTCAGCCCAGCTGAGCCATTTCCCTGCACCTCCCCACAAACCCTGCAGACCTGCTGAGTCCAGAGTTAGTTCCCTGCTCCTCCCTCTCTCCCTCCCTCCTTCCCCTTGAATCCAGCCCCATGGAAGCCCAGCTGACAACACCCAGTTCCCAGCACCTCCCCCCTCCTGCAGCCCAGCTGAGCCTCGGGCCCAGCACCACCCCCTCCCGCAGCCCAGCTGAGCCTTGCACCTGGCACGTCCCCTCTCCTGCAACCCAGCTGAGCACAGCGCCCAGCATCTTCCCCCTCCCAGAGGCCTGCTGAGCCCCGTGCCTGGGTCCCAGCACTTTCCTGGTCCCACAGTGCAGCTGAGCTCCCTGCCCGCCAGCGTAGCTCTAACCTACTGCCCAGTGCTGGAGGCAGTGCCGCCACTACAGCCACATGCGTCTCCCTCCACGCGCTGCGGCGTGTGTGCTGAGTGGCCAGCTGTGAGCTTGCTGGAATGCGGCACAGAGCCGCCAGCCTGAGTGGTACCAGCAGGAGCTGCATTTTTTTAATCAAAGAGCCGCATGCAACTCGCAAGCCTCGGGTTGGCCACCCATAGTTTAGGCTTGTCCCTTGACCTGGAGGTGACAGATTGGATGGCCTTTCTCACAGCCCCTAATTTCTAAGGGACTGGTTTGGAATCTGTCATTTTTGGGTTTTCCAATGTGAGAGAATGCATGAGCATGGAGTAAAACTTTTTCTGCTTGAACTACATTGGTCACGTTTCGCTCCTGACAGATGTTCAGTGAGGTAGCAGCTGCAACAGAATCTTTGCCCACAGTCAGAGCAGTTATAAGGGTTCAATCTTGTGTGAACTGTACGATAGGCAACAGGGTGTCAGCATTCACTGAAGCTTTCCTCACACTCAGTGCTCTTATACACAGAGTTCCATCTCATTTTTCCTGGATTTTATTAGGGGTATCAATATGATGTGACACACATAATCATAGGGCTGGAAGAGACCTCAGGAGGTCATCAAATCCAGCCCACAGCTACATATCAGTACACAGAACAAGTTCATGTGGCAGAAGTGGCAATCAGGGGCTTGACTGTAGGAAGAGGCTCAGGGCTGGGACAAAGAATTGGGGAGCAGGGGTGTGACAACTGGCTCAGGAGGGGGGTTAGGAGTGGAGAAGCTCTGGGAGGGAATTTGGATGCAGGAGGATGTGGAGAAGGGGATGCTGGCTCAAGGAGGGGGCTCCAGGCTGGGAAGTGTTGGGCTCAGGTGGAGGGTTGGGGTGCTGAGCAAGCCACAGACTTGTGGATGTGAGGGTGCAGGAGTTTGGGGATGTGAGAGGCTCAGGACAGGGGATTCCAGTGTATGATAGGCTCAGATTTCCTGAGGACCAGTACTGGGCTGCGGACCACACTTTGGGAAACACTGTGTTACAGGGTTTCTCTCCCGTGTGGATTCTCCTATGTCTATGCTCTGACTGAATCTTTTCCAGCAGTCAGCTGTCAAAGAGTTTCTCTCCTGTGTGGATTGCATGAGGATTGCTAGGAGTTGAGCACTGACTCAAGCTTTTCCCATGTCAGAGCAGGCAATGGGTTTCTTGCCCATGTGGATTCTCTTATGTCTAACGAGATGTGAACTTCTACTAAAGCTTTTCTCACAGTCAGGGCAGTCAAAGGGTTTCTCTCCTGTGTGGATTCTCCTATGTCTAACAAGATGTGAGCTCCTACTAAAGCTTCTCTCACAGTCAGGGCAGTCAAAGGGTTTCTCTCCTGTGTGGATTCTCCTATGTATAACAAGATTTGACCTCTCACTGAAGTTCTTCCTGCAGTCAGAGCACTCAAAAGTTTTCCCTCTTTTGTGGACTGTACAATGATTGTTACGATTTGAGCACTGACTCAAGCTTTCCCCACAGTCAGAGCAGTCAATGGGTTTCTCCCCAGCGTGGATTCTCTTATGTGCAGCAAGATTTGAGCTCCTACTGAAGCTTTTTTCACAGTCAGGGCAGTCAAAGGGTTTATCTCCTGCGTAGACTGTACGATGATGGTTAAGATCTGAACACTGACTCAAGCTTTTCCCAGTCAGAGCAGTCAATGGGTTTCTCCCCGCTGTGGATTCTCTGATGTCTAACAAGAAGTGAGCGCCTACTGAAGCTTTTTCCACACTCAGAGCAGACAAATGCTCTCTCCCCTGGGTGAATTCTCCTATGTGTAACAAGCTCTGACTTCTCACTGAAGATTTTACTACAGTCAAAGCAGTCGAAGAGTTTCTCCTCTGTGTGGATTCTCTGATGGGTACTAAGACTTGAGTGCTGATGGAAGTTTCTCCCACAGTCAGAGCAGCTGAAGGGTTTCTCTCCTGTGTGGGTTCTTCCTTGTCCACGGACAGTTGCACACTCACTGCAAGTGCAGTGTCCTTGTTGATGCAGGATTGTCTGTTGAAGGGTTTCTGTGTTTCTTTTCATCCCTTTGCTCCTGTGACTGGATTTAACCTGACCTTCCATTGCATGGTCTCCCTGCTGCCTTTCTGGACTACACTGATGCTCACAGGTCTCTCCTTGCTCAGGACTCTGAGAAACATGCCCTTCAGCTCTTCCCAATAACATTCTACAGAGAGCTTCTTCCTCTGCTCCTTTCTGCTGAAGACTCTCCTCATTGTTCTCACTCACCATCCCATCACCTGCTGGGACAGAGACAGAATCCAGACAGGAGTCATTCTCTGTGCTGAGCTGAAAGGGTAACTCTGAAAGTGGGATGGAAAAGGGGGAACACACCCAAAGAATGGCTGGAGAGGTTGAATGATCATGAGCTGAGTTCATCCTCCTTCCTCACAAACCCTTCCCACAGGAGAGAATCCAGCCAGGCACCCTCTCCCGACTGAAGGTGAAGACAGGCTGAAGGGTCAGTTAGACTTGATGAACATGCACAAGTGACACCTGCCATGAGGACACAGAAATTGGTTTCAAGTCAGTTTAGCTGACGGCTCACCTGTGTGTGGGTCAATGATGATCCCCCCTTCCTCACAGCCCTGGAGATCTGGGATCTGCAGCTCCTCCTCTCGCTCCACCCAGGTCACATTGGCTTTGGAGACTGGAAATCCTGTTGAGGAAGCAATTAACTAAGTACTGATCTTGTTCATTAAGGTCCATGCCATTACTACTTCCAGATCCAGGATCTGAATCACCCACCCAGAGAGGCTCCTTCCCCCTTGCAGAGACCGGGCTCTGAATGGCATAAGATCTCATGACACACTCACAGTTAAGGTGCACCCCGCCCACCTCAGGAACGGCCCAGCTAACTCCCTAGGGGAGCTGAGTGCTCTGCTGCACTCTAGGGTACAAGTAAGGCTACGTCTACACTTCAAAGCTTTTCCAGAATACAGGCGGTATCCCGGAAAAGCTATGCCATGTCCAAGGAACGTGTCCACTTTTTTGGAACAGTTTCTGAAAAATCAGACGCATTCTTTTGGCATTGTATGAGGAAGAAGGGATGTTCCGAAAGAGGTTATTCTGAAATGTGACCCAGTGTAGATGGGCCAAATTTCAGAAAAGCCTCTTCTGAAAAGCGGAAAAAGATATGCAAATTGTGGTTTGCAATTTGCCTATCTTTTTCCGACTTTTCTTTTCAGTACAGACATAGCCTACATCTCCCTCATGGCCCATTCTATCCTCCAAGCCCAGGGCAGGACAGGAGCACACTGCTCAAAATGTGAGCTCTAGCCAAGGCTTGCAGGTCTGACACCAAGCAACACAGGCTGCAGCTGCCACATGGCAGGTCAGTAGGACTTGGAGAGAAAGGATCTAGCAGAGCTCTAGGCTCCCAAGGGCTCTATTAATGAAGCTCCTGACTTACAGGAGGGAGGGAGAGAAGAGGAAGCTCAGCTCGCCCTGCTCTTTGGCTTGGATGCTCTACTTGAACCAAGAGACAGAGGAAGTTGTCTGAGCAGCTTGGGGAATTCTTGGCTGGCTGTTTCAGACCCTACCTATGCTCCTGACCTGACTTCTTGTGCCTGGGTGGGCCCTGCCAACTGCCCACAACAGCTGCTGCTCCTGCCACAGTGGTGTTGGGCTGTGCTGCTTCTCCCAGGTGTGCGGCTGTGGCTGCAGGTGAGCTCCCTCTCTGCTGCCAACACCGGCAGCCTCTTTGTCTGGTTTCCCAACCATCCTCTTGTGGCCAACCTGGCCTGCCACTTGCTGCCACACATTCCCTCCTCCCCTACAGCTGTACAGAATCTACACCCTGTGGGTACATTCCTCACACCATCAGCCAGACTCCTTCACGGACCATCATTTAGTGCTTGAAAAAACCCTGTGACGCTATAGGATTAAAATATGGCCATGCAGGTCATTGTTGCTACCACTGTTACACACTTGCAACAAACCTCATGCAAAGTACATCGTGTGTGGTATCAATGGGAAAGTTCAGATGCAGTGACAGTGCTGGGGATCTCATTGTTCTGCTCATTGGGAGCGATGCCCGGAAGAAAGGCGGTGCTTGTAGAGCAGCGGCAGCGGCAGCGGCAGCAGCAGCGGCAGCAGAGCAATCCAGCAAAGGAGGGCTGCCCGGTAAAGCAGCTACTGCAGCAGAGGCCAGGCAGGTTCCAGGGCTGCCCCCGCCAGCAGGAGGCCTCTGCAACAGCTAACCCAGCAACCCAAGGGTCTTCCATCTCTGCCCCACAGAGCAGCCCTGATCTCAGCAGCAGCTTGCCGTGAACGCCCCGAGGGCCCTGTGCTCCCTACACTCCCCAACCCTTCTAGCAACCGACAGAGCAGAAGCCCCATTCAGCTGGTGGGCCAGAAGGATTTCTAGGGAAAGAAAGATGGGCAGTGGCAGAATGGAGAGCGGCAAGTAGCGGAATCCCCCATGGTCACTTTCAGAGTCTTGTGCCCTTACGCCTGCCTCCCCTGCCACCCGCTTTTCTGCTAGCACCAGCAGCGTGCGGCCCCACGTCTCTCAGAGCTGCACAGATCTCCTCAGGGCCTGGAAGCTGAGCTGCAACCAGACCTCTCACATGTCCCGAGAGTGGAGACCTCCTGCCTGACCTCCTCTTGCACAACCCCCTCCCCCTGCCTTGTGGCATGGGGTGGAGGCCCTTTGGGTGCCCCAGGGGCTGGTCTTGGCTGGTGTCACCAAAGCCAGTGACTACAGGGAGAAAGGCTGGCAGGACCCTACCGCTGCTGACTCACCATGTCCTCCACAGTGGGCTCCAGGAGGTAAAGGCTGCTCTGCCCCTGCCTCTGGGGATGTTCTCATGCCCAGCGTTCCCCACCTGCTGTGTCACCTGGTTCACTGAAGCCTGACATCAGGCCCCTGCCTCATCGGCTCCCACCCAACACTCTGAATCTCCCCTTCCAGTGACTCCTGTTGGGTCCCATCGCTGGACAAGCTCTGCACACTCATACTGATGAGCCATTCCCTTGGACTCGTGTCCTGCCCAGATATGCACTGGCTGGACTTGCCGCCTTCCGTCAGGACGATGCGCTCTGGGGGGCCAGCCCATGTTCCACCTCAACTGCACGGCCCAGCAGGGATCTGAGTTGGCTGGGCTCTGCCATGGAGCACAGGCGTGTTGCCGACTCTGTCTTCAGCCTTCCCTGGCACTTGTCTAGTCTGGGCGAGAGGGAGACCCAGGGCCCAGGCCTGTCTGTAGCTGGAGTGTGCCAGAGTTACAGCCCCTCTTCTGTCTCCTCCAGAACCCCTTGCTGAGACTCCTGCTGCACTTCTGCCTTAACATTTGCATTTACTCACTGCCCACGTGGCCCCACGTGCCTCCAGGCCTCCGCGTCGGCGACCTTCTCACTCTGGTAAAGGTCACACACTACTGCAGGGAGAGGCGTAGCAGGAGGTGCATTCTGTGACTTGGATCAGTGCGACTGCATCTTCAGGCACATGGGGTTCCAAACCATCCTGCTCAGTGTCCAGTAACCAACACTCAGTCCTGACAAAGCACTATCGGATAACTGAAAACAACTTGATGGGGGAAAAACCTGTCCACAGGTTGAATGAGACAACATGGAAGCCACTGGACACAGGGGGGCATGAACGTCAGGATAGGCAAAGCAAACTGGCCAAGAAACAGTGGTTAGCCCACTGCATATTTTCAGTTTTCGCTTTTACAGGATGACGAGTAAACACCCTCCTATAAAAAACACAAGCAGGGGAAGGGAGGCCTTGGTGGAGCCCTTGGCATGACTGGGTGAACCAATGCCTGGGACCCAGAATAGGCCGCGTATTGGCAGAAAGGTAGCGCACTAGGTGTCAGCTAACCAGGGATGTTAGAAAGCAGGTAACTGGGTAACCATGTAACTGCTGAAAATTTGGGTGGTTACAGGCTGCAGGTTCTGCAGTATAAAGCTTATGCTACAGGGCCCAGAGCACGGGGAGGCAGCCGCCACCCCGGGAGCAGGCTGGGAACCAGCGTGTAACTTAACAGCAACCAATAAGCCGATACCAGTTAAACTTTTAAGTGGTGATACTATTACATCTTTACACTAACCATGTAAGGGCACTCCAGATGGGCAAAGAGGATACAAAACTTACTGATCTCTGCAGTAACTGCAAACACGCATTCCTAAGCGATGGCTTAGGAACACACTGACCCTCTGTGCAAATCGGAGGGATGAGGGGATAATGGATACGGATGTTTTGTTCAAATGAGCAGGCACAAGGATAGGGGGGTAGCAACGTGCACCTTGTTTCTGTCAATGTACGAAAGGAGAAGTCACAGGCAGGACATGCTCGTGCTGTCGGAGGGGCAGTGTTCTGGTTGCTGACTGAGCCAGTACCGCTGTGGGGGTGGGACACGTCTGTCTCTGTGCCCGGGGAGCCAGGACACTAGTAGGGATGTAAAATTTTGATTTGGCTAATTTGCATCAACTATTCGATTAGTCGATAAGGGTGATGCTGCTTTGAAGTGTAGCAACAGCTGCACTTCAGCGCTTTCATCTTTGCGGAGAGCACAGGGCCAGCGGGGGACTCAAGCAATCATCGGCGGAGTCCCCAGCCGACCCCAGGCTCCATGTGGCGCTGCCGCTTTGAAACACCGGGGGGAGCCCAGCATCAGGCTCTACAAAGCAGCAGCACCATGTGGGACTTCGGACAGGGCTCCATGCAGCGCTGCTGCTTTGAAACACTGCATGCAGCCCGAGCCATTCCCAGCTGGCCCAGGCTGCACGCAGCATTTCAAAGCGGCAACGCCATGTGGAGCCAGGGTCTGGCCCAGGCTCAATGCAGTGCTGCCACTTCGAAGCACCCCCTCGTCTTTCCCCCTCCCTTGCTGATAGAGGCAGCAAGGGGGGGAAAGCAGCTAGTCATTCACGCCCCTAGACACTAGTACTGTTTCTTCGATAATAAATCTGGCCGAGCGCCTCAGTCCTCGAACGCAGGCTGGGTCAGTCTTTAGCAACAACCCTGAGCTGTGCTGCATGGGCAAGCCACACAATCTGCCAGTAAAGCCGGCATCAGAGCTCCAGAAAGAGCTGCCCTGAGCAGCCGTAACAACGCTCTGTGGTGCCAGCAGCAATTCAGATGCGCTGCAGCCACTACAAGAAGCAAAGATTATCAGTCACAGCAGCACCTGGGATCTCCGGTGTCAATCAGGACCTCACCGTGCTATTGGGGCGCTAATATGGAGCAGAAAATCTCCCATATTTAATGTATTTATCCTTCCCCAGTCTTATGAAACAGGGACATCCTAAAATAGCTATTGCAGAGACAGAGGACTGGGGCACAGAGTTTAAGTGACTTGCCCATGGTCTCAGAGGACATCTGTGGCAGGGCAGAGAATTAACCGCAAGTCTCCCAACACCAACTTCAGTGCTTGAAATGCAAGAAGAGCTCACCCCACGTTTATCTGCTAGAGAGCTGCCCCCACAGAATGCTCACTGAGCGTGAACTGCCTCACCAACCCTCGTACCCAGCCCCACTCACTAGCCAGAACCAGCATGTCACAGAGATCAGCCACAGCCAGGAAAGGACTCCAGGAACCGCACCCTGATTCCCCGGGTTGGGCACACTGGCACCCCACAGGCACTAACAGCAGCCAGGCTCAAACCCCAAACTCTGGAATCTGCTGTTCCTGTCTGGGCCCTTCCATTCACACTTCCGCCCAAGGCAGAACAGGGGCAGATTTAGTTGGGATTGGCCCTGCCTAGGGCAGGGGGCTGGTGTTGATGACCTTCTGAGGTCTCTTCCAGCTCGATGGTTCTATGATTCTAGGGGCAAGATGGTAGGGAAGCATATTGAGACCTCGGCTGTGGGAACAGCAGCGCCATTGTTCTGTCCCTGTGTCCGCCTGGGAGGGGGCGGTCTCTCACACAGGAGCCAGGATTATTGGGGCTGATACTCCTGACACTGGTGGGCAAGTGGCAATGAGGGACCCAGCTGCTCCAGAGCCCACCTGGCTTCTGATACCCAAAGGGACAGGAATCCTTACCCAGCCAGCGCACAGCCTCGTAATTCTCCTGCATCACGTCCCAGTAGAGGGCTCTCTGGCCCGGGTCCAGCAGAGCCCATTCCTCCTCAGAGAAATATACAGCCACCTCCTCGAAGCTCACCGGCCCCGCCGCGGCCATTTCCTGTCCCTGGCTCTGCAGGCCCTGGGCGGAGCTGGGGCCAGACATGGGTGTTCTGCAGCCTGTCGGGGGAGAAGGGCAATTAGAGACTCTCCAAAAGGGACTTTAATCCTTTCCACAACCCCACTGCCCCTGACTCTGTCCCTGTTGACACGCAGGCTACACGCTGACATTTTGGGCAAATGCTTGAGTCTAGATCATGGGTGGCCAACCCAAGGCTCGTGAGCTGCATGCGGCTCTGATTAAAAGATGCAGCTCCTGCTGGTACTGCTCAGGCTGGCTGCTCCATGCATGCGCCCCAGTGCAAGCACACAGCCAGGCTGCTGCATGCCACATTCCAGTGCAAGTTCACGGCCAGCTGCTCAGCGCACACACCCCAGCCCCTGGAGGGAGACATGTGTGACTGTAGCGGCGGCGGCTCTGGGACCCGGGCATTAAGTTAGAGCAGGGGGGAAGGGATTGGGTTAGAGCAGGGAGGCGGGAAAGGGAGGGGAGGGGGATTTGGTTAGAGTGGGGAGGGATGTCTGGGGAAAAGGCAAATCCTTCATTCTCACGCCAGAGCCCGCACCTCGTCTCAACCCAGTGAAAGTGGCTCTTGTCCGAAATGTCCTGCAATGTTATTTTTATCACTATGTTTTGTGTATTAGATCTACCTATATAGACAGATATACAAAAATAAATATAGAATACGTGGCTCTTTGCACTCTATCCACCGCTATTTTGACTCTTTGTCTCTAACTGGATTGGCTGCCCCTGCCCTAGATAGTTACAGAAACAGCGCACACACTTACTGGCACCAGCAGCATCCTCCTCAGCCTCTGAGTTCTCAAAACCATCAAAACTCTCGTCACAGTCACTGTCTTTAAAAACATCCATAAAACCCATAGCCAAGGCGAGACTGGCTTCGGTGACATTTGAGGTCTCTGGTGCTGAATCAGAATCACTATCGTACTTGGACTCAGAGCTTGAAAAGTCAGTGTTGGGTAAAATTTCACATTTGCGGAACCTGTTGTGAATAGTAGCCAGTTTTACTCTGTCCCAAGCTGCCAATACCCATTTGCATACTTCCAAGTAAGTAGCGTGCCACTGTTGACCTGTCGGAGTGAATGTGTGCTCACCATTTCTCATCCAATTGTCCCAATCCTCTCTGATGAAGCACTTGAAAGAGTGGTTCACAGCCATGTCAAGTGGCTGCAACTTGCTGGTCAGCCCTCCTGGAATGATGGCAATATGTGCACCCACGGAGTTTAAAAGTTTCTGCACTGAAGATTCTTTGTGGGCGGCCAAGGAATCTAAAACTAGGAGAGATTTAGGATTAAAAAAACCACCTTTTCGTGCTCTAAAGCAGCTGTCTGACCATGTCTTCATTACATCAGTATTCATCCAGCCCTTTCTGTTACAAACAATGCAAACTCCAGCCGGCATTTTCTCTCTTGGCATCATAACCCTCTTGAAAATAACCATAGGTTTTAATTTTTCACCATTTGCCGTGCATGCCAGAACTACAGTAAAACACGTCCGCTCATGGCCGGTAGTTGCCACACATATTCTTTTTGTTCCAGTTTCCGCAACGGATCGCGTAGCTGGAATATCAAAAGACATGGGCACCTCTTCCATGTTAAAAATGTTGTTTGGTTTCAAGCCCAGCTGCTGAATTTCTTTATGTACAAAAATTTTAAAATCATGCATTTTCTTCTCCCATTCATTGGGAAGCCTCTGGCCAGCAGATGTCCGTGCGCGAACTGACAAATTATTTCTCCGCATGAATTTGTAAACCCAATTTGGCGACCCTCCCTTAAAATCATAGATTTTCTGTTCCATGGCCATTACTCTAGCCTTGAGTTGTATGGCAACTGTTGACACCGAATGATTGCTCTCTCTCTGTGTAAGGACCCAACGCAACAAGTTCTCTTCCAGTTTTGGCCACTTAGCTTTCTGTCCGCGTCGTGCTCTTTTCCTCGGGTGTAATTTTTCAAGCTCTGCTTCCTCTTTTCTCCACTCCCGAACAGACTTTTCATTGACTGAATACTTTCTCCCTGCGGCTCTGTTTCCATTGTCCTTTGCAAAAGCCACTACACACAATTTAAAATTGGCAGTGTATGATTTGCGCTTAGGCATTTCTAAAAGCTTTAAAAAGTTTGAAAAGTTTAAAAAGCATAAAGGTTTAAAGTTTAAAAGTCTATACAAGTTAAAACCAACGAAGGAACAAATGAATGGAAAAGCAGTTTTGTTCAAAGGGGTTCTATACCCCTTACTGCTCGGCGTTATTAGCTGTGGCTCATAAACAGCTGTTTTGCATTACCAGCAGCGGCTCATTAACAGGTGATTACTACCCTTATCCACAGAGTCTCTCCTGCGGGCTATACTTGTGCATGGGGTATACAGGTTTTTGGTTGTTTTTTTTTTACTCAAACAGCAAAAACCGCAGGGTATATTCGCTAAAATACGGTAGATCCCAAACCCATGTTCATTTCTATCAACATGTGTCCAGTGTTTCTGATAAACAAGCCACATAACCTGTTGGAATATGGATTTAGGTGTCTAAATTTAGGGTCCTGTAGTTAAAGCAACTGGTCTTCAGGCATTTATTCGCAGCAGACACCTGGGCCCTCAGGACTAAACCAACATATTTCATAAACCTGCTGCAGACCAGAGATAAAGTGAAGTCAAGAGGACCATTCACATGCTTGAAATTAAACACACCTGCCTCAAACCCCCTTCTGTACCCCGCCACCAACCCCTCCCTGCACTCCAACCCCCTGCCCCAAGCGCCCTTCTGCACCCAGCCCCGCCCACCAGACCCCCCATACCCCAACCCCCGCCCCGAGCCCCCTTCTGCACCCAGCCCCGCCCACCAGACCCCCTACACCCCAACCCCCGCCCCGAGCCCCCTTCTGCAGCGAGCGCTGCCCACCAGACCCCCCATACCCCCGCCCCAAGCCCCCTTCTGCACCCAGCCCCGCCCACCAGACCCCCCTACACCCCGCCCCCGCCCCGAGCCCCCTTCTGCACCCAGCCCCGCCCCAGCACCTCGGCTCCTCTGGGCCCCACCCCCGCTGGGCGCTGCAGTGACTCAAACTAACTCCTCTCTCAACGCGCCATTTTGGGCGCCCTGCGCATGCGCATGCGCGAATTGCGCATGCGCAGTGAAAGCAGCGGGACTGCTGGCGCTCTCTCTGCCCCGCCCCCGGGGAGTCAGGCCCTGCTGCGGGCTCGTGCCAGGGGCCAATCGCCACGGAGTGGGCGGGGCTTGACGGGCGGGGCGGGACCCGTCTACGAGTTCGCCTCGCTCGCGCTGGCCAGCAAGCGGGGGAGAGCGATGTCCCTGCAGCCAGCGGCGGGGGGGGGGGGGGTCTCTGCAGCCATGGGGGGGGGTCCCTGTCATGATTATGAGGGTTAGCCAGCAGCCTGGGGATTAAGGGGTTAACTACACCTAGCCCGGTGGAGTGACCAATAAGAATGTAGGTGGGACTTTTCAAACTGGGACAAAGGAATTTGGTTTTGTTTTTTTTCTTTTTATTAAAAAATATATATATATATTCCTTTGTCCCAGTTTGAAAAGTCCCACCTACATTCTTATTGGTCACTCCACCGGGCTAGGTGTAGTTAACCCCTTAATCCCCAGGCTGCTGGCTAACCCTCATAATCATGACAGTCCCTGCAGCCATCGGCGGGGGGGAGGGGTCTCTGCAGCCATCGGGTGGGTCCCTGCAGCCATGGGGGGGCCCCTGCAGCCATCGGCGGGGGGGCCCCTGCAGCCATGGGGGGGGCCCCTGCAGCCATCGGCGGGGGGGTCTCTGTAGCCATCGGCGGGGGTCCCTGCAGCCATGGGGGGGGTCCCTGCAGCCATGGGGGGGGCCCTGCAGCCATCGGCGGGGGGGGTCTCTGCAGCCATCAGCGGGGGCGGGGTCCCTGCAGCCATGGGGAGGGTCCCTGCAGACATCGGCGGGGGGGGGTCTCTGCAGCCATCGGGGGGGGTCCCTGCAGCCGTCGGCAGGGGGGTCCCTGCAGCCATTGGGGGGGTCCCTGCAGCCATCGGGGGAGGTGTCCCTGCAGCCGTCGGCAGGGGGGGTCCCTGCAGCCATGGGGGGGGGTCTCTGCAGCCGTCGGGGAGGGGGGGCTATAGACAGTGCCCAGAGGTGGGAGGTGGCTGCAGTGGGGAATGGTGTTCGGGGCATGAACTCTGCCTTGTGCATGGTACCTGGAGGGAGTTTGCTGCCATCTCTCAGCACTGAAGGTTTGTACCCAGAAAGTGAGTCTCCATCCACCCCCTTCCCCACACTGGCCGTGCCCCCTGCCCCAGGCCCCTCCTGATGCTGTCAGTGGGGTGCTGCGGATGCCCCCCCCAGAGAACTGTTCCCCACTCACAACCTGGGGGCACAGGGCTCCCGCCTGCTGGGCAGGAATCTGGCACCTGGGAGAGGCTGGGGGAGCCGCCGGCAGCTCTGCCCACCTGTGCGGAAGTCCAGCAGGGCTGCAATGTGGCTAGGCTGGGACAGGCAAACGGAGGCGGGCAGCATCTCCCCCGAGCCAAACGCCAGCTCCTGTGCCCCCTCCCCCGCACAGGGGCTGGCAGCGTCTCCTCCTGAGGCAAACCCCAGCTCCTTCCCCACCCTACCCCCTGCAGGGGGGCTGGCAGCGTCCCCCCCAACCTAACCACGGCTCCTGCCGCCCGCCAGTCAATCCCTGCCCCTGCTCAGACTCTGCCCACCTCGTGGCAATTCTGGGCAGGAGCCAGGGTATGTCTACACTACAGAGCTTTTCTGAAAAAACTTCAATTACATCCACACTGCAATCGTATTCTTTCAGAGACTCATAGACTTTAAGGTCAGAAGGGACCATTATGATCATCGAGTCTGACCCCCTGCACAGTGCAGGCCACAGAATCTCACCCATCCACTGCTAGAATAATCCTCTCACCTATATCTCAGATATTGAAGCCTTCAAATAGTTTAAAGACCCCAAGATGCAGAGAATCCTCCAGCTGTGATCTGTGCTCCATGCTACAGAGGAAGGCGAAAAACCTCCAGGGCCTCTGCCAATCTACCCTGGAGGAAAATTCCTTCCCGACCCCAAATATGGCGATCAGCTAAACCCTGAGCATGTGGGCAAGACTCACCAGCCAGACACCCAGAAAAAAGCTCTCTATAGCAACTCCTATCTTCCCACCATTGGCCTATTTACCACTGATAGTGAAAGGTCAATTAGGGTATGTCTACACTACCCCGCTAGTTCGAACTAGCGGGGTAATGTATGCATACCGCACTTGCTAATGAAGCCCGGGATTTGAATTTCCCGGGCTTCATTAGCATAAGCGGGGAGCCGCCATTTTTAAATCCCCGCTGCTTCGAACCCCGTGTAGCGCGGCTACACGGGGCTCGAACTAGGTAGTTCGGACTAGGGTCCTATTCCGAACTACCGGTACTCCTCGTGAAACGAGGAGTACCGGTAGTTCGGAATAGGCACCCTAGTCCGAACTACCTAGTTCGAGCCCCGTGTAGCCGCGCTACACGGGGTTCGAAGCAGCGGGGATTTAAAAATGGCGGCTCCCCGCTTATGCTAATGAAGCCCGGGAAATTCAAATCCCGGGCTTCATTAGCAAGTGCGGTATGCATACATTACCCTCCTAGTTCGAACTAGGAGGGTAGTGTAGACATACCCTTAGTTACCAAGATCATGTTACCTCATCAAACCATCCCCTTCATAAACCCATCGAGCTTTATCTTGAAGCCAGATAGGTCTTTTGCCCCCACTACTTCCCTTGGAAGGCCGTTCCAGAACCTCACTCCTCTGATGGTTAGAAACTTTCATCTAATTTCAAGTCTAAACTTCCTACTAGCCAGCTTATATCCATTTGTTCTTGTGTCCACATTGGTATTGAGCTTAAATAATTCCTCTCCCTCCCTGGTATTTATCCCTCTAAGGGTATGTCTACACTACAGCGCTAATTCGAACTAACTTAGTTCAAATTAGTTAATTCGAACTAAGCTAATTCGAACTAATGCGTCTAGAACTAAAAACTAGTTCGAATTAGCTTTTTGCTAATTCGAACTAGCAAGTCTACATTAAGTGGACCCTGACGCGGGGTTAAGGATGGCCGGAAGCAGTGCCGGCAGGGCATCAGAGGAGGACTTAGAGCGTGGAGCTGCTGTCTCAGGCTAGCCGAGGGCTGCGCTTAAAGGGACCCGACCCCCACCCCGGACAGACAGTTCTCAGGGGTGCCCCGCTTGCAAACCAGTCCTGGTTTGGAGTGCCCGGAGTACCCACACTGGGCACATCACACCACTTGGCCATCAGCCCGGCTGCACTTGCCGCAGGCTGCTATCTGGGGAGAGGGGGCAATTGGGGGGCTGCAGGAGAGCTTCCACCCCCAGAAGCCCACAGAACCAGCCCAGTCCTCCCCATCGGGGGCTCGTACCCCATTCCTCCCTCACCTCCTTCCACTTACCCTTCCCTAGCCCCCCTTCTTATTGATGTACAAAATAAAGATAACGTGTCTTCCAAAATGGAATCTGTCTTTATTGAACAAAACTGGGGGAGACTAGGAAAAGGAGGTGGGAGAGGGGAAGAAAGGCTGGGAGAGGGGAGGGCAACTACAATGATCAGGGGTTGGGAACAGGTCCCATATGAAGAGAGGCTAAAGAGACTGGGACTTTTCAGCTTAGAAAAGAGGAGACAGAGGGGGGACAGGATAGAGGTCTCTAAAAGCAGGAGTGGGGTGGAGAGGGTGCATACAGAAAAGTTCTTCATTAGTTCCCATAAAGAAGGACTAGAGGACACCAAAGGAAAGGAATGGGTAGCAGGCTTCAAACTAGTAACAGAAAGTTATTCTTCCCAAAGCAAAGAGTCAACCTGTGGAACTCCTTGCTGCAGGAGGCTGTGAAGGCTACAACTGGAACAGAGTTTAAAGGGAAGTGAGATCAAGTCATGGAGGTTGGGTCCATGGAGTGGTATTAGCCAGGGGGTAGGAGTGGTGTCCCTGCCCAAGGTTTGTGGAAGGCTTGAGAGGGATGGCACGAGACAAATGGCTTGGTCATTGTCTTCGGTCCATCCCCTCCAGGGTCCCTCTGGTTGGCAGCTGTCGGCAGACAGGCTACTGGGCTAGATGGACCTTTGGTCTGACCCAGGACGGCCATTGTAAGCTCAGGGCTCAGGGTCGGGGGTCTCAGTGGACCCCCTTGATTCTCTTGCACACCTGCTCCTGGGTGGCCAGGCTGGCAGCTCTCCTGCCCTAGACGGCCACTTTCCTGTGCCTAGTGCGGAGATCGTGGACGAGGTCCACGATGTCCGCACTAGCCCAGGCGGGTGCCCGCCTCTTGTGGTCCCGGGCAAGCTCCCGGGAGCCGCCAGCCTGGTCCCAGGAAGAGGGGGAGGGCTGGGGGGCATCGGGTGGCTGGCTCGAGCCGTGCCAGGTGCAGGGTCTGCTGGCTGGGTGCTGGCAGGCTTGCACCTGGCACGGGCACCGTAGCCAGCCTGTGCCCCTTTAAGGGGTCCGGGGCCGGGAGGGGGGCAATAGAGTTTCCCTGGTGTTGGCCAGAGTGGCCACCAGGGAAACCTGGGGAGGGCTAGCCTCCCACTAGTTCGAATTAAGGGGCTACACACTCCTTAATTCGAACTAGCTAGTTCGAACTAGGCTTAATCCTCGTAAAATGAGGATTACCTAGTTCGAACTAAGCGCTCCGCTAGTTCGAATTAAGTTCGAACTAGCGGAGCGCTAGTGTAGCGCCTATGAAAGTTAGTTCGAAATAACGTCCGTTAGTTCGAACTATCTCTGTAGTGTAGACATACCCTAATATATTTAAAGAGAGCAAGTGTGTCTCCCCTCAGCCTTCTTTTGGTTAAGGTAAACAAGGCAAGCTCCTTGAGTCTCCTTTCATAAGACAGGTTTTCCATTCCTCAGATCATCCTAGTGGCCCTTCTTTGTGCCTGTTCCAGTTTGAATTCATCCTTCTTAAACATGGGAGACCAGAACTGCACACAGTATTCCAAATGGGGTCTCACCAATGCCTTGTATAACGGCACTAACACCTCCTTATCCCTACTGGAAATACCTCGCCTAATACAACCCAAGACCATATTAGCCTTTTTCACGGCCCTGTCACAATGGTGGCTCATAGTCATCCTATAATCAACAAGGACTCCGAGGTCCTTCTCCTTCTCCGTTACTTCCAACTGATGTGTCCCCAGCTTATAACTAAAATTCTTGTTATTAATCCCTATATGCATAACCTTACACTTCTCATTATTAAATTTCATCCTATTGCTATCACTCCAATTTACAAGATCATCCAGATCTTCCTGTATGATATCCCGATCCTTTTCTGAATTGGCAATAGCTCCCAACTTTGTGTCATCTGCAAATTTTATCTTTCGAAAGAACAGAGGGTTTTTCCAACATTGGTAAACCTCTTTCTACGAGAAAGGAGCCTTTATCCGAAAGAGCTCTTTCACAAATAGGCGCGTGTGGATGGGGAAGAGGAGTTCTTTCGGAAGAAGAGGAAAGAGGAAAAAGCACAGGTGCCCTGGTGGCCACTCTGCCCATTGTAATCACAGCTCCCATGCAAGAGAGCATCCATTCAGTGTGGACACTATCTTTGGAAAAAGCAATCACTTTCTCCATGCGCGTTGGCAGTGTGGGTGCTCTGTCGGAAGAAGTTTTTTCAGAAGATCTCTTCCAGAAAAGCTTCTTCCAAAAGATGCCTGCAGTCCAGACATTGCCCCAGCGACTCTACTCTGAGAACCAGCCTCTGGCTCTCGTGCTGGGGGGTGGGGGGAGGGTCTCTCTCACCAGGCCAGCCTGGGCCTGTGGCCACTCACTGCCCAACTGAACCAGGCAGAGCTCTGGCCCTGCAGGAGGAAAGGCCCAACCCAAACGCTCCCTGGCTCTTAGCTTCTCCACAGGGACGTCTGTGTCCTGGCTCGAGTAGCCATGGGAAAGGAGAACACTCAAAGGGTATGTGACCCTGAATTCTCTCAGGCCTCAAGGGCAGACATCAAGCAGGAGACGTCCTGCAGCAAAGCCACAGGGATATCTGGGATTGTCCCTGCCCTGCAGCCTGTCCCACCGGGCCATTGTTATGGGCTCTGTGTGAGGTCACCACTTTCCAACCTCCTTTAACCAATAAGCTGAGGCTCTGCAACAGCCCCGTATGATGTCACTGCCACACCCACTTCTGCCCTGCAGGGCTAATGTCCTGCCTCTGGTGGCCCCCTTGCTTGGTTGAGCTGCTCCCCCCGTGCTGCCCCCACTCACTCAGAGTTCGTTCTGGGACCCAGAAGGCTGCACATGGAAACAGCAGATCTAATCTGACCCAGCTGCATAGCACGGGCCTGGTGCATGGCGCAGCAGTGAGTCTGGACCGAAGCACAGACCACAAAGGCATCCGGTCTGCACGGGAAGACACGCGGGGGTGGAAAAGCCCAGTTCCCTGGGGTGTTTGGAGGGAATGATTGCAGTGAGAGGAAGGGATCGAAAAGGGGAAGAGAGTTGGGCTACTGGTAAAGGGGAGGGGACTTGCCTCCCCTCAGGACAAACGACGCTCAGCTACTCGGCCCTCGGGCACCGTGGATATGGGCACCAAATGAAAATCCCAGCTAAACCGCTTCTGTAATCCATGCCGGTGGATGAACGCAGCGCAGAGGGGCCATAGGCTGCCTGTCCCTTTAAGGCAGTGGCCACCAGCCAGTCGATCGGGATCAACTGGTCGATCCTGGAGCCTCTGACGGGGGATCCTGACTGGATTGGCTGGGAGGCTCTCGAGGGCTGGCCCTTCAGCTGCCCCTCCCCCACTGCTGCTCCTGCCCTTTGCCTTGGCGCTCTCCCCTCCCCCAACCCGCAGAGCCTCCTACTGGCTGTGCTGGGTTGGGAGGCAGCGGAGGGGTCCCTGATATCAGGGTGTCCCCCTCCCCTACTTGTGTACCCCAGCTCCACAGAGAGGGGGGACACGGCAGGACGTGGGCTAGAAAGAGCTGGCTGGCAGCTGCTCCAGTGTCCTCCTCTGTTCCCCTCGAGCCAAGAGCCCCTTGTGCAGCCAATGGGTCTGTTACAGAGCCAGAGGGCAGGGCGCAGGCTCTCTGGGGCTCCTCAGCAGCCCCCGCGAAGCCCTGCTGCCGTAGAGACCGAGGGCTCATAGAGCCCAGTTCTGCCCCTGCGCCACAGCAGCGTCAAGGGCGCAGGCTTTGTGCAGGGTAAGGGGCCTCCCTCGGCTGGAGCCGTGTGCCCCCTAAGCTTGCAGATCTGCGCAGCGGTGGAGCCCCAGGCCACTGCCTAACCCCATAGCCCCCCCGCCCCCGAGTGCCAGAGTGAGGGGACTGGTGTGAGTCCCTGTGGCCCGCCCTCCCATCCCAGCGTAACTCAGGCTAGGTCATACACAGGTGACTTTGGTGTAACTTACATCACTCAGGGCAGGGAAGCTGAGAGCTTCCGCGGGCCCCCAGTCAAGGTGTGGAGGGGGGCCGGCCCCCCCGAGCGCTCAGAGCAAGTGGAATGGTTCTCCGGCAGGGACTGAAAGGGCCCAGGCTCTAGCCACTGCGGCTGCTGCCCTAGCCGTCGGGGGAGGTGATAACACGGCTCTATTCAGTGCTACTTTGGCTTCAGCTGGAGTCCTGGGCCCAGTTTTTGTCTCCAGTGTATAGAAAGGAAGTGGAGAAATTGGGAAGGGTCCAGGGGCGAGTGACAAAAGGGGCCAAAGGGACGGAACGCAGCTGTGTGAGCAAGGGGCAAGGACTGGAGTGTACTTGGTTTGGAAAGGGGGGGCTAAGGGGGATACGATACTTCTCCTCAGCAAGCTGAAAGGCTGCCACAAAAAGGATGAAGCAAAGTTGTTCTCTCTTGCCACACAGGGCAGGACAGGAGACAAGGATTCAAGCACCAGCACAGCAGAGTTTGATTAAATCTCAGGAGAAACGTCCTGTTAGAGCAACAGGAGAATGGGACAGATACTGGGGGGCGGCCCGGTTGTGGAATTTTCACTGGAGGTTTCTAAAGCAGGCCGGGCAGCCGCCTGTCTGGGATGGTTTAAAAGCTTCCATAGGGGAGCCGAGTTAGTCTGTAACTGGAAAACCTTAACAAACAACAGAGAGTCCTGCAGTGCCTGAGGGTTTGTCTACACTTGCCCCTAGTTCGACCTAGGGAGGCAAATGAAGCATACCGAAGTTGCTTATGAAGCGCGGGATTTAAATATCGTGCTCTTGATTGGCATATTCGCGGCCGGTCGCCATTTTAAAATGCCGGTTGCCCAATTTATCTTGCTGCGTGTAGACACGGTAATCCGATCCAAAACCCTTCCCTCGAATTAACTGTTACTCCTCATTGCCCGAGGGACGGCTCCAGACCATTTCTCCGTCGAGTTATATTGCAGCACGGCCACGTCATGCTTGGCGTCATTGCTGACTGGGGCCACCGCAGCTGCACATTACCCGCCAGCCACGCCTCTGCCGCTGGTCTTACGTCCAGCATGCTCACGGTGTGCCAGGCGGCTGCGCCAGCTCCCCCGAGCAGCCCACACCAAAACAGACGCTGCAGCCTGCCGGGAAGGGCTGCAGGCTGGGGGTCTCAGGGACTCTTCTGCAGAAGGTGGGCAAGCAGCTTTCTGCCATCGCTGAATGGCCGGAGACTGTCCCCCATTCTTGTGGCTAATGACTGTGGGCCCCACAGGCACCGGCTCGCTCTGGGCCCCAGGGATGCTCAGCCTCCAGCCCCACACCAGGCCCAGTGGGGCTGATCTGAGCACTCAGGCAAGAATCCTTAGGGACACCCACAACGTTTCCTCTAACCCTTTCTCTGCATGTGGGGATTTGCTCCATCCACATGCAGAATACATTGTTGTGTGCACGGAGGCGTGTGCATATGCCCCCCCCCCATTAGAAACGAACCTCGCTGTGGGTGCTGTGCTAATTAGCAGGGCGGCGTTTGACTATCTCCCGAGTGGCTGTGCAAGCGCCCAGCTTGCAGGGAGCACCAGCCATCTGGCTTCCTCCCAGGCTCACGTGTTGACAGACCTTTGGCTGCCCGTGTGTGTTCTCCCTCCGTGCCGTCCCAGCTCTGTGCCAATGGCTCGAGCGAACCGCCCACAGACAGGCTCTGTTATGGTTTATTGGCGACAAAGCAGGGTCCTGGTGCCCCACAAACTCCACCAAGTCATTAATACACATAATAAGGGACAAGCTCGGTGAACGGCAGGACTTTCCACTGCACTCTTGGCTAGACCAAGCTCCTTCCCCAGATACATCCTTGGACCCCAATACAAGGTACGTATTGCCCCTCTGCCATATCTGGGTGATACGCTCTGACGTATCCAGCCGCTGCCCATTACCTTGTGCCTGGTGATTTCAACATCTCTGGCCATCATGCTGCCTTCCTGACCTTAGCTTTAGGGTGGGCCACTTTGTTATCTTTGGGGAATGTGTTTGCTGCCAAGGTGTTTTGGGACACTCACCCCAGGAGCACTGCATGCTGTCGCGCCTGTGTGCAGGCCTTCGCCTGTTGCTGGCACCTCCATCAGGTGTTGACTTGCCTGTGGCTCTTCCATGTGTCAAACCCTCTGGCCAAGCCACACAGCGAAAATGGAGGATCCCCTTCTGAACTAGCAAGAGTCCAGTGAAACGACCTGTGCTCGCCAAGCGAGGCTGGACGTCTGGCTTTGGGCTCTGTGGAGAGCTGATACTCCCACGCCAGGCAGGAGAGTCCCGTGAGTCCAGCCTGTCTGCTTGGCACAGGGCACCTCGGGGCCGGTCGGCCGCTGGGCAGCTGTCAGGGAAGGGCCTTCTCGCAGCGGAGGGCTGGCACCAAGCCCATGGCAGGAAGCGTTTGCCAGGCCGTGCCTGCAGGGTTCAATCAGGCCCCCTGTGGGAGGGGGTGGAGGGCTGACAGTGAGCTCAGCAGGCCCCCTGGCACTGGGCAAGGGAGGAGGGTCTCTAGGATGGCGCCGCCAGTTCCACGTGTTTCTTTCCATGGCGTCATGCCTGGCTTGGCTCCATCGCACAGGCCGCGGGGAGCTGCCCCTGGAACAGAGCAGGCCTTGTTGCCTGCCCAGCACACTCCTTACCTTCCCCCTCGGCTCCCCATCCTGTTCCGTGGATTGACGGGGGCGGCAAAGCAGCAATTCCAGCCACCACGGCCTCACGGGCTGGGGAAAAAGCTGGTGCTCTGGTCTCCGGCGGGAAGGGTGGCCGGGCAGCCCCGTTACCTGTGTTGAGAGCGTGCGGGCGTAACAGCGTCTCTGGCTCCCTACGCGGGGGACAGACGTGGGAGCTGGGAGAGGCTCGGGGCGGCCGCGCCCTCACAAAGCACAAGGAGATGAGGAGTCCCTGGAGACGGCCAGCCCTGTACATCGCCCACCTCTGCCTGTGTGAGTCGACCCGCTGACCCACCACCGCCAGGCGGAGATGGTGGGGCAATTGAAGCTGACTCAAGTTCCTCCCCTCCTCTCTAGCGCACCTCCTGCTGGGCTGTATACAGCCAGACCAAGCCAAAACAACTTACCAGCACTTTGGCCACAGGAGGACACTGTTTTGTGATAGAGCAAAATAGCATTCTCTGCCCGGAGGGACCTCCGATTTGCTGTGCGCGTGGTGCTAGGCTGGCACGGGCTGGCCTCGCTAGTGAGGGTGTTATGCTTGCACTTAACCAACCACTGGTGAGGGAATCGCCTTCAGAAATCCGCTGGGAAAATGGGCCTGTCGCTCTCACACCCTGTCAGACAAGCACTTGGGCATTTGCACAAAACCACAGGCCCAGACGGACTCCATGTGGCACGGCGAGGGCCCTACTGATACTCGCGACTGTTCCGTATTTTCCAGGTGCTCATGCGCTTGTTTACCCTGGTCTGCCACGACCCCTCATCTCTGTCTCAGCTTGATTCTTAACAGTCTGAATAACCCTCTCCACCCGGCGGCTCGCGGGCAGGCGGCAGGGGCCACACATTAAATGTCTGATCCCCTTAGCCCTCAGGAATTTCTCACTAACACTGGGAGACCTCAGGCCTGGGCCGTGCTAGACAAGAAACGAAGCTCCTGTTACGGAGGAGGTAGCTACTCTGACTGGCCATTTGGAACGTGCCTCCGCCACACCAAGGGACACGCCCCACGGAACGGGTCCGCGGAGCTGAGGTGAAATCTGCTCTCAGGCCTTCCTGGCTATTTCCATAGCGACAGGCCAGCTGCTACGGGAGGCAATTTTTCTTGGTGGTCGGCTTGTGGCATAGCCCAGTCCTCGGCCCCCACACATCACTTCTAGCCAGGGTCTCATTTGGGTCATGGAATGGAGAACTGGGAGGGGCCTCGAGAGGCATCGAGTCCAGTCCCCTGCCCTCAGGGCAGGACCCAGCACCAGCTAGAGCAGCCCTGGCTGGCGTCTGTCCAACCTGCTCTGAAACATCTCCAGTGAGGGAGATCCCACAACCCCCTCGGCAATTTATTTCAGTGTTTACCCACCCTGACAGGTGAGAAGTTTGTCCTGGTGCTTCCTTCCTCTCCCTTCATACATGAGCAGGAATTGAAGGGAGCTTGAACAAGGGATTCCCAGGCCACGCAATGGGCCACGCTTGCCATTAGGTGGCACCAGCGATGCGCATATGGTTGGTCCAACCAGCAGCACCATGCGCTCAGGGCGGGATTCCCTGCTGGCGCGATTAGGGTTAGACACCTGAGAACTAGCACCACCCCCGGTGCCACGCTGGAGTGGGCAGCAGCACCACGGGCCTGGCTGAGCTGTGCCAACAGGTTCCTGCTGTTTTCAGGGGGTTGAGACAGGCCCCCATGGCCCGGGCGTCGCTCCACTCGTGCCGCCATTGGGTGTCAGCCTTGGGCCCAGCCCTGCCGGGTAGCCCTGTGGCACAGGCAGCCCAGCCCACGCGGGGAGGGGAAGTCCAGCGCAGTGTTGTCCTTCATTGCCCCCGGGCTCCCGGCCGTTCCCTTGCAGGTTGGATGTGCCCTCCCTCTAGGGCCCCCCACTGCCGCTCCGCAGCTGGGGGCTGCCACGGGCTGTCCCAGGGTGGCCCCTCTCTCCCCTGCCCCCTCGGGCACCAGCAGCCCCTAGTAGAAGAGCTGGGCCAGGGGTACAGCCCTATAGCCGCGGGTGCAGTCCTATAGCCGGGGGCGCAGCCCTACAGCCAGGGGTGCAGCCCTACAGCCGCGGGCGCAGTCCTACAGCCATGGGCGCAGTCCTACAGCCGGGGGTGCCGCCCTACAGCCAGGGGTGCAGTCCTACAGCCATGGGCGCAGTCCTACAGCCGGGGGTGCAGCCCAACAGCCAGGGGTGCAGTCCTACAGCCATGGGCGCAGTCCTACAGCCGGGGGTGCAGCCCTACAGCCAGGGGTGCAGCCCTACAGCCGGGGTCGTGGCCCTACAGCCGGGGGCGCAGTCCTACAGCCGGGGGTGCAGCCCTACAGCCGGGGGTGCAGTCCTACAGCCGGGGGCGCGGCCCTACAGCCAGGGGCGCGGCCCTACAGCCAGGGACACGGCCCTACAGCCGGGGGTGCAGCCCTACAGCCGCGGGCGCAGTCCTACAGCCGGGGGCGCGGCCCTACAGCCGGGGGTGCCGCCCTACAGCCGGGGGCACGGCCCTACAGCCGGGGGCGCGGCCCTACAGCCAGGGACACAGCCCTACAGCCAGGGGCGCGGCCCTACAGCCAGGGACACAGCCCTACAGCCGGGGGTGCAGCCCTACAGCCGAGGGTGCAGCCCTACAGCCAGGGGCGTGGCCCTACAGCCGGGGGTGCAGCCCTACAGCCAGGGACACAGCCCTACAGCCGGGGGTGCAGCCCTACAGCCGGGGGCGCGGCCCTACAGCCGGGGGCACAGTCTGAGCCCAGGGCCCTGAAGGACGCGGGCTGCGAGCTCTGCCGGGCGGGTGCCAGGAGGCCCGGCCGTGCCCTCTGTCCTGCCACAGTTCCACCTCCGGCTGGGGAGCTGGCCGACGGGCAGAGGCACCAACTGGCCAGCCCAGCGGTTCTATCTCTGCCACGGAGTCGCCCATTTCAAGCCGGGGGGCGTCGCGAGCCCAGGGCCGGGGCCACTGGCCCCAGAAACATCGGTCGGGGGCAACACACAAATGAGACACAAAACAAACCACCACCTAGAGTCCCCTCGGGGCTTGCCCAGGCAGGGCGCCGGCGCTGGGTGGGCGGGAGGGCTGCTGACAGACCCGCCAATGGGGGGTGCATGGGGGCAGCTGCCCTGGGGCCCAACGATTCAAAGGGGCCCAGAGCTCCTGGCCACCACCACGGCTACGGCCCTGGGCCCTTTGGAGTGCCGCTGGCTCTGAGGGCTGGGGGCTGGGGGGTGGGGGCGCGGCAGTCCAGGGGGTGCAGAGAGCTGGGGGGGCACCACGGTCCAGGGGGTGCAGAGAGCTGGGGGGGGCACCACGGTCCAGGGGGTGCAGAGGGCTGGGGGGGCACCACGGTCCAGGGGGTGCAGAGAGCTGGGGGGGCACCACGGTCCAGGGGCTGCAGAGGGCTGGGGGGGCACCACGGTCCAGGGGCTGCACAGGGCTGGGGGGGCACCACGGTCCAGGGGCTGCAGAGGGCTGGGGGGCACCACGGTCCAGGGGGTGCAGAGAGCTGGGGGGGCACCACGGTCCAGGGGGTGCAGAGGGCTGGGGGGCACCACGGTCCAGGGGCTGCAGAGGGCTGGGGGGCACCACGGTCGAGGGGCTGCAGAGGGCTGGGGGGGGCACCATGGTCCAGGGGGTGCCGAGGACTGGGGGGCACCACGGTCGAGGGGCTGCAGAGGGCTGGGGGGCACCACGGTCGAGGGGCTGCAGAGGGCTGGGGGGCACCACGGTCCAGGGGCTGCAGAGGGCTGGGGGGCACCACGGTCCAGGGGCTGCAGAGGACTGGGGGGGGCACCACGGTCCAGGGGCTGCAGAGGGCTGGGGGGCACCACGGTCCAGGGGCTGCAGAGGGCTGGGGGGGCACCATGGTCCAGGGGCTGCAGAGGACTGGGGGGGGGCACCACGGTCCAGGGGGTGCAGAGGACTGGGGGGGCACCACGGTCCAGGGGCTGCAGAGGGCTGGGGGGCACCACGGTCCAGGGGCTGCAGAGGGCTGGGGGGCACCACGGTCCAGGGGCTGCAGAGGGCTGGGGGGCACCATGGTCCAGGGGCTGCAGAGGGCTGGGGGGGCACCACGGTCCAGGGGCTGCAGAGGGCTGGGGGGCACCACGGTCCAGGGGCTGCAGAGGGCTGGGGGGGCACCACGGTCCAGGGGCTGCAGAGGGCTGGGGGGCACCACGGTCCAGGGGCTGCAGAGGGCTGGGGGGGCACCACGGTCCAGGGGCTGCAGAGGGCTGGGGGGCACCACGGTCCAGGGGCTGCAGAGGGCTGGGGGGCACCACGGTCCAGGGGCTGCAGAGGGCTGGGGGGGCACCACGGTCCAGGGGCTGCAGAGGGCTGGGGGGGCACCACGGTCCAGGGGCTGCAGAGGGCTGGGGGGCACCATGGTCCAGGGGCTGCAGAGGGCTGGGGGGCACCACGGTCCAGGGGCTGCAGAGGACTGGGGGGGGCACCACGGTCCAGGGGCTGCAGAGGACTGGGGGGGGGCACCACGGTCCAGGGGCTGCAGAGGGCTGGGGGGGCACCACGGTCCAGGGGCTGCAGAGGACTGGGGGGCACCACGGTCCAGGGGCTGCAGAGGACTGGCTGCCCCAGTCCCGCCCCTTCCACCCATGGGCTCCGCCCCGCCAGGAGCATGGCGGCGCGCTCTGGGCAGCAGTAAGAGGTGGCTGGGAGGGAGGTGGCACAGTCTGGGCCGCATTGAGGGCTGGCTGCCTTAGCCCTGCCCCTTCTTCCCAAGGCCCCGCCCCTTCTGGGAGCACAGAACTGCCCCCCCCCCCCCGCCCAGGGGCCCAGCAAGTCTGTCAGCCCCCCGGTGAGCTCACCATGTCCCTGGGGAGTCTGGCGGGGGTTCCGTCCCCCCGTCACACCTGGGCCTCCCCCCCAGCACGAGCCGTGAGCAGGGGCTGATGCGAAGGTGCCTGCTTTCCCGACTGCAAGGACCGGCCGCCATTGCCACATCGGGCCGGAGAGCTGGCAGCCCACGAACGCCGGCCCGTACTGCCCACGCCAGTGCCCCGGGGCCCAGCCAGTGCTTTGGCTCCGTCTCTCTCTGGGCCTCCGGGCAGAGCCATCAGGAAACTGCTGCGATTTCCAGCCCAGAAAGTCCTTCATTCCACCCTGGGCCTCCGTCGTTAGTGCCGGCTTGCAGATTAGAATCGCTGGCGTTCCATGACGGCCATGAGTCCCTCAGCAAAGGGCACGGGCCTAGCGCTAACCCAGTGCCAGCCGCAGCTTGCTCAAAGGGCCAAAGACGGCGCTGGGGGTAATATTGTTTCCCTGGTGTCCTGGGAGCCGCGTGGCGGGGGAGGGCTGTGGGTACTTAGGCACCTACACGGCACACAGCACCAAGGGGTGCTCCAGCTGCAAGACCTCTAATTAGGAATAAAAAGGCACCGGCTTCCCATGGCTTCAGGTTCCAGATTTACACGTGAGGCAGACGAAAACTGTCACAAATTCAGCCTTCTCTGGTTGCCTGAGGATCCTCAGAGATACTTGCCGGGTGCCGGTCGCGCCGTTTGGAAGAACAGTTGTCAGAAAGCCGGTTCCTTGTGAACTGGTCTCCGTGGCTATTTAACTTACACTGTTAGCGATGGGCTGTTGTTCACCCGTGTCGCTTGGTGTCGCCTCTGCTTCCTGAAGGATGACTTGTCCTTCTTTAACCAGGGCAATGGGGGAGGCTAAGGGGTGATTGGCCTCAGCTTGTTTCGTGCACAGCGGTGGCTCGTTCTACGACTCCTGAATCGTCGGGGACTGGCAAACCACCGTTTGATCCGCTGAGTTCTGAGAACTGACACGCAGCCGGGCCTGACTTACAGCAGTGGAGTGGAGGTGGCTGTTTTGTGCACAAATCAATTTGTGAAGCTGCCGATCCTTCTTCCGCTCCTTCTCCTAGAAGTGATCACAGTGCCCCGATCCTGGGGGAACCGGGGTTGTGGATTGGTTCTCTCATTACTGAAAGATGAACAGAAACATCTGACTCGTCCTTCTGACACTATGCCTGTCGCCGGGACAGCTGACGCATTAGTGGCAGGTCTGTACTAAATCAGAAGGTCAGCTAAGATCTGCATAAATAACATAGCTGGAGTCAACTTATCTTAAGCCGAATTTCTCTGGCGCCCTCAGTGTTTGATTTAGTGCAGGGCTAAACATGCAACCCGTTTGTTTGCAGCCTGCGGTGCGGTTCGGGTTTACATGGGGCTCAACAGGCCTGCGGGTGGGATCCTTTGAACATGGCCTCCACTTGGAACATGCTCCCCAACGGCGAGTCAATATCATGGTCTTCTGTTGAGCTGCGTTTTAGTAGTTAGCTTCCTGGACTGTCATTGCTCATTAAAAGTGCTGTCCTATGGGTGGAAATCAGGTAGATATTGCATTTTATTATTATCAGCAGAACTGACTGAAATGGGGCATGTGTGTTGTGTAGTCTTGCCTTAATCTTTGTATTCATGCCATCAGTATGAAAGAATCTATCTGCATATATTTGCATATATATTTGCATGTATATGAAACCACACTTACGTTGCAGCCTTCGGCATGTGCTGTGGGTATCATTGTGGCCTCTGGAGCTTCCAAAGTTGAGTAGCCCTGAGTTAGTGAGGCCTTTCAAGACCTGCCATATTGAATGCTGGAAGATCGACCTTCGCAGCGTCGATCCTCCATAGCCTCAGCAAAGTGCTAACCGCTGGGCGTGGTCCCTTTGCCAGGCCTGTGCCCTGGAGGAACCGGTGCATGCGTGTTTATTCCCCTGCAGTGCAATGTGCTGTTATGGGGCTGGGGGGACAAGAGCCGCCTGCCTTGGGACTAAAGCGCTGAAGTTCCAGGAAGTTCTCAGACCCGGTGGAAGACGGTTTGATCGTTCCTAGGGGGTGCCACATGCCACGGCCTGCAGCAAAATCCCCATTTGAAACGGTTTCCCCAGTGGAAAGGAAGCAGCGTGATTGGCGGGAGGGCCCAGTGTCCATGCCTGGCTGCAGAGGGAACGTTGTCTAACGCTGAGCTCAGGCTGTTCTGAACACAGTAATTCCATCCCTGTCCCCATCCCAAGGCCGCAATCTGCTCCAGTGTGCCCAGGGCCAGCGCCCCTCACGACACAGCCGCAGCGTGTTCTGAGCATTGCTCGGCCGGGACGTGCTCCGTAAGAGGAGACCCGAGCCCCATCGCTCAGGGCGAGACAGAACTTCCTGTTTCCGCCATAGGAAATATTTCCAAATACCCCCCGGGGAGCCCTAATGGCCACAGAGAGACTCTGTCTTCATGGCTTCCAGATGCACTGATGGAAAATTCATCACCAAACCCACGTCTGTCGGAGAAATCGCTGCTGGGAGCCGCTTCCGCCGCCATTCCTTGGCTTCTGAGCCACAGAGCGAGAACCGAGAGTCCTCCCCCTTTTTCCCATCACTCATGTTCTCATGGCAAGTTCTCCGCTTGGATTTCACCTCATTTCCGCATAGCAGAGGGTGACCTCACTGCAGGAAGTGAGCCAAGCTATTTAATGAAAAATAAACCACCGAGGCAAAGCAAACAAGGGAAAGGAAACTCCGGGCGGAGAGTCCAGGGGACAGGCTGGGAGGGTTATTTTTGCAGAGCGGTTTCTGAAGGTTCAGCTGGAGATTGTCCCTGAGCTGGATGATGTCCCTGTTCATCTGAACACTAGAGCTGGTCAAATGGGACAACATGCTGAACCAAACACACGCGGCCACCTTGGGCTGCGAGCTCGCTCACCCGAGCCCTGCGGCCGCGCTTGCTGCGCCAACGTCTTCGCCACGTGGGTTGGAACTATTCTGTGACTGGTCACTGGGGCTGAAAATCTGCCCATCCACAAGGGCAGCTTGACGTCCAGACGCACTTTGATCCCACTCCTGGCCATCTGCACGGGGTGAATTTCACACTCCGGGGCAGTTGGATTGGTCACCTGTTTATTTTCTGTGGCTGGATTGGATGACTGAAACTTTTAAACAGAACATAAGAGCGGCCAGGCCGGGTCAGACCAAAGGCCCCTCCAGCCCAGGGTCCTGGCTGCCGACAGTGGCCAATGCAGGCACCCCAGAGGGAGTGAACAGAACCGGGACCCATCCAGGGGTCCCTCCCCTGTCGCCCATTCCCAGCTTCTGACAAACAGAGACCAGGGACCCCTCCCTGCCCAGCCTGGCTGCTAAGTATTGATGGACCAAACCTCCATGAATTTAGCTAGCTCTTCTTTGAACCTTGTTAAATTCCCGGTCTCACAACATCCCCTGGCAAGGAGTTCCACAGGCTGACTATGCACTGCATGAATAACTAATAGGGGAACTTCTGGCCCAGAACTCATAGCAGACATGGAGTAACGTCTACAGCCCAGAACTCATAGCAGACATGAGTAACGTGTATGTCACATTACTGAATTGGAGGGAAGTAGCCAGATCGCTGCTGCACCCCTAGGTGGGGGTGTTGGCCCCAGAAATTGGTATAAAAAAGGGAGCCATGTGGGGTATTGAATGGGAGCTTATTGTTTGTTGATCCTGTGTACACTGTTTATGTGAGTATATAATGTCTGTGTGTGTAGATAGGAATCTGTGTGGAAGCTGAATATTTCTTGGAATGTGGTTAAGCATTGCTATGGACAGGCTGAGTAGCGAAGCCCTGTGGAACAATGGCACTTGATGGGCCAAAGACACACCTAAAGCATGAGGACGGAGACCTAAGAGCTGCCAGCAGAGAGAGGCTGAGGACCAGGTGACCGGCTGAGACCAGAAGAGGCCAGGAAGAGGGTAAATTGACCAGGGATCTGTGGCTGGTTTCTTGGAACCGGACAGAACTTGTTTGGGGTAGGTGGGATTGGGTGCTAAGACCCCCCACCTGTGTATAGGCCCGGGGCCATCTGGGGCACGGATATTGCTGGGGTGTCGGAGGGGTTTTGCTCGTGAGGCTTCAGGCAGGCAGCTGAAGCGCTCTGTGGGACTGGTTTGTGGCCTGTTTGGAAACGTCACCAGTCGGGGGGCTGTAAGGAGCCCCGGATTTGAGCAATTCACCCTGAGCGGACGCCCTCAGTTGTGCCCAGACATGGCCCGGTCCGTCACAGTGTACGGCCCAGAACTCATAGCAGACATGGAGTAACGTGTATGGCCCAGAACTCATAGCAGACATGGAGTAACGTCTATGGCCCAGAACTCATAGCAGACATGGAGTAACGTCTACGGCCCAGAACTCATAGCAGACATGGAGTAACGTCTACGGCCCAGAACTCATAGCAGACATGGAGTAACGTCTACGGCCCAGAATTCATAGCAGACATGGAGTAACGTCTATGGCCCAGAACTCATAGCAGACATGGAGTAACGTCTATGGCCCAGAACTCATAGCAGACATGGAGTAACGTCTATGGCCCAGAACTCATAGCAGACATGGAGTAACGTCTACGGCCCTTCTATGTACAGAATCCTGGGTCCTCGCTGGACTGTGAGATCATCAGGAACCCCAGTGGTTAAGCACAGTACTGGGGAGTTGGGGGCCCTGCTCACATGCCGTCTCTGAGATCTGAGTTAATTATTTTGCCAGCTGTGCCGAAAGCCTGCAGGGGACATTAACATCTCTAGCAAAATCTCAGGTGTTTCTGTCGACTCAGTGACACCACGTGGAGTGGCAAGGTGCTGCCTGTATGGAGGCTGGGCTCCATGCGGCACGGTGCGGTGCGGCGCGGTGTCCCTCCCTGGAGCAGCACTGGGCTCTGTGCCGCAGCCCGTGGGAGCCGAGCGCACTGTGCCTTTCAGTAGGGAGTGCTATTTGGCTTCCTTCTCAGGGTCACCCCTTGCCCTTTCCTCCTCTCCCCCTTGCAAGGGCCCCCACTCCTCCCCCCACCTCTGGTGTGGTCCTCCTGCCTTGCCCACCCCCTCCTTGCTCCTTCCAGACCCTGCACCTCAGCCTGCTTCTGTACCCTCCCTCCATTGCAGACCCTGTGCCCCAACCCTCAGGTCACTCC
Source organism: Pelodiscus sinensis (assembly GCF_049634645.1). Classification (NCBI taxonomy): domain Eukaryota; kingdom Metazoa; phylum Chordata; order Testudines; family Trionychidae; genus Pelodiscus; species Pelodiscus sinensis. Next base: position 25,851,409 of record NC_134729.1, on the reverse strand, counting down.
TGCACCCAGGCCCCACACCTCACCCCCGCCTTCCCCTGCACCTTTCTTCCCACCCAGCTCCTGCACCCTGTCCCCCAGAACCCGCCCCTCCCCCTGCTCCTGCTCAGATCCTGCTTCCCCACTCTCACCCTGCTCCCCAGCAGCCCCTCCTGCACATTGAACCCCTAATCTTTGGCCCCACCCCAGAGCCTAGGGGGCCCGCACAAATCTACTAGTCCTGGGCCCCCAGAAGAGTTAATCCAGCACATGATCCAGCAGGTGCTCCCATTCCCCCCATACTGCGGGGTGGAGGGAGGCCTGAGCCTCCGTACTGCCCCCACCCCTGTGGGGTTGGGGCTGGAGGGAGAGAGGGGGTTGGCTTTTCCCTGCTCCTCACCTGGGGGCCAGCTCAGTGAAGGCTTTTGTTCTTGATTTTGCTTCCCCCAACTGATTTTTCTGTGGGTCAATGCCCCCCCCCCCCCGTGTCCTAAGGCCCATTGCTTTTCCTAACAGCTCCTTGCCCTGAATAGGTCCTTCCCCACCCCTCTCTCTCCTGGAAGCACCTTGTTCCCCGGGGAGCTACCTCAACACTGACCATCGGCCCCCAGCGTTTCAGACCCAGAAGTGACGCGCGCAGATAGGAGAGTCCTGCCCACCAATCGGATCTTTCCCAACGACACCTCGCGGGACCCGCCCTGTGCTCTGGTCACATCGTAACGACACCCCTGAGAAGAATGCGGGTTCCGTGTCACCGGCCTGTGCCGGGGTTGCTTGTAGTGGCCAGCCCCTCCCGCCTCCCCCCTTTTGGGGGCTCCCTTTCCTCCCCCCCCTTCCCTGCCAGGAGACGCTGCTGCAGGCTACAGTGGCCACCGAGCACTGTCTCCCAGGGGAGCCAGGCGGGAACCGGAGCTACCCGAGGTGCCCAGGGGAGCTGCTTATTTGCGCAGCCGGCTTTTTCTTCATTCCCCGTCCCGACGCTTTCCTTGACAGCGGGCGACGGGGGCAGGGCCCACCTAGCCCCGTGCCTGTTCTGCTGGCAGTGCAGGAGGAACGTTTGACTCCCAGGCTGTTGTCATCCCCTGCTGGCAGCCCGGTGCTGCTCTCCGGAGCCACGCGCCGTCGTGGGCCCTGTCCCAAGCAGTCGGTCCAGCAGCTGCGCTCTGGCTCGGGGCAGCACCGCGCTCGGTGACTGGGCGCTGGCGGGGCGTGGGGGAAGTGCCCTGCAGAAGGTTTCATTTCCCGCTCTCCCGAGCCAGGAAGTGTTTTCTCGCAGTCACACGGGCTGTTCTCCAGGGCTCTGACTTCCATCCGCAGGACAGGGCCCCGCCGGGGAGCCGAGCCCGGCTCATTCAGGGTATGTCTACACTACAGCGCTAGTTCGAACTAACTTAGTTCAAATTAGTTAATTAGAATTAAGCTAATTCGAACTAATGCGTCTAGAACTAAAAACTAGTTCGAATTAGCGTTTTGCTAATTCGAACTAGCATGTCCACATTGAGTGGACCCTGAACAGGGCTTAAGGATGGCCGGAAGCAGTGCCGGCAGGGCATCAGAGGAGGACTTAGAGCGTGGAGATGCTGTCTCAGGCTAGCCGAGGGCTGCGCTTAAAGGGACCCGACCCCCACCCCGGACAGACAGTTCTCAGGGGTGCCCCGCTTGCAAACCAGTCCTGGCTTGGAGTGCCCAGAGTGCCCAAACTGGGCACATCACAGCACTCGGCCACCAGACCGGCTGCACTTGCCGCAGGCTGCCATCTGGGGAGAGGGGGCAATTGGGGGGCTGCAGGAGAGCTTCCACCCCCAGAAGCCCGCAGAGCCAGCCCAGTCCTCCCCATCGGGGGCTCGTACCCCATTCCTCCCTCACCTCCTTCCACTTACCCTTCCCTAGCCCCTTTTCTTGATGTACAAAATAAAGATAACGTGTCTTCCAACATTGACTCTGTCTTTATTGAACAAAACTGAGGGAGACTGGGAAAAGGAGGTGGGAGAGGGGAAGAGAAAGGCTGGGAGAGGGGAGGGCAACTACAATGATCAGGGGTTGGGAACAGGTCCCAGATGAAGAGAGGCTACAGAGACTGGGACTGTTCAGCTTAGAAAAGAGGAGATGGAGTGGGGACAGGATAGAGGTCTCTAAAAGCAGGGGTTGGGTAGAGAGGGTGCATTCAGAAAAGTTCTTCATGAGTTCCCCTAAAGAAGGACTAGAGGACACCAAAGGAAAGGAATGGGTAGCAGGCTTCAAACTAGTAGGAGAAAGTTGTTCTTCCCAAAGCAAATAGTTAACCTGTGGAACTCCTTGATGCAGGAGGCTGTGAAGGCTACAACTAGAACAGAGTTTAAAGGGAAGTGAGATCAAGTCATGGAGGTTGGGTCCATGGAGTGGTATTAGCCAGGGGGTAGGAGTGGTGTCCCTGCCCAAAGTTTGTGGAAGACTGGAGAGGGATGGCACGAGACAAATGGCTTGGTCACTGTCTTCGGTCCATCCCCTCCAGGGTTCCTAGGGCTGGACGCTGTCATCAGACAGGCTACTGGGCTAGATGGACCTTTGGTCTGACCCAGGACGGCCATTGTAAGCTCAGGGCTCAGGGTCAGGGGTCTCAGTGGACCCCCTTGATTTTCATGCACACCTGCTCCTGGGTGGCCAGGCTGGCAGCTCTCCTGCCATAGACGGCCACTTTCCTGTGCCTAGTGCGGAGATCGTGGATGAGGTCCACGATGTCCGCACTAGCCCAGGAAGGTGCCCGCCTCTTGCGGTCCCGGGCAAGCTCCCGGGAGCCGCCAGCCTGGTCCCAGGAAGAGGGTGAGGGCTGGGGGGCATCGGGTGGGTGGCTCTGTGCCGTGCCAGGTGCAGGGTCTGCTGGCTGGGTGCTGGCAGGCTTGCACCTGGCACGGGCACCATAGCCAGCCCGTGCCCCTTTAAGGGGTCCGGGGCCGGGAGGGGGGGCATTGAGTTTCCCTGGTGTTGGCCAGAGTGGCCACCAGGGAAACCTGGGGAGGGCTAGCCTCCCACTAGTTCGAATTAAGGGGCTACACACCCCTTAATTCGAACTAGCTAGTTCAAACTAGGCTTAATCCTCGTAAAATGAGGTTTTCCTAGTTCGAACTAAGCGCTCCGCTAGTTCGATTTAAATTCGAACTAGCGGAGCGCTAGTGTAGCGGCTATGAATGTTAGTTCGAACTAACATTGTAGTGTAGACATACCCTCAGAGAGCTGCTCCTGCTCCCGAGTCCCGGAGGTGCCCTGGCCTCAGGGCTGCCCCTGGCACAGAGCTCTGAGCAGCCCCCTGTGGAGCCCTCCCTGTGCCAGCATTAATTATGCAAATGAAGCTCAGCAATATTCCACGCCGAGCTTCATTTGCATAAGCTTTTCCACAAGAAGGCTCCAGTGTGGCCGTAGCCCCGGTGTTTCACCACCCTGACAGGAAGGTTCCCTCATTTTCAACCTAAACCTCCCTTTGCTGCTTGTCCCATTAGCAGAGGCCAAGGGGAACCATTTTCCTCCCTCCTCCTTGCAACACCCTTTTAGATACTTGAGCCCTCTGTCATGTCATGTCCCTGCTCAGGTGTCTCTCTTCCATCCAAGCACGTCCACGGTCCCCAGCCTACCTCGCGTGCTTTGTGTCCTGGCACGTGCCATGGCGGAAGGCCCCTGCTCTGGACTGCTTATGATGAATCCACCAGTCGGGGCCACTTCCCATTCCTGGGGGGGGGGGCTCTGTCTTATGGCACATACGGGGCTTGGCCAAGGACCCCCCGACCAAGAGCTGGGGCCAAGTGAGCACCTGGCTGAGGCTCAGATGGCCTGGCCCAAGTTCACTCCAAACAGCTAGGAACACTTAGGTCACTCGCTATAAACACAGGCAAGAAAGAGCCCATTCAGGGAGACGGACTCCCAGCAGATGGCCCGGAAATGTTACATTCCCCCTTCTGCCCCCTTTTCTCTTGCTCCGTTTTTCCAGTCTGTGCTGAGAAAGGTCCCAGGTCAGCAGCCTGGGTGTGTCTCGGCGGTTCTCAGCGCCCCCCGGGTTGGAACGCAAATGTCCCTCAACATCCAGCCCCTGCCTGCTGGGGGGTGTAAGTAAGGGGGGTGCAGCCAGGGGTATTTCTAGGGTAAGTGAGGGAAATGGCCTGGGCCAAGCATTTTTGTTCATTGCCTGTGACCTGTCTGTGCCTTACTAGAGATACCTGGACTGATTACAGCCTTATTACAGAGTTCAGCTGTTCCAAAGGGTCAGTGCCAAGCAGAGCTGGTCCCCAGCCATAATCAGCCCCCTGCGCTCACTGGCCCACCAGTGGAATTAGCCCCTCATGGAGGAGAAGTCAGACAGCCATGGCCACAGAGCTAACATGGATGTGAAAGAAAGAAAGAAAGAAAGAAAGAAAGAAAGAAAGAAAGAAAGAAAGAAAGAAAGAAAGAAAGAAAGAAAGAAAGAAAGAAAGAAAGAAAGAAAGAAAGAAAGAAAGAAAGAAAGAAAGAAAGAAAGAATCTGCTCTTTTCAGAGAGGTGGAAGGTTGGGGGGTCAACGTTCCTTGTAATTTTTTCCATCTGTGTGCAGAATAAATTTTGGTCTGTGCACCAAGACAGGTGCAGACGTGCACCACCAGGAGAAACAGCTGCTGCTGGCTGTGGGTGCTCTGCTAATCAGCTAGGCGGCATTTGAATCTCTCCAGGGTGGCTGCCCAAGTGCTCAGTTCATGGGGACAGTGTTTGGGGTTCTCCTTTCCCACTCACCATTCTGACTAATGTCTCCACCTCCTGCTTCCCATCTGGCTGGCCAGGGCTCACACCAGCTGCAGGAGCCCCAGAGGACGAGCGAGGGAGGCGGTGTCATTCTGGGTGCAGGCGGGAGATGCAGCCCCTAGCGCCTCTGTCCCACACTTCACTTTAAGAAACCCCCCGCCTGCAGGGTGAAAGCAGAGACTCAAGCCCAGGGCGGCTGCGGGCTGGCCGGCCTGTGTGGCCAGGGCAGGGCCCGAGGGTCCCCAGGACGTGCAAGAGGCGGAGGGGCCAGGACAAGAGACTGTGGCGTGCCCTGAGTTACCCCTTCTGTCTGTGGCCCCTTCGCCTGGCTCCTGGGCGCGGGGGGAGGGAGGGAGATGGGGGCAGGGTGCTCCCTGTGCCCCGGGGCCGGGAGGCCAAGGCAGTGCGTGTGTGCGGGGCTCTCTGGCTGCTCCCTGTGGGGCCCGCACTGCAGGTGTTAAGCAGACGGGGCTGTTTGCTCTGGGGCCTGGCGGGAATGTGGCTGGAATCCGTTGGAGGAAGGAGGGTCTGTGCTGGGCTCCCTCTAGGAGAGCTCTGGAGACGTTAACCCTCGCACGCCCTGGCTGCACACGTAGCCCACGGGCACCACAGCGCTGGCCACTGACATGGCCACGGGACTCCCCATGCTATTGGCTGGGCTCTGACTGACTGAGCCACCCCTCCCGGGGGACACAGCCACACACACCCCGGCGCAGCCGCTGGCTGAACACCTGGGTCCTCTCGCCCAGGGGCTCTCACACGACGGGGCGCGACCCTGACTGGACCGGGAGTGTTGGACTCTGGGGCTCATTGCTGCGGGGGGGGGGGGTCAGGTGAGCAGTGGGGGTGCTAGGGCAGGGCCCTGCCTGTCCTGCACCACAGACTGCGCCCCTCCGCCCGCAACAGGCCCGACTCCTAGTGAGGGGGGAGAGGTCATCTAGTCCAGCCCCGAGGTAGATAAGGAGCCAGCTGATGGCTTCAAGAGTATGGAGTGCAGTTTGTGGGGGATGTAGGAAGAAAAACACTCACTGGTTTAAGACCTTGACCCACCACCACAGTGGGGAAATTAGTAGCGCGGGTTGGAAGTTTTTTGATAAAACGTTTTTCTGTTGAAAAATGCTGATTTATCAACACGGACGCATTTTGCAGGAAATGTGGGAATCAATACATTTCCAGTGTCAAAAATGTTTTGGGGGAAAACGTCTCCAAATTGTTGAAGTGGCTAGTGAAACAGGTTTTGTCTGAAACAACTTTTCAAGTCAATTTAAATAAATTGACACAAAAAGTTGAAGTGTGGAAACCAAAATGAACCGTTTTCACATTATTGAAGCAACGTGTCTCGATTGACCCGAACTGATTTATTTCTGATTCTTGGTGTGTGAAATTTGCTGAGATTTTGACTTTTTGGCCTGATCTAGGACTGGAAAAATTTTTTAAGACTCAAATGTTTCCTTGGATGGGAAAGGCATTTCCCACCCAGCTCTGGAAATGAGGCTGTTTCACACCCTCGGGGCTTGTCTCCACTGCAGGGTTAGCTTGAATTCTCCGCACTGAGGCTCCGTTTACACCATGTGGCTGCTCCTGGCCGGTGGGAGAGAGATTTCCTGCCACATGATTAAATGACCCTCCGAGTGGTGGTAGCTGTGTCAGAGGAGAGTCGCAGAGCCGTGTCCACACTGGTGCTTTTGGGGGTGAAATGTATGTCCATTGGGGGGTGTTTTTTCACACCTCTGACCAACAAAATTGTTACCAGCAAACATGCTAGTGTGGACAAAGCCACGTTAGCTCCTGTCCAGAGAGCCTTCCCGTCACACTGCAGCAGGCCCCTGAGCGATTGGGTTGGCACGGCAGGGGGACTGGACCAGCAGCATTCCAGCGCCAGTCGATTCCCCCTCCCCCCGACAAACGAGCTAGTCGCTGTTTCAGGCCCCACCTCGCTCTTGCGAGAGGCTTTGGGTGGGCCCAGCAGCCAGGTGGGGGCAGCACGTGGGTCACACCACGACAGGAGTTTCATTGTCCTCCCTGGGGTTTGCTGCCCCCGAGTGCAGCCTGCTGGGTGGTCTCCGGCTCCCGCCTGGCCTCTCCCTGGGCGCGGTTAGTCTCAGCAGCACAGCCCGGAGGTTGGCCGCTTGGGAAGTGCCCCATGTCCCAGGAGGAGGAGAGGGCTCTGCCACGCTCGGGGCAAAGCCCCAGCTTTGTGGGGAAACCCGCTTCCAGCTCCGCATCCGCCGTGGCTTCCGTCGCCTCATGCCTGTCTGATTTCAACAGGCCGGCCGCCCCTCGCCCACTGGGCCCAGACCAGCCGTGTGACCAGCCCTCGGCCCCGCCCTGCCATCTTGTTTCCCACCACGTCTCCCCTCAGGGTCACCGCCACTCAATTACCGAGGGATTAAGCGATTTCTACCAATTAGTCGATTGCATTCGTTCCAGAAATCCATGGCTTTTTGCCAGCCAGGAGCCTCTGCCAGAATCCCACCGAGGGGCCAGAGCTGAGCAGGGACATGGAGTCTGTGCCTGGAGCTTTCCAGTCGACTGGGGCAGTGGGAGAGGGCAGCGCGCTCGTCGGGAGCCGGGACGGCGGCGAGAGGGTCGCTCGGTCCCTGGGGGAAGGACCCAGAGCACACGGGACGAGAGGCAGCGGGTTCCAGCTCCAGCTCTCAGGACAAACTCGCCAGCTGCAAGCACAGCCGGGGGAGGGAACGGTGCCAGGGAGGCTGTGGAAGCGCCGTCGCTGGGGTTTCCCAAAGGAGGCCGGGCAGCCGCCTGCGTTGGGTGAACACCACAAATCCTGCTTCGTGGTAGGGTCAGACTAGCTGCCCCTCGTGGTCCGTTCGTGGCAGAGACTGGATGGTTCTGGGACAAAGGAAGTTTCGGAGCCCCGGGGGCTGGCGTAGTGCCGGCTGGGGCAGGAGGCAGTGCAAGAGGAGAGGCGAGGCCGCACTGTCTGGAGTACGGGCCGCTCCCAGCTCTCACCCTGACCTACGCGCTGGCCTGGGTCCCTTCCTCCTCTGGGCCTCCATTTCCTTTTCTGTCCTGTATTACGCTCTCTGGGGGCAGTTCGAACGGGGGGGGGGGGTAATGTAGTCATACGGAGTTGCAAATGAAGCCTGGGATTTGAATTTCCTGGGATTCATTTGCATAAAGCCGGCCGGCACCATTTTTAAATGCCGGCTAGGTAGGACCCCGTGCCACGCGGCTACACGCGGCACGGACTAGCTAGTTCGGATTAAGCTTCCTAATCCGAACTAGCTGTACACCTCATTCCTAATCCGAACTAGCTAGTCCGTGCCGCATGTAGCCGCATGGCACGGGGTCCGACCTAGCCGGCATTTAAAAATGGCGCCGGCTGGCTTTATGCAAATGAAGCCCGGGAAATTCAAATCCCGGGCTTCATTTGCAACTCCGTATGACTACATTACCCCCCCCTAGTTCGAACTAGGGGGGTAGTGTAGACATACCCACAGAGACAATGGAAGAGGCAGCCAGGTAAACACCAGGGAATGGCGCGTGGGCCCTGGCCGGACAGAAAGCTGCCATCTTACAGACCTAGGCTCTTCCCTTTGTCGGTAGCCTAGGTAATAGCCCCCGTGGCTGCCATGGGCCTTATGGCAAAAGGAATGCCTTGGCCCGGCTTGGAACGTGCCCAAAGCCTCAGCTTAAGAACAAGGCCTCAGACAGAGAGACCTTGTTCGTATACAGGCCTTACAGGTCCTAGCATGGCACCGGGGGCTAGCTGCACTGCCACAGGGCTCCCAGTTCACTACAGACACCCCGAGGGGGGAAAGGCTCTGTGGGACAGGCGGTTGAGCTGCTACGAAGCCTGAGAGGGTAACAGAGACTGTGGGAGTTCTCCATCCACCCCCACCTTGCTGGCTTACGATGAAAGGGTTCAGTAGGTCGTGACCCCTGGCCCTGGGGGGTAGGTTGAGGGTCAGAGCAAGTCCCCGAGGCAAGCGCAATTTACCTGCAAGCCTGGAGCCCACGGAGACAAGGCTGGAGCTTTGCCACGCTGGGAAAGGGGTGGGGAACCGAAGGCTTGTCTGGACCTGGCCCCTCAGGCTCGGGGCTCCCCCTCAGCATTGGGGAGCCCACGCTGGCACTCCAGCCCCCCATCCCCGCTGTTCTCCCCATGGGGCTGGAGCACACAAAATCTACTAGCCTGGGCCCGACTTTTCTGTGTCTCAGTGGCCCCTGACCCCACCTCGCCCTCGGACAGAGCCACACACCCACTAGACCAAGGACAGGGTAGGCCCACTGTCAGTGAGGAGGGAGAAACAGGAAACTTGGAAATGGCAGAGGTGCTCAATGACTTCTTGGTTTCAGGCTTCACCGAGAAGTCTGATGAAGGGATGCCTGACCTAGTGAATGCTAGGGGGAGAGGGGAGGGTTAGAATTTAAAATAAAAAAAGAACAAGTTAAAAATTACTTAGAAACATGAGATGTCTGCAAGTCACCAGGGCCTGATGAAATGCATCCTAGAATACTCAAGGAGCTGAGAGAGGAGGTATCTGAGCCTCTAGCTATCAGCTTTGAAAAATCATGGAAGTCGGGAGAGATTCCAGAAGACTGGAAAAGGGCAAATCTAGTGCCCACCTATAAAAAGGGAAATAAGAACAACCCAGGAAACTACAGACCAGTCAGTTTAACTTCTGTGCCAGGGAAGATAATGGAGCAAGTAATTAAGGAATTTATCTGCAAACACCTGGAAGATAACAACCAGCATGGATTTGTAAACAACCAACCATGTCGAACCAATCTGATAGCTTTCTTTGCTAGGATAACAAGTCCAGTGGACAGGGGAGAAGTGGTGGACGTGGTATACCTAGACTTCAGTAAGGCATTTGATACAGTCTCTCATGATCTTCTCATCAATAAACTAGGCAGATACAACTTAGATGAGGCTACTATAAGGTGGGTGCATAATTGGCTGGATAACCATTCTCAGGGAGTAGTTATTAATGGTTCACATTGGCTTTGTAGTGCATTAACGAGCTATTATCATTATCCAAGCCCAAGTTGATGGTGTCAGACTTTAGGTGGATTGCAGTATCTCCCTGTAATTGGGTGCTAAAATTCCCTTGCAGAAGAATGGCTACTTTCAAATCCATTCTCCTATGTCCATTTTTGGAGAATGTTGGGGATAACTTCTTGGTACAAGTGCTGAAGGATCCGACCAGGGGCCATGCACAGCTTGACCTTCTCCTCACAAACAGGGAGGAACTAATAGGGGACGTAGAGGTGGGTGACAACCTGGGAAGCAGTGATCATGAGATGGTAGATTTCAGGATCCTGACCCAAGGAAGGAAAGAGAGTAGTAAAATACACACCTTGGACTTCAAAAAAGCAGATTTTGACTCCCTCAGAGATCTGATGGAAAGAATCCCCTGGGATGTTAACATGAAGGGGAAAGGAGTCCAGGACAGCTGGCAGTATTTTAAAGAAGCCTTATTGAAGGCACAGAAAGAAACCATCCCGACACGTAGCAAGAGAGGCAAACCTGGTAGGAGACCGGATTGGCTTACAGGGGAAATCCTTGGTGTACTTAAGCACAAAAAGGAAGCTTACAGAAAGTGGAAACTTGGACAAATGACTAGGGAGGAGTTTAAATGTATAGTTCGAGAATGCCGGGGGGTTATCAGGAAGGCGAAAGCGCAAATGGAGTTGCGACTGGCTAAGGATGTGAAGGATAACAAGAAAGGTTTCTACAGGCATGTCAACAAGAAGAAGGTGATCAGAGAGGGTGTGCAGTCCCTAATGGATGAAGGAGGTAACCTAGTGACAGAGGATGTGGGGAAAGCTGAAGTACTCAATGCTTTCTTTGCCTCTGTATTCACGGACAAGGTTGGCTCCTGGACTTCTGGGCTAAGGAACGCAAGATGGGAAGAAGATGGACAGCCCTTGGTGGGTAAAGAACAGGTTAGGAACTATTTAGAAAAACTAAACGTACACAAATCCATGGGTCCAGACTTAATGCACCCAAGGGTACTGAAGGAGTTGGCAAACGTCATTGAGGAGCCTTTGGCCATTATCTTTGAAAAGTCGTGGAGATCGGGCGAAATCCCGGATGATTGGAAAAAGGCAAATGTAGTGCCCATCTTCAAAAAAGGGAAGAAGGACGATCCAGGGAACTATAGGCCGGTCAGTCTTACCTCGGTTCCTGGAAAAATCATGGAAGGGATCCTAAAGGAATCCATTTTGAGACACTTGAATGAGAGGAAAGTGATCAGGAATAGTCAGCATGGATTCACAAAGGGCAAGTCGTGCTTGACCAATCTGATTAGCTTCTATGATGAGGTAACTGGCTCAGTGGACATGGGAAAGTCAGTGGATGTTATATACCTTGACTTTAGCAAGGCTTTTGATACGGTCTCCCACAATATTCTTGCCAGCAAGTTAAGGGAATGCGGATTGGATAAATGGACGGTAAGATGGATAGAAAGATGGCTAGAAGGCCGGGCCCAGCGGGTAGTGATCAACGGTTCGATGTCAGGATGGCGGTCGGTTTCTAGTGGAGTGCCCCAAGGTTCTGTTCTAGGACCGGTTTTGTTCAATATCTTTATTAATGACCTGGATGAGGGGATAGATTGCACCCTCAGCAAGTTTGCAGATGACACTAAGCTAGGGGGAGAGGTAGATACGCTTAAGGGCAGAGATAGGGTCCAGAGTGACTTAGACAAATTGGAGGATTGGGCCACTAGAAATCTCATGAGATTCAACAAAGACAAGTGTAGAGTCCTGCACTTGGGACGGAAGAATCCCAAGCATAGTTACAGGCTGGGGACCAACCTGTTAAGTAGTAGTTCTGCAGAAAAGGACCTGGGGGTTACAGTGGATGAGAAGCTAGATATGAGTCAACAGTGTGCCCTTGTAGCCAAGAAGGCTAATGGCATATTAGGCTGCATTAAGAGGAGCATTGCCAGCAGATCCAGAGATGTCATTATTCCCCTTTATTCGGCTTTGGTGAGGCCACATCTGGAGTACTGTGTCCAGTTCTGGGCCCCCCACTACAAAAAGGATGCGGACGCATTGGAGAGGGTCCAGCGGAGGGCAACCAAAATGATTAGGGGTCTGGAGCATATGACTTATGAGGAGAGGCTGAGGGACTTGGGTCTGTTTAGTCTGCAGAAGCGAAGAGTGAGGGGGGACTTGATAGCAGCCTTCAACTTCCTGAAGGGAGGTTCCAAAGAGGATGGAGAGAGGCTGTTCTCAGTAGTGACAGATGGCAGAACAAGGAGCAATGGTCTCAAGTTGTGGTGGGAGAGGTCCAGATTGGATATTAGGAAAAACTATTTCACTAGGAGGGTGGTGAAGCATTGGAATGGGTTACCTAGGGAAGTAGTGGAGTCTCCATCCCTAGAGGTGTTTAAGTCTCGGCTTGACAAAGCCCTGGCCGGGTTGATTTAGATGGAATTGGTCCTGCCTAGAGCGGAGGGCTGGACTTGACGACCTTCTGAGGTCTCTTCCAGTTCTGATTCTATGATAAGGGGATGGTTGGATGAAATAACATGATCTTGGTAACTAATTGACCATTCATTACCAGTTGGAAATAGGTCAATGGAGGGATGATAGGAGTTGCTATAGGGAACTTTCTGGGTGTCTGGCTGGTGAGTCTTGCCCCCATGCTCAGGGTTTAGCTGATCGCCATATTTGGGGTCAGGAAGGAATTTTCCTCCAGGGTAGATTGGCAGAGGCCCTGGAGGTTTTTCGCCTTCCTCTGTAGCATTGGGCACAGATCACAGCTGAAGGACTCTCTGCATGTTGGGGCCTTCAAAGTATTTGAAGGCTTCAATATCTGAGACATCCGTGAGAGGATTATTCTAAGAGGGGTGGGCGAGATTCTGTGGCCTGCACTGTGCAGGGGGTCAGACTAGATGATCATAATGGTCCCTTCTGACCTTAAAGTCTATGAGTCTATGAGTCTATGTCCAGGGAGGTAAAAACGTTTCTCTGTAGATTGTTGGTGTTTGTCCTTCCCAGGTTTTGATTACACTTGCTCGCCGGGTCTCTGGACTCAGGGTGGCTAGCAGGCCCGTAACTGATTTCAGGTGTCTCAATTAGCAGGCCTGGCCAAAGAGGGCCTGGAGTCCGAGGCAACACACTGTGATTGGCTGAGCCACACGGCTCCCAGGCAGGGCAGCGAGTGGCCAGGGCCGGGAGCTGGGCCCAAGGCAACCTCCTCGCCCCTTCCTCACCTTGCCCAAAGGCTGGGCCTGTCAATTAGCCTCACAGGCTCAACTGACTCCACATTGATTGGCATCAGGTGCCTTAATTAGGCTAAAGGTCTTCAGTGACTCCTTGAAGGCTAATTGGCGTCAGGTGTCTCAATTAGCCCGGAGTAACCTTTGTTTGTTTGGGTTACCCAGGGACCAGAACCTGCTTTTCCTGTGGTCCGTCTAGCTGCCTTGAGCTGCTCTTCTGGGCCCAGCAGGCCCGAGTCTGTCACGCTCAGGAGCGTCTGGAAAACCGCACGAATGCCTGCAGCCTAATTTAAGCGAGTTCTGAGTCCTGCGCAATACGGACTCAGCGTGCGTGGATTGTGCATTTTTTTAGTACAAAGGAACAATTCCAGAAACTACAATGAAGTTTTAATTAAACCAACGGCAAAATGATGTTTCTAGATTTGAAAATCTGTTTTAACCAAACCATCTACTGACTAACAGGCTATAAATAACCCTTTAATTAAAGCCACTGCCCCAACAAATGGAAATTGCAGTTGCGTGACCGGCAGGAGCAAAGTTGGGGTGGGGGGTGCTTAAAGCAACAGGCCTGTTTTCACCGTCCTTCTGCCCCTCCTCGTCGGGGGGCTCAGCCTTGTCAGGGACACTGCTGGGCTCCCGGGCACCAGCGTTCTCAGTTCCCAGACAAGGGCTCTGAAATCATCCCAGCGTCCCTCGGCGTCCCATGGGGCTGTCTCCATTCTGCCCCTCCCTGGACCAAGAGGGAGCAGAGACGTGTCCCCTGGAGAAGGTCAGAAATCCCGCTGGGTCTCCTCGGCTGGAGCCAGCCCGTGCAGCCAGGTCGATAGGTCTGGGAGGGACTGGTGCCGCCGCGTTCCCCTGACACCGTGGCTTGGGAGTCCCCCCCTTTGAGGCACGCAGGACTCACGTGCCGCGCAGACGGGCTGCCCGGCTCCCCACGCAGGACAGCTGGCCTTGCTATTGATCAAGAGCTGCCTGCCCTGCGAGGGGGTCGACTTGTGGCCGTGCCACCCCCCTGGGCAGCTGGTCGATGCCATGGGCGAATCCCACCCGGCTCTGCGCCTCCGTGCTACGTGGCAGCAATAGACGCCGCCGGATAATTCTTCAGTGCTGCCCCGGAGCTCTCGTTCAGCATCTGTCCTGTCTCAGGCGGCCAAGACACGGGTCGGGGTGACCAGGTCTGCCAGTGGAGGGGTGGGGGTGAGAAGGGGGCAATTGCCCCAGGGCTCCCGAACGCTGCTAATGTGGCAGTGGCGGCGGCTGGAGCCCTGGGTCCTTTGGCATTGCTGCCCATGCCCTCCGGCCGCTTTGAGGATGGCACTGGGGGGCAGTGCCAGGCCATCAGGATGGCGCTGGGGGCTGTCTATCTTAGCCCCGCCCCTTATGCCTGAGGCCCCGCCCCTTCCAGGAACATGGAGCCCCTGCCCCCCCCTCCCCTCCCCCCACACACATTGTCCAGGGGCCTGGTGATCCTGGTTTGTCTCAGCCAGGTCACCTCTGGTGCAGGAAATGCAACACAGGAGTCTCTGCTCCGCAGGAAGCACGTGGCCTCTGGACTCCGATCCGGGAGGACCTGGCACGGGGCTGGAGAAGGACGCGCGGGGCAGAGGCAACGTGCATTTCTCAGAAGGGGGCTGGCGGGGGAGCAGAAGGGCATTCGGCACGTGGCTTCTGAGCACGGGCAGGCCCAGGGCAGCGGCGTAGGCAGCGGAGCGGTGGGTGGTCTCTCTGGGTCCGGCTGGGGAAGGCGGGAGAAGCGCCAAGCCCAGCACCTGAGGGGGATTGGTGGCCTGGACAGTCCCGCCCGCAGCCCCGACCCCCACGGCCACCCAGAGGCAGCCGTCGAGAATGGGAGGGAGACACGAAAGAGGGGGCTGGGCCAGGCCCATTTCCTGGCATCCCACTAATGTCACTCAGACGGCAGCTGGAGCTGGAGAGCTGAGAAAAGCAGCAAACGTCATTCCAGCAAGGCCGGCCCGGAGCCCTCTCTGTCCAGGACGCCTGCATGCCCCAGCTCCGCTGGTCCCGGGGGTGCTGGGAAGGAACGACCCCCCCCACAAATTTTGTGTTGCTGTTTCTAAACAGACGGCGTTTCCGTACTTGCCGTTTTCCCTTCTGGGACTGCCTGCCCCAGAGCAAGCACATAACTCCCTTGGCGCCCAGGGCTCCCGGGCGGTGGGGGAAGGTAGGGCTAAGGGCAAGACCCCCAAGCCCTCCCTACTGAGACCCTGCCTTCACCAGAGCCAAGGCCCCCTCCCAGCAACCCGGGGAGGTGGGGCAGAGCGAAGCCCCAGCCCCCCACAACATGGAGAGGACAGGCGCTTGTGGGCAGCAACGCTCCACTCCCAATACACCTACGGCAAGCGTTCTGGGGGCGGAGTCTGGGCGGGGCCAGGCTGACAATTTGGGAAGGCAACGCCTCCCCTTGCCTCGCATACCCACTGGCCCTGCCCGGGCTTTCAGGGAAGAGGGAGCAGCAGCGAGGCAGGGGTGTTAGCTCAGGAGCTGGGGGGATTGTGGCTGCTCCTGCCAACCCAGCGCCTATTTCTAGCTCTCTCTGGCGCCGTTCGCACCCTGCTGCCAAGGCCCTGCTAGACGCAGGCACCCAACGGCACCTGCTGCAGATGCAACGACCACAGGGAGAGAAGTGCGGCCTAGTGGTGCATGGATGGAGCCAAGTGACTCTCTCGGGCCAGGTCACATAACCACTGGAGGGGGGGAGCTTATACAAATGAGGCACAAAAAGCCTGAGCATGTGATGGACAAGCCCGTTGCTTTACAAACAAACTTCTTGACGCTTCCAGGCCCTGCTAGTCCTGGCCAGGCCTTGGCGCTGCCTGCAGCTGGGGGTTGATCTGAGGCCCTGCAGGGCTCCCTCGTCCCACAGGCAGTCACGGCTGGTGGCCTGCGGGCCTCTCCCATAAGAAGGGGGGAGACTGCCCCCTCCCAGGGTTCTCTGTCCTGCTGTTTGTGTTTGTGGCCGGCAGCTTCCAGCATCCCCAGGCATGCGGCTCCTCCTCCCCGTGGCCCTGGCTGCGGTGACAAGGGGGGCACCTTTTACTAGACTGACTTCCACCGGGGAAAGAGACGAACGTCTGCATTGCCCAGCACTCGGATTCTGGGCTGGGAACAGCGCCGGAGCGTCCCACTGGATACAGGGTGGAACAGCTAGTTCAGCATAAAGAGTAAATGGGCCTCTTCCTCTGCAAGGTCCCTGACAGCTCAGTAGTCACAGGACAGCTGGTGGGTTGTTGTAATAGGCCATGACGCCCAGGTCTCCACTCAGTCCTTGCTGCTTAGGGCTTGTCTTCACTGCCGCGGAATACACATTGTGGCGATTGATCTCCCAGCATTCGATTTAGCAGGTCTAGTAAAGACCCGCTAAATTGAATGCTGATGACACCCCTATCAACCGCAGTACTCCTCGCAGTCCCGAGGAGTCAGGGAATTCAGTGGGAGCATTTCTCCCGTCGACCGCCCACTCTGGGGTGCCCTAGAAAATAGATGTGAGGAATGTTGACTCCCGCTATGCAACTGTCGTATCTCACATCTGAATTGCGTATCTTGCATCGATTTTCTCTGCCGATGTAGACCTGGCCTGATGTAGGAATTTAAACTCCCAGGCGCATCTCCTGAAGGTGTTGTGCCTGCTTCCTTTGATGCTGAGGACCGAGAGGTCACATGTAGCGCGCTCACGTTGTACGAAGTGTTCGCCCACGGCTGACAAGGTGCTTTGTCTTTTATCCCCTTCCAGCGCGAGTTCCTGTGAGAGCGTCGCTGCACTTGGGGCCTTCGTGCTCCGGACGAAGTACACCACACATTGTGATAGGTGTGTGTGGGACCCACGGGTCCAGAGCCGGGTGTTGCAGAGGCATTAACCGCTGGACACACGGGGCTGTGGCTGTCGTTCTGTCAGGTCTGGTGCCACTTTGAGGTGGAGCGTCCTGGCTGGGATCATTCCCTGTGGGAGGCCACAAATGCGGCTCTTTGCATTGGCCAGATGGGGACGACTCTCTGGTTCCTGTCCAAGCCGCTGGGATCACACAGGTGCCGAGCTCAATTGGAGACACAGTCTCTTGGGGACTTCTCAGGCCAGTGAGGTTCTCAGAGAAGAGTGAACCACGACCCATGTCTGGATGTTGGAGTCAGCAAAGGTCAAATGGGAAATAAGCTTTGTGGCTCTATGAGGAAGGGGATTAACGACTGGAACGAAGGCAAAGGCTGTCCATCACCTGGACACTTTCCTACCATGACACTCTCGCTCACACACAGACTGAGCCAGAAGCAGGGTGAAGAGCTGTGGCCGGTCTAGGAGCAATTGATACTAGATGAGGTCATGATCCTCTCTGGCCTGACACTCTCCTCTGCATGGGCCAAGAGAGACCAGGGCAGTGACATATAAGATGTGCCCCGAGGCCTGGTCTACACTTAAGATTTCTGTAACGATGGTGTGTGTGTGGGGGGGGGGCCCTGTATTCACAGCTGAGGCGCCACTGTAATCACCCTTGGAATTCACACATCCCTGAGGCGTCTCACTGGGCTGCAGGTTGTGGAAATGTGGGTAGCAACGTTAGGTGTAAACAGGTTTCAGAGGTAGCCAGGCGAGTCTGGGTCAGCACAAACAACATGACGGATGCCTTTGCATTTTTTCTGGAAAATACTGGAGAAAGTTCTTCCTGATCGCAGCCTGAGCTGGAGATCCCGAGAGTGATGTCATGCGCCACAGGAGGTGTGGGTGGGTGGGGAGATGACATCACTTCCTGTCTGAAATCACACTGCTGTAAATGCAAAGGAAACCGATTTGAAGCATGTGTCTTGCTGTCAGGACTCCTGAAAATGTGCGGTCTGGGACTACCAAGGGACAACGTGATGTAGCCCAGCTGGGTTCCTGACATCAGATGTTTATTGTGGCACTATTCTAAGGAGCACTGAACATGAGGAATGGCGGGGGGTGGGGGCTTTTTGGTTTGAGCTTAGCTGGAAAGTTGCTGAATTGTTGGCTAGGCCAGGTAAGGGGAAGCAGACGAGCTGGCAACAGATCTCTGTAGCAATGGGACACCGCGCCACGGTGTCACTGGCTGTTCCAAGCCAAAACAAAGAAACAGTCAGGAAATGCCAAAGCTAACATTGCTCATAAAAGCCTTAACTCTGCCCCACAATGTGAGCAACGGAACTGTGTGAGTAGCTGATTTTTTTCAATTCACTCGCACGACTCAAAACAAAACAGAAACCTAACAAAAATTCATGTCGACCCAAACCAAAACCAATGATTTTCAGAATTATTAACTAATCAAAAAAGTTGGATTTTTTAGCTGAGTAGTTGATTTTGAGCATTTGTAACCTTTTTAAAACAAATAAAAGTAAAAGAAATGAAGGGTGGGAACACAAGGGAGTGGTGCTTCTAGAGCACTTGCTATGGATGGGGAAGATCCTGGTTTTAATGGTGTCTTTGGAGCCGGGATGCAGTTTTGCCTAGTCCCAAGGAAATGGTCTTTAACCACTAGGCTGCAGGCTGTCCAGTAGGGTGGAGGAGAAGTTGTCTCTTTCTCGCTGTAGGAGCAATTCCCCTTTGTGTCTCTTAGGGTAGGTCTACACGGCAACATTATTTCAGAATAACTTAGTCTGTGTCTACACAGCAGGCAGTTATTTGGAAATAACGTCGAAATACTGTCAGGCTGGAGGACTTCTCACTCCGACTCCCGTAACCCCCATTGTACGCGGAGGAAGGGCGGTCGGAGAAGAGCGCTCTGCTTCCAAGTAAGCACTGGGTAGATGCTCCCAATTTTGAAATAAGCTCCGCAATTGATGTTGCTCAGTTTGCGTAGCTTGTTTCGAGGTCAGCCCTGCTGTGTAGATGCATCCTAAGTGGGTTCCCAGGCTGGTCCCGCTGTGTCCCATTCTGAAGCCTGAAAGGTCCATGCATGTGACGGAAGCAGCTACAAACCTCCCGGAGAGCTTGTTTTGCTCAGCACAAGGCTGGGGCGAGTTGTCACAGGCTTTCACAGTCTGTCACAGGCCAGTTTTGGATATTCCGATGTACGCCCATGTGGTGTGTAGCTGCAGCACAGCATCCCTCCAGCCAGGCCGATTGTGACACCAGAGTAACTCCCCAATCGCCAGCACTACTCTACCGCTAATTTGCAAGCAACCATTCATGGGTTGTGTGAGTGACTGCACAGCGGGCAGATTACTTGGACTACAGAAATCTCCCAGTGCATACTAGATGCAAATGAACACACAACACAACCAGCATACACAACAACCCCCAATACACAGCACATGCCCCCATTCACTGCTCACACCAATCAAGAGACATTTTCCAGCACAACACAAGCCCTGCACAACAACCATAAACATCGTTCTGACGCCGAGCAGGCCTGAGTCAGGGTGACGTGATGGGCAGCGGGCGGAGAGCTCGGAGGTCCGTGGCCTGTGACTGCCCGGTTTTTCATTTCTCAGTCTTCACCTTTTCACACACAAGGCTTCACAAATTAGACTCGTCCGACAGCAGGACTTTCCGCCAATAAGAGCCGTTCTCAGGCTTGCTGGCCCACCAGCCTACTCTAGTGTACTCACAAGGGGGGGCAGAGCAGGGCTCCCGTCCCACTTTCAGAGCAGACTCACCCCACCCAGGTCGGTAGCCGAACTGCTCCGCTGCTGGCTCTGATGGGAGGGAGGTCCATCCCCATCCCCCATGTGTCCTGGGAATGGCCCACGGCTCTGTCCACACTGCCAGGATTCACGTGGCAAAGTCGCAGCATGACCCAGCAGTGGAGATGCAGCCTCTGACGGCAGAAGGTTTTTCCCCAGCACGGGAAGAAAACCACCCTCCCGCGTGAGGAAGCTAAGTTGGTGGAAACATTCTTCCGTCTGCCAGGCTGTCTCTGCAGAGGGTGTTGGGTTGCTTGGGCTCTGGCCGTGGGTACCTTACGCCTGTGAGCACCCCCACACGCTGGGGTGCAGTGCGGACTAGTGAGGGCCGGGTCGCCACCTGTCTGGCAACCGGGGTGCCTCACAATGCTCTGCTGCAGCCCGAGCCCCACGAACACTAGCCAGCAAGCCGGCCAGCCCTGAGCGTCTGGACCCAGCTGCAACCCGCCCGCCACACACCAGGCCCTCTGACTTCCACCAGCCATGGTTACTACCCGCGAGGGGATCCCAGCATGCTCCCCGCCCTGGCTCCCCCCGTGTGTGTTCAGCCCTCGCCTGGACAGTCCAGACACTGCCCCCGCGAGAGAGCAGTAGCCAGCAATTTGCTATTTCAACTGTTGTCACCCAAACGGCTTGGTGGAAACACAGCACTGGGCTAGTTTTGATTAAAGAATAGAAGAAGATTATTTACACCCGCACGAAGCATTAGCGTCAGAACTGGTGACAAGCGAAATAAAGATAAAACACTTTCCAAAGGGGAAAACTTAAACCGAACTTGGTCCAGGGTAAATTCACATAACCCCATGTGAGCCTGCAGGCCTCGGGGAGGGGCGCCTCCCCCTCGGGGTCAGTGGGCAGCCACTCCACCCCACTGCCCCTGCTTAGTCTCTCAGGGTATGTCTACACTACCACCCTAGTTCGAACTAGGGTGGTTAATGTAGGCAACCGAAGTTGCAAATGAAGCCCGGGATTTGAATTTCCCGGGCTTCATTTGCATCTTGCCGGGCGCCGCCATTTTTAAATGTCCACTAGTTCGGACTCCGAACTACCTAGTCCGTGCCACGTGTAGCTTTGGACACGGAGTCCGAAGTAGCGGCGCTTTAAAAATGCAAATGAAGCCCCGGAAATTCAAATCCCGGGCTTCATTTGCAACTTCGGTTGCCTACATTGACCACCCTAGTTCGAACTAGGGTGGTAGTGTAGACATACCCTCAGGGAATTAGCCGTGGCGTTCGGCTCTTCGGGGCCGGTGGCCCGTCGATGAACAGTCCAGGGCTCAGGCCCCTGCTCAGGGCGGGTGGCAAACAGGTAGACAGTTCTGAGCTCCAATCCTCGGGGCAGGCGGGGCAGCAAATGAAGAGTCTGGCGGCTCAGGCCCCGGTTCGGGGCGGGGCGGCGAGCGAAGGGTCCAGCAGCTCAGGCCCCGGTTCGGGGCGGGGCGGCGAGTGAAGGGTCCAGCGGCTCAGGGCCCGATTCAAGGTGGGGAGGCGAGCGAAGGGTCCGGCGACTCAGGCCCTGGTTCGGGACGGGGCGGTGAGTGAAGGTTCCGCGACTCAGGCCCTGGTTCGGGGCGGACGGCGAGCGAAGGGTCCGGCGGCTCAGGGCCCGGTTCGGGGCGGGGCAGCGAGCGAAGGGTCCAGCGGCTCAGGGCCCGGTTCGGGGCGGGACGGCGAGTGAAGGGTCCAGCGGCTCAGGGCCCGGTTCGGGGCAGCGCGGCGAGTGAAGGGTCCGGTTTGGGGCGGGGAGGGGAGCGAAGGGTCCGGCAGCTCAGACCCCGATTCGAGGCAGGACGGCGAGCGAAGGGTCCGGCGGCTCAGGCCCCGGTTCAGGGCAGGGTGGCGAGCGAAGGGTCCAGTGGCTCAGGGCCTGGTTCGGGGCGGGGCGGTGAGCGAAGGGTCCGGCGGCTCAGGTCCCGGTTCAGGGCGGGGAGGGGAGCGAAGGGTCCGGCGGCTCAGGCCCCGGTTCGGGGCGGGGTGGCAAGCGAAGGGTCCGGCGGCTCAGGGCCTGGTTCGGGGCGGGGCGGCGAGCGAAGGGTCCGGCGGCTCAGGTCCCGGTTCAGGGCGGGGAGGGGAGCGAAGGGTCCGGCGGCTCAGGCCCCGGTTCGGGGCGGGGTGGCAAGCGAAGGGTCCGGCGGCTCAGGGCCTGGTTCGGGGCGGGGCGGCGAGCGAAGGGTCCGGCGGCTCAGGGCCTGGTTTGGGGCGGGGCGGTGAGCGAAGGGTCTGGTGGCTCAGGGCCTGGTTTGGGGCGGCGAGCAGACGACAGTTCGAAAGCCAGGCCCTTGCCACAAGGCAAACAGTTCGGCAGTCTTGGGATGCGCACCCTGCAGGGTCCGGCAGGTGCAGGCGGCGGTGGGGTAACACCCGAGGGGGGAGACTGCCACCCAAGGGTGTGGTGGCAGGGGGGACGTGGGCCCCCTACTCTGCCATGTCCCAGCCAAGGGCCAGGTAAGCAGTCCCTCCAGGTCACCGTCCCATAGGGGCCCCGGCAGCCCAGGCCAGTCCTCTGCCTCTCCTGGGTCCAGCTCTTCCTCTGGGTGCACAGGGGGCTTCTGTCCCTTCCAGCACGGCCTTTTCTATCCCTGGCTCTGCCTCCTGGCTTCCAGTCAGGTGGGTCGTCAGGGTCAGGTGCTGCCCACCACGGCTCTGGGAGAGACACCTCCCGCTCGGGGTCGGAGGGCTGCCGCTCCTCCCCACTACGCCCCAGCAAGGCTGACGAGCAAATTCTCAGGTCAGGGCGCCTGCCCGTAGTCAAAGGGCTGGTTCCTTCGTCGTCTTAGGGGAAAGAGAGAGCTGGCCGAGAAAGGAAGAACACTTGTGGGGTTTTCCACTCTCTGGGATAGTCCAGTCACCCTTGAAATGCCCTTTCCCGAGGGGCCTGAGAGAGTTTATTCCTGCTGTGAGGACAGAGAGCAGGAGTCTCCTGTGAAGAGGGTCCATGTTGTTGGTTGTTAGAGCGCAGATCCATCCCTGTGCTGCCAAAGAATAGCCCTTTGACTGTGGATGGCCAATCCACTCTCAGGCCAGCTGGCTAGAGGACAACTTGTCGTGTGCCCGAGAAGCAGATTTGCCCCTCACTAGACTCGTAATGACACGTCAGTCGTAGTGTCAGCTCATGTTCCTAACTTTACATCCAACAGCAAGAAGTCAGGTGGCACCTTAAAGATGGTTACGGCTTGTTAGTCCGCACGGTGCCAGTGACCCCTCCGGGAAGCGCCGGCAAAGCTGCTAGACAAGATCAACCTCTGTGGTTCGGCAAATTCTCTAGGCCAGCACCAGTCAGTCGTAGGGGCCGGACTACAGAGGTTCAAGCTGTACGTGGCTAGGAGACCAGCAAAGGGCATCTTCGACAAGCAGGCGGTGCTGGTTAGAGTTAGAAAGGGCCACTCCGATGAGTGGGGCAGACCCCAGCATGAGGCTAGAGGCCTCTCTCTTGCCATCTTGGGAATGAGACGGAAGCCCTCCGCATGCGTCATCACTGAAGATCCCAGAGCCCTTTGCAGGAGAGCCAGCTCATTGTACCCAGAGACATGGCCAAGTTCTAGCTTCTGCTGCCAATTGAGTATGTCCCCTTCCCTTCCAGGCCTCAGCGCCTGCGTCACGTTCCTGAGCTGTATTCACGTTGGCGATGGCTGCATTGCAGAGGGGACGCGACCCCTGCACGTGGTGTGAGGCGCTGTCGGGGGAAAGATGCTACCTACGGCCACAGCCATTGGTGGGCTGTTGCGACTGATTTCTACTCAGAACAGATTGTGCCCTAGCAGAGCCTGAGGGGCAGGTGGCACCTGTCCTGGGGTCTAGGGAATGGCGCCACTGGATCCCAGCTCTGCGGCAGGGGTTGGTTCCTGAGAGCGCGGTGCGGTTCCCAGAACACGCCGTGCCAGCGGCAAAGCTAATGCGGAGCAGCGCCCTCACGTTCCCCGTCCGGAGGGGGTGACTTCACAATTGACGACAGCCCCGCTTGATTACATCACTTGTTTCACCCCTGCTTGTTTCTCATTACACAGTGGATGACAATGGAAGCCAACCCAGCCAATTCTCCATGAGTAGCAGATGGAGCCCCAGCCAGACAGCGCAAACTCCACCCTCTGCAGAGCCGGGAGGTAAACAACCCCATCCCCTACCTTTGGAGTTTTGCTAAATGCAAGCCAGGCTGGCTGCCATCAGGCCTTTCCCATTAGCTTGCATACAGCTCGGCAAATTGAATTTACTCGGCAAAGGGGATCCATATTTTTCATGCAATCCTGAAGTAATTGCTTGTGTCCAGCACTGGCTGGCCATGCCAAGAATACCATGTCTATAGAGCAACTCTCGCCACACACACTCTGTGTGAGGCACCTGCGTGGGATGGGTATGTACAGAGAAGCTGAGTGAATAATTTATCTATCTATTTTAGAAATGTGCATCTGTCTGCCTGTCTGTCCATGAGTCTGTTTGTTCAAAAACTCCTCCTCAACAGTAAGGCTATGTCTAGACTCCAGGCATCTTTCGGAAGAAGCTTTTCTGGAAGAGATCTTCCAAAAAAACTTTTTCCGAAAGAGCGCATCCACACTGCGTCCAGACTGAATGGACGCTCTCGCACATGTGAGCTGTGATTGCTATGGCAGAGTGGCTACCAGGGTACCTGTGCTTTTTCCTCTTTCCTCTTCTTCTAAAAGGACTCCCTCTTCCCCATCCACACATGCCTTTTTCCGAAAGAACTTTTTCCGAAAAAGGCTTCTTTCTCGTAGAAAGAGGTTTACCAATACCAGAAAAACCCCTGTTCTTTTGATTTTCTTTTGAAAGAACGCGATTGCACTGTGGACCTAAGTGAAGTTTTTCCAAAAAGACTCGGTAACATAGACATACCCTAAGAACGACGACCACCAAATTTGGGATACAGCTTCCTCTTATTGTAGCTTAAAGCAAGCTCATGGTTTGGTTGTGCCAGGACAATGGGATGCGCCTGAAGTTCAATTGTTTCCCATTAAATGGAAAGGGAAGGGTCTGGTAGGAGGGACAGTTATACTGTAGAATGACCACAGAGAGCAGCAAGGGGCCAGAAATGGGGACAAGGACAGCTATAACCCCATTGGGCCAGCAGGGGGAAGGAGTGGGGAAAGGAACAGCTAGCTATCGACTAGATATTTCAGAGAGTTTGTCTGTTTGTGTGTCTATCTGTCCCCCAGCCATGGAACATGCACCCCTCCCCTGGCTGTGTGGGTTGGAGCTGCAGTAGCCATGAAGAGGTGTTTCTCACCTGGCCCCAAGCTGCTGCTTGAGACAGGGCTGGGGTTGGCCTCTCTCCCTGAGGCAACCAACACCTTGAACCCCACATCTCCAGTCCCAGCTCAGAGCTATGATTTAAATGAAGAACAAAAACAGCAACACTGGGTAAATCTTCTAGTAGCAAATAATTTAGTGAATAAAGTCGGCCTCTTTCCCATTAGCACAAATATATTCCTTTGGCAGAATTGTTGTCTCAAATATTGGACAATATTTTTGTTGTTCACAACACGATCTTTGCGGGTGTCTGAAATGTGCACTCCGGGCTGTGTGGTCACACGAGTCTCACTGCACCGGTCTGTTCTCTGACTGGAGGAGAAGAACTCTTCTCAAGTCCAGAATGAAATGTGTGTCCCACGACTGTTCTGGAGGACTGGCTGAAAACGGGCTGTTCCCCAGACAGCCCTATCAGTCAGCTCACTAGAGCGGTCACAGGAAGGGGACAGGAAGCAGGCTTCAGTTTGGGGAGTTTTGGGTGGCTGAGTTTTCATATTCCACCCGGAGGCAATCACTCAGTGCCAGCGTCTGGCGTGCGCCCGGGGCTAGGGCTGAGGCAGGTTGGATCCTTACCGCCGCTGTACGGGAGGCTGGATCGCTGCGTACTGAGACACTAGATACTTTCTGAAAGAGACAGAGGTCATCCCGGTGCCTCCGAGCACCCAGGCACCAACTCTCACCTAAGCCTTAGAGTGGTTCATAACCTGGGGATCAGCGGTGTCCTGACACCTAACTCACGGGCAGGGCCTAGGGGATTGAGTTCTCAGGCAGGGCCTAAGGGGATCAGGCTCGCAGGCAGGGACTTGGCCCGAGAACACAGGAGAGCATGAGCATGTGTGAGGATGGCTCTGAGGCCGGCTGGCTACAGCCCTGCCCTGGGATGTGAGACCCAGGCTCCTGCCCCCCTCCAGTCACTCTTTGCGTGTCTATCCAACAGGAGCTGCTTCAGGACAGGAGAGTCCCAGGGAACCCCCGTCAGACGGCCCCAGAGCCCAGTGGTCAGGGCGCTGCCTCGCTCACGTACCTTCCCCACCACCCGATCCACGGCGCTAACATTAGAAGCATCACCCCCTAGCCCCTTGCAAGCACGGCAGCAGCTCTCACTCCGAAGAGGGCCCCTGCGAGGACACTGGCAGGGCCAGGCCTGGACGGAGGCAGCTCACTCGCACCCCTCCCCGCACCTCCCCTTGGCTGAGGCGGCTCCCTGCCTCGTGGGTGGGCTTTTCTGACTCACGGTCTAAGGTCTTTCCTCTCCCCAGGCACCGCAGAGGGAGCCTCGCTCAGGTTTTCTGAGCCACGGGGCTTCGCCTTGGCACCCCCCCGAACTCCAGACCGTCCTCCCCCGCGTGGCCCCTCAGCCCGAATTCCCCACGTCCTCCTCTTTCCTCCCTCTGCCAGGGCCTCAGGCGTGTCAGAAAAGCGTCTCTTGCCCACCCCCGCTGCATGGCGTCACCCCCGAGCCCTTCCCCCGGTGAGACTCACCTCAGCCCCGACCCTGTGCCCAGCCATTTGACTGGGGAGGGGCCAGGCAGCCCCGTTCTGCACCCTGCCCACTTGTGAAATGAGGGCTCGTTTTCCTCACGCATGGTGCGCAGCTCGCGAGAAGCCAGACAGCCTCATCCCGCCTGCACGGCTTTCAGATACAGGCTGAGCTGTGACAGACTCTCCCAGGGTTCCAAGGAGAGCGAGATACATTCATGGAGGTCAGGCCCATCTGTGGCGATTAGCCCGGCTGGGCGGGGAGGGGTCCCTGGCCTCAGTCTGCTTGGGGGTGGGAACGGGATCACAGGACGGTTCCCGGTTCTGTTCACTCCCTCTGGGGTGCCTGCATTGGCCGTTGGGGGCAGCCAGGGCCCTGGGCTGAACCAGCCTGGCTGCTCTGATGCTCACCTGGGTCAATGCGCGAGACCCAGACCTCTATCCGCTCAGTCCCGCTCCGCCTTCACCAAGGGAATCCCCCAAAAGCTTCAGGACAGGGACAGGCCTGCACCAGCCACACAGTGAAGACCCAACCGCACCCACTTGTGCAAGAGGCAGGAGTTACACTGACAGGAGAAGCCTCCCGCCAGCATCGTCCTGTCTGCACAGCTCAGGGGAGCAGACATTTTACACACCACTAGGCCTGCCAGCAGGGGGGAGGGGGAGTTGCCCCAGGGCCCAGGCTGCGTCTGCAGCAGCCAGAGCCCTGGGCCCTTTAAACCACTGCCGGAGCCCCACCTTGCACCCTCCAAGCAGCTCTGAGGACATGGAGAAGCAGCGCTGGGGGGGGGGGGGGGGGGGGGGGGGACTGGCTGCACCTCTTCAGCCTGAGGCCCCACCCTTCTGGGAGCATGCAACCCCCCTTTACCCAGGGCCAGATTAAGGGAGAAGGGGGGGCTAGCCGTGCAGTTGCCCAGCATGCCAACCTATGGGGGGCGCCTGATGGCAGCTGTAAGGGGCACAGCGTGCCAGGGGGCAGGGTCACGCGTGCACCATGCACCTGGGGGCAGAGCCGCACATGCGTCACGCACCCGCTGCCTGGGGCGCAGGAAGGGCTCGAGCCGGCCCTGCAGGGGCCCATGCAGGTGTATCCACCACCAGGCAGATCGGAACCTGGGACCTCTGGAGATTAGCGTAGGAGTCTCTGCAGCTTGAGCCATGAAGCCAGCAGCCTCTCGGCACAGGCTGGGGAGCTCCCTCGTTCTTACCTCTTGCTGTGCGCGTGGGGCCGTGACCCGCACTAGGTGTGTGGGTCACAGAGGCTGGCGGCGCCCCTGCGCACAGGTAGAGCAATGTACGTTTGTAGGGTAGCCCTGTCCTAAATCGCTCAGCCAGCGCCGGGTTGCAGAGCTGTGGGAATGGCTCACAGATGTCTTTTATTCCATTCATTTCGGTTTGCATAAACTATGAGATAGTTTCCATTTTACTCCAGCTCTGCC
Organism: Pelodiscus sinensis; assembly: GCF_049634645.1. NCBI lineage: Eukaryota > Metazoa > Chordata > Testudines > Trionychidae > Pelodiscus > Pelodiscus sinensis. Next base: position 25,823,668 of record NC_134729.1, on the reverse strand, counting down.
TAAGATTCGTCACCGTCCTTCGCACACATCACCCACCCGCTGTCAGCTTGCCAGAGCCTTTGCTGGGTTATTTTTGCAACCCCTCTGCCAGAAGGAGCCAGCAGCTGCCAGGGCCGGGTTCTTTATCTAGTGGCTTCTCTCCAGCCATCCCACACAGAACTGGCTTGAGCCCCCGGCTTGGTAACCTGGGAAATTCACCCCCCCCCCCCCGCCCCGGGTGTCTCTGTGAGGCTGCTTCCCCACACGCACACACAGAGCCTGAGTGTAGGAATGAAACTTGTAATAAGTCACTTGGCATTCACTGTGCGACACGGCACCCAGACTTCATCACTAAACCCACGGGTACCAGCCCACCCCACGCAGGCTGGGCAGCGTCCAGCCCTCGCAGGCCCTTTGCTGCCCTTGGTCAGAGGTGCAGCCACAGAGTCACCTCCCATCCTGAGTGGCGGGAAGAAGGAGGCATCTCACTCCGCTCACAATGCAGGTCGCATCTCTCATGGCCAGCCCTGCCACCCACTTCTTGGCTGCGATTTCTGCCCATCAGGACTTAGCAAGCAGGGTAGAGAAACAACCCCCACGCCAACACAATTAGCATACGAAGAGAGGCTCCTAATTTAGCTCTGTTCTTGGGAGGGAGGGAACCAGTCCAGGAAGGGGGCACAAAGCAGTCTCCAGACCCAATTAACCTTCCCTTCCCTCCCACGGAGCTCAGAGAGTGGAGCCCCTGCTAACAGTGATCCCTGTCCTTGGAGTAATGTAGCACAGCCCTGCTGTTCTCTATCCCCCAATTTATGGACATTGGTGTAAGCAAGGGCTGAACTACTGCTTGCTATCAGCCAGCTGAAAGGAGAGAGCTGCCCTGGGGGTGGGTATGCTCACTCAAATGGGTTAGTGCTGCAAGATAATTAACTGTGAACTGTTCATACGTAAATACAGCTCATGCCAGGAGGGGGAAGGAATCCGAGGTGTGGTTCTGTAAATCCAATTCAGCCAGGGCTGATGGAGGATCAGTGTTGGAATGGAATGTGATGTGTTGTAACTCATTTGGGGCTGTTGTGGGGGTCACAAATCATGCTACCCCTAAATGTGGGAACTGTAAAATATGATACCAGTGCTTGCAGGAGAGACACCATCCTTGTAAGAGGTCTCAGAGGAACAAGCCTCCCCCTTTCAGAGTTGAGTGAATGGGGCTGGGGGAAAGGGCTTGAGCCAGCTGGCTTCATGCTGGCCAGGTGTGAGCTGTAAGACTGGTTCAACCTGCCTTTTCCTCCCTTGGTCTAAGGATAGACCTAAAGCAGACTCCATCAGGAGCCTTTTTGCTAGTCCTGTGGAAGCTGGAATCTCTTGCCAGCCTAGATGGTGGCTAAAGAGTTGAAATCACTAACAGCTGAAGTCACTGGTTTGGCCTGGAGCCAGACCCATTGCAGCCAGCAGAGCGGCTGGCGGGAACGGGTGGCCGGAAGGAGCAGTGGCAGGCGGCCAGCAGAGCGGCTGGCGGGAACGGGCGGCCGGTAGGAGCGGTGGCAGGTGGCCAGCAGAGCAGCTGGCAGGACCGGGCGGCCGGTAGGAGCGGTGGCAGGCGGCCAGCAGAGCGGCTGGCGGGAACGGGTGGCCGGAAGGAGCGGTGGCAGGTGGCCAGTGGAGCGGCTGGTGGGAACGGGCGGCCGGTAGGAGTGGTGGCAGGCGGCCAGCGGAGCAGCTGGCAGGAACGGGTGGCCGGTAGGAGCGGTGGCAGGCGGCCAGCGGAGCGGCTGGCAGGAACGGGAGGCCGGTAGGAGCGGTGGCAGGCGTCCAGCGGAGCGGCTGGCAGGAACGGGCGGCCGGTAGGAGCGGTGGCAGGCGGCCAGCGGAGCAGCTGGCAGGAACGGGCGGCCGGTAGGAGCGGTGGCAGGCGGCCAGCGGAGCGGCTGGCAGGAACGGGAGGCCGGTAGGAGCGGTGGCAGGCGTCCAGCGGAGCGGCTGGCAGGAACGGGCGGCCGGTAGGAGCGGTGTCAGGCGGCCAGCGGAGCGGCTGGCAGGAACGGGAGGCCGGTAGGAGCGGTGGCAGGCGTCCAGCGGAGCGGCTGGTGGGAACGGGCGGCCGGTAGGAGCGGTGGCAGGCGTCCAGCGGAGCGGCTGGTGGGAACGGGCGGCCGGTAGGAGCGGTGGCAGGCGTCCAGCGGAGCGGCTGGTGGGAACGGGCGGCCGGTAGGAGCGGTGGCAGGCGTCCAGCGGAGCGGCTGGTGGGAACGGGCGGCCTGTAGGAGCGGTGGCAGGCGGCCAGCGGAGCGGCTGGCGGGAACGGGCGGCCGGTAGGAACGGTGGCAGGCGGCCAGCGGAGCAGCTGGCAGGAACGGGCGGCCGGTAGGAGTGGTGGCAGGTGGCCAGCAGAGCGGCTGGCGGGAACGGGTGGCCGGAAGGAGCGGTGGCAGGTGGCCAGTGGAGCGGCTGGTGGGAACGGGCGGCCGGTAGGAGTGGTGGCAGGTGGCCAGCGGAGCAGCTGGCAGGAACGGGTGGCCGGTAGGAGCGGTGGCAGGCGGCCAGCGGAGCGGCTGGCAGGAACGGGAGGCCGGTAGGAGCGGTGGCAGGCGTCCAGCGGAGCGGCTGGTGGGAACGGGCGGCCGGTAGGAGCGGTGGCAGGCGGCCAGCGGAGCGGCTGGCAGGAACGGGCGGCCGGTAGGAGTAGTGGCAGGCCGTCAGCGGAGCAGCTGGTGGGAATGGGTGGCCAGTAGGAGTGGTGGCAGGCGGCCAGCGGAGTGGCTGGCGGGAACGGGCAGCCGGTAGGAGTGGTGGCAGGCAGAGCAAATGGACCACAGGAGCAGCTCAAAGGTGGCATGGCCTCAGGCTCAAGGAGTGGAGTCCTCAGGGTCCACACTGACTGGGCAGAGCTGTAAGTGGAGCGTTTGAAGTGGGGTACGGAGAAAGTTTGCGTAAGCGAATGGGGCCCTGACCTTGTTGGACTGGTGCGCCCGAGGGGCAAAGGACATTGCTCAGTCCCTTGGAGCTGGGATGGTTACTCGTGGGGGGTTGGGAACTCTGTTGTGGTGTTTTCCCAAGTTCATGCCATGTGACTTCTCTCTCTCCTGCGTTAAAAGCTTATTTTCCACAACGGACTCTGTGCGTGCGAGTGGGGAAGCATTGCTGCTCAGAGGCGCCCAGGGGTGTGGGAATTTCCCAGGCTACTGGGTGGGAGCTTGAGCCAGTTCTGTGTGAGATGGACCCGAGCTATTGAACCCGGCCCCGGCTGCTGCCGGCCCTACCCGGTAGAAGGGTTACGTTGGGAGTTGGGGTTAGGTCACAAATCCAGTTGATTACAGTGAGCAGAATACCCCTCCTTGCACTGAATAGCTAACACACCTAAGCAAAGCAGGAGCAAACTGCACCTCCCCCGGCTTTCTCTCCTGTTGCAGCTGGCTGGGCGGGATGCGTTCCTTCCCATCCTGCTTGGATTTAGTGCGCACGGTATGTTCCCCTTCGGCTCCCCCCACAGTGACAAGCACTAATTCCTTCTTGATTGCTTCTGCTACTGCCTGAGACGGGCTGGAGACTTTCCAACCAGAAATAATGGCTGACCTCTGCCCAGAGGGGCATCTCATGCAGAGTCCTGTGGCTGCCCACAGACCATGCGTATGGCTCGCGCTCGGCTGTGGCTACGGACGTTGCGCGCTCAGGGCTCTGATTCAGCCTGGCAGGCCAGAAAGCTTCGTTTTGCCTGAGCAGGCTACAGCCCCTTGCGCAGCCGAGAGATCTCGCTGAAACCAAGTGGACTCAGGCCGGGTCTCTGGGCTTTTCAGGAGCCGGGGCGGGGGAACCTCTGCCCTGGCTTTTGGCGGCAGCAAAGGGTGAAGGAAGGGAACGCAAACTAAGCAGGCAGAGCAGGAGGAAAGAAACCAGCCCCTGGCAGGGAAGGGGGAATCAGTGAAACTTCAAACACCTCAACGTCTCTTTCTGCCTGCGGGAGAGGGGCACGGGGGGAACCGTCCATCGAGCAGCTCCCCGCTAATGCTCCATTCATGCCTGCGCCCCCCACCTCACCCCCCCCCCGGTGACACGGCCCCGCAGCTGAGCGGCGGAGCAGAGCAGAGCAGGTCCCTGCAGGCAGCCGGGCCTTTGTGGCCTGTGACCTCAGGCGAGGAAGAGGTGTTGAAAGGAGGAAAATGCGGCGGGAGAGCCCGGAGGTCGGGGGATGTGGAGAGAGGAAGCCTGAGAGCAGCGTCCTAGCCAAGCAAACCTCAATGCGCCCTTTGTAACCAGACCCTTCCCTGTGACTCCTCTGCCCCTCCAGCCCGGACAGTGGTTGCTGGGGACTAATTGAACCCTGCTTCCCAGCCCTGCCCATTGCACGGAGAGGAAGCTGGAAGAAGGCGGCTGCTGTCTCAGGCAGCGCAGCCCAGCTGCTCGCGGAGGGTGCCGGGCGCTGCAAGCTGGCAAGGCCCCTGCCTCCGGCGCAGAGAAGAGCAGCAGCTGCAGCCAGGGTGGAAGCGAAGGGCCCTTCAAGCCAATGGGGGGAGGGATGTAAAATCCCACTGAATTAGTTAACTGGTTCAAGTTTCTGTTTACCCAGTGTGACGGGGCAGGCACAAGGCCCGCGCCGCCCCGCACTGAGAAGGGGAGTCCGGGAACAGGAATCCCGGCCGAGACGGCCGTCGGCCCGCCGCGTTCCCCGGCGCTGGGCGATGACGTCACCGAGAGCGACGGGGAGAGCGCGGGGAGGGGCGGGGCCGGGAGTCACGGGAGCACGCCGGCCCCGGCGTCCGGAGGGGAGCGGGATATTCAAAGGGCCCCGGACCATGGACCGGAGGAAGGGAGTGCTGGAGGCAGGACGGAGGAACCGGGTCTGCTGGGAGACTCGGGAAAGGAGAAACAGTACTCGCGGTGGCGGAAGCCTCCCCCGCGACAGGGACTCCGGGTGAGTCTATCCCCTTGCTGGGGGGAACGCGCCGAACAACCGGCCGGGAAGAAGTGACCCAGGGCGGGGCCGTGGACCCCGCGAGTGGAGGGTTTGGGGGGAACGTAACCCCCTCCACTGACTAGGGACTAGCGTCCCCGTCTTAGGGCCCTGGGTCGGGGCTCGGAGTGAGGGAGGGCCCGAGCCCCCTTCCCGGCGCCTGCGAGCCAGGGCGAGCTCCGGCAGCCCGCACGGTCGGCCGGGAGCTACCATCGGCCAGAGGGCCAAGAGCCCGATCAGCTAAGAAAGGACGAGGGTCACCCGAACTCGGGGGGACCACCAGGGCAGAGGGTTACACGTGGTGGAGAATGTGGGCATGACCTGAGCCCCGGTTAAGGGGGCACATATATACTCACTCAAAAAAAAAAAAAAAAAAAAAAAAAAAAAAAAAAAAAAAAAAAAAAAGAGAGAGAGAGGAAAGGGGGCCTAGAGGTAAGGGAGCGAAACAGGTCGGTCCTCCCAGGGGTAGGGTCCTTCCTCGGGTTATAACAAGCTAATTTCCCCAGGGATAATGGAGCTGAATAAGGTAGTGGACTGGCTAATAGATAACCAGAAGCAGTGGCAGCAGCAGCAGTCGCAGGCGCTGCAACAGGTCCTGGATAAGCTCCAGGAGCATCAAGCGGCAACTAGCATGGCCGGTGGGGGCGCGACACCAGCGGGAAACGACGAAGACGTAGTGGGCCGCCAACTCCCCATCAGGTTGACGAAGTTGGGCCCTGAAGATGACCCCGAGGCCTTCCTGGTAACCTTCGAACGGGTGGCGTTGGCGGCGAAATGGCCACAGGACCAATGGGCAACGCTCCTAGCTCCCTACTTGTCCGGGGCGGCCCAACTGGCTTACCGAGGAATGTCCGCAAGAGACGCGTTATGCTACTACAAGGTAAAGGAGGCCATCCTAGATCAACTAGGGATCTCCCCGGAATTCCACCGGCAAAAGTTCCGCGAGGCCCGGTACGGCCCAGGCGAACGCCCGCGGGCCGTGGCGCAGAGGGTACGGGAAGCGGGGATGCGCTGGCTGGAACCTGAAAATAAGTCCGGAACGCAAGTGGCCGAGGCGGTGATCTTAGAACAATATGTGAAGATCCTCCCAGCCGAGGGGCAGCGGTGGGTGAGACGACACCTCCCAGAGACTCTCGAGGAAGCCATCACCTTGATGGAACGCTTCCTGGCAGCCGAAGGAACAGAAGCGCCGCGCCCCCGCACCGGGACACGAGAACCACATTCAGGAGGCCTGGCCCCGGCGAAAAGTGGCGCAAAGACATACAGCCCCAGAACACCGGCAGGCCCAACCATGGGTCGAGGACTGGCACCCCGTTGGGACCACCCGGAGGGACGAACCCCAGAGGCCGGAGGGCCAACCGGAGTGACGGAGAGGAACCCACAACCCGAAGGAGGAACCAAAGGAGCCTGCTACCAGTGCGGACAGGAGGGGCACTTCAAGAAAGACTGCCCCATGATGGATTGCACCTTCGGGCAAGGCCCTACGCGAAAGGTAACCCGGGGCGAACAGGGGCGGAGGCAAATGTTGCATGAGATAAGGGTTAATGGACGCCGGGTGAAGGCGGTACTAGACTCCGGGTGCGGGCAAACGATAATCCGAGCCAACATCCTGGGACCCCAGGTGCCCCGGGGGCCGAGGGTGTACATGAAATGTGTACATGGGGATATCCACCCCTATGCGACGACAAGGGTGGAAATGGATGATGGGAGGATAAGGGACTCATGTATTGTCGCAGTGAGCCCCAATCTAGCATACCCCGCATTGCTAGGCAGGGATTGGCCCGGACTGGGGTACCTACTAAGTAATTGGGGGTTGGAACAACGGAGCAAGGAGGGGGAAAGGGACAAAAACCCCAGGTTTGCAGCTCACGGGGAGGAAGTAGACGACCCAGACGCCGGAGAGGAGGGGACGAACGGGACAGAGACACCAATGCCCCACCTGGACCTGGACGAAGGCGATTTCCTCGCACTCCAGAGAGAGGACCCGACCTTGCAACACGCGTGGGCGCAGGTAGGAGAAGCCAGAGACCCCGGAAGAGGGGGACAGGGTCCCCGGTTCGAGGTGCACCAGGATCGCTTGTTCCGGGTCACTCCGCACGAAGGGGGGACGGAGGAGAAGCACCAGTTGCTCGTACCAAAGCCCTACCGGGAGGGGGTGCTAGAGATTGCCCACGATCACACCTGGGCTGGACACCTAGGAACAGAAAAAACACAACACCGGGTGCTCCAGAGGTTCTATTGGCCTGGGGTATATCAGGACATAAAGAATTATTGCGCCTCATGCCCCCAGTGCCAAAAGACATCACCTACAAGGGTGCCTCCGGCGCCTCTTATACCTTTACCCATCGTAGGGACGCCTTTCGAGCGTATCGCACTAGATCTGGTGGGGCCACTAGAAAAGTCCAGCAGGGGCTATATTTACATACTCGTCATTATAGACTACGCCACGCGATTCCCCGAAGCCGTCCCCTTAAGACGAGCAACCGCGGGGGCGATAGCTGAAGAGTTAATGAGACTATTCTCGCGGGTAGGCCTACCAAAGGAACTATTGACAGACCAGGGGACGAATCTAACGTCCCGAATAATGACAGAGTTATGCAAGCTTTTACAGGTACGAAAACTACGGACGTCGGTATACCACCCTCAGACAGACGGCCTTGTGGAAAGATTCAATCGTACCTTGAAGGAGATGTTACGAAAATTTGTCAAGGAGGATCCGCGGGACTGGGACCAACTACTACCCGCTCTGATGTTCGCGGTACGTGAAGTCCCCCAGGCGTCGCTAGGCTTCTCGCCATTTGAACTGCTGTACGGGAGGCAACCCCGAGGGATCCTAGACCTGATAAAGGAGGGATGGGAAGAACAGAGAACACCGGCCCTGGGAGTCGCCCAGTACGTGGGCAAGTTAAAAGGAAACCTCCGTCGGTTGGCGGAATGGGCCCAGGAGAACCTGAAGAAAGCCCAAGAGAAACAGCAGGCCCACTATAATCAAAGGGCCCAGGTAAGGGCGTTCACACCGGGGGACCTAGTCCTACTCCTGCTCCCTAAGGGAGACTCCAAGCTAATGGCCAAATGGCAGGGACCCTTTAAGGTAGTGCGACAAGTGGGACCCGTAGATTACGAGGTGTTGATTAACAGCAACCGAAAGGAGACACAAGTCTATCATATAAATTTACTAAAAAAGTGGAACCCGCGGGAAGCGCTCCTAATAGACCCGCAACCCCGAGATATCGAATTCGGGCCCTGGGGGGAACCGGAGGTAGGGGTCGGTCAGGCCCAAACTGGGGAGGGTCTGTCACCCACCCAACGGGATCAAGTGAGGACGGTCCTGCGGCAGTTCCAAGAGACCTTGACCAGCCGACCGGGGCAGACACAGGAGGTCTACCATGAGATAGCAACGGAGCCTGGCAAGATAGTCCGAGACCACTTGCGGCCCGTACCCCGGAAAATGTGGGATACAGTGCAGAAAGAACTGCAGAAGATGCTAGAATGGGGGGTGATTCAGGAATCCCGCAGTGAGTGGCGGAGCCCCATAGTGTTGGTCCCAAAACCAGATGGGACCACTAGATTTTGTATAGATTTTCGAAAGGTAAACGCCATATCACGATTCGACGCGTATCCCATGCCGCGCGTAGACGAGTTACTTAACCGGGTGGGGAAGGCCCAGTACTTGTCAACAATAGACTTAACAAAGGGATATTGGCAAATACCCCTGTCCCCCGAAGCGCAGAAGAAGACGGCGTTCGCCACGCCCTTCGGACTATACCAATTCTTAAACATGCCATTCGGCTTACAGGGAGCGGCCGCTACCTTCCAGAGACTAATGGACCACCTGTTGCGGGACCACCACGAATACGCCGCCGCCTACATAGACGATATTGTCATTTTCAGCAGGTCCTGGGAGCAACACCTCGAACACATCGCGGCCGTTCTAGAGACACTCAGACGGGCGAACCTGACGGCTAACCCAAAAAAGTGTCATTTTGGGGAACGAGAAGTCTCTTACCTAGGATATACAGTGGGGCGGGGCAGGCTTAAACCCCTGCTGAGCAAAATCCAGGCAGTTCGGGATTATCCGGTCCCCGCCACGAAGAAACAGGTCCGCCAGTTCCTCGGGCTAGCCGGATATTACCGACGGTTCGTAGATAACTTTGCGACGGTAGCCGCACCCCTAACGGACCTCACCCGGAAGGAACAGCCCCAAAATGTGAAATGGACGGAGCAATGCAACAATGCATTCGAAAGACTAAAATATGAGCTCACTCATGCCCCAGTGTTAATTCAACCCGATTTTAATAAGCCATTTATCTTACAGACGGACGCGTCGGACCTGGGACTGGGAGCGGTACTCGCCCAGGAAGAGCAAGGGGCCGAGCACCCCGTGTTGTACCTGAGTCGCAAATTGTTCCCACGGGAAAAAGCCTACGCTACCATTGAAAAGGAAGCCTTGGCCCTTAAGTGGGCCGTTGACTCTTTACGATATTTCCTTTTAGGTGCCGAGTTCACGCTGGTAACGGACCACGCCCCCCTCCGATGGATCCAGGGGATGAAGGATACGAACCCCCGTATAATGAGATGGTACCTGAGCCTGCAACCCTACAAATTTGAAGTAAAACATAGGTCAGGTAGTGCAAACGAGAATGCTGACTGTTTGTCGCGGGTGCCAGAAAGGGGGGCCGGGGGGGAGGCGGGGGTAGTCAGGAGCCTAAGGGGGGAGGGATGTGACGGGGCAGGCACAAGGCCCGCGCCGCCCCGCACTGAGAAGGGGAGTCCGGGAACAGGAATCCCGGCCGAGACGGCCGTCGGCCCGCCGCGTTCCCCGGCGCTGGGCGATGACGTCACCGAGAGCGACGGGGAGAGCGCGGGGAGGGGCGGGGCCGGGAGTCACGGGAGCACGCCGGCCCCGGCGTCCGGAGGGGAGCGGGATATTCAAAGGGCCCCGGACCATGGACCGGAGGAAGGGAGTGCTGGAGGCAGGACGGAGGAACCGGGTCTGCTGGGAGACTCGGGAAAGGAGAAACAGTACTCGCGGTGGCGGAAGCCTCCCCCGCGACAGGGACTCCGGGTGAGTCTATCCCCTTGCTGGGGGGAACGCGCCGAACAACCGGCCGGGAAGAAGTGACCCAGGGCGGGGCCGTGGACCCCGCGAGTGGAGGGTTTGGGGGGAACGTAACCCCCTCCACTGACTAGGGACTAGCGTCCCCGTCTTAGGGCCCTGGGTCGGGGCTCGGAGTGAGGGAGGGCCCGAGCCCCCTTCCCGGCGCCTGCGAGCCAGGGCGAGCTCCGGCAGCCCGCACGGTCGGCCGGGAGCTACCATCGGCCAGAGGGCCAAGAGCCCGATCAGCTAAGAAAGGACGAGGGTCACCCGAACTCGGGGGGACCACCAGGGCAGAGGGTTACACCAGTTAACCGATTAAACAGGGATGTTCTGGGGAGTCACTGTGCACGGGGGCTGGAGTCCCCACTCCGGTGGGCCCCCTGGGGCTGGAGCAGCCTCTGCCCACTCCACACCCCTCCCCCGCTTTACTGGTTAACCAGTCACGTCCCTACTGGGCTTTGGCGGGCTCCCGCAGAAGGGTCGCGAGGGCAGAGATGGCGCTTGCTGGAGTCGGGCCCCTGGCAGACGGCGCAAAGCCCAGGCTGGGCGAGGCCGTTGGGGTCTTCCAGAGGGCCCAGGTGCGATCCCGCCTCTCGGCCATACACGACGTACCGGAAGGGGGGCCATGATAAGACAAGCCAGGTCCCCTTGCCCCCTCTTCCCAGGGAATGCAGAGCCGGCCGCCTCTGAATCCCTGCCCCTGCCTCTCCCAGGGCCAGAGTAGAGCGTTGCTTGGGAGACCCCCCTTCCCCCCCCTGTTAAAAAGGGCAGGGGCGGCTCCTTCCCATTCCCACCCTCTCCTTCCAGTTTCAGGTAACGGCCCAGCCTCCGAAATCCTCCCTTTGGGCTGAGCCTCTGCCGGCCTGGCCGGTCGCTTACACGGGGATGCAGCTTTCAGTGCTGAACGGACGCACTGGGTCAGCCAAAGGTCCCTCTGGCCCAGGGGCCTGTCTCCTGACTGGCCACGTCCTTGGCTCTTGGCACATACCTAGGTCCCGGTGTCGTTCCTCCTCTTCACATACACGTGCACCCCCCCCCTCCCCCCACACACACACAACAATTCAGTTTGCTCAAGTCTGATAAGCACCAACCCGGCTGCGAAATGCTCCCCCGTCCATGGCTGCATGGAGGCTGCACTGCCAGAACATCGACCTAACTCTCCCTCCAGTCATAACAATTAGCGGCAGTTAGTTACTAACTTTGCTTAATTGCAACACCAGTCCTTCCAGTGACCTCAACTCCCAGAGTCTGAAACTCCGCGGGGGCTCTGAAGAGTTCGTAATGAGCCATTTGTGAGCTGGAGGGACCCACCAGCCAGGAGACTGAAAGAGGATCCCTGGCAAATTCCTTCTTTTCCCTTCATCCTTCAGTCTGAACTCATCCATTAATTAGCAGAGAATGCCAGCCCCCTGGGCAAAGTGTAGCTAACCCTTTGATAGAGCCGGCTGTTGGCAATGACAGCGACAGGCATCGCTTTCAGCCCCTCCTGTAGCGCGCCTAGCAACACTTAGCCTTTCCATAAAGCTTTGCCACCAAGTATTCTCTCCAATGTGCAAATGGGGCAAATCAGTCAGGCAAGCCCTGCTGAGCCTGGTGTCTCTAGCGCCCTGAAGCCACCTCTATACTTCTGCACCAGAGATCAACCCTCTGGTGCTCAATGTAGTGGGTCTAGTTAAGACCCTCTAAATCAAATGCTGAGGGCACCCCTGGTCGGCACTGGTACTCCTCCAGTTGTGAGGAGTAACAGAAGCCAATGGGAGCATTTCCCACAGTGAAGATGGTGCCAAGTTCGGCTTAAGGTACATTGCCTCCAGTTGGCGTTGCATTCCTTAAGCCAACCTTCTGGGTCTAGTGACCTGCTCTGAGAGTCTCTGGGCAGTATGAGGGTAGCATGACTGCTCTGCAGGGACATTTGCTGAGATGAAGGTTGGTGATTTATCTCCCTCGACAGGGTTTCTTCACTGCAGAACGTGAGGGTAGGTCTACACTTCAATGTTAAATGGGAAAAAGAAACGTATCTTTTCTGATTTACATTCAAAAGAGGCTCTTTCGAAATCTGGCGCATCTACTCGAAAGAAAGTGCTCTTTCGACACATCCCCTATTCATCGTAGAACGAGGTTTACAGGGATGGCGAAAGAGCACGGCCACTTTTTTCAGAATTTTTTCAAAAAGGCAGAAACATTCCCTGGCCGCAGCATGGCTTTTCTGGAATACCTCTGTGTTTTTAAATCAAAGGCTGCAGCCTGAGATAACGATGGGGAGAGGCTCATACCCAGCCTTGCCCCTTCCACCCCAGACCCCGCCCCTTCTACCCAGGCCTTGCCCCATCCACCTCAGACCCCGCCCCTTCTACCCTGGCCCCGCCCCTTCTGGGGTGGAGCTAGCCCATGACCATGTACCAAAGTTCACTAAGTGGCCCCCGTGTGAAATGATTGCCCATCCCGGTCTAAACGGTGCCTCATCCTGCCATGCGGGCGAGGGACTGGACTTGATGCCTCTCGAGGTCACTTCCCGTTCTAGGTTTCCATGATTCCAGGAACCAAGGCACAATGAGGGAAGGGGGAGGGAGCAAGGGGGAGTGTTGCACGTGGAGAGCAGGGGGCACAAGGACATGTGTGAGCGGCATGGGGAGCTGAGGCACGAGGGGTGGAGGGAAGTGTGCACGGAGGGGACGGCGGGCGTGCTGGGGCAGGGAAGTGTGAGGGGGCTGTGCAGGGCAGAGGGGAGAAGGGTTCTGCCATTTTTAATTTGCAATCTGGGAAATCTGCGGCCCGGCTGGTTTTCATGCCGTGTCGGCCAGGCTCTCTGCACCACTGTGCAGGGCTTGCTACCTTCTGGCAAAGCTCTCCCCTACTCTCGCCGGGCATCAGTACCTTCCTCCTGAGAAGGGTGAGGCATGCCCTGCTCCACCAGGCTGCCCGTCACCCCCTTCCCACTCCGCCCCGGAGCCCACACGCTCCCCTCTCCTGCGGGCCTGCCTCCCGGGGCAGTGTGCCCTGCTGGGATTCATGGCCCCGCCGCTCTGTACTCGGCTCACCCCCAGCTCTGATTAGAACAATGGAAACTGGCCCTGGGGGTGCCGTCTGGCCGGCGTGGGCAGGCGGGTTAATCTGCCCTCCAGGGTTCCTTGCTGGGCGAGGGGAGGGCCTGAGCTTCTCTCTCCTTTAGAGCCCTGGCGTTTGAGCGTCCCTCTGCACGTGTCATCCGCAAATTGTATCTGCTGCGGAGCTGCCCGTTGGCCTGTGCTGGCCGGATCCCTCTGACATTAACAAGCATCGTGACGGTTACTCCTGCAGCCATCACTAGCCTTTTGTCATGGTGACAATCAGCCAGTTTCTAAATCAAAGCATTTCCTTCTGATTTCAATCCCTTTAACCTTAAACAGATGCAACAAAAGAATTTCACTGTGCAAAGGAACAACTAAACGTTCCACCAAGGCTGAGACATTTCGACACCATCCATACTGTTCCGCCGCTTGTTCTCCATTCAGTTGTGTCCAAAGGGCGTATGTCAGCGTTGACAAACATGCCAGAAGTCCTCCCCAAGCGCCGCAGAGCCGCCATTCCACCCAGCTTGACTCCTGACTCGGCGCCATCTTGGGGAGCAGCCCGTAGGTTTACCAGGGAAGAGCGGGGCCCAGGAGCGGTGTGGCGGAGCGAAGGGGGAATGTCCATTTGTGTGTTGCAGAGCGGTTTGAACGTCGCCCCGTGTGTGAGTTGCAGCGTTCCAGTTTCCCAGAGGCTGCCATGGCTCCCGCCCTGCTGTGTGACGAGATCTCTGTCTCTGTTCTTCTCCCTTCCTGCAAGCCCATTGTGAGGCGCTCTCGCCTCAGGCCTCTTTTGGCATCGCCGACACGGTTCTCACTGGATCTTTGTTTCAACCTCTGCGCCCAGTTGTGTCCCTGGTGCTTGTCCTGGTTTCATTTCATATCGTTATTTTCTGCCCGTATTTCTAACCGTTGTATCATAGGCAGTGGGCGAAGCTGTTGCTTGGGGAGGCAAGCTTTATCCCAGGATGTGCCCCCCCCCAAATTCCACCCCTGCTCCACCCCAGACCTCACCCCTGCTCTGCCCAGGCTCCGTCCCTCCCCACTGCTTCACCCTTCTCTCCCCATCCCTGCTCACCCCCTTGCAGCCAGATCCTGAACCCAAATGTAGCAAACGACATTGGGGGGAACCCCCTCCCCACTCTTCTACACTTTCTTTCTAAAGACAATGGAGCATGTTTTCCACTGCCTGCCAGACTGAGAAGACTGGACACGCAGAAAGTACCTAATTAGAAACACCAAATTTGGCAGGCTTTTTGACATAGCCTGAAGTTTGTCAGATTTATTTGCAAAAACTTTGTAGTGAGGGCAAGTCGGCTGTGCTGCTGAATACAACATTAACTGTTATGGAATACATGATGCAGCCCTTCTCTGTTTTACATTTTCTTAATCAGAATTTCTAAGCTGATTTTTATATTTTAAATGCACACTTAAGCCTTCATAAAGTAATCATTCCAGATTCCTACGTCCTTAACACACTGAAACAAAGACATTATTTTAAATTAATCAAAGTGGTTAAGTGTGTTCAAAAAGGGAACACTAATTTATTTTGTGTGATCTCCATAAAATAGACATGTTTATGAAATTGCACCATCTGTTTATATTAAAAAATATGTTCCCAAAGATTTTAGGCATAACAAAGGATAATATATCTTACTAGGGCACTGATTTTGGTGAAGGGTTCTCTTACAACTAGTTAATCAAATAGAAGCCAAGAAAGGGATACTCAGTTGTCCAGCTATCTGAAATAAAAGGGGTGTTGTCCCTTTAAGGGCTCTCTTCCAGAGTGGGATGAAGGGAGAAAGATTACAGCAGTGATAGACAGAAAGGACAGGAAGACTTTGGAAGCAAGGGGTTTTTGTACTATAGTGATTACAATTTTAGATACAATTGGTCTTTTGAAGAATTCAGTTTAAAAATTAAATGTTTGAAGATCCAAGCATTTAAGGCTAAAGATGACTGCTCAGATTGTGCAACTAAAAATCTATTCAAGGATTTTTAGAGATGTGACTTGATAATCCTCATCAATAAACTCATGAAATATTTAAAGCAAATTTTAAAGCTAAGATCCTATAGACTACCAGGTTCTGAGGACATATGTAACGCAGAACTGGTTTTGTCAGTAAATTTAGGGTATGTCAACCATACCTAGTTTTTTCACCAAAAACTGCCTTTTGGTGACAAAACAGTGAGAGCGTACGCACGGCAACGTGATTTTTGTCAGGGAAAAATGCTGAGCTTTGTCAACAAAAAGGTTCCAGCTTTGTGAGATTAGTTATAGAAATGTAGCCTTGTTAGTCTGGTGTAGCTGAAACAAAAGACAGGACTATGCAGCGCTGTACAGACTAACAAGATGGTTTATTAGATGATGAGCTTTCGTGGGCCAGACCCACTTCCTCAGATCAAATAGTGGAAGAAAATTGGCACAACCATATATACCAAAGGATACAATAAAAAAAATGAACACATATGAAAAGGACAAATCACATTTCAGAACAAAAGGGGGATGGGGAAGGTAAATGTCTGTGAGCTAATGATATTAGAGGTGATAATTGGAGAAGCTATCTTTGTAATGGGTAAGATAATTAATGTCTTTATTTAGGCTGAGGCGTAAAGTGTCAAATTTAAGCATGAATGACATGTTCAGAGGATTCTCTTTCAAGTCTGGTGTGAAAAGGTCTTTGAAGCAGGATGCAGGTAATCAAGTCATTGAGACAATGCCCTTTCTGGTTGAAATGGCAAGAAACTGTTTTTTCTTTGTGATCCTGTCTGGTATCTGATTTGTGGGCATTGATTCTTTGGCGAAGTGTCTGAGATGTTTGTCCAATGTACATAGCGGATGGACACTTTCGGCACTTGATAGCATAAATTATATTTCTGGATGAGCAGGAATATGTGTTCTTGATCTTATAACTCAATTGGTTAGGTCCAATAATTGTATCAGCAGAGTGAATATGTGCACAAAGCTGGCAACGGGGTTTGTTGCAAGGGAAGGTACCAGGGTTGGTATTAGTGTGGTATGTCCTGTGGTTGTTGGTAAGAATCATCTTGAGGTTAGGTGGTTGTCTATAGGATACTATGGGTCTGTCTCCCAGAGCCTCTCGGAGTTTAGTACCTGTTCCAGTATAGGCTGTAGTTTATTGATAATGTGTTGGACAGGTTTAAGTTGGGGGCTGTAGGTGATGACAAGTGGTGTTCTATTGTTGGTTTTCTTGGGTCTGTCTTGAAGTAGTTGGTTTCTAGGTATTCGTCTGGCTCTTTCAATTTGTTTTTTTATTTCTCTGGGTGGGTAGTTGAGGTTTATAAAAGCTTGGTAGAGATCCTGAAGTTTCTGGTCTCTGTCAGTGGGATTAGAGCAGATGCAGTTGTATCGAAGGGCTATAGACGATGGATTGTATGGTGTATTCTAGATGGGAGCTGGAGGCATGTAGGTAACTGTATGAGTTGGTGGATTTTCTGTAGAGAGCGGTGTCTAATTTTCCATTGGTGATTTGTACTGTGTCCAGGAAATGGATCTCTTGTGTAGAATGGTTCAGACTGAGATTGATGGTGGGGTATAGGTTGTTAAAATCTCTGTGGAATGTCTTCCAGTGTTTCTTGGCCATGCGTCCAGATCATAAAGACGTCATCGATGTAGCGTAAGTAGAGAAGAGGTTAAAGGGGATGGGAGCTGAGGAAACGTTGTTCTAAGTCAGCCATAAAGATATTAGCATACTGTGGGGCCATGCGTGTACCCATGGCTGTGCTGCTGATCTGGAGGTATAAGTTGTTCTCAAACTGGAAATAATTGTGGGTGAGAACAAAGTCACATAGGTCTGCTGTCAGATTGGCAGTGGTGTCCTCTGGGATAGTGTTTCTAATTGCTTGTAATCTGTCTTCATGTGGGATGTTGGTGTATAGAGCTTCTCCGACCATGATGGAAAGGATGATGTTATCGGGGAGGTTATCGATGTTTTGTAGTTTCCTTAGGAAGTCAGTAGTATCTCGGAGATAGCTGGGGGTGGAATTCAGCGGCATTTCACTAGAAACCACCAACCAGCAGAATAGATTTCTGCATATCACCAGTTTTTGTTCATGATACTTCAGCCAGTGTTCACTCTCTGACACTGATCATATCCATGCGGCTCAAAATCTCATACTATATGGATTTAATTTGTCACTATGTCAAAAGTCTCATTAAACTACATTGACTACAGTTCCTTCTTCCACTAGTGTTGTGATGAGAACAAAGGAAGCAACTGAGTTTTTCTGGCATGTTGTGTCTTTTATAAACTCCTGGTGCTGGCTATTGCTGATGGTTCCATACACACTGAGAAGCATTTTCCATGAATCTCAGCATAGTGATCTCCAAACCATTTTCCTGGGGAGTTATTGTTAATTGAGAGACCACTCAGAGGGGTAAGTAATTAAAATTATTCCCTCCAATGTGGTTACTTTGCATTTGTGAGCAATGACTTTCATCTGCCAGCATGCTGACCATTCCTTTTGCTTATTCTAAATCAGAGGTGGGCAATCGGATGCAGGTCACCATGCTTGGCACCTGCCAGGCTGCCAGATGTTCTATTAAAAAAAATGAATGGAGATGCCTATCTCCTAGAACTGAAAGGGACCTTGAGGTCATGGAGTCCAGTCCCCTGCCTTCACAACAGGACCAAGTACCATCCCTGACAGATTTTGCCCCAGATCCCTAAACAGCCCCCTCAAGGGTTCAACTCACAACCCTGGGCTTAGCAGGCCAATGTGCAAACCACTGAGCTATCCCTCCCCCCAATTTACCTGAGCATCTACAAATGTGGCCACCCGGAGGGCACTGTTCCTGGCCAATGCAAGCTGTGGGACACAGCATGGGTCACATCACCACTTCCCCCCTCTCCCATTGGCCAGAACAGCAAACTGCAGCCAATGGGAGCTGCGAGCAGCTGTACATGTGATCTCTCAGATGAATAAAGTGCCTTCCGGCCCACTAGGGGGCTAATCTAGGAGAACTGCACCTGGCCCACAGGCCGCTTCCCACCCTTGCTCCAAGTGGTCTTCTTGGGGTAAGCAGGTTTGAATGAGCTCTCTACTGTCATCTAGTGTGGACCAGGTGTAAAAATCTTGCAGGGCAGACTGCGTTTGCATAGACACACCTACTCTGCCTGGAGCACAGCCGATTGTGCTACTTTGCCAAAATGATCCATTTGGGCTGATTCTGGGTGCCAGAACTCTCTTGCATTCACACATGGGGCAATGAAATGTTGGGATCCTGATGCTACAGGCAAAGTGCAGCATCACTGTCCTCAGTCTGCCCTGATTGAGGTGGTCACCCTAACCGGACCTCAATTGCTAAGCAGAGACTGGTAGGGCTGCCATGTGGGAGGTGCTTCTGTTTAGTAGTGCGTATGCTACTCAGAGCCTTGGGTATGCTTTCAGCTGTGCCTCTCCAGCATTTAGGGTCAGATCTGGCTGGACTGTAGTGAGTCCTTGCTTGTGATTGCTTGAGTTGGTCTCCTTGCGGAGCCTGTGGGGGAGCATGGGAACTGCAGCAGCTGTAAAGTTCTGTGCCATTTGCTGAAGGCTGTGACAAGAGGGAGGCACTGAGAAGGTGAGGTTGGTTGTGGAGAGTTGCTGGGAGAGAAATGGAGACTGTGGGAGCTGGGAGACATTTGCCAAGGCAGCAGCACTAGAGGCATTGCTCAACACCCCCCTTTCCCCTGGAGTGGCAGGTGAAGCCCCATAAACACGTCTCTGAGCCCTGGCTTGGTGCGAACCAAGGACAGCCACTGTGAGTGGGGGCTGAGGGGGAATGGTGTGTTAAGGGACATTCATCTGTTGGAGTTTCACTCTGTCACATTACCGAATTGGAGGGAAGCAGCCAGATCGCTGCTGCACCCCTAGGTGGGGGTGTTGGCCCCAGAAATTGGTATAAAAGGGAGCCATGTGGGGTATTGAATGGGAGCTTACTGTTTGCTGATCTTATGTACGCTATTTATGTGAGTGTATAATGTCTGTGTGTGTAGGTAGGAATCTGTAATCTGTGTGGAAGCTGAATATGTCTCTGAATGTGGTTAAGCATTGCTATGGACAGGCTGATTAGCCAGGCCCTGTAGGACAATGGCACTTGATGGGCCAAGGACACACCCAAAGAATGGGGGCTGTCACCTGAGAGCAGCCAGCAGGAAACACAGAGATTGGCCTCTGACCAGGTGACCTGCTGCATACAAGAGGAGGCCAGGAAGGAGGTATAAAGAGGCCATGTGGTCGATGCCATTTGGTTCTCAGCTCAGCACTTCATCCCAGAGGCAGCACTGCAGGGATCGAAGAGCCTGGAAGACCTGTGAACCCATCCTGATCTTAGGGGGTATGTCTACATTACCCTCCTAGTTCGAACTAGGAGGGTAATGTAGGCATACCGCACTTGCAAATGAAGCCCGGGATTTGAATTTCCCGGGCTTCATTTGCATAAGCGGGGAGCCGCCATTTTTAAAACCCCGCTGGTTCGAACCCCGTGCAGCGCGGCTACACGGGGCACGAACTAGGTAGTTCGAACTAGGCTTCCTAGTTCGAACTACCGTTACTCCTCATTTCACGAGGAGTAACAGTAGTTCGAACTAGGAAGCCTAGTTCGAACTACCTAGTTCGTGCCCTGTGTAGCCTGCCCCGTGCCCCTGCACGGGGTTCAAACCAGCGGGGTTTTAAAAATGGCGGCTCCCCGCTTATGCAAATGAAGCCCGGGAAATTCAAATCCCGGGCTTCATTTGCAAGTGCGGTATGCCTACATTACCCCGCTAGTTCGAACTAGCGGGGTAGTGTAGACATACCCAGGATGTGCAATAAGAACTTTTAAACCAGCAGCTGCAACATCTCTGCTAGAGCCTGCATCGAGAACTGGGAGATTCGGTGCATGTAACGTACTGTACTTTAATAACCTTACTCTCATGCTTTTCTTTCTTGTGTTAATAAACCTGTAATTGTTAGATGCTAAAGGATTGGCCCAGCGTGATTTGTGGGTAAGGTCTGTGACGGACCTGGGCCGTGTCTGGGCACAGCTGAGGGCATCCGCTCAGGGCGAATGGCTCAAATCCGGGGTTCCTTACAGCCCCCGACTGGCGACCTCTCCACACAGGCCACAAACCAGTCTCACAGAGCGCTTCAGCAGCCTGCCTGAAGCCTCATGAGCAAAACCCCTCCGACACCCCAGCAATATCCGTGCCCCAGATGGTCCCGGGCCTATACACAGGTGGGGGGTCCTAGCACCCAATCCCACCTACCCCGAACAAGTCCTGTCCGGTTCCAAGAAACCAGCCACAGATCCCTGGTCAATTTACCCTCTGGATCTTACCCACAAATCACGCTGGGCCAATCCTTTAGCATCTAACAATTACAGGTTTATTAACACAAGAAAGAAAAGCATGAGAGTAAGGTTATTAAAGTACAGTACGTTACATGCACCGAATCTCCCAGTTCTCGATGCAGGCTCTAGCAGAGATGTTGCAGCTGCTGGTTTAAAAGTTCTTATTGCACATCCTGGCTACGTCTACACTGGCCCCTTTTCCGGAAGGGGCATGTAAATTTCACGAGTCGTCGTAGGGAAATCCGCGGGGGATTTAAATATCCCCCGCGGCATTTAAATAAAAATGTCCGCCGCTTTTTTCCGGCTTTTAAAAAAGCCGGAAAAGAGCGTCTAGACTGGCCCCGATCCTCCGGAAAAAGTGCCCTTTTCCGGAGGGTCTTATTCCTACTTTGAAGGGTCTTATTCCTACTTATTCCTCCCTTAGAACTGGGGTCCAGTTCTAAGGGACAGCGTCAAAACCTGCCAGTTGTTTGTCTAGGATTTCAATTGTGTAGAGCAGTATCTACGGCAGAGGTGGGCCACCAGCCCGCAGGCAGGCAGGCGCTCCTTCAGGGCGTGCCGACACTGCACAACTCACAGGGGCTTTGACCTGGGTTTTAGTCTTAATCCCCCCGTTGTCCACACACACAAACCTCTAAAAAACAGGGCTTGCGAGTGCTTCCACATGGGCTAGTGGACTTGGGGGTCAGAGGCCAGGTTCTGCTCCACCGTGGGCTGGAACCCAGGACACAGTGATGGTCCCGCAGGGCCTTCCCTCGATCTCTGATGTACAGACAGGTCTTGCAGTGGACACAACTGACTAGCATCCCTGGGACAGGATGTCTCTGCCCACCTTGGCACTGCAAGGCTACGTCTACACGGGCGGGCTCTTGTGCAATAACCCGCAGAGCGTCCACGCAGCCCACCCACTCTTGCACAAGAAGATTTACAGGATGGCGTGGGAAGAGAGAGCGTCTTGCACAAGAGCTACGCTCTTTTCTAACAAGTGTAGGCTCTCTTGTGCAAGAGGGCAGTGTGGACACGTGGCAGGGGTTTCTTGTGCAAGAAAGCCCTATGGCTAAAATGACCATCCGAGCTTTCTTGCGCAAGAGAGCGTTCACACGGCCACAGGTGCTCTTGTGCAAAAGCACATGGCAGCGTGGACGTCTTCTTGCGCAAGAACCCGCCAGTGTAGACAGAGCCCAAGAGTTAACCCTGCTCCCTTAGCTGAGGTGGCTCCACCCCCCAGGTCTGCTGGGCATGCTCCAGCTGGTGGCCAGGTATAAAGGCCTGCAGATCAGCTTGCTCTGGGCTGATGGGAGTGCCACGCCAGCCCATCAGGATGCCGACGCCAGTCATGGAGAGACTGACACGGATGTGGTGCCCTGGGGCACTGCCGAGAGCAGAGAGATGGTGGACCCAGAGCGACAGAGACCTGGAGATGTGGGTAGGCAGGGACCCGTGGGAGCTGGTGGGGAACAGTGGCCTTGGTGGGAGCCCTGCTGAGCTGGTGGTGGGTAATCCTACCACTGTCAAGGCCTTGGGTTGGGACCCGGAGGAGAGGATGGGCCAAGTCCCCTTCTCCTGACCATTATCAACTCATGAACCTGTACCCCATGTGATCGGCTATGGCTGCTAGGCCGCACTGCCCTGAAAGCGGGGGGGTTGCTATGGACTCCAGCTAGCCAGCCAGGGCCATGGAGGGAAGACCCAAACTATCGGGTCACACAGTGTGAGCCCAGCTATGGGGTGTGGGTGTACCTGCCCACACCTAGAGCGGGATAGGCGTATCAGCCCCATGGCAGCCCCCCACCCAGAGCCATGGGACAGGCCCTGGACACACGGGGGGCAGCAGATGTAACGAGGCCGCGGAGACACGGGTCAGGCTTGGCTCTCGCTCCGGGCGGGCTAAGCTGGGTGCTCTGTGTTGCTGCAGAGTGCGTCTGGCCTGCTCAAAGCCAAACCAAACACGGCGCCGCCCAGCCCGGGGCTACAGGCTCGGGCTCGCTGGAGCGCTTTGTGCGAGGAGGCTAAAAATAGCCGGGCTGCAGTTCCCTGCTTGGGCGGGTGCCCAGCCTCGGAGACCTGGCACGAGAAGAAGTTCCTGAAATGCGGCCTCACCACAACGAGCTGCCCTTGGAGCCTGGCCCTGCTGCCTCCGCAGCCAGAACCAGAGCCGGTCTCTGCTCTGGGGGACCGCTCCGGAACGGGGAGGCCACAGGACACTGCACTCGAAGGTGCACAAGGAAGCTACCTAGAAGTGGGGGGTCATCAGCGCCCCCCACTCTGCACCTGCTCAGCCTCCCCTCCCCAAGAGCCCACCTGTGCCCCACCTCCACGTCGCCCCAAGGTCCTGCTCCCACTCGACCTCTTCCCCCTGCTCCCTGCTCCCTGCCCCTGGCTTGGCTAGCCCACACTCCTCCCCACCCATCGCCTGCCCTTCAGGCAGGAAAAAAGGGATGGGGCCCTGCCCCGCCCATGTTCCGGCGCCGGTAGCAGAGTTGCTCCAGCAGGGCAAGGGGGGGGAGTCCCACAGCTGGGCCAGCCACTGGGCGGCAGAATCGCTCCCCCTCCTGCGGGGTAGGCCGATGCCGGAGTGACTCAGCCAGCAGGCGCTGGAACGGGGGTGGGGTGGGGGGCCTCCCTTTTTCCTGCCTTAAGAGCAAGTGATGGGGAAAGGGGTGGTGAGGGGTGAGCAGGGAAGCTTGGGGGAAGAGGTGGAGTGAAGGCGGGGCCTCTGGGGGAAGGGTGCAGGGTGGGCGGGGCCTCTGGGGGAGGAGCACAGGGTGGGTGGGGCCTCCAGGCAGTGTGTGGGCGGGGCCACGGTCCAGACACTTCCCCGAGTTGGCTCAAACCAAGCCAGCGCCTACCTGTTTGAAGTGGACTGTGGCTTGTCATCGCCTCGAGTCACTTGCTGCCTGGTTTTTAGGCTTTTCCG
Source organism: Pelodiscus sinensis (assembly GCF_049634645.1). NCBI lineage: Eukaryota > Metazoa > Chordata > Testudines > Trionychidae > Pelodiscus > Pelodiscus sinensis. Next base: position 25,800,346 of record NC_134729.1, on the reverse strand, counting down.
GCTCTTTAAATGGCTCGTTGCTTCCCGAGGAGCTTTTCTCCCCAATTTCCTGCTGGGAGCATGACTGGCTCCCGGTGGCACAACGCCTCTGTCCCAAGCCTGAAGGCCCCAGGGCCTGTGGGGAGAAGCCAACAGCCCGACTGACAGGGTACTGCAGGCCAGTGAGGAAGGGTCTCGGGGGACCGGGGGTCCCTCCTCGGCAGCTTTGTGCGGCGGCGCTGCAGAGGTGACATGCCGGCGTCCCTCCTCAGGCAGACATGCCAGAGCCAGCATTTTTGGCCCTGTTTGGGGAGACAGAGCCACCGCCCAGGACTGCCCCACGGTAGGCGGGGGACCCGGCTCGGGCTGTGCAGAGCCCTGCAGGGCACCTGCCCTGAGCCGCCCCCACGGGCTGCAGGCGCGTGTTTACTCCCATTTGCACTGCTGCTCACACCCGGCCGGGGGAAGAGCGACCACGTGCCCTGCGCAAGGCCCGAGCACCCAGTCTTGTCGAGGGCCTTTCCCTGCACTGTCCCTTTAAAAGCCTTTTGGCTGCTTAGCCCTCCGGCCGAGTCTCACAGCCTCGAGTGAAATCACAACCCCTTCTGGGGACGCGCCAAACGGGCCACCCGGTGCCCTCTGCTGCTGTCTCCACGTCTGTCTCTCAGTGCGTTTCCCCTCAGTCTCTGTCCCCACTCAGAATGGCACCTCCAGGGCTTCGCCTCCTGAAGGCCACTTCCTCAGCCAGCCTCTCGGTCGGCTCCCTCTGAGCTCTGCCCTGCACTGACTGCCGCTCTGCCTTGCAGCTCCTTTTGTAGGCATCCCTGGCCCCTGATAGGCTGGTTCCTCTCTAGCTTCCTGGAGGACTTATTTATGGCTCTTTCTGGGCTCAGGGCCTGTCCGCCCTGTCAGAGGGCCCCTACAGGCTAGGCCTGGCTCTGGTTTACTACCATCGCCGGGAGATTTCCTAGGTCCCATTCTGCCAATGTTGTCTGTTTGGAATCCAGAGGCCAGGAATTGGTTAATTATCCGTGGACAGAGCGGTGTCAGACCCTCCCGGTAACTCTGCACACAAGGCAGATAAGCCGCCGTACAACTGTTTAGCTAACTTTTCACTGAGACCGATGCCAATGCAATGCAGGACATCACACACTGCTGGGATCCCCACAGCTACACATGGCGAAGAGGAAGGCCTGTTTTCCCCAGCCCAGCCTTCCCTAGCTCTGTAGGAGAGAGCCGAGGCAGGGGGATGCCGAACAGAAGGGTCTGTTTTAAAGGTCTGTGGACTGAAATATATGCAAAGTGAAAATTTTAGTCAGGCAGCCAACTATTCTGAAATTGCATCAGAGCCTGGAGCAGCCCCAAGTATCTTGAAGACTTTAGTGCCTTTGACCTTCCCTGGAGATGGATTGGCCTGGAATGCAGCTCAATCTCTTTGAAAATGTATGTTGCATTGTACGATTTTTCCCCATATGTTTATAACATCTTGCATCACTTAGTGTGTTTTCCGTGGAAATTTGGCGGATTCCCAGGCTGTCAAGCAGATAACGTTTGGAGGTCAGATTTTAATGGCAAACCCTTCAGACACAAGATAGTCGTGCGTCAGTGGACCTTCCACCCTGACCATACAGCAAGACTTATAGGCAGTGGGGGGAGGGAAGTGCTCAGGCTGGGGGGGGGGGGAATCGAAGGAGCAATGTTGCAAGGACAACTCTGTGCCATGGGGAACGTCTACACCTGTGGCACCAAGTCTCAGAGGCAGGGTCAGTTGACTGAGCTGCACAGCGCTTGAGCTGCGGGGATAAAAATACCAGCGTGGCACTTCCTGCTTGGGCTGGAGCCCAAGCCCTGAAACTCTGCAGTGGGCGAGAGTCTGCACAGGATCCTCTGCCTGGACACTCACAGAAATTAATAAGTTTGCTGCCTCCAAAGAGACCCAGCAAACCAGCATGTCAGGGAGCTAAAGACTCTTAGGCCATGTCTTCAGGCGGTGGAAGCTCAACACTGCTGTGATCGATCTTCAGGAGTTTGATTTAGCGGGGATGGTTGAGACTCGCTAAATCAAACTCAGAGGGTGTCTCCCACTGGCAGCCGGTAATCTAGAGCTGTGTGTCTTGATTCGACCTTCCCCTTTAGTGTAGACCTGCCCTGAATTCATTTTAATACACAGCACTTAAGTGGTTTTGTAATAAAACAAGAGGGCTGCGTCTAGATTGGCATGATTTTCCGGAAATGCTTTTAATGGAAAAGTTTTCCGTTAAAAGCATTTGCGGAAAAGAGCGTCTAGATTGGCACGGATGCTTTTCCGCAAAAGAACTTTTTGCAGAAAAGCGTCCGTGCCAATCTAGACGCGCTTTTCCACAAAAAAGCCCCGATCACCATTTTTGCGACTGGGGCTTTTTTGCGGAAAACAAATCTGAGCTGTCTACACTGGCCCTTTTGCGCAGAAGGGACTTTTGCCTGAACGGGAGCAGCATAGTATTTTCGCAAAAAGCACTGATTTCTTACAGTAGGAAGTCAGTGCTTTTGCGGAAATTCAAGCGGCCAGTGTAGACAGCTGGCAAGTTTTTCTGGAAAAGCAGCTGATTTTCCGGAAAAACTGGCCAGTCTAGACACAGCCAAGAAGTTTATTAACAAAGCACAGAGATTTCAGTGATACAAAACAAGAGAATGATTCAGGTCTGGTTGCAAACAAACAAACAAAAACCAGGCTTTCTAGAGCAGGGTTACTCAACTTCGGAAGCCTGGGGCCACAATTATACTCCCAGCACATGCCGAGGGCCGCAACTTAAGTGTGATTGTATGAACATGCAAATATATGCAAATAGCTTCTTTCACACTGACAGGCATGAATACAAAGATTAAGGCAAGACTACACAACACGCAGGCCCCATTTAAGTCTGTTCTGCTGATATAAATAAAACGCAATATTTATCCAATTTCCACCCATATGACAGCACTTTTCATGAGCAATGATAGTCCAGGATTTTAACTACTAAAACATGTCAACCCAAACTGTACCGTGGACCGCAAACAAACAGGTCGTGGGCCGCATGTTGAGTAGTCCTGTTCCAGAGACTCTTTGCTACGCTGTGGTGCAGATTCTGTCTCACAGCATGATTTTTGACCGGCCTTCTCCTGCTTGGTTTGCTGGATGACTTTGTTGCCTTACATGTAAATGTACTTTAAGGGTATGTCTAGACTACAGGGTTTTGTCAACAAAAGTGGACTTTTGTCGACAAAACTACACCTGCGTCTACACAGCCGCTGAGTTGTGTCGACGGTGGTAAACCTCATTCTACGAGGAATAACGCCTTTTGTCAACAGAGTTCTGTCAACAGGAGGCGTTATTGCATCTACATTGTCCTTTGCGTCTACACTGTCATGTTGACAAAGCGGCTTGCTTTGTCTAGATGCTCTTCGTCGACAGAAGCTTTGTTGACAGTATCTGTTGACAAAAGCCTGTCGTCTAGACGTACCCGAACTGTTTTCTGCCTGCACCGCTGCGGGTCCAAGAGGGAAATTCACGCTCCTTTGTCTAAGTTCATGCTCTACCTCCCAAAGCCATTTTACGTATATTTCTCCAGCACACATCTCTCCCTCTCAGCACACATCCCACAAGGCTGTGCAGCACCAGCATTCCCCCAGTTTGCAGACGATCCCTCGCATGGCCCCTTTGAGGTCCCCCTGAGGACAAGTGGGTTGGGGCAGTGAGTGTGTCAGGCCGGATGTGATTTGGGGCCTTCCAGGTGCAAAGGAGAAATACTGCCCTAAATGGCGGCCACTTCCCCACCAGTGGAAGGAGGCTAATAGTGCCCCGCAGACAGTGCTAGAAGGCTGAGAGAATGAACGTTTACACAGCAGCCCTTCCCGTCAAAGTGCTTGCAAGCAAGGTGGGGGTTTAAAACGGGGCATGCATTCCTCTTGCTTGTGTCTCTAAAGGTAGGTGGCCACTTGGTGTGGACTTTCCCACACTGTTTGTTTGTTGCCCTTTGAAGTTTGTATATAGCGATTCAATGAGAAATCTCTGAACCTGGGCGTTGACTGACAAATTACCTTTGGCAGAACAATGTTTCTGTTGTCATGTAGCTCTTGAAATGTGCACAGCCCTGACTCTGTCACTAAGGGTACGTCTACATTGCACGGCTATGTCAAGATACTGGAGGTATCCCAAAATAGCTACCGTGCAGCTACACAAGCTGCCCGTTATTTCAAAATAACAGGCATACTGTTTTGGTATCCCTGTAACCCTCATTCTACGAGGGCTTAGGGATGTCTCAAAATAGCACATTATTTTGGAATTTGGCATTGTGTAAATGCACCAAATTTCAAAATAAGCTATTTCAAAATAAGCTATTTTATTGTGAAGTGCAAATTGCATATCTTATTTTGAGTTTAGGGTGCTATGCAGATGCACTCTAACATGCAGAATGTAACTGGAGTGTTTCTTTATACCCAACACAGCCAGAGATTTTTTTAATTCGAGATGAAAATTGAGATTTTGGAGGACAAGGCTGCAGCCTGAAAAAAGAGATGTGGTTTCATGCTGCCATGCTCCCAGGGCCAGCCCGAGCCATTCATGCACCCTGGCGCATGCACGGCCCCACCCCAGGCACCCAGCGCATGTGTGGCGCTGCCCCAGGTGCGCAGAACATGTGTGGTGCCACCCCCACCTGGCCTGGCAGCCCCACACAACGCCCCCTACAATGGGGCACCCTGGCAGTAGCCCGGTCAGCCCGTAGCTTGGGCCGACTCTGCATGCTCCATCTGGGCGTACGGGGGGTACTTTTCTGGAATGGTCTGAGAAGGCCTGCAGGACCCAGACCTCATGGATGAGAGACCCCCCAACAATGTTCCCTCTAATTTTTTCCATCCATGTGTGGAATACATTGTGTACATGCACCGAGATGTGTGGATGTGCTCCGCCTGTAGAAACACACACTGCTGGCTGTGGGCGCTCTTCTAATCAGCTGGGCAGCATCTGACGCTCTCCTGGTGGCTCCCCAAGCGCTCAGCTTGCAGGAAAGCCTGGACCCCTGATCCCTCTGCAGTGGCATTGGGGTTGACTTCGCAATGTCCAATGCAGCCATTAGAACAATGAAGTGAACATTTTCAATCACGTCGAACTGAACAGTTGCTGTTTTTTCCAAAACAAGCTTTTGGCCTGGCATTCCCAGGGAATCTGGACATGCCAGTTTTCCATCTGGAAAAAAAGAATGGAAAGAATTGGACATGTCCTACACATGAGGGCTCTGGCCTGCATAGGGATATAGGAGCAGGTGCAGGATCTGGAAGGAAGTTGTGACCTGGGGCAAGGGGGCGGGGGAAGGAGGATGCAGAGGGTTTGGGTGGTGACCTGGGGCAGGGAATTGGGGTGCAGGGTCCGGGAGGGGGCAGGGGTGCAGCAGAGGATTCTGACCTGGGGAGGGGTGTAGGAGCAGGTGCAGGGTCTGGGAGGAAGTTGTAACTTGGGGTGGGGTGGGGGGGGAGAGAGGAGGATGCAGAGGGTTTGGGTGGTGACCTGGGGCAGGAGATTGGGGTGCAAGGTCCGGGAGGGGGGAGAGGGGCAGCAGAGGATTCTGGCCTGGGGAGGGGTATAGGAGGGGGTGCAGGGTTTAGGAGGGGCATTTTTCTGGAGACTTGTTCATGCTGGGGTCTCTGGCTCAGGCTCATTGGGGGCATCTGCAATGCACTGTGGGATTCCTGCCATGCAGGGCACGTTGTAAAAGCAGCAGGTCTGCAGCTCGGAGGTTGTTCTCCCTGAAGGTTTGGACACCTGCCACACTGTCACCCAGCACTGCTGGCGGTACCTGCTGGATCCTTTGCCACATTCCCCGAGCAAGCGGCTCTTGGCTCTCCACATTCAGAGAGCCAGTCCCTCGCTGTGTCTGCAGGGCCGCTCCTCCACTCAGGCCTTTGATAGCCCTGGCACGTCAGTTAAATCCTTGTCCCGCTCACTTGGCCCCAGTGCCAGTCCCAAGGGCAGAGCAGGTTTTGCAAGGGACCTTAATAATAATACAATATGTGGAGATATACCATCGCCTAGAGCTGGAAGGGTCATCGAGTCCAGGCCCCGGCCCTCACAGCAGGACCAAGCACCATCCCTGACAGATCTGCCCCAGACCCCTAAATGGCCCCCCCTTGATACTGACATGACCCAATGGCCATACAAAGCTTGGCCACAACCCTGCGTGCCAATATCCCCATTTTGAAAAGAAGGAACCGAGCCAGAAAGACGAGGGGCCAGGTTTGTACAAGTATTTGGTCATTGTGCTGCTCAGGATTGCAAGGGCTAAGGCCGGGTCTGTACGAGACCCGGAAGGTTGGCCTAAGGTACGTAAATAACGTAGCTGGAGTCAATGTACCATAAGCCGAGCTTGGCACTTTCTCCATGGTGGGAGGTCGATGGAAGCAAATGCTCCCATTGACTTCCCTTACTCCTTGCAAATCAAGGTGTACCAGTGCCGACAGGGGGTGCCCTCAGTGTTTGATTTAGTGGGTCCTTACTAGACCCACTCCATCAAATACCAGAAGATTGATCTGTATTAAGTACAGATGTGGCCTAAGTGTTGAAAATGGAGTGGCCTGGGTACGACATCCAACTCACGAGGCTCAGGTACTATGCTCCAGTGTCTTCTCCGCTGGGCCTTGGGTGCATGTTTCTGCAGCTGAATGTCACGAAGAGAACCCACAGGTACATGAAACACTTTCCCATGGAAGCAGTCGTTTCAGCTGCCCCAGCCACATGAATGGCAGTAGGGTTACCTGATGGCTTTCAAAAAAATACCAGACACACATGATCTCAGAACAGGAGCAGGGGGACCGGCCGGGAGGGGAGTGGGGCTAGTCGGGAGGGGGTCAGAGGAGCGGAGCTGATCAGAGAAGGGGGGGAACCGGCTGACAGGAAGCAGGGCTGACCGGGAGAGGGTTGGGGAGAGCGGAACTGTCCGGGGGCAACTGGCTGATGGGAAGCAGGGTGTGACGGACCGGGCCGTGTCTGGGCACAGCTGAGGGCGTCTGCTCAGGGCAAATTGCTCGAATCCGGGGCTCCTTACAGCCCCCCTGACTGGCGACCTCTCCAAACAGGCCACAAACCAGTCTCACAGAGCGCTTCAGCTGCCTGCCTGAAGCCTCACGAGCAAAACCCCTCCGATACCCCAGCAATATCCGTGCCCCAGATGGCCCCAGGCCTCATACACAGGTGGGGGGTCCTAGCACCCAATCCCACCTACCCCGAACAAGTTCTGTCCGGTTCCAAGAAACCAGCCACAGATCCCTGATCAATTTACCCTCTGGATCTTACCCACAAATCACGCTGGGCCAATCCTTTAGAATCTAACAACTAAAGGTTTATTATTACAAGAAAGAAAAGCCTGAGAGTAAGGTTATTAAAGTACAGTACGTTACATGCACCGAATCTCCCAGTCCTCGATGCAGGCTCTAGCAGAGGTGTACAGCTGCTGGTTTAAAAGTTCTTATTGCACATCCTAAGATCAGGATGGGTTCACAGGTCTTCCGAGCTCTTCAATCCCTGCAGTGCTGCCTCTGGGATGAAGTGCTGAGCTGAGAACAAAATGGCATCGACCGCATGGCCTCTTTATACCTCCTTCCTGGCCTCTTCTTGTATGCAGCAAGTCACCTGGTCAGAGGCCAATCTCTATGTTCCCTGCTGGCTGCCCTCAGGTGACAAATCCCATTCTTTGGGTGTGTCCATAGCCTATTGAGAGCCATTGTTCCACAGGGCTTTGCTACTCAGCCTGTCCATAGCAATGCTTAACCACATTCAGAGAAATATTCAGCTTCCACACAGATTACAGATTCCTACCTACACACACAGACATTATACACTCACATAAATAGCATACATAAGATCAACATACAATAAGCTCCCATTAAATACCCCACATGGCTCCCTTTATACCAATTTCTGGGGCCAACACCCCCACCTAGGGGTGCAGTAGCGATCTGGCTGCTTCCCTCCAATTCGGTAATGTGACACAGGGCTGGCCAGGAGAGACTGGGGGGGATGGGGACCGGCCGGTGGGGAGCGGGACTGGCCGGGAGCGGGGGGGGGAGGGAGTGGGGCTGGCCAGGGGAGATAGGGGGAAGGAACCGGACGGTGGGAAGCAGGGCTGGCCGGGAGGGAGTCGCGGGGAGTGAGGCTGGCTGGGAAGGAGTCGGGGGGAGCGGGGCTGGCCGGGGGGGAACCGGCCAATGGGGAGCTGGGCTGGCCCAGATCCCAGAATGCTGCCCAGGCCGCACACGGGTGAGTCCGGCCCTGGGGATTCCATCCTGCCCCATCTCCGCCCCCCTCCTCTCGACTGCGTAGCTGCGTACCACCTGGCTGGTAGACACAACTACATACTGATACTCATGATAACAATGAAACGTACTTAATTAGACAATACCAGACATTTCTATAGCCGGGATTTTCTCAATTTGTTTCCCGAACAAAAATACCGGAATGTGCGGTTCAAAACCGGACACCTGGCAGCCCTAAATGGCAGTAACTGCTCTGCCACATCATGCCACGGCACAGGAGGGGTTGTCACAACAGCAGGAGCACACGTTTCTGTCTGCCCCCTTGCACGCCAGTCTGGGTGGCCTTGGAGCCGGCTGGGTGGCCCGCTAGGCTAGTGACAACACTAATGGAAAACAGAATTTAGAAACGCGAGACAATAGTGTGTGATTGTGCAGACGGCAGGTGGGACCAGCTCGCGCTGCTCCCGGGAATGCCCCTTTCAGGACTCTGGGTGGGGCCTGCCCATTCATGCTTATGCCATGACTGTGCGGGGCTGTTTTGCTGGCTGGCGATGCGGGTGCCTGTGCCAAGGTGCACGGAGGGTGGAGCGACAGAGACGGTCTTTAGACCGAAGTGCAGTGGAAACTTTTGAGGCGCTGGCTCTGAGCCAGGATCCCCCGGGGCCCCGGAAAGGCTGTCTCCGTGCGCATGGGCCTTGAGGGATGTGGCTTCCAGCAGGCTAGCTTGGAAATGCGGGATTTGCCACATGGCAACATGGCCCTGTTGCTACGGCAGCGTGTGGGGGGAGCTGCGTTTGTCAGGGTGCCTTTGGGATTGAGCGTCTCCAATGCTCAGGGCAGGTGGCTGGGCCAGGGTGTATGACGGGAGGGCTGTGGCAGGCTGGCGGGAGAGTCCGAGTTCTTTCCCTCAGCCCTAGGGGGATGGATCCAGCTGCCACGCTCAGGACTCTCTGTCCCCCTCCGTCAGTGCCCCGGTGAAGGAGTGGGGTAGGCACAGGCCGCACCCACTACCCCTTTCCTGGCCTTCTGCAGGCAGGACCATGTGGGATTCAACTCCTGCGGTCCCGGCGCGACCCAGCCACGGCAGCACGGCGTTCCCATGCCCTCTGGGTCTCCCTGGCCGCTTGGGCTCCCTGAGGTTTGCAGCAAGGCACCTTTGTCTGAGCGTTCCTGGGGCCGGGAACAGTTTCCTTTTATCTCCCCTCCGGGCAGATGTGGGTGATCTGCTGCCCCCGAACGCTGCCCCATGTGCCCAGCAGAGCAGAGCTGTGTTTGTGCACAGCTGGGGCCAGCCACGTGACCGGGGGCTCGTGTGACATGGCCGAGGACACACACAGACCGAGTGAGCCCTGTTTACACAGCTTGGCAAACAGGCCTCTCTCGGTGACCCCCGCTGGCAGGGGCCCAAACCCAGCCTGAGCGGGAGGAAATTCCTCCTGGGCGTGGGAGAGGGGAGCTCCCGCCATCTCTGCAGTGCCCTGCGGGGTTTCAAAGGCTGCCCGGTGGGAGGCCAGGCACCAAGGAACCTGACCTACTTTGAGCAATTCCTGGTAATTGCCAGTGCTGTCCAAACAGCAGCAAATCCCTTAATCGCCCCCAGCTGCTCTGCCCAGCCACGGAGGAAGCCCCTCCCGGAAGGGGCTGTGCTCGGCCCAGAAAGGCCAGTGGAAGAGGCACAGGCAGGAACGCAGTCGGGGCATGTCCAGCACAGGGCCGGAGGCGGGTGGGCGGGCTGGCGAGATGCCCCGGGGCTGCTGGAGAGGCGTGTGGGGTACATGAGGTGGGCATGGGGTTGCCAGATGGTTTTAACAAAAATACTGGACACACTTGCCATGACATCACAATCGGCATTCCATCTGAGTCAGAACACACCCCAGTTCTATTGTCTCCATGTGTTTCCCGAACAGAAAGCTCCAATGCTGGACTGCCCGGTTCACAGCCGGACACCCGGCAGCCCTAGGCGGGCAGCATGGGACGGCATCCGGCTCCAAGAACAAGCCACTTCCTGATCTGGGAGTGAGATTGTGCAGCTGGGTGCAGAACAAGGGGGTCTGGCCTCTCCCTCCAGGCCTGGAACTCAGCTCCGGGCCGCAGGCCAGGCTGGGAACCCGTCAGCTGGGAGCAGGGGCAGCCTGTGGGCATTGTTTCTGGCCTGGTAGCTCCATGGTGCCCATCCCACTTGGTCGGTGCCCCAAGCGAGCGAGCATGTTCTCATGCGGGAAGCGTGGGGGATCGTCCTGCCTCTCTGATGCTGTGCCAGGCCAGAGTCACGGGCCAATGGGGGCTGGTCCGCGGGCAAGGCCTAAAACTTGGAAACAATCAAACCGAAGGAGCATCCCCCAGCGGGTTCCTGGTGCTGCTGCGTTGCCGGAGGCGACGACTGACCTGGCTGGAAACAGCAAGACCCACTCGCCTGTCCGAGGGCTGCAGCTCCCCTGAAGCCGGCGGCCCCGAGCCGCGTTTAACTCCTAACGGGGGGGACTGACTCCACCAGGGCGCCTGAGGAGGCCTGGGCCATGGCTCTGCTCGTGCGGGAAAGCCCTTTCCACGCCCTCTCCTGGACTCCGCGTGCCAGGTGGGATCGACCTCACAGGACGAGAGCCGGCAAGGGAGGCGCTGCCAGCAATGCAGTGATCTTGCCCCTTGGCCTCTGTCAGCTGGCCTGCAGGGAGAACGAGACGGCAGGGTTGCCGCAACTCTTCAGCCGTCTCCACTAGCGGGAGACTGGGGGGCGAGTGCGGCTGGAATTCACGACTGGAGTCAGTTGACTCAAAGAGCCTTTTTCTACAAAACGATGTGTACAAAAGCCCCCCCCCCCCGGTTTTACACAGATTCCTTTTGATTGCCACACAATTTCTGGCCAATGGGAGCCGAGAGATTTTGCTGGGGCCTGGGGGAAGCAGCTCGGGGAACCACAGAGAACAGCCAGCTGCTTTGAGCAGTCTGGGGCTGCTGGGCAGGAGCTCCTTTGGTAAGCGCCTCACAGCCAGATCCTGCCCCTGGTACCCCACCCCCTCCTGCACTTCAACTCCCTCCTAGACCCTGCACTCCAATCCCCTGCCTCCTTCACCTAAACTCCCTCTCCCCCCTACCTCCAGCCTCCCTCCCAGATCCCGCACTCCCTCCATAGAAATGTGTGGCCCTTGACCACATACCAAAATCTTGGCGTGCCCCCCCCATAAAAAACATTGCCCCCCCACCCTACACTCTCCCGCCCTTTGCTGCCCGAGTGAGCCCTGGCCGCTCTGATCCCAGTGTGTGACTGGAAGGCGCGTTTGAAAGGCCAGGCTGCCAAACGCCTGCTCGCGCCGGGAGGCCGCTGATGGTTCTTGCTGCCCCCACGGTGCCCTCGGGGGGCTGGCAGGCCCAGGCGGGACTGTCCATTGCCAGCAATCAAAGCGAGGGGAGAGCCCTGCGTCAGGCCGGCGGAGGGGAACCAAAATGGCGGCCGGCAGCCCCCACGAGGCTCTCTAAGGAGGATTTTTAGCAACATGGCGGGTTTTAGTCTGTGAGCGCTGAACATTCCATGAGTCCTGTGTTTAATAAATACCGCGGGGGCGCCTAGGAAACTGAATGGGGCTGAATGAACGAGGCATGCGAGACATCTGAAACCCATTAGCCGGAGCAAACTGTTAGCGAAGCCGGAATTCTTCTCCTTTGAAAATATTTATACATTTCCCTTTCATGTCAGGCCAACCTCCTCTTTGGGGTTTTGTTCCCCTGGAAGGAAAGGTGTGTCGGGGAACTCATGGGGGAGGGGAGGCACATTTTTGGTTCCGTCCCAAAAGGTGCAGCCGGGCCATGCAGCTGCAGAAACGTGCTGTTCTTTCGTGGAGTGAGCCCAGCGCGGTGGAGTCCCTGAGCCATGCAGCCCTGGCCTCCGGCGCTGCCCATCCTGCGCCGGTTGTGGGGGAGCAGCGCCCTGAGGCCACGGCGACCTGCCTCAAGCGGGGAGTGTATGGGGCCTCCCGCTAGCAGGGCTCAAGCTGGCTCTGAGATTTGGAGGGGCAGTGTAGCAAGCAGCCAGCATCGCCTTCGGCGTATGGACAGCTCTGTGCAAACCCAGGGGAGGCCTCACCCACATCACCCAGGGGTGACAGGACCAATTTGTGGGGGAGAGGGGGGCCGCAGAGAGCAGCAGCCCCCCCAGTCCCAGCACCCACACGCTGATGTCAGGCTCTCTCAGACCTCGGGGAAACAGGCCCCTCCCCATTTGGAGTGATGCGATGGACAGAGAAGGAAAGTGGAGGGAAGTTTAAAGGAGACAGGCAGGGGTCACCGGAAGCCACCCGCCGCCCCACTGTGACCAGACGTCTCTGCCAAAGGGGTCCATGTCCCAGTGTGGCTGGGATTCAGCGTTAACGCAGCTCTGAGGGGCCCGGAGCGGTTCGCGCCTCATAGAGCCAATTTCCTCAGGACTTAGGGAGCCCAAACAACCCTGGTCACGTTCAGCAGGTTTCCCTGGCAACCAGAAGTGCTGGAATCTTTTTTTTTTTAATGGCATCTTAAATTCTGCAGGAACGTGGGGCCCCGAGGAAGCTGAGGAATGGTGCGGCGGCCGGCCTGGCTCTGCTGGCAGATGTGTTCCTGGCGCACGCTGCCAGGCGCCGGAGGGAACCGGGAACGGCCACAGATGCCCCAGACCTTGCGGTTTTCTCCTCAAGTTTCTCATCTAGGGGGAAGGCCCCAGCCGTCCTACGGGCAGCGCCCCCCTCAAGGGAACACGCCTGCCCTCTGGCCCCCGTTCCAGCTCCAGGCCGTGCCTGGAGAGCCCGGAGGGGTCTCCCAGCTCTAGAATCAACTGGGCAGTTTCCAAAGGGAGGCCTAAGCCCCGCAAGGCCCCCCTCAGCCTCATCCCAACAGACCCCTTCTGCGGCAGCAGGGCAGAGCGCGGCGGCCCCGATCCGGGAGCTGTTTCCAGCCACCCGCCGGCCGACACAGTAGGGTGGCCTCCGCTAGGGCAGCCCTTAGGCAAGTGCAACTTGTGGCCTCCTTGTGGAGCATTTGGGGGAATCATGAGTTACCTTCGACCGGCAAAGCTCTTGCCCAGCGCCCCGGGGTCTGCCCGGGGCTGGGGCCAGGCTGCACCTCCCTCTGTCTGGGGACGTGCGTGTGTAGGAGTCGGCTGGGGTATCGTTTTGGCTTTGGGCGGGGGGCTGGACTCGATGACCTCCTGAGGTCTCTGCCAGCCCTGGGATCACCCGGGGAGGCAGCCCATCGGGTGCTGCCAGCGAACAGGAAAAAGGCTTTCTTTGTTGTCTCCCTCCTGCAGGAGAGACGAATTCCTTCCTCTCCCCACCCCCGCCCCGCTCTTCAGCCTCCTCTCCCCACTCTCAGCTGTGCACGCGCTGCTGCAGACTGGCCTGCCGACACAGCACTCGTCAGTCTCCTTCGGGCCCCTTTCCCAGCCCTGCACTGGCGCAGGGCTCACAGGCCTTGTGCTGTGCAAGCTGCGTCGGGGGGCTGCTGGGCCAGCTGCCTCTGCCCACACTGCTCCCAGAGTCCTAGGCCAGGACGGCGGCAGTGCCCGAGACGCAGCGTCAAAGCCCCGGCTGCACTGCCGCTGTAGAGCGCTAGCACTAGCCCAGGGAGCTGTGCCGCTGTGGGCTGGTCCTGGAGTCCGGGACTTACCACCCACCCTTCTAGCCCATCGCTTTTCTAACATCGCTTTTCGGGTCACGGAACCCGATTTTTTTCTGAGTCCCTGAAATGGAAGTTTTGGGAACCGATAAATCGTCCAACTCTCCTGCCATGCTGCTAAGCTTGTAAAACAAACCGCATGGCAGGCCAGCTCCTCCTTGCACCTCAACGGACGTTTCTCCTGCCTTTGGCCCCTGCCAGCGCCACCCTCTTGCCAGCTGGGCATCAAGGGACGATGAAACCTCGGTGTGTCTTGCAGAGCCGTGCGTGTGCTCGTTAAAGCTGCTGCCGCCTGACACAGCTGAGGTGTCGCCTGGCTCCGTTCTTCAGCCATGATCTCCAGTCATGGGTTTTTTTGCCTTTTGGCCCCAGCACCATTGGGTGGACTGGATGGTTATTTCTGAGTAGCTCTTTGGGTGCGTCTAGACTACAGGCTTTTGTCGGCAGAGGCTTTGTCAACAGATACTGTCAACAAAGCTTCTGTCGACAAAGAGCGTCTAGACTACAGCCAGTTCTGTCGACAAAGCAAGCCACTTTGTCAACATGCGAGTGTAGACGCAAAGGACGGTGTTGATGCAATAACGCCTCCTGTTGACAGAACTCTGTTGACAAAAGGCGTTATTCCTCGTAGAATGAGGTTTACCGCCATCGACAAAACTGCCAAGTTCTGTCAACGTTATGTTAACAGAACTCGGCGGTAGTGCAGACACAGCTGTAGTTTTGTCGACAAAACCCTGTGGTCTAGCCACACCCTTTGATAACACCTGCTGGCCAGCTCAGAGGGGGCTGGGCTGGGCTCCCCTTCTGAGGAGATGTGCTGTGGGCTATTGGGCAGGCTTTTACCATGCCTCTGGAGGGACAAGGACACGGCAGAGTAACCCCGGGGCAGAGTAGGGAATACGCTGGCCCAGGGGCACCTGGGGCCTGCCTGGTCTGGAATTCAGAGGAGCAGACAGCCCACGTCCCCCTGCTGCCAGCTGCTGGGCTGGAATTGCTAGGCTCTGCTGCCCACCCCAGATGTGAGCCCACAAGGTGCTATGGCTCGTCAGTGCTCTGACCACTAGGAGATGTAGTCTGGGGGAAGGACTCCTGACACAGGCTGCTCTTCCTTTTCAATAAGGAAACTTTGGTTTAGTCTGCACATCTGGGAAGTCTACAAATGTATTTAACCCTGTCAGGAGTGGCCACGGCTGGACCCATTTTAAGACCCAGAAGCCCACCTGGGTGGTGAAAGTTCTTACATCGTCCTCTGCAGCACAAAGAGATGCAAGATTAGCTTCGTTGCCTGTTGGGTCTGATCCAACCTGTCACTCTCAGGGTATGTCTACACTACAAAGTTAATTCGAACTAACAGACGTTAGTTCGAATTAACTTTCATAGGCGCTACACTAGCGCTCCGCTAGTTCGAATTTAAATCGAACTAGCGGAGCGCTTAGTTTGAACTAGGAAAACCTCATTTTACGAGGATTAAGCCTAGTTCGAACTAGCTAGTTCGAATTAAGGGCTGTGTAGCCCCTTAATTCGAACTAGTGGGAGGCTAGCCCTCCCCAGGTTTCCCTGGTGGCCACTCTGCTTCCTTCCTTCCCCCTCCCCCGCCTGCATCCCCCTCCTGTTCTGAAATGTGATTTGTCCTTTTCATATGTGTTCATTTTTTTTAATTGTATCCTTTGGTATATATGGTTGTGACTATTTTCTTCCACTATTTGATCTGAGGAAGTGGGTCTGGCCCACGAAAGCTCATCATCTAATAAACCATCTTGTTAGTCTTTAAAGTACTACATTGTCCTGCATTTTGCTTCAGCTACCCCAGACTAACACGGCTACATTTCTATCACTATCCTGCAGCAAGGAGTTCCACAGGTTGACTCTTTGCTTTGGGAAGAACAACTTTCTCTTACTAGTTTGAAGCCTGCTACCCATTCCTTTCCTTTGGTGTCCTCTAGTCCTTCTTTATGGGAACTAATGAAGAACTTTTCTGTATGCACCCTCTCCACCCAACTCCTGCTTTTAGAGACCTCTATCCTGTCCCCCCTCCGTCTCCTCTTTTCTAAGCTGAAAAGTCCCAGTCTCTTTAGCCTTTCTTCATATGGGACCTGTTCCCAACCCCTGATCATTTTAGTTGCCCTCCCCTCTCCCAGCCTCCCAGTCTCCCCCAGTTTTGTTCAATAAAGACAGATTCCATTTCGGCCAGTTTTCTGGAAAATCAGCAGCTTTTCCAGAAAAACTTGCTAGCTGTCTACACTGGCCGCTTGAATTTCCGCAAAAGCACTGACTTCTTACTGTAAGAAATCAGTGCTCTTTGCGGAAATACTATGCTGCTCCCGTTCGGGCAAAAGTCTTTTTCCGAAAGACTTGCACAAAAGGGCCAGTGTAGACAGCAGAGATTTCTTTTCCGCAAAAAAGCCCCAATCGCGAAAATGGCGATCGGGGCTTTTTTGCGGAAAAGCGCGTCTAGATCGGCCATGGATGCTTTTCCGCAAAAAGTGCTTTTGTGGAAAAGCATCCTGCTAATCTAGACGCTCTTTTCCGAAAATGCTTTTAACGGAAATCTTTTCCGTTAAAAGCATTTCCGGAAAATCATGCCAGTGTAGACGTAGCCACACTGTATATCGAGACAGAAAATTTGTAGTTATCCATATATTAATAAGTTAATCAGAAAAAAATGTGAATGATAATTGATAATTGTTTAGGAATGAGTCGATATATCCCCAAAAAGCCACAATCACACAATTTGATGAAGATTGTCATACTGGTTAAAAGACTAACCTGGTTTATCAAAATAATAATATATAACAAAAGCAAGCAAGAAAGAAAAAAACAAGAAAGCAAGAAAAAAAGAGGAAGCTGAGAGCAACTAATATAAATGAGAAGCTAGAAATTGAAGACAATTGATAAGGGAAGCAAAAGGACACAAGAGAACTATTTGTCCATGTTGTCCTTAACTCTGTTGACCACAGATTTCTCGTGTGTCCTTTTGCTTCCCTTATTAATAACAATAATGCAGAAAATGCAGAAGTGTTCAATACGTCTGTATTTGGGAAAATAGATGATGTAATCATATTATACAATATCATTCTTTCCATTCCACTTGTATCTCAGGAAGATGTTAAAAAGCAGCTACTAAAGTTAAACATCTTTAAATCACCAGGTCCAGAGAACTTGTATCCAAGAGTTTTTAAAGAACCGGCCAAGGATCACACTAACGTGTCGATATTGATTTTCAATAAGTCTTGGCGCATTGGGGAAGACCCAGAAGAAGTCTGATGTTTTGCCAATATTTTAAAAGGTTAAGTGGAATGATGTTATCAGAAGACTTTCGGTCTGATATTAATGATGAGCAGGATAATGAAGTGGCTGATGCAGGAATCCATCAAAACAGGTTTATGTAAAATGGACCCTGTGTGACAGGGCGCCTGCCCTGCACTGGCCCTTTAAGGGCAAAACTCAGGCCTGGAGCAGGGGCTGGAAGCAAAGACCCAGCTGAGGCCCTTAGGGCTAATGAGAGCCCAGCTGGGGGATATATAAAGAAGCACAGTTTGCTTTGGAGGGGGGGCAGTGAAGAGCTGGCAGCAGAGGAAGCAGGAGGCTCCCAGGAGGGAGGACTGTATTGGGGCAGCTAAGGCACTCCCTGGCTGGGGGCCTGAGGTAAGGCCCGGGGCTTGGAGGGTGGTAGCAACACAGGTAAGCAGGGCAGCAGATATACCCCAGTGCCGGTGATGAGTGGCCTGTACAGACTGTAGCTTGCCCAGAGATGGGTTAGGTGAAGACAGTCAGTGGGTCTCTGAGGCATGGTGGGGAGCGCACACCCTGTCAAACAAAACTGCTAGCTCTTTGATGGGATGACAGCCAAGCCCTTACCTTGCTGTAAGTTAGGATCAGAGGAAGCCGTATCCCAGATTTGGTGGTCCTAGCGCTTCCTGTTTAGGAGGAGTTCTTAAACAGATGGATGGACAGACGGGCTTGCTGGTGTGCTCACAAACAAACTCTCTCAAACATAAATTTGGTCAAATTGGAGTTCAATCTTTGGAAGAATCTGGGCTACAGTTTGAGTGGAAATCTTTGAAGACATACATCATCTTAGGCAGTCTATTTATTTTTATAAATGCTCATTAGAAGCTAGGGGCTTATGCAAGCTCTCCATGTCTAGCGTTAAGTATTGGCTTGGCCTTACGCCCATTAACTTTTCTTGGTTTATGGGTACTCAGCCGACCAGGGATCTGGCCATTAGTGATATGGAAAAGACTAGCTATGTATGTAGCTTTTTATATGTTTCAAGAGAAGAAAGCGCTTCAATAACCATGCTTCAATAACCTTCCAAGGATATGAGCCTCTCCCACTGGAATAAGTGATGCGCTGGATCAGAACTGGTCTGTAAATTGCAAGCCACCTGCATACAGAACAGCTGCCCCAGAATGTCTCTGTGTTTACGGGACAGATTTCCCGGGAGCTCAGTGCACTGGGCACCTGCTGACTGCAGAACAGAGCTGGGTGAACAATTCTGGTTGAAAGTTAAATTTGCTGAAAAGTGCGTTTTCTGGGGGAACCAAAAGCATTTGCAAATTCAAGGCAGTTCAGCAAATGGTCTGAGATGACTAAAAATGGGAGGGGAAGAAAACTTTGCCACTTTTTGTCTCCGAATGACCAGTTAAGAAGTGCAAGTTGATTTGCCTTAAACAAATGACCCCTTCTCCCCCCCCCCCCCCCCCCCAGGAAGCCCCCCTCAAGAAAGAGTTGTGTGGAGCAAAACAAAATGTTTAGTTTAATGAAAATGAATATTTTGTTTTGATTTTTATCTCAGCAGGAAAATCAATTCTGTTTTAGTTTGAAACAAACCTCGCCCATCCACCCCACCGACCCTCCCCGTTTGGCCACCAGACCAAAACCCACTTTGTTCAGCTCTCAGGCCGAGCACGTTTGGAAATCAGGCTTTGAATCTCCATTTCTTGATTTCTGCCCATTTCCTCCAAGGTATCTGACTGCACTGACCCTGAATCCTGTTCCTGAGTATTCCCGAACCCTGCCTGATCTGGATCAACCCTGGATTTGATTCCACTCCATCTTTCCCATCCTTCTAAAAACATTTTATCCTATCAGAAGTAGAGCTGGGATGGATGGCGGGGATCAGACACAAGGTCAGGCTCAAAAGACAGCCTGGACCTCAGTCTGAAATGCACCTTTCCTGGCTCTCTGAAAAGCCCCACTTGCTTTGCTATGCAGATGTTCACGGGTTGCTGGGCTGTTTGTGTCTGGGCTTGGGAGCTGGACTAGCACAGGGACGCTCGAGGCACTTACTGTATTTCCAGCCTGGATGGGAACCAGAAAGCCCCGACACATTTCCAAGCCAGACTCCAAACCAAAGCACGTGGAACATGCTGGATTTTGGAGGCTTTATCAGGGTCAGATCTGAGAATCTTGAGGTTCCTGGTGTCTTCCTGCAGTGCGAGTGTCCCAGGTCCCTGACACTGACCCATTCTCCCTGGCACGGCGTTGGGCTTTTCAGTCTCTTTTGTCTCTGTTTTACTGGCGCTCTGGTTTCTCCCCATGGCTCTGCTTTCCCTGAGACGGATCTCCAGAGAGTCTGCACCAGACACACACTGCCCCGGGCAGGCAGGGATTTCTGATGGGGCATGCCAGGATTTTGGTAAGTGGGGCAGGGCTGCACGCTCTGTCTCACTGTCACACACAGCCAGTCTGTGCGGGTACGTCTACACTACAGCGCTAGTTCGAACTAACGCATCTAGAACTAAAAACTAGTTCGAACTAGCGTTTTGCTAGTTCGAACTAGCGCGTCCACACTGATTGGACGCAGGGGGGCATTTAAGGGCAGCTGAAACCAGTTCTGGCAGGGCATCAGGTCAGCAGTTGCTTTGTGTGGCTGCTGTCTGAGGCTATCTGAGGCTCGAGCTTAAAGGGACCCCCCTGGACAGCCGGTTCTCAGCTTTTCCTGCTTGCTTGCCAACCTCGCCGAGGGACAGCAAAGCGTCGGTCTCTGTGCCCGTCTGTGTCGGTGCTTCCCTTCGGGGGGGCCGCCGCAGGTGGCAACATGGAGCCACAGCTCGCCCTGCACCTTCTGGTGCACATTCTGGACTTGCTGCTGCAAGCCTGCCAGCAATGGCTCGAGGCTGCCTGGCACCACCTGGGGAACGTCAGCCCCCTGCCTCTCCACCTGGCCGCCCTGGGGGCCATGGAGGAGCCGCGGCGGCGCCCCGGCACTGGCGTGCCCCGCCGCGTCTGGCGTCTGGACACCAGCAGCGACTGGTGGGACCGCATAGTCCTGGAGTGCTGGGACGACCGACAGTGGACCCAGAACTTTAGGATGAGGAGGGACACCTTCCTGGAGCTCTGCGAGTGGCTCGCCCCTGCCCTGCAAAGAAGGGACACTCGCATGAGGCCCGCCATCGCCCTCCAGAAGCGGGTGGCCATCGCCCTCTGGAAGCTCTCCACGCCGGACAGCTACAGATCCGTCGGGAACCAGTTCGGCGTGGGGAGATCCACTGTCGGAGCAGTGCTCATGCAGGTACGGCGCTCGTCGGCCACCGAGCCGGGGGGGAGGGGGGCTGCGAGGAGGGGATGGGCCGCCCCAGGGACAAAGGGGGGGGGGGGCGGGAGGAGGCGAAGGCGCCCCGCACCGGAGGGGTCGGGCTGTCCCGGCCGTACTACACGCCGCCAGGGGGGTTGCTTCCGGGAGTGGGGCGCGGGGCACTGCCAGGGCACGCACGCTCCCAGCCACCCGTGCGCCCCACTGATTGGCGCTTTGCTGTGTCTCTCTCCGCAGGTGGTCAAGGCCATCAACCGGGTGCTGCTCTGCAGGGTGGTCCGCCTCGCCGACCCGGACGCCGTCATCCGGGGATTCGGCGCCCTCGGCTTCCCCAACTGCGGGGGGGCCATCGACGGGACGCACATCCCCATCCGTGCCCCGGAACACCAGGCGTCCCGGTACGTGAACCGCAAGGGGTACTTCTCCGTCATCCTGCAGGCCGTGTGTGACCACTGGGGACAGTTCACGGACATAAATGTGGGCTGGTCCGGCAAAGCACACGACGCACGGGTGTACCGGAACTCCTCCGTGTGCCAGCGGCTGCAGGACGGGACCTTCTTCCCCGACCGCCACATCAGGGTCGGGGACGTGGACATGCCCGTCTGCCTGGTGGGGGATGCCGCCTACCCACTGCAGCCGTGGCTCATGAAGCCCTACACGGGGCACCTCAATCCCTCCTGCCAGGCCTTCAATAACAGGCTGAGCAGGGCCCGCATCGTGTTGGAGGGGGCCTTCGGGTGACTGAAAGCCCGCTTTCGATGCCTCCTCACCCGTCTGGACCTGGCCGAGCACAACATCCCTCCCGTGGTGGCGGCATGTTGTGTGCTCCACAATTTGTGTGAGCGGAAGGGGGAGGCTTTCCTGCCAGCCTGGATGGCTGAGGCTGACCGCATGGCTGGACACTACGGTCAGCCCCGCACCGCCGCCGTCCGGGAAGCCCAGCGGGGGGCCATCCGGATCCGGGAAGCCCTGCGGGAGAGCTTCCAGGTGGAGGAGGAGGAGGACTGACCTCTCCCTGCATGCCCCACCGGGGCCTTCTTCCACCCTACCCCTGCCCTTCCCCTTTCCCCTCCCTACCTACTGTCAAATAAAGACACCTGTTTTTCAAACAAAAACGTCTGTTTATTTCACAGAACTGGGGTGGGGGAGGGAGGAATGAAGGTGGGAGAAGGGAGGGGGAAACCTGGGACGAGGGAGCTGGAAGGGGAGGGGAGGGAAGGGAGGAAGGGAAAGGAAAGCTCAGGGGTGGGAGTCCGGCTGCCTCTCCCATCTCGCCACACTGCGGGTCCAGGGGCGTCGGTGGGGAATGGTTGTGGAGGGGGGGGCAGAGGGGACAGGGGGTGTGGAGGAAGCAGGAGCGGAAGCAAGAGGAGCAGGGGGAGCAAGAGGGGGAGCAAGAGGGGGAGCAGGGGGAGGAGGAAATGGAAAGCGGTCGAGCAGGCTCTGGAGGTGGCCTCGCAGGGCACGGCCCTGCTCCTCCAGGGCCTCCAGACTCCTCCGGCGCAGCCTGAGGTCCTCCTGGACCCAGTGGTCCTGGAGACGGAGCTGTCGGTCCAGGAACCGGAGATGCCGCCTCTGGTAGTCCTCCTGGTTCCTGGCTGTCCTGCTTGCCCGGGCGCGGGCGGCTGCTGCAGGCAGTGTGGTGTGCCCTGCAGGCCCCGGTGCTGCAGCTGTGGTGCAAGAAGACCAGCGGTCAATTACCCCAGGGGCCCAGGTGTGTGAAACCCAGCTCCGCTCTGCAAGGCTAGGGCCCCTGCAGGATCCCCAGCTGCTGCTCCGTGGTGGGCAAGGCCCAGGCGCACGGTCCCGGGGCTCCCTCTCGCCCCAGCCCCCTGTACACATAAGGGGAACACAAAGGTACTCACAGGTGGACGCCTCCCCGGCCTCTGACGATGCAGGCGAGCAGGTCTGTGGCGTGCCTCGGGGGTCCCGGGTCCTGGGCAGGCTGGCGGCAGGCTCCTGGCTCTCAGAGCCCTCTTCCTCCTCCTCCGTGTCCAGGAGCGGTCCCTCTGCCCCGGGGTCAATCACGTCCCGGGGGGCAGGGATGGCATGAGGCCCCAGGATGCGGTCCAGGGCATGGAAGTGGGGGCAGGCCTCCGGGTCGGCCCCTGGCAGGCAAGCCCGGGAGTAGGACTGCCGCAAGTCTTTAATCTTGCAGCGCACCTGCTCCCGGCTGCGCTGGTGGCCCCTGGCGGCCAGGCTGGCAGCCATGCGTCCGTAGACGGCCGCGTTCCGGTGGCTAGTGCGGAGATCGTGGACATTGGAGGCTTCCCCCCAAACCTCGATGAGGTCCACGATCTCCGCACTTGACCAGGCGGGCACCCGCCTTTTGCGCCCCCGGGCAGGCTCCCGGGAGCCGCCAGGCTGGTCCTGGGGAGCAGTGGAGGGCTGGGAGCCCTTGGATGGCTGGCTCATTGTGTGGCAGGTGCAGGCTGTGCAGGCACGGGTGCTTGCAGCCTTGCAATTGGCACAAAGTGAGTAGCCAGCCCGTGGCCCTTTAAGGGCTCCGGGGCTGGGAGGGGGGCAATAGAGTTTCCCTGGTGTTGGCCAGAGTGGCCACCAGGGAAACCTGGGAAGCCTTAGCCTCCCACTAGTTCGAACTAAAGGGCTACACAGCCCTTAGTTCGAACTAGCTATTTCGAACTAGGCGTTAGTCCTCGTAAAATGAGGTTTACCTAGTTCGAACTAAGCGCTCCGTTAGTTCGAATTAAGTTCAAACTAACGGAGCGCTAGTGTAGCGCCTAGGAAAGTTAGTTCGAACTAACTTTCTAGTGTAGACATACCCTGCCACACTGTGCCCCCAGCCCCTGTCACAAACTGTCTCTTGTTCACACTCACACACTCCTTCTTTCTCCCTGTAGTCCCAGGCCCACCCCTTCCACCCGAGGCCTCACCCCTTCTGGGAGGCCTGGAGCTGGCCCGTCACCACTTACCAACATTTGTGAAGTGCCCCCCGCCCGCGCTCTAGTCCTGCAGCCCTCAGGAAATTGTCTCTGAGCACAAAGCAACCCTCCCTGACGTCTCAGAAGGCCATGGCCATCGGGGCTGAAATTGCTTGGAAACAAAGAGCCGGTACACTGCCAGTGGGGCGTCCCGAGCGGCTCTGGGGGGTGTAACTGGTGTAACTTTCACCCCTGGCTGGCCCCAGACTCCCTGGCAGCTTTGCTAGGCAGACCAGGGAGAAGCGAAAGTGAGAGAGGGTGAACCTCCCCCGCAGAACGGCTGCGGTCTGTGGCCATCAGCAAACACAAGGGCCCTGCTCTTCGCAGCTCAGAAAGGAGCCCCCCAAAGTGATGGGAATGCAGGAAACAGGCGCTAAGCATTCCTGTGCTTGCTTATCTCCCCCCCACCCTGCGCGAGGGCTCTGCTGTGATGACAAGGAGGAGCCAGGCAGAGCCGGCGTGACTCATGTCTGCAGTGAGCGGGGCTGGAAACCCCTCCGCACGCCACACCATGGGAGACTGGCCTGGAGGCAGGGGTGAGATGGCTTCATCGTGCTCATCGGCACCCTGGGGAATACGACCCTAGAGAGTGCTCATTTAGAACATGCAGCAACCCGTCGTGCTGGGCTTTCCGTAGCCAACCCGGCCTGGTGCGTTTGCCCCAGTACAACAGTGCTCCTGAGTGTAACACACACAGACGAGGGTTCACGGATGCCGGGGACGTCCACCACACCACTTCGGTGCCCCCCATTCACATTGGCTACGTCTACACTGGCATGATTTTCCAGAAATGCTTTTAACAGAAAAGTTTTCCGTTAAAAGCATTTTCGGAAAAGTGCATCTAGATTGGCAGGATGCTTTTCCGCTAAAGCACTTTTTGTGGAAAAGCGTCCATGGCCAATCTAAACATGCTTTTCCGCAAAGAAGCCCCGATCGCCATTTTCGTGATCGGGGCTTTTTTGCGGAAAACAGTACTGTGCTGTTTACACTGGCCCTCTTGCGCAAATGATTTTGCCCAAACAGAAGCAGCACAGTATTTCCGCAAGAACACTGACAATCTTACATGAGATCGTCAGTGTTCTTGCAGAAATTCAAGCGGCCAGTGTAGACAGCTGGCAAGTTTTTCTGCAAAAGCAGATGATTTTGCGGAAAAACTTGCCAGTCTAGACACAGCCATTGTGTTGGCAGATTTCAGAGCCAGGCACCCAGCACGTTCTGCATTTCCTGACTCACCCTGCACTAAATGTCAGTTCCCTGCTTCTGGGGCAGGGCTCTAGGGCGCGTGTCACTTTTGCTCATGGGGGTTGGAGCAGCCAGGGTTTCCCAGGTCAGCACGGTCTTTGCTCCATGGCAGGTTTGGCCCATGATCTGTTCTGACCTCTGTGTTATCTAATCTGCTTGGGAATGTTTCCATTCAAGAGCCAGGAGCTGCTTCTGTTGGTGTTTTCCTTCCTTAGCTGAACACTCCCCCTTCTCTGGGATAAAGCCCTTGCACCTGATCCCTGAGTCATTTACACTAACTAAGGGCTTGTTTTCATTTACCATGAGATCCACCTTGCAGAGATCAATCTCCTGGGGGTTTGATTGAGTGGGTCTAGTAAGGACCCGCTAAATGGACCATTGATCGCACTGTTAACTCTGCTTCTCCACTGGGTGGTGAGGAGGAAGGGAAGTGGCAGGGAGGGTGTCCCTGGCCGTTGTCAAAAGCTGGGAATGGGCGATAGGGGAGGGATTACTGGATGGTTCCCGGTTCTGTTCACTCCCTCTGGGGCGTCTGGCACTGGCTGCTGCCGGCCGACCGGACACTGGGCTGGATGGGCCTTGGTCTGACCCCGCCTGGCCGCTCTGATGTTCTTACTCACCATGACCAGAGAAGGCGCTGTCAGTTCTTCATCTTCCCATGGCAGGAGTGCTGCCTCTATTAGTGTCACTGCAGTGACAAAAGCTGATTGATCGAAGGCCTTTGGACCCAGGACGTTATTCTGCCTCCAGGGTCTGCAGCATTAGGGAGAGAGGGATGGAGGGGAAAGATTTAAATCAGGACGAGAGCACAGATATACCCTGTTCTATTGTGTCACGGGGTGTCTGGTCCGCGCACCCTGCTTTCGCAGGCCCCTCTGGGCAATGCAGGGTGCCACTAAATTCTGAGCCTCCTGGGCGGAGTGGGGGGTGCGCGGTCTATGCCCACCCTCTTTCCAAACCCCAACCCAGGGCCCTAACACCAAGAGTGCGACTCTCAGTGGTCGCAGGGGGGCATAGACCCCAAACATGCCTGCTCTTGGGGTTCACGGCCCGCCCTGGGTCTGGTCCACTCCGCTGCCGGTTAACGCCCAGCGTACTTACCCTCCGCTCCTGTCGTCCCTTCGCCTTCCGTGCTTCCCCTCCACTGACTTCCCTCGCAGCCCCCTCCGGGTTCGCGCCGCCTTTCCCCTTCCGCATTCCACCCCCTCTCCCTTGGTGCCTCCGTGCCCTTTATACTGCTCGCCCTGCGGTGGTTCTCCTCACCCCCGCACTTCCGGGTTACCGCCCCGGCACTCTCCGTCACGCCTGTGACGTCATCAGCGCGCTCGGGCGCTTGGTGATGATGCGCTCCCTCCCCGTCTCTGGGCGTTCCCGGGGCCGCTTGGCTCGTGTCGCTAGCTCCCCCTTCACCGGCCGCATCCTGCGGTGTCGGTGAGTGACGGGGTTGCTCCACCCCGACACACATCTCCCCCCTTTCCCCAGTTCTTACACTCCCTGTTTGCTTGTTACCCAGCATCCGTGAGAGGCAGTCTGCATTCAGGTTGTCTTTACCTGGTTTATGTTTTACTTCAAAACAAAATGGCTGCATGCTTAGATACCATCGGAGGATTCGCGCATTAGTGTCCTTCATATTCTGCATCCACTTCAAGGGCGCGTGGTTGGTCACCAACGTGAAGGGGTTACCTATAAGGAAATAGCGCAGAGAGTCTACTGCCCACTTAATGGCTTGCGCTTCCTTCTCTATTACGGCATATAATAGCCGCAAAATGGCTTCCAGCTGCTGTAGGTGGTCTTCTCAGGAGTTGCTGAAGACGACAATATCGTCTATGTATGTGGTTGCGTAGTCCTGGTGGTCCTCCAAGACTTCGTCCATCAGTCTTTGAAATGTGGCAGTTGCTCCATGCAATCCGAACGGCATGGTGACGAAATGGAATAGTCCGAACGGGGTAGCGAATGCCATCTTTTCTTTTGACGCCGGTGACAGGGGTATCTGCCAATAGCCCTTGGTAAGGTCGATTGTCGACAAATACTTGGCACGTCCTAAGCGCTCTAAAAGTTCGTCCACCCTGGGCATGGGGTACGCGTCGAATTTGGACACCGCGTTCACTTTGCGAAAGTCGATGCAAAATCGTATGGCTCCATCCTCCTTTGGGACTAATACGATCGGGCTCCGCCACTCGCTTCATGATTTTTCCACCACTCCCCACCGTATCATATCTTGCAGCTCTTGCTGGACGGTGTCCCATAGCTTTCTGGGGACGGGGAGTACCGGGTCTCTTATCTTCTGAACATGGTCCATATTGCTCTCATGGCATACTAGTGTTGTCTTCCCGGGTCAGCTCATCAGGCTGGCTGCCGATTGTCGCAACACTGCTTGGAGTTGTTCCTGTTGGTCACAATTTAGTTCCGTACCCATGGGGCTAGCCGCCCAGGTGACCTCTTCCTCTCCCCATGGCCCAAACTCGATCTCAGTATTGAGGGCCTCTGCCAGGGGGCCTCCCGGGGTATCCATCGTTTTAACAGGTTGACGTGGTAAACCTGGCTCTGCCGTCGTTTACCCCCCACTTGGACTTCGTAGTCCACCTCCCCAATCCTTTTGGTTACCCGGTAGGGCCCTTGCCATTTGGCCAATAGTTTAGACTCTCCTGTTGGCAATAATACTAATACTGGGTCGCCTGGTCTAAAGGTCCTCGTTCGCGTTCCCACATCGTAATGGCAGGCTTGTGCTTCCTGTGCCTTTTTCAAATTCTCGTGGGCCCACCTTCCTATCGTTTGCATTCTGTCCCGCAATTTAATTACATATTGGACCGCCCCTAATGCGGTCGAAGCTTGCTCTTCCCACCCTTCTCGTACCAGGTCTAGTATTCCCCGAGGCCGCCGACCATACAACAGTTCAAACAGGGAAAACCCCACCGAGGCCTGTGATACCTCCCGTATCGCGAAGAGTAGGGGTGGTAATAACTTATCCCAGTCCCGTGGATCGTCCTGTACCAGCTTCCGCAGCATTGCCTTTAGGGTCTGGTTGAAACGCTCAACTAATCCATCCGTTTGGGGGTGGTAGGCCACTGTGCGAATCTTCTTCACCTGTAGCCACTTACATAACTCCTGCATTAGGCGGGACACCAGGTTTGTGCACTGGTCGGTCAAGATCTCTTTAGGAAGACCGACCCGTGCGAACATCTTCACTAACTCGTCCGCTATGGTGGCGGCATTGGTCTTACGCAAGGGGACAGCCTCTGGGTAACAGGTCGCATAATCAACTACCACCAATATATACTGGTGCCCCCTTCGAGTTCGTTCGAGGGGTCCTACAAGGTCCATGCCCACCCGTGCGAAGGGCTCTGTCACCAGTGGCATGGGCACCAGGGCTGCTCGGGGCACCCGGGCTCCGGCGGTCCGCTGACATTGCGTGCAAGACATACAAAAATTCTTAATGTCTTGGTACAACCCGGGCCAATAAAACCGCTGGAGCACCCGCTGCTGGGTTTTCTCCGTTCCCAGGTGCCCGGCCCAGTGGTTATTGTGGGCCAACTCCATCACTTGCCACCTATACGCCTTAGGCACGATCAGCTGGGTTTCTCTGTTCTCCGCCCCCGTGATCCGATATAATCTATCCTCCTGGATCTCGAAGTAGGGGCCCTGTCCATGTCGCTTGCCTACCCCTTCGCCACCTTCCCTGGGTACTAGTGCATTTTCCCACGCGTGTTGCAGCGTCGGGTCCTCCCGTTGCAGGACCAGGAAATCTCCCGTATTGACCTCCAGGGCCATCACCGGCCCCTGGGGTTCCTCCATGCCCGCCCCTCGCTGGGGTGGCCGCGTCTTGTCCCCTTCCTGGGTTACCCATACTTCCCTTACGTCCCCCCGGCCATCGGGGTCTCTCTCTCCTAGGAGTCGCCTCAGCTCGGGCCAGTCCGGGCCCAGCAAAACGGGGCAGGGCAGCCGCGGCGTCACCGCCACCCGTAGCTCTCCACCCTGTTGTCCGTCATGCAACCTAACTTGGGTTGTCGGGTACGGCTGGATGTCGCCGTGTACACACTTGATCCATACCTGAGGCAGTGTGGGCACTACCCCTCCTAGGGCATCCCTTCTCACCAATGTCTGTCCACACCCTGAATCCAACACGGCCTCTACCATTTCCCCGTTCAAACGCACTCGCCTCGTTATACGGGCTCGGCTTACCTCTTGCCGCGGGCCCCTCCTGGGGGTAGGCTGTCCTTACATGCAGCCCATCATGGGGCACTCCCTGCGAAAGTGGCCTTCCTGACCGCACTGGAAGCATGTTGGCCTTGGTGATGGGCCCGTCTTGCCTTCCGGACTCCTCTCGTCGTGGTTCCAGGTCTCCCTCCTTTCGTGACTCTCGGGGCTACGCCACACAGGGGCCAGCCGTAGATCTAGGCCTCATCCCGGGGGGTTTCTTGCGCTCGTTCCCTCGCTGTCCCGCCCCTCTTTCCCTCGTGGGCTAGGGCCTCCACGTCCCACCGGGTTGGTTCCCGTTCCTACCTTGCCGCGGTCTTCTAGTCCTTCCGCCGCCAGGAAATGCTCCATTAGGGTTACTGCCTCTTCCAGGGTCCCTGGCAAATGTCGGCGAACCCACCGTTGACCTTCTGAGGGGAGCACCTGCAAATACTGATCCAGTACTACCAGCTTGGCCACCTGAGCCGCGGTTTTGGTGGTGGGTTCCAGCCACCACAACCCCGCTTTCCTAATCCATTGGGCCACCGCCCAGGGTCATTCCCCCACTATGTACTTGGCCGCCCGGAACCTTTGCCTATAGGTCTCCGGTGAAATACCTAACTGGTCGAGTATTGCCTCCTTGACCTTGTAGTAACACAGGGAGGCCCGGTCGGACAGGCCCCTATAGGCTAGCTGTGCCGGGCCGGAGAGATAGGGGGCGAGTATAGTGGCCCAGTGTTCCGGGGGCCAGCAAGCCGCCGCTGCCACCCGCTCGAAAGTTACCAGAAACGCTTCCGCGTCGTCCTCCGGCCCCAACTTGGCGAGCCTAATGGGGAGTCGTGAGTGCGCCGTCATATCATCGTCCCCTTCGGCGATGGGCCCGGCTACCCTCGTTCCATCCTTCAACTCCCGTACCAGCTGTCTTTGCTGCTCCCGAAATTCGGAGGTTAGTTGCTGTAACGCCTCCGTTTGTTGTTTCTGCAGCTGGCATTGGCTATCCACCAGCCACTCCACAATCTTGTCTGCATCCATGGCGCCTGTATCTTCTCGCGAGTGAAGAGACAGAAAACGAAAACAAAGCTACCCTGCTTTACGTGCCCTATGTCACAGGGCCCCAATCACTGCCCACATTCTCCACCACGTGTCACGGGGTGTCTGTTCCGCGCACCCCACTTTCTCAGGCCCCTCTGGGCAATGCAGGGTGCCACTAAATTCTGGGCCTCCTGGGCGGAGTGGAGGGTCCGGGCCCACCCTCTCTCCGAACCCCGACCTTGGGCCCTAACACCAAGAGTGCGACTCTCAGTGGTCACAGGGGGGCATAGACCCCAAACACACCTGCTCTCGGGGTACACAGCCCGCCCTGGGTCTGGTCCACTCCGCCGCCGATTAACGCCCGGCGTAGTTACCCTCCGCTCCTGTCGTCCCTTCGCCTTCCGTGCTTCCCCTCCACTCGCTTCCCTCGCGGCCCCCTCCGGGTTCGCGCCGCCTTTCCCCTTCCGCGTTCCACCCCCTCTCCCTTGGTGCCTCCGTGCCCTTTATACTGCTTCCCCTGCGGTGGTTCTCCTCACCCCCGCACTTCCGGGCTCCTGCCCTGGCACTCTCCATCACGCCTGTGACGTGACGTCATCAGCGCACTCGGGCGCTTGGTGATGACGCGCTCCCTCCCCGTCTCTGGGCGTTCGTGTCGCTAGCTCTCCCTTCACCGGCCGCATCCTGCGGCGTCGGTGAGTGACGGGGTTGCCTCACCCCGTGTCATATTGCCTTAGACAAGAGCTTGGAATCAGCTCCTCCACCAGCTAAAACTTGACTGGTCTACACTAGGCAGGTGGCCAAAGTTAGCCATGTTAGATTGATTTTATAATGAATGGGTCTGCACCCCCCCACACACTGATTTTAAGGACTTTTAAAATCAGTGTTGATATTCTACCTACCGCTAAATTCGACCCACTAATTTTGTCCCTTAATCCACTTAACGTGTTCTATTGATATTGGGTTGTGCTCATTTTCTTGGCAGAATGGTATGTGTCTTACACAATATGCAGCACATATAATGTTGGTATAGCCCATTATCAACCCAACATGTCATCTCCTCAGAGAAGGACAGCAGGTTTGTCTGACAAGGCCCATTTCCGTAAGGGCGCTAATTATATTCCTCTCCTTTACGTCTGTGTCCATTGAACACTACATACAAAGAACACAGAACTAGCGCGGCCCTGCCATTCGCTCTCGGTTACTCAGGAGGTCAGAAAGATCATCATAATGGTCCCTTCTAGGGACCGTGACTCCATGGGATGAACTTGGAGCATACTAGCTGTGTCACCAATAGAACAGAGCTTCTCATGGTGCTTTTCCATGGACCACTTGCAGGTCTGGCCTTACCATGAGGTGAACTGAGGTGGCCGCCTCAGGTGCCAGACTGTGGTGGTGGGAGGGAGGGGGCACCACTAGGACCCAGAGTGTGGAAAATTGTGTCTGCTGCTGGTGCGTGTGTATTCTCTCTGCAGTCCCATGAGAGGCGAGAACAGGAAGGAGGCAGAATCGAGACCTTTCAAAGTTTTGGCCCAAGCGAGAGGGCGTGGGGGCGTCATTTGAACTTCCCACCTTGGGTGCCAAAATGTTGTGGGCCGGCCCTGCCCACTTGAATATTGCTGAGGGTCTCAGCAGTCCGGGTAATGATCTCTCCAAATGTTCATCCCTTAGCCAACTGTTGTAAAGCGCTTTGGAGAAAAGTGCTCTATTTAAAACCCCCTTCATAATTCATGCGTGTTTGTTCTAGAACTAACAGCGCCCAACTCTTATTTTAATATGAGGAGGGATCTCTCCGCAGCCTTGCTGGACATGGGAAAGTCACTTCTTGCTCAGGCCACTGCAGCCCTGCACATCCCAAATCACCCCCATCCCTCCCCACCACCCACTCCAGCCTACCTCTTATTCTGCCCAAGGCCACTGCCTCACCTTACATGCCCAGGATCCAGGCACCTAATTCATGCAGCCATGCCTGCAAGCCACTGATTAGGTGGGTGGCCCTTCATTCCTAGGTGTGCACCTTCCACGGACCTATCCACGGACCACCTGAATGGCGCTCGTGGATCCGGTCTGAGCACCTCTGATGCAGAGCTTTCCGCCACCGCGCTGCTAGCTTGGCTTGCACCCTGCCGTGCCCCTCGCACCATCTCACATGCATTGAGCAAGTAGCGTCACGTGCCGTAAGCGCTGTCAGAGTCCAGGGCAATGAAGGATGAATGAGAGACAGACACCTGGGAGAGGCAGGGAGCTATGAAGTAAGAGCCCATTACCCAAGGCCCTTACACATTCAGGGGAGACAGATTTGCTGCTGGCACTAGGTCTATTCCCTCATTAAATCAAACAGGAAAAGAGAGACCCTGGAGGTGCCGGGCTACAGACAGGCAAGTCACTCCTGGCCAAATAGTGACATCAGCCGACGGACAAACTCACAGCTGAGCGGAGCGGTGGCGGCAGCTTGCGCCCAACCTCAGCCAAGAGAATAACAGGAGAAGCCCGTTTCCAGCAGAACACAAATAGGAACAATAATCCCAGGAGGTCACGATAATGATGCAGATCCCTGCAGGCGGGGAGGGAGCTCCAGCCAGACAGCCTGAGTCTTGGAGACATCCTCTCTGTGTGTCTCTCCCAAGCAAGCCGCAAACTGGACGGTTTTCCTGTCCCGCCGCGGGCCAGCCAAGAGCCCTGCCTCCCTGCACGGCCTGGGAATTTGGAAGTGGCTGCTGGCATCCAGTGCCCTGCTGGACATGGCTCTGCTCTCACCACAGCTGACCTCTGCATGTTTGGCAGGAGTATTTCAGACCAGGCACTGCTTCCCCGGGAGACGCCTGCTCTGAGACAAGGCCCTTTGCTTTCCGTTTTCATTTCCCATGTTTCTTGGGAGTTCATCAGTGTTTATTACCACCCCAAGAGAAACAGGGGAAAGTCCCTGCAAACACTATGACTCCTTTCTCTGGGTAAATGTCAGGCTCCATTCTGGTGGCCAAAAGGATGGGGAAATAAAGTATTCGGTAGATTAATGCTTTGAATTTTGTTCATCACTGGGGTCTGCTGCTGAATTAAAACCTCTCAACGCACAATGCCACAATCTCTCTCGAATCCTCCAATGAGACTTTTCAAGTCAATTAACAGTGCACTGCTGTAGACTTAGAACTACTAGCCTATAATTCCATTTCACAATTGGGCCACACCCTTTGCAGAACATACACTCAACTTCACCCTTTGCTTCTGTTTGTGTGTGTTTGTTTTTTAAAACTTTTGAATCCTTCCTCACGGAGCAGGAGAGGGACTACATTTCCAAGCTCTCCCTTGGCAGCTAGGGGCAGGAAAGAGGGGGAGGAAAGGGAGAAGCTGTGGGACCTGTGCACAGCAGCTTGCTGTGAGTGGGGAGCTGGCTGCTAGAAGGGGTGTCCCTGTGAATGGGGAAGGTGTGTGCTTAGGGAGTGGGAAGCTCTCACCCCCTCAAGCCTTCCCCAGGCTGGCTTAGGTCTGGTGGCCTCCGGACTTTCCAGGGGACTAGGGCAGTAGAGCGAGACCTTGGTCAGTTGCCAGCCCCTAGGAGACAGGTAGCATGTCTCCCCTCATTTGTCCTGCTCTGTAATCTAAACAGGCTAACGCTGGTCGACCCTCAGAATTTCCATTCCAGGAAGAATTCTGGCCTCTCAACATTTATTTTCATCCTAAATCAGAACAGAGTCAGAATTACAAAATTTGCAGTGAAATGAAATTTCTGGGGAACCCGCCCCCCCCCCCCAGGTAGTTTTCAGTCAAGTTGAAGTGCTTCGTTTCACCCACAGTTTCGTCTGGTCTAAAGCTAAAAATGATCAAATTGAACCAAAATTCTTCAGTCATATCGGTGTGTCAACCTAATTGAACTGTTTGGATAACATTTAATCAAAAATCTAACCAACATGCATACATTCACCTGGGACAGTTCAGTTTTGTCGAATCAACATTTTCTAAGAGAAAACTGGTGGGCCTGGATCCAGCCCACGACCAAAATTGGTGAAATGGCCCCCTGGTTAAAATTATTGCCTACCCCGATCTAGACCATCCCTGACAGGTGATCTTAAAAATCTCTGACGATGGAGATTCCACAGCCTCCCGAGGCAATTTATTCCAGGTTTAACCACCCTGACAGGAAGTTTTTCCTAATGTCCAACCTAAACTGCCCTTGCTGTACTTGCAGCCTGTTGTTTCTTATCCTATCCAAGGAGAACAATTTCCCCTCTCCTCCTCGTAAGAACCTTTTAGGTACTTGAAAGTTGTTATCCTATCCTCTCTCACCTGTCTTCTCTCCTCTAGATGAAATAAACCCATTTTTTTTTCAATCTTCTTACATAGGCCATGTTTCCTAGACTTTCAATCATTTTTTTTTTACTCTTCTCTGGACTTTCTTCAATTTATCCACCTCTTTTACAAAATGTGGCACCCAGAAATGGATGCAATTCTCCAGCTGAGGCCTAATCAGCGCAAAGTTGAGCAGAATTATTTCTCATGCCTTGCTAACCACACTCCTGCTAATACATTTCAGAATTATATTTTCTTTGTTTTTGTTTTGTTTTGTTTTTTGCAACACCGTCACACTGTTGACTCATATTTAGCTTGTGGTCCACTATGACCCCTCGATCCCTTTGTACAGTACTCCTTCCTAGAAGGTCGCTTCCCATGCCATATGCGTGAAACGGATTGTTCCTTCCTAAGTGGAGCACTTTCCATTTGTCCTTATTAAACTTCATCCTGTTGACCTCAAACCATTTCTCCAGTTTAGCCAGATCATTCTGAATTATGACCCAGTCCTCTAAAGCACTCCCAGCCTCTCCCAGCTTGGAATCATCTGCTAACTAAATAAGCGTCCTCCCTATGGCAGTATCTAAACTAAAGGAAAGATCCAGAATGGATCCCTGCAGAACCCACCTCGTTATGCCCTTCCAGCATGACTATAAACTATTGATAAATATCTTCTGGGAACAGTTTTCCAACTGGTTTTGCTTCCACCTTGTAGCAGCCCCAGCTAGGTTGGAGTTCCTTCCTTGGTTTATGAGAAGGTCATGCAAGACAGTCTCGAAAGCTTCACTAAAGTCATGACTCCCCCATCCACAAGGTTGCTGGACTAGAGGTTCAACCTGGAGTGACGCATGAGTAGCCGGGGGGACTGTGCGCAGGGCCCAGAGGCAAGACCACACGGCAGAGGGTCAGTCCCAGGACGCGGCTGGCTGTTCTTTGCCTTGCCGGCTGGCCTCTGACCTGGCAGACGCTTGCTCTGCGGTGATAGTGAAGAAGTGTCTGCAGAGACGAGCTAGTCGCGTGAGCCGTTCTCTGGGCCGTGGGGAGGGAGGCTACAGCGAGTCTGACATTTCCCAGGAAACGGCGGGATTGCCTTACCGCTGGCAGCACAAAGAGGCAATTTTCCTTCTAAATCAGGCAGCAGCTGCAGCCAAGGTTCCACTGTGAAATCCCACGGCACTAGCAGCGTGGCTTTTTATGAATCAACTCTTAATAAACGTCCAGCGCCTGCATCTTTGCAGCAGCCCCTCTTGGCTTTGATCTGGATTTGCCCGCGCTCAGCACGGCTGCTGCCGCCTGCCAAGCTACAGAAGAAAAAAAGGTTGTTTTCCTTAGGTTGGAAATAAAAGGTTGTTTTTTTTTTTCAGGGTTGGCTGCGACGCTGCGTGTTATTCATCACTGCCTCAGCCCCGTGCCTTTGCTCCCATCCAGAGCGCACACGGAAACACTTTCCCTGTGGTTTCCCTCCTCTGTGGAGTCAGATTCCTAGAAAACAAAAGGAATGTCGCAACAGTGCACACCAGCGTGGAGGCCTGGGGGTTTTGGCTCCCGCACCAGGAAGGCAACTGTCTGCTAAGCATGGCGGCCTGACGGCACCCGCTGCTGCCCTGCGCTGGGATTCGATGCTGTGACTGGCGTAAGCCATTGGATTCTTCTCCCCGGGAGATGCTCTCTGCTCAGCCTGCTCCACTGGAATCCCCACGTGCTCCGTGCTGCCTTGGCCACATGGACAGCAATTGGGAACAGCCCTGACACCGTAGGAGGCTGAAAATACTCAGCATAGCAGAGGTAGCTACCGATCCCCCAGCTTACCTGTGCATCTTCTGTAGCTTCCTTCTTCACTGCCTCATCGCCTGCCCCCAGAGCCAGACTGGGGCCCTTTGATGTCATAGAACTCTAGAACTGGAAGGGCCCTTGAGAGACATCGAGTCCAGTCCCCTGCCCTCAGGGCAGGACCCAGCACCAGCTAGAGCAGCCCTGGCAGGCGTCTGTCCAACCTGCTCTTCAATATTCCCAGTGCTGGAGATCCCACAACCCCCCTCGGCACTCTTGCTCCGGCTGGGGAGCAGGAGGGACCTGGCTGCAAGGGATGCTGGAGGTGTCCTGAGACAGAGCAAGGCTGGGAAAAGGCAGGCAGAGCTGGGGAGCCTAGGAGAGCTCCCAGGCTGCAGAACCTGAGGCAAGGCCTGAGGGCACTAGGGCTGCAGGGAGGCAGCCAGGACAGGCAAAGACAGTGGGCCCACACCCCCTTCCCAAAGAGGAGTGGCTCGTTTCAGGCTGCAGTCTGCTCTGGAGGCAGGGGCTGGATGACGAATGGCCGTGGGTCACTGAGGCAAGGTGGGGGCAGGGGGTTCCCTGGGAGGGGAGGACCCCAGAGTGCAGGGACATGGAGCTGAGCCAGCAGAAGACTGCACCAGTGGCTGGGGCACTGACCGGCTTGCCGAGCGGCAGGGGGGACTGGTCTGGCTGCAGCAGGGGGGCACCTGGTCTCCGTGGGAAACCGGGCACCAATGGCTGGAAGCTGGTGCCTGGACCTAGACACTGGGACACCTGAGGAGGCAGGAGCAGGGAGTTTGTCTGTGTGTGTCCGTTTGTTCAAGAACTCCTAAGTGCTAAGAGCGAGGGCCACCAAGTTTGCTAGGTAGCTTCCTCTTCTCCTCATTTAAAGCCGCGTCAGGGTTTGGCTGTGCCAGGACAGGCGATGGCCACCACGGGAGTTCAGAGGGTATCACTGCATAGCTTGGGGGTGTGGATTTTCTACCCCCCGAGTGCCGCAGTGGTATGGACCCATGTTTATAGTGCAGACCGGGGCTCAGGATATGAGTTGCATGATCGGAGGCTGGTCATGGGGGGCTGATAGACTTGCTGGGCCCCTGAGCAATATGGGAGGTGTGGCTCTGCATCCCTGGAAGAAGTGGGGCCTTTGGCAAAAGGGGTGGGGTCAGGGCAGGGCCTGGAGCACACCTCCCCCACTCCAGCCAGCCCGGCGTGTCCCCCCCCCCCCCCCAGAGTGTGCCAACTGATGCTCCGGTGGTGATTTAAAGGCTTGGGTTCCAGGTGCTGCTGCTGTAGTAGCACCAGAGGCCCCAGGCCCTGGGGCAGTTGCCCTTCAGTCGGCAGGCCTGGCTGGTTACGAGCCGCTCAGGCTGGGACTCACAGCAGCAAAGTGGTGTTTCAACCTCTCCCTGGTCCGGATTGCAGCCTGCGCCCCAATGCCACGTGACGTCCACGTGGACGACTCCTGCAGCCCTCTGCCTACATGCGTCACGTGGAGAGTCAGTGATCAGCCACTTGCCGGCTTTCCCATGACTCCCGAGGTGCGTTCTGGATAAAGATTAGCACCTGCTCTGTGCAGGGTGAGAACAGAAGGGAGCTAGCGCTGCACCATTTCACTTAGACGCCGTGTGTGCGACACCGTGAGTACAGACTAGCTAGAAATTAGCACCACGTCATTACATGGATTAAAAGCTGGTTCTCAATGTCACTGTGAATGGGGACTCCAACCTCAAATGGGAATATTTCCAGTGGGGTCCCACAGGGATCCTTCTTGGCCCTACCTTATTGAGTGTCCCAATTAGAAGAAGACCTAAAATCATCACTGGTGAAGTCTGCCGTTGAGCGAGTGGAAACACTGACGAGGCCAGGTCAGACCCAGCGCGGTCCGGCTCAGTGGATAAGACGGGTGCAAGCAAGCACTAGGCGGTTGAAAGAGGTGAAATGGAAAGTTCTCAGTGACTGGAGGAAGCTGCTGGACCTGGCTCTTACTGTCGAGTTCTTGCACAAACGGACTCGCGGACGGGACGGACAGGCAGACGCACGCTGTAAGAGAAAGGGCCATCGAAGGCTGACCTGACTAGTCTGTAAGTACCACCGGGCGGGACACCTCAGTATGAACGGGCTCTTGGGGCTAGCGGGCACAGGCTGGGCCTGGAAGCTAGACAAATGCAGGCTGGAAATAAGGTGAGAATGTTTGGCAGCGAGACTGAGGAACCAGGATGGATTTTTCCCATTGCTGAATCAAGACTGGCTGCTTCTCTCCAAGGTCTGGCCTGGGAATCGCTTGGGGGCAAGTGTCTGGGCTGTGGCTAATGGGAGGTGCTGATCACAGTGGACCCTTCTGGCCTTGGAATCCAGGCCTCTGGGCAGTTCCTTTGTGCTGAGCTCTCTGGGAGGCTTCGGAGTAACCCTTCCCACCCGGCACACGTGCAAGTGGGCCCCTTCTGGAGTTCACTCCGCCGGGCTTCCCCAGGGCGGGAATTCCTCACGGGGCCCTGGAGAACTGATCAGTCACCTCCTTTCCTGGGACGTCGCAGGGACTGTAGTCCCTCAGGGCCTTGGCAGGGCAAGGGGATGCTGGGAGAGCCGCGCTCCCAGCTGGGAAGAGAGGGGAGAAAGTTGGTGCCACTCATCTGTCCCCTCCCCCACTCCCCCGCGCCTCTCCTGCTATGAATGCCAACATCCCAGGCAGAGAACCTGGCTTTGTTTGCCTGCTGGGCTGGGTCTGCTTGGAGTTGCGATTCTGGGCTGTAACTTACTGCAAACAACCTCCCAGCTGCTGAGCTGTGATTCTGCAAACGGCTCCCACCCAAAGGCACCAAACAACCCATCGTCGGAGAAGGGGGGACAAATGGGGATTCTGAAAAATATACACAAATGGCAGCAATTCCTTGCTGCCGGTAAGAAACTTTGGGTGACCAGCCCTGTGATGGATGGTGGGAGGGTGAAGAAGGTTTTGCTGTCTTGCTGGGATGCCGAGGTTCTTGTGTTTACTGGGCTGAAAAGTGTGAATGTAGAAAAACAAGGAACAAGCTAAGCCAAAAGGGTACAGGGAGATGTGCAGATGTTAGGTAGAATAATAAACTTCTTAACCATCAGGCTATGTCTAGACTGCAAGCCTCTTTCGAAAGCGTCTAGACTACAACCAGTACTTTCAAAAAAGCAAGCCGTTTTTTCGAAAGAGAGCACCTAGGCAGTCTGGACTAATTTGCATTGCATAGCGTCTTTTTTCGAAAGAGCACTTTCAAAAAAGGGCGTTATTCCTCGTAAAACAAGGTTTTCCGCGGTTGAAAAACCTGCTGCGTTCTTTTGATTTACTTTTGAAAGAATGCGGCTGCAGTCTAGATGCAGGGGACGTTTTTTCAAAAAACCCTGTAGTCTAGACACTCCCTCAGAGTGAAATGTAAGGAAAAGCCCTGTCTTCCCTTCCCTTGCTATAAAGGGGGCTGCATCTCATTGTATGGCACCAGCAGAGATTCCTCAAACAGAAAATTGTCAGTTTAACATGCTGGGTTTTGCGGGTCAGCAAAATAGACATTAACAGAGCCGGCGTGTGGGGTCGGATTCTAGCATAGGTGGCATGCTGGAGTGACCACTTTCCATTGCAAGGCAGATTTAAAACAAACCAAAGGAAGTTCTTCACACAATATGCAGTCAACCTGTGGAACTCCTTGCTGTGAAGCCCAGGACTTTAACAGGTTCAGAAAAGACCTAGATAAATTCATGGAGGCTAGTCCATCAATGGCTATTAGCCAGGATGGGCAGGAATAGTGTCCCTAGGCTCTGTGGCTACGTCTACACTGGCATGATTTTCCAAAAATGCTTTTAACGGAAAACTTTTCCGTTAAAAGCATTTTCAGAAAAGCACTTCTAGATTGGCAGGATGCTTTTCCACAAAAGCTCTTTTTGCGGAAAAGTGTCTGTGGCCAATCTAGACGCGGTTTTCTGCAAAAAAAGTCCCGATCGCCATTTTCACGATCGGGGCTTTTTTGCGGAAAACAGTACTGTGCTGTTTACACTGGCCCTCTTGCGCAAATGATTTGCACAAGAGGGCTTTTGCCCAAACGGGAGCAGCACAGTATTTCCGCAAGAACACCGACAATCTTACATGAGATCATCAGTGTTCTTGTGGAAATTCAAGCGGCCAGTGTAGACAGCTGGCAAGTTTTTCCGCAAAAGCAGATGATTTTGCGGAAAAACTGGCCAGTCTAGACACAGCCTATGTGTGTCAGAGGCTGGGAACAGGTAATAGGGGAGGGATCACGTGATGACTCCCAGTTCTGTTCACTCCCTCTGGGCATCTGGCATTAGCTGCTGTTGGCAGACAGGGTACTGGGCTAGATGGACCTTTGGTCTGACCCAGTGTGGCCGTTCTCATGTTCTTAATCCTTCACTTGCCTGCTCTACTCCAAGAGCATAGCACAGCAGGCAGGAGTAAAAGCCTAAGCAATGTAGAAAGGGGATTTAATGAATTACAACTCCACAGGAATTTCTCCCTGGGAGAGGAAGGGAAGGAAGCAAAACAACCCATCACAGATTTTCAAGGGTATTTAAGTGTCTGAAGCGGCCAATGGTCACCCAAGGGGCTTCCAGAAGTGCCCTTGGTGTCTAAGGGTATGTCTACACTACAAAGTTAGTTCGAACTAACGGACGTTAGTTCGAACTAACTTTAATAGGTGCTACACTAGCGCTCCGCTAGTTCGAATTTGAATCGAACTAGCGGAGCGCTTAGTTCGAACTAGGTAAACCTCATTTTACGAGGACTAACGCCTAGTTCGAACTAGCTAGTTCGAACTAAGGGCTGTGTAGCCCTTTAGTTCGAACTAGTGGGAGGCTAGCCCTCCCCAGGTTTCCCTGGTGGCCACTCTGGCCAACACCAGGGAAACTCTATGCCCCCCTCCCGGCCCCGGACCCCTTAAAGGGGCACGGGCTGGCTACGGTGCCCGTGCCAGGTGCAAGCCTGCCAGCACCCAGCTAGCAGACCCTGCACCTGGCACGGCACAGAGCCACCCACCCGATGCCCCCCAGCCCACCCCCTCTTGCCGGGACCAGGCTGGCGGCTCCCGGGAGCTTCCCCTGGACTGCAAGAGGCGGGCACCTTCCTGGGCTAGTGCGGACATCGTGGACCTCATCCACAATCTCCGCACTAGGCACAGGAAAGTGGCCGTCTAGGGCAGGAGAGCTGCCAGCCTGGCCACCCAGGACCAGGTGTGCATGAAAATCAAGGGAGTCCACTGAGACCCCCGACACTGAGCCCTGAGCTTACAATGGCCGTACTGGGTCAGACCAAAGGTCCATCTAGCCCAGTAGCCTGTCTGCCAACAGCGGCCAACCCTAGGGACCCTGGAGGGGATGGACCGAAGACAATGACCAAGCCATTTGTCTCGTGCCATCCCTCTCCAGCCTTCCACAAACTTTGGGCAGGGACACCACTCCTACCCCCTGGCTAATACCACTCCATGGACCCAACCTCCATGACTTGATCTCACTTCCCTTTAAACTCTGTTCTAGTTGTAGCCTTCACAGCCTCCTGCAGCAAGGAGTTCCACAGGTTAACTATTTGCTTTGTCAACAACAACAACAACTTTCTCTTACTAGTTTCAAGCCTGCTACCCAGTCCTTTCCTTTGGTGTCCTCTAGTCCTTCTTTATGGGAAC
This sequence comes from Pelodiscus sinensis, assembly GCF_049634645.1. NCBI lineage: Eukaryota > Metazoa > Chordata > Testudines > Trionychidae > Pelodiscus > Pelodiscus sinensis. The sequence continues at coordinate 25,758,827 of NC_134729.1, read as the reverse complement.
TCAGGAAGAACTTTTCTGAATGCACCCTCTCCATCCAACCTCTGCTTTTAGAGACCTCTATCCTGTCCCCCCTCCATCTCCTCTTGTCTAAGCTGAACAGTCCCAGTCTCTGTAGCCTCTCTTCATATGAGACCTGTTCCCAACCCCTGATCATGTTAGTTGCCCTCCCCTCTCCCAGCCTCTCTCTTCCCCTCTCCCACCTCCTTTTCCCAGTCTCCCCCAGTTTTGTTCATTAAAGACAGAGTCAATGTTGGAAGAAACGTTATCTTTATTTTGTACATCAATAAGAAGGGGGGCTAGGGAAGGAGGTGAGGGAGGAATGGGGTACGAGCCCCCGATGGGGAGGACTGGGCTGGCTCTGCGGGCTTCTGGGGGTGGAAGCTCTCCTGCAGCCCCCCAATTACTCCCTCTCCCCAGATGGCAGGCTGCGGCAAGTGCAGCCGGGCTGATGGCCGAGTGGTGTGATGTGCCCAGTGTGGGCACTCAGGGCACTCCAAGCCAGAACTTCTTTGGAAGCGGGGCACCCCTTAGAACTGTGTGTCCGGGGTGGGGGTCGGGACCCTTTAAGCGCAGCCCTCGGCTAGCCTGAGACAGCATCTCCATGCTCTAAGTCCTCCTTTTATGCCCTGCCGGCACTGCTTCCGGCCATCCTTAAGCCCTGTTCAGAGTCCACTCAATGTGGACTTACTAGTTCGAACTAGCAAAACGCTAGTTCGAACTAGTTTTTAGTTCTAGACGCGTTAGTTCGAACTATCTTAGTTCGAATTAACTAATTCGAACTAAGTTAGTTCGAACTAGCACTGTAGTGTAGACGTACCCCCACTCACACAGATTTCTCATCTTTGAGCATCTAGGCATCTATCTGCATCTTCAAGTGCTTGTGCCTTTACGAATCTGGCCCCTTGACACCTTGGGGATGGGCACCCTGGAAATACCAGACTAGAACAGAGTTTCCTGTGGCTGCCATTCGCCCTAATTTGCTTAGCCCTTGAGAAAGCAACATTTAATCTCTCGTCACTCCACTATTGCACAGCATGGCATAAGGGCCCAATCCTGCTGCTCTTGCTCAAGCGAAAGGCGTATTCAGTTCAGTGGGAGTAAAGCTTGCAGGATTGGGCCCCCAACCAGACCCTGTAAAGCACAAAAAACTGCCTGCCCTCTGGAGCACTGTCTGTCCCCTCTCTCCTAGCTTGCTGTTAATTAGGCCAAGCATGGTTTGACTTCTGTAAAGCTAGCAGGGGGCTGATTGCTGGGAGAGAAAAGAACAAAGGGGACAGCGAGGACCTTGCAAAGAGGCAGGAGAAGGCTGAAGAAGCTGCTGTTGCGGAGCAGGCCTGGGGTTTGTCAGAGGATTTCGACACCTCTGTGCATTGATCCCTGGGTTGCATGTGGACTCTGAGTGGGGGAGGGGGAGTGTAAAAGGGTAGCAGAGCAGGGGCAGATATGCTCTTAGGACAATAGAAAGCCCCAATCCTATCACTGGGCGCTTTGCATGCAAATTTTCCGGCTCCTTTTGGTTCTGTTCAGTTACCCGTCCCACACTTCGCTGCTTTTCAGGAGTTCATGGGCGCTCCTTTGGCCTATTAGCGGGTCTGCACTGGATTTTCTGGGGAGAGTTCTGGTATTTCCTTGCTGCACAGCACTGGTGGCGTTTAGTTCCTGCACAAACCAAGGGTGTGCAGAGACACACGTGAAAAGAGTCCGAGGTGTGTGTGTGTCTGTGCACACGTGCTTTTTATTGTGCAAGAGAAGGCATCAATAATCATTATTGAAACAAGATGGAGAGGAAACCTGCCTTGTGCACCGCCAGCAAATCCAGGCCAGGAAGGGATGTGTGAGGAGAAGAAAGAGCGAATCTAAAGCTATCAGCAGCCGACTGTGGAGAGTTAATAACACATTTTGAAATCTCAAAAATTGGGGTTTGGGGACGGGGGAGGGGTTAATGTGGCGTTTGTCTGATATCTCTGAGCTGGATCATTTCGCTCCAACCTCCCTTGATTATCCCTGATCAATTGCAGTAAAACATCTGGCAGGAAATGTCTTTTACTTTCTCCTTTCCATTGCTCTAATAGGGGATCATTTTTCCCTCCTTCCAAAAAAGAGCAACCAATCACCCCCCCCCCGAGAGTGGATTCTCCCCCCCCCCCCCAGTCTTTTGATGTGAAATCATTGTTACTAATTTTCTTCTGCTGCCTAAAGCTGGGACCAGCAGCCAGTCAATGGAGTTGAAGCGGGTGTTCAGCATGAGGTGAACCAGATGGGTCTCCAACACACAAGGAAGGGTTTGGTGGGAACTATGTCCGCATTCAAAAGTCTCTTGCTAAACTCAACCTCTCCCCCCATCCCCCCTCCTTGGAGTGAAAAACTTTTGGCTCAAGAATGCAGTAGAGTTGTTCTCCTGTTCCTCCCACTCCTCCTGCACCCCTTCTCCCGCGACAAGGCCCTCCCCCTCTCCAAGCTGGATTCGGCTGCACCTTTTTTCTTTTCTTCAGGGGTGAGGGCTTTACTCCCTGCTTCTCTGCCCAGATCTCCACTAAACAAAGGAGCTCTGGGCGCATCACCGGCTCCAGGACAACAAGGTATTTAAAGACTAAATCCAGCCCTCTGGAAGTGGCTAAGGGGATGCTTCTCTCTCCTCCTCCCGCTCTCCAAGCTAGCTTGCAATGCGCTGCATTTTCTCTCTTTCAGTTTTCCCTCTTTAGGTCTGACACCCCGCTTGAAATCTCTTTCCTCTTCCCCTCCAGCCTGTCCCAGCTCCCCGAGTCCTCCCCGCCTTGGGCACTGTGCGTGTCTTCCAAAGAGCGCTGGGCCGTCTCCGCGCTGCAGAGCACTTGGGAGCTTTTCTGACTCTGGCGAGGCTGGAAACGACTTTTCCATTCGCTCGTTTGAACGCTTCCAGGGGAGCGCGCCTCGACTGAGGCTCAGGGGTGCGCCTCTGCTCGCGCGGCGGAGCGCGGGGGTCGCTCCCGGCCCCTGGGACCCGGCTTGCGCGCGTGTGGGGCTCGGAGATCCCCCTTTGTCTCGCGGGAGCGAACCCCCTCGCCCCGCGGAGGAGCAGGCTGGTGCCGGGAGGGCAGGTCCTTTGTCTCGCCCTTTGCTCTGCGTCCCGGCTCGCTCCTCGCGCGGTGGGACTAGGGCGCCGGAGCGCGTGGCCTCGGGAGCCCGGCGGCTCTGGCCGGGGCGTGCTCTGGAGCCGGGAGTTTGCAGGCACCTTTCGGCCTCGGCGGGGCTGCTGGGGGCTGGCTGGAGCGGGAAGGCGCGGGGGGGGGGGGGGGGCTTTCCTGTGGGGAGGGGGCCCGGGGGTGCGCGATGCTCTGCGGTGGGCGGGGGGCCAGCCCCAGGGAGTGAGGGCGGGGGGCAGAGCTGCTGAGTGTTTGCACATGCCAGGGCGGGGCTGGAGGACGAGGGAGGGGGCGCTCGGCGGGGGGGGGATTAAGCATCTCGAGTTTCCCACACTGCCTGCCCCTCTCAGCGCAGCCCCACTGCCCGGCTCCGGCCCTGCCTCCCCACATGCATCCTGAGCTCAGGACACAGGGCCTCAGCCCAAGGCCCCCGCCGGCCCGGCCCTGGCACCCGCCTGGTGTCCACAGCCCCAGCCCTGGGGTGGCGCCTTTCTCCCCTCTGCTCACCCTGCCCCTTTGCCTGGGCCCTGCGGGCATGGGGCTGGAGGGGGCGAGGGCTGCCAGATGGTTCCAACAGAAATCCCGGACACGCTTGACACGACACCACAATCTGCATCCCCCTGAGTTCGAACACACCCCGGTTCTAGTGTCTCCATGTGTTTCCCGCACAGAAAGCTCCAACACCGACCGGACTGTCGGGTTCAGAACCTAGAAGGGGCGGACAGGCACAGAAGCTGAGCCACTGAAATAAAGCCGCTGGAGGTGTCTGTGGGCTCCAAATCCCTGGCTTCTTGGCTCCCAGTAACATGGGCCAAATCCCTCCCCCCACGCCCTCCCCCAGCCACGGCCCCCAGTGACACGGGCCAAGTCCCAACCTCCAGGCCCTCCCCCGGCCACGGCCCCCAGTGACACGGGCCAAGTCCCAACCCCCACGCCCTCCCCCAGCCACGATCCCCAGTGACATGGGCCGAGTCCCAACCCCCAGACCCTCCCCCAGCCACGACCCCCAGTGACACGGGCCAAGTCCCAACCCCCAGGCCCTCCCCCAGCCACGGCTCCCAGTGACACGAGCCGAATCCATCTCCTCAGGGCCTCCCCTGGCCACGGCTCCCAGTGACACGAGCCAAATCCATCTCCTCAGGGCCTCCCCTGGCCACGGCTCCCAGTGACACGAGCCGAATCCATCTCCTCAGGGCCTCCCCTGGCCACGGCTCCCAGTGACACGAGCCGAATCCCTCTCCTCAGGGCCTCCCCTGGCCACGGCTCCCAGTGACACGAGCCGAATCCCTCTCCTCAGGGCCTCCCCTGGCCATGACCCCCAGTGACACGGGCTGAGTCCCTCCCCGTACGCAAGCGCCCCGGTGTTGAGGCGCCTCCTCCGGGTGGCTGTCCAGGCAGTCTGGGCTCAGTGACCCAGGCCGTGGCAAAGTGACTGGAGCTGTGGCCTGGGACCCGGGCGTGGGCTGTGTCTGGGGACATGCCCAGGCCTTGTCTCCCACAGGCCACAGCACAGGTTGATGCCAGGCAGACGCTCCGGACTGAGGGCAGATGCTCTGACGCTGGCCTGTTTGCAGACCCAGGTGCCCTGTGCCCACCCTGGGCTGCCCACCCTGGGCTACTCCCCTTGCTGGTGCTAAGGGACACCCCAGGCCTGCTACTGCTGGACCCCACCATCGGCATTACAATCGCCCCCCCCCCCAGCTTTCATGCTGAGTCAGGCTGACACCCCCTCCCCCCCGCACCTGGTCTGGCCCCGCTCACGCACGGGCTCTTCCCTGCCACTCTGTTCGCTGCTCGGCCTAGAGCTCACGCCAGCCCCTGTATGGCCCAGACGCCTGCTGCTCTCACTGAGGCCCTGCAAATGCCAGCCCAGCCCTAGCCCGTGACATGGACCCTCATCTCCCTGGCCCAGGGACGTGCCTGCCATTCCAGCTCATGCAGACCCTCCACGCTCACCCCCTCTCCCCACCAGTCCCCGTCAGCCCTGGGGAGAGGAAGGGGATTTCAGGTGGAAGACGAGGCGCTGGGAACATGGCTTTCAGGGCAATGTACTGCCCATGCCTCTCTCCATCCCAGCCCCTGCCCCTCCCGGTCGGACGGGCACGTGGAGCTGGGAGGATGGAGCTGGGGAATTTGGCAAGCCGGAGTGGCCCCAAAATACGAGGCTACTTCTCCTGGGAAACCCCTGAATTCTGGGGGCCTGCAGCAACCAAACCTCCGGCCATGCTGCAGAAATTGGGTGCCCCTGTAGGTGGGCCCAGGGGGCGCAGAGGGAAGAAAGTATCTGCTCTCCGCAATGCTCCAGAGGGAGCTGCCTCTGTCCGTGCCCAGCTCTTGGGAAAGGAATTCTCTGGCAGCGGCTGTGTGCGCGAGCGTGTTAGCTGGAACCTGAACAAGAGAGCCAAAGTCAGTGCAATGTTATGACCTCATGCTATGAATGCGGGGGAGGGGGTCGGGCGCTGAATGATCATTTTAAAACTGTGAAAGCCCTGAAACACGTGTGTCTCCTCTGCCCTGTCTCTGCTTTAGGCTCAGAAGGGGCCCTCGGTGTTTGCTGCCAGAGTCCTTCCTCCAACAGCAACTGGAAGAGGCTTTCAGGGCAGCAGAGGGAACCAAAGACTCGGTGCCATCATGGGGGTGTTGTGGCTGGCCAAGTTCATGCTGGGATGTTCAGCGCTGTTGTACATGGAGCAAGCCCAGGGCCAATATGAAGGAGACTTGCAGGCAGAGAGATTTGCCGGCTATGAGGAAAGGCAGCCAGCAAACCGCGTGCGGAGAAGAGGCCAAGACACTTTACGAGGGTATGTTGAACCTTCATTTCTTTTTATGGTCGAGAACTTGGGCTGTCGATGCAGCATGCGGGGTCTGCAGAGCGGGCCGGCTCCGGGCTGTCGATGCAGCACGCGGGGTCTGCAGAGCGGGCCGGCTCCGGGCTGTCGATGCAGCACGCGGGGTCTGCAGAGCGGGCCGGCTCCGGGCTGTCGATGCAGCACGCGGGGTCTGCAGAGCGGGCCGGCTCCGGGCTGTCGATGCAGCACGCGGGGTCTGCAGAGCGAGCCGGCTCTGGGCTGTCGATGCAGCACGCGGGGTCTGCAGAGCGAGCCGGCTCCGGGCTGTCGATGCAGCACGCGGGGTCTGCAGAGCGAGCCGGCTCCGGGCTGTCGATGCAGCACGCGGGGTCTGCAGAGCGAGCCGGCTCCGGGCTGTCGATGCAGCACGCGGGGTCTGCAGAGCGGGCTGGCTCTGGGCTGTCGATGCAGCACGCGGGGTCTGCAGAGCGGGCTGGCTCTGGGCTGTCGATGCAGCACGCGGGGTCTGCAGAGCGAGCCGGCTCCGGGCTGTCGATGCAGCACGCGGGGACTGCAGAGCGAGCCGGCTCCGGGCTGTCGATGCAGCACGCGGGGTCTGCAGAGCGGGCTGGCTCTGGGCTGTCGATGCAGCATGCAGAATCAGCAGAGCGGGCCGGCCACTCCCACCTGCGGCAAACCCGAGAGGGGCACAGGAATCAGGCGAGGGAGAGCGGACACAGCTGCTCTCCCTTGGGTCAGAGTGTCCCTGTGGCAGGGTCTGGAGATTTTCACACCCAGCACTCCAGCGCCAGTCCGGATCTGGGCTGTGCGGTTGCAAGATCTCAGTGTCTGGTGGCTGCTCTGGTCTGGTGGCCGCGCCCAACAGATGGTGGTTCTCAGAGGACCCAGGTCACAAAGCCCAGCCTGGTAATGGGCTCTTACTGGCAGCCAGGGCAGCGGTGCCACGGGAGGTTGGGGCGCAGTGGCAGACCCCTATGAGGAGCAGGCACTGCCACTGCCCGCGCTGCAGCTGGGGGGTCAGCCTGGCACCTCCCCCCATCACTACGAAGCTGCCTGGCTGGGAAAGCTTTTGTGTGTCATCGTGCGGAATGGGAGCAGCCCCAGGGCTGTTCTGAAGGCAAGTTCCTCTCCCGCTTGCCTGGGAACACTGCTGTCACGGGTTCATGTTTCCTGGACGCAGGCCCTCTGCACAGACACGGTCACACAAGCAGCACCTGAACCACAGGGAGCTGGAGCCCAGAGGCTGGCCAGGGGAGGGACCCACTCACCACCAGGAGGGGAGCCCTAGGGCCAGCTCTACCCCTTCCTAGAGTTTAGGCATCGGTTGCCACTTGCTTATGCCGCCGTGTGATTCCGGACGGATGGACAGCGGCTGCGGTGGCGGCATTTGGCTTGGAGCCTTTTCGGAGGGGAGCGGGAACTCGAGGCACCCGAGGGCTTTGGCAAACGTGGCGGTGTGTGTGTTAGAGCCCCACGCACTGGAGGGGCTCGCTGTTCCTCTTGTGTGCAAATATAAACAGCTGGCCCTGTTTTTCAGTGGTTTAACCTGTTCAGGCCACACAGTGAGTTTGAGGCAGCATGAGGGACGGAGAGGAGGGCTGCTGGCTCCCAGTTCCTTGCTGGGAGCATTGGTGCACACAGCCACCTCTTTGCATTTCTGTTCTGTTTGCTTAATAGCCTTTGAAGCTCTCAGCGGGATGAGAGGCCCTGGGGGGGAAGTGCCAGCTCTGATTAGAAAAGCCTGTGGAACTGCAAACGGAGGTGCCCATCTTCGGGGATTACTCCTTGGTTTGGAGGCGAAATGCAGGAATAGCGTTGTAGAAGACAAGGAGGGAACTAGAACACGTGGAACGTCTTCCCAGAGATTCTTGGATTCAGACTTCTAACCCTCTGGTCATTGGAAGAAGTGGGCCGTGCCCACGAAAGCTCATGATCCCACCTCCATGTTTTGTTGGTCTCTAAGGGTACGTCTAGATGACAAGCCTCTTTCGAAAGAGAGCGTCTAGACTGCAAGCAGATTTTTCTAAAAAGCGAGGCGCTTTGTCGAAAGGGAGTTTGGACGCTCTCTTTCGAAAAAGTACATTTTGCATTCAATAGCGCCTTTTTTCAAAAGAGTAATTGTGAAAAAAGACGTCATTCCTCATAAAATGGAGTTTACGACTGGGCGACATGACAGCATAGAGGAACATCCCTCTCTTCCCCAACTTCCAATCAAAATATATCCTGACGCATCAGGATTGAGATCTGTTGCCATTTCTTACTGGAGATGATCCTCTTATTCACAAGAATAAAATCTAGTTGTGAATCATACTGAGAACATGCAAGTGGCCGTACTGGGTCAGAACAAAGGTCCATCTAGCGCAATGTCCTGTCTTCAGTGGCTAATGCCTGGTGCCCCAGAGGGAATGAACAGAACAAGTGATCATCATGTGACCTATTCCCAGCTCCTGGCAGAAGTTTAGGGACATCCAGAGGAAGGAGTTGCATCCCTGACCATCCTGACTAATGAACCTATCTGGCAGGAACTTACTTCTCTTTTGAATCCAGTTAGGCTGGGTCTACATTGGTGTGATCTTGTGCAAAAGCGGCCACTTTTGCGCAAAAACATGCTGCCTGTCTACACTGGCGGGGAGTTCTAGTGCAAGAACACTGACATTCTAATGTATGAAATCAGTGCTTCTTGCACAAGAACTATGATGCTCACAGTTGCTTTTGTGGAAAAACTTGCCAGCTGTCTACACTGGCCGCTTGAATTTCCGCAAGAACACTGATGATCTCATGTAAGATTGTCAGTGTTCTTGCGGAAATACTATGCTGCTCCCATTCGGGCAAAAGCCCTCTTGCGCAAATGCTTTTGCACAAGAGAGCCAGTGTAGACGCAGTATTGTTTTGTGCAAAAAAGCCCCAATCGCAAAAATGGCGATCGGGGCTTTCTTGCGCAAAACCGTGCTTTGGTGGAAAAGCATCCATGCCAATCTAGACGCTCTTTTCCACAAATGCTTTTAACGGAAAAACGTTTCCGTTAAAAGCATTTGCGGAAAATCATGCCAGTCTAGACATAGCCTATTTGCGCAAGATTATGCCAACGTAGAAGTAGCCTTACAGTTTTGGCCTTCAGAACTTCTCCTACCACATAACGAGCATGTGAAGGCACTCAGATGCCTATTCCCTTGCTCTGGTCTGCAGACACACCTGCACCAAAATAACTAAACTAAACTAACTTCATTCATTTCTTTTGTTGTTTTGGGGCAGGTTTCTCTAGCATTGATTCCTTGTACCCTGTATCCACTAATTCTTCTTCTTGCCAGACTAAGGGTACGTCTACACTACAACATTAATTCGAACTAAGCTAATTCGAACTAACGGATCCAGACTAAAAAACTAGTTCGAATTAGCGTTTTGCTTATTCAAACTAGCATGTCCACATTAAGTGGACCCTGAAGCGGGGTTAAGGCTGGCCAGAAGCAGTGCTGGCAGGGCATCAGAGGAGGACTTAGAGCATGGAGATGCTGTCTCAGACTAGCTGAGGGCTGTGCTTAAAGGGTCCCGACCCCCACCCCGGACAGACAGTTCTCAGGGGTTCCCCGCTTGCAAAGCAGTCCTGGCTTGGAGTGCCCTGAGTGTCCACACTGGGCACATCACAGCACTTGGCCATCAGCCCGGCTGCACTTGCCGCAGGCTGCCATCTGGGGAGGGGGGGAAATTGGGGGGCTGCAGGAGAGCTTCCACCCCCAGAAGCCCGCAGAGCCATCCCAGTCCTCCCCATCGGGGGCTCGTACCCCATTCCTCCCTCACCTCCTTCCACTTACCCTTCCCTAGCCCCTCTTCTTGATGTACAAAATAAAGATAACGTGTCTTCCAAAATGGAATCTGTCTTTATTGAACAAAACTGGGGGAGACTGGGAAAAGGAGGTGGGAGAGGGGAAGAGAGAGGCTGGGAGAGGGGAGGGCAACTAAAATGATCAGGGGTTGGGAACAGGTCCCATATGAAGAGAGGCTAAAGAGACTGGGACTTTTCAGCTTAGAAAAGAGGAGACGGAGGGGGGACAGGATAGAGGTCTCTAAAAGCAGGAGTTGGGTGGAGAGGGTGCATACAGAAAAGTTCTTCATGAGTTCCCCTAAAGAAGGACTAGAGGACACCAAAGGAAAGGAATGGGTAGCAGGCTTCAAACTAGTAAGAGAAAGTTGTTCTTCACAAAGCAAAGAGTCAACCTGTGGAACTCCTTGCTGCAGGAGGCTGTGAAGGCTAGAACTGGAACAGAGTTTAAAGGGAAGTGAGATCAAGTCATGGAGGTTGGGTCCATGGAGTGGTATTAGCCAGGGGGTAGGAGTGGTGTCCCTGCCCAAGGTTTGTGGAAGGCTGGAGAGGGATGGCACGAGACAAATGGCTTGGTCACTGTCTTCGGTCCATTCCCTCCAGGGTCCCTAGTGTTGGCCGCTGTCGGCAGACAGGCTACTGGGCTAGATGGACCTTTGGTCTGACCCAGGACGGCCATTGTAAGCTCAGGGCTCAGGGCTCAGGGTCGGGGGTCTCATTGGACCCCGTTGATTCTCTTGCACACCTGCTCTTGGGTGGCCAGGCTGGCAGCTCTCCTGCCCAAGCCAGCCACTTTCCTGTGCCTAGTGCGGAGATCGTGGACGAGGTCCATGATGTCTGCACTAGCCCAAGCGGGTGCCCGCCTCTTGCGGTCCTGGGCAAGCTTCCGGGAGCAGCCAGCCTGGTCCTGGGAAGAGGGGGAGGGCTGGGGGGCATCGGGTGGGTGGCTCGATCCATGCCAGGTGCAGGGTCTGCTGGCTGGGTGCTGGCAGGCTTGCACCTGGCACGGGCACTGTAGCCAGCCCGTGCCCCTTTAAGGGGTCCGGGGCCAGGAGGGGGGCAGTAGAGTTTCCCTAGTGTTGGCCAGAGTGGCCACCAGGGAAAGCTGGGGAGGGCTAGCCTCCCACTAGTTCGAATGAAGGGGCTACACAGCCCTTAATTCGAACTAGCTAGTTCGAACTAGGCTTAATCCTCTTGGAATGAGGATTACCTAGTTCGAACTAAGCTCTTGAACACTTTCACACATGAGTAACTTTACTCATGTTAAAGAACTTCAGCAGGGTAGCTGAGTTAGTCTGTACCAGGAAAAACTTAAAAAACAACAAATAGTCTAGTAGCACCTTAAAGACTAACAAAACATGTAAATGGTATCATGAGCTTTCCTGGGCAAAACCCACTTCTTCAGATGTTAGAAGTTCCTGTGCAGGGCTATTCTGTTTACGCTCTCCTTTTATGGAAGTTGCCTGCCTAGAGCTGGTTTGAAAATGAAGAAAATGCAGAACAAATTATTTTTTGGCAAACATTTTAATGTCCAGATATTTTGCTGATAAATTAAATATTTTGATTCAGCTACAGTGCATCATAGCAATTGTTCTTTAGGGCTGTGTCTAGACTGCAGGATTTTTTCGAAAAAAGTAGCCTTTTTTTGAAAAAACTTCACCTGCGTCTAGACTACAGCCGAAATTAAATCGAAAGAACGCGGCTTTTCTTTCGACGGCGGTACTCCTCATTTCACGAGGAAAAACGCCTTTTTTCGAAAGTGCTTTTTTGAAAAAAGGCGTTCTTGAATGCAAACAGGGCTTTTTCGAAAGAGAACATCCAGACTGCCTGGGTGCTCTCTTTCGAAAAAGTGGCTTGCTTTTTGAAAAGTACTGCTTGCAGTCTAGACGCTTTTTCGAAAGAGGCTTGCAGTCTAGACGTAGCCTAGGTGACACATGCTCCCTGTCTTCTCTATAAACCAGCCATCCTGGTTGGACTGCATTTCCCATGATGCACCAGACTATCTCCTTGGAGAGGGTTCAATACATTGTATGAATCCCTGTCCATAGTGCCTCATGGGAGATGTAGTCCTGCTGTGGAATCCAGCCCATTAAGGAGTGTGGAGACAAGAGGAAATGACTTTCAGCCCCCTTGAGGCACCATGGCAACATCTCCAGAACAAAATATTTTGTTTTTCAGCTAAAAATACGGCAGTTTTCAAGTATTTGGGTATTTTTAATGAAAATTCAGAGTTTACTAGAGAAAGTGGATACTTCTTGGGGGAAAAGTTTTGTGAAAAAAGCCACACTTTTTTCTCAGAAAATAATTTTGTCAATGGAAATTTTTTGAGCAATTTTTTGGTACTAGTACTGCACCATCAGAGCACTCCAGCCATTTTGATAGTATGAATTTTATTTAGAAACCCCCCTTTTTACATTACATTTTGCACCGTCCATCCTGAAGAATTGCAAAATATTTTGTAAAGTTGAAACATTGTTCGCGGGCAGTGCCGCACCGAGCCATAGTTGCACCCTGGGCAACGGGCGCGCGGTGCATGCGCGGCCCTGCCCCCGGGTGTGCGGCGCCCCTTACCACTTCAATCAGGCGGCCCCCATAGGTTGGCACCCCGGGCAGCTGCCCGGCTAGCCCCCCCCTATAATCCAGCCCTGTTTGCAGGGGTCAGTTCACCCATCTGAAATGAACATCAGAACATAAGAACGGCCACACTGGGTCAGACCAGAGGTCCATCCAGACTCCCAGGCTGTGTCTACACTGGGCCACTTATTCCAGAAAATCAGCCACTTTTCCGGAATAAGCTGCGAGCTGTCTACACTGGCCCTTGAATTTCCGGAAAAGCAATGATGCTCTACTGTACAAAATCAACTGCTATTCCGGAAAAACTGTTCTCCTCCCGCTTGGGCATAAGTCCTTATTCCGGAACACTGTTCCGGAAAAGGGCCAGTATAGACAGCCCTGTAGTCTTTTCCGGAAAAAAGCCCTGATCGCGAAAATGGTGATCAGGGCTCTTTTCCGGAAAAGCGCGTCTACATTGGCCACAGACACTTTTCCAGAAAAAGGGTTTTTCCGGAAAAGCAGCCTGCCAATGTAGACGCTCCTTTTCTGGAAAAACTGAAAACGGAATAGTATTCCGTTTTAAGCATTTCCGGAAATTCATGCCAGTGTAGACACAGCCCCAGTGTCCTGTCTGCTGACAGTGGCCAATACCAGATGCTCCAGAGGGAGGGATCACAACAGGTAATCCAGACAAACTGAGGCTAGAGACACCATTCCTACCCATCCTGGCTAATAGCCAACGGTGGACTCTCACCTCCATGAATCTATCTAGCTCTTTTTTGAACCCTGTTATAGTCCTAGTCTTCACCACATCCTCTGGCAAAGGAGTTCTGCTTCTGGGGTGGAACACTACAGGCATGTCTACACTATAGAGGGTTTTTTTTTGAAAAACAGCCGTTTTTCCGAGAAAAAAAACCCCTTCAGTTACATCCACACTGCAATCAGGTTCTTTCGAAAGAAAATCAAAAGCACAGGGGTTTTTCTGGCATTGGTAATCCTCTTTTTACGAGGAAGAAGCCTTTTCCAAAAGAACTCTTTCAGAAAAGGGTGCGTGTGGTCGGGGGAGAGGCAGTTCTTTTGGAAGAAGAGGAAAGAGGAAAAAGCACAGGTTTCCCTGGTGACCATTCCAGCCATAGTAATCACAGCTTAAATGCGAGATAGTGTCCATTCAGTGTGGATGCTCTCTTTCAAAAAGGCAGGTCGCTTTTTCGATGTGCTTTGGCAGTGTGGACGCTCTGTCAGAAGAAGTTTTTTCCGAAGATCTGTTCTGGAAAAGCTTCTTCTCAAAGAAGCCTGCAGTCTAGACGTAGCCAGGTGACCGTATACGACAAAAAAGGAAGCAACATCCTTTATCCCACGGAGTTTTGGGAAACTGGGTGTAATGATCCTGGACTGTCAGGGAGAGGTCTTCTCCAGCTCTGACTTCAATGAGTTGGAATCTGAACATGATATAAGGATTCTACTCCAATTCCTCTGAAAAGTGCTCTGGCAACTTCAAATGTATTTGGGCAGAAGCTTCCGTGGGCTGTGTGATGACGCATTGGGGTTTTCCCGTCTCCTGCACCCCCGAAATGGCACGGACAGATTTCACCAGCCAGTAGAATAGAGGGAGTTTATTGCTTCTCCAGGATACAGCACAGCACAGATGCAATCTGGTTACAGGAACTGGGGCTAAGAGGCCTCAGTGCCCCCCCTTGAGATGGGGGGTGTCTGGGCCTTACAATCCCAGCCCCCCTCCCCAGCTCCTTCTCTCCTGCTTCCCAGACCGAAACTACCACTCTCTTCCAGCCCTGCCCCCCAGCCAGGGCAGCATTCCACCTTTCTTTGTTTCTCTCCCTGGGGGGTAGCTGGTCAGACAAGTTTGGAGCCCCCTTTGCATAATGACTCCCCCTGCCCTGCTGGGTCATGCTACAGACAGCAGAGGTCGCCCACAGCCCCAGCAAGGTACCCACACTACGTCACAGGCTGCAGCCCACTTCATCAGATGCATGAAGTGGAAACTTCAGTTTGGCAGGGATCTAGACCTGTGCAAAGACGGGAGCGTTACATTATTATGTGGAGGGCCAGTGCTAATGGGGCCAGTTCAGTCCGGGTGGACGTTGCCACTCCCAGCAGTTGATGAGAAGGTGAGAATAGCAAAAGGAGAAAAATTACTTTCTGTAGTGAGCCAGCCACGGCCAGTCTGATGCTGTCAGGTTGGCCGTGAATTCCAGCTCTGCCGTTTCGCACAGCAGTCTGTTTTAGAAGGTATTTTGCTAAAATGTGGCAAGTTTCTAGTCTGTTGAGTCTCTCGCTGAGTCTCCAGGGAGGGTGAAGTGCTCTCCTACTGGTTTTTGAATGTTACCATCCTTGATGTCTGATGCGTGTCCATTTATTCTTTTGCATCGAGACAGTCCGGTTTGGCTGATGTACGGTGCATTGCTGGCACATGGTGGCATAGATCACGTTAGTCGATGTGCAGTTGCATGAGCCCCTGTGGCAGTTCTGGGTTGGAGCAGTGGGGTGGGGAATGGGCTGTGGGCAGTGCTTACCAGGGGGCCTCTGTCAGCTCCTAGGCAGAGGGGCCAGGTGGCTCTGTGCTGTGTGCACTGCCTCTGCCCGCAGGTGCTGTCCCCACAGCTCCCATTGGCTCCCATTTCCAACCAATGGGAGCTGCAGAGCCAGCACTCAGAGCAGGAGTAGCGCAAGGAGCCTCCCTGGCCATCTCTTGACCTCGGAGTGTTGCTGCTTCTGGGAGCTGTTTGGAGCCAAGTAGGGACCCTGCCATTTCCACCCAACTGGGCTTGTGATGACCCTATGACAGGTTGGGTCCCAGGGATCCCCTTGTGACTATCACCCAGTGTGCTGATCACGCCACTGAGCTTGCCTACCTGTCCTCTGTGGCTCGGCACCACCCTGTCCTGCTGCTCTGGTCTCCCCCAGCAAAGGCACTGAGCTGAGGTCACAGCCCCCCAGCAGAGCAACACAGTTGCTGACAATAGCCCTCAGTTATAAGCATAGTCCCCAAATAGGGAAAGGGGGGGAGGTTAACCCCCCGGATAAATCCGTCTTACTGTGGATAAAAGTTTTACACGGAGAAAGCTCAGAAGGTTCACCTTCTTTACCAGTGAAAGAGAGAGATGCCTAGTGGTTGTCTCCCTCCCCTGTAGTAATTATTCACACTGATTAAAACAGATCAAAGCAAGCTAGTAATCTAAAATAACTAGAACACATCAGCTAATCCTAGTATACTACGGCTATGTCTAGACTTCACTGTTAAATCGGAAATAGATATGCAACTTGCAGTACGCAAATTGCATCTCTTTTTTATTTACTTTTGAAAGAGGTTCTTTCGAAATTTGGTACATCTACATAGCACCAAATTGCACAAGAAAGTGCTCTTTTGAGCCATCTCTCATTCTTCATAGAATGAGGTTTACAGGGATGGCGAAAGAGCGCGTCTGTTCTCTTCGAAAAATGTTTCAAGAAGACGTGTTCCTTGGACGCAGCGTTGCTTTTTTGGGATACTTCTGGCTCCATCCTGCCCCACACCCAGCCCCTCCTGCTGGCTCCCATCCTGTCCCATGGCCCAGCCCCTCCTGCTGGCCCCCAACCTGCCCCACATCAGCCCCTCCCCGGCAGACTAGGGGGCAGCCAGAGGGAGATGGGCGCAGTTCTTTGATTTAGGGCTGCTTGGCCCCCACACAAGGCAGGGCAGGAGGAGTCATGATGCCAGCGAAGAGTTGGGTGCAGCGGTGCTCAGCTCCACCATACCCCCGGCTCACCCTGGTGTATTCCCAGCCCACCCCAACACCCTTCTTACATTGGTGGAGGAAGAAAAAAGAAAATCATAATCGGTAAAGTCTTCAAATGATATAAAACCAGGGGCTGGGATGCGGGGGCTCAGAGCTGGGGTTAGGGTGTGGGGGGCTCAGGGCTGGGATTGGGGTGCGGGGGGCTCAGGGCTGGGGCTGGGATGCGGGGGGCTCAGGGCTGGGATTGGGGTACAAAGAGCTCAGGGCTGGGGCTGGGGTATGGGGGGCTTAGAGCTGGGGTTGGGGTGCAAGGGGCTCAGGGCTGGGGCTGGGGTGCCAGGGCAGTGTGGGGACTAGGGTGCGGGCAGAGCTTGTCTCTGGGACGCCCTGGAAGTGGTGACCTGTCTCTCGGTTCCTAGCAGGGGTGCGGCCAGGCTGCGCTGCCCAGTATGCACTGTCTCCGCCTTCCGGCCCCGCCCTCACAGCCCATTGGCTGTGGTTTCCTGCGCACCCCAGTTCCCCCCCCCCCATGCTCAAGCCCTCCAAAACCCACCAGCCTCTCCGGCCTTCGCCCTGCTTCACAGGCAAACAGTGCCTCCTGCTGATCCCCCATTGGGAGCTGTGGCATCGGCCATTGTCTATATGCAGGCAGCTAAGCAGCCTCCCCTGCCCTGAGGGCTTCAGCAAAAGTCTCACCCCCATTCCCACCACTAGGCACTGGGGCATTTTCTGGGAAACCGAGGCACACACCGTTTTCATCTAGGGCAGTAAGACTCACATGCAACACCCCAAGGTGAATAGGAAGCCTAGTTCCTAGGAATAGGAAGCCTAGTTCGAACTACCTAGTTCGAGCCCCATGTAGCCGCGCTGCACGGGGTTCGAACCAGCGGGGTTTTAAAAATGGCGGAGCCCCACTTATGCAAATGAAGCCCGGGAAATTCAAATCCCGGGCTTCATTTGCAAGTGCGGTATGCATACATTACCCCGCTAGTTCGAACTAGAGAGAAGCTTGAAACCAGGATCCCCAAAGAATTGAAAGAAGCAAATGAAAAGCACCTGCCATGAATTATTTTTTAAAGCCTCCTCATTTTATAACTCCTCTGAAGCCTGATCATTGCACATGTGGGATGGGCCAGGCTGCCTTCCACATCTTGAGATGTGGCGTGGCATGAAGGTCAAACCAGAGACACAGTCTCTGGCCAGTGAACCCCTGAAGTTTTTAACCACCGGGAAAGGGCGGCCATGCCAGGGCAAACTGGAACCAGACATCAGAAGGTTTTTGGAACTGTTGCCTGGCTGTGGCAGAAGCCTCACAGTAGCCCAGACTTTGTTTAAAACAAATTAAAGATTTAGAACAAACCAAAGGCAGGAGTTCGTCACACAACGCATAGTCAACCTGTGGAACTTTTACAGGGTTCAGAAGAAGAACTGGATAAATTCATGGAGGTTAGGTTCATCAATGGCTGTGAGCCAGAGTGGGGTCCCTGGCCTGTTTGTCAGGGGCTGAGAATGGGCAACAGGGGAGGGATCACTGGATGATTCCTGGTTCTGTTCACTCCCTCTGGAGCACCTGGCAGGCAGGACACTGGGCTGGACGGGCCTTCGGTCTGACCCAGTCTGGCCGTTCTGATGTTCTTATGTTATTCTTTTGTTACACGTTACCTCCAAGTATATCAGGCCTTGAACCCCAGGCGGAAGTGGAGTTGTGCCTGGCTCGTTTTCTCTCTTCTCTCACCACAATTAACAAGTCTCAAAGGGGTAGCCATGTTAGTCTGTAACTTTAAAAATGAATGGTTCTGTGGCACCTTAGGATGTGTCTACACAGCAAAGTTATTCTGAAATAACTGCGAGTGTCTACACAGCAATTCCATTATTTCAAAATAATTTCAAAATAATGGCTGGCTTATTCCGACTTCTGTAAACCTCATTCTATGAAGAATAACAGCAATTCCAAAATAGCTATTTCAAAATAAACGCTCCACTTCTGCTATTTCAAAATAGCACTGCACCAGGGCCATTCTAAGTTATTCCTGCTGGGGATCTGAATAGAGATGGCATGTCTACATTAGGGGAGCCTGCATTGGACTCATTTTTGAGGCTTTCCTGCAGTGTAGACGGGCTATTTCGAAATAACTATTCCAGAACAGCTTATTCCGAAATAACTGAGCAGTGTAGACGTACCCTTAGGCTGTGTCTAGACTACATGCCTCTGTCGTCAGAGGCATGTAGATTAGACACATAGGCAAAGTCAAATGAAGCCGCGATTTAATTGATCGTGGCTTCATTTACATTTACATTTACATGGCTGCCGCGCTGAGCCGACAAACAGCTGATCAGCTGTTTGTCCGCTCAGCACGCTAGTCTGGATGCTCCCCTGCTGACATCAAAGCCCTTTGTCGGCAGCCCCGTTATTCCTCGTGGGATGAGGTTTACCGGGGCTGCCGACAAAGGGCTTTGATGTCGGCAGGGGAGCGTCCAGACTAGCGCGCTGAGCGGACAAACAGCTGATCAGCTGTTTGTCGGCTCAGCGCGGCAGCCATGTAAATTTAAATGAAGCCGCGATCATTTAAATCACGGCTTTCATTTGACTTTGCCAAAACAACAAATCTACATGGCTCCGTCGACGGAGCCATGTAGTTTAGACGTACCCTTAGAGACTAACTGAAATCTGGAGTATCATGGGCTTTTGTGGGCAAACTCCGCTTCCCCAGATGAGGAGCCTGAGTAGAAATAACAGCAACCAAGTTATTTATAACAGAAACAAAAAAGGTACCTGTCTATTGTACGACTGGTGCTAATGAGGCTAATTAAGTGGGCTGGAAGTGTCCCATAATGTATTCATCTGCAAATTAGACACTGTTTCCCTGAGTGGACCAAAGCCATTAACTTTTTGTCGCATTATAAAACTGGTCTCCACCCTGCGTTTTTACATCTAAAGCTCAGCGTGCTTGTGATACCGTCGACATGTTTGTGTTAGTCGCTAGGGTGCACAGGACTGCTCATTGTTTTCACAATTAACACGACACGTGCTGGTAGCGAAGAGCAGGGCCAAAGATTTCCCATCCTCTCCTCTCCTCCCCTGCCATCCCCATTCGTGCCTGGCCCAGATGTCGCAGCAACCAGAGTCTATTAAAGCCAGGAGTCTGGAGTGAGGGCACATCATCTGTGGACTCGGTGCATGAAAGAGCCATTCTGAGCTGTGTTCAGTGCAGTCAGATGGGCCTGAAGCTCCTTAGCTCCTTGGCTCATGTGCACCTCACCCATCACCCCTATTGCAAAGACCGAGATCAAAGTATTAACAACAGTAGAAACAAATGTGAGGCAGCAAACGGAGGCTTTTCACGTGGGGCTCTTATTCCCCAGCCGTTCTTTGGAGCCTTGATTTAGTGTGTGTAGGCCATTGATTTTGGACCTCTCAGCTAAACTGGCCTATCTTGTTACCGGTCGCTAATGTGGAAGGCAAGATTCTGTACGGCAGCCCCTTCTCTGGAATGGACGTTAGTAGGTTTTGGGGGTTTTGTTCCGACATGGGAACTGGTTTGGAAGTTTTGATTTGTTTCAGAGGTTTAAGAACAAATGGATGGAGGAGTTGGTGGTACTGCTTTCCAGATGATGCTGTTGTGAAATTCCTGGAAACACATTATATATTTAGTCTGTTTTCAAAGAAATGTCTTCTTTGTGGTTGATTCCTTTGTTTATATAGTGGCTTTTAATACAGTTTTGCCCAAATCAAATTTAACTTTACTTACCATTAATTGAAAAAGCTCCGCAAATGTACAAATAAGCAGCTTAAAGGAAGAGGGGTGGCAAAGAGAGGTGCGTAGACAGAGCTTTTGTAGAAACTCCCCACTAAAAAAGCTGCAAACATGACTGTTTTGCGTACTAGGCAAAGGAGCCTGAATCCAAAAGTGAATAGGGGTTTAAAAAAAGATTTTTCTCTGCATTTTTCCTCATTCCTTTTATGAGATTAAAATATTTCCCGTCTCTTTAATCTTGATTTGCTGTTTGACTAGTGCAGGAGACAGACTTGGCTTTCTGAGACCCTGTCTGTAATAATGAGAATGTTATCAAATGTTACAAATGGTAGCAAACAGAGGGGCTCCTTGTGATGTAACAAAGAGAATGTTATTAAATGTTACAAATGGCATTAAATGGAAGGGCTTGTTGAGATGAGGCCTAGCGATCAGTCCTACAAACCCTTACTGTGTGCCGTAGCCCTGCTGAGAAAGGCAGGACTAGTCCTGGCCAGAGGAGTGAGTGGTCCTGGTGACTGATTACTGCTCTATCGGTTTGTTCTAAACTCTTTTCTGCTCTCACCCTTCAGTGTGGGACGGGTTTCAATTTGTCACCTAAAAAGGAAAGCTCTGGTTGGGGGGTGGGGGGGTAGAATGTGTTAGAGGATAGACAGAGAAATTCTTGCTGCCTCTGTATGAATGCATGGAATCCCTAGATCTTGAATGTGGTCGCTTCATCTCAAAAAAGATACCTTAGCCTTGGAAAAGGTTTAGAAAAGGACAACAAAAGTGAGGAGGGGTTTGGAACAGCTCCCATATGAGGAGAGATTAATAAGCCTCTGAATGTTCAGCCTGGAAAAGAGGAGCCTAAGGGGGGAAATGATAGAGGGCTCTAAAGTTATGACTGGTGTGGAGAAAGTAAATAAGGAAGAGTTATTTACTGGCTCCCAGAATACAGCAGGTGAAATGTCATCGGTAGCAGGTTTCAGACAAACAAAAGGACGTTTCTCTTCACATAATACAGTCACCCCATGGAACTTCTTGCCAGCGGATGTTGTGAAGACTGGGACTTTAACAGGGTTCAAGAAAGAATTAGATACATTCATGGAGGTTGGGTCCATCAATGACAGTGAGCCAGTTTGGGCAGGAAGGGTGTCCCTGGCCTGTCTGTCTGACTGGGTGATCACTTAGGGGCTCGTCTAGATGACATTCCTCTGTCGAAAGAGGAATGTAAATGAGCCCGATCGAAAGTGCAAGTGAAGTGCAGATTTAAATATCCCGCGCTTCCTTTGCATAGTCACGTCCGATCGCTGTTTCGAAACAGGGTTTTTCGAAAGTGACAGTACAGTCTAGACGCGGTTCTTTCGAAAAAACCCACCCCTTTTTCGATAGAGCCTGTACTCCTCATTTTTTCAGGAGTACGGCTTCTTTTGAAAAAGAGTTTTTTTCCCAAAAGAACCGCGTCTAGACTGCGCTTTCACTTTTGAAAAATCCCTTTTCAAAACAGCGATCGGATGCGAATATGCAAATGAAGCGCGGGATATTTAAATCCGTGCTTCATTTGCACTTTCGATCGGGCTCATTTACATTCCTCTTTCGACTGAGGAATGTCGTCTAGATGAGCCCTTAGAATCCTAGAACGCCAGGGCGGGCAGAGACCTCAGGAGTCATCGATCCAACCCCCTGCCTGTAGCAGGACCAGCCCCAACTCAACCATCCCAGCCAGGGCTGTGTCAAGCCGGGACTTAAAAACCTCTAGGGATGGAGATGTCCCCCTCCCCAGGGATCCCATCCCAGTGCTTCCCCACCCTCCTCGGGAAATACTTCAGGATTCCCTGTTCTGTTCATTCCCTGTGGAGCACCTGGCATTGGCCTGTGTCTCAAGACAGGGTGCTGACTAGACAGACCTCTGTTGCAAACACCGAGATCAAAGTATGAACAACAGTAGAAACAAATGTGAGGCAGCAAACGGAGGCTTTTCACATGGGGCTCTTACTCCCCCAGCCGTTCTTTGGAGCCTCGATTTAGCGTGTAGGCCATTGACTTTGGACCTCTCAGCTAAACTGGCCTATCTTGTTACCGGTCGCTAATGCGGAAGGCAAGATTCTGTACGGCAGCCCCTTCTCTGGAATGGACGTTAGTAGATTTTGGGGGTTTAGGTTTTAATCTGACCCAGTATGATGGTTCTTACATTCCTATGCTATCCCCCTGTTCTCCCAAGACCCCCCACCCCCGAGGGCACATCCCCCACCCCCAGGCTCTGCCAAGGAGTGATAGGATAGTATCTGTAAGAAATGTAAGTTACTTTCCTCCTGGTTTCATGTTGAAATGCTTCTAAATTTGTAGCACATGGGAATAGAGATTTGGTGTGGAGAGGACACGTGTGGCCTCCTGCAGATCATGTCTCACATCCAGCCACGTGCTTTTGGGAATCTCACGAGGCCTCTACCCATCTCTGTAGGGGTACGTCTACACTACAAAGTTAGTTCGAACTAACTTAGTTCGAATTAGTTAATTCGAACTAAGCTAATTCGAACTAACGCGTCTAGAACTAAAAACTAGTTCGAATTAGCGTTTTGCTAATTCGAACTAGCAAGTCCACATTGAGTGGACTCTGAACAGGGCTTAAGGATGGCCGGAAGCAGTGCCGGCAAGGCATAAGAGGAGGACTTAGAGCATGGAGATGCTGTCTCAGGCTAGCCGAGGGCTGCGCTTAAAGGGTCCCGACCCCCCCCCCCGGACACACAGTTCTAAGGGGTGCCCCGCTTGCAAAGAAGTTCTGGCTTGGAGTGCCCGGAGTACCCACACTGGGCACATCACACCACTCGGCCATCAGCCCGGCTGCACTTGCCGTAGGCTGCCATCTGGGGAGAGGGGGCAATCGGGGGGCTGCAGGAGAGCTTCCACCCCCAGAAGCCTGGAGAGCCAGCCCAGTCCTCCCCATCGGGGGCTCGTACCCCATTCCTCCCTCACCTCCTTCCACTTACCCTTCCCTAGCCCCCCTTCTTATTGATGTACAAAATAAAGATAACATTTCTTCCAACATTGACTCTGTCTTTATTGAACAAAACTGGGGGAGACTGGGAAAAGGAGGTGGGAGAGGGGAAGAGAAAGGCTGGGAGAGGGGAGGGCAACTAACATGATCAGGGGTTGGGAACAGGTCCCAGATGAAGAAAGGCTACAGAGACTGGGACTGTTCAGCTTAGAAAAGAGGAGACGGAGGGGGGACAGGATAGAGGTCTCTAAAAGCAGGGGTTGGGTGGAGAGGGTGCATTCAGAAAAGTTCTTCCTGAGTTCCCATAAAGAAGGACTAGAGGACACCAAAGGAAAGGAATGGGTATCAGGCTTCAAACTAGTAAGAGAAAGTTGTTCTTCTTCCCAAAGCAAATAGTTAACCTGTGGAACTCCTTGCTGCAGGAGGCTGTGAAGGCTACAACTAGAACAGAGTTTAAAGGGAAGTGAGATCAAGTCATGGAGGTTGGGTCCATGGAGTAGTCTTAGCCAGGGGGTAGGAGTGGTGTCCCTGCCCAAAGTTTGTGGAAGGCTGGAGAGGGATGGCACGAGACAAATGGCTTGGTCACTGTCTTCGGTCCATCCCCTCCAGGGTCCCTAGGGTTGGCCGCTGTCGGCAGACAGGCTACTGGGCTAGATGGACCTTTGGTCTGACCCAGGACGGCCATTGTAAGCTCAGGGCTCAGGGTCGGGGGTCTCAGTGGACCCCCTTGATTTTCATGCACACCTGCTCTTGGGTGGCCAGGCTGGCAGCTCTCCTGCCCTAAACGGCCACTTTCCTGTGCCTAGTGCGGAGATCGTGGATGAGGTCCACGATGTCCGCACTAGCCCAGGAAGGTGCCTGCCTCTTGCGGTCCAGGGCAAGCTCCCGGGAGCCGCCAGCCTGGTCCCGGGAAGAGGGGGTGGGCTGGGGGACATCGGGTGGGTGGCTCTGTGCCGTGCCAGGTGCAGGGTCTGCTGGCTGGGTGCTGGCAGGCTTGCACCTGGCACGGGCACCGTAGCCAGCCCGTGCCCCTTTAAGGGGTCCGGGGCCAGGAGGGGGGCATAGAGTTTCCCTGGTGTTGGCCAGAGTGGCCACCAGGGAAACCTGGGGAGGGCTAGCCTCCCACTAGTTCGAATTAAGGGGCTACACACCCCTTAATTCGAACTAGCTAGTTCGAACTAGGCTTAATCCTCGTAAAATGAGGTTTACCTAGTTCGAACTAAGCGCTCCGCTAGTTCGATTCAAATTCGAACTAGCGGAGCGCTAGTGTAGCGCCTATTAAAGTTAGTTCGAACTAACTTTGTAGTGTAGACATACCCTAGGTGTCTAACGATGGTTACAGATCAGGCCCTGGGCTCCCCAGTAGTTTGTCATTTGACCTGCTAACAAAATTCCGAGCTGTCTTATCTTCCCGAGGGTGGGGCCTCAAGGGTATCCCTGGCCGGCTAAGGGATACCTCAGAAAAGATATTTTGGCCTTGGAAGGGGTTCCGAAAAGGGCCAATAAAATGATCGGGGATTTGGAACGGGTTGCATATGAGGAGAGGCTAAAGCGACTGGGACTTTTCAGTTTGGAAAAGAGGAGACTGAAGGGGGATATGATAGAGGTCTATAAAATGATGAGTGGTGTGGAGAGGGTGAATAAAGAAAAGTTCTTCATTAGTTCCCATAATATAAGGACTAGAGGACACCAAATGAAATTAATGGGTAGCAGGTTTAAAACTAATAAAAGAAAGGGTCTGTCTACACTACCACCCTAGTTCGAACTAGCGGGGTAATGTAGGCATACCGCACTTGCAAATGAAGCCCGGGATTTGAATTTCTCGGGCTTCATTTGCATAAGCCAGCCAGCGCCATTTTTAAATGCCGGCTTGTTCAAACCCCGTGCCGCGCGGCTACACGCGGCACGGGCTAGATAGTTCGAACTAGCAAGCCATTCCGTTCCACGAGGCGTACAGATAGTGCGGAATGGCTTGCTAGTTCGAACTATCTAGCCCGTGCCGCGTGTAGCCGCGCAGCACGGGGTTCAAACAAGCCAGCATTTAAAAATGGCGCTGGCTGGCTTATGCAAATGAAGCCCAGGAAATTCAAATCCCGGGCTTCATTTGCAAGTGCGGTATGCCTACATTACCACCCTAGTTCGAACTAGCGGGGTAGTGTAGACATACCCAAAGTTCTTCTTCACATAGCACATAGTCAACCTGTGGAACTCCTTGCCAGAGGAGGCTGGGAAGGCTAGGAAGGCTAGGACTATAACAGAGTTTAAAGAGAAGCTTGATAAATTCATGGAGATTAGGTCCATAAAAAGCTATTAGCCCGGGGTGTCCCTGGCCTCTGTTTGTCAGAGGCTGGAGAGGGATGGCAGGAGACAAATCACTTGATCATTGTCTTCAGTTCACCCTCTCTGGGGCACCTGGTGCTGGCCACTGTCAGCAGACAGGCTACTGGGCTGAGTGGACCTTTGGTCTGACCCAGTACGGCCGTTCTTATGTCCTAAGGGAGCTCAGTTTCTGTAGCAAGGCTGAGAAGCCCAGGGATAACTTGATTCTGGCATATTTCTGATAGCAGAGGGCTCTTCAATCTAGCAGACAAAGGCAGAACTGGTCTCACAGCTGGAAGTTGCAGCCTGAAAAATTCAATTGACAGGAAGGGCATGTTTGTAAGACTGATGGCAATTGGCCATTGAAACAGCTTTCCAAGAGGTGCGGGGGATTTTCCGTTGCCTGGCATCTCTACAGCAAGATTGGATTTCTGTCTCAGAAGTTTGTTCTCAGTCAAGTACAGTTTCTGTTGCCCTTCCCTACTAGGGCTCTAGTTCGTAGCATGGCAGCTCTAGCACCGGAGCTTGGATTTTTAGATGGTCATAGTTAATGACTGGCTGTGCAAGATCCCTTTCTCTCCTCGCTGCACGCTGCAATTTACAACAGCTGGACGGGTGAGCTGAGCTCTCCTGCTCAGGCTGGGCATAGCTTCATCTGCCATGCCTGTGCAACTGCAGCAGTCTGGCTTTCCTGCAAAATCAAGACTAAGATGTTCATACTTGGGTGCCTACGTGGAGGGACCAACCTGTATTCCAGGGGTGAGAAGCCTTCTTGGGCCGGGGCCGCAGAGCCACAGAATTCAGTCGGGAGCTGCACACATGGGAGAAACTAACAAGCAAAATTTCAGCCCTCACTGACGTGGCCCCGACTAAGAAGGAGAAAGACCCTCCCCACATTCCCCGCGCACACCAGAGCCTAGGAGGGCCCAGCTAGTGGATTTTGTGAGCCCCAGCCCCACAGGGGGGCAGTGGGAGGGCTGGAGCGCCAGCGCAGGCTCCCCAGTTCTAGGGGGTAGGGAAGCCCTGAGCGCCGGGGGCCGGATATAGGCAAGCAGAGGGCCTTAGATTTCCCATCCCTGCTGTATTCAGACAAGTGGTTTCATTTCCATCATGGTCATTAGTGGCAGCTAAAAGAGATTTGGTCCCTAGAGAGAGGTTTAAGGTGCCAAGTGTGAAACCATCGGCCAGGGGAGCTGGGGTGATTGTACCGAGGCAGGGGCAGCGGCTCAAAGTCTCCTCCCCCCACAAGGGGCGCACGGTACAGAGACACATGGCCTGAGCCGCCAGCTGCTTTGAGCTCAGGGGCTGAGGGTCATGGTGAGCTGCAGGCTGGCTCCAAAGGCTTGGCGGGCCGAATCCACGGGCCATATTGTGCCCACTCCTGGTCTAGACTGAACGAAGAGCTTCCAAGTTCAGTTGAAGAGTCATTGGAAAGAACAAAACATGGGACCCTGCCTGCCCCAGGTTAGAAGTCTGGAGCTCCCAGGTTGCCAGTAAATGTGCGTACGGTGCCTAGACGTGTCCTGGCCGGGTCATTGCTCCAGGGGATTCGACCGAATGACTTCTTGTTGCACAGCAGCAAGAAGCTCTACGATTTGCCATGGGTTTATCAGAGGGCATGTCCTGCATCTGAGCTGGCAGCAAACACACTCAACCTGGCTCTGTTAGCCTGTCGCCTCTTGCAGGATCCAGGGCCCAGAATGGACACCTCGTGGAACGAGGTATACTGGTAGTTCGAATTAGAAAGCCTAATCCGAACTACCTACTCCGTGCCGCGTGTAGCCACGGGCATGGAGTCCACACTAAGGGGGATTTAAAAATGGCGGCGCCCGGCAAGATGCAAATGAAGCTCGGGATATTTAAATCCCTGGCTTCATTTGCAACTTCGAATGCCTACATTAGCCTCCCTAGTTCGAAGTAGGGTGGCAGTGTGGACATACCCTAACAGACTAACTCGGCTACCCCCTGAAGCTTCTTATTTATTCTTGGATCTGGACTTTTAATACTCCGGTCATCTGAAGAAGTGGGCTGTGCCCACAGAAGCTCATGATCCCATCTCCATGTTTGTTAGTCTTTAAGGTGCTGCTAGACTATTTGTTGTTTTTTAAGTTTTTCCAGTTACAGACTAACTCGGCTACCCCCTGAAACTTCTAATGAACAGGCTTGATGCAGGAATTTTTGGGCGAGTTTTCTGGTCTGTGTGATCCAGGAGGTGATTAGGATTGTGAAGATCTAGGACTGGTCTCTTCTGGCCTTAAAAATCTATTAACCTGTGATCTTTTCATAATGCATATGAATCATGTACATGTATGCTGATGTATACAAATGACAGGAAGTTTATCCGCTTCTTGCTTTTGATGGGCCAGGGGCATGTCATCACAGCATCCTCTGCTCACTGTGGTGACTCTGGGCTGCGGTGCCAGGAGTTTGCCAGGTGAAATGAATAACTGTATGACATAGGGCTCCGGTCACGGCTGCCCCACACACTGTGACATTCCAGCCGGCACTAGGGTGACAGGCTAGTGGGAAAAGGAGGGAAATGTTTGTTCACTGGAATGTGAGAAGATCTTGCTAGTGGAAATGAAGCCCAGGGGAACATCAGCAGGTTTGCAGTGTCAAAAAGGACACCTCTGCAGTGCTTCTGAGCTAGATGTTACCTTTGATGTATCCTCAAGGCATCATTGCCCCCCCTCCCCCCCCCCCCCGCACACACACAACTGCTCTCAAAGAATCCTAGAGCTGGAAGAGACCTCAGGAGGTCATCAAGTCCAGCCCCCTGCCCAAAGCAGGACCAACCCCAACTAAATCAACCCGGCCAGGGCTCTGTCAAGCCAGGACTTAACAACCTTTAGGGATGGAGATTCCACCCCTCCCTAGGGACCCCAGCCCAGTGCTTCACCACCCTCCTAGTGGAATAGTTTTTCCTAATATCCAACCTAGCCCTCCCCCACTGCAACTTGAGCCCATTGCTCCTCGTTCTGCCATCTGCCCCCACTGTGAACAGCCTCTCTCCAGCCTCTCTGGAACCTCCCTTCAGGGAGCTGCAGGCTGCTCTCAAATCCCCCCTCCCTCTTCTCTTCTGCAGACTGAACAAACCCAAATCCCTCAGTCTCTCCTCACAGGTCATGTACTCCAGCCCCCTAATCATTTTGGTCGCTGTCCCCTGGATCCTGTCCAATGCATCCACATCCTTTCTGTCGTGGGGGGCCCAGAACTGGACACAATACTCCAGATGTGGCCTCACTAGAGTCAAATAAAGGGGAATAATCACTTCTCTGGATCTGCTGGCAATGCTCCTCCTAATGCAGCCCAGTATGCCATTAGCCATCTGGGCTACAAGGGCACCCTGCTGACTCATCTCCAGCTTTCTCATCCACTGGAATCCCCAGGTCCTTTTCTGCAGAACTGCTACTTAGCCAGTTGGTCCCCAGCCTGTAACAATGCCTGGGATTCTTCCGTCTCAGGTGCAGGACTCTGCCTTTGTCCTTGTTGAACCTCATCAGATTTCTTTTGGTCCAATCCTCTAATCTGTCCAGGTCACTCTGGATCCTATCTCTGCTCTCAAGCATATCTACCTCTCCCCCTAGCTTAGTGTCATCTGCAAACTTGCTGAGGGTGCAATCCATCCCCTCACCCAGGTCATTAATAAAGACGTTGAACAAAACTGGTCCTAGAACAGATCCTTGGGGCACTCTGCTAGAAACCGACCGCTAGCCTGACATCGAGCTGTTGATCACTATCAATTGGGCCTGACAGTCTAGCCAGCTTTCTATCCATCTTAGGGTACGTCTAAACTACATGCCTCTGTCGGCAGAGGCATGTAGATTTGTTTGTTCAGCAAAGGTAAATGAAGCCGCGATTTAAATGATCGCAGCTTCATTTACATTTACATGGCTGCCGCGCTGAGCCGACAAACAGCTGATCAGCTGTTTGTCAGCTCGCCGCTAGTCTGGACATTCCCCCTGTCGACATCAAAGCCCTTTGTCGGCAGCCCCGGTAAACCTCATTCCACGAGGAATAACGGGGCTGCCGACAAAGGGCTTTGATGTCGACAGGGGGAACGTCCAGACTAGCGGCGAGCCGACAAACAGCTGATCAGCTGTTTGTCGGCTCAGCGGGGCAGCCATGTAAATGTAAATGAAGCCCGATCATTTAAATCACGGCTTCATTTGCCTTTGCTGATCTGTCTAATCTACATGCCTCTGCCAACAGAGGCATGTAGTCTAGATACAGCCTTACAGTCCATTTATCCAATCCATACTTCCTTAACTTGCTGGCAAGAATACTGTGGGAGACCGTATCAAAAGCTTTGCTAAAGGTTATATCACATCCACTGACTTTCCCAAATCCACAGAGCCAGTTACCTCATCATAGAAGCTAATCAGGTTGGTCAGGCATGACCTACCCTTTGTGAATCCATATTGACTATCCACTTTCCCCTCTTCCAAGTGCTTCAAAATGGATTCCTTGAGGATCCCCTCCATGATTTTTCCGGGGACTGAGGTAAGGCTGACTGGTCTGTAGTTCCCTGGATTGTCCTTTCCTTTTTTAAAGATGGGTACTACATTTGCCTTTTTCCAGTCATCCGGGATCTCTCCCGATTTCCATGAGTTTTCAAAGAGAATGGCCAAAGGCTCTGCAATGACATTTACCAACTCCCTCAGTACCCTCGGATGCATTAAATCCGGGCCCATGGATTTGTGTATGTTTAGCTTTTCTAAATAGTTCCTAACTTGTTCTTTCCCCATCAAGGGCTGTGCACTTCTTTTCCCTACTGTGTTGCCTAGTGCATTTGTCTGGGAGCTGACCTTGTCCATGAAGACAAAGGCAAAGAAAGCCTTGAGTTCTTCAGCTTTTCCCACATCCTCTGTCATTAGGGGTATGTCTACACTACATGGCTCCGTCGACGGAGCCATGTAGATTTGTTTATTGGGCAAAGGGAAATGAAGCGGCGATTTAAATAATCGCAGCTTCATTTAAATTTACATGGCTGCCGCGCTGAGCCGACAAACAGCTGATCAGCTGTTTGCCGGCTCAGCGCGCTAGTCTGGACGCTCACCTGCTGACATCAAAGCCCTTTGTCGGCAGCCCCGGTAAGCCTCATCCCATGAGGAATAACGGGGCTGCCGACAAAGGGCTTTGATGTCGGCAGGGGAGCGTCCAGACTAGTGTGCTGAGCCGACAAACAGCTGATCAGCTGTTTGTCGGCTCAGTGCGGCAGCCATGTAAATGTAAATGAAGCTGCGATTATTTAAATCGCCGCTTCGTTTCCCTTTGCCTACAACCCTCATCTACATGGCTCCGTCGATGGAGCCATGTAGTCTAGACACACTGTCGCAGTTCCCCTCTCCCCCGGCTCGACCGAATCGCCAATCACACCACAAAACAAAGCAAAGCCGGGGAGGCCTTGGGTTTAAAGTGCCAGCCGCCGCCAGCCGGGTGGGGTCCGGGCCCTCCCTCGCTCCCAAACCCCGGCCCAGGGCCCTAACACTGGGAGCTGTAACTCCCAGTGGAAGCAGGTGGGGCTTGCCCCTAAACTCGCCTGCTCACGGGCTCCGTGACCCTCCCTGGGCCTCTCAACCCCGCCGGCGGCGGACTCAGTCCTTCCTGCTCCACCCCGGGGTGAACCGCTCGAGCCCTCCGCCCTCCGGTTCTTCTCCCCACCCAATACCTACCCCTACATTCCTCCCCTGTTTCCCTTCCCCCCCTTGCTGGTGCCTCCGGCCTCTTTTATGCTCCCCTTGGGCGGTTCCCCCGCCTTCCGGGTTCCCGGCGGCCATTTTGTTCGTCGCGCCGGTGATGTCAGCCGACGTCATCACTGGGCGCTGCGACACGCCATCTTCCCCGCCCTCGGACCGGCCGGCCGTAGTCTTCCCCGGCCCCTGCCTGCCTCTAGTCCAGACCGGGGGGGGGGGGGGGGGTTCTCCGGGGCTGCCGCAGCAGACCCAGTGATTCTCATAGCCCCGGGCAGTCCTTCCGCCCGTGGCTGGTGACGGGGTTACTCCACCCCATCACACACACCCTAGGTTACCTCCCTCTTCCAGTAAGGGCCCCACACCCTCTCTGATCACCCTCTTATTACTAACATGCCTGTAGAAACCTTTCTTGTTATCCTTCACATCCCTTGCCAGCTGCAATTCCAATTGCGCTTTCGCCTTCCTGATAACTCCCCTGCATTCTCAAGCAACATATTTATACTCCTCCCTCGTCATCTGTCCAAGTTTCCACTTCTTGTCAGCTTCCTTTTTGTGTTTAAGCTCACCAAGGATGTCCGCGGAAAGCCAATCTGGTCGCCTGCCATATTTGTTTTTCTTGCTGCACATTGGGATGGTTTCTTCCTGTACCTTTAATAAGGCTTTGGAAGACTCTCGGTCACATCCTGAATATGAGCTCCCGGTAAGCAGCACACGTCTCAAGATTGCAGGTCTGGTGGGCAGATGGATGACTCAGTCCCTCTTAGGAGGGAGTCCCCGACCACGACCACCCATCTTCTTCTTTTGGGGGTTGTGCTTGTGGAACCCCCATCTCCAGGACTGCGCATCCCATGCCTTCCAGTAGATGGTGTTCCCTTCGGATTTCTTCCCTGGGAGGTCCCTGACACAGCATTCTCCACCACAGTGCCTGTGGAGAGAGCCTGAAAGCGGTTACTTACCTCTACAGGAATGGGGGATACCTGAGTTGGCCTTTTTCTCCTTCTAGAGGTTACATGCTGCCAGTTTTCTTCCTTGTCCTGTACTGCCCTCACTGACTCTTCAGCCTGCCATGCCTGCAGGATTAAACGCTGCCTTCTATTGAAGAAGTCTTCGTCCTCTCTGATGGAATGTAGGGTCGATACTTGGGCCTCAAGTCCTCTAATTTTTTCTTCCAAAATGGCGACCAGCTTGCACTTAGTGCGGATGAAATCCCTTGTTTCTTCTGGGAGGAAGACAAACATGGCACATGCTGTGCAGGTATCAACAGCAGAGCTATCACCATCCATCCCTGCTTTCCTTCAGCGAGATTCCTTAGTTATTAAATGCCTCCTTGAAGGGCAGGAGTGTAGCGAAAAGATGCTAAAGAATGGCCAGTGTATCTTGCCCCCTTCCCAACCCCCTCGCCAGACTCCCTGTTAGCAACCCCTGGTCGCAAGCTCCCTAGTCACTGACTCACTCCTTTATAAAGCCCTGCACTGCCTGATAGCCCCTCCCCCTGATTAAGGCTCAACCAATGAGCAGAGGCTTCTAGATTTCAATCCCCGATTAGAAGCTCACAGCTTCCACCTGCCAGCCACAGCACACACACGGGGGGGGGGGGGGGGAGAGAACCAAACAAAACCAAGCAGCCAGGCGCAGGCTCAGCACACAGCAAGAAAACCCCAAATACAAACACACACTACAGACAGACCACTTCCCTCAAGGGTCCTGTATTAGCTTCCTCCTTTACCTGGAGAACTCCTTCTCCAAACTCCGTTAGCAACCCCTGTTCGCAAGCTCTCATGAAGAGGCACATTGTATGTTGTGATAAAAGCAAAGGGCGAGAACTTTCCCCTTGTGGGGTGAAGGAAATGCCAAAACGAGGGTTATTCGTGCAGCCTGTCTTCATTCCGCTTGTGTGTGGGCGATCTGGTAATCTTGAATTACAGCCTGACATCTGCCCTGGGTAACCTCATGGAGCAACCAATGCAGAACTCAGCTAATAAAGAATTAAGAAGGGCAACAGAATGAAATGCCGATCGACGAGGGTTCCTAGGAAATAGAGCCTGTCCAACTAACGCTGGGTCTGCTTTGAACAGATTACAAGTTTGCTTGATCACATGTTACTACAGTTTGCTTGGGCTCTTGTAAAGCGTGTGATTTTTTTACCACATGACATGTTGATTAGGAAACTAGGGTAATGCACATTCCACATGGCACCCATGAAATAGATCTAGTACGGGCTAACTGAAGGCTCTCAGATTGTAACTAAATGGGAAAACAACACAGCACCTTTGGGTGTCTAGGGGGCCCCTCAGGGATCCATGCTTGGCCCTACACTAACGTTTTTACTAGGGAGGGGAACGTAAATCCCCAGGGATGAAGTTTGCAGACAGCACAAAGATTGTGGGAGTGGCACATGCTGAATGGGACCCAACGCGACATGGGTGCCTGGTGTGTAAGCAAACAGTCCATGCTTTAATGCAGCCAATTGGAAAGTTGTCCATGTAGGGAAGGGGAACACGAGCCATGCTCTCAGAACGCAGGCTCTGTCCAGGGGAGGCTTTGATAGGACTTGAGGGTCATGGAGGATGAGCAGCTGAACATGAGCGCCCAGTGAAACATAGTGGCCCAAAGCGCCAGGGCGGCCCTGGGAGGTGTAAACGGGAGATGGCAACGCTGCCTTTAGCGCTAGTGCAAGCCCTGCTGCAGTACTGGGCCCTGTTCTGGTTTCCATGAGTCAAGAAGGACGGTGATAAATTGGAGAGGGTTCCGAGAGCCAGCAGGACGGTGAAAGGTCTCAACACCGTTCCTGAGAGCGACCGGCTTGAGGAGCTGATTCCATGTCGTTTAATCGGGTGATCAGCGTCTAGACTCCTCATTCTAGCAGACAAAGGTGTAACGAGGACTAATGGCTGAGAGCCGGCACTGCACAAATTCAGGCTTGAAACGAAGTGTGCATGCTTGGTACTGAGGGTAAGTAACCCAGGGCGGCGGCGATGGATGCTCCATCTGTGGCAACTTTTCAGCCAAGTTTGGCTGTAAGATCTGCCCTCATTCCACCAGGGACTCATTCAGGGAAGTGCTCAGGCCACGTGATCACATGCTCCCTGATGAGTCAGGAATCCGGGAATGACTCTCAGGCTGTTCCTCCGCAGAGAGCCATACGGAGATGTTGTAACATCCTAGAAATGCGCTTGTCTTCTGGGCCATGTTTCCCGTTCTTCGCTTGCCCCGTGCTCCACCGCGGTTGACTGAGGGTGGATCCTGTGGAAGCATCCTTGGTGCGACCCACGTTCAAGGTCTGCTGTTGAGAATGACCTTACCTGGGCATGGGGGGAGGGGGGAGTTTCCTGCATCCCTTCCCTCGTGGCGGATGCTCCCAGGCCGCGCATCTCAGCAGCTGTTGCTCAGAAGAATGCTTGGTAGGCTTGTGTAGGCGGCACATTCTCCGCATCTCTCACGTGAGTGCCTGGGGTGGTTTGATGTCTCCTGTTTTCTGTCCGCAGTTTGCTTGGTGTGAGAAGTGGCTTGTCTAGCTAGGAATGAGTGAAGTGCGGCAATGACACAGAAATGATTCAGGCTTTGGAACAGCTGCCCTGAGGGAAGATTAACAAGACTGGGACTTTTCAGTCTGGGAAACAGATGACGGCGGTGGGGGGGGATGTGACAGAAGTCTATAAAATGATGACTGATGTGAAAAGGTGACTAAAGAAAAGTTACTTACTCCTTTCCAGAACTCAAGAACTAGGGCTCAGGAAATGAAATGAATAGGTAGCAGATTTAAAACAAACAAAAGGAAGTATTTTTTCACACAATGCAGTGTCAACCTGTGGAACTCCTTGCCAGAGGACATTGTGAAGGCCAAGAATATAACAGGGTGTGAGTCAACAAGAATTCTCAGGGAGTCATGCTGGCGCAAGTGGGATCAGCTCTGACCCTGTGACCAACGCTGCTGAGTTATGAACATAAAGACCCACTGTGCTGGAGAGAGCAGGGAGATTTTCAGTGCGGCATTCTTTGTCAGACAATGCTGGCTAATTGAAACCAAAACTTTTCCTGGGCCTGTAACGGTTTCCATAAAACGTCCATGGAGACAGTTTCTCAGATCCAAGAGATGAAATTTCTGGTCAAAACCAGGGAGTGAGTAACCACCACCCCAGAATAGCCAAGAGCCAGGGCTTAAGAGACTCCTTAGGAGTGAGGAAAACCCAAGTGTGAGACCCTTCTCTGCTTGAATCCAAAGAGGGACTAGAGCCCGTGTCTCCACATCCCGGGCAGGTGACCTCGTTATCTGGTTCTTCCTATGGGGAGGGTCTCTCTTGCCCTTGAGGTTTCCATTAAAAGTTTTGAAAAGTCTCATTTTCCTTCTGATGCAGAACAAATGTCAAAACCTCAGAATTGTTTGGAAAATGAAATTTTTGTTTTCTGGCCAGCTCTGGTGCTGAGCCCACGGCGCTGCCTCTCGTGTGTGGCACAGGGAATGTGTCTCGGGGGCAGCTCGGTGTCCAGTCTCTCCCAGGTGTTTATGCAGCCCCCATCAGTGGCTCAGTCGCACTTTGTTTCCCTAGCCAGTAACCCCAACCAGGCAGGCAGTGCGGTCTCCCCGTTTTCCAGAGACAGCGTGGGGCACAGGGCGACAAGGTGAACTGCCAAGATAGCGCTCGCAGGGAATTCTGGATCCCTTGCTGATCCTGTCTCTAGCGCTCTGGCGACAGCAGAAAGCCAGGAGGGAGACACAGATCAGTCCCATGTTTGAGAATCTGGAAATAGGCCGTTGCTGAGGCAGCTTGCCAGAGAGCCACCAAGTGCCAGTGACTACGGCCATTTTGTGCCCAGGCGGCTTTGTGCCAGGTGCAAGCGGGAGACAACAACTCATGTCACACAAGCCACTGAGACGCCTTTGGGCAGCAGCATCTTCCCTTCACCCGGCTGCATCTGAGACCAGAGACTGAGGGTATGTCTACACTGCATCCCGAGTTCGAACTAGGGATGCAAATGGAGACAATCGAAGTAGTTAATGAAGCGGGGATTTAAATATCCCGCGCTCCATTAACATGATCTCGCCGGCGCGCTAGTTCGAATCACAGCTGATTCGAACCAGGAAGTGCGCGCCGGGACGCGTTAGTTCGGACTAAAGCCCTTAGTCCGAACTAATGTTACCAGAACGGGGCCCAGTACTGCAGCCGGCCACCAAAAGGTGAAAGGGGCAGGCTAGAGGGCAGCCCCCTGGTCTGGGACTGCCCCAGTCCCATGCCTCTCCCCTCCCCTCCACATTTAGGTGCCTGGCATAAGCTCTCTCCCCCAAGCCTCCCCCCCCTCATTTAGGGAAGGGTGGAGTGGGCTGAAGTCCTGGCTGTTCTCCTTTGTTAGGGAGCCAGGGGAAAGTGCAGAGTTTGCTGCATTCCCCACTCTGCCTGGATGAACCTGGACCTGCCCCGGTTGGAGGACATGCCCCCCTCCTCCGGCTGTGCCTGCTGAAGCTGCAGTGGCCATGGAGAGGCGCATCTCACCAGGCCCCAAGCTGCAGCAGTGAGACAGGGCGGGGTTGTCCTCTCTCCCCAGGGCAGACTGCACCCTGAACCCTCCTCCCCTGCCCCTCCCCAGAACAATGATTCAAATGAAGCCTGGACATTTGCATTTTATTTTACAAAAACCAAAAATGAATCAAGTTTGTTTTCTGAATTACAGACCTAACGTTTGTGGCTCGAGGTTCCACTCTTACTGCTGCCCTGGATGGAAAACGCTGCCAGGAGGAAATCAGTGCATTGTTCGTGAGTATCCGCTTCCCTTTTAATGACCTCCCAGGGCATCTCCGGGGAGCTAGCTACCTTGCAGTGATGAAGGACACAATCCACCCTTGCTGTAGAGGAAATGAACATTCCTAATCTGCTTTCAGTGGGCAGGAGCACTGAGAGCGGGAACGGGTGATCTCCACAGGCTGGCGGGAGATGAGTGGATCTAACCTGCACCATTTCCTAGAACTTGGACATGGCTCTTAGGACCCTGCGGCATTGTCTGTGGCCTTTAAATTTTAGGCCCCTGCTATAGCACATTAGTCCCCAAAGGACCATTGATAGTGACTCCAATTTAAAACTGCTTGCTTGGAGGAAGACGTTTTTATAAGAGACATTTAACTAGGTGCCTGGATCTAAAGACACATCTGACTACAAATTGTCTGATCACAAATTTCCATCTTCCTTTGAATCATCTGGTGCTAGTCACTGTCAGTCAGGGGCTGGACTAGATAAAGTAGTTGATGTGGTACAGGAACCTGTGTTCCTACGAGACTATCAAGAAGCCCTCGGGAAAGACCCTTGCTAAAAACTAATAAGAAGACTAATCAGAGCTTGTTGAAAATATTTTTTCTGGTAAAAAAAAATTAAAACAAGACTTTTTTTCAACATTTTTTATTTTTTAGAAGTTACTAAGTGGCATAATTACAGTCCAGGTCCAATCTTTCTCATCCGGCACTCTCTGGTCAACAATAGCCATGGTCCGGCATGATTGTGGTGAGCTGGATGTGTGCTTACAGGTGCGGTCAGGTTTCCCATGGCCCCACAGAGTTTGTTTGCAGCCATCAGTGCTTGGCTCCCTGTGTTCTGCGCTGTTATTTAGCTCTAATTTACCTGTAAATGTCTCCTAAAAGCCCATCAAGCAAAGGCAGTGTTGGCAACGCTGCTAGACAACATTGTCCTCCCGGGGTCTGGCAAGTTCTCTGGTTCAGCACCGGTCAGGTCCTGAGGGTGCTGGTGTAGAGCGGTTCAACCTGGACTCCCTGTTTCTTTTGCCCCACCCTGCTATTTTGAATGATTTGGGGTTTTACAACACCAAATTGAAACACACATTTCAATTTAAACACGATGGATACTTGTCTTCCCTTCATTGCCACCAGAAACAAACATTGTATCAACAGAACCCCAGTTTCCATCAGTTCTAGTAATTAATCCTGGATCGTAGATCACAAACCAGCTAAAGACAGAGAACAAAGATTAGGAATTAATGGTCAATGTTCTTCATGGCAGAAATATCACAAAAGTGTCTGCAGTAGGGTTGTATTGTCTGAGGGTAGGAGGTGCCAAAAGGCATAAGGATAAGGTGGCAAAATGGGCTGACAGCTTGCAGTCTTTAGACTAGTGACAGGAAGACAGAAATTCCACAAGGTTCCAGGTGCTGGGTGTAGCCAGCGATTCAGTAAGAAACAGTCTTCTCCCTGTGAACACTGAATTGATATCGACTAAGGAAGCAGAATAACTCTTAGGCCACATCTTCACGCTGCAGAGATCGACTCTGCCGCGACTGATCTTTCGGAGTTCGATTTAGTGAGTCTAATTAAGCCTTGCTAAATCAAACTCAGAGGGTGCCCCCACCGGTGACCAGAACACCTGCTCTAGCCAGGAGTAAGGGAAGCCGATGGGAGTGTTTGCCCCTGTTGGCCTTCTGCTGTGGGGCAGCTGCCAAGCTCGGGTTAAGGTAAGCTGCCTCCAGCTACATGTTCTGTGTAGGTGGAGTTGTGTACCTTAAGCCAAGCTGCCGGGGCTAGTGTAGATCTGACCTCAGTGTCCCATGGGGCAGTGAGACTGGAAGAGCCATACCAGAATAACTCTCCTTCGGTGTGTGTGTTTGATACACCCTACATTGACATGAGTACACGTTGTTTTCCCCCCCTGCTCTGGGGATGAGTCAGGGTTGTGGAATGAAGGAGGCTGTGGCCAGGAGAACTCGATTTCATTTGTTGCCCAAGTCGGAAGTCATGCAGTAAAAGCGGCAGGGGGCGCAGGAAGAAAAGGCTGCTCTCACAGCTAAGGAAGTCAAATGCTGCCCTAGAGAACTGTATTCTAGCCCCTCCTCTGCCACAGAGCTCCTGATTGGCGTAGGGAAAGTCACTTCAACCAGCATTTCTGTGTGCTGCATAACCGTGTGCTCCTCATTTTCTGGGTGCCATGGGATCAGAGCTGGATTCAGACGTGTCGAGGCTCTAAACTGTCAAGTTGAAGAGGCCCCGTGGCATTACCCAAAATGTGTGTTGTTCTGACAGAAAGCACAATGAACATAGAAAGAATCCAGTTTTATATTTGCATGTGGGCTGGTACGTAGGTGAGGATGCAGCTAAACACTAGGCATAGTCTTGTATGCAGAGGTCCCTTATGCTCGGAGGCCCTATGCTGTAGCTTACTGAGCTTGAGTATCAGCCTGGCATTGCACAGGATCTGATTTGCAGTAGGGATGTGAAAGAGTGTTGATTAGTCGACTACCTGATAAGCCTGGGCTTACTGGGTACTCGCATCTCCCCCCCATGCTGCCTGCGCGCACAGCTCTTACTAGCACAGGGGGGTCAGGAGCTCGTGCTGGGGGGAGCTGTCTTAAAAGCTGGTTCCCCCAGCACCGTCTCTGCGGTGCCACTTGCTACTTGCCCCTCCCCCCTGCACTGCTGCCTGCGCGCCCGGCTCTTACTACTTTAAATAGCAAAGCCACAGCTGGGGTAGCACCTTCTGAGCGCCTTCCCGTATCGCCTAAGTGTGTCGTCCAGTGTTTCTCAATTGGGGTACTCGAGAGACGGCTGGGGGACATCAACACAACTGAAATTTGGAGAAAACTGAATTTGTGTTTTAAGTTTTACCGTGCTTTTGTTGATTTTTACACCCAAAAATTTCATCGCCCACCCGGCCACGATTAAATTGTTAAAACAAATGTGTTGAAATGGTAGAAAAAAAATGTGTGTGTCTGAAAACTGTTGGTACTGGGGGTATATATTTTATTTATTTTTAAAAGGGGTGCTTTATAAAAAAAGGTTGAGAAACACTGGTGTAGTTGATATAGATTGTATGTTTGCCCAGTTACCTGCCTCTTAACATCCTTAATTTGCGGAAGCGCTTTTGACTTTAATCCCTCTGCACCTCAGTTCCCCATCTGTGAAATGGCCACGTTCCCTTCCCCTCACAGGAGTGTTGTGAAAATAAATCCATGTGTCATGATAAGCACCATAGCAAAGCCCGCGAATTATTCCCTGTTCACAGTAGGGTTTGGATGGGGGCAGCAAATAAGGTGGAGGCTACATATTTACCAATGGAAATCTGACAAAACATTGCCTAGCTGTTCAGAAAGTGAACACTGAGCCAGGCAGCAGTCCCGTAGGAAACAGGCGGAACAGTCGCCTTTAATGTTGTTCTCCTGAATGCTACTCACCAAAGACATAAAGCGGAAACAGAGGCTCAGTCAAGGGTTAAAATGGAAGACGGAGACGTCTCACCCGAGGGCTGGATGCAGGTGGGCTTAAGGCAAACCAGAGAACCCGCAGTTCTCAGCACAGGAAACCCTGCTGGGTCCTTTGCTTTGGAAAAAAACTGCTGCTGATCCCAGTCGATTCCAAGCGGGGGCTGGGGAGCTCCCAGCCAAATAGCGGTTTCCTGGCATGTGAGGTTAGTGACACTGAGCACGGCCTCCTGACTCCCTCCGGGTTGGACCACATGCCCTCTGGGTTCCTGACCCGTGGGAACTACATTTTGTCATTGTGTTTTATAACACATACAGAGATGAGAGCTTCTCGCTGGGCTCTGATCAGTCTCTGCTGATGCAGGTGAAACAACACTGCCGGGTCGTTGGCTTCCCTGGTCTGAGGCCTAGCAGCCCTTTCACAGGGGGCCAGGTGTGGAAAACAGCACACCACATGGACAGAGCTCCAGTTGACACTGGCCAGGTCCCCGACATCGTCTCATCATATTGTGGTGGGAAAAGTCTTGCCATTCCACTTGCTTCATTGGAAGATGCTAAATGGGAGCCAATTTAGGCATTTTTAAATTGGCAGGTTCTGGTACCTCCCTTCCAAGAGTTTTAAAAGAGCTGGCTGAGGAACCACCAAACTATTGATGCTGATTTTCAAGAAGTCTGAGAGCACGGGGGAAGTTCTGGAAGGCTAATGTGCTATTTGTAGGAAGGATAAACAGAACGACTTGAGTAAATATCAGCTTGTCGGCCTGACATGGATCTGGACATGGTGATGAGGCAGGTGATGTGGGACTCAATAAAACATTAAAAGAAATAAAGCCAGTCAACAGGCTTATGGAAAATAGACTCTGTCAGACTAACCTGGTACCTTTTTGGATAATATTGTAAGTTTGGGTGCTAATAGACATAATGTACTATGACAAACATCTGTCAGGGATGGTCTTACTTAGGTAATACTTAGTTCTGCCTTGAGGGCAGGGGCCTGGAGTAGATGAGCTCTCAAGGTCCCTTCCAGTTCTGTGAATCTGTAATTCCAGGATTCGCTAAGACTTGGTACCGTGTGGCAGTTTGCTTAGGAAGCTAGACAGATCTCAAATGAACAAGATGCGCTTTAAATGGATTACAGATTGGCTAACTGAGGTCTCAACATTTTACTGCAAATGGGGAAATGCCTTTGACCAGGGATATGTCCAGTGGGGGGTGGGCAGTGTTCCTGCCCCTCCTCTCCTTACCATTTCTATCAGTGACCCGCAAGAAAAAATCAAATCATCACAGCTAACGTTTCAGATGACACAAAACTGGCGCAAGTAGTAAATCCTGGAGAGGACAGTTCACTGATACAGAGCAATCTGGACCACTCGGGAAACAGGGCAGGAGCAAACAATACCGATTTTAATACGGGGTGAGCCTCTCCAGTCCAGAACTCTCTGGTCTGGCAACATTCCTAGTCCGGCAGGATTTTAGTTGCCTGGATGTCCACTTATCGGGGTGGCCAAGTTTCCTGCGGTCCCATAAAGTTTGTTTGCAGCCCCCAGTCCTGGCTCTCAGTGTTCTGTGCTCTAATGTGTCTCTAAGATGTCTCCCGTGTATGTCTACACGTGCACCCTATTTCGAAATAGGGATGCAAATGAAGACATTCGAAATTGCAAATGAAGCCGGGATTTAAATATCCTGCGCTTCATTTGCATATTCACATTATGGCGCTATTTCGAAATAAAACGCGCTGTGTAGACACGTTATTTTGAGAGAAAACCCTCCTCTCGAAATAATCCTGGAGCAGAACCAGGGTCCTCCCTTTGAGCGGGTTCGTGCTCCCACAGGCCAGGCCTTCGCCGGAAGCTAAGGGCCTTGTCTGCGTGTCTAAACGCGCTGCCCTCCGGGGCTCAGGCGCGGGGCTGTGCTCCGAAGGCGGCCACACCTGGCGCCCATAGGCCCTCCTGGCCGTGGAAGCTCTGAGAGCGGGCCACATGTGCGGGGGGGGAGCGGCACCGGGCGCACAGGGCAGCACCGCGAGTCGTGTTCCTCTTGTCTCTCTCCAGCAATTTGCCGGAACTCTTGTGGCGAAGGGTTTTGTTCCCGGCCCAACATGTGCACGTGCTCCAACGGGCAGCTGTCCCCCAACTGTGGCTCCGGAGGAGGTAAGAGCATGTCATGATTGCCAGGCCATCCCTGATGCTGATTGGCGGGGGCGGGAGGGGGGAAGCGGCCGTTTCCAAACAAACAAACAAAAAACCAGCAAGCAAATGGTCTCGTAGCACTTTATAGACTAACAAAACATGTCGAGCAGCGGTTCCCAAACTTTTTGTCATCACGCCCCCTTTTTGATTTTTGAGAAACCCTCACGACCCCCCTCCCCAAAAAATAGCAGCAAAACTTGAGGTGGGATTGACCGGGGGTGTGTGTGGCTGGGTCGCCTCGCACCCCCCTGGATTTTCTTCGCGCCCCCCAGTTTGGGAACCCACGATGCAGATGGTATCATGAGCTTTCATGGGCACAGCCCACTTCTTCAGATGAGCGGCTACATGTTTTGTTCGTCTGTAAAGTGCTACCAGACCATTTGCTTGCTGGTTTTTTTCTGTAACAGACGAAGTTGGCTACCCCCTGTGTCTCCAAACGGTGTGTGTTCCCGGGAGCCAGCTGTGCAGAACTTGTGGGATGATTTTTTTTCCAGTGAAAAATGTAGGTCGAAAAACACCTGAAAACATTTCCCGTTTTTGAAACAAAATGTTTTGATCTTTCAATTTGAAATGACTTTTTATTTCAAAATGTCCTTAAATTTGACATTTTAAACATTAAAATAGGTAAAAAAAATGCTCACCTCCAAATGAAATATTCCTCTTTGGGTTGAACAAAATGTGTGACCCAAAATGAATATTTTTAAACTTCTGATTCGTCAAAACATCTAAGCCCTTTGGTTTCAGTTCAACCTGACCCTCCCACATCCCTGTTTTGTGGTTTTTTAATTACCAGTGAACCAAAAAAAGTGTCATTTTCCCAGCTGTGGTTCTGGTCTAAACGTAGCAGGAAATTGCAAAGACCATAAACCCAGCCGTGTGCTCAGGGAGGCCCCTCGCTGTCCCTCTGATGAAGGAAATTGAATTGCTTGCTGCGCGCCAGGGAGCCACTTTGGTGAAGTGGGTTCCAGCGGGACA
This sequence comes from Pelodiscus sinensis, assembly GCF_049634645.1. NCBI lineage: Eukaryota > Metazoa > Chordata > Testudines > Trionychidae > Pelodiscus > Pelodiscus sinensis. The sequence goes on along the minus strand of NC_134729.1, from coordinate 25,715,694 downwards.
CGTCTCTGAGCCAGTCTCCAGCATTCACAACATGGCTTGCCTGGCCTCCATGTTACCCGTTTGTGTGGAGATAAGAGGGCTGCCTGTCCACAGCAAGGGCGGAAGCATTTGCGCAGGCCACCACTTGGGTGTCAGCGAGAAGTGTCCGGCTGCCTCTGCCCCGCTCTCATGTAACCCACAGGTCAAACCCCGGGGAGTCAGGAATCCCAGAAATGCCTCCCCTGTTCTCTGACCCCAGCGACCTCTCCCTGGGAGCCGCCAATCACCCACTCAGGGAAGGCCACAGAGAATTAGTGGAGCTCGAAAAGGCCAAAGGCCTTGGCTCAGCTCGGTGTGCAGGGAATGGGTCCCTAGGGCCACGAGGGGCCAGGAGGCCGGGAAGTGATGGGCCACGAGGCTTCTCTTCACTGCCATGGCTGTTGCTTCCTGCACGCAGACGGCCCTGCGGGGAGCTGGGAGACACTGGCCTGGTGCATGGCCCTGGCAGACCTGGGCAAAGGGGTGAGTTGGCGAGAGCTTGGCAGCTTTGCCCGGCCGAGCGCTCATGGTAACCTCGGCCTGGCGCGTTCGGGGCGCCGACACTGCAGCCCTCCCCCGCTGCGCAGCCAGTGCCCCTCCGCAGAGCACCCACCCCATCCGGAACCAGGGGGAGAGGGCCCGTTGGGCGGGGGCCTCCCCCCTCCAGCCCCACGCCAGCTTTGGGCGGCTTGGCCAGGCCTGGGCATCTGCTGCAGCGTGTGTCCCGGCACATGCTGGTTTGACCATTGGGGCTGGGGGTGGGCAGTGAGCCCCCCGGGGGCTGCCTCTTTCCTGTCTGCAGCTCGTCCCATGACATGCCCGCTCCTGAATAGCTGGGGCGGAAAGGGAAGGGAAGTGGTGCCATGGGTCATGCTCCCTGTAAGGTGAGTGCCTGGATTCAAATGCCGCCCGCTGATTAGCCGGCCTGCTGATGGTGCACATCTGCACAAGCCCCGGTGCACAGAATAAAATGTATTCTGCTCATGGATGGAAAAACGTAGAGAGAATATTGGCTCCCGGCCCTGCAGGAAAGCTGGCAGTTCTGTCTCCTGAGATGGCAGGGGAGGGTTGCTTTGCCATCTCCTCAGTGGGATCAGATACATCTGCCCCAAGTTCCACAAATACATGCGCAGCCTCTGCAAAGGGGCTGGAGCACATGACCTATGAGGAGAAGCTGAGGGATTTGGGCTTGTTCAGTCTGCAGAAGAGAAGAGTGAGGGGGGGGGTTGAGAGCAGCCTGCAGCTCCCTGAAGGGGGGTTCCAAAGAGGCTGGAGAGAGGCTGGTCTCAGTGGGGGCAGGTGGCAGAACAGGAGCAATGGGCTCAGGTTGCAGTGGGGGGGGGGGGGGCTAGGTTGGATATTAGGAAAAACGATTTCCCTGGGTGGGCGGGAAGCGCTGGGCTGGGTTCCCTAGGGAGGAGGGGGAATCTCCATCCCTTGAGGTTTTTAAGTCCCAGTTTGACAGAGCCCTGGCTGGGATGATTGAGTTGGGCTGGTCCTGCCTTGGGCAGGGGCTGGACTCGATGGCTCCTGAGGTCTCTGCCACCCTGGGGTTCTAGGACTCTGACTGGCTACTGAGCCGGTCGTGCGGAAACAGCCCCCCCTCCCCCCATCCCCCACGTGGGAGGTGCTCGTGTAACTCAGGGAAGGGAGCCCGGGAGCTGACTGGAAGGTGGCACATTGTGTTGTGTCCCCAAAAAGGCAGCGCACAGGCAAGTTTGAGCCCCTTGGTCCCCTGCCCAGGACAGTAGTTCCATGTGTTAGCAATCTGGCAGGAATGCAGGGAATGTGTAGACAGCATCTAGGGCTGGGCACATGCCTAGCATTCCTGGGGGAGGGGGTTTCACAATGCAGGCTGGCAGGTTACCCCCCCCCCCCCCCGGAGTATGCCTGGGGTCTGGCCTTGGGATTGCGGTGCCCATCAATCGGTAATGCTGCAGGATGGGAAAGTGTCCAGCGCCCTGCCGAAGGCCACTTGGATCTAGGGATGTTACATTTTGATTAACTGGCTAATCAAACAGTCGATGCAATTTGCTTCCACTATTCGACTAGTCGATGAGGGCGCTGCCGCCTTTGAAGTGCAGCAACAGCCCCGGGGGTGAAAACAGCAAAGGCGAAAGCGCTGCGGGAGCACGGGGCCAGCGGGGGACTCAAGCAAGAGGCAGCAAGGGGGGCGGGAAGCGACGAGCTGACTAGGCAACTAGTCATCCACATCCCTACGTGGCTCTTTTCTGTCGTGGCCAAAGGGCCCTTGTGTGGCTTGAGGAAGACTCACGTTGCAAGGGACGGCTGGGTTGTGATAAACCTAAAGGACTTTGCCGATTACCGTTGTCAGTCTGCTCTAACCACTTCGCTGTGCTGCGACTTCCTGGCTCAGGGGTTTGAAAAATCTCTCACGCACGTGCACACGCATGCACAGATACACGTGTGCACACATGCACGCACAGACACACATGTGCACACACCTGCACACGCACACTCAGAGCAAGTTACAGTGCTGTGAAGTGCCAGTGCAAATGAGTGCAGCACTGGGAGCCGCTGGCTTTCTCTCGGAGGTGGTTTGCCTGGCGCATTGCTCCTGTTCTGCCACTGCTAGAAATGGATTTTCTACCCTGGGGGCTAAACAGTCAAACATTCTTGTAAAGCAAAATTTAAAAGGAAAAAGAATCATTCTGGGCCAATGAAATGTTTTGGGGAAATTTTGGCTTTTTTATATTTTTTTAAAATTTTTTCTACTTCAACAACTCATTTCAAAATGAAAAATCCAAACTTTTCATCCTGAGAATGGTGAAGTGAGATGCTTTTGAAGGATTTTTCCAATGTTATTTTCTAACTAAAACCAATACCATTTCCCCCACGCACTCAGGGTGTGTCTAGACTACAGGGTTTTTTCGAAAAAACTTCCCTTGCGTCTAGACTGCTGCCACGTTCTTTCGAAAGTAAATTGAAAGAGTGCGGCAGTTTTTTCGACCGCGGAAAACCTGGTTTTACGAGGAAGACGCCTTTTTTCAAAAGTGCTCTTTCGGACAAAGGCGCTATGTGATGCAAATGGGCTTTTTCGAAAGAGCATCCAGACTGCCTGGGGGCTCTCTTTGAAAAGCGGCTTGCTTCTTCAAAAGTATCGGTTGTTGTCCAGACGCTCTTCTTCGAAAGAGGCTTCCAGTCTAGACATAGCCCCAGATCCAGTTTGTCAGAACATCATCCTGGATGAAATGCTACTTGGATGAAAATGCTCTAAGCCGGTCTGCTGGTGGGGGCTGACCCGTGCCGGTTGTCCTTCCGCCATGTGTTGTACACACCCATTCACTACCACGCAGCATGAACTCCAGTGTCCATGCCAAGTGGACCCAAGCGGGAAGTGTAGCCCCCCTTTGAAGATGTGATTTCTCTTTTGGATTGCTCAGGGACAGAGAACAGTGTTTAACAAACGACTCCTTGGATGTGTCCTGCCTTCCTGCAGCTTGGTAGCGTACAACCCAAGGAGACGTTTCCTTCTTTTCAAAGAAATCCACCCCCCAAATGCTCTCTTAAAAGGAGGGCGTCTATGGCCGAGTGCTGGGCGCTTTGTAGCTGAGGATGCTGGGGTGCAGACCGTGTGTTGGTTTGTGGAGGGAGCGCAATGAAAAGCAGGCGAGACTGAAGTGTGTGCAGACACGGAGGGGAGGAGATGCTGAAGGGAGAGAGAGGAATTGCTCGGGGATGTAAAGGTGGTGGAACTCAGGTTTTGTCTACACTTCATAGCCTGCTCCACACTGGCGCTGTACAGCGCTGTCACTTGCTGCGCTCAGGAAGGTGTTTTTTCACACCCCTGATCCAGACAGTTACAGCGCTGGAAAGTGCCAGCGTAGACTTGGCCTGAGAGACACGGAATTAAACTGAAAGTGGAACCAACTGGGCTAAATCTCAGGCAGTGAGTCCAAACAATGAGTCCTGGGCCGGATCCTCCGGTGGATTGCCAGGGTGTAGCTACATGATGTCTCGGGATGTTGCCTACTTCCACCTGCGAGGCTCTGGGCCTTTGCTGGGACCAATCCTGCACCGCCCTCGTGAGCTGGCCGAGTCCAAACCGGCGTCTCCCTGGGGAGGCACTGGCCGTAGTGCTCTTGTTTCTGGTTTTTCCCAGCTCATGGGTTCGTTGTGGGCATGGACGTGACGACCAGAACAGCGCCGAGTGCCTGGCACAAAGGCAGTGGGACTTACGGGGGCTAGTCCATAGACTGTCCGCAGGAGCTAGCCAGCCCCGTAGGCTCAGCTCCAGTGGGGGGCCCACGGGGGCTGCCCGCTGGATTTTATGGGAGATGGGACGGAGTCGTGGGTTCTACCCTGAGCTGATGTCACGCGAAGAAGCAGCGTCCCGGTTGGCCTGGCGCAGGGATTTGCAGCTTGCCAGGGAGACGGGGCCTCTGATCCCATTTTCTTGCCTCCCTCCACAGTCCAGTCCTGCAATGTCCGGTGCATGAACGGGGGCAGCTGCAATGAGGAATCCTGCCTCTGCCAGAAAGGATACACTGGAACTTACTGTGGGCAGCGTGAGTACCTGCGTGTCCCCCCACCCCCGGCTTAGTCGTCCCCACTAGCCAGTGACTGACTCTCCCGTTGGGCTCCCCCCAGACAGCGGCAATGCCTGCGAGCAGCTGGGGCGGCCAACAGGCGAACCCCGTACCCACAGACAGGCCCCGGGGACGCTGTGTGCTCCCTTCGCTGCGTGAGACGTGGCCCCTCCGCCCGCCTCACCGGGCTCGTCCCAAAGGAGCAGTCTCCTACCCCAGGCAGGTCTCCCGCAAAACTCCGCTCCTGTGGCCAATCCTATAACACTGACCAACGATTTAGTGCCTCCAAAAAGAAACAAGAGTTATTTCCAAGGTTAAACCAAACAGCTCCCCCCTCCTCCCTCTCTCTCACACACACTCACACACAGAGACACATACACACACACAGACACACAGAGACAGACACACACACACACATACACCCACATTCATACACACATAGACACACACACAGAGACACACACAGAGACAGACACACACACACAGACAGAAACACACATACACACACTCTCACACAGACACACACACACACACTCTCACACACACAGACACACACACACACACACACAGAGACACACACACTCACACATAGAGACACACACATACACACACAGACACACTCACACACGCACACACACACATAGACACACACAGACACATACACACACATACACATACACACACTCACACACACAGACACATACACACACACACACAGAGACACATACACACACACACACACACACATAGACACACACACACACACACACACGAGATCCAATCAAAAAGGTAGTAGACACTGCTATAATATGAAAGTGCTGAATGGCCTTTTGGGCTAAGTCAAGGCAAACAGCCTGGGGACCCCTTGCTTATGCGTAGGGATGTGGCCCTCTCTGAGGGACGTAAAATCCCGTTTAGTCAGTTAACTGGTCAAACCTTAGTTTAACTGGTTAACTGATTAAGCAGGATGGAGGGAGGCGGCTCCAGCCCAGCTGGAGCAGCCCCCAGCTCATAAGGCTACCGCTGCCCCCATAGTCCCTCTGTGGGGCTGCCACCATCTCTGCCGGTCCCGACCGAGGCTCCTGGCTCCGTGTGGGGCTGCCGGCTCCCACCCTGGGCCACAGCGTGGTGGGCCCAGCCCGGCTGGAGCAGTGCTCTGCCCACGGCAGGCTGCAGGCGGGGCGGCTGCTCCTGGGCACCAGTTAACTGTTACCCAGTAAGGGTTATGCTTACAGGCAACTGGTTAACCAGTTACCCATTCACAGCCCTGCTCTGAATTCCAAGCAGCACAGTGATAATAATTCTTACTGGACCAGGATTTTTGTGCCCTTGCGAGGATGGGACAAGGGCTTGTGCATATCCCTTCTTCCTACATGCGGGGGAAGCCACCAAGGAAAGTCTTTTATCCTCGGATGTCCCACAGCAGCTTGTCCGGGTCCTTTCTTTGTTGGACAGGACACGACACCTCTTGTGATGAACTAGCGTTTCACAGCTGGGGATGCTCCCTCTTGACTGGGGGGGCTACAGTCTTAGTGAACATTTTTATAGTTACAGAGCAAACACTTACATCTTACCTGGTACCATGGGGTGTGTTTATCACAGGTAAGATCAATACCCAAAGCATCCTACAAGCATTTCTTAAAAGCTAAATACTGAACACATTCTTATAACCTTCATAGCCATTTTACCAGTGCTCACACACAGGTGACTCAGGCCATGTCTATACTTACTGCACCGGAGATTGATCTCCTGGTGTTTGATTTAGAGGGTCTAATAAAGACCTGCTAAATTGAACACTGAGAGTGACCCCAATCAGTTCATGAGGAGTAAGGGAAGTCAACCTCCTGCTATGGAAACAACGCTAGCTCAGCTTAAGGTACTTTGACTCCAGCTATGTTATTTACATACCTGGACTTGCATACCGTAAGCCGACCTTGCTGTTGTAGTATTGATCTGCCCCAGGCAGGTTTTCAGCTACACCTTTGTTGGCCTTCAGTGAGTCTTATTGCTAGCGTACCGTGGCCTGTCATATGCCCTTTGTCAAATTCTGCCCCTGTGTGACAGACAGAGAGCTATGTTAGAGTTAGTTTTCCCTTTTCACAGTTTTTAATTTTATACTTCTTCAGTATTGGATCACAGAGCTAAGTGTGTTACCCAAGATTCTCGCCCCCAGCAAAACCTCTCTGCTCACAGACCTATTGGTTTCCAGACCACTTATATAGGATTTCTTTATAAGCAGGAAAAAACAAAGTTGCCTTGCTGAAAAAAACATACCATACCTTTCACTTTGGGATTGGTACATGGAGAAGTCCCCTGAATTACAAATAGTATAGCACATAAAATGGGATGCTCCAAATTCTGCAGGTGTCCATGGGGTAGAACTTCCTGGTGCCGTCTGGTTGATGACCATCTAGTGTATCTTTCTTTTTGTGAATAGCTGTCTGTGAAAATGGCTGCCAGAACGGAGGTCGGTGCATTGGACCAAACCGCTGTGCTTGTGTCTACGGGTTCACTGGGCCCCAGTGTGAGAGGGGTAAGAAGCAGTTTGCTATATTACTCTCACAAATGTTACTACAAAAAAGATCATAAAGGTTGCAAATTCAAGCCCTCAAAACTCATAGGGGGGAGGGATAGCTCAGTGATTTGAGCATTGGCCTGCTAAACCCAGGGTTGTGAGTTCAATCCTTGCAGAGGCCATTTAGGGATTTGGGGCAAAAATTCATCACAGAATGGTACTTGGTCCTTCTGGGAAGGCAGGGGGCTGGACTCAATGATTGTTTAAGGTCCCTTCCAGTTCTAGGAGATAGGCCATCTCAATTAATTTAATTTTAAAAAGGAAATGCCAGGTTTGCCCATGCAGAGCTAATTTGGCCCCTGGGCGTGCATGCATTATGACAGAGTCTTTGATGATGTGATCACATACTCTTTTTTTCCATAGGACTCTTGCTTTATTCAGTGCATGCGTGGATAGTAGGTAGCTGTTCACTATTTCTTTATAAGCTTACCTGTCAGTGAATATAGAAATATCAATTCTTCCTGGAGCACTCCAGTGATTTGCTCTTTTTTTGTTCTCTAAAAGGAAGCAGCTCACTCAGCTGTCAGATATTTCCCAGAACTTTGAAAGGGGTTGGGCGCATGCCTGCAAGGCAACAGAGATCACAAAACACTGAGAACAGCCATCAGGGCAGCCATTGTGGGTTACTGACGGAGTCAGTTCTCTTGACAAAACAAACAGCAGAGTCCACACTGGCTCTTTCTCGACAATTGAGGGTACATCTAGACATCACCCTCCTGTTGGAATACGCTACGCAATTTGCACTACATAAATTGTGTTGCTTATTCCGAGTCTAGGTCGAAAGAGCTTATTTTGAAATTTGGCGCTGTGTAGACAGCGTACATTTTCAAAATAAGGCCCTATTCTGACAAATCCCTTGACCCTCGTGGAATGAGGGTTACAGGGACGCTGGAATAGTGCACCTGCTATTTTGGGAAATAGCGGGCACATTCAAAGACGAGGCACTGCTATTTCGGGTTGCTTCTGGTACCCTGAAATAGTGCCACAGTCTAGACATACCCAAAGGGAGGGGAAAAGGCAAAAAGTCTTTTTTTTGTTTGTTACCAAAACTGGGTGTTTTTCCGCTGACAAAAGTTGCATCATAGTGTAAGCGCTTTCACTCTTTTGTCACCAAAAGGCAGATTTTGGCAACAACACATGCCAGTGCAGACAAGGCTTAGGAATGCAAGATGTTTCTTCATTCCCATATTGAAGTGGTTGGCTGCTGACAGGCTAACACAAAGGAGAATAAGGGGCAGATGTTCAGAACACTTATTGTCTGATCAGAACCTGGGCTCTCAGCCTAAACAAGAAAAGGTTACTTCTCGTTTCATCTCAAGAGTTGCTTCATAGGGGCAATTTTCAGTTCTGCCGCAGGACGGGCCTTTCTTCCTAAGAGCGGGTTTTTACGTGATGGATCCTGCACATTTGCTGACCACGCGGCTGGTTCACACAACCAGGTTTTTTTCTGAAGCTACTAGGAGGATCCATGTAAGCCCCGAGCCAGATTCAGCATTGTGTTCTGGAGAGTCAGCCCTAGCCCAGGCTGAAGAGAGTTGCAGAACTGCCTGAAACTATTTCATTCTCAAACACGGTGGCTACCCGCGTAGGTAAGACTCCGTGGAATATTATTCCTCATCCGAAGCGAACAGAAAGCAGGCGTGCAGCTGAGACAGGACGAGGGGACATCGCCACGCGTGGGTCGTTGGAGTCTCACAGAGTCCTGGTGTCAGCTAAATGGATGGGATCTCCAGGCATCCGTTTGTCCACAGAGGGGCAAACCAGTTACCCAGTTTGCCCTGGGCAGCATGGCTGCCGTGTATGATGCCAATAGACCAGGAAAGACTCGTTCAACCCACTGTAACATGAAGCTGTGGAAACACCCCTGGGTTTACAATTTACGTCTTTTCTGCTAAGAACTAGAAACGTTTGATCCAAAGGAAAGTTTTCTGCAATGTTAGTTAATTTGGGGCAATTTCCTGTTGAAAAAGGTTCCCGTGTAAAATTGTCTCTCGACTATTGTGGGAGACAACGAAACCCTGGGCCAGTGCCTCAGCCGCGGCAGGTCTGGGCAGCGCGTTGAGGTCAGTGGCGGCTGCTGCTTTGCGTTAGCTTCCCCAGCGAGACAGGCTTTGTGTCTGAGCACAGCTGGAATGAGTGAGGCTCTGCTAGGAGGGCTGGAATTTCCTCCTTTCCCCTTGGCTTGGAGGCGCGCCCCCGGATGCTGTCTGCCGAGGGGTGCCTGGCGAGGGCTAGTGCTGCACACAGCTAAAGTGAAACCGAAACACGCCCCAGAGCAGATGTACAAACTCAAAGGATTCACATCAAAGACCTCTGGAAACTTTCCCCCCTCCCAGCCAACTTGCCTTGAGACTGGGAGTGCACGTCTCGTCCCCTGCTCCTGGATTGGCTGGTGCCTGTCTCTAGTGGCTTTTTCCAAGTCCTGAATTCTTGGCAGTCTGATGGAGAGGGTGAGAGCGGAATAACAGTTGGTTTCCGGGAGCCCAGGCAGGCAGGCAGTCCTGCTTGAACCGCAGCCAGGCAAAATACACAGCACTCCCAATAGCCGGGCGGTGTTCTGGGGTCTACAAAAGCATCTGCTGAACACTGCGGGGCAAGTGCCCCGTCAAAGGCCTGCGTGGTTTGTGCCTCGCTTTTACTGGTGGCAAAGAAGTGAAAGCTCTTTAGCAGCCTCGGTTCCTCTCCCTCGTGCTTTGTTACAGAAGCAAAGATTGGTAAGGCTCAGACACACACGCGCACGTACACACAGTATGTAGGAAGGAGCAGTGACGACAGACAGTCCTTATGCAACACCCTGAAAGTTTTCTGCTCCCAGTAACCCAGAAGTGACTTACGTGGGATCTTCCTGTGTGGCGGGGGGCTCAGACTGGGCCCGGAGTGCAGAGGGGGCCGGTTTCCCCTGCTGGCTGAGCAGGGAGCGGGTTACGCAGGTTTGCGTGTGTAGAAGAGGAAGGGTTGTGTTCCGGGAGGAATCTGGCAGACGTGTAAAGAAAGCAATTTCTGGGTATGCCAGTGCCAGGGAAGACTGTAAACTCCAGTTGCCTTCATGTTGTGTGTGTGTGTGGGGGGGGGGGGGGGGGGGATTTGTGTGTGTGTGGGATTTGTTCTATGGATATTGTAATGGACCACATTCCTTAAACACAGAGCGCATTTGTGCAGAGCCTTTGGAGAAGTGCCTTGGCCCACCCCTGCATGAGGAGACAAAACAAGCGCTCCAGCTGTGTACACACAGGCTCTCCCCGCCAAGGCAAACACAGGTTCTCCCCGGCTTTGCTCTGGCCTGGTAGAAGTTGCACTTTTTTGAGAGGTTCCTGCAGCAATCCCAGGAGGTGTGAGGCTGCGTCGGGGCTGCTGGCATGCACTGCGCTGGCGCTTTCCTCATGGAGCAGGAATCTGGTCTCTCATGGAGTGTGTGTTAAGGGCCAGTCACCGGGGGGGGGGGCGGGGGAGGCATGGCCCTCTCAGCTCTCCACTGGGGAATCAGCGGGGGATTTCTGGTCAGCCCAAGCCACACCAACCCTAGTCGCCCATCGGGGAGAGCCGGGAATTGCAGATTTCTAGGCGTGGGGCTGACTGAGAGGACCCGTCCCCAGTACCAGGTTCACCCCGAAGAATGTCTGTGGATCCAGAATGACCTTCTGTGGCATGGCTGGTGGGGGGGCTGATGTCTCTTCACCTTGCTGCTTGACTTCCTGGAGGTGCAGCTTCCCCAAGGGTGGGGGGGGACAATAATTTTGCTGGGGTGGCACTCCCAAGAATGTGGAAAGTGGCCAAGGGCTGTACTCTTCCATGATATCAATGGAAGGGGTGCAGGCTCTGGGACGGGATGTCAGGTGCAGAAGGGAGTTTGGGATAAGAGAGTGGGGTGCAGGAGGGAGTTTGGGTGAGAGAGGTGGTTGTGACCTAGGGCAGGAGACTGGGGTGCAGGGTCTGGGAGGGGATATGAGTGCAGGAAGGAGGCAGAGGGCTTGGGTTATGGGGAGTAGGGAGCAGGAGAGGGGGCAGAGGGTTGAGGGACAGTGGGGGCTGGGATGCCAGATGCAGGTTCTGGCCGGGAGACTTACCTGGGCAACTCCTGGCCGGCAGCCCAGCAGCTTTCTCAGGCAGGCTCCCTGCCTGCCCCGCCCCAGTGTCAATAGCTGGGTCTGTGAATAGCTATGAGCCTGAGGGGAAGCGGGAGGGGTGCCTTGTGCACTGCCTGTTCTTTAAATAGGCAGCTCCCATTGGCCAGAAACCAGCCAATGGGATTGTGCTGGGGAGGGGGCAGCTCCCGAAGCCCCTCCCTCCCTCTCCCCTGGGTTCTCAGCTGTTCAAAGACAATCAGTACCTACCAGCCGCATGCGGGGATGGAGCAAGCAAGGAGCCTGCCTGAGGCTCCCCTGTGAGTCCGAGGGCTGGATCCAGTGGCTTGGCGGGAAGGATCCGGCCCGTGGGCCATATTGCCCAGCCCTAGGGCTACGGCTGCCAGGTGGCCACTCGTCTTCCTCTTCCCCTCTCCCTTGGCTCCCAGAACAGCTTGGGTCCCCCCGGGATGGCACGGGCAGTAGGGATGTAATAGTGGAGTCCGTTATCCCAGTAACCAATACACAAAAGCTTGTAGGTTAATGCTACAGACAACGTGCACTCCCCCCCACACCCCCGCCAGTACATTCGTTAGCAGGCTGGCCAGCAGCCTGGCTCAGTCCCGACTCGTACCGGCTCCTGGACCTGCCCCCGCTGCAGCTCTGCATGTAAAGTGTATTAGGAGTTGGGGGGCAGGCACCAGCTCACGCCGGGCCCAGGAGCTCAGACCCCCCCCAGACAGGGGATGCTGCCGCCCCACACTACCCCCTCTTTATCAGAGGCAGCAACACTGGGCGACAGGCAGCCGGACCACAAGGGGGCCGGTTTTTAAACTGGCTCCCCTCATGGACCAGCTCCCGCCTGGCCCCCTGTGCTGCTGCCTCTGATACAGAGGGAGCAGCGTGGAGTGGCATGGAGCTCCTCAGGAGCGAGGCTGGGGCGCACTGGCTGCCGGCCCCGCCCCGGGACTATAGACAAATCGATTGGCCAATAAGAATTGATGAGGTTACTCGACTATTCCATTAACCGACATTTAACATCCCTGACGTGCAGGTGGCTGGTCACTGCAGCGCCAGCTGGTGCTGGGCCCGCGTGGCTGCAGCTTGGGGGGGCCCCGGTGCGAGGCCCAGTGTGGCCATGGCACGGAAGAGGAGCCGATGCGAAACCTCGTCCTTGCTCAGCGCAGACCCTGCTGGCAGGACGAATCATCACGTCAGCTGAGTGTGGGCAGGGCCTGTCCCCCCGTCAAACCGCTCCCACGTCCTGGAGACCAGAGCTCCAGGCTGACCCTCTCTAGCCCGGCACCCTCGGGACCTGGCCGGTGCCAACACAGAGACTTTGCCGAACCGAGGGAGGCCAATGGTGCCTAGCGGCGCTGCCAGCCCTGCCACAGTGGGCTGGACACGAGGAAAAACTTCCCACCTCTCAGGGTGGCTAAACACTGGAATAAATTGCCTGGGGCGGTTGTGAATCTCCGTGACTGGAGACATTTCAGAGCAGGATGGACACACACCTCGCAGGGAGGATCTAGGTGGTGCTTGGTGCTGCCATGAGGGCAGGGGACTGGACTTGATGCCTCTCGAGGTCCCTTCGGGTGCGTCTAGACAGCACCCTTCCCTCGGAATAAGCTTCGCACATTGCATAGCTTATTCCAAAAGAAGGTATTTTGAAATGTGGTGCTATGTAGACAGCCCCAGATCTCAAAATAAGGCCCTGTTCCAACAAACCCCTGAACCCTCGTGGAGTGAGGGTTACAGGGGCGCCGGAATAGCGCACCTGCTGCTTTGGGAAAGAGCAGGCGCATTTAAAGACGCGGCGTTGCTATTTCGGGAGACTTCCGGTATCCTGAAATAGCGCCGCAGTCTAGACGTGCCCGTCCAGTTCTAGGATTCAGTGACTCACATCTGAGCCCGTGGGGTTTGCTGGCCAACAGATGTGCAGCTGCTTGTCTTGGGCTTGGATAACTCCAGAAAGGTTTCTTTTTGACACTTCAGTCTTGTCGAGAATGAGCCCTCCACGAAGAGCTGGAAGGAGCGTGACTCAGAGCTGCCACAGGAGCAGCATTGGCGTGTTGTGCACGGCACGAGTCTGGGAAGCCCCGCGGGTTGGTAATGAACTTGCCAAGGCACAGAGCTCCCGAGAGCGACCGGGGCACAGGTGTCAGTGAGTAACGGCTCCAACGCCAGGCTGCGTGATCCAGACGAACACGAGAACCTTCCTGTGACGAGGTGACGTGCTCCGAGCCGGATGGAAGGCAAGGAGATGAATTGTGCATGGAGGTTCGCCAGCTGACCGGGGTCGGCTCAGACAGGCTGCACCCACAGAGGAAGGCAAAGGCGTGTGGGGCGCGGGGGGGGGGGGAGGGGCGTTTTATTGCTTGTCCCTGTCCCCAGTTCCCTCCCACCCTTGGGCACTGCTGCCTGGGAATGGGGGTGAACTAGGGTTTTGTGAGGCTCTTTGGCCAAAGCAAGCGGGGGGACCTGCCCCGTCCCTTCCACCCTCAGTCCCTCCCCCTCCTTACACTTCTGCTGGTGAGTGCCAGCCACATGGGGCGGGGCAGGCCCTGTGCCCCACCCCACTTCTCGGCTGGAGCGCTGGAGGGCAGAGCAGTATGCGGATCCCCCTCCCGGGCCTGGCTAATCGGCCGCTGTTTGGGACAGAGCTGCTGCCAGTTGCCACCCTGCGGGGTGAGCTCCGTAGCAGGAAGGGGCCTGGGCCTAGGTGTGCGAGGAGCTGTGCGCTGGAGGGCGCAAGGCCAGGCAGGGACTGGCTGCGCGCACCTGATTGGCTGAGCGTGATCATTGTCACCGGGGTTCCGTGGCTGCACGTGTAAAATCCCTTTCACTGGGAGTCTCCTGCCAAGGCTCCAGGACCCTGCTGGCCTTGGCCAGGATGTACCCCAGGGGGGAATCTTCCCGGTTTTGCTGGCCAAGCGGGAGTCAGGACTGGAGACCTGCTCTCTGGAGACTCTGGCTGAGTCTCTGCCCCCGCTCTGTGTTGCCATCTCCTTGCCTTCCATCCAGCTCGGAGCACGCTCGGGCTGCGGAGGCGGCTTCACAGTTCCTCCAGGAGCCTGGGCGAACCTTTCCAGAGGCTTGCGCTGTGCAGAGGCCGGGGCTGGTCTCCTCTCACTAATAACAGCACTTACAGCTTCTAGAGCCTTGTGGCGGGGGCGCTCATGGCCTTTCCGAAGGGGAGTATTTGCATTTTAAAGGCAGGGAAACTGAGGCACAGATTGGTGAAATGACCTGCTCAAGATCACACAGCAAGTCATAGAATCTTAGAGTCTGAGCACTGGAAGGGACCTCGTGAGTCCTGTCCCCGGCCCTCGCGGCAGGACCAGGCACCATCCAGACCATCCCTGAGGATCAGCAGGAAAGGACCCAGGAGTCCTGACACCCACCGCCTGCTCTAAACAAACTTCCTCCTTTTGACCTGCTGTTTATAGTAACTGGCCGTGTGCCCTGCCCATGTATCTGGGCTGTCCAGCTCCGCTTTCACCGGCCCAAGGATTTGCCAGGAAACCGTAAATCTAGGACAGGAAACGTTTTACAACCTCTATCTGGCATGTCCCAATGGAGCAATTTCTCAGAACGGCGAGTGCGGCGTTTGCACTGTGCAGACGGAACGGGGCGGTGTCTGCCTGTGGGAGGAAAATGGCCAGGTGGAGACGGTGTTCTGTTCGACAGGCGGCCACGGCCAAGACCCTGTGGGATTTTGACACCCTCTCCCCCGGAGTGAGGTCACCATGCCAGCCCACCAGAGACAGATAGGAGGGGGCTTCCCGTGGGATCACATGTCAATAGAGTTCTATTATCTGCAGGCACGTTCCAGCAAGTCCGGTGACTTAGGCCAACTTGCCTCACTTCCCCCTGCCTGAGTTGGCGGATGGGCGTTGGCTGTTGGGCGTGTTGGCGGCTGGGCGTATTGGCATTTCAAAGGGGAAGCCCTGGAGCCCAGGGTCAGCTGGGGACTCCCTGATCCTGGGCTCTGCGTGGCATTTCCCCAGAACCTGCGATGAGTTGGGGACTCCCCAGCTGACCCCAGGCTCCGCTGCCACAGGGATCCCAGAACAAGCTGTGCAGTCCCCGGCTGACCCCGGGCTCCAGGGCAGCTGCCCCTTTGAAACGCCAGAGGCAGTGTTTTAGAGGGGCAGCCGTGGAGCCAGGGGTCAGCTGGGGACTCCCTGATCCTGGGCTCTGCGTGGCATTTCCCCAGAACCTGCGATGAGTTGGGGACTCCCCAGCTGACCCCGGGCTCCGCTGCCACAGGGATCCCAGAACAAGCTGTGCAGTCCCCGGCTGACCCCGGGCTCCAGGGCAGCTGCCCCTTTGAAACGCCAGAGGCAGTGTTTTAGAGGGGCAGCAGTGGAGCCTGGGGTCAGCTGGGGAGTCCCCAGCTGACCCTGGGCTCCACGGCTGCCCTTTGAAATGCTGTGCAGGTCTGCCCCTTTGAAGTGCCCCTCCCCCCCCTTTGCGGCCTGATAGAGGCAGCAAAGGTGGAGGGGAATGGACTAGTCCACTGGTGGACTGACTGTCTGAAAAGCATTTGCTTATCGGACAGTCGACTCGTCTTTCCCTTCCCTGCCGGGGGTCAGCTGGAGGGCCCAGCTGATGCCGGGCTCCTGACGCGCTGCCCCTTTGAGGCGCTGGGGCGGCGTTTCTAAGGGGCAGCGCAGCATGGAGCCTGCGCGAAAGCAGCATTTGCACGGGCAGGGAAGCGGAGTCTCTTTTGGGCGGTGGCCTGGGCGCGTCCCACTGCTGGGGCTGATGTGCCAGCGCGTGGCTGCCCAGCGGGCGCTGGGGCTCGTTCGCCCCATTTGAGGTTTCTTTCTAATTGTGGGACTGAGCGGGGCCCTGGTCCGCAGGTTTCTCCCCCAGCCCGAGCACTCGGAAGCCCATGGGGGAGGCAGACAGGAAGGCCCGATGCCAGGCCTGTGGCGAGTTCGAGCCTCGGGCAAAGGAGGCTGAAATCCCTGCTGTGGAGGGGCCTCGGGCCACCCTCAGGGCTGGCTGGCGTGAGAAGGGCGGAGAGCCAGCCCGCACCGAAGGGGCAATGCCAGGCTCCCCGCAGGTCTCCGCCTTGCAAGCCCGGCAAGAGGGCCAAGAGGTGGAGGAGAGGGCAGCGGAAACGTAAACCGGGGCCTAATTCAGCACAGCTGGCTTCAGTGCCACAAGCCACCGGCTGCTTCTTGGACACCACCACAAAACCCCATCGCCAGGCCGGAGGTGTGGGCGGTGCCAAGGTGCCTACGCCGGGGACGCAACCTCCGGTCCCAGGGCGCCAGCGCCAGGAGAGGCAGCTCCTCCGTACCGCCAGGGGGAGCAGGCTAAGTTGGTGCCTCGCCGGCCTTTCGGCATCATTCCCGGCACCGAATGGGAATCCTGCTCATCAGACATTACGGATCCCAGAGCAGGGCCCGCGGGTCTCCGTGATCCTCCGACTCTGCAATGGGATCAAGACAGGGGGCCCTGCCCTATCTCCATGCCCATTATGGGCCCTGCAGGGGTTGCAGATCACACCGAAGCACCAAGCAGCCCGCCCGCAGCCTGGCCGCGGCGCGAGACTCCCGCCAGGAGAAGAGATTCTGCCCCTTGGTCTCCAGACGCGGCCGTTTCCTTGGCGCCCCCTCGCCGTGAGCTGAACGTGGATCAGGACGCGGGAAGGCGAGTGGCTGGATCCTCGGGGTCCGACGGGAGCTGATCCCTTGGCTCGGCGGGATCCTCTCCAGGTTCCTTCTCCCGGCCCCGCCCCCACGGAGCTGCCGTGAACAAGCCGATGATGTCGGGCCTGACTGGCCCCGAACAAGGGGGGGTCCGCGGTCACAGGCCCCAAGCCCAGTAGGCCCCCTGCCTTGCTTGCCCAGCCCCAGCCCCACCCTCCTGGGGGCTGCCGTGGGGCTCCGTCCCTGGCTCCGTGCTTTAGGGGGCTGCCAGGAGACTCTGGCCTCTGCCCCGTTTGCCACAGGGCTCCAGCCCAGGTCCCGCGCTCCAGGGGCTGTTGTGGGGCTCTGGCCCCAACTCTGCACTGCCCCCGGCCCCACCTGGCCCTTCTGTCTTAGGCTCCCGGGCTCTGTGGTCCAGGAGCATCCACGGTCCTCCTCGACCACAGGAGATGCCGGGCCAGAGAGCGCTAGCTGCCGGCGGTGCAGCCTGGAGGGCCAGCGAAGGCTTGATGCAGACGGCCGCCTCTTTTCTCCCTCCTCTAAAGTGGCACCTGGGCAGGCGCCCGTTCTCCAGCCCACCCCCTCCCCTTCCTCACGGGAGTGGCAGCAGGAAGGGACGGGGAGGGGGCGAAGGGCAGCTCTGCCCGTTATCCCTGTCAGCAGGGGGCGCTCAAGCCACCCACTGGGTACCACTGGGAGGAAACGTTTCCACAGGCCATGTGCTGTGGGCACCGGGAGCCGACGGGCACACACAGCCCATCTCCAGGAACAGCTGTTCCGGCTCAGGTCAGTAACCAGCTTTTCTGCAAAAACGTGTCCTCCACGGGGAGGGCTTTCCACATGGGGAACGTCATCCAACTTGGCAGCCACGCTCACCATTGGGTAAACTGAGGCATGGGCTGCCATGGTCAGGCAATGGCCTTGCCAGCAGCCCCGTAGCTGACTAGCTCTAGGGGAAGGGTTGGTAGGAATCTGGCAGCAGCCTGGTTTGCCACCATCCTCATTGGCCATGGACTGGGGTCAGACACAGTTCTCCGTGACAGGTTGTGGTGGCCCATTGGCAGATTGACCAGGGGGGCCCCTCTGCTCTGAGCCAATTCGCCTGCCTGGCGCTCCTGTCAGGGAGCAGGGTCAGGCGGTGGGGGCTTGCCCCAGCCCTACTCTCCAGCATGAGTGGGAGGGGTCAAGGCAAGCCCCCGGCAGGAGCGCCCAGGGCATGGGGAGCTGCCGGTGTAAGGGGGATGGGCCCCTCCGGCTGTGGCCCAGGGCTGCACGAAGTGGGGTGTCGCCACAGGCTGTGGGAGGTGCCTAATGCAGCAGCCGGGGCCCCTGGAGTCTTGGTGCCTGTGTGGCCCGGCCAGGCTGGAAGGAACCGGCAGAGCAGACAGCCGCCGAGGGAAGGCCATGGCACAGGGACACAGCTGCTTCCAGACTGGACAGAGCGGGCACAGCGAGAGCCGCGTGGCCTGGAGCGGTGTCTGCGGCTCTCCAGCACCGGGGCAATCTCTGCTCTCCCTAGGCCCGCCAGCCAACCGGGCAAGGCCCTTTCCTGCCCCTCCATCTTCTGAGCTGCCCCAAGTGGCGTGAACGCAGCTGGGCGGGGGCAGGGCGAGTGAGGCCCAGAGGCAAGAGAGGAGCAGTTGGGTGGCCGGAGCAAGGTGGCACGAGAGAGGGCAGATCAGGCCTGCCTGGCAGTGGCACTGATGCTCTTGGCAGCCCTGGGTTGCGACGGGATCTACAGCTGCACCCGGAGTTCCAGCCATAGGCCCAGCTGGTCGCAGTCTCTGCCCTGCGCAAGTCGGGCTTGGGGCTGAACTCCCTCTCCCTGGCATGGCGCTGGGGAAGCTGCCAGTCCTGGGGGAGCCCTTTGGGTGCGGGGGGCTCAGCCCCTTGCTCAGGCAGTTCCCCCACGTGGCTCTCTTGGGAGCGATGGGAGACGGTCCAGGGAGGGTGCGGAGCGATGGAGGAACGAAGCTCCGCTTGGCTCCGCCGAAGAATGTGGCAGAGGACGAATTATCCGAGGCCAGCGCATGTGGAGGGCAGGGACCCGCAGAGACTCCCGGGGCCCCAGCCTCTCGGAAGTGCCTAGAGGTTTGATTAGTGTCTCATTGAAGATTTAATCATTTGACCCATTAAAATGAGCGCCAGATGGGACCTGGCACGTTGCCAGCACACGCTGGGCTCCAGACCGCAAGACCCAGCTTGCTTTGGCTGCTTTCCCGCCCAGAACCAAGTCTAAATATGAAACTCTATTTTTGTCCATGTATGTGAAAGTGTTTCCTTTTCCCGTTTTAATGGCCCCATGTCTGCCGGCAAGGAATTCCTCCAGGGCCCTCTCAGCGGCACAGTCCGCGGCTTGGTTTGACTTTTCCCTCACTTTGCGCTGCAGACGTAGTTGTGGTGCCTGGGTTGCCTCTTGTGTAGTTATAGGCTCCAACTTAGTACGTGACTCCGGAGCCTTTTCCAGCGGCAGTGGGGCTCCCGGCATGCACAGGGAGAGGTGGGAGTCGGTCGCTCTGACCGAGAATGCACAGTACTCAAAACCAGAGAGAGAAAACCGGCTGCTCCTCAGGGTATGTCCACACGCCGACAAAACTCAAGGAACGTCCACACTGTAATTACGGTCTTCTGCAAGAAAATCGAAAGAACGGAGGGGTGGGGGTGGTTTCCAGCATTGGTGATCCTCACTCTACCAGGAAGGAGCATTTTTGCGAAAGAGTTCTTCCACAGATAGGCGTGTGTGGACGGGGAAGGGGGAATTCCTTCGGAAGAAGAGGGAAGAGGACAAAGCACAGGTGCCCTGGTGGTCCCCTCGCCCATAGCAGTCACAGCGCCCATGCGAGAGCCTCCATTCAGTCTGGACGCTCTCTGCCGAAAAGCAGATCGCTTTTTCCATGCGCTTTGGCAGCGTGGACGCGCTCTGTCGGAAAACGTCTTTTTGGAAGATCTCTTCCGAAAAAAGCTTCTTCCGAAAGACGCCTGCAGTCTAGACATAGCCTCAGAGAAGCTTCTTCCGAAAGACGCCTGCAGTCTAGACATAGCCTCAGAGACACAGCTCCGCGCCTTGTGCGAGCCTGCCTCTGCAGGCTGCCTGTGGCCAGACACTGCCCTGCAGAGCCCTTTGCCTGCAGGCTGCCTGTGGCCAGACACTGCCCTGCAGAGCCCTTTGCCTGCAGGCTGGCCCCCGACGCTGCAGACCTGGGTGCACGCATCAGGCACAGTTAGGGCCATCGGGAAAGCAGGCGAAAGGAGCCGCATTTATGAGGTGTTCTGCATCATCCGAGATCCAGTTCTCAAATACATGAAATGTTGTTGCATCCGCCACAGCCTTGGCGGCCCCCACATGTCCCAGGTGGTCAGGCGTGGCTTTGGGACACCCTGCCTCGGTTTCCCCTCTTTGGTTCACAGTAAACTCAAACAGTGGGTTTCACAAGTCCTGTCGCAGCCATTACCAGAACGCTCCCAAGCAGACGCAAATCGTTCCCCAGCCGCTCGCGGGGCTGCATCGTGGCCCAGGGGTCTCGGATCTGGCCCTGCAAGGTTTGCGGGAGCAGCCACATTCCCGCGCTTGTGAAACCCAACCCGGGGTGAGGCTCCACCCGTCCATCCCGTGGGGGGCCCTGGAGGCTGCTCTGTCTCCAGCTGCCCCTGAGGCTGCTGCTCCGGCCCGAGCCCCCACCACCTCCAGATCCAGAGTGGCCTCTGGGGCTGTCGCTGCCCCGGGATTGCTTCCTTGGTGCTCCCTGGCCTCAGGGCCACCCTGGCCAGCTACTGCAGGGGGATGGTGTGTGTGAGGGGGGGGGTCGGCTGCATTGGCTGCTGTGCCCTGGGCTCCGTCAGAGGTTTAATGCGGGAGTTTTCCCTCTGGCTCGAGAGGTCTTTGCAGGAAGGGCTGGAACATTTGCATGGAGCGTGGCTCCCCGCTGGAGCGAAAGGCCCTTCGTGCTTTAGAAGGGAGTTTCTTGCTGGAGCCCGGTTGTGCTAAGATCCCCGCCCAGGGCTCGGGGGAGCAGCAGCCCCCCCACTTGGCTGGGCGCAGGGGAATGGCCCTGCTGTTGCTGTAGCGTCGACGTGGTGAAGAGCCACTAAATGGCCTTGGGCCCTTGGGCAGTTACCCAGGAGCATGAACCCTGCGGCCGGCTCTCCTTGTGCGCTGCTGGCCAGGAGGCTCTGGGCACAGCACCTGGCACGGGAGGCTCTGTCATTTCTCGGCTTCCGGGGAGTCTGGAGCCGATTTCCTGTGCGAGCCAGGAGCTCACTCCTGAGCAGCGATTCTTGACACCCCACGTGCTGGGGCTGCAAACACCTGTCACTAGCCAAGGGGACAGGCCGCGGGGGAGCTCGGCTGCTCTGGGGAAGCCGAGGCAGCAGGCAGGGACTTGGAAGCGCAAACCCTCCTGGAAAGTGCTCAAGGGAAATGCAGTGTCCAGAGCATCCGTCCCCTCCCCCTGCAGAGCCCCGGGGCCGTGCATCGCAGGAGAGGCAGGGAACCTGGCTGATTAGCAGGGCGAGAGCCTGGGCCAGCCAGCCCCGAGCGCCTGGGGCGTGTGCTCAGTCCCCAGTAATACTCTGGGGAGGCGTCGGCCGAAGGGTGGAGTAGGAAGCAGCCAGCCCGAGGTGCTTCCCAGGCCACGCCGGGCCTCCTCCTGCCAGTCCTTCGGTGCCGTCCCCCTCTGGCGGCAAGTCCAAGGGCCCGGCCAGGAGTCCCAGGCGAATCGCTGGGCCCCGGGGCTCTGCCTCTGTTGCCCTCCCCTCCCCGGCAGGCCTTTGGCAGAGAGCAGACCTCGCAGCCGCGCTGAGCTAGGCCGCTCCAGGGGGGAGGCGTTAGAAATGGCGGCCGAGGCCCCGGTCCAGTCGGAGCCCTCGGGCCTGTGACGGGGTCAGGGCCGAGCTGTGGGTGGTGCTGCCTGGAGCCCGGGAGAGCAGGCCCTGTTTGCGGGGGCACCAGGCCTGGGTCTCCTTCTAACCTCCCGGCCTTTGGCTCCTCCTCAGACTATCGCACCGGCCCCTGCTTCAGCCAAGTCAACAACCAGATGTGCCAGGGCCAGCTCAGCGGCATCGTCTGCACCAAGACCATGTGCTGCGCCACCATTGGCCGGGCCTGGGGCCACCCCTGTGAGATGTGCCCGGCCCAGCCCCACCCCTGCCGCCGGGGCTTCATCCCCAACGTGCGCACCGGGGCCTGCCAAGGTGAGTGCCGGGAACGGCGCGGACGGGCTCCCGCCAGGCCCGGGCTGGAAACGCCTCCTGGAAAGGAGCCGGGGGCAGGGCCGGAGCCCCGGATGCTGCTCTAAGTACATCCAAGCAGCCAGGCTGGGTCAGACCACGGCCCATCCAGCCCAGCGTCCTGTCGGCCGGCACTGGCCCTGCCGGGCACCCCAGAGGGAGTGAACAGAACCGGGAATTGTCTAGTGATCCCTGTCTAGTGTATCTAGCTCTTTTTTGGACCCTGGTCTTGACCACATCCTCTGGCAAGGAGTTCCACAGGTTGACTGTGCGCTGCTCTGATCCAGAACTAAGCCAAAATCAAAAAGTTGAAATTCTCACAAGCCCACATTTCAACCAGCTCTAAATGGAACCCCCATGGGGAGCGTGGCCCGTTCCCTGCGCTGGGGGGCAGATGCCTGCACCGGCCCTGTGAACTTGCCAAACTGGGCTACGAGTAGCCCGATGCTGCATGACGGGCTCCTTGGCACTGCTGGTAATGATCACAAGGATCCCCAGGCAGGAGAGGCTTGGAACCACGGTGCAGGGGGGCAGAGCGTAGCCCCTCGGGAGCCCAGTGCCCCCTTGCAGCCTAGGAGAGGAAGCGAACATGCTCCTGTTCTCCCTGCCCCCTTTGGCTCCTGGCTCCTGGGCCATGCGGCCTCCTTGCTCGCTGCCTGACCCCTTGTCCTCCCTGCAGACGTGGACGAATGCCAGGCCATCCCCGGCCTCTGCCAGGGTGGGAACTGCATCAACACCGTGGGCTCCTACGAGTGCAAGTGTCCCGCGGGGCACAGGCAGAGTGAGACCAGCCACAAGTGTGACGGTAAGGCGAGGCGCCGGGGCCAGGTTGCTCATGAGGAAGAACTTCCCATGCGCCCGGGTGGGGAAGCACTGGGGGGGGGGGGTCTCCCCCGCTGGAGATACTGACGGGCGGTTAGACAGACAGTCGGGGGATCTGGACGGCGCTTGGTCCTGCCGTGGGGCAGGGACGGGACCTGATGCCTCTCAAGGGCCCTTCCAGTGCGAGTGCTTTAGGAAGTCCCAGCGCCTCTCCTGGGAAGCAGCTCTGTGTCTCTCCTCACCAACCCCCTCCGAGCTGCGCTGAGGGGCCGGCAGACGCCTCCTGCTGTCGGTGAACGCCCCCGTCTCGGGGGGCTAGCCGCGCTCCGAAGGGCAGAGAAGCGAGGCTCAGTCACGGAGCTCTGAGGCAGCAGGAGGGAGCCCTCTGAGCAGAGACGCTGAGGCGCCAGGAGAGCAGGAGTCAGCCGGACGCTCACGAGGGCCCTGCCGTGGAGGTGTCACCTCACCCTGCAGGCACGTGGCCGGCGCCCACGAGAAGGGTCCCCAAGCGGCCAGGCAAGCTCCGGGCTGCTCCGGGCAGGGTTTGGACTGCACATTTGGAAGGCTGAAGGGCCCGGAGGGTCAGCGGGGAGACCGATCTCACTCCGGCTGTGGCTGCATGCCCTGGAAGGGGCGCGAGGGGCCTGGTGGGGAGGCTGCACAGCCCTACGGAGGAGCCCCTGGGCCCTCCACGGGCAGGCTCTTCCCCTCGCGGCTGGATGAAAAGGGCCATTGGGAGGCTGGGGGCCAATGGCTTGGACCCCGCCCATGCTGGTAGCCACCCTGTCCAGAAGCCATCGCTGTGGTACGAGGCAGGTGGGCCAGGCAGGTGAGTGGCTACTCAGGCCTCTTCCTTCCCAAAGCCGCTGGTTGGCTTCTTGTTTGTCAGGCAAGGCTGGGGCGGCGAGGCCGTGCAGCCTGAGCCCTTCCCCCGCCGGGGTCCTGCCAGGGCAGCGTGAAGGGCACTCACTGTGCACTGCTCCGGGCGGCTGCTCTCCAGGGCCTACGCTCAGCTGGAGAGGCGCCCGAGCCCTGGGAAGCGTGCCGTGAGAACTGCGCCCCGGGATGGAGCGGGTCCTTGTTCAGAGGAGAGGCCCTGGGGCTGTGGCCGCTGGGGGAGGCCAGGGAAACCCTGAACGCTGCTCTGGGGGCAGACAGGAGGGAAATGACCTCCCAGCAGCCCCCACGGGCCGGTGGCCTCCCCGGTGCGGGGGGAGCTTCTGCAGCGCTGCTCCCATCCGGGCTGTGTTGGAACCGCACGTCACTATGGCGACCATCGGCGGCGGGAAATGGGGGGCACAAAGGAGGCAAAAGCTCCTCTCCTCCGGCCCCCTGCCTGCCCCAAGGGCAGGAGCAGAGCAGCTGCGAGCGGGGGAGCTAGGGCAGCCAGGCCCCTGGGGCGTGCCCCTGGCAGACCCAGCTCTGTGACGCCAGGTAAATGTAGAGTGACCCTCCTGAGCACTGCGGGGCCCACGGGGCAGGCTGAACCGAGGGGAGGGTGCCTCGCCCGTCGGCAGCAAAGCGAGGTGGTTCCCCCCGCCGGCTGCAGGGAGGTGCCTCCCCTGTCTCCGCTTGCAGCTGGCAAAGCCTCGTCCACCATCGCCGCAGCCCCGCTCTCCAGGGGCAGCAGGCGTAACTCACAGCCGCGGGCCCGGCGAGCAGTCTCCATCCCCTGTAGAGCTGCCTCCCTCAGCTCCTGGGAAGGGTCTTTCCAGCAGCTCCAGCTGTGCAGAGGAAGGGCGGGGGAGAGTCACAAGTTCTGTGCTCCGGGTGCAGCTGGGGTCGGTCCGGGGGGGAGGGGTACCCCTTTCGTGGGGTTCCCATCGGTTACAAGGGAGGTGCTTTGTGGACAGACCGGAACCACGATTTCGAATGGCCCGAGTGGCTCTGGGACCGGAGGGTCCATTTCCCTTCGCAGCGAGGGGTGTGACGAAGCCACGTCCGTCGGGGAGGAAAGGGGGATGTTGCCCCCTTCTGAAAGCCCCCCCTCCAGCTGCTGTCTGCGGCGTGAGCCGCTGCTAACAGCCAGCCTGGGGCGCAAGGCCCAGTTCTGGGGGTGCAAGGAGCGAGCCCCGTGGGCAGCGGTTGGGCGCGGTTCTTGTGGTGCAGCAGAGCTATTCACCGTCGCCTGGCTGCTTCTCCTCGCATGCGTGCCGGAGCCCCGGGCACACACCACTGGGGGGGGGGCTCTCCCCCAGGCTCCCCGAAATGCCAGAGGGCTGGCTGGGGAGCTCTGCGAACATCAGGCCGGCGCAAAGGGCACCGGGCGAAAGCTGCCCTGCCCGTGGCTATTGAACCTCCCTCCCTCGGACCCTGCTGGCCTCAGACCTGCGTCCTGGGCCATTTTGGCGAGCAAATGGGCTGGTTCCGCCCCGCACCAGGAGCCCGGGTCAGAGCGGAGGAATGTGCTGGAAGCCAGAGGGCTGTCGGCAATCACAGACCCCCAGGCGGCTGGCCATTAATAGCAAGGTAAGGGAGGGGCCGGGCATGCTGACGTCCCGCCGCGGCAGGCCAGCAGGGTGAGTGGCTGGGGCCATGGCTGGGGCTCCAGGGCACCCAGAACCCGGTGAGTCGCCACAGGCCTGTTGTGCAAGGGGGGAGCGCGGCCCCCACACCGGCCCTGACTCCCCCGCCGGGGCTTTGTCAGGCTGGGTATGTCTGCACTACAGCGCTAATTCGAACTGACGCATCCAGACTAAAAAATTAGTTTGAATTAGCGTTTTGCTAATTCGAACTAGCATGTCCACACAGAGTGGACCCTGACGCGGGGCTAAGGATGGCCGGAAGCAGTGCCGGCAGGGCATCAGAGGAGGACTTAGAGCATGGAGATGCTGTCTCAGGCTAGCCGAGGGCTGTGCTTAAAGGGACCCGACCCCCACCCCGGACAGACAGTTCTCAGGGTTCCCCGCTTGCAAACCAGTCCTGGCTTGGAGTGCCCTGAGTACCCACACGCGGAACATCACAGCACTCGGCCATCAGACCAGCTGCACTTGCCACAGGCTGCCATCCGGGGGGAGGGGGGGAAATTGGGGGGCTGCAGGAGAGCTTCCACCCCCAGAAGCCCGCAGAGCCAGCCCAGTCCTCCCCATCGGGGGCGCATACCCCATTCCTCCCTCACCTCCTTCCACTTACCCTTCCCTAGCCCCCCTTCCTGATGTACAAAATAAAGAAAACATGTGTTTAAAAATAGAATCTTTCTTTAATGAACAAAACTGGGGGAGACTGGGAAAAGGAGGTGGGAGAGGGGAAGAGAGAGGCTGGGAGAGGGGAGGACAACTAAAATGATCAGGGGTTTGGAACAGGTCCCATATGAAGAGAGGCTAAAGAGACTGGGACTTTTCAGCTTAGAGAAGAGGAGACGGAGGGAGGATGTGATAGAGGTCTATAAAAGCAAGAGTGGTGTGGAGAGGGTGCATAAAGAAAAGTTCTCCATGAGTTCCCATAATAGAAGGACTAGAGGACACCAAAGGAAAGGAATGGGTAGCAGGCTTCAAACTAGTAACAGAAAGTTATTCTTCACAAAGCAAAGAGTCAACCTGTAGAACTCCTCGCTGCAGGAGGCAGTGAAGGCTAGAACTAGAACAGAGTTTAAAGAGAAGTTAGATCAAGTCATGGAGGTTGGGTCCATGGAGTGGTATTAGCCAGGGGGTAGGAGTGGTGTCCCTGCCCAAAGTTTGTGGAAGGCTGGAGATGGATGGCACGAGACAAATGGCTTGGTCACTGTCTTCGGTCCATCCCCTCCAGGGTCCCTAGGGTTGGCTGCTGTCGGCAGACAGGCTAGTGGGCTAGATGGACCTTTGGTCTGACCCAATACGGCCATTCTAAGCTCAGGGCTCAGGGTCGGGGGTCTCAGCGGACCACCCTGATTTTCATGCAAACCTGCTCCTGGGTGGCCAGGCTGGCAGCTCTCCTGCCTAGCCGGCCACTTTCCTGTGCCTAGTGCGGAGTTCATAGATGAGGTCCACGATGTCTGCACTAGACCAGGCGGGTGCCCGCCTCTTGCAGTCCTGGCCAGGCTCCCGAGAGCCGCCAGCCTGGTCCCGGGAAGAGGGGGAGGGCTGGGGGGGCATCGGGTGGCTGGCTCATGGCGTGCCAGGTGCAGGGTCTGCCGGCTGGGTGCTGGCAGGCTTGCACCTGGCACGGGCACCGTAGCCAGCCCGTGCCCCTTTAAAGGGTCCGGGGCCGGGAGGGGGGCATAGAGTTTCCCTGGTGGTGCCCAGAGTGGCCACCAGGGCAAGCTGGGGAGGGCTAGCCTCCCACTAGCTCAAATTAAGTGGCTACACACCCCTTAATTCGAACTAGTAAATTCGAACTAGGCTTAATCCTCGTGGAATGAGGATTACCTAGTTCGAACTAAGCGCTCTGCTAGTTCAAATTAAGTTTGAACTAAGCGGCGCGCTAGTGTAGCGCCTATGAAAGTTAATTCGAACTAACGTTTGTTAGTTCGAATTAACTTTGTAGTGTAGACAGACCCGCTGGGACTTCCCACCCCCGCCCGAGTTGGGTCGGTCCCGCTTGGAGCAGGGGGTTGGACTCGAATACCCCGAGGTCTCTTCGCACCTTGTGATTCGCTGGGTCTGGGAAAGGGGCGGGCTGTCCCACTATCTGCCCCTCCCTGCGGGGTGGAGTCAGGCGCAGGGACAGCGAGCGCGGCCCCTGCCCCGGACCCAAGAACCCTCTGACCTAGAGAGAGCGGCTCCGAGTTCTAGCACGTCTGTCCTAGGGCCAGGGCTGAGGGGCTGTGTTCAGAGATGTACAGGGCAGGGGCAGGCTGTCGGTGAGGGCAGGGGCAGAGGCAAGCTGTCGGCGGGGGCAGGGGCAGGGGCAGGCTGTCGGGCAGGCTGTCGGCGAGGGCAGGGGCAGGCTGTCGGCAGGGGCAGGGGCAGGCTTTCGGCGGGGACAGGGGCAGGCTGTCGGCGGGGGCAGGGGCAGGCTTTCGGCGGGGGCAGGGGGGCAGGGGCAGGCTGTCGGCGGGGGCAGGGGGGCAGAGGCAGGGGCAGGCTGTCGGCGGGGGCACGGGGGCAGAGGCAGGGGCAGGCTGTCGGCGCGGGCGGGGGGGTAGGGGCAGGCTGTCTGCAGGAGTAGGGGGGCAGGGGCAGGCTGTCGGCGCGGGCCGGGGGGTAGGGGCAGGCTTTCGGCGGGGGCAGGGGCAGGCTTTCGGCGGGGGCAGGGGGGCAGGGACAGGCTGTCGGCGGGGGCAGGGACAGGCTGTCGGCGGGGGCAGGGGCAGGCTGTCGGCAGGGGTAGGGGGGCAGGGGCAGGCTGTCGGCGGGGGTAGGGGCAGGCTGTCGGCGGGGGCAGGGGCAGGCTGTCGGTGGGGGCAGGGGCAGGCTTTCGGCGGGGGTAGGGGAGCAGGGGCAGGCTGTCGGCGGGGGCAGGGGCAGGCTGTCGGCGGAGGTAGGGGGGCAGGGGCAGGCTGTCGGCGGGGGCAGGGGCAGGCTGTCGGCGGGGGCAGGGGCAGGCTGTCGGCGGGGGTAGGGGCAGGCTGTTGGCGGAGGTAGGGGGGCAGGGGCAGGCTGTCGGCGGGGGCAGGGGCAGGCTGTCGGCGGGGGCAGGGGCAGGGGCAGGCTTTCGGCGGGGGCAGGGGCAGGCTGTCGGCGGGGGCAGGGGCAGGCTTTCGGCGGGGGCAGGGGCAGGCTGTCGGCGGGGGCAGGGGCAGGCTTTCGGCGGGGGCAGGGGCAGGCTTTCGGCGGGGGCAGGGGCAGGCTGTCGGCGGGGGTAGGGGCAGGCTGTCGGCGGGGGCAGGGGCAGGCTTTCGGCGGGGGCAGGGGCAGGCTTTCGGCGGGGGCAGGGGCAGGCTGTCGGTGGGGGTAGGGGCAGGCTGTCGGCGGAGGTAGGGGCAGGCTGTCGGCGGGGGCAGGGGCAGGCTTTCGGCGGGGGCAGGGGCAGGCTTTCGGCGGGGGCAGGGGCAGGCTGTCGGCGGGGGCAGGGGCAGGCTTTCGGCGGGGGCAGGGGCAGGCTGTCGGCGGGGGCAGGGGCAGGCTTTCGGCGGGGGCAGGGGCAGGCTTTCGGCGGGGGCAGGGGCAGGCTGTCGGCGGGGGTAGGGGCAGGCTGTCGGCGGGGGCAGGGGCAGGCTTTCGGCGGGGGCAGGGGCAGGCTTTCGGCGGGGGCAGGGGCAGGCTGTCGGTGGGGGTAGGGGCAGGCTGTCGGCGGAGGTAGGGGCAGGCTGTCGGCGGGGGCAGGGGCAGGCTTTCGGCGGGGGCAGGGGCAGGCTTTCGGCGGGGGCAGGGGCAGGCTGTCGGCGGGGGCAGGGGCAGGCTTTCGGCGGGGGCAGGGGCAGGCTGTCGGTGGGGGTAGGGGCAGGCTGTTGGCGGAGGTAGGGGCAGGCTGTCGGCGGGGGCGGGGGCTGGCCAGCCGTGTTGGCCTGGGGGGATTGGACCATGTAGAATCAGGTCCTGGCCTTGGAGCACAGAGCCGGGCGCAGCGGGCGGGGGAGGGCGGAAGGGCAGGGCAGAGCAGGCTGGTTGGTTGCTCCGGCGCCTTCCGCTGCGCTGAGTGTGGGCGGGGGCTGCCCAGCAATTGACGATTGGTCCCTTTGGAGGGTTTCTCACCCCGGGAGCAACTGGGGATCTCCAGGCTCCTCCCTGTCCCCAGGCGTCGCCTGGCCTGTGTTTTGTGCACCCTCCTGGCACGAAGGGCTGGCAGACGTCCGGTCCAGCCCCTGGTCCAAGCATGTGCCAGTTGCACCGAGGGCCGAATTGGGTCTCCGTTACTTGGCGGCATTTGCCACTGATCTGGTGGGGACATTTGCTTGGACCAGGGGCTGGACCGGACGGTCTCCTGAGGTCTCTTCCAACCCTAATCACCGATTCTCTGATTCTCAGGCCCTTGTGTTCCCAGGAGAAGGCAGGAGGTGAGACAGGGCAGCTTCCATGGCCCTTCCATGCTGCACGGCCTTCAGGCCAAAGCAGTCTCTGTTGGCATCGTCAGTCAGGGCGTGGGGCCGGAAGGCTGAGAAGCACAGCGAAGCCGCTGAACATCAGCTGTTCCCCGGGTGGCTCTGCCCGGCTGAGCGGGAGCTCCTGGGGTACGTCTAGACTACCGTGTTTTGTCGACGGAAGTTTTGTCGACAGATACTGTCTACAAAACTTCCGTCAACAAAGAGCGTCCAGACACATTGAGTTCTGTCGACAAAGCAAGCTGCTTTGTCGACAGAACTCCGTAGTCTGGATGCAATGTTACAGGCAATAACACCTTCTGTCGACAGAGGGCGTTATGCCTCGTAAAATGAGGTTTACCAGCGTCGACAAAACTGCTGAGTTCTGTCGACGTTCTGTCGACAGAACTCAGCAGTAGTGTAGACGCTGGTATAGTTTTGTCGACAAAACTAGGTAGTCTAGACACACCCCTGGTGCTGTGGGGCAGCCC
Source organism: Pelodiscus sinensis (assembly GCF_049634645.1). Classification (NCBI taxonomy): domain Eukaryota; kingdom Metazoa; phylum Chordata; order Testudines; family Trionychidae; genus Pelodiscus; species Pelodiscus sinensis. The sequence continues at coordinate 25,685,408 of NC_134729.1, read as the reverse complement.
AAGGTTTCTGCCGGCCGTCAGCCAGGAAATCCCCGACTAGCCTCTCTCCTGGCCTTCCTCTGGTCCGCTCTCAGGCGAGCCGTACTGACGGGCCATGCAGCACGAGGGGGATGGGGAGTAAAGGGGCCGTCCCTACGAACGCGCCAGCTCAAGAAAACCAACCGGACGGGTGGCAGAGCCAGGCCCCGAGTGCAGGCGGCAGCTGGAATCCCAGGGCTGACCGTGGGGCAGGTCAGGAGAGGCTGGTGCCAGTCGTCCCTGCTGCAGAGCTAACCCAGTGGCCTCTTCTTTTCCAGATGTGGACGAGTGCGCTGCGCTCTCCGGAGTGTGCGACGGCGGCGAGTGCACCAACACGGCAGGCAGCTACGTGTGCACGTGCCCGCGCGGCTTCATGACCAGCCCCGACGGCGCCCGCTGCATGGGTGAGCGGGCGGGGCCTGCAGCTCAGCACTGGGGTGCTGTGGGAACCTCTCGATTACGTTCAGAAGGCCGAGCGCTAGCGCCAGCTGGAAGACGTGTTGCAGTGGCGCGGGACCCTGGCTACGCAACAGTGGCACATGCAGCCACCCATCCCACCTGCCCAGCCAGTGGCACATACGTGGCTGCCAGTCGCGCACCAGCTCGTGGGACCCACTGGCCTGTGGGCAGGCAGGGAGCTGGCCCTGGCCAGGGGTGTCCACGCCATAGGGAGTGCTTGCCTTGTCCCCCCAGCAGTGCCAGACCCCCCAGGGAAGTGCCCCACACAACGGGCCAGCCCCAAAGAGGAGCCAGACGTGACACTTGCCGTTCCCCAGGTGCATTCCTGCCACAGAACTTCACGTCCTGTGCAGCTGCATTCCCTCCCCGGGCAGATTTCTGGGCACCAAATAACTCCTGGGGCGTCTGGACCCCCCCCCCCCCCCGCTACCTCTTCCCTCCCCCGTCCGCATGCAGAGCTCACGCGTGCACGGCCAGTGCCAGCGTGTGCCACTCCCTTGGAGCTCTGAGCACCAGGTGTTTAGGCAAACGGGTGCCGTGTGTGAGCGGAGGGGACGGACTGGGACAGACAGGCAGACAGTCCGCGAGTCGTGTAAGGCAACGGGAGCCGCTAGCGTTTGGGGTGGAATCGAGATTTGGGTTTCTTGGGGGGTCGATCAGGTTGCCCCGGGCCCTGTCTCACATCCCATTAATTCTAGTTGGTTGAACTCAGTCCCCCAGCGGCGTGCGCTAGAGGCCGCACGACCGTTTCCTGGTAGCCATCCCGAGTGCTTTTTAGCGGGGCTGGGAGGGAGACAGGTCTTACCCGGACGTAAATCGGGCGAGATTCTGGCCGAGGTGATTCACAATCAGCTCATGTCCCGGGGATCGGAACTGCTCGCTGGAGCTGCTTTACTTAGACAATGTCTCCCGCGGTACAAACGGTTTTTGAATTGCCTTTGCTGGGCTGATCCTGTTTGGAGTGAACGGGGATGGATGGTTTTTCTAATTCTTGAGGGCAGGAGTTATTAATCATCCAAGGCATAGCTGCTCCCTGTGCCCCTTTTACAGCATAACTGATGAATTCAGGGAGATTTTCCGACACTTAGGTCCTGTCCCACATCCAACTCCCAGGGTCTGGAGTGAATCCTGGTTGTTGAACAGATGGAAATTCTGTCCTGACCCGTGTAAATAGAGGATGGTCCATTTCTCTCCGGAACAGACAATAGTTTCCTGGATAAACACATCAGCTCTCCAATTACCGCGTCGCTGTAGGGCGGCTTCCTGGACGGGAGATGAAGTGCGTAATCTGTCTCCCAGCGCTGGAAGTTCATTCACCCTGAGCCCAGCAAAGCCGCCGGGGTTTGAAATGAAGACAAATGAGGCAGAGCTGGGGTCACTGTTGGGGGCATGGAAACGACACAGTCGAGTTCACTGCGGGAGAGCCTGGGAAATGCTACTGAGCTCACTTCATTTCCTCGGGTTTAGAGCCACAGAACCTGGACAAAGAATCCCAGGGTATGTCTACACTACCCCCCTAGTTCGAACTAGGGGGGGTAATGTAGTCATACGGCGTTGCAAATGAAGCCCGGGATTTGAATTTCCCGGGCTTCATTTGCATAAAGCCGGCTGGCGCCATTTTTAAATGCCGGCTAGGTTGGACCCCGTGCCGCGTGTAGCCTGTTCCACGAGGCGTACAGCTAGTTCGGATAGGAAGCCTTATCCGAACTAGCTAGTCTGTGCCGCGTGTAGCTGCGCGGCACGGGGTCCGACCTAGCCGGCATTTAAAAATGGCGCCGGCCGGCTTTATGCAAATGAAGCCCGGGAAATTCAAATCCCGGGCTTCATTTGCAACTCCGTATGACAACATTACCCCCGCTAGTTCGAACTAGGGGGGTAGTGTAGACATACCCCTAGAACCCCAGGGCGGCAGAGACCTCAGGAGGCACTGAGTCCAGCCCCCAGCCCAAGGCAGGACCAACCCAACTCAATCAGCCCAGCCAGGGCTTGGTCAGGCTGGGACTTAAACACCTCTAGGGATGTAGATTCCACCCCCTCCCTAGGGAACCCAGCCCAGCGCTTCCCACCTGCCTGGGGAAATCGTTTTCCCTAATATCCAACCTAGCCCTCCCCCGCTGCATCTTGAGCCCATTGCTCCTTGTTCTGCCACCTGCCCCCACTGAGAACAGCCTCTCTCCAGCCTCTTGGGAACCCCCCTTCAGGGAGCTGCAGGCTGCTCTCAAATCCCCTCTCAACGTTCTCTTCTGCAGTCTAAATAGCCCAAATCCCTCAGCCTTGCCTTGTAGGTCATGTGCTCCAGCCCCCTCAGCATTCGTGTTTTCCTCTGCTGGACTCTCTCCAATGCGTCCACATCCTTTCTGTAGTGGGGGGCCCAGCGCCGGACACAGCACTCCAGCTATGGCTTCACCAGAGCCGAATAAAGGGGAATAATCACTTCTCTGGATCTGCTGGCAACGCTCCTCTGAATGCAGCCCAAACTGCCGTGAGCCTTCCCCATTCACCTCCCATGGTGTTCTTGCTGCTATCAGAAGTGTAGCCTTGTTGTCACCCTGTACAGGGCGACGTCTGAGTCACAGCAAAGCAACCATTATGGAAAGTACCCTGGAATCGCCTTGCAAGAGGGGCCAACAGGTTCTGAGGAGAATGAAATTCCTTTCTGCCTTAGCTCCCACGTGTGGCCTGTGCGTGTCTGTGCGTGTCCGTGTGTTGCATGCTTTCTAGATGAGATGTATAGACATGCCCTGCCTTTCCCACTTGTCAGACGCTTCATGAAATGCTGCACAAATAGAGCCAGGATCCCCCAGGGTTAAAAATAGCGTCAGGCTTAATTGGGTCTGGTGGCTTGTGACTGGATCGAGCCATTTCCTTGACTGACAGGCCCTGGGACAGACAGTATTTTTTCTGGCAACTTCTGCAGACGCCCGTGTGGGGTCCTTCTCGCATTCCAGACGGGAAAGCTCTGTTTATTTGATTTGGAGAGTTTCATTCATTCGGCAGCGTGTGGGAAGATGGGGCCCCGGGGCCGGCGTCAGCGAGAGTTTGCGAGGATGGATAGATAACGTGGCCCCCATGAAAGAGTCCCATGGATCCAGAGTCAAGCGCGAGTGTCTGAGACCCCGCTCCGACTTCTGCCGCGATTTGCCAGCGCTCCGAGCGGGAACTGGCTGTAGTATTTCGTGCCCACTGAGCAGAACTGCTGGGTACACGGGAGCCTTTTCAATCACAGAGGCTCCTTCTGCCCTTGGGATCTGGGACTCTTGGCTGCTGAGGGCTGGGTATCTGCAGTGGGGGTTCTGTTTTTCACGAAGGTAAATCGTTTTCAGGCAGGATTTAAATGCGCTGCTGCAGGCAGCAGTGTTGCGCTAGGCAGGGCAGCCAGGGTGAGGGCGGCTCGGCTTTCTCCGTTGTCTTGCCTGGGCAAGGCGAGGTGGCTAGGGTCGCCAGGTGTCCCGTTTTGAACCTCACAGTCCAGTATTTGAGCTTTGTGTTCGGGAAACAAATTGAGGAAAAAGAAATGAGCTAATAGAACTGTCGGGTGTTTTCTAATAAGCCGGAATGTCGATTGTGATGGAATGTCACGTGTGTCCGGCATTTTTGCTGAAACCATCTGGCAACCCGAGAGGCGGCGGCGAGCGAGCAGCCGCTGTCCTTTGGAAAGGCCGTGCGACACTGGCTGTGAAGGGGAGCGGCCGCTCGGCTGTGTTAGATGGAAGAATCCAGTTCCCTCTGTGGCCACAAGGAACACAGCACAGGTTGGACCTCCCTGGTCCGGCAGCCTCAGGACCTGACTGGTCCCAGGTGAGGGATTTTGCCGGACCAGGGGAGGTCGTTTCTGACCCCCCCCCCTCCTGCTGCTGGCCACACCCCCTGCCTGGTCTCCCCTCTCCAGGCAACCCAGCCATGTCGTGCACCGGGCTCCTCCCCACCCACAGCACAGCTGAGCCGTGTATCAGCTCCCGCCTCCTGCTGCCCAGCCGAGCCATGCGCCGGTTATGCCGGGGCCTTGCCCCCAGGGCTGGGACGCGCTGATCCTGGAACCGAACCACGGCTGTTGCGAGACCAGAGTTCCGGTTTCTAGAGGTTCAACGTGTCACACAATTCTCTGGGGCGCTGTGGCTCACCAACATTCCGCTTCGAGGGTCTCTTGCCAGTGCCTCCAGAACTCTTCTGCCGGCCCGTGTGTGCTGCAAACAGACTTTCCAAAGAACAGTTTTCAAACTAATCTCTCCTTGGGGGGCACTTGGGACGTGGCCGTGCTCTGATCTCCCCCTGCGTTCAGAGGCAGCTCTGTAGTTCGTTGGCTGGCGCTAGGGAGAAATTGCTGGACTGTTTCTCCTTGGGCATCAGGACAGAATTCCTGCCCGAAGTTCCATTTCAGCCAAGGGTGCCGGAGCCTTCCCAAAAGTGGAGGGGTCCCGAGGCCCCCCCCCGCTACCCTTCCTCTCCCCCCCGGCCCACCCAGAGCCATGCAGGCAGCTGTGGGGAGGGCTGGAGGAGGTGGGGTCCCAGGCAAAGACAGCTCTCAACCCCTCTGTGCAGCTCCAGCTCTGGCCTCGGGGAGGAGGAGGGGAAGGGGCTGTCTGCTTTGGGGAAAGTGGGTGGGCGGTGGGCCCTGCCCCACTCTGCTCCGGCGCCACTGCTCACAGTCACTGCGCAGACTCCCGGGAGCTAGGGGAGGTGGGGAAGGATCGTGGGGGCTGGGGTGAGAGACCCAGCCCCAGGCCACATCCCTGCACTCAGTTGAGCTGGCAGCCCACACGGGCCCCTGGAGAAGGTGTGGGGGGCAACTCTGTGCTCCCAGAAAGGGCGGGGCCAAGGGAGTAAGGGGCGGGGCCAGGCTGTCAGCCCTCGCTGCTGCCCGGAGTATGGCACATCCCCTCCCCCCAGCCCTTAGCACTGCCCGGAGCAAACCATGCAGTGCTCCAGCTGCAACTGAAAGAGCCCAGAGCTCAGGCCACCGCCACGGCTACTTGCTGGGCCCCGGGGCAACTGGCCCCTTTGCCTCCCCCCGTTGGCAGGCCTGCCCGCTTCGGCTCTGACGTGAGCTACCTGCACAGAACGTAGCCAGGGTGGGACAGGCCAACTGCCCGAACCTGCAGGAATCTGCCCCCCCCATCCTCCTCCCTGGCCCAGCCCCCTCTGGTGGGGTGCCCATAGGGGCATCAGATTTCACAGGGAAGGACTCAGTTCACCCTAGTCGGCCGGAGGGGTTTTGCTTTGGTTAGCGCAGCGCAGGCTGGTGATGTGCCCAGCACTGCAGCGAGACTTACAGGTCTGTAATTGCCAGGCTCACCTCCAGAGCCCTGTCTAAAGACTGGCGTGCCAGTAGTCATTCGGTACAGAAACTGCTTTGAAGGCCAGGGTGCCCCTCCCAGAACAGCTCTGCCTGAACTCGGTGAATGCCACAGGGGCCCGGTGCCTAATGGCTATTGCATGTGTCAGATTGTTCCACAGTCGCCTCTACTGACACCTGTCTGGGACACCTGAAAAGAACGGCTCGGTGTGGGACTCTCCCTCTCTGTCTCCTGCAGTGAAGCCCAGTGCAAAGAATTTGTTCAGTTTCTCCGCAATGGGCCTGAGGGCTCCTTTAGCATCTTGAGCATCCGCGGCCACACGGGTGGTTTAGCAGCCTTCTGCTTGTGACATGCCTCTTTTTCTTCTTTTTTTTTGCTCTTTGAGTCTTTGGGTGCATCTACGCACAGGGCTTAACTTGAAATAAGCTACGCAAACTGAGCAATGTCAATTGCGTATCGTATTTCGAAATAGGGAGTGTCTACACAGCGCTTCCTCCTCCTCCGACTTCCCTTCCTCCTCGCACAATGGGGGTTACAGGAGCTGGAGGAAGAAGTCCTCCAGCTTGACAGTATTTTGACACTATTTGCAGTGTAGACATACCCTTTGACTAGCTGCTTTCAAATCCTTTGTTGGGCTTCCTAATTGTATTGCTACACAGTGCTGGCCACAGTTTATGCTCCTTTCTATTTTCTTCACTAGGCTTTAACATCCATTTTTTAAAGGATGCTTTTACGCCTCTCACTGCTTCTCGTACTGTGCCACGGAGCCACCGGGGCATGCTTCCGGGCCTCGGACTGATTTTTAATTTGGAGCAGACATTGCCGTTGGCCTCTCTTGATGGCATATCGATAAAGTTTCCGCGGCTTGCAGGGATTTCCCCTTTGGCACTGCACCTTCTCACTTCTGTTTAACTAAACTCCTCGTTTTCGTGTATTTCCTCTTTCTGAAATTAAATGCTGTAGGGTGAGGCTTCCCTGGGGTTTTCCTCACCACAGGGATGTTAAATGTAATTATACCGTGGTCACTATTCCCAAGCAGTCCAGCTACATTCACCTTTGGATCACATCCTGCATTCCACTTAGGGCTAAGTCAAGACTTGCCTCTCCTCTTGTGGGTCCCGGAACCAGCTGCTCCAAGAAGCAGCCATTTAATGTGTCAAGGAACTTTGTCCCTGTATCCCGTCCTGAGGTGACGTGTGCCCAGGCTATCGGGAGAGTTGAAATCCCCCATTATTATCCAGTGGTTTAGTTTTGTAGCCTCTCTCGTCTCCCTTAGCAATTCACAGTCACTGTCACCATCCTGCTCAGGGAGTGGGTAATGTAGCCCCACTGCCATGTTCCTATTATTCCAGCATGGAATTCCAGGCCAGACAGACTCCATGGTTCATTTAAGATTTGTACTTCATTTGATTCTCCACTTTCACATATCGTGCCCTCCCCTGGCACCACCTGTTCTGTCCTTCCGATGGGTTTGCATCTTGTGTGACTGTGACCCATGGATTGTCCTCGTTTCACCAAGCTTCTGCGGAGCCTTTTGTAGCAATATCCTCCTTGGATACGAGATGCTCCAGTTCACCTCCTTAGTATTTAGCTTTACAGCATTTGCGTAGAGGCACTTAACAGATTGTCACTACTTAGCTGCCTGCTGTGACATGATTGAGCTGAGCGGGATTCTTAGTCACTGGGCCGTTTCTCATGAGATTGTCCCTGTATAGGATGTAGAGAATCTCCAGAAGTCAACCAGAGCCCTGTCTGAGCCCGGCGGCTCTCCCGAGCCCTTAGCCCTGCTCCCTCGGCCGCCTCCTTTGCCAGAGGAAGTGCCAGGGCAAGGGAGCCAATAGCCAGGTGGGGCCCCCTGGCAAGGTGGGCACAGGGGCGACTTGACTTCTGGAAGGGGCGGGGCTGGGTCACTCAGTGTGCCATGCCAGCTCCCCCACCACCCAGAGTGTGCCCCCCGGAGCCGCCAGGAGCATGCCATGCGGTGCTGCAGTGGTGACTTACAGGGCCTGGGGCTCCAGGCCCTTTGGAATCGCCGGGACCCAGGGCAATTGCCCCCTTCCCGCCCCCCATGGCGGGTCTGTGCCCCGTGCCCAAGAAGCCGGTGCAGTGCAACCGCTAAGAGAACGTGCCACTCAAAAGGCCCGGTTGGCTCCGCCGCTTTGGCCTTAAGAAGTGGTCGCTGGTCCCAGAGCTGCGCTTAGAGACGCCGGTTCCATGGAGGCCACAGATCAAACACCCCGGCGCCGCTACACGCCTGCTGGCCAGCCCCGCACGCCCGACCTGAGGGGACTGGCCCCTCATTAGTGCGCGTCGTAAGACCGGCAAAGGGGCAGACACACTGAACTGTGCCTGAGAGGGCATGTTCTCACTGCAGGCCAGTCCAGGCAGGCACAGCCCTGAGCCCCACATCCCCGGGCCCATGGGCAGAGCTTTCACAGGGCTCATAGAACCCGCCCGGGAGCCTCTGGCAGACTTTTCCCCACGCCCCCCCCCCCCCCCGTGACTGCGAGGGCAGGAGCACAGTCCCCATTGGCTGAGGGGTTGTGATGTCATTGTGCAGCAGCAGCAGCCCATGCAGGGTTAGCCCCCAGGGCAGCCAGGCTGAACCCGGCGCTGCCTTGGCCCCCACGCAGGCGCCATCCACCTTAGCTTGGGTGCAGTGTCAGTGCCTGCTCCGCTGAAGGCCAGGGACCGGTCCACTCGGAGGAGCGCCCGGAGGCCAGCAGGGGCGAGAGATCTGCTGGGCCCGTTCCCACCGCCTGGCGAGCTTCGCTCATTGACCGACACGCTTCTTCCTTGGAGAGGGAAACGGCTCCGGGGAGTGGGCAGGTTTTCGGAGACGCTGTTACGGGCGCAGGAGCGAGCTCTCCCACGGGGGAGGGGTGGAGGGCGCATGGCTGGATCTAAGCGCCAGAAGGGAGCGGTGCAAAAGGGGGAAACCGGATCCAAGTGCAGAGGTGAACGAGCAGAGAGCAGAGGCGCGTAGGGTGAAGTTCGAAAGGCCGAGGCACAGAATGAGCTCAGTCCAGCTAGAGACGCAAAGGGGACCGAGGAAACACTCCACAGAGGGAGACCAGGGCGGGGGACGCAGTACCAGATAGCATGGACATGGCAGAGGTGCTTACCGAGTTCTCTGTGCCGCTCGTTGCAGACCAGCGGATTGGCACGTGTTTCTCGGCGCTGATCGGCGGGCGCTGCGCCGGGGAGCTCCTGGGCCAGTACACCAAGATGCAGTGCTGCTGCGACTCCGGGCGCTGCTGGGCCATCGGGCAGACCCCCGAAATGTGCCCCGTCAGGGGATCCGGTAAGCGCAACCTGCTCTGCATCCCTGAGCTGTGCCAGGGGTTTGGGGGGGGGCAAACGTTGGCGAGGGGCACGTTGCAGCGCCCTAAGCCAGGGAGTTCGGGGGTGAGGGTCCCCAGCAGCAGGAACCCCTCCTGCCCTCCCGCTGCCAGGCTTCCTGGGCTGGGAAAGAGGGCCGAGCGAGCAAGGGCTGGGAAGCGGGTCTCTGGCCTTGCTGTGTGACCGCACATCCTGAGCGGTCCTTGGTTCTTCCTGCACCCCTCACCTTCTCCTCTCCAGCTCTGGGCTGCAACAGAGCTACCGCTAGTCCTGCAGCTACTGATATAGTCCCTCCTGGCTCCTGATTGGCTGGTTCCTCCACAGCCACTCTAGCCTGCTGGGAGGGCGTCTCTTTGGCCTTTCGCCCCATCACAGGCTGCCACTGGCGAGCCAACATCAGTAGCTGCATAGCCCAGTCCTGCTGTGCAGAGCACATGGCTCTTCCTGTCTCTGTGGGGGGGGCCACTGGCCACGTGCGGCACAAGACTCACCTCTCCAGGCCTCAGTGATGAAGGGGAGTGGAGCTCTCTCCAGAGCCCCCTGCTTCCCACAGGCTGTCATGCCGGGCTGGGCCCCTCGGCCGGCAGCGGGCGTGACGCTCACGCGTCGGTTTCGTTTCAGATGAGTACCGCAGGCTCTGCACTGAAGGGCTCCCGGCCATGCCAGGCTTCTCCGGCACCTTCCCCGGCGTTCCTGGGTTTGGGCCGAACGGAGTCGGGCCGGGAATCAGCGGACCCGGAGGCATTGGACCCAATGGGGCAAACGGCCAAGGCGGGATCCCGGGGCTGCCTGGGATGGGCCCTGGAAGTTCCAGCATCGGTACATGACTCCTCCTGTCTGCTAGAGCTGGCCCAGCAGGGCTGCCCCTTTTCTGGGCTGCAGTCCAGCCACGGGGGCTGCTGGGACGTGACACCCACGCTGCGCACGGCTCACCCGGCTGGCACAGCGTGCCACAGGGCAGGCTGCCCGTCCACCAATGCCCTTCAGCTACAGCCCCTTCTCCCTCCTGTCCCCGCACTGCTTCGGCAGCCGGAGGGCACGGGCAGAGGTGGAGACTCAGGACACCCTGGGTGCTAAACCCAGCCCTGCTACTGACGTGCTGGGTGCCCTTGGGCCAGTCACTTGCAGTCTGTTCTAACGACTGGCAGAGGGCCTGGGGGCAGGTGCTGGATCTCTGCAGCCAGGCCAAGGTGGGCAGCCCTGCACCTCTCTGTGCTCCCTGGCTCCGAGAGAGGCTGTGCCGCCCTGTGTGCAGTGAACGGACGTGGCCGGTTTCTGAGCAGCACCCCGGGAGACGTCAAGTGGGCAGGAGCCCCTGGCAGGCGGGCAGTGCCCAGGGACAGAGCGGGGGGCTTTGTGCTCCCTGAGCCCGGCCCCTGGGTGGAGCAGGGTGGGTTTGAGGCCACGCCAGCGGCCCCTGCCAGGAACCTCAGCTCCGGGAGCCTGAGGTCCAGCAGCCCCCCGCTAGCTGCAGAGAGACGCTTGAGCCAAGGGCTGGTGGTTGGCAAGGGCCTGGCCTGGCAGTTCTCTGGCTTTGGGCCTGGCATTACCCCGGCCAGGCTGCTGGAGGGGCGCCCCCAAGTCCTGCCCCGGTTGCCAGGCTTGGGCCCAGGGCCAGCAATTTGCCCAAGGACCCGCTTTGCAGCCTGTTCCATCTGACGGCTCCTCCCAGGGCCCCTGCCACCGGGGCCGTGCTGGCTCCTTGGCCTGCGTCCAGACGAGCCCTCGTTGCCTGTAGCCGGGCCTGGTGTGCTGGGGGGTGGCAGATGGGCAGTGAGTGGCGGGTGATGCTGGCGGCCTATGGGGGAGGCGAGGCCTGTGGGTGTTCCCCTCCCCCCCCGGAAGGAAGGGGGCTCGGGCGGCCGGTCCAGGCTCTTGTCTCTCTGGGGTTCCCAGGAACCGCCACCTTGAACCAGACCATCGACATCTGCAAGCACTTCACCAACCTATGTCTGAACGGGCGCTGCATCCCCACCCCCTCCAGCTACCGCTGCGAGTGCAACATGGGCTACAAGCAGGACGTGCGGGGAGAGTGCATTGGTGAGACCCCGGGCCGGGGCCAGCTGTCCCGTGGCCCCGCCCTGCCCTGGCCACGCCCCTGCCCTGCAGCCCTGCCTCACGGCCCCGCCCCTGCCCTGCGGCCCCTCCCTGTCCCCGCCCCTGCCCTGCAGCCCTGCCTTACGGCCCCGCCCCTGCCCTGTGGCCCCTCCCTGTCCCCGCCCCTGCCCTGCGGTCCCTCCCTGTCCCCGCCCCTGCCCTGCAGCCCTGCCTCACGGCCCCGCCCCTGCCCTGCGGCCCCTCCCTGTCCCCGCCCCTGCCCTGCGGTCCCTCCCTGTCCCCGCCCCTGCCCTGCAGCCCTGCCTTACGGCCCCGCCCCTGCCCTGTGGCCCCTCCCTGTCCCCGCCCCTGGCCCCTTCCGTGCCCCCACAACTCTGCCCTCACCGCCCCATCCCTGTGGCCCCACCCCCCCGGCCTTGTCCCTGCCCCCGTGGCCCTGCCCTTGTGGCCCTACCCTGGCCTCTGGCCCTGCCCTCACCCCCATGGCCCCACCCTTGCCCCTCCCATGCACCCTGGCATTGTCTGGGGTGAGAGACCCTCAGGCCAGGTGCCAGATGCCCCCGCTGCCCCACCCTTATCCTTATGGTGCCGCCCAAGCCCCACATCTCTGGCCCCGCCCCTGCCCTGCGGCCCCGCCCTGCCCCCATGGCCCTGCCCCACAGCCCCGCCCTGGCCCCACCCGTGCCCCCACACCCCTGCTCCCCACAGCCCAGTCCCTGTGGCCCCACCCCTCCCCTGTGGCCTTGTCCCTGCCCCCGCTGCCCCACCCTTTCCCCTATGGTGCCTCCCACATCTCTGGCCCTGCCCCCATTCCTCCCGGACGCCCTGGCAGTGTTGGGGGTGAGACCTCCCTGGCCGGATGCCAGCTGCTCCCACTCCATCTTGGTGCCCTGAGGGGCTGCGCGGGGCGGAGGGAGTCGGCTCAGCACGTGGCAGGATCGGGCCCTGGCCGTTCCTGAGCCGGGCGGCGCGGCGGGGGCCTGGCCCGCGGCCGCCAAGCAGCCCCGAGCTCTGGCACGGCCCTCCCAGGCGTGGGGGCTGCCGGCTTCATGCCCCTTTCTGTGCAGATGTGGACGAATGCTCCAGCAGCCCCTGCGTGCATGGCGACTGCGTGAACACGCCCGGCTCCTACCACTGCAAGTGCCACGAGGGCTTCCAGAGCACCTCCACCAAGCAGGCCTGTGTCGGTGCGTGGGCCGGGCGGGGGCGGGCAGAGTCCTGCCCAGGGCTGGGGGAGGAGGCTCTGACTGACCCTTGTCTTCCTCCCTGATCTCCCCTCCCTGCTCCCGCCGGCTGCCCTGCCCCCAGCCCCTGCCTGTCCCGTCCCTGCCTGTTCCACCCCGCTCCTGCCCATCCCACCCCACCCCACCCCTGCCCTTCTCCCACTCCACCCCTACCCATCCCACCCTGCTCCTGTCCTTTCCCCTCCCTGCTCCTGCCCTTCTCCCTCCTGCCCATCCCACCCCGCTCCTGCCCATCCTGCCCTTTCCCCTCCCCGCTCCTGCCCTGTCCCCTTCCCGCTCCTGCCCTGTCCCCTTCCTGCTCCTGCCCGTCCTCCCCTTTCCCCTCCCGGCTCCTGCCCTTCTCCCTCCCCACCCCTACCCATTCCACCCCGCTCCTGCCCTGTCCCCTCTCTCCTCCTGCCCGTCCTTCCCTTTCCCCTCCCGGCTCCTGCCCTTTTCCCTCCCCGCTCTTGCCCTGCCCCCTCCCTGCTCCTGCCCTGCCCTGAGAGCTGGTCACGACAAAGAGGGGCTACATGGGGGGCCCCAGGATGCACACCCAGGCCCTAGGGCCCATCCCAGCTGCTAGGCACCCCCCAGCATGTTACCCCGGGGCCTCAGCAGCCTCGCCTCACTCAGTCCCTGGTCGGGCGTTTCAGCTCCCAGCGAGCAGGGGCCTGTCTCACTGCAGTGCAAATCCAGCAGCGGGCCCCCTGCCGGCTCCCTGGGGCTCACCGACCATGGGCACAGCCACTGCCCTGGTCCAGCGCGCTGGGGCCTGCCCCGGTGTGGGGCCTGGGCCGCGGGAGCCAGGCCGCAGCGGAGCAGAGTAAGGCCGGGGCTGGGCAGTGGGGCTCGCTGGTGGGTCTAAGGGACAGGTCCAAAGTGCACCACAATTGGAAAAAAGCAGCGAGACCCACAGCCCCCGGGGGCATGGTGGGGGGGCTGGCTCTGTGCCCCAGAAGGGGCGGGGCCTAGAGCAGAAGGGGCGGGGCCTAGAGCAGAAGGGGCGGGGCCTAGGACAATCGGCCCTTCACTCTGTCTGGAGCAGGTGCTGCAGCAGTTGCAAGTAGGGATGCAATAGTGGAGTCCGCGAACTGACTAACCGATATGCAAAAGCCTGTCGGTTAACGCTACAGACGACGCGCATCCCTCCCCCCTCCCCCTCCCCCTCCCCCTCCCGTAACCTTTTTAGCACATTTTTTAGCCCGCCTCAGTCCTGGCTGCTGCTGGGTCCTGGCCCTGGCCCTGCCGCGGCTCTGCATGTAAAGAGTATTAGGAGCCGGGCAGCCCGGCTCAGTTCCGGCGGGCCCCGAGACCCCTCCCCACTGTATCAGAGGCAGCAGCGCAGGGGGCAGAGGGCTCCCCACGAGTGGGGCTAGAGCGCTCTGGCTGCCGGCCCCGCCCTCGGGGACCAGAGACTAGTCGACTAACCCATAAGAATTCCTGAGGTTCCTCGACTGTTCCATTAACCGATATTTAGCATCTCTGGTCCAAAGGGGCCCCAGGCTCCAGTGGTGGCCTCTACCCAAGTAGCAGGGGCGATGTCCGTGAGCTCCGGGTTCCGTCGAAATGCCAGGCCCTGTGCAGCTGCCCCAGTTGCCCCCGGCGGCGTGGAAGACGAGTCAGTGCTACGGAGCAGCTACGGGCAGGGGGCTGGCCGGGGCGTTCACGGGGGGCCGGGGTCCTGTGGCTGGCGCGTTGGGTTCAGGGCTGCGGCCGGGGCACAGAGCAGAGAGGGAGAACGGGCTGTCGGAGCCGGGGCCTGCTGCCCAGAGCGGAGAGAGGGGTCCTGCCCTCCGAGGAGCCCGCCGTGGCCACGCTGCGTGGAGGGGCCTTGGGGGCTCTCCAGGCTCACGCTGCTCCTGGCTCTGCTGCTACCGGGTGCGTGTTTCCCTGCAGACATTGACGAGTGCATCATGAACGGCGTGATGTGCAGGAATGGCCGCTGCGTGAACACTGATGGCAGCTTCCAGTGCATCTGCAACGCGGGCTTTGAAATCACCCCCGACGGCAAGAACTGCGTGGGTGAGCAGCCGCCCCAGCGCGGGCCCAGCGGGGCTCCAGACAGGGCCCGTCGCGCCTGGCTGCTGCGCTGGGCAGGGGGCAGCCTGGGACACACAGGCAGCTGCAATCCCATGCAGGGGGAGAGCAGGCTCAGCCAGACAAGGGCTTCCCAGAGCTCCCTCGCTGCAGGAATGCGGCCACCTCTGGGGTGGTGCTGTTAGCAACACCAAAACTGCCCCGAGTTTGCCAAGCTGTGGTGAGCCCTGCCCTGAGATGAATAGTAGGGCTTTGCACCCGCCGTGACTGGTCAGCTCTGGCCGCGTGGCCGGGGGGCTTATTCCTGCAGGGCCTGGGCATTTTCTTAAGGCCCTCACTGTCTGGGAAAGGCCTTGCCAGCCCACCCTGTTCTAGCCAGGCCTGGCCTCTGCTGAGGGGCGCGGGCGTTCGCCTTGGGACAGCGCTGCCGGAGGTGGGTTCCCTCTCGCCACGGCCCTTGGGTGCCACGGGAGGAATCTGCAGCAGCTTTTAAACTTTCCTGGAAACAGCTGGGTTCACGCCCTGCTGGGTGTGGCGTGAAAGCGGAGGCCGAGCTGGCAGCCTGCGGGGGGACCGAGGCGGAAGCTGGATTTTCATGGTGGGGAGGTGTTGCGGGAAGCCCCAGGAGGGCCCGTTACATCAGCCATGCTAACGATTTCTTCCTGGGCTGCTGTGGTGAAAATACCCAACTCACCAGCTTCCCCTGCTGTTCCCAGCAGCCTCCCCCCCCCCCCCCCCGCAGGGGCCGAAAGGCCCCCAGAAGCTAAGCAAAGACCAGAAGAAACTCCAGGGCCGGGGGCCTGATCCTGTACCTGAGGGAAAGGGCTGGAAACCGTCCTCCCCACTTTCCCCCCGGTCCTGCCCTTGCTGCCAAACCTGGGCCCCATGCCTAAGGCAAGCTGGGGGAACCTTGCTGTCCCTACAGGGCCCCTCCGGAACAGGACCACTGTAAGGGGTGTGTGTGCAGACCTGGCTGGATAACTGTTCCCAGAGAGTAGTTACCAATGGTTCCAGTCCTCTGGAAGGGCAGAACAAGTGGGGTTCCATGGGGGTCTGTTTTGGGACCGGTTCTGTTCAGTATCTTCATCCATGATTTAGAAGCAGCATAGAGAGGATGCTTATTAAGTTTGCAGATGGTACCAAGCTGGGAGGGGCTGCGACTGCTTTGGAGGACTGGGTCATAATTCGAAATGATCTGGACAAACTGGAGAAATGGTCTGAGGTAAATAGGATGAAGTTTAATAAGGACAAATGCAAAGTGCTCCACTTAGGAAGGAACAATCGGTTTCACACACACAGAATGGGAAGCGACCGACTAGGAAGGAGTCCTTCAGAAGGGGATCTAGGGGTCATAGAGGACCACAAGCTAAGTATGAGTCAACAGTGCGACGAAAGCAAACATCCGTCTGGGATGTATTAGCAGGAGTGTTAGGAGCAAGACACAAGAAGTTGTTCTTCCGCTCTACATTCTTCCTATTGATCAGGCCTCAGCTGGCGTCTTGTGTCCAGTTCTGGGCACCACATTTCAGGGAAGATGTGGAGAAATTGGAGAGGGTCCAGAGAAGAGAAACAAAAATGATTAAAGGTCTAGAGAACGTGAGCTATGAGGGAAGACTGAAAGAACTGGGCTTGTTTAGTTTGGAAAGGAGAAGACAGAGAGGGGACATGAGAGCAGTTTTCAAGTATCTAAAAGGGTGTCACAAGGAGGAGGGAGAAAACTTGTTCTCCTTGGCCTCTGAGGACAGGACAAGCAGCAATGGGTTTATACTGCAGCAAGGGAGGTTTAGGTTGGACATTAGGAAAACCTTCCTGTCTGTCGGGTGGTTACACACTGAGATAAATTGCCTAGGGAGGTTGTGGAGTCTCCATCTCTGGAGAGCAGGTTAGACAGACACCTGTCAGGGATGACCTAGATCAGGGCGACTCAACTTTGGAAGTCCCAGGGGCCACAATGATGCTCACAGCACATGCCGAGGGCTGCAACTTAAGTGTAATTGTGTATTCATGCAAATACATATGCAAATATATGCAAATAGATTTTTTCACACTGATGGGCATGAATACACAATGCCCCAGCGCTCCTAGCACCTCATCCCCCGGGCTAGAAACGCCGACACCCTGTGCCTGTCCACTTGCATCTTTCAGTGCCTCACCGTTGGGGAGTGTGTTCCCCATGGAAGCCACGTTCAAAGGATCCCGCCCGCCGGCCGCGTGCTGGGTCCCACGTAAACCCAAACTGCACCGCGGGCCACAAACAAAAGGGCCATGGGCCGCGTTTGGAGTAGCCCTGGTGTAGACGGTGCTGGGTCCTGCCGTGGGGGCCCTTCCAGTTCTAGGCTTGGGCCCCAGAAGCTCCCCCTCCCACCTCGAGGGGAAGGGCAGCCCCCCATGAGCAGGGAATCATGGGTTCAGGTCCCTCCTCACCCACAGACACGCCGTGTGGCCCTGAGCCAGGCGCTTGCCTTCCGTGGGCCCCACTGCCCGGAGATTAGCACCAGCCTGCTGAGGTGACGCGCTCCGGTCTGACGGGCCGGGCCTCACCCACAGGACACGCTGGGCCCGTCCTTTGGACCCCAAAATCGAGGGTTATTGGTGAAAAGAGAGGAAGCAAAAGTGGAGAGTAAAACTGTTGGAGGAAGCAACTGACACAGGCCAGCGCAGTAGTCCCTGGGCCCGCCTGTACCAGAGATGGAACAAAGCTCCCGGGAACACCCCGTCCTGGGACAGGTCCCTGGCCCGGCGCCAAGGCGCTCCTGAGGGCTGAGCTGGAGAGACGACCGAGAGGGAGGCCCCCCAGGTCCCTCACACCCTCACCCCCGGGTCCTGGTGTGAACGCAGAGCCCCAGAGGGAGTTTGTCCCGGGGAGGCGCCCTGTCCAGGCCCTGGCTCCATGCTGCTCTCAGCGTTCCCAGCCAGTTGCTCGGCTGTGGGCGGCCCCACGTGGGGCCCGTCAGTGAGGTGCTGCTGGTCGCTCGAGCGGCCGCCCTGCCGCAGGGGGCTGGCCCAGCCTGTCGCTCTGCCCAGGAGCACACGTGAAATACGAGTGCAGAGCCGGTTCCCGTCACTGCCCGTGCAAACGGCCCCGCAAGCAGACCCAGCGAGTCAGCGGCTCTCAAGCGGCTCCCTCGCCCCTGCACAAGACGGGGGCCCGCCCAGAGCGGGGGCTGCAGGGGGTTCGGTGTGTTCCCCTCGGCAGCCGGTAGCGGCGCCCCCCCCCCCCCCCCCCCCCGCGGATGCAGTTCAAAGGGGCAGCGCTTGGCTCTGCAGTGGGGTACAAAGGGGCTTTCTCTGGCTCCCGAGAGGTGCGGAGCCCAGGCCTGGCGTGCTCGGCTTGTGGGCGTCCCTGGGGGCGTCCCTGGGGGCTTGTGGGCGTCCCTGGACCGACAGCCCTTCTCCCTGCCCTGCCTTCCCCGGGGGGGCGAACACCCCGCCCGGCTGCTCCTTGCGGGCTCTGCTCACGCGTCTTCTCCCCCCAGATCACGACGAATGCGCCACGACCAACATGTGCCTCAACGGGATGTGCATCAATGAAGACGGCAGCTTCAAATGCATCTGCAAACCCGGCTTCGTGCTGGCTCCCAACGGGCGCTACTGCGTGGGTGCGCAGACGGCCGGGGCTCCAGCCTGGGGGCAGCCAGTGTCGGGGGACGGGGCGCGGCGGTCGGTGAGGGCTGGGGGGGCCAGAGGGCTGGGACCTGACTCCATAATCCTGTGGCAAAGATTGAATCCCCTGCCCTCTCGCCAGGCTAAGCAGCAGAGCCAGAAGTGCCAGTCTGCTGGGGGGGGGGGCGGGGGATGGTTCGTCTCTCAGCAGGCAAGGGGGAGGAATGGGCCGGCTCTGAGCGGGCAGGGGGTACTGGGGGGGGGGGGATGGGCTGGCTTTGAGCGGGCAGGGGGTGCTGGGGGGGGGGAATGGGCTGGCTTTGAGCGGGCTGGGCTGGGGGGGAGTGGGCTGGTTCTCAGAGGGCTGGGGTGCTGGGGGGGGAATGGGCCGACTCTGAGTGGGCTGGGGGGGAGTGGGCTGGCTCTGAGCGGGCTGGCGGGGAGTGGGCCGGCTCTGAGCGGGCTGGGGGGGAATGGGCCAGCTCTCAGCATGCTGTGGGGGAATGGGACGGCTCTCAGCGTGCTGGGGGGGAGTGGGCCGGCTCTGAGCAGGCTGGGGGGGAGTGGGCCGGCTCTGAGCGGGCTGGGGGGGAGTGGGCCGGCTCTGAGCAGGCTGGGGGGGAGTGGGCCGGCTCCGAGCGGGCTGGGGGGGAGTGGGCCGGCTCTGAGCAGGCTGGGGGGGAGTGGGCCGGCTCCGAGCGGGCTGGGGGGGAGTGGGCCGGCTCTGAGCGGGCTGGGGGGAAGTGGACCAGCTCTCAGCGTGCTGGGGGGGAGTGGGCCGGCTCCGAGCAGGCTGGGGGGGAGTGGGCCGGCTCTGAGCGGGCTGGGGGGAAGTGGACCAGCTCTCAGCGTGCTGGGGGGGAGTGGGCCGGCTCTGAGCAGGCTGGGGGGGAGTGGGCTGGCTCTGAGCGGGCTGGAGGGAAGTGGACCAGCTCTCAGCGTGCTGGGGGGGAGGGCCGGTCCTCAGCAGGCAGGGAAGTCCACTCTTCGGTTTCACACTGAATGTGGTGACGAGCTGCAGCCGCGTCTGCCGGGGCCCCTTCCCTGAGCTACGGAGCCTCCCAGAGCCCCCCCGCTGGGGACCGGGCCCCTGCCCCGCCCGCCCCGCCCTGCCCCCACTAGCAGCTCATGCTCCTTGCACTTCCCTCTCAGACGTGGACGAGTGCGAGACGCCCGGCATCTGCATGAACGGCTGGTGCATTAACACGGAGGGCTCCTTCCGCTGCGAGTGCCTGGGCGGGCTGGCCATCGGCGTGGACGGGCGGGTGTGCGTGGACACCCACGTGCGCAGCACCTGCTACGGCGCCATCAAAAAGGGCACCTGCGCCCGCCCCTTCCCGGGCGCGGTCACCAAGTCGGAATGCTGCTGCGCCAACGCCGACCACGGCTTCGGGGAGCCCTGCCAGCCCTGCCCCGCCAAGGCCTCGGGTGAGCACCAGGGCCGGGGCCACGTGCCCGCTGGGTGCCCCCTGCCCACCCATGGAGTGGCCACGGGGCTCCGCGTCCCAGGCTGGCTGCCCCACAATGGCCATGCTGCGCTGACAGTCATGGGCAAGGTGGGGGTGTGGCTCCCGGAAGGGGCGGGGCCAGGGCAGCCAGCCCTTCGTGCCACCCACACTGGTGCATGCTCAGAGCTGCCTGTAGCGCACGATGCAGCGCTCCGGTGTCCATTTAAAGGACCCAGGCTCTGGCCACTGGCACCACCGTGGCACCCCCAGCCCTTTGGAATCGCCAGGCCCTGGGGCGTTACCCCCTTTGCTCCCCCGTCAGCATTGAATGTTACTTCTCTTTGGGCGGGGCTCTGCCCTGAGGCCACGCCTCCTGCACCCCTTCTCCCCAGGGCCTCTGCCTACCCCTGGCCCCAGGACCCACCCCCGGTCCAGCCCATCCACTGTCAAACAGCCGCTCCAGCCCCAGAGCACCCACATGGGGCCGGCTCCTCTAGTGCCAGCTGCCCAGCCCCACAGAAAGTCTCTAAAGTCCGTTCCCTGGGGGTGGCTGCTGTACTGGGGGCACGAGGAGTGTGGGTGCCCAGAACCCCTCTCTCCATTGCACGACCCTGACAGAAGCGGTGTGGCTGGACCCGTGACCAGCGTCGGGCCGAGTGCTAGGCACCGCGAGACCCCCTGGAACCAGCCCCTGCGTGCCCAGTCCCGTGGCTTGGGGAGGTGTGGGGCTCGGCAGTCCTGCGTGCACGGGGCGTGCGCTGCCGGTGCAGGCTGGGTTCCCGTCGCAGACCCCTTCCCTGCTCGCTTTGGCCTGGCATTGCGGTGTCCCAGAGCTGGGCTGTGGAAAGCGCAACCCGCTGTACAGGCCGCCACGCTCCCGGGACAAAGGGCTCCCCGATGGCAACCGCTGCTCAGACGAGCTAACGGATCTGTCCCCTTCTCTCCACAGCCGAGTTCCAGGCGCTCTGCAGCAGCGGCATCGGGATCACGGCCGACGGCAGAGGTAAGGGCTGCCCCCCGCACCGGATCGTCCGTCTCGCTGGGCGGGGGCTGGACTCGGGGACCTCCCCTGCTCTGGTTCTGCATTCTCTGGTTCTCCAGGGAAATGGCTGTAGTGACGGGCGCCTGTTACGTCCCACTGTAAGCCCCGGTGTTCAGCTGCTTCCGGTGCAGTGGGGGGTATCGACACGAGCGTCAGCTGGCGAAGAACGTGTGTGTGCAGCGACCCAGCTGGGCTACGCTCACTGAGCAGGTGTATCAGCTCACATTTGTGTGGGCGTGCGCGCGTGTGAGAGTTCACCTTTGTGTAGGTGTGCATGTGAGCAGATACGAGACTGTGTTTCCGGGCGGCAGGAGCGGGCGACAGGGGTGGGCGGCAGGGGCCTGGTGGCAGCGGCCGGGTGGCCAGGAGTGGGCGTCAGGGGCTGGGTGGGCAGGGCCGGGTGGGCAGGAGTGGGCGTCAGGGGCTGGGTGGGCAGGGCCGGGTGGCAGGGCCGGGTGGGCAGGGCTGGGTGGGCAGGGCCAGGTGGCAGGGGCCGGGTGGGCAGGGCTGGGTGGGCAGGGCCGGGTGGGCAGGAGTGGGCGTCAGGGGCCGGGCGGGCAGGGCTGGGTGGGCAGGGCTGGGTGGGCAGGGCCGGGTGGCAGGGGCCGGGTGGGCAGGGCCGGGCGGGCAGGGCCGGGTGGCAGGGGCCGGGCGGGCAGGGCCGGGCGGGCAGGGCCGGGTGGCAGGGGCCGGGCGGGCAGGGCCGGGCGGGCAGGGGCCGGGCGGGCAGGGGCCGGGCGGGCAGGGCCGGGTGGCAGGGGCCGGGCGGGCAGGGGCCGGGCGGGCAGGGCCGGGTGGCAGGGGCCGGGCGGGCAGGGCCGGGTGGCAGGGGCCGGGCGGGCAGGGCCGGGTGGCAGGGGCCGGGCGGGCAGGGGCCGGGCGGGCAGGGCCGGGCGGGCAGGGCCGGGCGGGCAGGGCCGGGTGGGCAGGGGCGGGCGGCGCTCAGCAGTTCAGCTCAGCAGAGGGAGCAGCACCGCCAGACAGCTCCTGGGCCTGCCGCATGGGACCGAGCTGGAGGCCGAAGCCTGGAGGCCTCAGGGTCCTTGTGTCGCGGTGCAGCCCGTGCCAGGGGCCCGCGGGCAGCGTCACAGCCGTGCTGCAGTCGGGGAGCGGGCTCGAGGCTGCTGCACAGAGACACAGGGACGGGCAGGGCTGCGTCTGGCCGGGGGTGGGGAGCCCGGCACAGGCGTCCCTGCCTTGGCTGAGCTCTGGGCGCCGGGGCGGGGCCCTTTGGAGCCGCAGGAGGAGCTGCTGGCTCCCAGCCGAGGCAGGGTCGGGAGGCGTCCGCTCCTGGGGCACAGCTTGGCCGGACGGGCTCCGGCGGGCGGGAGCAGCTTGGCGCAGGATGGCCCGGGGCGGGCGCAGGCAACGTGCCTGGGGCTCCGGCTTCGCGGGCACCCAGCGGGCAGCCTCCTGCGTGCGGCACGGACCAAAGGCCACGCTGGGCCCTGCAGCCAGCCCAGGTCTGAGCCCGGCCTCTTGCTCCGTGCGACTGGCCTGGCGCTGAGTCCAGCCCTGCGCCGTGGGCATCCCGGCTATGGATTTGGCAGGGCTGCCCCACGGTTGCTCTCCCAGACGCCGGCAGGGCCCTTGCCTGGCTCTGGCTCAGCAGCCGGCTCCCAGCGCGTGGCAGCCCTGCCCCCTGGGAAGGGCGGGTGGTGGCGCGAGGGGATGCAGCAGGCAGTGCTGGCCGGGGCCTGCTGACCTGCCCTCACTCCTGGCCCTGGGGACAGCGCACTGGGGGCTGGGCCTCCCCCCAGCAGCCCCACACGCCTGCCCCTTGCCTGTTCTCCCGCTTCGGGACGCTGCAGGGCACCGATGCCGCGAGCCCTCCGGGGAATGGAAGGAGCAGCTGGCGGCAGGGGAGCCGGGCCGCTGCTCTGGTAGCAGCCAGCGCTGGCACCGACGCTGAGCAGGGCTTGGGGCGCGGGGGGGTCCATCAGCCGGGTGCTGCCCAGGAAGGAGGAATCGCTCTGCCCCCCCCGGCTGGGGGCTTTGTGGGCCCTGCCTTGCGTCCGCCCCACTGCTGAAGCTCAGTCCCGGGGGCTGAGGAGGGGAAGGGCTGGGAGCAGAGCAAGGCTGGGCTGGGGCCTGTGGGCAGGGGGCACTCGGGCGTCGGCCGCTGTTCCTGCTCCAGCGCATTGTCCCCTCCCCCTGCCAGATATCAACGAGTGCGCCCTCAACCCGGACATCTGCCCCAACGGGATGTGCGAGAACCTGCGCGGGAGCTACCGCTGCATCTGCAACCTGGGCTACGAGTCTGACCCCACGGGCAAGAGCTGCGTGGGTGAGCCGCGCCGGGGCTGGGCCACGCTGGGAGCCAGGGCCGGGAGCCGCGGGAGGGAGCCGTGCCAGGGCTGGGCCACACTGGGAGCCAGGGCCGGGAGCCGCGGGAGGGAGCCGTGCCAGGGCTGGGCCACACTGGGAGCCAGGGCCGGGAGCCGCGGGAGGGAGCCGCACCGGGGCTGGGCCACGCTGGGAGCCAGGGCCGGGAGCCGCGGGAGGGAGCCGCGCCGGGGCTGGGCCACGCTGGGAGCCAGGGCCGGGAGCCGCGGGAGGGAGCCGCACCGGGGCTGGGCCACGCTGGGAGCCAGGGCCGGGAGCCGCGGGAGGGAGCCGTGCCAGGGCTGGGCCACACTGGGAGCCAGGGCCGGGAGCCATGTGGAGCCGCGGGAGGGAGCCGCACCAGGGCTGGGCCACGCTGGGAGCCAGGGCCGGGAGACATGTAGAGCCGCGGGAGGGAGCCGCACCGGGGCTGGGCCACGCTGGGAGCCAGGGCCAGGAGCCGCGGGAGGGAGCCGCACCGGGGCTGGGCCACTCTGGGAGCCAGGGCCGGGAGCCGCGTGGAGCCGCGGGAGGGAGCCGCACCGGGGCTGGGCCACGCTGGGAGCCAGGGCCGGGAGCTGCGTGGAGCCGCACCGGGGCTGGGCCACGCTGGGAGCCAGGGCCAGGGCTGGGAGCCGCGTGGAGCCGCGGGAGGGAGCCGCACCAGGGCTGGGCCACGCTGGGAGCCAGGGCCGGGAGACATGTGGAGCCGCGGGAGGGAGCCGCGCCGGAGCTGGGCCACGCTGGGAGCCAGGGCCAGGAGCCGCGTGGAGCCACGGGAGGGAGCCGTACCAGGGCTGGGCCACGCTGGGAGCCAGGGCCGGGAGACATGTGGAGCCGCGGGAGGGAGCCGCACCGGGGCTGGGCCACACTGGGAGCCAGGGCCGGGAGACATGTGGAGCCGCGGGAAGGAGCCACACCGTGGCTGGGCCACACTGGCAGCCAGGGTCGGGAGCTGCGTGGAGCCGCGGGAGGGAGCCGCACCGGGGCTGGGCCACGCTGGGAGCCAGGGCCGGGAGCCGCGTGGAGCCGCGGGAGGGAGCCGCACCGGGGCTGGGCCACGCTGGGAGCCAGGGCCGGGAGCCGCGTGGAGCCGCAGGAGGGAGCCGCACCAGGGCTGGGCCACGCTGGGAGCCAGGGCCGGGAGCCGCACCGGGGCTGGGCCACGCTGGGAGCCAGGGCCGGGAGCCGCACCGGGGCTGGGCCACGCTGGGAGCCAGGGCCGGGAGCCGCGGGAGGGAGCCGTGCCAGGGCTGGGCCACACTGGGAGCTAGGGCCGGGAGACATGTAGAGCCGCGGGAGGGAGCCGCACCGGGGCTGGGCCACGCTGGGAGCCAGGGCCAGGAGCCGCGGGAGGGAGCCGCACCGGGGCTGGGCCACGCTGGGAGCCAGGGCCGGGAGCCGCGTGGAGCCGCAGGAGGGAGCCGCACCAGGGCTGGGCCACGCTGGGAGCCAGGGCCGGGAGCCGCACCGGGGCTGGGCCACGCTGGGAGCCAGGGCCGGGAGCCGCGGGAGGGAGCCGTGCCAGGGCTGGGCCACACTGGGAGCTAGGGCCGGGAGCCATGTGGAGCCGCGGGAGGGAGCCGCACCGGGGCTGGGCCACGCTGGGAGCCAGGGCCGGGAGCCGCAGGAGGGAGCCGCACCGGGGCTGGGCCACACTGGGAGCCAGGGCCGGGAGACATGTAGAGCCGCGGGAGGGAGCCGCACCGGGGCTGGGCCACGCTGGGAGCCAGGGCCAGGAGCCGCGGGAGGGAGCCGCACCGGGGCTGGGCCACGCTGGGAGCCAGGGCCGGGAGCCGCATGGAGCCGCGGGAGGGAGCCGCACCGGGGCTGGGCCACACTGGGAGCCAGGGCCGGGAGCCGCACCGGGGCTGGGCCACGCTGGGAGCCAGGGCCGGGAGCCGCGGGAGGGAGCCGTGCCAGGGCTGGACCACACTGGGAGCCAGGGCCGGGAGACATGTAGAGCCGCGGGAGGGAGCCGCACCGGGGCTGGGCCACGCTGGGAGCCAGGGCCGGGAGACATGTGGAGCCGCGGGAGGGAGCCGCACCGGGGCTGGGCCACGCTGGGAGCCAGGGCCGGGAGACATGTAGAGCCGCAGGAGGGAGCCGCACCGGGGCTGGGCCACGCTGGGAGCCAGGGCCGGGAGACATGTGGAGCCGCGGGAGGGAGCCGCACCAGGGCTGGGCCACGCTGGGAGCCAGGGCCGGGAGACATGTGGAGCCGCGGGAGGGAGCCGCACCGGGGCTGGGCCACGCTGGGAGCCAGGGCCAGGAGCCGCGTGGAGCCGCGGGAGGGAGCCGCATCGGGGCTGGGCCACGCTGGGAGCCAGGGCCGGGAGCCGCATGGAGCCGCGGGAGGGAGCCGCATCGGGGCTGGGCCACGCTGGGAGCCAGGGCCGGGAGCCGCGTGGAGCCGCGGGAGGGAGCCGCACCAGGGCTGGGCCACGCTGGGAGCCAGGGCTGGGAGCCGCGTGGAGCCGCGGGAGGGAGCCGCACCAGGGCTGGGCCACGCTGGGAGCCAGGGCCGGGAGACATGTGGAGCCGCGGGAGGGAGCCGCACCGGGGCTGGGCCACGCTGGGAGCCAGGGCCGGGAGCCGCATGGAGCCGCGGGAGGGAGCCGCATCGGGGCTGGGCCACGCTGGGAGCCAGGGCCAGGGCTGGGAGCCGCGTGGAGCCGCGGGAGGGAGCCGCATCTGGGCTGGGCCACGCTGGGAGCCAGGTCCAGGGCCGGGAGCCGCGTGGAGCCGCGCCGGGGCTGGGCCACGCTGGGAGCCAGGGCTGGGAGCCGCGTGGAGCCGCGGGAGGGAGCCGCACTGGCTGCCGTGGCCAAGAGCCACGCTGGGAACCATCTCCGGGAGCCGCGCTGCGGGCCAGGCTCTGCTGAGAGCCGGGCGTGTGGCCCGTGCAGGCGCCAGGGGCTGGGGGAGCCAGGCAGAACTCTCAGGCAGGGAGGCTGCACACTCGGCACCCAGCCAGGGGCTCTCTGGTTACCTGGGTGGGGGAATCGCCGACTGCAGCCTTGCAGCTTTCCCGCCCGCTGCGGGTCGCTTTCCCCGTCCCCTCTCAGGCGGCACCCCGGGCTCCCTCGGGTGCCCTCAGGGTGCCAGGCCCTGCTGGCCGGGGGGGGGGTGGCCTAGCCCTGCCCGTCTCTTCCCACAGACGTGGACGAGTGCGCCGTCAACCGCCTGCTGTGTGACAACGGGCTGTGCCGCAACACGCCCGGCAGCTACACCTGCACCTGCCCCAAGGGCTTCGTCTTCCGCACGGAGACGGACACCTGCGAAGGTAACGACCCCCCCCCGCCGGGCTCCTCACGCCCCGGGGAGCCTCCACAAGCACCATGGAGCAGCCCAGGGCTGGGCGGGGTGGCGGGTGGGGCCCCTTGTGCTTTGCCCGACCAGGAGGCGTGTGGGCGGCCCAGCCTGAGCCGGGTCCCTCTGCCATCGGCTGCCTGTTCTGGCCAGGCCTGTCGCCCCTCACGGTCCTCTCAGCCATGCTGCCCCTGCTCAGCCCCTTCCCAGTCCGTCCCTAACAACACGGAGCCCAGCAGACAGGCCGGGCCCCCGGCTCATGGGCTAGTCACTGCCCCCCGGGCCCTGCTCTCCACCTGGCTTCCACCCTCCGGGGCACTTAGCCAAGGCCTCTTGGCAATCCCGGCCCTCCTCCGCCCTTCCCGAGCACCAGCCCCTTGTTCCCGGAGGGCCTGGCAGGGCTGGCAGCCAGGCGGGGCTGCTCTGAGCCCGGGGGTGCTGGTTCTGCTGCTCCGGTAATGCTCGCTCCCCTGGCTCAGACATCAACGAGTGCACCTCCAACCCCTGCGTGAACGGGGTCTGCAGGAACAACGCCGGGTCCTTCGCCTGCGAGTGCTCCCCGGGCAGCAAACTGGACCCCAGCGGCACCATCTGCGTGGGTAAGGGGGCTCCTGGAGGCGGCGCATGGGGCGTGGGGGATACTAAGGGGGCTCCAGGAGCCAACGCGTGGGGGATGCTAAGGGGGCTGCTGAAGCCGGCGCGTGGGGCTTGGGGGGGTGCTAAGGGGACTCCTGGAGCCGGCGCGTGGGGTTTGGGGGGTGCTAAGGGGGCTCCTGGAGCCGGCGCGTAGGGCGTGGGGGGTGCTAAGGGGACTCCTGGAGCCGGCGCGTGGGGCGTGGGGGGTGCTAAGGGGGCTCCTGGAGCCGGCGCGTGGGGCGTGGGGGGTGCTAAGGGGACTCCTGGAGCCGGCGCGTGGGGCGTGGGGGGTGCTAAGGGGACTCCTGGAGCCGGCGCGTGGGGCGTGGGGGGTGCTAAGGGGACTCCTGGAGGGGGGCGCGTGGGGCGTGGGGGGTGCTAAGGGGACTCCTGGAGCCGGCGCGTGGGGCGTGGGGGGTGCTAAGGGGGCTCCTGGAGCCGGCGCGTGGGGCGTGGGGGGTGCTAAGGGGACTCCTGGAGCCGGCGCGTGGGGCGTGGGGGGTGCTAAGGGGACTCCTGGAGCCGGCGCGTGGGGGGGTACTAAGGGGGCTCCTGGAGGGGGCGCGTGGGGCGTGGGGGGGTACTAAGGGGGCTCCTGGAGGGGGCGCGTGGGGCGTGGGGGGGTGCTAAGGGGGCTCCAGGAGCCGGCGCGTGGGGCGTGGGGGGTGCTAAGGGGGCTCCTGGAGGGGGCGCGTGGGGCGTGGGGGGTGCTAAGGGGGTTCCTGGAGGGGGCGCGTGGGGCATGGGGGGTGCTAAGGGGGCTCCTGGAGCCGGCGCGTGGGGCGTGGGGGGTGCTAAGGGGGCTCCTGGAGGGGGCGCGTGGGGCGTGGGGGGTGCTAAGGGGGCTCCTGGAGGCGGCGCGTGGGGCGTGGGGGGGTGCTAAGGGGGCTCCTGGAGGGGGCGCGTGGGGCGTGGGGGGTGCTAAGGGGGCTCCTGGAGCCGGCGCGTGGGGCGTGGGGCGTGCTAAGGGGGCTCCTGGAGGGGGCGCGTGGGGCGTGGGGGGGGTGCTAAGGGGGCTCCTGGAGGGGGCGCGTGGGGCGTGGGGGGTGCTAAGGGGGCTCCTGGAGGGGGCGCGTGGGGCGTGGGGGGGGTGCTAAGGGGGCTCCTGGAGGGGGCGCGTGGGGCGTGGGGGGTGCTAAGGGGGCTCCTGGAGCCGGGGCGTGGGGGGTGCTAAGGGGGCTCCTGGAGCCGGGGCGTGGGGGGTGCTAAGGGGGCTCCAGGAGCCGGCGCGTGGGGTGTGGGGGGTGCTAAGGGGGCTCCTGGAGGGGGCGCGTGGGGCGTGGGGGGTGCTAAGGGGGCTCCTGGAGGGGGCGCGTGGGGCGCTAAGGGGGCTCCTGGAGGGGGCGCGTGGGGCGTGGGGGGTGCTAAGGGGGCTCCTGGAGGGGGCGCGTGGGGCGTGGGGGGTGCTAAGGGGGCTCCTGGAGGGGGCGCGTGGGACATGGGGGGGTGCTAAGGGGGCTCCTGGAGGGGGCGCGTGGGGCGTGGGGGGTGCTAAGGGGGCTCCTGGAGGCGGCGCGTGGGGCGTGGGGGGGTGCTAAGGGGGCTCCTGGAGGCGGCGCGTGGGGCGTGGGGGGTGCTAAGGGGGCTCCTGGAGGCGGCGCGTGGGGCGTGGGGGGGTGCTAAGGGGGCTCCTGGAGGCGGCGCGTGGGGCGTGGGGGGTGCTAAGGGGGCTCCTGGAGGCGGCGCGTGGGGCGTGGGGGGTGCTAAGGGGGCTCCTGGAGGGGGCGCGTGGGGGGTGCTAAGGGGGCTCCTGGAGGCGGCGCGTGGGGCGTGGGGGGTGCTAAGGGGGCTCCTGGAGGGGGCGCGTGGGGCGTGGGGGGTGCTAAGGGGGCTCCTGGAGGGGGCGCGTGGGGCGTGGGGGGTGCTAAGGGGGCTCCAGGAGCCGACACGCTGGGAGGATGGTAAGGGGGCTTCTGGAGCCGGCATGCCGTGTGTGGGGGGATACCAGCATCCTGCTTAGTGTCCGCCTGCAGCAGAGCCTGGCACGGGGCAGTCTGGGGCCCTGCCCTCGACCGGCCCGTCGGTTCCAGCGCCTGGGGCTTTTCTGGGCAGGCGGGAAGGCCCAGGAGCATCCTAGGAGCCAGCAAAGGTCCCAGCCACCGCCCGGTGCAGGCAGAGGCGCCAGGGGCTGTGTGGGGCAGCCTGCGCCTCCCTGGGACCAGGCTGCCGTGGGCCAGTGCAGGGCTGGCTCCGTGGGCGCAGGCGGGGCAGGGGCATGGCCAGCGACGAGCGCACAGGGGCTGAGGGAGCCCAGCACCCAGGCCAGGATGGGGGCGCAGAGCCCAGCTCCCTTCCCGGCGCCTTTCCCCCGCCGGCGCCTCACGGCCTTTGCCTTTGCCCCGCAGACAGCATGAAGGGGACGTGCTGGCTCAACATCCAGGAGGGGCGCTGCGAGGTGAACATCAACGGGGCCACGCTCAAGTCGGAGTGCTGCGCGACCCTGGGGGCAGCCTGGGGCAGCCCCTGCGAGCGCTGCGAGATCGGTAAGCCGGGCTCCGGGTGTGACAGACCGGGCCGTGTCTGGGCACAGCTTAGGGCGTCCGCTCAGGGCGAATTGCTCAAATCCGGGGCTCCTTACAGTCCCCCTGACTGGCGACCTCTCCACACAGGCCACAAACCAGTCTCACAGAGCGCTTCAGCTGCCTGCCTGAAGCCTCCCAAGCAAAACCCCTCCGACGCCCCAGCAATATCCGTGCCCCAGATGGCCCCGGGCCTATACACAGGTGGGGGGTCCTAGCACCCAATCCCACCTACCCCGAACAAGTTCTGTCCGGTTCCAAGAAACCAGCCACAGATCCCTGGTCAATTTACCCTCTGGACCTTACCCACAAATCACGCTGGGCCAATCCTTTAGAATCTATATCTAAAGGTTTATTATTACAAGAAAGAAAAGCATGAGAGTAAGGTTATTAAAGTACAGTACGTTACATGCACCGAATCTCCCAGTTCTCGATGCAGGCTCTAGCAGAGATGTTGCAGCTGCTGGTTTAAAAGTTCTTATTGCACATCCTACGATCAGGATGGGTTCACAGGTCTTCCGGGCTCTTCAGTCCCTGCAGTGCTGCCTCTGGGATGAAGTGCTGAGCTGAGAACAAAATGGCATCGACCACATGGCCTCTTTATACCCTTCCTGGCCTCTTCTAGTATGCAGCAGGTCACCTGGTCCTCAGCCTCTCTCTGCTGGCAGCTCTTGGGTCTCCGCCCTCCTGCTTTAGGTGTGTCTTTGGGCCATCAAGGGCCATTGTTCCACAGGGCTTCACTACTCAGCCTGTCCATAGCCATGCTCAACCATATTCACAGAAATATTCAGCTTCCACACAGATTACAGATTCCTACCTACACACATAGACATTATACACTCACAAATAGCGTACATAAGATCAACAAACAATAATCTCCATTCAATACCCCACATGGCTCCCCCCACACCAATTTCTGGGGCCAACACCCCCACCTAGGGGTGCAGCAGTGATCTGGCTGCTTCCCTCCAATTCAGCAACGTGACACCCCCAACACAAAATTGATGCAGGAAGTGATGCCAGTAACATCACTGAGGGCATCACAGGCCTCCCCCAACAAAATGGTGGCGTGCCTCAGTTTCCCTTCTTACACAGGACCTTCTGGCTGGAACCCTTTTTGTCCTGTAAGAAGTTCCAAGACCAGTTACAAGTGTTAACCACGAAATAGCAACATCACAATGTCCCCTTACATACCGTCTGTCGTTTGGTACATCTCCAGACAGATTACATGGTATTTTCATAAGCTCATGCACACTGTATACCGTTACAATTCTCTGCAACAATAATACATTGGTTACAAGAATTAACATCAGTAACAAAAACAATCCTATATCAGGTGTATATTGACATTCCCCATCATGCCCCTTCTCTGGCCCCACACCATTGCAGTTTTTTCCCTTCAGGTTCAACCTGCAAAACTTCTTTGTCAAAGCAAGTCCTGACCCTCCCCCTTGTCCTCTGGGCTCCAGGCCTGAAACCTCTGGCCTGACCAAGACAATGGGCTGGCTGGGCGTGACTCCCTGGCTCACAATGGCCCTGGAATTCTCCCGCTTCCCCCACTCAGTGGGGTAACAGCAGTGAGCTGTAGACTCCCAAGTCTCTCCTCTGTCCACCTCCAACCTCTGTTTCCACATGGAACCAGATATCAACTTCCCTGATTGAGTATGAGTGTCCACCATGTCCAGAGATGGGAGCTTAATTGCCATCTCCTGCATCCTAGGGAGAGTGACCACACAGCTGTTCTGCTCTGCATACTTAGCTACCCAGCCCTTCTCCTGAATCTGAGACACTAACTTCCCACTCTCCTCATTCACCTGGGAACAATCCTGTTCCACACACACTGACTTCCCAGCAAGCTGGTCACCCACAGTCACTGGGTTAGCAGCCTGCTCCAGTTCTCTGGATGTTCCTGCCTCATCTGGAACAACCCTCAGTCCCTCTGAGACTTCTCCACCACCATCCACCCTGGGTTTCCCTAAACCCAAGTCAGTGGAGTCACTGTTAACAGACAAATTCTGTCTGTCAGGCACCAAAACAAGTGCCTCACACAAGAAGCTGCTGCCGTTTACAGGCAGAGCTTTCTCCTGAATGCCTTCTCCAAGCCAGGCATCGTCACCTCTCTCAGTTACTGCAAACTAGGTAGGGTCAGAGGCATCTTCACTCCCTGTGCAGCTCTCTAGATGGCTGCAAACGTCCACACCATCATTAGGCACCAGAGTTAACACACCCTCATTCTCTCCTTGTGCCCGGGCTAAGGGGTCTCCCTGCTCCCACCGAGTAGCTCCCCTCTCTGCCAGCAACACAGCAGCATCAGGCACAATGTCAGGGTCACCACTGTCTGGTCTCTGGGGTTCTGGTAAAACACTGACTGTCTCTACCTGAGTCACCTCATCCCTCTCCCCAGCAGACACAAACCTTGGGCCACCCCCTTCCTGGGCCTTAGCCATATCCAGACCCAACTCTGGGACAACCACACTGCTCTCAGCCTTCACAGGCTGTGGGGCACCTTCCTCAGACACAGGAAGAAACTCTTCCCCACACACAGCCAGACAACCAGAGACAGCTTCTCCCTTGTCCCAACACCCCTGGCTAATCTCAGGCATACAGCTAGCCACTGAGACAGCTTCCTTTACTGCCCCACTGCTACTTCCACCAGCCAAATTGCCAGCTTGCACACACTGTGCTTCTTCACACAAATCACTTTCAGCTTGTGCAGGTTCAATTCCACAAACCTCACCAGCCACCAGCTCCTCAACTAAAACTTCACTCTGGCCAGCCACTCCAGGCTGCCCCAGAGAAACATTTCCCTGATTTCTGGGCTCTTCTTGCCCTGGTTCTGATTCCAGCCTCACCTCTGAGGCATCAGACGGGCCCTCACCCACAGGCTCACATATAGAGACACTTTCCCCTTGGTTACAGGGAGTCTGACCAGCTCCAGGAAACTTTCCATACCCACATGCACCCCCTTCCCAAACCTCCCTGTTAGCTACAGGTAACACAAAAGGTTTGCATTCACACATGCTTTGGGGTTGGGTCATCACATCAGGTGGGTAAAATACGTCTGCCATATCATAAGCATACCCCATACCCACAGAGTTATACATTGAACCTTCAGGAGGATACAGTCTCTCTTGTTCTTTTAGTCTCTTAAGCTGGAGGTCAAGTCTAGCATTTTCCTCCTTGGCTAGGGCCATCTTCTTTGCATGCTCTGCCATTCTCTCTGCATGTTCTGCTTTTCTCATCTCAAGTTCCCGATCCATCTCCTGCTTTCTCTTAGCAATTTCTTCATCTGCCTTCCGCCTTCTTTCAGCAGCCTCCTTGGCTTGCTTCTGCTCCTTTTCATCCACATCTCTGGTTAATAACAGCACTACCAGATCTAGTTTAGAGGCCCTTTTCCTAAAGGCAATGCCTCTCCCCAAGCACAAATCCTTCAGAGCACTTTTGCTCAGACTCTCATATAGTTCCGGGATCATCGCAGCGGCTCTTTAATCAACCAAACTCTCAACACCAAAAATCAAATTTAGACAGCGTGGGGTCCTGATCCCAAAGCTCAATTGACCAAGATCTGTGGATCCTGCCGACTACGCCACTGTGACAGACCGGGCCGTGTCTGGGCACAGCTTAGGGCGTCCGCTCAGGGCGAATTGCTCAAATCCGGGGCTCCTTACAGTCCCCCTGACTGGCGACCTCTCCACACAGGCCACAAACCAGTCCCACAGAGCGCTTCAGCTGCCTGCCTGAAGCCTCCCGAGCAAAACCCCTCCGACACCCCAGCAATATCCATGCCCCAGATGGCCCCGGGCCTATACACAGGTGGGGGGTCCTAGCACCCAATCCCACCTACCCCGAACAAGTTCTGTCCGGTTCCAAGAAACCAGCCACAGATCCCTGGTCAATTTACCCTCTGGACCTTACCCACAAATCACGCTGGGCCAATCCTTTAGAATCTATATCTAAAGGTTTATTATTACAAGAAAGAAAAGCATGAGAGTAAGGTTATTAAAGTACAGTACGTTACATGCACCGAATCTCCCAGTTCTCGATGCAGGCTCTAGCAGAGATGTTGCAGCTGCTGGTTTAAAAGTTCTTATTGCACATCCTACGATCAGGATGGGTTCACAGGTCTTCCGGGCTCTTCAATCCCTGCAGTGCTGCCTCTGGGATGAAGTGCTGAGCTGAGAACAAAATGGCATCGACCACATGGCCTCTTTATACCCTTCCTGGCCTCTTCTAGTATGCAGCAGGTCACCTGGTCCTCAGCCTCTCTCTGCTGGCAGCTCTTGGGTCTCTGCCCTCCTGCTTTAGGTGTGTCTTTGGGCCATCAAGGGCCATTGTTCCACAGGGCTTCACTACTCAGCCTGTCCATAGCAATGCTCAACCACATTCACAGAAATATTCAGCTTCCACACAGATTAAAGATTCCTACTTACACACACAGACATTATACACTCACAAATAGCGTACATAAGATCAACAAACAATAATCTCCATTCAATACCCCACATGGCTCCCCCCACACCAATTTCTGGGGCCAACACCCCCACCTAGGGGTGCAGCAGCGATCTGGCTGCTTCCCTCCAATTCAGCAACGTGACACCGGGGCCCCCCCCCCGAGAGCACAGACCCCCCCTGACGCTGCCTGTCTTCTCTTGCAGACCCCGCCTGCCCCCGCGGCTTTGCCAGGATGAAGGGGGTCACGTGCGAAGGTAACGCCCGAGGCTGCCGCCCCTTTGCCCCACGGCCTGCCCCCTCCCTCCTGCCCCGAGCACCCAGCCCTGGGCCTCGCCCCCTCCCTCCTGCCCCCTCCCTTCTGCCCCCTCCCTCCGGCCCCGAGCACCCAGCCCTGGGCCTCGCCCCCTCCCTCCTGCCCCCTCCCTGCCCCCTCCTTTCTGCCCCCTCCCTCCTGCCCCGAGCACCCAGCCCTGGGCCTCGCCCCCTCCCTCCTGCCCCGAGCACCCAGCCCTGGGCCTCTCCCCCTCCCTCCTGCCCCCTCCCTTCTGCCCTGAGCACCCAGCCCTGGGCCTCGCCCCCTCCCTCCTGCCCCCTCCCTTCTGCCCCGAGCACCCAGCCCTGGGCCTCGCCCCCTCCCTCCTGCCCCCTCCCTTCTGCCCCGAGCACCCAGCCCTGGGCCTCGCCCCCTCCCTCCTGCCCCCTCCTTTCTGCCCCGAGCACCCAGCCCTGGGCCTCGCCCCCTCCCTCCTGCCCCCTCCCTGTCCCCTCCCTTCTGCCCCGAGCACCCAGCCCTGGGCCTCGCCCCCTCCCTCCTGCCCCCTCCCTGCCCCCTCCCTCCTGCCCCGAGCACCCAGCCCTGGGCCTCGCCCCCTCCCTCCTGCCCCCTCCCTGCACCCTCCCTCCTGCCCTGAGCACCCAGCCCTGGGCCTCGCCCCCTCCCTCCTGCCCCCTCCCTGCCCCCTCCCTCCTGCCCCCTCCCTCCTGCCCCGAGCACCCAGCCCTGGGCCTCGCCCCCTCCCTCCTGCCCCGAGCACCCAGCCCTGGGCCTCGCCCCCTCCCTCCTGCCCCCTCCTTTCTGCCCCGAGCACCCAGCCCTGGGCCTCGCCCCCTCCCTCCTGCCCCCTCCCTGTCCCCTCCCTTCTGCCCCGAGCACCCAGCCCTGGGCCTCGCCCCCTCCCTCCTGCCCCCTCCCTCCTGCCCCAAGCACCCAGCCCTGGGCCTCGCCCCCTCCCTCCTGCCCCCTCCCTGCACCCTCCCTCCTGCCCTGAGCACCCAGCCCTGGGCCTCGCCCCCTCCCTCCTGCCCCCTCCCTGCCCCCTCCCTTCTGCCCCAAGCACCCAGCCCTGGGCCTCGCCCCCTCCCTCCTGCCCCGAGCACCCAGCCCTGGGCCTCGCCCCCTCCCTCCTGCCCCCTCCTTTCTGCCCCGAGCACCCAGCCCTGGGCCTCGCCCCCTCCCTCCTGCCCCCTCCCTGTCCCCTCCCTTCTGCCCCGAGCACCCAGCCCTGGGCCTCGCCCCCTCCCTCCTGCCCCGAGCACCCAGCCCTGGGCCTCGCCCCCTCCCTCCTGCCCCCTCCCTGCACCCTCCCTCCTGCCCTGAGCACCCAGCCCTGGGCCTCGCCCCCTCCCTCCTGCCCCCTCCCTGCCCCCTCCCTTCTGCCCCAAGCACCCAGCCCTGGGCCTCGCCCCCTCCCTCCTGCCCCGAGCACCCAGCCCTGGGCCTCGCCCCCTCCCTCCTGCCCCCTCCTTTCTGCCCCCTCCCTCCTGCCCCGAGCACCCAGCCCTGGGCCTCGCCCCGAGCACCCAGCCCTGGGCCTCGCCCCCTCCCTCCTGCCCCCTCCCTGCCCCCTCCCTTCTGCCCCGAGCACCCAGCCCTGGGCCTCGCCCCCTCCCTCCTGCCCCCTCTCTTCTGCCCCCTCCCTCCTGCCCCTGCCCTGAGCACCCAGCCCTGGGCCTCGCCCCCTCCCTCCTGCCCCCTCCCTGCCCCCTCCTTTCTGCCCCCTCCCTCCTGCCCCGAGCACCCAGCCCTGGGCCTCGCCCCCTCCCTCCTGCCCCCTCCCTTCTGCCCCGAGCACCCAGCCCTGGGCCTCGCCCCCTCCCTCCTGCCCCCTCTCTTCTGCCCCCTCCCTCCTGCCCCTGCCCTGAGCACCCAGCCCTGGGCCTCGCCCGGCGGGGGGCTTCCGTGCTGCCTGAGGACAGACCTGGACAGACCTGGGGCTGGTGCTACTCACAGGGAGCCTTTCACACTGAGCCCGGGCATGTGAGTGGGACCCTCCCGCCCAAGGAGCCCAGTGACTGGGGGTGCATGTGTCACTCACCGTGGCCCCCTGCTGCCCAGCTGGGACACTGGCGGGGCAGCGGCTGCTTGTGGGGTTATCTGTGGGGCAGGGACCCCCGAGGTTCCCCGGCATGGCTGGCCCTCACCCCCAAGATCTGCCTAGGGCGGCCGTGCTGGGCCGCTAAGTGCACCACACTGGGCTGTTTTTCACTTCCCCCAGGCAGGCTGGTGCCCCATGATCCCTGGCCTGGCTGCAGCCACCAGGGCTCTATTTAGGGAGATCGAGGGGGGCTCTAACCCCCCAATTGATTTCCTCACCCTAGCCCCACACAGAGCCCTGAACCAGAACGCAGCCTGAGGCCAGGCCTGCACTGCCACTCTGGCTCCGGGGAGCACTGAAAAGCACCAGTGTAACTGGGCTCCCTGCACCGCCAGCTGCTCCCCTTGTGGGGGTGGGGTCCCCAGGCTCCTGCGTTGTCATTCTGGAAGCGCAGACCAAGGGGGCGCAGACACAGCCCCAGCCGGCAAGGAGGCACGCCAGGTGCGCATCTCCGAAGGAACGCGCTGTTTCCAGACACCCCTTAGCCCTCGCCGAGGGGCTACAGGGAGGCCAGCACAGCGCTGCCACGGCACGTGTCAGAGGCAGGGGTGGCTCTTGCCAGACAGCACCGTGTCCCGGGATAGCCCCGCTGCCTGGGGGACTGGGGGCACCAGGAGGCTGGGAGCAGCAGGGAGTTGGTTTCTCAGCAGAGCAGGGTGAGAAGATGCCAAACGGCCGGTCGGGCGCTGAAGTGAGCTAGGGGCCCTGGGCAGAGCTGTTAGACAGGAAACAAGGGGCAGGACTAGCCGGTGAGACTGGGGAGAGGGAGCTCGTGGGGTCTGCTCTGGGCAGGGCTGCCCCGCACATTCCCCATGGGCTGGGCGAAGGGCAAAGAGCGAGGTGGCGAAAGCTGCAGAGGAGACAAAACGGATCCGAGAGCGTCAAGTGCAGAGCCGGCTGCAAAGAGCGACAAAGGGATCTCCCCCAACTGGTGACTGGCTGCAGGCAGCAGGCAGCAGGGCTATTAGGCGGAGCACAGACTGGTCCGCCCAGAGCCAGGACGGGGTTGCCAGGTGTCCGGTGTCGGCCTCTGGCCAGTCAAACCCCAGAAGTGTCAAACGTTCGCTATTTTCTGGTTTCTCGGAGGGAAGCCGCGCGGGACGTTCTTCCCCTGCTGCGTCGGGCGGGGGCGGGGAGCGTTTGGTCCTTTTTTTTCTTGGTTCAACCAATTTTTTCCCCACCAATTTGTTCAGTATTTTTGGGAAAGTATCTGGCAACCCTAGCCAGGACCCTGCCCCCCCTCCCCCTAAGCCAGCTGAGACTCACCCCCACACCCAGGGTATGTCTACACTACCCTCCTAGTTCGAACTAGGAGGGTAATGTATGCATACCGCACTTGCTAATGAAGCCCGGGATTTGAATTTCCCGGGCTTCATTAGCATAAGCGGGGAGCCGCCATTTTTAAATCCCCGCTGCTTCGAACCCCGTGTAGCGCGGCTACACGGGGCTCGAACTAGGTAGTTCGGACTAGGGTGCCTATTCCGAACTACCGGTACACCTCGTTTCACGAGGAGTACCGGTAGTTCGGAATAGGACCCTAGTCCGAACTACCTAGTTCGAGCCCCGTGTAGCCGCGCTACACGGGGTTCGAAGCAGCGGGGATTTAAAAATGGCGGCTCCCCGCTTATGCTAATGAAGCCCGGGAAATTCAAATCCCGGGCTTCATTAGCAAGTGCGGTATGCATACATTACCCCGCTAGTTCGAACTAGCGGGGTAGTGTAGACATACCCCCAGCAATCGGCCCCAGCCTGCAGGCAGCCTCCCCCCCCGGTCACCCCTCAGGCTCAGGTCCGAGAGCATCGCCTCTGTTTGCCAGGGGCTGGGATTGGATGCGGGATGGGAGGGGGTCACATGATGGTTCCCGGTTCTGTTCACCCCCTCTGGGCACCTGGCATTGGCTGCTGTCAGCAGACAGGTCCCTGGGCTAGACTGGCCGCTCTGATGGCCTTACATAGAACCCAGATGTATCCGCCCCGGCTGTGACCACTAGCCCCCTCTCCCCTCCCAGAGCTGAGGCAAACCCGGCGGTCGGACGGGGTCTCCCCGCAGGGTCAGTAACAACGTGAGAAGAGACAGCCCAGTCCTGCACCGAAGAGCGGCCGAGCGCCCTGCCCCAGGATGTCCGACCGCGCTGCTGAGAGCCGAGGGGCTCCTGTATTTGCTTGTGGGTCTTTTACCCGGGAATTAGCTACAGGGCTCCAGCCCGCTCGCTGCCTCTGTTAAAGTGGCCACCCCTGGCTCCCCCTTAGGCCCTGTGTCTCCTTCTGCAGATGTGAATGAGTGCGAGGTCTTCCCTGGCGTCTGCCCCAACGGGCGCTGTGTGAACTCGGCCGGCTCCTTCCGCTGCGAGTGCCCAGAGGGGCTCACCCTGGATGGGACCGGCAGGACGTGTGTGGGTGAGGACAGCCCAGCGCACTGCCCCTCCCCCAGCCACCCGCTGCACGGCTGGGACATGCGGAGGGCAGAGGCCTGGTTCCCTAGCAAACGCCCCACCGCTCAGCAAGGGCCGGCAGGGGAGCACAGGGGCTGGGGGGGCAGAGGAGTGCTGGGGAGAGCAGGCCGGCAGGGGCGTACGTGGGGGGGCAGGGGAGGGCAGGAGAGCGCGGGGGACAGAAGAGAGTGAGGGAGCTGGGTAGAGCAGGCCGGCAGAGGAGATGGGGGGTTTGGGAGGCAGGCGGGCCAGAAGAGCGGGGGGCAGGGGAGAGCAGGCCAGCAGGGGAGTAGGAGAACGGGGGGGGCAGGAGAGTGTGGGGGCCAGGGGGGCAGGGGAGGGCAGGCCGGCAGGGGAGTACGAGAACGGGGGGGGCAGGAGAGTGTGGGGGTCAGGGGGGTCAGGGGAGAGCAGGCCAGCAGGGGAGTACGAGAACGGGGGGGCAGGAGAGTGTGGGGGCCAGGGGGGCAGGGGAGGGCAGGCCGGCAGGGGAGTACGAGAACGGGGGGGCAGGAGAGTGTGGGGGTCAGGGGGGCAGGGGAGGGCAGGCCGGCAGGGGAGTACGAGAACGGGGGGGCAGGAGAGTGTGGGGGTCAGGGGGTCAGGGGAGGGCAGGCCGGCAGGGGAGTACGAGAACGGGGGGGCAGGAGAGTGTGGAGGTCAGGGGGTCAGGGGAGAGCAGGCCAGCAGGGGAGTACGAGAACGGGGGGGCAGGAGAGTGTGGGGGCCAGGGGGGCAGGGGAGGGCAGGCCGGCAGGGGAGAACGGCAGAGCAGGGGAGCACGGGGTGGGGACAGTATCCCAAGCTCCCGCCTGGGGTGGGGCTGTTCTGGAGTGGGCGGCCGTGGGTTCTCCGTGCCCACCGGAGGCAGGAGGAACCAGGGCTTCCCTGCAGCCAGGCACTCAGAGAGAAGAAGCTCTAACTCGGGGAGGAAGCCAGCCCGGGGCTGCAGGACTGAGGGGTGCTGGCCCCTGGGAAGGTGCCTCTAGTGGTGGGGGAGGCTCCTTCAGCGGGACTGTCGGGCTGGGGGGTGCCCCAGGAAGGGAGAGGCCCCAGGCAGCCCCGCCCCCGGGCACTGAGCCGGGCTCCCCCTGCAGATGTGCGTGCAGAGCAGTGCTACATCAAGTGGGAGGAGGACGAGTGCACCGCGCCCCTGCCCGGGAAGTACCGGATCGACATGTGCTGCTGCTCCGTGGGCTCAGCCTGGGGCAGGGACTGCGAGGAATGCCCCCGAGCCGGCAGCCCCGAGTACAAGGCCATCTGCCCCCGGGGCCCCGGCTTTGCCAACAGAGGGGACGTGCTCTCGGGCAGGCCCTTCTACAAAGGTGAGTGCCCAGGGCGCGAGTGGCCCTTCCTGGCTGCAGCCAGCGCCCGGGGAGCAGGAGATTCCCCCCGGCTGCAGCCGGCGCCCAGGGAGCAGGAGATTTCCCCGGCTGCAGCCGGCACCCGGGGAGCAGGAGATTCCCCCCGGCTGCAGCCGGCGCCCGGGGAGCAGGAGATTCCCCCCGGCTGCAGCCAGCGCCCGGGGAGCAGGAGATTCCCCCGGCTGCAGCCGTCGCCCAGGGAGCAGGAGATTCCCCACGGCTGCAGCCAGCGCCCGGGGAGCAGGAGATTCCCCCTGGCTGCAGCCAGCGCCTGGGGAGCAGGAGATTCCCCCCGGCTGCAGCCAGCGCCCGGGGAGCAGGAGATTCCCCCCGGCTGCAGCCAGCGCCCGGGGAGCAGGAGATTCCCCCCAGCTGCAGCCAGCGCCTGGGGAGCAGGAGATTCCCCCCAGCTGCAGCCAGCGCCCGGGGAGCAGGAGATTCCCCCGGCTGCAGCCAGCACCCGGGGAGCAGGAGATTCCCCCCAGCTGCAGCCAGCGCCCAGGGAGCAGGAGATTCCCCACGGCTGCAGCCAGCGCCCAGGGAGCAGGAGATTCCCCCCGGCTGCAGCCGTCGCCCAGGGAACAGGAGATTCCCCACGGCTGCAGCCAGCGCCCAGGGAGCAGGAGATTCCCCCCGGCTGCAGCCAGCGCCCGGGGAGCAGGAGATTCCCCCCAGCTGCAGCCGTCGCCCAGGGAACAGGAGATTCCCCACGGCTGCAGCCAGCGCCCAGGGAGCAGGAGATTCCCCCCGGCTGCAGCCAGCGCCCGGGGAGCAGGAGATTCCCCCGGCTGCAGCCAGCGCCCGGGGAGCAGGAGATTCCCCCGGCTGCAGCCAGCGCCCGGGGAGCAGGAGATTTCCCCGGCTGCAGCTGGCGCCCAGGGAGCAGGAGATTTCCCCGGCTGCAGCACTGACTTCTCCACCTGCCCCCCAGATGTGAACGAGTGCAAGGTCTTCCCCGGGCTGTGCGCGCACGGGACCTGCCGGAACACCGTGGGCAGCTTCCGGTGTCTGTGCGGCAGCGGCTTCGCCTTGGACGCCGAGGAAAGGAACTGCACGGGTAAGGGAGAGGAGCCCACCCCTCTGCGGCTGCCCCGACTGTTCCCCGGTCTCCTGGGCACTCCTGGGGCAGGGCGCTGGCCCCCGGGAGACCCTCTGCGGCACACCCAGCCTGCCCCCCAGGCTGCAGGGTCTCCTCCTGGCCGCACACGCAAGCCAGCCCTGGCCAGGCTGGGTTCCCGGGGCAGGCAGCGCCCTGGCTACAGGGGCTGGGGGCTGAGACTCTGCTGCGCCCACAGATATCGACGAGTGCCGCATCTCGCCCGACCTGTGCGGCCACGGCGCCTGCGTCAACACGCCGGGCAGCTTCGAGTGCGAGTGCTTCGAGGGCTACGAGAGCGGCTTCCTGATGATGAAGAACTGCATGGGTGAGAGCGCCCCGCCCCCCTCCCGCCCCCCAGCACTGCCGGGTGAGAGCGCCCCGCCCCCCTCCCGCCCCCCGGCACTGCCGGGTGAGAGCGCCCCGCCCCCCTCCCGCCCCCCGGCACTGCCGGGTGAGAGCGCCCCGCCCCCCTCCCGCCCCCCGGCACTGCCGGGTGAGAGCGCCCCGCCCCCCTCCCGCCCCCCGGCACTGCCGGGTGAGAGCGCCCCGCCCCCCTCCCGCCCCCCGGCACTGCTGGGTGAGAGCGCCCCGCCCCCCTCCCGCCCCCCGGCACTGCCGGGTGAGAGCGCCCCGCCCCCCTCCCGCCCCCCGGCACTGCCGGGTGAGAGCGCCCCGCCCCCCTCCCGCCCCCCGGCACTGCCGGGTGAGAGCGCCCCGCCCCCCTCCCGCCCCCCGGCACTGCCGGGTGAGAGCGCCCCGCCCCCCTCCCGCCCCCCGGCACTGCCGAGTGAGAGCGCTCAGGGCCCCGCCCCCTTCCTGCCCCCCAGCACTGCCGAGTGAGAGTGCCCCGGGCCCCGCCTCCCCTCCTGCCCCCCAGCACAGCTGGGTGAGAGCACCCCGGGCCCCACCCCCTTCCTGCCGAGCGAGAGCGCCCCGGGCCCCACCCCCCCTTCCTCCGCCTGGCACCGCTCAGGGAGGGCGCAGCCCCGACCTGGCCTGCAGTCTGGGGCGGGCGCTGCTCCTCTGCTGGGCAGGGCCTCCCTCAGCCTGGGCGCCTCCCCGGGCTCCATTCAGCCGAGCGCGTGGAGCAGGGCCCGAGGGGGTTGCCTGGGATAGCACAGAGCCTGCAAGCGTCCAGGGTGGGGGGTGGGAGAGTCTGGAGGGCCAAGGGGGGCTGGCAGAGGCGGGGTGCCAGGGGGGAGAGCCCAGCCTGCATCGGGGAGCATTGGGCAACCTCTGGACCCTGCAGTGGGGCCATGGTGGGAGTGGCTTAGCGTTGTCACCACACCTCAGACCCCACTAGCCTTCCCTGTGGGCAGGGAGGCCACGGCCAGGCCCCTGTGTTCCCCCCACCCCCTCCAACTGCACAGGTGGCTTTGGGGGCAGGAAAGAGCAAAATTCCCCTGGAACGTCCTGGGAGCTTAATCCCGGGGGAGCAGCCAGGGACTCGGCCCAGGGCTGCTGGGAGCAGGCCCTCAATGACCCTCAGCAGGGCCGGTTGGCACCAAGTCCTTGTGCCCTGCCTCCCAGACATCGACGAGTGCGAGCGGGACCCGCTGCTGTGCCGCGGAGGGATCTGTGTCAACACCGAGGGCAGCTTCGAGTGCGTCTGCCCCCCGGGCCACGAGCTGACGGGGGAAGGCAATGCCTGCGTGGGTGAGTGCTTGGGGAGGGTACTGCCGCACAGCCAGCGCGGGGAGCGCACTGGGTGAGACCCGTCAGAGGGAGCAGTCCTGAGCCCCCTGAGCCCGTGCAGAGCCTGGCCCGGGCAGTGGGGAGCTGGGGGCCTGGTCAGGGGCCCGCTGGGCCCGTGCAGAGCCAGTGGGGAGCTGGGGGCCTGGTCAGGAGCCCGCTGGGCCCGTGCAGAGCCAGTGGGGAGCTGGGGGCCTGGTCAGGAGCCCGCTGGGCCCGTGCAGAGCCAGTGGGGAGCTGGGGGCCTGGTCAGGGGCCCGCTGGGCCCGTGCAGAGCCAGTGGGGAGCTGGGGGCCTGGTCAGGGGCCCGCTGGGCCCGTGCAGAGCCAGTGGGGAGCTGGGGGCCTGGTCAGGAGCCCGCTGGGCCCGTGCAGAGCCAGTGGGGAGCTGGGGGCCTGGTCAGGAGCCCGCTGGGCCCGTGCAGAGCCAGTGGGGAGCTGGGGGCCTGGTCAGGAGCCCGCTGGGCCCGTGCAGAGCCAGTGGGGAGCTGGGGGCCTGGTCAGGGGCCCGCTGGGCCCGTGCAGAGCCAGTGGGGAGCTGGGGGCCTGGTCAGGGGCCCGCTGGGCCCGTGCAGAGCCAGTGGGGAGCTGGGGGCCTGGTCAGGGGCCCGCTGGGCCCGTGCAGAGCCAGTGGGGAGCTGGGGGCCTGGTCAGGAGCCCGCTGGGCCCGTGCAGAGCCAGTGGGGAGCTGGGGGCCTGGTCAGGAGCCCGCTGGGCCCGTGCAGAGCCAGTGGGGAGCTGGGGGCCTGGTCAGGAGCCCGCTGGGCCCGTGCAGAGCCAGTGGGGAGCTGGGGGCCTGGTCAGGGGCCCGCTGGGCCCGTGCAGAGCCAGTGGGGAGCTGGGGGCCTGGTCAGGGGCCCGCTGGGCCCGTGCAGAGCCAGTGGGGAGCTGGGGGCCTGGTCAGGAGCCCGCTGGGCCCGTGCAGAGCCAGTGGGGAGCTGGGGGCCTGGTCAGGAGCCCGCTGGGCCCGTGCAGAGCCAGTGGGGAGCTGGGGGCCTGGTCAGGAGCCCGCTGGGCCCGTGCAGAGCCAGTGGGGAGCTGGGGGCCTGGTCAGGAGCCCGCTGGGCCCGTGCAGAGCCAGTGGGGAGCTGGGGGCCTGGTCAGGAGCCCGCTGGGCCCGTGCAGAGCCAGTGGGGAGCTGGGGGCCTGGTCAGGGGCCCGCTGGGCCCGTGCAGAGCCCACTCCGGGCTGTGGGGAGCTCAGGGCAGGCTGCATTTCCCAGATTCGGACCCAGAGCCTGGAGGGACTGGCCAACACGGTGATGGGCCGGGGGCTGCCCGGTTTCACTAGTGAGAGGGAGGCGGGCGGGGCAGAGGCCTGTGGCGAGGGCCCCTCAAATTCATTTTGGTCAGTTAGCCACGGGGTTTGGAAACGGCCCATGTCGTGGCTTCGGCGATTTAACTGCGACATTTCCTGGTGCTGGGGCCCCGTCCCCAAAAGGAGCTGTGGGGGGGTCACAGAGTTGTTGGGGGTGCAGCACGGCTACCCTCACTTCTGCCCTGCTGCTGGCAGTGCTGTGCCCTAGCTGGGCCGCTGGAGAGCGGCAGCTGCTGGCCAGGAGCCCAGCTCAGAAGGCAGAGCCACCGCCAGCAGCGCAGAGGTGAGACTGGCCTGGGCCGGCGTCCCCCTGACGTCTGCGCTGCTGCTGGCGGGCGCTGCCTTCCGAGCCGGGCTCCCGGCCAGCCTTCCACCCCGCGCTCCCGACGTCTGCGCTGCTCCTGCGGGCGCTGCCTTCCGAGCCGGGCTCCCGGCCAGCCTTCCACCCCGCGCTCCCGACGTCTGCGCTGCTCCTGCGGGCGCTGCCTTCCGAGCCGGGCTCCCGGCCAGCCTTCCACC
Source organism: Pelodiscus sinensis (assembly GCF_049634645.1). NCBI lineage: Eukaryota > Metazoa > Chordata > Testudines > Trionychidae > Pelodiscus > Pelodiscus sinensis. Next base: position 25,640,840 of record NC_134729.1, on the reverse strand, counting down.
CCGCGCTCCCGACGTCTGCGCTGCTGCTGGCGGGCGCTGCCTTCCGAGCCGGGCTCCCGGCCAGCCTTCCACCCCGCGCTCCCGACGTCTGCGCTGCTCCTGCGGGCGCTGCCTTCCGAGCCGGGCTCCCGGCCAGCCTTCCACCCTGCGCTCCCGACGTCTGCGCTGCTCCTGCGGGCGCTGCCTTCCGAGCCGGGCTCCTGGCCAGCCTTCCACCCTGCGCTCCCGACGTCTGCGCTGCTCCTGCGGGCGCTGCCTTCCGAGCCGGGCTCCCGGCCAGCCTTCCACCCTGCGCTCCCGACGTCTGCGCTGCTCCTGCGGGCGCTGCCTTCCGAGCCGGGCTCCCGGCCAGCCTTCCACCCTGCGCTCCCGACGTCTGCGCTGCTGCTGGCGGGCGCTGCCTTCCGAGCCGGGCTCCTGGCCAGCCTTCCACCCTGCGCTCCCGACGTCTGCGCTGCTGCTGGCGGGCGCTGCCTTCCGAGCCGGGCTCCCCGCCAGCCTTCCACCCTGCGCTCCCGACGTCTGCGCTGCTCCTGCGGGCGCTGCCTTCTGAGCCGGGCTCCCGGCCAGCCTTCCACCCCGCGCTCCCGACGTCTGCGCTGCTCCTGCGGGCGCTGCCTTCCGAGCCGGGCTCCCGGCCAGCCTTCCACCCCGCGCTCCCGACGTCTGCGCTGCTCCTGCGGGCGCTGCCTTCCGAGCCGGGCTCCTGGCCAGCCTTCCACCCTGCGCTCCCGACGTCTGCGCTGCTGCTGCGGGCGCTGCCTTCCGAGCCGGGCTCCCGGCCAGCCTTCCACCCTGCGCTCCCGACGTCTGCGCTGCTGCTGCGGGCGCTGCCTTCCGAGCCGGGCTCCCGGCCAGCCTTCCACCCTGCGCTCCCGACGTCTGCGCTGCTCCTGCGGGCGCTGCCTTCCGAGCCGGGCTCCTGGCCAGCCTTCCACCCTGCGCTCCCGACGTCTGCGCTGCTGCTGGCGGGCGCTGCCTTCCGAGCCGGGCTCCTGGCCAGCCTTCCAACCCTGCACTCCTGTGCCAGCTCTGAAGGCAGCACAGACGTGAGGGTGGCAACCCCGTGACCCTCCTAAAAGAACCTCAAGATCCCCCTGCAGCTCCCTTCTGGGTCTGGCCCCCAGTCTGAGGGCGCTGGTCCCTCCTGAGCAGCCTGCACAGTCTAGGGCAGAGCGCACGAGGTCAGGGCTCACGGGTGGGCACCAGGCTTCGTGGCCCCTGGCACGTTTTCCTGGCTGTGGGCATGTGCCCCTGGCAGCTGCAGCATCTGGGGCGGAGGCGGGAGCTGGTTCTGCCCCTCGTGCAGTCAGGCTCTGGGAGGGCCGGGATGGGGAGCCAGGGGGCAGCCCCGGCCATGGCTGGGCCCAGCGGCCCGTTCACCCTCTCGCTCTCGGCCAGATACCAACGAGTGCTCGCTCAGTGCCAGCCTGTGCCGCAACGGGCACTGCGTCAACGTCATCGGCACCTACCAGTGCGCCTGCGACGCCGGCTTCCAGGGCACTCCCGACCGGCAGGGCTGCGTGGGTGAGTGGGGGCCCCGCGGGCCGACGCTCAGCCTGGGTGTGAAACGCCTCCCTATGCCCCACCCAGCCATGCGTCCCCCTAGGCCCCGCCCAGCTGCACGTCCCCATATAACCCACCACGCCCCCTAGGCCCCGCCCAGCCACACCTCCCCCCTATGTCCCACCCAGCCACGCGTCCCCATATAACCCACCACACCCCCTAGGCCCCGCCCAGCCACACCTCCCCCCTATGTCCCACCCAGCCACGCGTCCCCGTATAACCCACCACGCCCCCATGCTCCTCCCAGTTCACCCCCCATGCCACGCCCCCAATGCCCCTCTTGTCACATCCCCTATGCCCCGCTCAGCCACGTATCCCCCTATGCCCCACCCAGCCATGCGTCGCCCTAGGCCCCCCATGCCTCCATGCCCTGCCCCAGCCACACCTCCCCCTATGCTCTGCCTAGCCACACCAGGACCCTATGCCCCACCAGGACCCTATGCCCCACCCACCCACAGCACCCCCCTTTGCTCCGCCCAGCCATGCCTCCCCCTACGGCCCACCCAGCCATGTGTCCCCCTACGCCCCGCCCAACCACGCCCCAGCTAGCACCAGGCACCCTGGCACAGGTTGGATGGCAAGGAGCCTGGAGGGCAGCAAGACGTCCCCCCCTGTCCCCCCGCCCCCCCAGTGGCATGGCAGCGCCAGGAGCCATCTTCCCCCCCGGGCCGGTGTCCTATCCGGGGGCTCCCTGATCTCAGGCTGGGGGTGCAGGCGCCACCGGGGGCTCCCCTGGGGCTGACTGGGTCGCCCGTTCCCACGCAGACATTGACGAGTGCACCATCCTGAACGGCGGCTGCGACACGCACTGCGCCAACGCCGAGGGCAGCTACCAGTGCAGCTGCGGAGCAGGGTACGCGCTGCTGCCGGACCAGCGCTCCTGTGCTGGTGAGTGGGGACTGGCACCAGATGGCCCTGGGCACTGACGGGCCTCACCCCCGCCCCCTTCCCTCTCCCACTGCCCTGGGCACTGATGGCCCCCCCTGCTCACCGGGTCCTGGGCCCTGGCCAGGACACGGATGCCCATGGCGGCCAAGGGGGCGTATCCTGTGCCCAGTGACTCCCCCCCCCCCCCCCCCCGGCTGCAGCCCCTGGGCCCAGGCCCTGCCCTGACCGGTTCTCCCTGGTCAGATATCGACGAGTGTGAGGACAGCCCGGAGATCTGCGACGGCGGCCAGTGCACCAACGTCCCCGGGGAGTATCGCTGCCTCTGCTTCGACGGCTTCATGGCCTCGCTGGACATGCGGACCTGCGTGGGTGAGCAGGCCGAGCCGGCGCCAGCAGGGGGGTGGGAGCGGCCGTGGGCAGGGGGTGGGAGTGGCCAGTTGTGGAAGTGGCTGTTGACGGGGGCGGGAGCAGCCGGAGCAGGGGGGTCGGGAGCAAGGGGATCGGGAGCGGCCGGAGCAGGGGGGTCGGGAGCGGCCAGGTGCAGGGGGGGTCGGGAGCGGCCGGGTGCAGGGGGGGTTGGGAGCGGCCGGGTGCAGGGGGGGTCGGGAGCGGCCGGGTGCAGGGGGGTCGGGAGCGGCCGGGTGCAGGGGGGTCGGGAGCGGCCGGAGCAGGGGGGTCGGGAGCGGCCGGAGCAGGGGGATCGGGAGCGGCCGTGGGCAGGGGGGTCAGGAGCAAGGGGATCGGGAGCGGCCGGGTGCAGGGGGATCGGGAGCGGCCGGGTGCAGGGGGGTCGGGAGCGGCCGGAGCAGGGGGGTCGGGAGCGGCCGGAGCAGGGGGGGTTGGGAGCGGCCGGAGCAGGGGGGTCGGGAGCGGCCGGAGCAGGGGGGGTTGGGAGCGGCCGGAGCAGGGGGGTCGGGAGCGGCCGGAGCAGGGGGGGTTGGGAGCGGCCGGAGCAGGGGGGGTCGGGAGCGGCCGGAGCAGGGGGGTCGGGAGTGGCCGGGTGCAGAGGGGTCGGGAGCGGCCGGAGCAGGGGGGTCGGGAGCGGCGCGGGCCCAAGGTCCAGGGGACTGAGCCTTGTTTCCTGCAGACGTGAATGAGTGTGACCTGAACCCCAACATCTGCCTGCACGGCGAGTGCGAGAACACCAAGGGCTCTTTCATCTGCCACTGCCAGCTCGGCTACTTCGTCCGCAAGGGCACCACGGGCTGCACAGGTGGGCACCGTGCCAGCCTGGGCGGGGGGCTGGGTCTGCGCAGGAATTGGAGCCAAGTGATTTATATCCCGCCTCTCCTCTTGCCATACACTGGTCACCCCGCTGTGCGCCCCCACTCCCCGGGGTCACCCCGCTGTGTGCCCCCACTGCCCTGAGGGTCACCCCACTGTGCGCCCCCACTGCCCGGGGGTCACCCCACCGTGCACCTCCACTGCCCGGGGGGTCACCCCGCTGTGCACCCCCACTGCCCTGAGGGTCACCCCACCGTGCACCTCCATTCCCCGGGGGTCACCCCACCGTGCACCTCCACTCCCCTGAGGGTCACCCCACCATGCACCTCCACTGCCCTGGGGGTCACCCCGCTGTGCGCCCCCACTCCGCTGAGGGTCACCCCACCATGCACCTCCACTGCCCTGGGGGTCACCCCGCTGTGCGCCCCCACTCCGCTGAGGGTCACCCCACCATGCACCTCCACTGCCCTGGGGGTCATCCCGCTGTGCGCCCCCACTCCGCTGAGGGTCACCCCACCGTGCACCTCCACTGCCTCAGGGGGTCCTGGGAGGGCCTGGCTGGCTCAGGGCTCCTGTCCTTCCTCTGGGCAGATATTGACGAGTGTGAGATCGGGGCTCACAACTGCGACGCGCACGCCTCCTGCATCAACGTGCCCGGAAGCTTCAAGTGCAAGTGCCGCACTGGCTGGCTCGGGGACGGGCTCAAATGCAACGGTGAGTTGGAGCAGCTCCCCGCACCCGGCCGTGTGCAGCCCTAGAGACGTTCCAGGACCACGGGGCCGAGTGTGCACATGTGTGTCAGTGTCAGCATCTCCCGGCAGTGCAGGTCTGTGCCAGCCTGTTGGTGTCTCACAGGCAGCGGGTGGGTCTGTGCACACGTCTCATTGTCTGATGGGCAGTGCTTGTGTGTCAGTGCCTCAGGAAACACTTCTGTGTGCACACGCATCAGTATCTCACCAGTGGTGTGTGTCTGTTCGCACGTGTCAGTGTCTCACCAGTGGTGTGTGTCTGTGCACACACGTCCACGTCTCACCAACGGTGTGTGTCCATGCACACGTGTCCACGTCTCACCAACGGTGTGTGTCCATGCACACGCGTCCGCGTCTCACTAGTGGTGTGCGTCCGTGCACACGTGTCCGCATCTCACCAGTGGTGTGTGTCCGTGCACACGTGTCCGCGTCTCACCAGTGGTGTGTCCGTGCACACACGTCCACGTCTCACCAACGGTGTGTGTCCATGCACACGCGTCCGCGTCTCACCAACGGTGTGTGTCCGTGCACACGCGTCCGCGTCTCACCAACGGTGTGTGTCCGTGCACACGTGTCCGCGTCTCACCAGTGGTGTGTCCGTGCACACGCGTCTGCGTCTCACCAACGGTGTGTGTCCATGCACACGCGTCCGCGTCTCACCAACGGTGTGTGTCCGTGCACACGCGTCCGCGTCTCACCAACGGTGTGTGTCCGTGCACACGTGTCCGCATCTCACCAGTGGTGTGTGTCCGTGCACACGCGTCCGCATCTCACCAGTGGTGTGTGTCCGTGTACATGCGTCTGCGTCTCACCAACGGTGTGTGTCCGTGCACACGCGTCTGCGTCTCACCAGTGGTGTGTGTCCATGCACACGCGTCCGCGTCTCACCAACGGTGTGTGTCCGTGTACACGCGTCCGTGTCTCACCAGTGGTGTGTGTCCGTGCACACGCGTCCGTGTCTCACCAGTGGTGTGTGTCCGTGCACACGCGTCCACGTCTCACCAGCAGGTGAGCGTGGCTGAGTGTCTCGCAGCTGTGGCGCTGTGCTTGCTAGCTGTCACCATGCCAGCAAGCAGAGGAAGGAGCCTGGGGGCTGCAGCCCAGCCTGTGACCCCCGTGCTGCCCTGGGCTCTCCCCACAGACCTGGATGAATGTGCCACTGAGGAGCACAAGTGCAACCTGAACGCCAACTGTGTGAACACGCCCGGCTCCTATCGCTGCGCCTGCCGCGAGGGCTTCTCTGGCGACGGCTCCTCCTGCTCAGGTACCGGCTGCCGGCTCCCATCGGTCCCAGCCGGCTCCCCGTCCCCACCTGCCAGGCAAACTGGGACGGTCCCCAAGCACCACCCATCCCCCCCCCCCCCGCTCGCTTCCCCCCAGGGATCTCCCCATTCCCCCCCCCCCACTTGCTTCCCCCCAGGGATCTCCTCATTCCCCTCCTCCCTGCTCACTTCCCCCTGGGATCTCCCCAGCCTCCCACCCCATTCCCCCGGGGATCTCCCCAGCCTCCTGTTACTCAAAAAATTCCCACTGAAGAGCACCCAGGGTTACACTAGTATGGATTTCTTGACTGAGGAATTAACACTCCACTATATGGTGAAGCTAAAGGGGACAGAACTACCACTAAAGGGGAACCAGCCATTTCTCACTCTCAGCCTCTCTCACACACACCCCTTCATTCATTCACACACATTCATCCCTGCCCTCAAATAAACCATCTTGTTAGTCTTTAAAGTGCTACATTGTCCTGCATTTTGCTTCAACTATCCCTGCCCTCAGGCACTCACACACTTACACAGGCATATGGGTTGCAGAAGGAGCCAAGGTATGTTGGTTCTGGAGGGTCTGTCTGCTGATCATGGCTGGGAAGCTGGTCAAGAAACAAAGAGAGCTTCTGGCTGCAGGAAGAGGAACTTCTCAGAAAAAGAACTTCTCCTCATTTCACAAGGTCCTAGTTCGAACTACCTAGTTCGTGCCGCGTGTAGCCGCGCTGCACGGGGTTCGAACCAGCGGGGTTTTAAAAATGGCGGCTCCCCGCTTATGCAAATGAAGCCCGGGAAATTCAAATCCCAGGCTTCATTTGCAAGTGCGGTATGCATACATTACCCCGCTAGTTCGAACTAGGAGGGTAGTGTAGACAGACCCACACATTCCTATCCCAGGGGAGAATGCAGTTTAGAGCAAATTACAAGCAAAGTGGCTGAGAGTTACAAAGTTGCGAGGTTTAACAAAGATGACAAGGCGTTGCAGCGTTTAACCGGCAATGGAGCTGAAACAATTACAAAGCCTCGGAGAATCATTTACAAATCATCAGTAATGAAGTGATTTAGAAGACAACTGCCCGCACCCCAGCAATGCAGTGGGCAGGAGGTTTTTGTCCGTCTCTCAGTCATGTGTTGGCAGGGCCTTGCAGCTTAGTGTCTTTCCAGAAAGGCCAGGTGTGAAATCAAGTAATAGCTCGGGCGGAGGCTTTTATGCAGCACCCCCCACCCCTTCACCCCTGGGATCTCCCCAACCCCCCACCCCTTCACCCCTGGGATCTCCCCAACCCAGCACCCCTTCACCCCTGGGATCTCCCCAACCCCCCACCCCTTCACCCCTGGGATCTCCCCAACCCAGCACCCCTTCACCCCTGGGATCTCCCCAACCCCCCACCCCTTCACCCCTGGGATCTCCCCAACCCACCACCCCTTCACCCCTGGGATCTCCCCCACCCCTTCACCCCTGGGATCTCCCCAGCCCCCCACCCCTTCACCCCTGGGATCTCCCCAACCCCCCACCCCTTCACCCCTGGGATCTCCCCAACCCAGCACCCCTTCACCCCTGGGATCTCCCCAACCCCCCACCCCTTCACCCCTGGGATCTCCCCCACCCCTTCACCCCTGGGATCTCCCCAACCCCCCACCCCTTCACCCCTGGGATCTCCCCAACCCCCCACCCCTTCACCCCTGGGATCTCCCCAACCCACCACCCCTTCACCCCTGGGATCTCCCCCACCCCTTCACCCCTGGGATCTCCCCAGCCCCCCACCCCTTCACCCCTGTGATCTCCCCAACCCCCCACCCCTTCACCCCTGGGATCTCCCCAGCCCCCTCAGGGTTACCCCAGCCCCACCTGCTTGCGTACCGTGAGCCGGAGGCCAGGGAGCGCTGTGATGTGGCAGCTCCTGGGAGTTTCCTGGGGGGGAGGGGGCTCCAGCCTGGTGCCCACGGCTGCCTTGACGTGCCGGGGCTTCTGCTGCAGACGTAGACGAGTGTGCGGACAACGTGAACCTGTGCGAGAATGGGCAGTGCCTGAACGCGCCCGGGGGCTACCGCTGCGAGTGCGAGATGGGCTTCAACCCCACGGAGGACAGCAGGGCCTGCCAGGGTAAGAGCCCCCCACGCTGCCCAGCCAGCCGGGCCCTGGTGCCTCACTGCGGCAGTGCTGGGCCCTGCCCCCCACGCTGGCCCTGGCCCCCCCACGCCGGCCCTGGCCCCCCCACGCTGGCCCTGGCCCCCCCACGCTGCCCGGCCAGCCGGGCCCTGGTGCCTCACTGCGGCAGTGCTGGGCCCTGCCCCCCCCCCACGCTGGCCCTGGCCCCCCCACACTGCCCCAGCCAGCCGGGCCCTGGTGCCTCACTGCGGCAGTGCTGGGCCCTGGCCCCCACGCCGGCCCTGGCCCCCCCACGCTGGCCCTGGCCCCCCCACGCTGGCCCTGGCCCCCCCACGCTGGCCCTGGCCCCCCCACACTGCCCCAGCCAGCCGGGCCCTGGTGCCTCACTGCAGCAGTGCTGGGCCCTGGCCCCCACGCCGGCCCTGGCCCCCCCACGCTGGCCCTGGCCCCCCCACGCTGGCCCTGGCCCCCCCACGCTGGCCCTGGCCCCCCCACACTGCCCCAGCCAGCCGGGCCCTTGTGCCTCACTGCAGCAGTGCTGGGCCCTGCCCCCCCCCACGCTGGCCCTGGCCCCCCCACGCTGCCCAGCCAGCCGGGCCCTGGTGCCTCACTGCGGCAGTGCTGGGCCCTGGCCCCCCCACGCTGGCCCTGGCCCCCCCACGCTGCCCGGCCAGCCGGGCCCTGGTGCCTCACTGCAGCAGTGCTGGGCCCTGGCCCCCCCCCACGCTGGCCCTGGCCCCCCCACACTGCCCCGGCCAGCCGGGCCCTTGTGCCTCACTGCTGCAGTGCTGGGCCCTGGCCCCCCCACGCTGCCCTGGCCAGCCGGGCCCTTGTGCCTCACTGCTGCAGTGCTGGGCCCTGGCCCCCCCACGCTGGCCCTGGCCCCCCCACGCTGCCCCAGCCAGCCGGGCCCTTGTGCCTCACTGCTGCAGTGCTGGGCCCTGGCCCCCCCACGCTGGCCCTGGCCCCCCCACGCTGCCCGGCCAGCCGGGCCCTTGTGCCTCACTGCGGCAGTGCTGGGCCCTGGCCCCCCCACGCTGGCCCTGGCCCCCCCACGCTGGCCCAGCCAGCCGGGCCCTTGTGCCTCACTGCTGCAGTGCTGGGCCCTGGCCCCCCCACACTGCCCTGGCCAGCCGGGCCCTTGTGCCTCACTGCTGCAGTGCTGGGCCCTGGCCCCCCCACGCTGGCCCTGGCCCCCCCACGCTGGCCCTGGCCCCCCCACGCTGCCCCGGCCAGCCGGGCCCTTGTGCCTCACTGCTGCAGTGCTGGGCCCTGGCCCCCCCACGCTGGCCCTGGCCCCCCCACGCTGGCCCTGGCCCCCCCACGCTGCCCCGGCCAGCCGGGCCCTTGTGCCTCACTGCGGCAGTGCTGGGCCCTGGCCCCCCCACGCTGCCCTGGCCAGCCGGGCCCTTGTGCCTCACTGCTGCAGTGCTGGGCCCTGGCCCCCCCACGCTGCCCTGGCCAGCCGGGCCCTTGTGCCTCACTGCTGCAGTGCTGGGCCCTGGCCCCCCCACGCTGGCCCTGGCCCCCCCACGCTGGCCCTGGCCCCCCCACGCTGCCCTGGCCAGCCGGGCCCTTGTGCCTCACTGCTGCAGTGCTGGGCCCTGGCCCCCCCCACGCTGGCCCTGGCCCCCCCACACTGCCCCAGCCAGCCGGGCCCTTGTGCCTCACTGCAGCAGTGCTGGGCCCTGGCCCCCCCATGCTGGCCCTGGCCCCCCCACGCTGCCCCAGCCAGCCGGGCCCTTGTGCCTCACTGCTGCAGTGCTGGGCCCTGGCCCCGTGCCCCCCACTGAGCTCGCTGGGGCTTCAGTCATGTAAGAACATGAGAACGGCCGGGTGGGGTCAGAACAAAGGTCCATCCAGTGCAGGGTCCTGTCTGCCCACAGTGGCCAATGCCAGGTGCCCGGAGGGAGGGAAGAGAAGAGGCTGCGTTAGGAGGGGCATTGCCAGCAGATCCAGAGAAGTGATTATTCCCCTTTATTCAGCTCTGGTGAGGCCACATCTGGAGTATTGTGTCCAGTTCTGGGCCCCCCACTGTAGAAAGGTTGTGGACGCATTGGAGAGGGGCCAGTGGAGGGCACCAAAATGCTGAGGGGGCTGGAGCACATGACCTACGAGGAGCGGCTGAGGGATTTGGGTTTGTTCAGTCTGCAGAAGAGAAGAGGGAGGGGGGATTTGAGAGCAGCCTGCAACGTCCTGAAGGGAGGTTCCAAAGAGGATGGAGAGAGGCTGTTCTCAGTGGGGGCAGGTGGCAGAACAAGGAGCAATGGGCTCAAGTTGCAGTGGGGGAGGGCTAGGTTGGAGATTAGGAAAAACTATTCCACTAGGTGGGTGGTGAAGCACTGGGCTGGGTTCCTGGGGGCTGGGGAAATCTCCGTCCCTAGAGGTGCTTAAGTCCTTGCTTGACACAACCCTGGCTGGGCTGACTGAGTTGGATTGGTCCTGCCTTGGGCAGGGGGCTGGACTCCATGGCTCCTGAGGTCTCTCCCAGCCCTATGATTCTATGAATCACCATGTGATCCCTCCCCTGTTCCCAGCCTCAGACAGAGACGCCCTCCCTGGTTAACAATTGTTGATGAACCTGTCCTCAGGGAATATATCTAACTCTTTATTGAAAAGTGTTTCTGGCAGCGGTGGGATTCAAACCCATGACCCTAAGGAGGCTGAAGCCTAAAGCCAGGCTGCTTGACCATGCTGCCACAGCGGCCCCTGTAGGCTGCAGAGCGGTGTCAGGTGTTGAGGATGGGGGCTTGCTGCAGGAGGGCCGCACTGAGCCCAGGACAGCGTCTCCTCCCTGGCGAGCTGACTGGGGGTCGTGCTCTCACGGGGGAGCGAGGAAGCTGCTCGCTGCTCCCTCAGCCTGGCTGCCTCTCCCCGCAGACATCGACGAATGCACCTTCCAGAACATCTGCGTCTTCGGGAGCTGCCAGAACCTGCCGGGCATGTTCCGCTGCGCCTGCGACGATGGCTACGAGCTCGACCGCAGCGGGGGCAACTGCACAGGTAGCTGGGGCGGCGCAGCCAGGCAGGAGCCCGCCAGCGCGGGCACAGGGCTGCTCCGAGAAGGCCCCTCGCTCGCGGGATGGGGTGGGCCTGGGCTCCCCGTCGTCCCCGGGGCGGGAATCCTCCCCCTCCCCTGGAGCGCAGGGCGGTGGCACGTGTCCCTGGTGAGCCCGACCCCAAGCCCCTCCCTCCCGTCCCTGCAGACGTGAACGAGTGCGCGGACCCGGTGAACTGCATCAACGGGCTGTGTGTGAACACGCCGGGCAGCTACCTGTGCAACTGCCCCCAGGACTTCGAGCTGAACCCCACCGGAGTGGGGTGTGTGGGTGAGTGCGGCCCCACCAGGGTCCGGCCGCCACGCTCCCCGGCTGCCCAGGCTGGGGACACCGGAACACGGCCCCTCCGTTAGCAGCCCCGAGGGGTCTCTCTAGCCCCACACTAGGGCAGGTGGCTCATGCCTTGTCTAACGGAACCGGGGGACTGGGCATGGGGCTAGGCCAGGGGAGCTGGCTGGGGGCTGGGACGGGCTGGACGGGGGAGCTGGCCGGGGGCTGGGATGGGGGAGCTGGCCGGGGGCTTGGACAGGGGGGCTGGGACAGGGGAGCTGGCCGGGGGCTGGGCCGGGGGAGCTGGCTGGGCTGGGCTGGGCTGGGCTGGGCCGGGGAGGCGGAGAGATGCTCTGCCCTGGGCGATGGCGGCCGATGAGGGAACCTGCTGCCATCGGGGGGGACGTTGTCCATGGCCAGCAGCCCCCCCCTTGCTGCCCAGGCCCTGCCGTGCCCCCCTCGGCGGGTGGGCCAGGGCGGGTCGGGCTTTGCTCCCTGAGGCTCCTGGTCTCCCACCTGCCCGCGCAGACACCCGCGTCGGGAACTGCTTCCTGGACACGCAGGACCGCGGCGACGGCGGGATCTCGTGCAGCGCGGAGATCGGGGTCGGCGTCACTCGGGCCTCCTGCTGCTGCTCGCTGGGCCGTGCCTGGGGGAACCCCTGTGAGCTCTGCCCGCCAGCCAACACCAGTGAGTGCGGGGCTGAGGCTCAGCTCCCACAGGCTAGCGGGGTGGGGGGCTCCGGGCTGCAGGCCACAGGGCTGGGCGGGGGCATCGCTCTGTAGCACGGAGGGGATCTGCAAGTCATTTAGCACCCAGCCCCCCACGTGGCTAGTGTCCCTGGGGCCCCCCCCACATGGCTAGTGTCCCTGGGCCCCCCCCACGTGGCTAGTGTCCCTGGGCCCCCCCACGTGGCTAGTGTCCCTGGGGCCCCCCCCACGTGGTTAGTGTCCCTGGGCCCCCCCCACATGGCTAGTGTCCCTGGGGCCCCCCCACATGGCTAGTGTCCCTGGGGCCCCCCCACGTGGCTAGTGTCCCTGGGCCCCCCCCACGTGGCTAGTGTCCTTTGACACCCAGTCCCTGCACATGACTAGTGTCCCTGGGCACCCGCCCCCCCGCGTGGCTAGTGTCCCTGGGCACCCCCCCCCCGCGTGGCTAGTGTCCCTGGGCACCCCCCCCCGCGTGGCTAGTGTCCCTGGGCACCCGCCCCCCCGCGTGGCTAGTGTCCCTGGGCACCCCCCCCCCCCGCGTGGCTAGTGTCCCTGGGCACCCGCCCCCCCACGTGGCTAGTGTCCCTGGGCACCCCCCCCCGCGTGGCTAGTGTCCCTGGGCACCCCCCCCACGTGGCTAGTGTCCTTTGACACCCAGTCCCTGCACATGACTAGTGTCCCTGGGCACCCCCCCCCCACGTGGCTAGTGTCCCTGGGCACACCCCCCCCCCCCCGCGTGGCTAGTGTCCCTAGGCACCCAGCCCCCGCGCGTGGCTCGTGGCTCTGGTGACTCAAACCGAACTGGCCCCTACCTCTCCTCTCAGCCCTGCCTGCAAGCTGGCTGGTCCAGGGATGCTCCGCTCCCCCCTTACTCGAGCACGTGTCCCGCCAGCAGATCTCCCGCCACGTTTCCCCTCGTTATCCCTTCTCCCGGACCAGGCCGTGGGGAGCTGGGCTGGGGGCAAGGCGGGCGCAAGAGGCAGTTGGGCTGCTCCGGGCTGGCTCTGGGGCACTTGGGGCCCCGCTGGCTGTTTGCCCGAGTTCTGGCAGGTTTCTCCCGGGAGCCGCGGAGCCGGACTCGCTGCCGCCAGTAACTGACTCTCTCCCTAGCCGAGTACAAGACCCTGTGCCCCGGAGGAGAAGGCTTCAGGCCCAACCCCATCACCGTCATCCTGGAGGGTAAGCGGAGCCCCCGGCGGGGGAACCCCCAGCTCAGGCAGCCTGGCGCCATGGCTGCAGGCCAGCAGGAGGCGCTCTGAGCCCCTCCACGGGCCCTGGCACTGCTTGGGCGCCGGCTTCTGGCCCTGCTGCACCACGTGGCATGTGATGAGTCTGTGTCCAGAGCCGGGGGGAGCCAGGCTGGCAGCACACGCCAGGGCCCTGCTGGGCGGTGGGGCGAGGGCCCAGAGCCGGGGGCGAGTGGGGGGCAAGCTGGGCTGGGTCCGTGCAGCAAGTGCCCAGAGCCGGAGGCAAGCGGGTGGAGAGCGGGGGGCGAGCAGGGGAGGAGCGGGGCTGGCAGCACACGCCAGGGCCCTGCTAGGCAGTGGGGCGAGGGCCCAGAGCCGGGGAGGAGCCGGGCTGGCAGCACACGCCAGGGCCCTGCTAGGCAGTGGGGCGAGGGCCCAGAGCCGCGGGGAGCCGGGGAGGGGCCGGGGAGGAGCGGGGCTGGCAGCACACGCCAGGGCCCTGCTAGGCAGTGGGGCGAGGGCCCAGAGCCGCGGGGAGCCGGGGAGGGGCCGGGGAGGAGCGGGGCTGGCAGCACACGCCAGGGCCCTGCTAGGCAGTGGGGCGAGGGCCCAGAGCCGCGGGGAGCCGGGGAGGGGCCAGGGAGGGGCCGGGGAGGAGCTGGGCTGGCAGCACAGGCCAGGGCCCTGCTAGGCAGTGGGGCGAGGGCCCAGAGCCGCGGGGGGCCGGGGAGGGGCCGGGCTGGCAGCACAGGCCAGGGCCCTGCTGGGTCCGTGGGGCGAGGGCTTCCCAGCCGCTCTGCGTTCACAGATATCGACGAGTGCCAGGAGCTGCCCGGCCTCTGCCAGGGAGGCAACTGTGTGAACACGTTCGGCAGCTTCCAGTGCGAGTGCCCACTGGGCTACTACCTCAACGAGGACACGCGCATCTGTGAAGGTACCGCGCTGCCGAGTGTGTGTGTGTGTGTGTACACGTGGCGGATGCATACCTCTGTGTGTGTGTGTGTGTGTGTGTGTGTGTGTGTGTACACATGGGAGGGTGAGTGGCTGGGTGTGTATATGTGAAGGGCGCATGCCCATGTGCGTGTGTGTATACAGGAGAGGGTGGATGTGCATGTGTGTGTGTGTGTGTGTGTGTGTGTGTGTGTGTGTGTGTACTCAAAGGAGGGTGGATGTGTGCATGTGTGTATACACGGGAGGGGTTGTGGGTGTCCGTGTGTGTGGGTGTGTTCATGGGAGAGGGTGTGTGCACACACAGGAGTGAGTGTGTGTGTGTGTGTGCGCGTATGCGTGTACAGCCGTGTGGGATGGTACATGCATGCGTGGAGCTGCCCTCCCGCCCTGGCCAGGCCCTACCCCCCCGTGAGAGCGGCTGTAACCGCCCCCCCCTTGCCAGGAGCGGCCCTAGACGAGCTGCCGGCAACTGGCGCCCTGGGCGAAACAGGCGATCGGCGCCCCCGCCTCCAGAGCCCTCGGGGGCCGCCTAGTTCGCCTGTATTGACGGGCGCCCCTGCCCCTTGCCTTGGCAGACATCGACGAGTGCTCCGCGCACATCGGGATCTGCGGCCCTGGGACCTGCTACAACACCCTGGGCAACTACACCTGCGTGTGCCCCCCGGAGTACATGCAGGTCAACGGCGGCAACAACTGCATGGGTAGGGGCTGCGGCCAGCTGGCAGGGACGCAGCCACCTGGTGCTCTGCCACTGACTCACTCCAGAGCCTCGGGCACATCCCTTCCCGCCTGCCTGCCCAGAGCCGCTGGCCAGGTGGGCCGGTGCCGGCAGGGCGAGGCGAGAGGCTGGGGGTCAGTCTGCCAGCCAGGGCGAGCCCCCTGCCTCACAGGCACCGTGCTCGCTCCTTGCGGGGCGCTGCCCAGACCCACTGGGGAGAAGGGGGGATGCTCAGATGGGCCCTGCAGGTGCAGCAGGGTCGCAGGCTGCTCCCAGCTCCATGCCGGGCTGCTCTCCATGCCGGAGGCCTGGCTTGCTGGGGTGGGCCTGGGGGCTCCATTCCCCCCTGCAGCTCACTGCCCTGGGCACCCCGGGCCGGTGCCAGGTCTGGCGGTCCTGTCCCCTCTTCGGGGCAGCCAAAGACTGAACTAGTGAGAAGAGGCGCGGGGCTACGGGGAATGGCCGTTCAAGGGACCCCAACCCAGGACCTGGTACTACCCCCAGCCCAGTACCCCACCCCTGCCCTGCCTCCAGCCTGGTACCCATTACTACCCCGGCCCTGCCCTGCCCCCAACCCAGTACCCCACCCCTGCCCTGCCTCCAGCCTGGTACCCGTTACTACCCCGGCCCTGCCCTGCCCTGCCCCCAACCCAGTACCCCACCCCTGCCCTGCCTCCAGCCTGGTACCCGTTACTACCCCGGCCCTGCCCTGCCCTGCCCCCAACCCAGTACCCCACCCCTGCCCTGCCTCCAGCCTGGTACCCGTTACTACCCCGGCCCTGCCCTGCCCTGCCTCCAGCCTGGTACCCGTTACTACCCCGGCCCTGCCCTGCCCTGCCCCCAACCCAGTACCCCACCCCTGCCCTGCCTCCAGCCTGGTACCCGTTACTACCCCGGCCCTGCCCTGCCCTGCCCCCAACCCAGTACCCCACCCCTGCCCTGCCTCCAGCCTGGTACCCGTTACTACCCTGGCCCTGCCCTGCCCTGCCCCCAGCCCAGTACCCCACCCCTGCCCTGCCTCCAGCCTGGTACCCGTTACTACCCCGGCCCTGCCCTGCCCTGCCCCCAACCCAGTACCCCACCCCTGCCCTGCCTCCAGCCTGGTACCCGTTACTACCCCCAGCCCGGTACCTCAGGCCCTGCCCTGCCCCCAACCCAGTACCTGGTACTACCCCCAGCCCAGTACCCCAGCCCTGCCCTGCCCCCGCCCGGTTCCCCGGCCCTGCCCTGCCCCCGCCCGGTGCCCACGGTGTGGCCTGTGCCGTTGCAGACATGCGGAAGAGCGTGTGCTACCGCAACTACAACGACACGTGTGAGAACGAGCTGTCCTTCAACATGACCAAGAAGATGTGCTGCTGCTCCTACAACATCGGCAAGGCCTGGAACAAGCCCTGCGAGCCCTGCCCAACCCCCGCCAGCCGTGAGTCACCCGCCTGGGCGAGGCTCCCTGGGCCCAGCTGCTCTCTCCTCTGGGGGGCCGTGGGGCGCAGGCTGGGCTGGCCCCTGCTGGCAGCGGGCGGAGCCCAGGGAGCGGCCCTGCACAGGGCGTGAGCAGCAGCATGGCCTCCCGAGGGCGCAGGGGGAGCTCCCTGCAGGGGCTGGGAGCGGCCGAGCCCAAGATGGAGAGATGGGTGGCCCAGAGCCATGCTGGGGGGGCAGCTTGTGGAGAGGGGCTGGACGCCCTGGCTTCAGGGGATGGGGGTGCGGCCCCGGAGTCCCAGGGCATGAGGGGAAGGAGGCAGGCGATGCGTGGCCATAGGCCTGGGAAGTGGGGGTTGGGGAGGCTGCAGCACCCCCAGGCTTTGCGCCCAGCGTGGCCCTGCACTGGGGTCCCAGCTGCCTCGGGGGGCTCTGCTGTGTCCCCGGCCTGGGGCAGTAAGAGGTGCAGACGGGTAAGGGGCGCACACATACTGTGCCAGCGTCGGTCTGGGGCCCTAAGCCCTGCGGCGGGGGGAGCCTTACGGGGGCAGACTGGGGCCAGCCCCAGCCCTGCCTTGCGCCCAAGTAACCGTGACACGGGGACAGGCGCTTCCGCTGACTCGGGGCCTAGGGTTCCACCGGGGGGTCTGTCCCCGGGCCCCGCGTGACCCTGCCCGTTCCCTTCCAGCCGAGTACCAGATCCTTTGCGGGAACCAGGCCCCCGGCTTCATCATCGACATTCACACGGGGAAGCCCATCGGTGAGTCCTGCCGGGGCCCTGGCGGAGCCACGGGGGGCCCAGTGCCTGCGGGATACAGCGGGGTCGGGGGCACCGCCCCGAGGGTCACATCACAGCCCATTGCTTAGGGACAGGACCACTGACAGAGCGGGCTCCTCCGCCGTCAGCACCAAACCAGGCACAGCGAGCTCTTGTGTCGCTGCACTGGGCACCCAGGAACCACCCGAGCAATCCCCGCAGCCCCCCCCCCACCTCAATAGGGGAGAGGTTATAACCCATCCCCCCCACCTCCCCGCAGCCCCCCCGTGCTCCCTGTGCCCCCACCCCCCACCTCAATAGGGGAGAGGTTATAACCCATCCCCCCCACCTCCCCGCAGCCCCCCCGTGCTCCCTGTGCCCCCACCCCCCACAGGGGAGAGGCTATAACCCATCCCCCACCTCCCCACAGGCCCCCCCGTGCTCCCTGTGCCCCCACCTCACACAGGGGAGAGGCTATAACCCATCCCCCACCTACCCGCAGGCCCCCCGTGCTCCCTGTGCCCCCCAACCCCCACTTCACACAGGGCAGAGGCTATAACCCATCCTCCCACCTCCCCGCAGCCCCCCCATGCTCCCTGTGCCCCCCAACCCCCACTTCACACAGGGGAGAGGCTATAACCCATCCCCCACCTCCCCACAGGCCCCCCGTGCTCCCTGTGCCCCCACCTCACACAGGGGAGAGGCTATAACCCATCCCCCACTACCCGCAGGCCCCCCGTGCTCCCTGTGCCCCCCAACCCCCACTTCACACAGGGGAGAGGCTATAACCCATCCCCCACCTCCCCGCAGGCGCCCTGTGCTCCCTGTGCCCCCCAGCCCCCCTTACACAGGGGAGAGGTTACAACTCATCTCACCAACTCCGAACAGGTTCTCCCCATCCCAAAATGCCAGCCACAGTCCCAGGGCGATTTTTACCTCAAATCTTACCCAACAGAGCTCACTGGGCCAGTCCTTTAAACCTGCAATCTCGAGGGCTATTGAAAGAAAGAAAGAGGCGTCGGGGGGCTAGGTGTTGAGGGTGAAACTGCTCAAGGAATCAAGGGGAATACACCGGTTGCGAGGTTCTTGGTACGAGAGATAAAAGAATTGGCTGTTTCCGGAGTGCTGGTAGGATGGGTCCCCGGCCCAGCGCCAAGGCGCTCCTGAGGGCTGAGCTGGAGAGACGACCGAGAGGGAGGCCCCCCAGCCCCCTCACACCCTCACCCCCGGGTCCTGGTGTGAACGCAGAGCCCCAGAGGGAGTTTGTCCCGGGGAGGCGCCCTGTCCAGGCCCTGGCTCCATGCTGCTCTCAGCGTTCCCAGCCAGTTGCTCGGCTGTGGGCGGCCCCACGTGGGGCCCGTCAGTGAGGTGCTGCTGGTCGCTCGAGCGGCCGCCCTGCCGCAGGGGGCTGGCCCAGCCTGTCGCTCTGCCCAGGAGCACACGTGAAATACGAGTGCAGAGCCGGTTCCCGTCACTGCCCGTGCAAACGGCCCCGCAAGCAGACCCAGGGTATGTCTACACTACCCTCCTAGTTCGAACTAGGAGGGTAATGTATGCATACCGCACTTGCTAATGAAGCCCGGGATTTGAATTTCCCGGGCTTCATTAGCATAAGCGGGGAGCCGCCATTTTTAAATCCCCGCTGCTTCGAACCCCGTGTAGCGCGGCTACACGGGGCTCGAACTAGGTAGTTCGGACTAGGGTGCCTATTCCGAACTACCGGTACACCTCGTTTCACGAGGAGTACCGGTAGTTCGGAATAGGACCCTAGTCCGAACTACCTAGTTCGAGCCCCGTGTAGCCGCGCTACACGGGGTTCGAAGCAGCGGGGATTTAAAAATGGCGGCTCCCCGCTTATGCTAATGAAGCCCGGGAAATTCAAATCCCGGGCTTCATTAGCAAGTGCGGTATGCATACATTACCCCGCTAGTTCGAACTAGCGGGGTAGTGTAGACATACCCCCAGCGAGTCAGCGGCTCTCAAGCGGCTCCCTCGCCCCTGCACAAGACGGGGGCCCGCCCAGAGCGGGGGCTGCAGGGGGTTCGGTGTGTTCCCCTCGGCAGCCGGTAACAGCGCCCCCTTCCTGCCGTTGTGCGGAGACGCAGGAGAGGAGCGAGAGGGGCCTGGGGACTGAGGGCAGCGCCGCGGGGCCGGGTGTGCGGGACTGAGGGCCACAGGCCACGTGGGAGCCCTGGGGTCCTGTGTGTTCCCCCTGCTGGCTCAGCTTAATTCTGTTCTTCTCCCACCCTCAGCGCCTTGTCGTGCGTCCCTCCATTCCCGCGCGGTTCTCGCTCCCTCCCTCCCACCCTCCCTCACTCTCCCAGGGCTGCAGCCTCGGGCTTTGTGTGCCATGGCCGGGCCAGTGGGAGACACACCCGGCCTGCCTCCCCGGCCCAGAGCCCGGCCCCGACACCCCCGCCCGGCCCGGCCTGCCTCCCCGGCCCAGAGCCCGGCCCCGACACCCCCGCCCGGCACGGCCTGCTTCCCCGGCCCAGAGCCCAGCCCCGACACCCCCGCCCGGCCCGGCCTGCCTCCCCGGCCCAGAGCCCGGCCCCGACACCCCCGCCCGGCCCGGCCTGCCTCCCCGGCCCAGAGCCCGACCCCGACACCCCCGCCCGGCCCGGCCTGCCTCCCCGGCCCAGAGCCCGACCCCGACACCCCCGCCCGGCCCGGCCTGCCTCCCCGGCCCAGAGCCCGGCCCCGACACCCCCGCCCGGCCCGGCCTGCCTCCCCGGCCCAGAGCCCGGCCCCGACACCCCCGCCCGGCCCGGCCTGCCTCCCCGGCCCAGAGCCCGACCCCGACACCCCCGCCCGGCCCGGCCTGCCTCCCCGGCCCAGAGCCCGACCCCGACACCCCCGCCCGGCCCGGCCTGCCTCCCCGGCCCAGAGCCCGGCCCCGACACCCCCGCCCGGCCCGGCCTGCCTCCCCGGCCCAGAGCCCGGCCCCGACACCCCCGCCCGGCCCAGCCCAGAGCCCCTGTGCTTGCCCCGACCTCGCCTCACAGCTCCCAGAGCCCCCCCTTCCCAGAGAGCCCAGGCATGGGAGGGGTCAGAGAAGAGCCTGGAAAACCTGCCCTCGGGGGGAACTTCAGGGCCCTGTCGCTTTAGCACGGCGAGGACAGGGCACGGGTGGAGCTGAGTCCGGGCGTCCGGCCTGGGGGCTCAGTCCGGCAGGGACAGGCCGAGCAGGGAGGTGGATACAGTCAGACGGGGGCGTAAGGAGCTAGTCAGAGCTTGTGACGGGCCGGGCTGGGTCTGGGCTCAGCTGAGGGCGCCGCTCAGGGCGAATTGCTCAAATTCGGGGCTCCTCACAGCCCCAGACTGAAGACCTTCCCAACTAGGCCACAAACCAGTCCCATCGAGTGCTCCAGCCGCCTGCTCGGCCAGCCAGAAGCCTCACGAGCAAAACCCTCTGACACCCCAGCTCTCTCTGCGCCCCAATCCGCCCCGGGCCGAACACACGGGTGAGGGGTTATAGGGCCCAATCTCACCCACCCCAACGGGTTCTTCCAGTCCCAAGAAACCAGCCACAAGTCCCGATCAATTGACACCCTAGACCTTACCCACAAATCACGCTGAGCCGATCCTTCAGAATCTAAAGGGTTATTACTAAGAGAAAGAAAAGCAGGAAAGTGAGGCTGTTAATGTATCGTACGTTACATGCAGCGAGTCTGCCAGTTCTCGACACAGGCTCTAGCAGAGATGTTACAGCTGCTGACTTAAAAATCTTTGGTGCACATCCTATGTCAGGATGGGTCCACAGTTCTTTCTGGCTCGCGGTTCCTTGCAAGGCTGCCTCTAGGTTCAAGAGCTGAGCTGAAGACGAAAATGGAGGCTGCCACGTGGCACTTCTATACCCCCTATGGCCTCTCCTTGGCTGCAGCAGGTCACCTGGTCAGCGGCCTATCCCTGTGTTCCCTGCTGGTAGCCCCTAGGTATCAGTCCCATTCCTGAGGTGTGTCTCTGACACTCGGAGATCATTGTCCCTGGAGTCTTGCTCATTAGCTTATCCATTGGCTGAGCATTGCTCACCCATTGCTCAGCCACGAACCGAGACATTTCCAGTATTAACACAGAGTCCATGTTCATAACTTCACACATAGACATTATACAAGTACAGGAATGGCACGTACTGAACCAGTAGAAGGGAAGCTTTCGTTTGACACCTCACATGGCCCCTTCGTATCAACTCTTGGGGCAAACACCCGCCCGTGGGGGCAACAGTAGCTGGCTGCTCCCCTAAAATCCAGTAACATGACAGAGCCGGTAACTCTTGGGACAGCAGCCAGGGCCCCGCTGGGTTCCCACCGCTGGCCGCTTGTCCAGCACGCCGGGCTGGGGCTCAGATCTGCTACAGGCATTTGTGTCAGTTCACCCCTTGGGCCCCGTAAGGTTATGCCCAGATGCGCCCTGCAACAGCCACCCAAAGCCACATGCAAAATGAAGCAAGACTCTTCCGGAGCTCGTCAGTCGACACGTGTCACAGCCCAAACGTGCTGCCTCTCTGCAGCACACACACTCTTTTCCACACACATGTGCACACCCCTGCACACACACACACGTGCTTACACACCCACATGCTTACACACACACACGTGCAAACACTCTCCTCCACCCACATGCACACACGCTTCTGCACACACCCACACGCGTGCACATGCACACACACACACTCCTCCACATATGTGCGCACACACCCCTCCACACACGTGCACACACACTCTCCTCCCCACACACACCCCTCCACACACATGCACACACACTCTCCTCCCCACACACACCCCTCCACACACATGCACACACACTCTCCTCCCCACACACACCCCTCCACACACATGCACACACACAGCCTTCACCAGGAACAGGAACCTTGAGTTCAGGGAGCAGGACCCAGGACAGAAAAGCTCAAGAGGAGCAAGGGGCAGCCTCCCGCTCTGTGTTCTGGAGGAGGCCGCGATGCTCCCGTCTGGCAGCGGGGCTCAGGCCCGAGCGGAAAGGGAGGCGCCGAGGGAGGGGAGAGGGAGCCAGTCTCTGTAGCCAGGGAGAGTCCCGCACGGTGGCTATTCACAGCTGAGCTGGGGCCCTGCCGCCGCAGGGAGAGGACGGACGTCAGGCTCCTGACTCTCCTCCCCAGTCCGCCCCCCCCCCCATCACTGATGGGCCTTGGTCATTGGGCAGATATTGACGAGTGCAGCGAGATCCCTGCCATCTGCACCAACGGCGTCTGCATCAACCAGATCGGCTCCTTCCGCTGCGAGTGCCCCATCGGCTTCAGCTACAACAACATCCTGCTCATCTGCGAAGGTAACGGCCGGGGTCGCCCGGGCTCAGTCCCAGGGGCCACGCGGGCCGGGCCGGGCCAGGCAAACCAGGGGCTCACAGTCCCAGCGGCCACGCGGGCCGGGCCGGGCAAACCAGGGGCTCACATTCCTTCGGCCACGTGGGCCGGGCCGGGCTGGGCAAACCAGGGGCTCATAGTCCCAGCGGCCACGCAGGCCGGGCAAACCAGGGGCTCACAGTCCCAGCGGCCACGCGGGCCGGGCCAGGCAAACCAGGGGCTCACAGTCCCAGCGGCCACGCGGGCCGGGCCAGGCAAACCAGGGGCTCACAGTCCCAGCGGCCGGGCAGGCCAGGGGTTGCTGTGACACTATCGGGCAAGGTGCCGGAGGTCGCTGGGGTATCTGCTCTGCAGCCCACGCCCGGACTCCAGCACGGGTCGGAGCCCATAGCCCTGCCTCTGCCCACACACAACTCAGCCCAAGAGCCCAGGGCCCGGCGGGGGGAGGCTCCAAGTCCCACGGTCACTCTGCAGTGTGGACACTGGTCAAGCTGCAGCCCCACCTCCGGAGGTCTGTGCGGTGCAGGGCGGAGGGACCTGGCTCCAGCGCCACGAGCTCCGGTTTGCAGTGCAGCGTGGACATGGATGTGGAAACCCATGTCCCAGCCAGGCTGGAACAGCCATGGGGAACCTCCCCGTCCTCCCCCCCACCTCTCGCCTGCAGGAGGCCCCATCCTCAACGCCCCGGGAGCCGCAGGCCGCTGGCTCGCAGCCTTCAGGAAGCTCGGGTAGGGGGCGGGGCGGGGCGGGAGGAGGTGAGGTGGGGGTGGAGTCGGAGCAGAGCAGGGGCTTGTGCTCTGTGGGGTCTGTAGACAGCACAGCCACAGTGCGGGAGCCCTGCCAGCAGAACCCCTGGTGGAGATGCCGCCCACAGCCAGTTTCTGTCACTGTGGAGAGGCTGCCCCTCCGAGTGACAGTAGCGGGGTTGTGGGAAGCGTTCTTCCGCCAACATAGCTGGATCTACCCCCGGGCGCCGTAGCTATGGCAACTGGAAGTTTTAAGTGTCGACCAGGCAACCGTGTTCGTTCTTGAGATCTTTCCTTTTTCACTTCCCACAATGTTTAGAAATAGCTTCTGAGCCGAATCCCACCCAAACCACATTTCTTATTTCAAACCCCAGAAATGGGGAAAATAAATTGTAAAAGGCCCATTTTGATTCAAACATTTTTGAGAAAATGAAATGAAAACAATTTTGCCATTTAAAAAAATTCTCTCTGTTTTGGGCTTTATCCAATTCTTCTATGGTGTCATTGTGATGCCAGGGTCTCGCACACCCTGCACGGTCAGTCAGTGGTTTGGTTGCTCTGGTGTTCCCGTGGTGACTGACACCAGAGTCTTGCACACCCTGCACGGTCAGTCAGTGGTTTGGTTGCTCTGGTGTTCCCGTGGTGACTGACACCAGAGTCTTGCACACCCTGCACGGTCAGTCAGTGGTTTGGTTGCTCTGGTGTTCCCGTGGTGACTGACACCAGAGTCTTGCACACCCTGCACAGTCAGTCAGTGGTTTGGCTGCTCTGGTGTTCCTGTGGTGACTGACACCAGAGTCTCGCACACCCTGCACGGTCAGTCAGTGGTTTGGCTGCTCTGGTGTTCCCGTGGTGACTGACACCAGAGTCTCGCACACCCTGCACAGTCAGTCAGTGGTTTGGCTGCTCTGGTGTTCCCGTGGTGACTGACACCAGAGTCTCGCACACCCTGCACAGTCAGTCAGTGGTTTGGTTGCTCTGGTGTTCCTGTGGTGACGTGGTGACTGACACCAGAGTCTCGCACACCCTGCACAGTCAGTCAGTGGTTTGGTTGCTCTGGTGTTCCCGTGGTGACGTGGTGACTGACACCAGAGTCTCGCACACCCTGCACGGTCAGTCAGTGGTTTGGTTGCTCTGGTGTTCCCGTGGTGACTGACACCAGAGTCTTGCACACCCTGCACAGTCAGTCAGTGGTTTGGCTGCTCTGGTGTTCCTGTGGTGACTGACACCAGAGTCTCGCACACCCTGCACGGTCAGTCAGTGGTTTGGCTGCTCTGGTGTTCCCGTGGTGACTGACACCAGAGTCTCGCACACCCTGCACAGTCAGTCAGTGGTTTGGTTGCTCTGGTGTTCCTGTGGTGACGTGGTGACTGACACCAGAGTCTCGCACACCCTGCACGGTCAGTCAGTGGTTTGGCTGCTCTGGTGTTCCCGTGGTGACTGACACCAGAGTCTCGCACACCCTGCACGGTCAGTCAGTGGTTTGGTTGCTCTGGTGTTCCCGTGGTGACGTGGTGACTGACACCAGAGTCTCGCACACCCTGCACGGTCAGTCAGTGGTTTCTTTCTCCCTGCAGACATTGATGAGTGCAGCAGCGGGGAGAACCTCTGCCAGCGTAATGCCGATTGCATCAACATCCCGGGCAGTTACAGGTGCGAATGCTCAACCGGATACAAGCTGTCACCTAGCGGAGCCTGCGTGGGTAAGAGGGGCGCTCTTGACTACCTATAGCAGAGGCAATGCACATGGGCCCAGAGCTGCCAGCAAGCGATGGGCGCTAGGACTCCTCACCCCATCTCCTGTCGCGAAGGGCTCATGCCAGGGGCTGGCGGGAGGGGAACAGGGAGCCCCCCATTGTTCTCATGGGAGACTCGGGTTCTTCTCCAATGTGCTGCCCCTCAGGGGCCCTGAGGTCAGGGGTCAAGGCAGGAATGTGGCTCGGGCACCTCAGAAAGGCGAGTGCATGTGCAGGATGACGGAACATCCCTGCCCCTGTTGCTGGGTGCATAGGGGAGCCCAACGTCCACTGCCCGTCTGCGCCACTGCTTGTCCCGGGCCGCGGAGCAGCAGACACGCCCCTTTCCTAGGCCCGCAGCGTTTCTCAGCACCACATGGACTGTGCGTGAGACCAGCTTGCCGTCTGATTCTTCTGCACGCCCTCAGGTCCACATGCTGACAAACGGCTGTATCTCCTGGGCGCTGCTGGAGCAGATTTGAGGTTGTCTGAGCAAGGGGTTCCCAAGCTACTGCTAACAAAATGTTCCAGCTCTTACTCCAGCCCTGGTCCCCTCCCAACAGGCTCGTCTGGTCGGGGGTGACTACAGGCCTGGCCCTTTGGGGGAGCGTTGTGTTTAAAATGATCCTACCTGAAAGTAGGAATAAGAGATCCTCCGGAAAAGGGCTTTATTCCGGAGGATCGCGCCAGTCTAGACGCTCTTTTCCGGCTTTTCCCCAAGCTGGAAAAAAAGCGGCGGCCATGTTTATTTAAATCCCGCAGGGGGATATTTAAATCCCCCGTGGATTTCCCTATTCTGACTGCCTGCTTTGCATGCCTCTTCCGGAATTAGGGGCCAGTCTGGACATAGCCCTAGCGAGTAGAATAGCAGGAATTGAAAGGCTCTCGAGAGCAGAAGCCTTGGGCCAAAGAGATTGTGGTGCGTGCCCCCCCTTTTCCTGAGCAATGGAACTGCTTGTGCTCAACGGTCTTGCTGAGCTTTGGGATCTGGCCCTGTTCTAAGATCCGGCCACGCCAGCCTAGGGGCCCCAGAACACTCTCCCCTGTCCAAGGGGTCCCTCATGACAAATAGCCACAGAGAACAAGCCCCCGAGAGCTCCCACCTGTCGTCTCCCCCTCCAAAGCACTGGGGTTCCTTGGAAAAGGGGCCAAAGGAAATGTCAGATAATAGGGCGCTATAATGGGGTGGCACTCACTTCCGGCCAGCACCCCCACCCTGTCTAAGTGTGCACCCCTGCACGGCCTAAGCCTTTTCGGCCACTCCGGCAGAGGCACACCCCTGTGCGAATCAGAGCCCCGTCTTGGTGCCCTCTGTTAGCGTCCCTCGTAGTGCGTTGCCCACGCTGGTCGAGAGCAGCGCCTCCAGGTCTTCTCCCTGAGGGTATGTCTACACTACAAAGTTAGTTCGAACTAACGGACGTTAGTTCGAACTAACTTTAATAGGCGCTACACTAGCGCTCCGTTAGTTCGAATTTAATGCGAACTAGCGGAGTGCTTAGTTCGAACTAGGTAAACCTCATTCCACGAGGATTAAGCCTAGTTCGAACTAGCTAGTTCGAATTAAGGGCTGTGTAGCCCCTTAATTCGAACTAGTGGGAGGCTAGCCCTCCCCAGCTTTCCCTGGTGGCCACTCTGGCCAACACCAGGGAAACTCTACTGCCCCCCTCCCGGCCCCGGACCTCTTAAAGGGGCACGGGCTGGCTACGGTGCCCGTGCCAGGTGCAAGCCTGCCAGCACCCAGCCAGCAGACCCTGCACCTGGCACGGATTGAGCCACCCACCCGATGCCCCCCAGCCCTCCCCCTCGTCCCAGGACCAGGCTGGCAGCTCCCGGGAGCTTGCCCGGGACCGCAAGAGGCGGGCACCTGCCTGGGCTAGTGCAGACATCGTGGACCTCGTCCACGATCTCTGCACTAGGCACAGGAAAGTGGCCAGCTTGGGCAGGAGAGCTGCCAGCCTGGCCACCCAGGAGCAGGTGTGCAAGAGAATCAAGGGGGTCCACTGAGACCCCCGACCCTGAGCCCTGAGCTTACAATGGCCGTACTGGGTCAGACCAAAGGTCCATCTAGCCCAGTAGCCTGTCTGCCAACAGTGGCCAACCCTAGGGACCCTGGAGAGGAAGGACCAACGACAGTGACCAAGCCATTTGTCTCGTGCCATCCCTCTCCAGCCTTCCACAAACCTTGGGCAGGGACACCACTCCTACCCCCTGGCTAATACCACTCCATGGACCCAACCTCCATGACTTGATCTCACTTCCCTTTAAACTCTGTTCTAGTTGTAGCCTTCACAGCCTCCTGCAGCAAGGAGTTCCACAGGTTGACTCTTTGCTTTGTGAAGAACTTTCTGTTACTAGTTTGAAGCCTGCTACCCATTCCTTTCCTTTGGTGTCCTCTAGTCCTTCTTTATGGGAACTAATGAAGAACTTTTCTGTATGCACCCTCTCCACCCCACTTCTGCTTTTAGAGACCTCTATCCTGTCCCCCCTCCATCTCCTCTTTTCTAAGCTGAAAAGTCCCAGTCTCTTTAGCCTCTCTTCATATGGGACCTGTTCCTAACCCCTGATCATTTTAGTTGCCCTCCCCTCTCCCAGCCTCTCTCTTCCCCTCTCCCACCTCCTTTTCCTAGTCTCCCCCAGTTTTGTTCAATAAAGACAGATTCCATTTTGGAAGACACGTTATCTTTATTTTGTACATCAAGAAGAGGGGCTAGGGAAGGGTAAGTGGAAGGAGGTGAGGGAGGAATGGGGCACAAGCCCCCGATGGGGAGGACTGGGCTGGCTCTGCGGGCTTCTGGGGGTGGAAGCTCTCCTGCAGCCCCCCAATTGCCCCCTCTCTCCTGATGGCAGCCTGCGGCAAGTGCAGCCGGGCTGATGGCCGAGTGCTGTGATGTGCCCAGTGTGGGTACTCCGGGCACTCCAAGCCAGGACTACTTTGCAAGCGGGGCACCCCTGAGAACTGTCTGTCCGGGGTGGGGATCAGGACCCTTTTAAGCGCAGCCCTCGGCTAGCCTGAGACAGCATCTCCACGCTCTAAGTCCTCCTCTGATGCCCTGCCGGCACTGCTTCCGGCCATCCTTAAGCCCGGTTCAGGGTCCACTTAATGTGGACACGCTAGTTCAAATTTGCTAATTCGAACTAGTTTTTAGTTCTAGATGCGTTAGTTCGAATTATCTTAGTTCGAATTAACTAATTCGAACTAAGTTAGTTCAAATTAGCGCTGTAGTGTAGACGTACCCTGAGACAGCTTCCTCGCTCCTACCTTAGGACTTGGATCTCCGGCCACAATAGCTCCCATGCGGAGCTCTCCATGGTGCTGCTGACTTCACCTTCCCAGGGTTCCAGAGGCACTGAGCTGATGCTGGTTCTGCAGCTTCTTATAGGTCTTCCTGGCCCCGGATTGGCTGGTTTCACTGCAGCCAGTCTAGCTTCCTTGGAAGACTTCTCTATGGTTCCTTTTTTGGGACAGGGTGTGACAAGTCCACAAGCCTCCAGCAGGGGCATCGGGGCCTGGCCCAGCCCTTTGCAGTCACATTTAATTACATGGCTCTCATTTAGACCAGTCATAGCAAACCTGAAATGATAGTGTCTCCCTCTCCTACCACAAACTGCTGTAGAGAACCCAAGCCGTCCACCGGCTATCACGGCCGTTTCAGTGAGACTCTGGCGCGGCAGACAGAATTTTAATAGGCCCTCTTTTGCCTTTTAAAATTGAAGCCCTTTTGCAACATGAACTAAACTGGTGCCAGCCGCCCCTCCCCCCACATGGCTTTACCACAAGAGGTTCCTGGGGGGCCATTTGGACAAGGGGTTCCCCCACATAGCCCCGCGGAGAAGGAGCTGATTTCGAAGTCAGATTGCTCCCGAGCTCCCCTGCCCGGCACCTTTGGGGAAGGTGGGAGAAGCGGGCACCTCGGGGTGAATTGAGCGATTGTGTCGGGGTGTGCTCCGTCCCCATGTTGACTGGTTACCTCTCGCCTCAGGACGGGCCGCAGAGACAACGTTTCTAAACACTGTCAGTGGCTCTTTCTTGGGGCGGCAGGTCCTGGGCCCACAGGGGAGAGGCAGGTCTTGACTTAGCCCTACATGGAGCACAAAATCTAGTCCAAGGAGTGACTGTAGCAGGACCTCTCAAGAACAGGGACCATAATGCACTTAAATGTAACCTCCTTAAGGAGGGAACCTCCCAAAGAAGCCTCCCGCCCCAGTACCACTTACCTTAAAAAAGGGGACTAGCACAAAAAGGAGGACGCTAGCTGAAGAGAAAAGAAAAAGAACAGCCACAGAGTGAAATGGCTGCAGGCCGCATGGAAACAGAACAGAGGCTCAGACTCCCAGAAGGTTTGAGGTGGAGAGGGTATCTGTCCCCACCTTGGCTGGTGTCTCCTCTTCACGGCTTTCTGGGTTCTTCTTGTAGGTCGCAATGAATGCCAGGAAATCCCCAACGTCTGCAGCCACGGGGACTGTGTGGACACCGTGGGCAGCTACATCTGCATCTGCCACAACGGGTTCAAGGCCACAGGAGAGCAGACCATGTGCATGGGTCAGTGCATGCCGTGGACTTAAGCCCTTTCCAAAGGGAAGGAGAGCTCTTTGGGCCCCTGGGTGGGTTTGCAGGGGGAGGACGGGCCATGGCACATCCCAGACAGAGCATCTCCTTGTCCCCTCATGGCACCAGGTGCCATCCCCTGGCCAGCCGCTGGTCTGAACCCCTCTTCCCTTCGCAGATATAGACGAATGCGACCGGCAGCCCTGTGGGAACGGCACCTGCAAGAATACAGTCGGCTCCTACAACTGCCTCTGCTTCCCAGGCTTTGAGCTGACGCACAATAATGACTGCATGGGTGAGAGACTCCGCACAATCACCGCTGTGAGATGGGTGTCACAGCCACTGCTGTTTGGGGGGTGGGTTAGCAGTCGTTCGCAGTTATGACTGTGAGGTTGTGAGGGTCAGTCAGGGTCATGGCTGTACGGATGTGTAGGTTGGCTGGAAATACAGCCACAGCTGAATGGGCATGAGGGTCAAAGGTCACATAGTCATTGCTGTGAGGGTGTAAGGGTCAGGTGGCACATTGTGATGGTTGTGTGAGTATGAGTGTTGGGTGTCACACATAATCACAGCTGTGTAGATTGGGTGTCGTAGGTACAGCTGTGGGAAGGGTGAGCGCCGGTGTCTCACAGTCACAACTGTGGGGGGTGAGGGCCGGGTGTCTTACATTCACAGCTGTAGCATGTGAGAGCTGGGTGTCTCACAGTCACAGCTGTAGGGGGTGAGCACCGGCTGTTTCACAGTCACATCTGTAGGGGGTGAGCGCTGGGTGTCTCACAGTCACAGCCGTAGGAGGTGAGCGCCGGCTGTTTCACAGTCACAGCTGTGGGAAGGGTGAGCGCCTGGTGTCTCACAGTCACCCTGTGGGTTTGTCCGACTGTGCTTCTCTCTCCTGTCCCTGCAGACATTGACGAGTGCTCGTCCCTGGGGGGGCAGGTGTGCCGGAACGGCCAGTGTATAAACAGCATCGGCTCCTTCCAGTGCCTGTGCCAGGAGGGGTACGACCTGAGCCTGGATGGGAAGAACTGTGTGGGTGAGTGCCTGGCAGCGTGTTCCCACCATGCCCGCCTCTGCTGGCCCTTCCCTGCAGCCGCTCCTCCTCCAGGCACGAGACCCTGCTTGGCTCAGCCCTGGCTGTGGGACCAGGGTCCCAGCAGGGGGAGAGCCAGGGCTGGGCTGGGCGGTGCTGACGCGAGCTGCAGACACCTGGCTCCCGGGCAGTGCCCGGCTGAGGTGATCGAGCGGGTCACTGCTGCCCACCTGGTCCAGGAACCAGCGGCGCCAACTTGAAAATATTGAAACCCAGACACTCCCCTGCTCCGCCCCTTCCCTCCCAGGTTCCCCCCAGGCCCCGCCTCTTCCCTCAAGGCCCCATCACTCGCTGCTTTTCCCTTCCCATCCACCCCCCAGCCCGGGTCAGGAGGGACTTGCCTGTGGAGCTGATTCGGGTAGCAGGTGGCCCTAACGGAGCCTCCCTGCCTCCCCTGCCCAGAGTAACCAGGCTCTGCCCAGACCCTGCCAGGCCCCTGGTCCAGTCCCGGCCCTGTGCCTTGCAGCCAGCGCTTTGCTCGAGGTGCGTCGTGCCCCAAGGGGAGCTGGGCTGGCTGCAGAATCCCCTCTTGGGCCTGATCGGAGCCAGGGCCCGGCCCTGCACCCTCAGCCATGGCTCCGCCTCTGCCTGCGCGACCCCCTCCCACCCCGGCACCTGCCCCGTTCCACCCCCCAGTCGTCCTGGCTGCACGTGGGCCTGGCGCCCACACCGGCCAGGGTCCTATTCAGCAGCAGAGACCAGGGCCCAGGAGCCCTCTGGCGGGGCAGGTCGCTTGGGGCAGAGATGAAGGTGGCTCAGGCGGTGCCCTGGGTCCCAAGGCCCAGCTAGTGGAGGTGTTGTTGCCATGGTAGCCAGCAGGCACGGGTGCTGAGCTGTTTGTGGGGCAGCAACATGCGAGGATGACATGTCCCAGCCCCTTCTGTCTGTGCCGGCGGCTCCCAGCCCCAGCCCCGGGCATTCCCACAGCAGCCGGGAGCACGAGGCCCAGGGGAGGAGCTGGGAGCACGGGGCCCAGAGGGGCCCAGGGGAGGAGCCGGGAGCACGAGGCCCAGGGGAGGAGCCGGGAGCACGGGGGTCCAAGGGAGGGCCGGGAGCACGGGGCCCAGAGGGGCCCAGGGGAGGAGCCGGGAGCACGAGGCCCAGGGGAGGAGCCGGGAGCACGGGGGTCCAAGGGAGGGCCGGGAGCACGGGGCCCAGAGGGGCCCAGGGGAGGAGCCGGGAGCACGAGGCCCAGGGGAGGAGCCGGGAGCACGGGGCCCAGGGGAGGAGCCGGGAGCACGGGGCCCAGAGGGGCCCAGGGGAGGAGCCGGGAGCACGAGGCCCCGGGGAGGAGCCAGGAGCACGGGGCCCAGGGGAGGAGCCGGGAGCACGGGGCCCAGGGGAGGAGCCGGGAGCACAGGGGTCCAGGGGAGGAGCCGGGAGCACAGGGGTCCAGGGGAGGAGCCGGGAGCACGGGGTCCAGAGGGGCCATGGGGAGGAGCCAGGAGCACGGGGCCCAGAGGGGCCCAGGGGAGGAGCCGGGAGCACGGGGTCCAGAGGGGCCATGGGGAGGAGCCAGAAGCACGGGGCCCAGAGGGGCCCAGGGGAGGAGCCGGGAGCACGAGGCCCCGGGGAGGAGCCAGGAGCACGGGGCCCAGGGGAGGAGCCGGGAGCACGGGGCCCAGGGGAGGAGCCGGGAGCACAGGGGTCCAGGGGAGGAGCCGGGAGCACGGGGTCCAGAGGGGCCATGGGGAGGAGCCAGGAGCACGGGGCCCAGAGGGGCCCAGGGGAGGAGCCGGGAGCACGGGGTCCAGGGGAGGAGCCGGGAGCACGGGGTCCAGAGGGGCCCAGGGGAGGAGCCAGGAGCACGGGGCCCAGAGGGGCCCAGGGGAGGAGCCGGGAGCACGGGGCCCAGAGGGGCCCAGGGGAGCAGTGGGGCCTTCTCAGGCGCTCCCCCTGCTACTCCTGTGGGGGCCCTGTCCAGGAAGCTTCGCAGGGCACAGCAGCCAGAGTCCAGCCCCTCTTGCGTCCTTGCAGACATCAACGAGTGTGTGAGCCTGCCGGGTACCTGCTTCCCGGGCACGTGTCAGAACCTGGAAGGCTCTTTCCGCTGCATCTGCCCCCCGGGCTACGAAGTGCAGAATGACAACTGCATCGGTAAGGCTGGGTCCTCCATCCTGCCGCCAGCTGGGCCAGGCTCCTACACATGCTCCTCTCCAAAGCAGGAGCAGCCGGCTGGCCAGGGACTGAGGCTTCGCTCCTGTCTTGTCAGTTTCACCCTTGCTAAGGGGATCTTTGTAACTGTGTAATTAACTGCCTAGCCTGTGTGGAGAGAATCAGTCCAGCCTAGCTGCGGGTCATAGGCCCCACACTGTGAACAGCTCATAGACTCATAGACTTTAAGGTCAGAAGGGACCATTATGATCATCGAGTCTGACCCCCTGCACAGTGCAGGCCACAGAATCTCACCCACCCACTGCTAGAATAATCCTCTCACCTATATCTCAGATATTGAAGTCCTTGAAACGATGGTTCAAAGACCCCAAGATGCAGAGAATCCTCCTGCTAGTGACCCGTGCCCCATGCTACATAGGAAGGCAAAAAACCTCCAGGGCCTCTGCCAATCTACCCTGGAGGAAAATTCCTTCCCGACCCCAAATATGGCGATCAGCTAAACCCTGAGCATGTGAGCAAGACTCACCAACCAGACACCCAGAAAAAGTTCTCTATAGCAACTCCTGTCTTCCCACCATTGGCCTATTTACCACTGATAGTGAAAGGTCTATTGATTGCCAAGATCATGTTACCTCATCAAACCATCCCCTTCATAAGCCCATCTAGCTTTATCTTGAAGCCAGATAGGTCTTTTGCCCCCACTGCTTCCCTTGGAAGGCTGTTCCAGAACTTCACTCCTCTGATGGTTAGAAACCTTCATCTAAGTTCTAGTCTAAATTTCCTACTAGCCAGCTTATATCCATTTGTTCTTGTGTCCACATTGGTATTGAGCTTAAATAATTCCTCTCCCCCCCCTGGCATTTATCCCTCTGATAGGGTATGTCTACAGTACCACCCTAGTTCGAACTAGGGTGGTAATGTAGGCAACCGGAGTTGCAAATGAAGCCCGGGATTTGAATTTCCCGGGCTTCATTTGCATAAAGCCGGGCGCCGCCATTTTTAAATGTCCGCTAGTGCGGACTCTGTGCCGCGCGGCTACACGCAGCACGGACTAGGTAGTTTGGACTAGGGTTCCTAGTCCGAACTATCATTACTCGGTGAAACGAGGAGTAACGGTAGTTCGAACTAGGGTGGTAGTGTAGACATACCCTCATATATTTAAAGAGAGCAATCATATCTCCCCTCAGCCTTCTTTTGGTTAAGGTAAACAAGCCAAGCTCCTTGAGTCTCCTTTCCTAAGACAGGTTTTCCATTCCTCAGATCATCCTAGTGGCCCTTCTTTGTGCCTGTTCCAGTTTGAATTCATCCTTCTTAAACATGGGAGACCAGAACTGCACACAGTATTCCAAATGGGGTCTCACCAATGCCTTGTATAACGGCACTAACACCTCCTTATCCCTACTGAAAATACCTCGCCTAATGCATCCCAAGACCGTATTAGCCTTTTTCACAGCCATATCACAAAGGCGGCTCATAGTCATCCTGTGATCAACCAGGACTCCGGGGTCCTTCTCCTCTTCCGTTACTTCTAACTGATGTCCCCCCAGCTTATAACTAAAATTCTTGTTATTAATCCCTAAATGCATAACCATACATTTCTCACTATTAAATTTCATCCTATTGCTATTACTGCAATTTACAAGATCATCCAGATCTTCCTGTATGATATCCCAATCCTTTTCTGAATTTGCCAACTTTGTGTCATCCGCAAACTTTATTAGTACACTCCCACTTTTAGTATCGAGGTCAGTAATAAAAAGATTAAATAATAATGGTCCCAGAACTGATCCCTGAGGAACTCCACTAGTAACCTCTCTCCAGCCTGACAGCTCATCTTTCAGTATGACTCGCTGTAGTCTCCCTTTAACCAGTTCCTTATCCACCTCTCCATTTTCATATTGATCCCCATCTTTTCCAATTTAACCAATAATTCCCCAAGTACTGTATCAAATGCCTTACTAAAGTCGAGGTAGATTAGATCCACTCCATTTCCTTTATCTAAAAAAATTGTTACTTTCTCAAAGAAGGAGATCAGGTTGGTTTGGCACGATCTATCTTTTGTAAAACCATGTTGTAATTTGTCCCAATTGCCATTAACTTCAATGTCCCTAACTACTTTCTCCTTCAAAAATGTTTCCAAGACCTTGCATGCTACAGATGTCAAACTAACAGGCCTGTAGTTTGGCCCGGGTCACTTTTTTTCCCTTTCTTAAAAATCGGAACTATATTAGCAATTCTCCAGTGAAATGCTACAACCCCTGAGTTTAGAGATTTAAAAAATTTTGCAAATGGACTTTCAATTTCATGCGCCAGTTCCTTTAATATTCTTGGATGAAGATTATCTGGGCCCCCTGATTTACTCCCACTAAGATGTTCAAGTTTGGCTTCTACCTCGGATATGGTAATATCTACCTCCTTATCCTCAGTCCCATTTGTTAACTTACCATTATCCCTAAGCTCTTCATTAGCCTCATTCAAGACTGAAGCAAAGTATTTGTTTAGATATTGGGCCATGCCTAGATTATCCTTAACCTCCACTCCATCCTCAGTGATTAGCGGTCCCACTTCCTCTTTTTTTGTTTTCTTCCTATTTATATGGCTATAAAACCTTTTACTATTGGTTTGAATTCCCTTTGCAAGGTCCAACTCTACCTGACTTTTAGCCTCTCTCACTTTGTCCCTACATGCTCTAACCTCAAGAAGGGAGCTTTCTTTGCTGATCCCTCCCATCTTCCACCCCTTATATGCTTTCTGCTTTTTCTTAATCACCTCCCTGAGATTCTTGCTCATGCAGCTTGGTCTAACACACCTGTCTATACATTTTTCCTCTTTCTTGGGATACAGGCTTCTGACAGCTTCTGCAACTTTAACTTAAAACAGCTAGTGGGGATTCCCTGTCAATACAAGCTGCAGGGACCTTGGCTTTGGAGGAGGCTGAGAGCTGTCGCATGCATAGGCACCTAGGGCAGCTCTGGCTTTGCTCACTGCTCTGTTCCCAGCACTGGGCCCCTGGGGCAGTGGGTGCAGCAGGGGAGATGGGCTGTGGGGCCTGACTCAAACTGAGGCGTGGGAGGTGGATGTGACCAGACCAGCATGCTCCCAGTGGAAGCCCCCAGAGACAGGCCTGCCCTCCTGCGGGATGACCCCTTGGCTCAGCAGGGCCCGGGCCCTTCCTTCTTGCCGAGATCCCTGCCTGGTCCGTGTCTAGCCCCTCTGCCCTGCTTCCAGATATCAACGAGTGTGAGGAGGAGCCCAACATCTGCCTCTTCGGCACCTGCACCAACACCCCCGGCAGCTTCCAGTGCATCTGCCCCCCGGGCTTCGTTCTGTCGGACAACGGCCGCAGGTGCTTCGGTGAGTGCCGGGGGAGGAGCTGAGGTGGGAATCCCAGGGCCCCCGCTGCCATCGGCTGCCGATGTGCCGGGAGCAGGAGAGCCCCAGAGAGCACTGACCCCAGAGCACGCCCGATGGGGCATTTGCCCGGCTCTGACCCCTCGGGGGCACATCTCTGCTGGGAGCTGCTCCCCATCCCCAGGCCGGCGTTGCTTGTCTCGCAGGGGCTGCTGCTTGCAGAGGGAGCCACATGTGCGGGGTCAGGGCCCGGCTCTGCTCCCGCTGTTGTCAGCCATCGTCACTTACACGTGTGCCACCTGTCACCGGGAGGTCTCACACCCGCCCTGGACGCCTGTAATTCTCTCCTCCTGCTGCAGACACCCGACAGAGCTTCTGCTTTACCCGCTTCGACAACGGCAAGTGCTCCGTCCCCAAGGCCTTCAACACCACCAAGGCCCGGTGCTGCTGCAGCAAGATGCCTGGAGAGGGCTGGGGGGACCCCTGCGAGCTGTGCCCCCAGGAGGGGAACGGTAGGTGCCCCAGCCCTTTGGGCCCTCAGGAAGTGGGGAGCCACCGTGCAGCCCATGGCAGGGCCCCACGGCAGCGGTTCTCATGCACAGAGCTCTTCTGGGGTGCAGCGCCCCCGGGGTTGGCCTGGTTGTACCGGGCGACGTGCGAGGCCCGAGCGACACCAGTGCAAACTGAAGAGTCGCACAAGGGCGCGTGCACAGGCCCGTGCAGGGGCTCTGGCCCAGCGATTGGTTGGCAGCGCAGGGCGCACAGAGGAAGTCAGCGCTCTCCGTAGCTGGGTATTCCTGGGTCTGCTTTTGCACACAAGGCCTTGTCCCGGGCAGCGGCCCTCGGGGGGCACATGACAGATCGGCCCGGGAAGGCTGAGCCCCGCAGGGCGTCGCAGCGTTCTTGGGTCCCAGCAGAGCGGACGCGTTCTCTGCCAGGTGCCCCGCAGCGGCCGGAGCCGGGTGCTGGGCTCCGCGACAGGCTTTGACCCGTCGCTGCAGCCCCGTGTGGCTCCGGTTCCAGAGGGGAGCAGTTCACTCTCCTGCATGCGTCCAGGCACCAACAAACCCAGCAGAAGGGGGGTGCTGTCCCTTTCCAGCCGGCTCTCCCCCGCACCCCTTCTCCAGCTGACGGGAGCTGCGGCCAGCACCTCTCATTTTCCTCCTGCTCCAGTTGCCTTCCAGGAGCTGTGCCCATACGGCCACGGGGCCATCCCCGGCCCAGGCGATACCCGCGAAGGTGAGCTCCCGCTGCAGGACACAGCATGGCCCCTGCCAGTGGTGGAGAGGGCCAGGGTGGGGTGCTGGGCCAAGGTCTCCGACCAAGCTAGTTTGGACAGTCAGTGCTGAGCTCTGGTGCCGGGTGCCCAGGGTGCTGGTGCATGAAGGAGACAGGTCCTCCAAGCACTGGTGGCTGGGGGGGAAGCTCTTAGAACATTGGCCGCCTGGGAGGACAGGCCTTAAGGTCGCTGGCCGCCTGGGGGGATGGCCCCTAAATCCCTGGCCGCCTGGGGGGGGACGGGCCCTAAGATCACTGGCCACCGGGGGGGACGGGCCCTTAGGTCGCTGGCTGCCTGGGGGGACGGGCCCTAAGATCGCTGGCCGCCTGGGGGGGACGGGCCCTAAATCACTGGCCGCCTGGGGGGGGATGGGCCCTAAGATTGCTGGCCACTGGGGGGGGGGGGGCCCTTAGGTCGCTGGCTGCCTGGGGGGATGGGCCCTAAGATTGCTGGCCGCCTGGGGGGGACGGGCCCTAAATCACTGGCCGCCTGGGGGGGACGGGCCCTAAATCACTGGCCGCCTGGGGGGGACGGGCCCTAAATCACTGGCCGCCTGGGGGGGACGGGCCCTAAGATCGCTGGCCACCGGGGGGGACGGGCCCTAAGGTTGCTGGCCGCCTGGGGGGGACGGGCCCTAAATCACTGGCCGCCTGGGGGGGGACGGGCCCTAAGATCGCTGGCCACCGGGGGGGACGGGCCCTAAGGTTGCTGGCCGCCTGGGGGGGACGGGCCCTAAGATCGCTGGCCACCGGGGGGGACGGGCCCTAAGGTTGCTGGCCGCCTGGGGGGGACGGGCCCTAAATCACTGGCCGCCTGGGGGGGGACGGGCCCTAAGATCGCTGCCCACCGGGGGGGGGGACGGGCCCTAAGGTCGCTGGCCGCCTGGGGGGGACGGGCCCTAAATCACTGGCCGCCTGGGGGGGGACGGGCCCTAAGATCGCTGCCCACCGGGGGGGGGGGGACGGGCCCTAAGGTCGCTGCCCACCGGGGGGGACGGGCCCTAAATCACTGGCCGTCGGGCGAGAACAGGCCTGCCAAGTGCTGGAGCATGGAGGGGCTCGGCGCTGGCTGGCAGAGGGGGCAGGGGAGGGTCTCAGTGCTGGCGGCTCACACCCGCAGGCCTCCCATGGACTGGGGCGGTGCCAGGCTGCCCCCTGTGGTCCTCCCTCCCTTTTCGCTCAGACCCTCCCTGGTGCCAGGGGGGCGGCCCAGCGACTGGCCCGATGGGGGCTGCGAGTGCCCCCCGGTCCCAGGGCAGGGCCCTTCTCAGCCGCTCTCGGTGTCCCCGGCAGACGTGAACGAGTGCGCCGAGAACCTGGGCATCTGCATCAACGGGGCTTGTATCAACACCGACGGCTCCTTCCGCTGCGAGTGCCCCTTCGGCTACCACCTGGACTACACCGGCGTCAACTGCGTGGGTGAGCGTCCGGCCGGGGGGCCGCGGCTCGGGGGGGTGGGCGCCAAGTCAGGCCGGGCTCTGGCTAACGCCGTTCCCGCCCGCCCAGATACCGACGAGTGCTCCATCGGCAACCCCTGTGGCAACGGGACCTGCAGCAACGTGGTGGGAGGCTTCGAGTGCACCTGCAGCGAGGGCTTCGAGCCGGGCCCCATGATGACCTGCGAAGGTAACGGGGGCCCAGGCCTGTCCGGGGGGGCCCCAGAGCCGTCCGCGCAGGAAGGGGGAGTCTGGCATCTGGGCCTCCCATTCCCCTGCCCCCCGGCGGGATGTGGGGAGACCATTGGCCTGTTGGACGCACGAAAACGTCTTTCCTGGAAGGGCAGAGCCCTGAGCCCTCTGCAGGGCCAGGGCCACGTGGGTGGGGTGCCGGGCCACCTGTTCTCGCTGAGCCCTTGGGCAGCCCCGCGGAGCCAGGGTGACGCCCGGGTAGAGGAGCTCTGCCCTCCTGGCCAGCCTGGCAGGGGTTCGGGAGACACGGGCGCCCTTCTGCCAGTGCTCAGCACCTGCCCGCCGCAGCGCGGGGGGGGCCGGGCTGGACCCGGATTCAGGGGGGTCGTCGGGCCGGGGTCCAGCCTCATCGTCCCTGTTTGCCAGACATCAACGAGTGCGCGCAAAACGCCCTGCTCTGCGCCTTCCGCTGCATCAACTCCTTCGGCTCCTACGAGTGCACCTGCCCCTCGGGATACGCCCTGCGGGACGACCGGAGGATGTGCAGAGGTAGGGACGGCCGAGCTCCCGGCCCCGCCCTGCCCAGCGGGGAGCCCCAGCCCCTGAGCCCAGGTAGCGCGGGCTGGGGCCCTCGGCTGAGCTGCACCCGTCTCCTGGAGCAGGCACCTGGGCGCTGAGCGGGGGAGCTGTCTGCACGGCGGAGCCCCCGGCTGCCCCGCCGAGGTGTGGCCGGCTGGAGGCGGAGCCCTGGGAGCCCTGCACTGGCTGAGCCGTGTCCGTGCCATTCGGCCAGGCAGGTGCCCCACCAGGGCCTGCGGGGTTGGGGCCTTGACGTTCCAGGCCCCCCGGCTCCTCTCCACACCCCTGCCCCTCCCCAAGGCTGTGCGCAGTCACAGCTCTTCCCTGTGGCTGGCTGGCAGTCCTGCCCTGTGGTTGCAGCAGGAAACTGGCATGCGATCCCTGGCTCTGCCCCATGGCAGGTCACCAATCTGGGCCTCTGCTTTGCTCCTCGTCACGCTGGGAACAGAGCCCTTCCCAATCCCTGCCAGGAAGTGCCGAGGGGCTCGTTCCCTGAGGGGCTCGTTGGCCGAGGGGCTCGTTCCCTGAGGGGCTCGTTGACCGTGGGGCTCGTTCGCTGAGGGGCTCATTGGCCGAGGGGCTCGTTCCCTGAGGGGCTCGTTGGCCGCGGGGCTCGTTCGCTGAGGGGCTCGTTGGCCGCGGGGCTCGTTCGCTGAGGGGCTCATTGGCCGAGGGGCTCGTTCCCTGAGGAGCTCGTTCGCTGAGGGGCTCGTTTGCTGAGGGGCTCATTGGCCGAGGGGCTCGTTGGCCAAGGGGCTCGTTCGCTGAGGGGCTCGTTGGCCGAGGGGCTTGTTCGCTGAGGGGCTCATTCGCCGCGGGGCTCGTTGGCCACGGTGCTCATTCCCTGAGGGGCTCGTTCCCTAAGGAGCTCGTTCCCTGAGGGGCTCGTTCGCCGCGGGGCTTGTTCACCAAGGAGCTCATTGGCTGTGGGGCTCATTATCCAAGGGGCTCGTTCCCTGAGGGGCTCATTGGCCGCGCGGCTCGTTCGCCACGGGGCTCGTTCCCTACGTGGCTCGTTCGCTGGGGGGCTCGTTCGCTGAGGGGCTCGTTCGCTGGGGGGCTCGTTCTCTGGGGGGCTCGTTCGCTGAGGTGCTCGTTTGCTGAGGGGCTCATTGGCCGAGGGGCTTGTTCCCTACAGGGCTCGTTCCCTGAGGGGCTCGTTCACTGCGGGGCTTGTTCGCCAAGGAGCTCATTGGCTGTGGGGCTCATTGGCCACGCGGCTCGTTCGCCGCGGGGCTCGTTCCCTACGTGGCTCGTTTGCTGGGGGGCTCGTTCGCTGAGGGGCTTGTTGGCCGCAGGGCTCATTCGCTGGGGGGCTCGTTCGCTGGGGGGCTCGTTTTCTGAGGGGCTCGTTG
The DNA here is from genome assembly GCF_049634645.1 of Pelodiscus sinensis. Classification (NCBI taxonomy): domain Eukaryota; kingdom Metazoa; phylum Chordata; order Testudines; family Trionychidae; genus Pelodiscus; species Pelodiscus sinensis. Next base: position 25,600,205 of record NC_134729.1, on the reverse strand, counting down.
GCCGCGGGGATCGTTCCCTACAGGCCTCGTTCGCTGAGGGGCTTGTTGGCCGCGCAGTTTGTTCGCTGGGGGGCTCGTTCTCTGGGGGGCTCTTTGGCCGCGCGGTTTGTTCGCTGGTGGGCTCGTTCTCTGGGGGGCTCGTTCTCTGAGGGGCTTGTTCACTGAGGGGCTCGTTCCCTACAGGGCTTGTTCCCTGAGGGGCTCGTTTTCTGAGGGGCTCGTTGGCCGCGGGGCTCACTCCCCCTGGGCTCATTCTCTGCGGGTTGCTTGCAGATCTGGATGAGTGCACTGAAGGCCTCCATGACTGCGAGTCTCGAGGGATGATGTGCAAGAACCTCATTGGTACCTTCATGTGCATCTGCCCCCCGGGGATGCAGCGCCGGCCGGATGGAGAGGGCTGTACAGGTACACGGCGCTGCAGGGAGAGAGGGGCATTAGCCACAGGGCCAGCTCCGTCCCTGCTCCCCCCGCCTGCCAGCCCTGGCCCCGTGCTCCGGGCCTGGCTCTTCCTATTGCAGCCATGCCCAAAGGCACGCTCGGGGGCTGGGCTGCGCATGGCACCAGCCCGGGGGCAGCCCCGGCCGCGTCCCGTCGTGGCCTTTCTCCAGGCTCTCTGGTCGCCCCGCACTGAGCAGGCTGACGGGGCCGCTCTGAGTTATGCTGAAGCCCACTGGCCAGCGCCGTGCGCCTCGTGCCGACAGAGGGAGCTTGTCGCTGCCCTCCGGGGTGCGGCGGAACAGCCAGGGGGCCAGTTGGCTGCCCAGCCCCTGGGCCCAGAGCAGGAGGTGGGCGATAGAGCTAGGAGCACGGGATTTGGGGATCCCCAGTGTGAAGATGCTGGGCACCCTAGTGCCCTCCTGAGCTTTGGGGGCAGCGGACTTGTTGGGCCCCTGCGCAAGGTGGGAAGGGGCTTGGCCCTGGCAGAAAGAGGTTGGGGCGAGGCTGGGGCCCCCCCGCCCTCAAAGCCTCCTGGGGTGCACCGCACGGTGCTCCAGCGGCAACTGTAGGGCCTGAGGCTCCAGCTGCTGCCTCTTCTGCAGCAGTGGCAGCTGGGTGCCCCCGGCCCTTTCGACGCGTCGGGCCCCAGGGCAACTGCTCCCCTTGCCCCTGCCCTGCTGGGCCTGCTGGGAGGGGTCTGCTGCTTTGGCCGGGTGTGGTGGCAGCTCCACCCTGCTCAGCAGTGGCCGCCGGCTCTCGGGCCCCCAAGTCTCTAGGCGGTCGGCAGCGAGTCTCCGCTTCCCTTCCTCCTAGACGAGAACGAGTGCCGCACCAAGCCGGGCATCTGCCCCAACGGCCGCTGCGTGAACACAGTGGGCAGCTACCGGTGTGACTGCAACGAAGGCTTCCAAGCCAGCACCTCGGGCACCGAATGCATCGGTAATGAACGGCACGGCTGGGAGCGGGGGGGCCTGTCTGGCCCTGGGTTTCGCCCATTGTTACGCCATTGTTCTCCTTGCGTGAAAGTCAACCCCAGATGGAGTTTGTCACATGAGCAACTCACCTGTCCAGGCACGACTCGGTAGGAGCCCTGGCCCCCGGCAGGTCTGAACAGTCACATTTTCATGTGCTCATCAGCTGTGGGCGGCCCCCGTGAGGTGCATTGTCAGTCAAGTGCTGCCGCTCACTCGCCTGCTGCCCTTTCAAATCGGTTGGCCCAGCCTCCTGTTGAGGTCTGTCCATATAAGCACAGAGCCAGTGGTCGTAGCTTCAGATACAAAACTGATACCTGCATATGAACGGCATAACCAGAATTGGTGACTCATCGGCTTCCTAGAGACCTCCCACTTGGCCTGCTTTGCACAAGATTTGTTGAAAACATAGAACAATGGTTGCAACAGTGTTTGATATGGTCACATTAGAGTCCAGTAATGTCACAGGTGTAGGCTGGAATTCGTCCCCTTAGCCTGGGATTCTCTTCTCTCATAGACCCATAGGGAGAGAAGAGACCATGTGGCTCATCTAGTCTAACCCCCTGAAAAAATGCAGGTTTGTTATATTTGAACCATCCAATACTCAATTGTTTACAGCTTCTAAGCTAGTTTCAGGTTTTCAAATTGCTCCTGCCCTTTTCTCTGCTCAGAGTACGTTGCTGTTCGGATGGCTGTGCCAAGGGCTAACTCACTTCACATGTCACTTCCGTGAAAGGTTTTCATCTGTAAACCCAATAATCAGCCTGTCTCTGACATTTTCATGCGCTTCATTCCCCAAATCACAGTTGTCAGCCAATGCATGCAGAGCTCTTGTACAACATTCAGCATCCCTCCTGGTTCTTGAATTCTCTGGTGAAGACATGCTCTTTCGTCAGCCACGAAATCTGCATCGAACGGCCAGAACCATCCATAGTCACCTCCGGGACTGTCTTCAATACAGTCAAGAGATTTAAAGTTACGCTGTAACCTGCTTCGCCGTCCCATTCATTCACGAAAACACCTGTCCAGGCTGTTCCCCACTCTGGCACGATGAATGCAGAAGTGGAGGGCCCGCAAAAGCACCCTGAAACCTGATCTCTGCAGGCTTTGGGACAAAACCTCCCCCCAAAATCCTAATGCTCGGATTGTGGGGAATCTGCTGCCACCATCAAGTGCTTTTGAACCCACAAATGGGTGGACTCTTGAAACCAACCTCAGGGCACCCCAAGCTCTTTTCTCCTAAGAGCTTGAAAAGAAAGAGAAAATCCAAGCTGCAGTCTGTGGTACCTGGCCTCGTCAGAGGCCTGCAGATCCCACAGACAGATTGTCCAGGACACAGAAATGAACCAATACCAGGTTAATTAAAAAAAGAAAAAACTTTTATTATTAAAACAATACCCCAGTTACAAGCCTAGTTGGAGTGGCTAGATGGTATGAGCCACCAATTAATATACTCATGGGGGATCCCCATGGGCTCAGGACTTCGTTGCAAAAGAGAAGAAAACCCATTTCTAACAGCACAGACATCAGATCCAAATCCCCAAATCAGAAAGCAGTGAACCCTGAGGGATTTATCTAGACTTTACCCTACTTGCACATTATGAAGTGTCTTTTCCCTGGAGAGCAACATGTCTTCTTTCTCCCTCAGTATCTAGAGAGCAAACTGCCTCAAGAGACAAAGGAGAGAAAGCCCCCAAATTCCTTGGTCTCCCTTTGAAATCCCTATCTGCATTTCTGTTGGCTGAGCAGATACCTGGCTAGGTACAGGGACATAGTTAACCCCTTAGTCCCCAGGCTGCTGGACAACCCTCGTGGTCATGACAACCCCTGAATATCTCCAGTCTTTATGCAGCTTTGTAACAATTTGAAATCTTCCACCATATTGTCTCCAAGCTGCCCTTTGTGAAGATCGATCAAAGCTGAAGGTCTCCAACGCATTGAAGAGCAGCTCTCAGATCCTCCGACCTGCTTGTTCATGCAGATTGCTCTCCTCTGGCACTAGTTTACTTCTGGCTCCATGTCACGTGCTGCTTCTGCATGGCATGTGGCAGGGCTGCGGCTAGCAAGTCAGGCCTCTGTATCCAAGCCAGACCGACTCCCGGGCTTCCATCTCCACAGCAGGTGGCTCACTGGAAGATCCTGTAATGCGCTCCCTGGGTATGTCTGCGCCGCAGTCCTCCTTCGAGAGGGGAATGCAAATGCAGCTGAGCGAAATTGCACATGAAGCGTGGATTTGAATTTCCCATGCTTCATTTGCATAATCGCATCCAGGCACTTTTTCGAAGTACCCTATTTCGAAAGAAAAACCGCAGTCTAGACGGGGTTATTTTGATAAACCCTTCTTTCAAAATAACCCTTAAACATCATTTTTTAAGGAGGAAGGGTTGTTGCGAAAGCAGGGTTTTTCACAATAACCCCGTCTAGACTGCGTTTTTTCTTTCAAAACGGTATTTCGAAAAAGCGCCCGGATACAATTATGCAAATGAAGCGCGGGAAATTCAAATCCACTCGTCATTTGCCATTTCGCTCAGCTGCAATTGCATTCCCCTCTCGAAGGAGGAACGCGGCGCAGACATACCCAGGGACAGCTGAGCTAGCTTGACTGGTACGGTTCACATGCAGCACCATCTAGTGGCTGAATAGTGTCACACAGCTCGGCGCGCCATGGCATAGACGTTACCACCAGGACTAGCCTCCTGAGGTCAGAGCCGGGGGCCAGACCAGGCGGGTTTGGACTCACGTACCACCCTGCAATGTCCACGCTGTTATTTGTAGCGCACTAGATCGGTCTGAGCCTGTGCAAGTCTGCCTGCCCGCACTGGAAATGCCACCTCCCAGCTGCAGGGGACACACCCCAAGAGGGCACTCCAGGCAGGTGGGCCGAGCGCGCACAAGGAGGGGCTGGAGGCTAGAGTGGACAGCGCTAGCGACGTCCTGCAGAGAACGGTCCCGGCCCAGCTTCCCGAAGGGGCTGCATGGATCTGTCCCTGGGGCGGTGCCACAATGCAAGGCTGGCCTGCATCCTCCAAGCCACAGAGCAGGCGTGGACCTAACACGGGGCAGACGGCAGTGGGCCCTGAACACCGACTGCTCCGCAGCACTTCCAGGTGTCCTCCCCCACCGCTGCCGCTGGTCCCTTGTCTTGGCCAGCGCTGGCACCTCACTGCCCACCTCTCTTTCCTTGCCCAGACACCCGCCAGGGATTCTGTTTCACTGAAGTGCTGCAGACCATGTGCCAGATGTCCTCCACCAACCGCAACCCCGTCACCAAGTCGGAGTGCTGCTGCAACGGCGCCCGCGGCTGGGGCACGCAGTGTGAGCTCTGCCCGCTCCCGGGAACCACTCAGCACAAAAAGATGTGTCCCCACGGGCCCGGGTACACCACCGACGGGCGAGGTGCGTGCCAGGCGCCTCCCGATGGGGCCAGGCGGGTGTAAGAGACATGCTCTGGGGAAAAGGCTGGGAATGGCCGCAAAGGTGGCCCTGTGCCCGGCAAAGCATCCGCTAGCCCTTGGTGTCCAGGTTGGCATGGGCAGGCCCTGGCAGGGGCACGCCCGTGCAGCAGCTGCTCCCCCAGGGTCCCAAATGGCCCTGAAGGGGATGGGGGAGTCAGGTCGTGGGTTCAGGCTGCTCGGTCAGGCACTGGGGGGCAGGGTTGATCCCCTAGAAGCACCCCAGAGCTTGCCCTGGAGTGCTGCAGGGCCCACCCCCATGGGAAGGCAGAGGCAGGTGCACTGGAGCACGGCGCTGACTAGGGATGTGAAGGACTAGCCGACTGGCAAATGCTTCTCAGATAGTCGAGACGATACTCGACTAGTCGCTTCCCCGCTCTGCTGCCTCTGTCGGATACTTAGAGGGGGCACTTCAAAGTGCAGCGCCCAGCTGACCCTGGGCTTCGGCGCTTTCCCCTTGGATCAGTTACCCAATACCCAACGTCCGTAGCGTTGACATGTCCCCCCACCCCAGACATCGACGAGTGCAAAGTGCTGCCCAGCCTCTGCCAAAACGGACAGTGCGTCAACAGCATCGGCTCCTTCCGCTGCCACTGCAAGCCAGGCTACAGCGCCGACCTCACGGGCACCGCCTGCCTGGGTGAGTTCACCGGCCACGGGCCAGCCCCTCCGGGCCTTCCCCGGGCCACACCGGCCACGTCCCTGTCTGGGTCACACACACTTGTCCTGTCGTTTCCCGGACACACGCTGCTTTTGCCTTGTTTATCGCAAGCAGGAAGTGTTGCCAGATTCCAGCCCCTGTGCAGCCCGGCCCAGCCTCGCCCTTAGCTCTGAATGTGACACGTACGGCTGGGGTGTCCCCAGCAGCCATGCACTCAGATCTGGGGGCAGCTACCCGCCAGCCCTGTGGTCTGTCCTGGGAAGCCGCTCCCCAAAGGCCAGACTTGCAGTGGGAGGCGGATGCAGGTCCCAGGTTGATGTGTAAGGGCTTCTTTGTCCTCCTACTGCCTGTCACATCAGCTGCCATGTCCAGATGGTGCCCACGGGCAGCCCCAGATGCGGTGGGTCCAGGCCCCACGGCTGGGATTCGCATCTCCCAGACCCTGATGGACAGGTGCCCCTGGATCCACTCGCCAAGGGCTGGTTGCTCTTGGGATGAGAGTGGGCAAATCCCCCGATCACTGGGGTTGCCCCAGCCCCGTCGGCCTCCCGACTGGCAGCCCCAGTGTGGCAGGAGCCTGCCCAGCCTAGCCACGCCCTGGGAGGGCACGGGGGGCTCACGGGGGCGCTGCGTGGCACCTGCATAGTCCAGGCTCCCACAGCCCAGGGAGCCGCTGGGCGCGGGGGCATGAACTTCAGTGGGCACTCCGCTGCAGGGTCCCCCACCGCTCGCAGCCCCGCAAGGTGCCAGGTGAGGAGTCTCTGTCGCCCGCTGCCCACCTCTCAGTGGCTGGGCCCGTCCCAGACCCAGCCTGCGCGTCAGGTTCTCCCTCCCCCCGCCGGCCAGGCGCCGGCTGCCAGCCTGACTTCCCGGCACAGCGAGTCCTCATGTTTCGGCTCAGCCTGCCACCCCCCTTTCTGCTCATTCTAGACCTGGACGAGTGCAGCCAGTCGCCTAAGCCCTGCAACTTCATCTGCAAGAACACGGAGGGCAGCTACCAGTGCTCCTGCCCCCGGGGGTACGTCCTGCAGGAGGACGGCAAGACCTGCAAAGGTACCGGCCCCAACAGGGGAGGGCAGCAGCTGCGCAGCCGTGGCCGGGTCCCTGGCCCCTAATCCCTGCTGACACGCAGCGTCCGGCCCAGGCTGCCCCTAACGCAGGCAGTCAGCGTCCTGGCCCCAGGCAGTCAAGGGGAACGGAGCCACTGGCTTGGCCGGGTCAGGGCTCCAGCCACCCCTGGCCCCTCCGCGGTGTTCGGGAAGGGCAGCCCTCGGCTGGGCAGCGAATGGAGCCAGCGGCACTGACTGTGCTTCTGCCAGTGGGGCAGGGCACAGGTGCTGGGCAGGGCCAAGCGTGGGGCAGGCTGCCCCGGGTGCTCCTGTGCCTGCCCTGGGGGGGCAGCGCTGGACAGGCCTGGCCCAGGCCGCTCGGGGGGTCCTGTACCAGGTGTGCTGCGGTGTACACGGCCGCCGGAGTGGGCGGGGCCAACCACCGGCCCGGGCCTTGTGTTTGCTGCCCTAGACTTGGACGAATGCTCCACCAAGCAGCACAACTGCCAGTTCCTGTGTGTGAACGTCATCGGCGGGTTCAACTGCAAATGCCCCCCCGGCTTCACCCAGCACCACCACTCCTGCATCGGTGAGTAACCGCCCCTCCCGGCTGCAGGCGCTGGCCCGCCCGCGAGGGGGGGGCCCTGGGAGCTGGGGGGGCACGGAACGAGAACCTCACCCGAGGCCTGGCTGTGGGCAGCAAACTCGGTTCGAGTGACCACGAGCTGATTCGGCGGGAGTAGATCTGCAGCGAGGGGCCTTGATTTCCAAAGAGGAACAGAGAAACCTGACTTAGAGGTGTGGACTGGCCCCCAGACGGGGGGCACCTTGGAATTACAGGAGCCAGTTGCAGGGAGCCTGTGTCCCAGGCCAGGGCAAATGGGGAGGCTGGCAGAGGCAGCTGGCAGATCAAGCAGGCGCTGAGCAAGCAGGAAGCCTGCAAGGAATGGGCAGGGAAGCGCCGGCTCCTTGGAGTCTGGAAGAGCAGGGAGACTGCCAGGCCGGCGCCTGCAAAGGGAATTAAGCGGCCCAGGGTTCAAGAGGAATGAGGAAAAGGTGGGTCCGCCAAGCCCGCCGCGCTGGGCGGGGTGAGGCCCTGGGGGAGTTTCAGGGCGGCTAATGGCCGTGAGGACGTGGAAGTCGCAATTGCCACATCCGAGGTGGGAGTCCTGCTCAGGCAGTTTCGTGGAACCAGACGGGGGGCCCAGGAAACCTCCATGCAAGACCTGCCTCCCGAAATGGCCGCCCAGGCGCGAGGGTTTACTGAATCTCTAAGCATGGCGCTCGTCCTCCCTGGCTGGGGAGTGGCTGGCCCCTTCCCGTGTAGAGAGGGAACTGGTGATCCAGGAGCCTGCAGGCCTCTCTCGCCTGGGCTGAGCGCCACATGGGACAGGGCTCCGAGAGAGAGTGCAGGACGTGGCAGGACCCAGCAGTGGAAGGGGAGCTCTGGGGCTGGGGGGAGGTTACTAGTGGAATTCCTGGCGGATTGGCCTTGGGACCAATCCCGTGTCACATGTTCCTTGACGACCTGGGCACAGAAAGTGGGGCTGAGCTGTGCAGGGACGCCCTGAGGGTGGTGAGGTGGGGGGCTGTAGTACGAGTCCTAGGCGTGGGATGGAGCGTGACAGTGCCGAGTGCAGGGCCGTGCACGTGGGGACTAGCCAGGGAGCTTTGCTGCAGGCTGGGGAGGAAGGGAGAGAGGAGCAGAGCGGCCAGGGCGGGGCGTGCGGTCACTGGAGGGCTGTGGAACAGGCGGATGCAGGAGGCAGGGAAGGAGCGGTCCCGTGGGCGAGGTGCTGCTGAGAGCCCTTCCGGCGCCCTGCCTCCGCGGTGCAGACGGGGATCCCGGTGGGCTGCCAGGGCGGTCCGGGGGATGGAGAAGCTGCCTGCGTGGGCGGACTCGGGTGCAGACAGCGCCTGGGGGAGAGCCGGTCCTGCTCTGTGAGCGCCTGGGGGATCGCGATCGGCTCTCGGCGTCGCGCCAGTGGGGCCCTGCAGCTAACGGCTCTGAACTGGCCACCGGCAAGTGGGGCCGTGACACTGGCAGGTTTCTAGCCAGCGAGGGAGGGGTCTTCTGGCGCGAGGGCCGAGCTGCTCCCAGACCCTGCTGAGCCTGGCGGGGAAGGCGGCTGCCGGCCACACGCTGCACTTGTCCCCTACAGACACCAACGAGTGCACGGCCCAGCCCGCGCTGTGCGGGGCCAAAGGGCAGTGTCTGAACACGCCGGGCAGCTACAACTGCGAGTGCCAGAAAGGCTTCTCCCTGGACAGCTCCGGCAGCAACTGCGAAGGTAGGAGCCTGTCCCCGAGGGTGCCAGGGGCGGGGTTAGCACTGCCGGGGCGGGGGCTTGAGGGCTGGGACGCTCGTCCGCGTGTAGCACCCGCTGCTGCCCCGCCTCTCCCGCACCGACGCTGCGTGGCTGCCCCAGTGCCCGGCACGCTGCTGGCCGAGCAGGGTACGAGCCCTCCATGCTCCGGACACACAGCCCGCCTGCGGGGGGACAGCATGCCCAGAGGGAGCGCAGCAGCGGCTCCGGTGCCAGGACATGTCTGGCGGGCGCTCTGTGCACTGCTGGACTGCGGGCGCTGACGGGCGCTCTGTGACCGGTCGTTGCCGGGGGCGGCTGACGGGCGCTCTGTGACCGGTCGTTGCCGGGGGCGGCTGACGGGCGCTCTGTGACCGGGTGTTGCCGGGGGCGGCTGACGGGCGCTCTGTGACCAGGCGTTGCCGGGGGCGGCTGACGGGCGCTCTGTGACCAGGTGTTGCCGGGGGCGGCTGACGGGCGCTCTGTGACCGGGCGTTGCCAGGGGCGGCTGACGGGCGCTCTGTGACCGGGCGTTGCCGGGGGCGGCTGACAGCCGCTCTGTGAACAGGGGTTGCTGGGGGCGGCTGACGGGCGCTCTGTGAACGGGGGTTGCCGGGGGTGGCTGACGGGCGCTCTGTGACTGGGCGTTGCCGGGGGTGGCTGATGAGCGCTCTGCTGTGTTCCCGCCAGATGTGGACGAGTGTGACGGGAACCATCGCTGCCAGCACGGCTGCCAGAACGCGCTGGGAGGCTACCGCTGCGGCTGTCCACAGGGCTACGTGCAGCATTACCAGTGGAACCAATGTGTGGGTGAGTGTGGCGGGCGCATAGGGGCTCCCTCACGCGCTGGGCAGAGCCGCTGATTCCTTGCTCCACCTCTGGCCGGTCGGTGACATCCTGGGGTCGTTGTTCCCGGGGACCATGGGGTGGCAGGGAGCTGGGCTGGCCCCTAGGCTGCCCCCAGGGACGGAGAGACAGGCAGGTGCCAGGCCAGGGTCTGCCAGCCCAGCCCCTGAGCGTCTCTGCAACTACCCAGCCCCTGCTGCTCCCACCGCAGACACCAGCAGAGGGTCCTGCTGCTCCAGCGCCCCCTCGTCCCGCTGCCTGACGAGCTGCCAGGGCCCAGCAGCAGCACCCTCCCCCCTCGGCCCGGGAGCCTGAGCCCTGCCTGTCCGCTTGCAGATGAGAACGAGTGCTCCAGCCCCTCGGCCTGCGGCTCCGCCTCCTGCTACAACACCCTGGGCAGCTTCAAGTGCGTCTGCCCCTCCGGCTTCGACTTCGACCAGGCTTTCGGCGGGTGCCAGGACGTGGACGAGTGCTCGGCCGGCGGCAGCCCCTGCAGCTACGGCTGCTCCAACACCGATGGGGGCTACCTGTGCGCCTGCCCTGGTGGCTACTTCCGAGCCGGACAAGGGTGAGCGGGCGCGGCTGCTCCGGGCCCTCGTGAGCTCCCTGCCAGGGCCGCTGGGCGCCGCGTGCGAATCCCCCTGTCCCTCCTGTCCCCAGGCACTGTGTCTCTGGGCTCGGCTTCGGCAAAGGCTCCTATCTGCCCGCCCCCCCAGCGGAGGACGAGGAGAACCTGCTCTCCCCCGAGGCCTGCTACGAGTGCAAGATAAACGGCTACCCCAAGCGGGGCCGGCAGCGCCGCAGCGTCAACGGGACGGAGGGGCACCAGGTACCGCGCCGCCAGGCCCACGTGCTGTCCGGGAGAGAGCCGTGCAGCCCCCGGCACAGAGACGGGCCCCGGGCCCCGCCCCCGGCCCGGTGACGAGGCGCCTCAGTAAATTCGGCACCCGGGAGGCTGAGTGCCGGGTGCTGAGTCCCCACGGGCCAAACCCCCTGTCCCCTCATAGTCCTGGGAGACAGGGCCTGGATCCCCGTCACGGACACGCTGTCCCAGGGCTGTGCAAACCCTCTTGCCCTCTGCTGAGCCCCTCCCACGGGCTCCTGGGCCACATGTCTCTCAGGTCCTTCCTCCTCAACCCCGGGGGCAGCCCAGGCCCGAGCGGTTCTCCGCCCTGGTTATTGGCTCCGGGCGTGGTCTCTGTCCGGCGTGGGGCCGAGGAGTCACCAGGGGGCTCCCAGCATGGCAGGCGCGTGTCCCCTGAGTCCCGGGGTGCTGCCGAGGTGGTGCACAGCGCACCAGGAGTGCTGGCCTGGTCCGGCAGAGCAAGACAACAAGCAGTCTGAGGGGCGTTTGGGCGAGAGAAGCAGCCGGCCTGGTACCTCCAGCTCCAGAGCCGAGTTGCCGAGCTGCCATGGGTGCCCTGTGCAGGCTCCCCTCTCACACCCAGGCCTTTCAGGGCCTGCCCCGATCCGTTCCCCACGGTGCCCCCCTTCTCCTCCCCAGGAGCCTCCTCCCAGCGTGAGTCTGGCCAGCCTGGACCTCGATGCCCCCCTGCCCATGCGCCTGAACCTCTCGGGCCTGGCCCCCAAGGAGCACATCCTGGAGCTGCTGCCGGCCGTGGCGCCGCTGGAGAACCACGTGCGCTACGTGATCGCTCACGGCAACGAGGACGGCTACTTCCGCATCCACCAGGCCGAGGGACTCAGCTACCTGCACCTCGCCCGCAAGAAGGTGGCGCCGGGCACCTACCTGCTGGAGATCGCGAGCCTGCCCCTGTACCGCAAGAGGGACCTGCAGACACTGGAGGCCAAGAATGACCTGGACTACTTGGCAGGGCAGCTTGGCCAGGCGCTCAGGATGAGGGTTCAGCTCCAGCTGTTCTAGCCGCCCTGAGAGCCCGCCAGCCCGCCACAGCACAGTTCTTAGCAGCGCCACCCACACCTGGAACAAACCCCTTGGCTCGCGCCGCACCCCCGGGCCAGCACCTGGCCGGCCACGCTGTCTGCGGGAATGTGCCCCGGGCAGCCCGTGTGCGCGCCCCGCGCAACGCCCCAAAGGAGCTTGGGAAATCTCGCGCCGTCGGGGGCCGGGTCTCCCTCCGCGCTCTCCTCCCCCGCAGTGGGGGCCCTGCCCTTCTCCACTGCCTGTCTGAGCGGACTCGAGGGCCCTCTCCCTGTCTCCGTGGCCAAGAGCCACTCGCAGGGGCTGGGTGGCGGTTGGGGACAGAGCTCAGACGGGACGCCTCGCGCCGCTGCTCTATTGCTGCCGTTTCCCCTTTGCCTCTGCCTTGTCCTCATGGTGCTATTGAAACTGGTCCTTGGCCGTCCCCCTGCTCCCGTTCCTCTCACACTGGGCTCCAGCCGGCCCTCGCATGGCAGCCAAAGGGTTAACGTGGCCCCTCTGGGAGGGAAGGGCGAGTTGGAAGGGCTGACGCCTGCCCCCCACTTTGCAAGCTGCCCGGGCTGCCGGCTCCATGTGCAGTACTCGCCGCACTGCCGGCCCGGCCCGCCTCTCGGCTTGTAGGTTGTCCCTGGACCCCAGCGAGTGCTGAGCGGCGCTGGGGGGGGCATCGCTTGAGTACGCCTGAACAGTCACCACGAGCTGCAGTGTCTCAGCTCAGCACAGCTGGCTGGCCTTTCCCTCCAGCTAGGACTGGGGTTAGCTGGCTGGGGGACTGCAGGCCTACGGGGGAGAGGGCCCCACATGCCCACAATGGCTCCCGGTTGGAGCTTCCAGTGTGGAGGCGTCTGGTTGGAGTTGCCCATAGGGCCTTTGGCTGTCCACCCGCGTCAGGGGCTCCTTGCAAAGACGGGCTGCGCGCCGCGTCCGCTCTGGTCACTGCGGGCGTCAGAAACGCCCCCTGCTCAAAGGCAAGGCACTAAACCCGTCTGCGAATGGGATTGGCCTCCCTGCGGCCGCCAGTGGCCCAAGCAGACAGGTGGGGACTGGCCACCCTGGCTTCCTGCCCTCAGGGCGACTTCTCGTACGCAGCTTTCTGCAGGGCCCGGTTCCAGCACTGCGTGAAAGTCCCTTTTCCCCTTTCCCGGGTGTTTTGTTCTCCAGCGACACGGCACCAGCCAAGGGAAAGGAAGGTGCTAATCCCCTCCTGGCAACACACAACTACCTGGCCACCGGCCGAGCCTCAGCTCCAAGGTGCTCTCAGCTGGTGCTGACACAGATTGCGCTGTATCCCCCCTCTCCTGTGCCTGTGCAGCCCTCGCGGAGGTGGGGAGCGCAGCGTCCGGGCGGGGGCAGGGGGCGCCTTTCCTTTCTGTCTTTTCCTGGGAAGCTGCTGCCACCTGGCGTGCCGGGAGCGGGCGTGTGCACTGGACTTCGGCTGATCTCAAACTTGAAAACTCTTTTGCATAATGCAGCGGCAAACGCCACAAGCTGGATTCTGCAAGAGGACCAGACCTCATGGCACGGCAGGTGGCCTCTTTCTGTTTTGTTTTGTCTTTTTAACCAAAAGGTGCTTTTAAGAAGTGAATAACTGAGCAGAGGTGGGGGCTTATGTGTGTGTTGAGCCAAAGGAGAAAGCAGAAGGTTTTTATTCATTCCAGTCTAGTGTGGTGATTTGTGTCCTTTGACATTTCTTGCTAGTTGGTTTTCGGCTGGGCCCCGCAGCGCCAGCGTCTCCTTGTGGATTCCTTTTTGTATCAGAAGCAACAGCAACAATAAAATTATTTTGGGTTACATGGTTCTGCCGCTCGCTCGTTTGTAGCCGGAGGCCAGGGCAATGACACCTGCAGCAGCTGCCTAAGCAAGGCCTGTCTGGCTGTAGGCAGAAACTCCCCAAAGGCACTGCTGTGGGCTGCCAGGCAGACCCTTCCCGGGTGCAGCAGAAGGGTGCGTGGGTCAAGGAAAAGAGCCGACCCCACCCGAGTAACAGGGCCAGCACCCGCCCCCTCTGCAGAAACAGCCCCACTGGCTGGGACCATGGCAGCCTCGCTCGCGGCTTCTTGCATATGAATTAGTCCTGAAAATAATCCGCGTACTAGCATTAAGCAAGAGGGGGCAGTGTAGACAGCTCCTTCTGGCACAAGAGCCTCTTCTGCAAAAATGGCGGCTCATTAGGTATGCAAATGAGGCTCGGCGATATTCCACGCTTAGCCTCATTTGCATATTTCTCGTGCAAGAAGCCGCGAGTGTGGACGTAGCCAGACTGTTCCCTGCGCTACCAGCTGTCATGTGTTCTCAGGCTAGTTTGATGTTCCCATGACAGGCTGAATCAACACCACTGACCCACCTCACACACGCCCACACACTGGACGCCATGAGACCGTTGCCAGGGAAAAGGCAATGCGTCACTGTGACATAGTGGGGGTACTTGCTGGGCTGTGGTGACCCCTGCTGTCTGGAGCAAGACCCAGCAGGGAAAACCTCACTATGCAGAGGTGATGCCAAACTTGTTGAACCAGACACCCCCCATGGAGAGGAACAAAGGAAGGTGGATGCTGCCCTGGCTGGGGGGCAGGGCTGGAAGAGAGTTAGTGAGTTGTTGGCTGGAAGCATGGAGGAGAGCCTAGGGAAAGGGGCTGGAGTTTAGGGGCCCAGTCTCCCCCATCTCAAGGGGGCCTGAGGCATCCTAGCCCAGCTCTGTGACCAGATTACATCTGTGCTGTGCTGTAACCTGGAGAGGCAATAAACAACCTCTATTCCACCGGCTGGTGCAGTCTGTTTGTGCCATTTCAGGGTGCAGGAGACGGGGGACCCCCAACGCACCGTCACAGTCACCTCTATTGCAACACAACACGAAAAGCAACACGTGCGTCCACACACACACGCCGATCCTGCAGATGGGCCTGGCTCAAGTCAGTCTAGTGGCCAGTTAAACGGAACATGACTGAGGCGTTGGGCTCTGTGGGTTGTGAGCCGATGCTCCGGCGCTTTGCAGATTCTGCCCACCCCTGAATCTTTGCACTTAGAAGTCCCCATTTGAGGCTATGGCGTTTGCAACTTCACACCACACTCCTTGCCCCTTAAATGGGGCCAATTGCGCAGGTTTCCCGTTATCCTTGATGCGATTGTCAGGCTTCCCATGGTTATCTCGTGTGTGTTGTCTCGCCTTTGGGGGTTCCAGCCTGTCTCCGTGGTTTGTCAACTCTGCTACTTCATTGAGCGTCACACAACATGGATGCTTTCTGATTGTCTCCAGCAAGGGCAGAGGTTGTCACATCGCCAGCAAGCGCTGAGCAGCGGTTCCCACGTCTTCGGGCCTATCGGCACAGTCATGACGGCTTCGCGCCTACCCTGAGCTGTGCACACATCCTGCACTGACACCCCACGATTTCCCAGAGAATTTCCGATAGGATTCTATTTTGGAACGGGTTGCTAAGGAAATAACAAAAGAACGTCACACAGCTCCGTTTGCAATGCAGACAAGAAGCAAGATTTAATTTACAAGGTTAAAAAGACTTGAGCTGGGGGGAGGCCAGGTGGAAGGAAGCCCCCCCAATTATGGCGGTGGGGCTGAGCTTGGGGAAGTTAGGAGGCATGGAGGAGATCAACCATGAGGAGTACACAGGGGCGAGGTGTCTGAGGGACGGACGAGAGGGGCTGTCAGGGGGAGGGCAGGGGGGTTTCTGGGGGAGGGGCAGCCATTAGGCAAGCGAGAATGAAGTGAGTCTAAGTGCGGAAGGAGCTCGAGGCTGGCAGTATCTGAGGGATGAGGCTCAGGGTGTTTCAGGGGGAGGGGAGGGGTATCCTGGGGTTGGGCAGGAGGGAGGGGGAGATGGGGGTGTCTGAGCGGCAGGGGAGGGCTGGAGGTGTCTGCTGAGCTGGACAGGGAGGGGTCTGTGTTAGGGATGGTGTCAAGTCCTGGCTGATCCTCTGGCGCAGCGCGAGGTGCCTGAATGTCCCCAGGTCGGGCTGAGTGACCCTGCTCGGTTCGGGCTCGGCGGGGAGAGAGGTGACCAAGTGGGGACGCTAGTCACCTTGTTCGTGCGTCGTGCTGCATGTGCCTCCCACTGCGCTGCTCTGGTGTAACGCCCTGTGCCTCGGTTTCCCTGGGCACTGCACTGCCCAGCGGGGGATGGGAGTTTGGGGTGTGACGCTCCCTGCAGGGGCGGCTGCCCCACCTTGGCACATTCACGGCGATGGCCCAGGATCTCCAGGAGGCAGTGTGTTCCAAACGTGCAGAGAAAGGTGAGGCCTCGTCTCTCTCCCCCAAAGCCTCACTGCTGCCTAGTTTCATTCTCCCTGCCCGGTTGCTTGCCACCGTTGGTGTGTCACGCAGGCAGCGCCCTGTGCGAACTAGTGTATTCACTGTGGGGGATGCACGTCACACGCCTAGTCGTGAGTTCGTTGAAGGCCGCCTCCTGCCCCTTTACACCACCTCAGAGGGCTTGTTCTGGGGAGCGGCTGATCCCTCGTGTGTGTTTATAACACCAGAAGGGACCACGGTGAACCACTGTCCCTTTAACCTTTTCCACCCACGTGGATTTTCTCCGCCCATGTGTGGAACCGTTAGTCTGACCTCCTGCAAACTAGCCATTGGAGCCATCGCCGGGGCGTGGGGCGCTTTGCACTACTGGTGATGCTCAAGATTGGCTGGTTCTTCAAAGCCTGCTCTCGGAATGGTTTGGGGCAGGGCTCTGCTCTGTGCTCTGCCAGGGTCAGACTAGATGGTCACTGCTGGCCCGTCTGCCTTGTAATCTAGCGCTCACAGGAGACGGGCCCAAGGTCGCTGTGCGGTCACCAATACACAAGGAGAATGCGCTGCGGAGGAACACTGGCTTATTACTTGAAATGCAAGTTTCTGTTCAGGCCAACACACTCCCAGGGCAGTATTTCTTCAATCAGGCTCACAAACGATCGATCGCTTGAGGTTCTTAACCAACAGTTTATTTAATTCACCCAGAAACACAAAAGTTTACAATCAACAATTCATCAACCAAGGACAGAGACGACCGATGTTCTTAGGTGTTTACTGAACATGTAAATACAGTCTTGCAAGCAGTTGTCATAGACTAGGGTTGAGGCTCAGCAGTTATACCAAGGAACAATGCAAATCACCAAGATTTCTCATTCCATTCTTATACTCATTAACCGTGAATTCTGTGGCGTTTCGAATACATTCCGTACACGCCTAGTGCCTCTCGAGGAGTAAGGATGCACTTGTTTTAAAGGCACCTTGAAGAATGTGGTCCCTGCTATTTGGATGGTTTGGTATGAAAGGGGCACATTTAAAATATCAACAGGAATTGCTTAAAGAGCCAGTTCTCCTCACTCTTACTGCAGTCTGCTTGGGCCTAGGGGCGTGGTTAGGGTGCAGACTCAGGGTGCATCTACGCAGCACAGAGCTAAGATGCAGTTTGAGCTTGCGTATCTTCTTTTGATCTTATTCCAAATAGCTCAGTTTGTGATTTGGCCCCATCTACACAGCTTGAAATGATCGGCTTTTCCGAACTGTCCTTTGCTCCTCGTGGCAGGAGGGACATCAGAAGAGCGAGCCTGGTCTATTCGAATGGGCCCGCTGTTAGAACGCAGAATAGCTATTTCGGGCTACCCCCGGCCTCCTGCCACAGCGCTGCAGTGTAGACATAGCCTCAGAGAGCGAGCGCTAACCCGCAGGTATTGGTGTTAAGGAATAGAGGCGGAAAGACAAACTTTGAAAAGTTCCCTTGTCCCTTAGCCCTTTGACCCCCAGACGGGGGATCCTTGCCGCATGGCTTGCTCGTCAGTCACACTGCTGGGTTCTGCACCTGATTTATGGACTTGGTCACCTCTGCTTTAGCCCCATGGCCCTGGAGGAGGCGTGTCACCCCACAGGGAGGCACCTCCAACTTGGAAAACTCTTCCCAGTCCCATGAGCCCAAAAAGCAGGCTGGCTGCTGCGTTCAGCAAGGGCTGAGGTCTCCCATGGAGTCAGCAACAGGCGGCACCTGCTCTCAGGGCTAGCTAGGCAGTGTCTAGTGAATGCCTTCTACATTGCTCTCCACTGCCAGCCATGGCTCTTCCTTCCATCAGTGTCCAGTAGTTGGTGACGGCCTATAACAAATGTCTCCAATGCGCGTTTTAGGCCTGGCGGGTGTTTTTAGATTTGATCAATTTTATGGATTATATTTCAGGAGTAACCCTGACTTTGAATTGGGCCCCAGCCCATCCCCCCTTTAAGCAATTTCTCTTAATATTCCAAAGTGATACCTTGGTTCAGAGCTTGTACCGTTCAATATTTGACGAGCCAACTGGCCCCACGTAGTCGGATGCAGTACAGCGATCGCTTCTCATGCCGTACGCTTCGCTAGTGCAACAATCACTCACAAAGACAACAAACAAAATCCTTTCTAGTGTTCTACACCTGGAGGGCACAGGCTATCTGCTGGTCAATTCTATCTAACGCGGCACATCCTTTGGGGCTTTTCCCAGGACGAGACATTGCGCTGAAGGAGCCAGACGGAGCATTCACATGTAAAGATGAAGATCTGTGTCATAAGGCAAACGACTGTTGAGTTGGGGAGGGGAAGCAGTTTGGATTTCCTGGGGAAAGTTGACGTGTTCCCCACTGGACCGTCGGGTTTCACACGTTATTTCTCGTTGCTTTAGCTCCTTCCATCCCCCCGGTCCTTGATTGGCACCGAGGAAGTGTTCCGGGCTGACACCGGCTTTCCCAGTGCCTGGGATTCACCAGCTCACGCCAGCTGGGATTACAAGAAGGCACCTGAGGCCTCAAGGGAAGGGCAACCTGGTGAGTCAGCAAAGGGCAGGTGAGAGCTACCTGGGCGTGAGGCAGGCTGCCAGGGCCCAGGGGGCTGGAGAGGTGCCCGGGAAGAGAGCAGCAGGAGGGGTTTGCTGGCTGACAGCCCCAAGGCAGATGTACCTGCCAGTTCTAAGCCAGAGTTGGGAGCAGGCTGGAGGTAGGAGGACGGCAGCGGGGCTGCCCTGCTGCCCGCTCCCTGCAGGCGCGCTGGGCTCCAGGGGCGAGCACATGCCAGAGGCTGGAGGGCCAGCTGGAGGGCAGGGCAGCTGCCCTTGGAGTGGGCTCGTTCTGGGCAGGGAGGTGCCGGCGTGCGAGGACAGTGGGATTTGAAGGTTCCCGGTGCTGGGGAGCTAACTGGGCGCTGTGTTGGACTTGCCTGCCAGAGTGCGGGCACAAGCACCGCGGAGGCGGGAGAACGCCTGGAGGGGAAGTGGGGCCGGCACACCTGTCGTGCTGTGACTGTTCCGGATGAGGCTGCCCAAACATGGGAGACTAGAGGGCACAGGGAAGAGGACAATTAGTCTTGTCTGTTGCCTGGCAGGGGCCCGTTAGCTCAGGGCGAGGCAGCCAGACCCGTCCCACCCAGCTGCCCCCGGATGCTGCGGAGTCTCATGCAGGCTCCTGATTGCCCCGTCCCCGCATGCTCTCAGAAAAGCGGCTGGGGAAGGGGGAGGGGTTTTTGAGCCTGGGGGAGGGGCGAAGAGGCTTCCAAGCTGCCCCTGCCCCTGCCCAATCCCATTGGCCAATTTCTGGCAACGCGCCAAGTACCCCTCCCCCCGGTTCGCATCTATTCACAGACCCACATGGCCCCAGCAGCCGTGGCGGGGGCAGGGCAGGCAGGGAACCTGCCTGAGAAACCTGCTGGGATGCTGGCCGGGGGTCCCTCAACCCCTCCTACACCCCTATCCGCTGCTCCCAACTCCACATAAAGCAAACCCTCTGCCCCCCCCCTCCAGACCCGGCTCCCCACTCCCCTGCCCTACGTGACAATCCCCTCCTGCCCAAACCCCTGCCCCCCGTCCCGCAATCCCCTACCTCGAGATCCCTTTTGCACCCAGACCTGAGCCCCCTCCATGCAGCCCTCGACCACTTTCCAAATTCTTGGCGTGCCCCCCCCCCTCGCTCTCCCCTCACTGTAGCTAGCCAAAGAGTAGGCCGTGAGCAAGGGCCACTGTGGTGGGAATAGCTGAGAGCAGCGGGAAGGGGCCTTCTGGCTCAAGTGAGTTTTCCTTTCCTGGGATGGTGTAATGTCGCTTTAGCTTAATTTGTGCTCCCCAGACAGGGTGCGGCGCCGGCTGAGAGGGGCTAGTGCCCTTAGCTCAAGGAGGATGCTCAAGGTTTGGAAGATGCACGAGGCTGTTTGGCTGCAGGGTGGCTAGAGAGAGCAATAACCATGAACTGTTTTCAAGGCATCTCCCACCTAGCTTCTCACCTCAGCTCACATGAGGAGTCATTCGTCCGCTCTACTCTGTGCTGACCAGGCCTCGGCTGGAGTCTTGTGTCCAGTTCTGGACACCACGTGTCAGGAAGATGTGGAGAAACTGGAGAGGGTCCAGAGAAGAGCAACAAGAATGATGAAAGGTCGAGAGAACAGGAGCTGTGAGGGAGGCTGAAGGAACCGGGCTTGTTTAGTTTGGAAAGGAGAAGATCTTGGAGCTGGGGGTGTGAGGAGGGGCTGAGGCCAAGGGTTGAGGCATGTGCAAAGGGGGAGAGCAGGAAGTGCTGCAGCACCCTGGGCTCTCAGCCTAGAGCTCAGGGTCCTGGCTCGTGTCCTGGCCAGGGGCTCTGCTGCTGGTCCCATGCACCAGCTGCAGGTTTTGCTGCATCCCCTGGAGCCAGCCTCTGGTGCTGAGCCGCTGGCAGGCCTGGGAACAGCGCTGGGGGCAGGCGGCCTGAGCTCGCAGGGCTGCATTATTTCCTTCCTGTCACTGCAGCAGCCCCAAGGCAAGGAGAAGCGGGGGGCCCTGGGCCCCCCACATCCATTGCTAAGGCTGTGGAGCAGGCTGCAGGGCTGCCTTTGGGTCAGAGGCATATTTTTCCAGCCAGGGGGCCGGGGGAGGATGGACACACACGCTGCTCTTGAGTTCCCTACAGTGTAATGCAGAGCAGGGCCCATGGGGGGCGCTGTGCACTGCTGGCATGTGGGGCAGGTTCGGGCAGTGTCCAGCTCACACAGCATGGGGTACCCTGTCGGGACAAGTAAACCAAAGGGAAACTCAGTCCCCCGGACCCTCGCCCCCAACAGCTGAGCTCCGGCCGTGTGGAGTACACTGCCACCCAGACCAAAACCCCTGAGAAACCCAGCCTGCACCCCCCACGTGCCAGTAAGCCCCGCCCCTGCCCACACCGGCCCCGCCCCAGGCCTAGCCCCTTAGCACACAATGCAGCAAGAAAATGCCACTGGGAGGGCTCGAGAGACTAGTTCTGTCCCGGGCACCCTTCCCCTGACCCCCCCAAGAGCCAAGCCGCGCCTGGCACTGCAGCCTGAGGAGGAAATGGAGCTGTGCCCGGACAGGAGACAGACCCAGGCAGGCCCCATGGGTGCGGCCGGCTCACCGCTTTCTTGGGGGGCAGGCCGGGGGGCCAGGGCCCCGCTACACCAGCGCATAGTCGAACTGGCCCCTCTCCAGCCCCTCCTTGTGGTCAGTCCAGGAGGAGGCGGGCATGCGGCTGTAGGGGTCCAGCAGGATGCGGAAGCAGCGCACCATCAGCATCACCAAGAAGACAAGGAGGAAGATGACGAAGGCGAAGACGGTCTTCTGCTCGGCGTCCATGCCCAGGCCAGCGGCGGGCGGCTCCGCCAGGGAGGGGGACAGCAGTTCATAATCCATCGTCGACACATCACTCATCGCAGGGCCGTGGCACGCCCGCCAGGCCGGGAGCTGGGCCAGGGTGTGGGTCACTCGGCGCCCATCCTGCCGGCCCCAAGCAGCCGCCAGGGATGTGCGCAGAGAGCGCTGGCCGGCCCGGGGCTACTCCATGCGCGGGGCCCCAAGCTGCTCAGTGCAGCCGCACGGCTCCAGCCAGGAGCTCCTGGAAGAGAAAGAGCCGGGCATGAGGCTGCTGTCCGCAGGAAGCCCCTACGCTGACACACGCCATGTGCTGCTAACGCCCAGGGCTCTTCCCCCACCCGCTGCTCCCGCCCTGCCGAATGGTCCCCCGCCTGTGCGGCCGTGCCCGGGGAGTGCTCTGTGCCGTGCCTGGCCTGCCCCAGCAAGGCCTTTTGCAGACCCAGCGCTTCTGCCGTTTGCTCGCCTTTGCCCTGGAGGACTCCCTCGCTGGAGAACGGGCCCTCCCGTGGGTGCAGCGTGATCCGGTGCGGAGCTGCCCTGCAAGCACCAGGGGAAAGGATTTTTGCGGGACTCAGGATTCGAGTGAAAACCATTTTTTCCTTCACAAGAGAATGTTAGCAAAATAAGCTGGTTCCCAACGTTTGACCGAAGGGAAAGTGTCGCCTCCTCTCTCCCCCTTTTTTCATTGCCGGGGCGCTGCTGCTGTCACTGCGGCAGAGCCCATGGCTTGCACTGGCTTGCGCACTGGCGTGACTCCCGATCGACACTGCCGTAGCTCCGAGCGGAGTCGGGCTTGCGCCCAGGAAATGGCTGAGAAGCAAAGAGCTCAGAAAGGGCAGCTTCCGCCCGGGGCTACCCACTGGCCCAGGCTGGTGAGACACCCCAATCTAAGGCCCCGCAGGGCGTCAGGGGGATTCTGGTCATGCCCCTGCGTGTTTTGCGTCAGGTCTCAGGTGCTGGCGGCCTGAGCTGGGGGTGGGCGCAGCGCCCCGTGCCGCTAACGTGCATTTCCCGGGGAGGCTAGGACGATAGTGGACAGGTCTTCTGCCCGCCTCCTGCTCCTTGCAAGCCAGCCCTGGGCTCCACAGCGCCGCTTCTGGGCCAGCTGCTTCTCCTGGCAGCCTCTGCGCAACGCAGCAGCCCTGCGAACGCCCCAGGGGCCACAGCTCCCCATGGCACATGGGGCTGGAGGGCGCTCCCACGCCCTGCCTGCTGGAGCGGCAGCTGGGCAATGCACCCATCTGTGCAGGGGGCTGCATGCGCTATTCCCGGCTGCCGGCCCCCAGCCACCCAGGAGAGAGCAGGCCAGCCAGAGGCAGAGAAACGGGGCTGGGGGGGCAGTGTGTCTGAGGGCTGGAGACACGCACCACGTGTGGCTGGGGGGGTTGCTCCTGGTGCGTATGGAGGAGGGGCCGTGGCTGCGTCCGTTAAACGCTGGGTCCAACAGCTTAACCACTTCAATGGGCAGGCGGGGCATGACAGCCCCGCTCCCCCCCCCCCCGCAGCAACCAGTCACACCCCTAGGCGAACAGCCCGCGCCAGCTGGCCCCATGCGGGCTGAGCCTGGCCCTGAGGTTGGGGCGTCCCTCTGCCCTCAGCACCACGGCTACTGGGCGCAGGCCACCCCGAGGCAGCACAAGGGACCCCCCAGGAGGGAGGGAGTCACCCAGCAAAGCGAGCCCATATCTCCCCCCCAGTGTTTCCCCTCCCCCCGCCCACCCGACAAACACCCACCTGATGCGCACGCGCGCACACACACACCGCCCACCTGACACACACACACCTGACACGCACACCCCACACACACCTGACGCGCGCACGCACGCGCACACACCCCGCACACACACACGACGCGCGCACACCCCACACCCCCCGCCCACCCGACACACCCCGCCCACCCGACACACACCTGCCTGATGCGCGCGTGTGCACGCGCGCGCGCACACACACACACACACACACACAAACACACCCCTCCCACCCAACACACACACCACTCCCATACAACACCCCCTACCTCGCACACACACACACACCCTCCCACCCAACACACACACACCTCTCATCCGCCCCACACACACAGACACACACGATGCACACATACACACCACTCCCACTTGACACCCCCCCCCACACACACACACACACAACCGCCCAACCGACACACACCCCTCCCACCTGACACACACACACACACCTGACGCACGCACACACACAGCACTCCTACGCAACACCCCCCTACCACACACACACACACACACCCATCCCCACAGACATGGACCCCCAGCAGCGCGTTACTCCGTGCCTACAGGCGGCCGAGCAGGCACGTCACCGAGCTGTCGAGGCGGCGGACGTGATGGGAATGTCTCCCTGACAACGCGTCTCTTGGCTCTGGGCCCGATCCCTTTTCCCAGAGCCAGGACGCCGCCGCAGCTCGGCCGGGCTCCCCCGCCAGTAGAACCCGCCCGCGCCTTGCCCGGGCCAGGCCCGCAGCAGAGAGGTGCCCCGGCCGGCCTGCTCCCGCAAAGCCAGGGACGCCCCCCCCCCCCGCCGCCCCTCGGGACCCCCCAGAGCCCCAGCGAAACTCCGAGCGGCCCCGGAGGAGACGCGCACAAACCCTCTGGCCAGGCTGGGCCGCGGCTCCCAGGGCCTTCGCAGAGCTGTCCTGAGCCATGCTGGGCTCTGGCTGCTGGGCGTGGGCGCTGCTGGCCCCGGCTGCTGTGCCTCGTGCTCATTGACTGGGCCAGTTTTGCAGCAGCCCCTTCCCAGAGCCACACAGGCCCAGCCGGGCTCCGTCCCACCCGCCCTGCTCCACCATCGGCTCCTGGCTGCACGGCTCTGTGGGGGCCTCCCGGGGCGCTGAGTCCCGACTGGGCCCCCAGCAGCCTCTCCGAGGGGATGTCTACCAGGTCCATGCACCCAGCCCGCCGGAGCGCCCCCCCCGCCTCGCCTGATGCGACAATCTCAGTCTGGCTCACGCCTGGCTCCGGGCACTGGTTTGGGGGCCTCAGTGTGGCCTGGTGCGATCTCCCCCCAGCAGCAGTTTGGGGGGGCCATTCACTGCAGCCTGGCTCTGAGCACTGGTTTTGGGGGGGAGGACGCAGTGCGGCCTGTCCTGCACGTCTGCACTGGGCGCAAGGTGACTGTGGGAACCTCCGAAAGGCAATTCCAGACTTACCGGGTCCCATCAGCAGGGAGTTCCTGGGGCACTGGCTGCAGCAGCCGGGGGGGGGGGGGGCAGGGGCAGGCTGCCTTTGGCATGGGACTCTCCATGCAAGCTCCCCTGCATTGCTGCCCTCCCCCCCCTCCTCCTGTCATGTGGGGGTATTCAGCCATCGCCACCAGTGCCCTGTGCTCTCTGGGGAGGCGGGGGGGGCGGTGCCACACCCCTTGAGCCGAGGGCTTTGCCCGCAGCCCTGCCTCTGGCCTCGCCCCCCCCACCCCACGTCTGTCAGGGGTGTCGGCGAGACTGGCGTGGGGACGGCAGGGGCCATGTTCCTTAGCAGCCCAGTCACAGCAGGGCATGCCGGGGTGGTGGCTGCGAGCGCCCGGGGTGCTCCACTCACGCAGCCTCCTAGTCACGGCAGCCGCCCGCGTCGGAGGGATGCCAAGTTTTGCTGCAGAAGAAAGAAGAACTAGCAGCGCCGTTAACTCCTGCTTGCCTGGCACACACCCAGCGGGTGCAGCCCTGCCGCGGAAACCAGCCCTTTGCTGTAGGGGAGGCAGGGAAGGGCCCCCTCAGTGCCAGGGCCGGGCGTGGCGGAAGGGGCTCCTCGGGCCGGCTTTGGGGGTCGCACCCCCCACATTAGCCGGCAGTAACCTGCAGCGTGGCCAGTGTGCAGGCTAAGCCCCTGCCCGAAGCCCATCCCCCACGTGCCCCCGGGCAGAGTCTCTGCCAGGCACTCACTGTAGCTCAACTGGCCGTGGCAGAGCCCCTCAGAGGCCACCCAAAGCTAAAGCCACCGGCAGGTCCCAGGAGTGCGGGGCCCTTGCGCAGGAAGGCTGGGGAGACGGGTCCCCACCCAGGCATGGTGCCTCTGGGTGCCGCATTGTCCCGGTTCAGGCCAAAGCCTCTGAGGGAGGCAGTGTGGCCTAGTGAGTAGAGCGCTGGACAGGGAGTTTGTGCTGCCGGGTGACTTTGGGCAAGTTTCGGCCCCTTCCCATGCCTCGGTTTCCCTGCAGAGGGTCATGCCGCTGCCCTCCATGCAGCTCTCCGATGCAGAGCACAAAGCTCAGGCTGTCACAACAGAGCTGCTGACTGCTCGACAGTGGAGGCATCGCTGCGCCATCCCAGTGCAGGCTGAGCCCAGGCAGCACGAACCAGGCCCCGGCAGCAAGTGGGGGGGCTTGCACCCGGCCGCAGTGTGGATGCGCCCGTTGTGAGACAAGCCCTCTGTGCACCCGGTCTCCTGCGCTGGCAGGGGCTGGACGCAGACCCGCTGGAGTGAGGCTGAGCAAGCAGGGAATCTTACTCCTCTGGCCAAGCCCCTTCCCCCTGCTCCCACACCTCTCCCCAGGGCTGCAAACAGCTCTCCCCTCCGCCCCCCCGTACCCAGCTGCTGGGAGCCTCCCTTGCTGCACAGAGGCCAGATGGGAACTGAGAGCCATTATTCGCCTAACCCATCCCTTGCAAGCGCAACAGGCAATAGTCTCTTCCCTTGGGCATGGGGACCCTCCCCCGGCAGCTCTGCACAGCGACCGCCTCAGCCTTCCCGGCTGCTGCTCGGGAGGATCCGCTCGGACCAGCGCAGGCAACAGATGTGGCTGCTATTCACGGAATAGGCCGCAGACTTTGGAGAAGCCTCAGGCTCGGAGTAACATGCAGAATCGCGCCCTGCGAGGCAGACCGCACAGAAGCCGGGAGACTCACTGACGGGATCTTTGGAGGAGCAGAAACACGACTGTCCCGCCGGCAAGAGGGCGAGCAGTTGAAGCAAACTGCACAAGCGGCTGCCCAAGTTCAGCTCGGGCCGGGAAGCCGTGGCCACTGGAGCCAGGCAGGACAGACGCATTGCAATGTGCACGCCGAGCTCTGCAGCCCCTGACAGCCCCGGGCCGACTCCCCCGCTCTGTGCCGTGGGAGAGTCACGCATCCTGCTGTGCTGGGGACGAGCCGGATTCTGCAGAGGCCTAGCTCACTGGCAGCATGTCCCAGCCCCCTCTTGCAGAAGGGTGGGGGCTGAGGCGAGATTTCTGGGGCCAGCAGGAGGAGTTGTCCCCATGTCTAGATGGTGCCACTTTGGGCCTAAAAGGGACCATCCTGGAGCCAGGAGCCACGCAAAAAACCCAGCAGGAAGTCGACCGGACAGAGGGCTTTTGCCGGTAGTTATCTCTGCCCCCGAGGAATAACTCCTCTTTGTGCTACAGCTCTTGCGCAAAAAGGCCTGTGTGGATGCTCCACGGGGGTTTCTTACACAAAAAAGAGCCTGTCAGAAAAAGCACAGGTGCTCTGATGGCCAGTCTGTAATGGCAATCAGAGCTTTCTTGTGCAAGAGCATCCATGCAGTGTGGACACTCTCTTGTGCAAAAGCACATGGCAGTGTGGACACTCTCTTGTGCAAAAGCACATGGCAGTGTGGACACTCTCTTGTGCAAAAGCACATGGCAATGTGGACACTCTCTTGTGCAAAAGCACATGGCTTTTGTGATGCGCTTTTGAAGTCTGGACGCGCTTTTGCAGAAGATCGCTTCCGCAAAAAGCTTCTTGCGCAAAAACCCTGCCGTGGAGACAAAGCCTACGAGACTCCAGGGGCTGGGTTTGGCTCTGGCTTCGCTTTCCCTGCATTCTCCCAGCATTACTGGTAAATCTGGGGCAGTTTGTCAGCCTTTGGAACCAGGAGCCAGAACATTTACACAGGCATGCACCAGTTGTGTCCAAAGTGGAGTAAGAGTCGGGCCGTGGAAAAGCAGCTCTGGGAACAGTCACCAGGCAGACCGAGGCACGCCTCTCCGGCTATCGCGTTGCCAACAGCCGCTGGACACAAATGTCTTGGTTCGATCCCTCCCAATTCACTGGGGAGTTGCGCCCTGAAGGCGACGCGCCCGCATGCCTTTCAGCCGCAGGCAATTACCGCGAGGGGATAAGAAAGGGTCCGTGCGTCCCTCAGCTGGCCCAGCCACATAGCGGCTGTTTACACCGGAAGCCCTCGAAAGACGCATAGCGCACGGCAGTTGCGGATCCCAGGGGACAGCCTGCGTCTGGTGGCTGGGACCATCCTAAACGCCAGCGTCCAGCCGACAATCGCCAGCCAGGGAAGTGATTCGGCGCCAGGCTGGACTTTAAGGGCACTGGATGCTCGGGGGTCAGGCCCTGCGTGCCCTGGCTGTTAGCATCTGCACTCTCGTCGCAGTGGGGAGCGCACGGGTCTCTCCTGAGCGCCTTGGTGCACACACAACACCAGCCTCCCGGGAACCCACCCCGCTCAGCACGCAGGGAAACGGGCTGCTGGCTGACAGGCAGGCCCCACCAACTGGGAAGGCGGAAAAGCTTTGCTGCAAGCCCTCCCACAGCACGCCCCAAAGCCCAGCCCGTTCACTCTGCTTCTGCCCGAGCAGGCTCGCCTGGCGCCACCGCTGGCGTGTCTCTGGGCGGCCTGGCCCCGCACGTGGCTCGACTCTCGTCCCACAGCAGCAGTCACGGGCTGGATTTCTTCTGTCAG
Source organism: Pelodiscus sinensis (assembly GCF_049634645.1). Taxonomy (NCBI): domain Eukaryota; kingdom Metazoa; phylum Chordata; order Testudines; family Trionychidae; genus Pelodiscus; species Pelodiscus sinensis. The sequence continues at coordinate 25,572,332 of NC_134729.1, read as the reverse complement.
TGAATGCTGCCGCTGCGGCCAAGGAGCGAAGGAATCCCCGAGAGCATTGGGCGGCTGCCAGAGAGCTCCAGCCCCTGCCATGCCCGGGGCCCAGCCCCTGGCGAACACACAGCACACCCCTTCTCGTGGGCAGAAATCCTCATCGCCCTGCACAGAAAGTTCTGGTCCCCCCAAGGGCAGTTTGCCCAGGTGTGACCTACGGGGTGTCTGCCGCAAGACTCTCCTGCATCCCAGGCCAGCCCTGCCCGCTGGAGGGGAGGTGCCAGCTGCACTTTGCAGGTGTGACCTCCCGCCCAGGCCCCGCTGGGAGCTGGGGGGGGGCGGGTGCCTGCTTCTGCAGGAAGTTTAATTGCCACCTTTGTAACAACTGCATGTGGTTACCACTGGAGACAAGCCTCTGCTTTGCTCCGTCCAGTGCTGCCTCGCCTTCCCCCACCCGGGCCGAGCTGCCGGCTTCCCCGTCGGCAGCCACAGTTCAGTGGTGGGTGAGGAAAGTGGCACCCCCGTTACTCTGCACATGGGGTGCTGCCCGCGTGTGCGCCAGTCAGCGAGGGCTGGATCCCAGGTGGAACTAGCAGCCTCTCTCAGCGCCCCCGTTCCGCTCGCCTCGGTCGGCAGAGCTCCCCGGGATAGCGCAGAGAGTAACGCAGCCAAGATTTACGTGGGACGCTGAGGGTGCATTTGTGCCCTGTTTGCAAGGCCGTCAGGCTGAGCGATGCTGAGAGACGCGGGCCCTCGTGCCTCGCTGAGGCTGTTGGCTGCCCCAGAAGCTGGGGGGGCGAGTGACCTGACCTGAGAGCAGCACTTGGGACTCTTGCCTCCTTTCTGCCATTTTCCATCCTCACCTAGAGGCACCAGCCCTTTCCCAAGTCCAGTCAGTCACACCCCACCCACCCAAGTGCTTCCCTCCAGAGCCCACCCCGGCAGCGCCAGGCCTAGAAAGCCATCCCCCAGCTTGGTCCTGCCTCCTGCCAGATTCCCCACCTGCCCCGAGCAGCTCTCGCCCGCTCGGAGCATGGCAGAGAATTCGCCCGCTCAGCCTCCGCCTCCTCTGTGGATAAAGCGCCTTTGGCCGAGTCTGGCTACGTGCTAACAGCCCCGGCGAGACGCACTTGGCCCGGCCTCCTCGGGCAGCCTCGCCTCTGCCTCTCCGGGGTGCAGCAAGGGGCAGGGCAGGGGAGATTCGCTCTGGGATTAGTCCCCACGGGCTGGCTTGTGTGGTGCTAGTGCCAGGCCCTGGGAAAACACCCCATCTGCTGGGCAGGAACCTGGGGGGAGTGTGGCCTGCGACCCAGCCAGCAGCCTGGCCTGGCCGGGGGCAGTCAGTGGCCCCTTTGTACGCCTGCTCCCCCAGTGTCTGGCAGGGCTGGGCTCGTAGGCAGAGGGAGCCTGTGGCTGAGGGGTATCAGCCAGCTCGCTGCAGGGCTGCCCCTGTCCCCCCGCCAGCCACTCTCTTTCCCTTGCTCCCCCAGCCCCTCCTTCCCACTGCCCATGTCTCCCAGCACCCAATTATCTGGCTGTGACGTAGTGGGGGGTACCTTGCTGGTTGCTAGGCCTGGGCGGTGGGTGACCTCCGCTGTCTGCTGCCCGGCCCAGCAGGGCAGGGGATGAGTCATTATGCAAAGGGGGCTCCAAACCTGTCTGACCAGTGATCTCCCAGGGAGCGGAACAATGGGGAGAAGGGGAGTGGAGCCCTGGCTGGGGGTAGGGCTGGAAGTGAGTTGGTTGGTTTCTGGCTGGGATCATGGAGGAAGCAGCCTAGGCAACGGGCTGGGATTTAGGGGCCCAGGCTCCCCCATCTCAAGGGGGGCTGAGGCATCCTAGGCCTGCCCTGGAACCAGATGACATCTGTGCTGTATCCTGGAGAGGCAATAAACTCCCCCTATTGTACTGGCTGGGGGAGTCTGTTCGTGCCATTACGGGGGTGCAGGAGACGGGAAAACCTCAATGCACCATTATACTGGCTTCCCTCATCTCTGCACTCCAACCCCTCCCCTCCTGCCCCTCTGCCTGCCAGCCCGTTCCCTCCCTGCTGCCACGCACTGAGCTGGGGCAGGATCCGGCAGGCTGAGCAGCATAGCTGTGGCACAGAGCGCTACTCCCCCCCTCTCCCTCCAGGTGCTGCGCTGGTGCAGCCCTGGGCATGGAGCCAGGCAGGAGGGTCTAGACTCAGGCCAAAAGGAGCCAGGCCATGGGCATCTCCTCCTGTCAGAACTGCCCTTAGCACGTCTGGGGTGGGGGCTGACCCGTTCCCTCGAACCTTTTCCATCCATGTGCAGAATAAATGTTTATGTGCACCAAGGCAGGGGAGAAGGTGCACCACCAACAGAAACGCTAACCTGGCTGTGGCGCTCTGCTAACCCGACGGGCAGCACTGGAATCTCTCCTGAGCGGCTGCCCCATGTGCCCAGCATGCAGAGAGCACTTGGCCCCAGTTCTGTTACACGTCAGGCGGGGCCGGCGCTCCTGCACAGCTGGGGGCTGAGCTGGGCCCTGCAGTGCTAGGTGCTGAGGGCCGTGGCCTGTGGCTGTGAGGGGTGCTCTGCAGGCTGTGGCCGGATCCTTGGGCAGATGGCCATTTGGCCAAGGCAGAATGGCCCAGCCTTTCCGCAGAGCACCTGACCAGCCAGGGATGCCTGAGTGCCCACCGGCTGGGTGCCGCCCGGCCTGCACCAGGTGTCCTCGTTCACACCAGAGGGACAGGACACGGCCACTCGGACCCTCAGTGTTTCACACTCACTTTGCACTGGTGCAAACAGCAGCCCAACATGCCAGCCAGGGAGGAACTGGGCCTCCCTGGCATGCAGCCTGCCACCTCCCCAGGTCTCCTGCCCCTCTACGGCCTCCAGCCCTGTTTGCCCACAGCTGCTGCGCTGCATTCGCTTCCGCCCACGGCCCAGGAGGGCGTCTGACCCGTGGCAGGAGAGGGCATGAGCAGGGGCCCTGCAGCCCACCCCACACTGCCCCTCTGAGCACCGTGCAGCCCTGGCACAGACTCCACCGTCCCTCCTGCTGCCCCCGGGCTCAGGCTGCGAAGGAGCCTGCACGTGGTCCAGGCACGGGCACCATCCCGTCATCCCTGTGCACGCAGGCAGGGCCAGCTCCTCCGCCCCGGAGCTCTGCACTGCTCTGCCCTGCGGGCTGCGGCTACACGGAGAGTTCATTGCTCAGGAACAACAAAACATTGTCCCCCCCGGCCCAGCATCGCATGGCTCCCCCCAGCCCCTGCCCTCCCCCGCAGACACAGGCTCCCCCAGCTCCTGCCCTGCCCCGCCCTCCCCCGCAGACACAGGCCCCCCAGCTCCTGCCCAGCCCTGCCACGCCCTCCCCCGCAGACACAGGCCCCCTCCAGCCCCCACCGTGCCCTGCCATGCCCTCCCCCGCAGACACAGGCCCCCCAGCTCCTGCCCAGCCCTGCCTCGCCCTCCCCCGCAGACACAGGCCCCCCCAGCTCCTGCCCTGCCCTGCCCCGCCCTCCCCCGCAGACACAGGTCCCCCCAGCTCCTGCCCTGCCCTGCCCCGCCCTCCTCCGCAGACACAGGCCCCCCCAGCTCCTGCCCTGCCCTGCCCTGCCCTCCCCCGCAGACACAGGCCCCCCCAGCTCCTGCCCTGCCCTGCCCCGCCCTCCCCCGCAGACACAGGTCCCCCCAGCTCCTGCCCTGCCCTGCCCCGCCCTCCTCCGCAGACACAGGCCCCCCCAGCTCCTGCCCTGCCCTGCCCTCCCCCGCAGACACAGGCCCCCCCAGCTCCTGCCCTGCCCTGCCCCGCCCTCCCCCGCAGACACAGGTCCCCCCAGCTCCTGCCCTGCCCTGCCCCGCCCTCCCCCGCAGACACAGGCCCCCGGCCCTGGGGGGGCGCGTACCTGCTTGGCCCGGGGGCCCAGCCACTCCTGACCCTGCCGCTTGCCATGTCGGGGAAGGAGCCGCCTGGCTCCGGGGAGGGAGCGCGGGAGGCAGCGGCTGCTCGCGCTGGAGCAGGTTCCTATGGCGATGCAGAATCAATTACAATAAAAGGTGGAGTGCGGCAGCCGGAGCCAGGAGACCAGCCAGGCAGGCCCAGGGCGGCGGGGCCACGGCTCGGTCCCCGGCGGCTCAGCAGCACACGCCAGCCAGTGGCCAGTGGAAGGGTTTGCAAGTGCCCCCCGCCCACCATGGGGCAGCACCACGACCCACGGGGACACGGGCCCTGCCTGCCCCCCGCCTGCCTGCTGCCCCCCCGCCCTCCACTCGCCATGGGGCAGCACCACGCCCCACGGGGACACGGGCCCTGCCTGCCCCCCGCCCGCCCTCCACTCGCCATGGGGCAGCACCACGCCCCACGGGGACACGGGCCCTGCCTGCCCCCCGCCTGCCTGCTGCCCCCCCGCCCTCCACTCGCCATGGGGCAGCACCACGCCCCACGGGGACACGGGCCCTGCCTGCCCCCCGCCCGCCCTCCACTCGCCATGGGGCAGCACCACGCCCCACGGGGACACGGGCCCTGCCTGCCCCCCGCCTGCCTGCTGCCCCCCCGCCCTCCACTCGCCATGGGGCAGCACCACGCCCCACGGGGACACGGGCCCTGCCTGCCCCCCGCCTGCCTGCTGCCCCCCCGCCCTCCACTCGCCATGGGGCAGCACCACGCCCCACGGGGACACGGGCCCTGCCTGCCCCCCGCCTGCTTGCTGCCCCCCCGCCCTCCACTCGCCATGGGGCAGCACCACGCCCCACGGGGACACGGGCCCTGCCTGCCCCCCGCCTGCCTGCTGCCCCCCCGCCCTCCACTCGCCGTGGGGCAGCACCACGACCCACGGGGACACGGGCCCTGCCTGCCCCCCACGCCTGCCTGCTGCCCCCCCGCCCTCCACTCGCCATGGGGCAGCACCACGCCCCACGGGGACACGGGCCCTGCCTGCCCCCCGCCTGCCTGCTGCCCCCCCGCCCTCCACTCGCCATGGGGCAGCACCACGCCCCACGGGGACACGGGCCCTGCCTGCCCCCCGCCTGCCTGCTGCCCCCCCGCCCTCCACTCGCCATGGGGCAGCACCACGCCCCACGGGGACACGGGCCCTGCCTGCCCCCCGCCTGCCTGCTGCCCCCCCGCCCTCCACTCGCCGTGGGGCAGCACCACGACCCACGGGGACACGGGCCCTGCCTGCCCCCCACGCCTGCCTGCTACCCCCCCGCCCTCCGCTCACCATGGGGCAGCACCACGCCCCACGGGGACACAGGCTCTGCCTGCCCCCCACGCCTGCCTGCTGCCCCCCCGCCCTCCGCTCGCCATGGGGCAGCACCACGCCCCACGGGGACACAGGCTCTGCCTGCCCCCCACGCCTGCCTGCTGCCCCCCCACCCTCCGCTCGCCATGGGGCAGCACCACGCCCCACGGGGACACGGGCCCTGCCTACCCCCCACACCTGCCTGCTGCCCCCCCACCCTCCGCTCGCCATGGGGCAGCACCACGCCCCAGGGGGACATGGGCCCTGCCTACCCCCCATGCCTGCCTGCTGCTCCCCCGCCCTCCGCTCACCATGGGGCAGCACCACGCCCCACGGGGACACGGGCCCTGCCTACCCCCCACGCCTGCCTGCTGCCCCCCCGCCCTCCGCTCACCATGGGGCAGCACTACGCCCCACGGGGACACGGGCTCTGCCTGCCCCCATACCTGCCTGCTGCCCCCCCGCCCCCGTTCACCATGGGGCAGCACCACGCCCCACAGGGACACGGGCTCTGCCTGCCCCCATGCCTGCCTGCTGCCCCCACGCCCCCGTTCACCATGGGGCAGCACCACGCCCCACAGGGACACGGGCTCTGCCTGCCCCCATGCCTGCCTGCTGCCCTCCGCTCGCCATGGGGCAGCACCACGCCCCACGGGGACACGGGCCCTGCCTGCCTGCTGCCCCCCCGCCCTCCGCTCGCCATGGGGCAGCACCACGCCCCACGGGGACACGGGCCCTGCCTGCCCCCCACGCCTGCCTGCTGCCCCCCCCGCCCTCCGCTCGCTGTCCCAAAGCCCCCATCCCCATCCCCCGGGCTCCATCTGTCCACCACACCCCAAGGAGCTGCCTGTGTCTGTCACGGGCACAGGCCCTGCCCGGCAGGCAGCGGACGCGCCACAGCCGTGCCAGCCAGAGCAGCAAAGCTGGCCAGGCTGTCTCCGGGCTGTGCCTGCCGCGGTGCCACCCCAGGGCTCCCAGGCCAAGCCAAGGGTCACTTTGAGCTTCGGCCTCGAACAGGCACCTGCCTGAGCCTCTCCCTCCACGGGCTCCCGTGAGACAGCCCAGCAGGCAGCCCCCGCGCACGGGACAGCGGCCCGGCCTCAGGAACCCGCCAGCAGCCCGGCCCTTGAACCTAGGCAACCCCTGGGCCTGGCAGAGGGATGCCACGTGGCCATGATGCCCACTCTCCTGCAGGCCCAGCTAGGGCTCCGGGCTGGGGGTTCTGGTGTGAGCACACCGCCACACTGCCCTAACCCGGGCCCGGCTCCGGGGGCTCCAGAGCCAAGCCCCTGAGCCGGTCTGGGGGTGGGGCTGATGTCTGGGGCAAGGTAGGGTGGCAGGAAGCAGGAGGGCTCAGCATCTCTGGAGGGAAGGGACGGGAGCCGGCTGCTTCCATCAGCCCTGAGCACGGCCCCGGCTACAGGCTGGTCTCTCCCCACGTGGAGGAAGAAAGCCTGGGCCCCAGTCACACACCCGCCCTGCCCAGTCGTGACCCACCCACGCCCACAGCAGCACCCCTCGGACGGCTCTGCAGAGGGCAGGGCCTTGGTGCACATGCCACTCGGCCTGGGCGCTCCCCGGGACCTGCCTGCGCAGGCATGGGGTTTGGCACGTGGAGACCCTGGACACCACGGAAAGAAACTCCCCCAGCCCGGGGGGCGCAGCATCCCCCCTTAGTCACCCTGACCCATCCAGGGCGCCGAGGGGAGGGCCTCAGGGCTCTGCCAGGGATGTCAGCGAGTGGCCCTTCGTCTCAGTACCCAAGATGGTGTCCTGAGCTAGGGCACCTAGAATGCGCGGGCTGTGCCGAGTGAGCCGCAGCAGCGCCGTGACTGGCGGCCGAGGGGGCGCACGGCTCTCGCAGGCAGGGTGCGCGCCCCCAGCAGGCACCTCCCTCCACGTGCCCCGGCTCTGCACCCGTGCCACTTTGTAACGCCAGGAAGAAAACAAACCGCCTGGCAGAAAGCCAGCCCGATCTGCAACCCCGCACGTGGGCAACAGCAAACAAGCTTCCAACAGGCCGCACGCAGACCCCCCCCCCTCGACGGGCCGCACGCAGACACACACCCCCAACAGATCGCATGCAACCCCCCCCCATGACGGGTCGCACACACCCCCCCGAAGGGCCGCACGCAGACACCCCTCCCCCCCCGCCGATGGGCCGCACGCAGACACCCCCCTCCCCGACGGGCCGCACGCAGACACACACACCCTGACGGGCCGCACACCCCCTCCCCCCCCCGCCCCGACACCTGCTCTCTGTGCTCACAGGCCTTTTGTAAAGTAGATTCTTAAGAGGCAGCACCTCTGAGATGCTGAGCTTCGTGCTGCTGCGAAGCCCCTGCCAGGCTCGGACCAAAGGAGCCGCTGGATGTACAGGTGAATGGTGCCTTCTGGTTGCTGATTGCTGGAGTGGAGGTTCCCCCCCCCCCTCCCGTGCAGCCCTGCCCACTCACCGGCTCTAGTGAAATGGCCTTTCAGGGAACAACCCGGGACATCGACTTGTATCCCAGGTGCCATATGGAAGCAGAAGACGACTCTTTTTAAGTCCATTCGAAAATGTTCACCCCGCAAAATGAAGCAGACACCTAAAAGCAGCCAACTGCACAAATGTTCCAAGCAGTAAGAAACCCTTTAAAATCAACCCATGGTCCAGTAGCACCCTGGAGACTGACAAAATCTGCCGAGGGTATCGTGAGCTTTGGGCACAGCCCGTCACCTGGAGAAGTGGGCTGTGCCCACGAAAGCTCACGATACCCTCGGCAGGTTTTGTCAGTCTTCCAAGTGCTCCCAGACAGTTGGTTGTTTTCCTGTTACAGACTAACTCAGCCCCACTCTGTAGCTCCCAAGCAGTAAGGACGGCGCCGGGGCAGCATGTTACAGTCCAAAGCCCTCCGAGTCCTTGCACTGCTCCCTGCTCCTAAGACACGATGCCTTCCCTCCGTCAGGTGATTCATCACAACCATCTGGAAATTTCCTGAAAGATCCAGCTGATCTGTTAATTAAAATGATGATTTTGAAAGGGGCCTGTGCGAGACGTACTCAGGCTTAATTAGTACAGGCAGTGGTGACATGCCAGGCGTGCTAATGACTTCCTTACACAATTAACAAGACCCCAGTAATCATCTGCCTGCTGTAGGGACAGAATCTACAGGGAACAACATGCGCATCTATGCCAAGAGCTCCCGTCCCGCAGGGCCAGCAGCAGCGCCCATGTGAGGAAAGCCCCAGTGCTGGGGTCTGCATGGCTGCCGCTGTTTCTGCAAAGCCCTCGGGCCTCTTGCCCAACGCGAAACCAGAGTCCAGCTCAGCCACACACAGACATGGTATTGTTACAGAAAGCAGCTACAGAGACGGGCCAGCCCCTGCGTAGCCACAGTAACGCCCGGGGCACCAGGGCCCAGAGACGGGCCAGCCCCTGCGTAGCCACAGTAACGCCCCGGGCACCAGGGCCCAGAGACGGGCCAGCCCCTGCGTAGCCACAGTAACGCCCCGGGCACCAGGGCCCAGAGACGGGCCAGCCCCTGCGTAGCCACAGTAACGCCCGGGGCACCAGGGCCCAGAGACGGGCCAGTCCCTGCGTAGCCACAGTAACGCCCGGGGCACCAGGGCCCAGAGACGGGCCAGCCCCTGCGTAGCCACAGTAACGCCCGGGGCACCAGGGCCCAGAGACGGGCCAGCCCCTGCGTAGCCACAGTAACGCCCGGGGCACCAGGGCCCAGAGACGGGCCAGCCCCTGCGTAGCCACAGTAACGCCCGGGGCACCAGGGCCCAGAGACGGGCCAGCCCCTGCGTAGCCACAGTAACGCCCGGGGCACCAGGCCCCAGAGACGGGCCAGCCCCTGCGTAGCCACAGTAACGCCCGGGGCACCAGGGCCCAGAGACGGGCCAGCCCCTGCGTAGCCACAGTAACGCCCCGGGCACCAGGGCCCAGAGACGGGCCAGCCCCTGCGTAGCCACAGTAACGCCCGGGGCACAAGGGCCCAGAGACGGGCCAGTCCCTGCGTAGCCACAGTAACGCCCCGGGCACCAGGCCCCAGAGACGGGCCAGCCCCTGCGTAGCCACAGTAACGCCCCGGGCACCAGGGCCCAGAGACGGGCCAGCCCCTGCGTAGCCACAGTAACGCCCGGGGCACCAGGGCCCAGAGACGGGCCAGCCCCTGCGTAGCCACAGTAACGCCCGGGGCACCAGGGCCCAGAGACGGGCCAGCCCCTGCGTAGCCACAGTAATGCCCGGGGCACCAGGCCCCAGAGACGGGCCAGCCCCTGCGTAGCCACAGTAACGCCCCGGGCACCAGGCCCCAGAGACGGGCCAGCCCCTGCGTAGCCACAGTAACGCCCCGGGCACCAGGCCCCAGAGACGGGCCAGCCCCTGCGTAGCCACAGTAACGCCCGGGGCACCAGGGCCCAGAGACGGGCCAGCCCCTGCGTAGCCACAGTAACGCCCCGGGCACCAGGGCCCAGAGACGGGCCAGCCCCTGCGTAGCCACAGTAACGCCCGGGGCACCAGGGCCCAGAGACGGGCCAGCCCCTGCGTAGCCACAGTAACGCCCGGGGCACCAGGGCCCAGAGACGGGCCAGCCCCTGCGTAGCCACAGTAACGCCCCGGGCACCAGGGCCCAGAGACGGGCCAGCCCCTGCGTAGCCACAGTAACGCCCCGGGCACCAGGGCCCAGAGACGGGCCAGACCCTGCGTAGCCACAGTAACGCCCGGGGCACCAGGGCCCAGAGACGGGCCAGCCCCTGCGTAGCCACAGTATCGCCCGGGGCACCAGGGCCCAGAGACGGGCCAGCCCCTGCGTAGCCACAGTAACGCCCGGGGCACCAGGGCCCAGAGACGGGCCAGCCCCTGCGTAGCCACAGTATCGCCCGGGGCACCAGGGCCCAGAGACGGGCCAGCCCCTGCGTAGCCACAGTAACGCCCGGGGCACCAGGGCCGAGACGGGCCAGCCCCTGCGTAGCCACAGTAATGCCCGGGGCACCAGGGCCCAGAGACGGGCCAGCCCCTGCGTAGCCACAGTAACGCCCGGGGCACCAGGGCCGAGACGGGCCAGCCCCTGCGTAGCCACAGTAATGCCCGGGGCACCAGGGCCCAGAGACGGGCCAGTCCCTGCGTAGCCACAGTAACGCCCCGGGCACCAGGGCCCAGAGACGGGCCAGTCCCTGCGTAGCCACAGTAACGCCCCGGGCACCAGGGCCCAGAGACGGGCCAGCCCCTGCGTAGCCACAGTAACGCCCCGGGCACCAGGTCCATTCCCCATCCTGGGCTGCACAGAGCCTGACCAAGTGCAGCTGAGCCGCCCTGCCAATCTGGCGTTTTTGCCAAAGGCGCGTCCCCTCGCTGTGGCCGTCAGACAGGCCGGCCCGCAGCCTGGAGGGGGCCCCGTCTGAGCAGAGGGTGATGTGGAGGAGCAGCACTTTCCAAGCAGCCCTGGGATTTACCGCTGCTGGGCTCTCCACCCCATCTTGGCCTCTGCTGCAAAGTGCGAATGGGGGAGTGTGCAGGCTCAGATGAGGCTAATCAGCTGCTCCAGAGAGCAGAGCTGTCTGTTCTGCCTGGCCGTGAAAGGGCCAGTCAATCGCACCAGGCTCTTAGCAACCAGCCTCCGCATGAGCTCACTGCTGCCCCCAGGCCTCAGGGACACAAAGAGGGGAGTTGTTTCTGTAGCTGAAGATCTGTGTTCCTGGGCCCCTGGGCTCATTAGGAAAAGTACCACGCAGCCAGGGCCACTCCCGGGCATTGCGTCCACCAACAGCACAGGCCATGTCCTGCGCCTGTCACGTCACGGGCTGGAACTAGGGCTGCAGAGTGTGGGGGGAAGGGTGTCAGTTTCCATCACAGCCTGGTTTACAGGCTCTCAGCGCCTCGCTGTACAAACTGCTACCCACTCCCGACACCCAATCTGTGCTCCGAGTTCACTTCTACAGCCAGCTGCTCACCAGTGCAAGGCCCCGTGCTCATCAGCTGCAACCAGAGCTGACCAGTCGCTTTTCTGCTTTGCTCTCCTCTGGTAGCACAGCATCCCTCCCCTCCCCCCGCTCTGCACACCTGCGCACTAGGGACCAAGGAGCGTGATGGCAGGTGGGTAGAACTATCCCATGGCTTGTTTGCTTTCTTTGGGGCTCCAGTACCGGCCTGCGAGTATAACTCCCTACCTGTTGCTGCAGGTATCACTCATATGCCTACACCCTGGTAACTCTCCTACGTACCTCTGCCCAGGCCAGGTGTCATGGGAGCCTTCACATGTGAGAACATGGTCATAGCAGAGGGACAGGCCACATTCAGCAGTGCAATGGTCACACTCTTGAGCTGCTTCTGCTTAATGTGTCCTAATGCGGTGTAGAGAATTTCTATGGGGGGGGGGGGTGTTATAGACTGATAGATAGACGGAGGGGACAGACAGACAGATGGGGTGGATGAAGACAGACAGGCAGGCAGGCAGGCAGGCTAGCCAGCATGCATTAGTCCACACGATGAAACGCAATAAATCTGAAAATGGAATCTAAGCACTTTTTCCTAGTGCTGACAAAGGGCTATTGCAAAATACTGCAGTGATCAGACTGGAGAAGCTCCCATGGCAGGGAACATTTTTCCCTTTTAAGACAGTTACTGGCAATGCACATGGGGAGGCTTTCGCTCCAGGCGGGAGCTCTCTCTGGTGGCCGGGCTACAGCAACCCTGCATTCCTGATTTCCTGATTCTAGGTTTTAATGTATCTGCCAACGGCAACACACGGAATGAAAATTAACTCCTGATGTGTGGGGAGACAGGGCTGCAGCTCGACCTCTCGAATCCTCCCCCTGGTTACTCCCCAATACCCCCCCCCCCCACTGTTTTTTTTTTTTGCTTGACAAATTTTTCCCTGCATTTTTTTTTGTTTCTTTGGGGGTCTTTTTGCTTGAAAATTTTTTGGCAGGTATTTTTTTGACACCTTCTGGCAACCCTACGGGGGAGCCGGGCGGTTGCCTGGGGCCACCCATTGGTTAGGACCGGTCCTGAATGCCAAGAAGGGCTAAGCAAGTCCCAGCGTGCCCCCAGTCACCTCTCCTTGAAAGCGCTGGCTGAGCGCGAGTCCCGGTTTGTCCCCATGCTGCGGGACAGGAAGAACACAGGTCACGTAGGAGCGGCCGCCTCACTCCTCTGTAATAGCGTCTGACCAAGCAGAGGGCTGCCCCTCACCGCTCCCAGCCCAGCCCAGCCCTGCAAGGGCCAAGCAGCTCCTCACACGTGATCTGTCCCTTGCAGTGTGCAGCTCTCCCTGCGTGGCCCTTGGGCCAGGATTGGGCGGGGCAATAAATCCCATCACCAGGCCATAGCGAGGGCTGGTGGCCAAAGGGACGGGGCTGCCCACGGGCGGGGGGAGTTGGAAGAAGTTTCCCTAGAGCAGGCAAGCGTCCCGGCCCCAAACATTCCCGATGAACGTGCCGCTTCTGCCAGCGACGGCGACAGACGCGTCTTGGAGCAGAACCAACCAGCGGATGAGAAGCTGGAGAGGAGTCAGCAGGGCGCCCTTGTAGCCAAGAAGGCGAATGGCACAGTGGGGGGCATTCGGAGGAGCGGTCCCAGCAGATTTAGGGAAGTGATTATTCCCCTTTATTCGGCTCTGGGGAGGCCACAGCTGGAGCATTGCGTCCGGTGCTGGGCCCCTTGACCGAAGAGGCTGGAGAGAGGCTGGTGGCAGGTGACAGACCGAGGAGCAATGGTCTCAAGTAGCAGTGGGGGAGGTCTCGGTTGGCTAGTAAGAAAAACCATTTCACTAGGAGCTCCGGGTGGGGCTCTGACGGGGGCTGCAGGGCAGGGCTCTTAGTCCTCCGCAGTCCTGCCCAGGGGTCTCTGCTCTGCCTGCCAGGCCCATGGCCCTCCCTGCACCTGTGGGGTTGGGCATCACAGTCCCCGGCCATGCGGGGAGCCCTCTGCAGGCCCCTGTCACAGGCCCTCTGGAGCCAGGAGCCAGAGCCCCGCCCTGCCTCACACCATCCCCTTCCTCCTCTGGCCTGGCCTCCCCCAGAACGCCAGGGCCTGCACGGAGGTGCCAGCGGTTACCCCACTCTGGCTGGGGCAGAGCCGCCTGGAGAAGAGCAGGGTGCACAGCTCTGGGCTCATGGCCGAAGAGAGGAACAAGGCCGTGCAGTGGCTGGGGGGGCATGGGCTGCGCCGTGCCGCCTCCCATGCCCAGCCAGAGGGCCAGTCCCATGGCTGGCTGCCCACCCCTGCGTTCGCAAGGCAGGAGAGCTCTTTGCCATCATAGTGACCAGGGCTGGAATCGTCACAACCCTGCCGGAGCGCCCTCTCCCCGGGACACATCCCGCCAGCGTGGCACCTGGGCATCGCGCCAACCTCCGCACCAAGCCTGCAGGAGAAGCTGAATTCTCCATTCCCGAGCTACTTTTGTCTGGGGCCCCCGGGCACTTGATGCCGCCTGCTAATGGCTCGCAAGCCCACGGGCCGGGGCTGTCACATGGCTGCCAGCAACTAAAGCCCTCGTGTTCCACGGGGACTGGGGAAGCGCCGTGTTGGCTTCTTCACTGGGCCCATTCGTCTGGGCAGAGACACTGGCAAAAGAGAGCCAGCAGCCCGGTGCAGGCGCTTTCTGGAGTGTCGCTGTACGCTTGGGCCAGCCCTACACTGCAAAATATGGAACTCGATTGGTCCAGGTGCCCGCCCATGCCACTGCACACGATTCGTTCTGACAGCCTGTCTCCGGAAGGGCCAGCCAGCAACAGCCCAGCCCTGGGCAGGGCCCTGAGCTGCGGTACCTGCTCTTCTCCGGGGGCGTGAAGCCACGTTCTGGAAGGGCCCGCGCTGGCTGAGGAAAACCATCGGCTGGCAACATCTGGAGACCAGAGGTACATCAGAGCGGCCAGGCTGGGTCAGATCAACGGGTCTGCCCACAATGGCCAGTGCCAGGTGCCCCAGAGGGAGTGAACAGAACTGGGAATCAAGTGATCCCTCCCCTGTCGCCCATTCCCTGTGACTGACACACAGATAGGTGTGTGTGTGTGTGCGCGCGCGTGTGTGAGACAGAGCAAAGAGTGCGTACATGTGTGTGGGCACCACCCTAAAACGCACAGCCATTCATTTTAGCTGTTGTGCTTGTTCAGTTTTTAATTAGCAGACAAAGTAATTGGTAAATTCTTGTATTTAAATAGTCAGTGATTTAATTGCTGAGTAAATCAGTTCCTTGGTATGTAATTACTAGGCACGCTCCAGGCTGGTGGGCAGAATGGGCATGCTCGGGGTATGTCTACACTATGTTTTTCCGAAAAACTGCAGTTATGACCACAATGCCATTGCGTTCTTTCGAAAACAAATCAAATCAAAAGAACAGAAGGGTGTTTCCGGCATTCGTAAACTTCTTTCTATGAGGAAGAAGCCTTTTTCTGAAAGAGCTCTTCGCAAAAAGGCACGTGTGGACGGGGAAGAGGAGTTCTCTCGAAAGACAAGGAAAGAGGAAAAAGCACAGGTGCCCTGGTGACCATTCCATCCATAGCAATCACAACTGAAACGCGAGAGTGTGTCCATTCAGGGTGGAGTCTCTCTTCTGAAAAAGGAGATTGCTTTTTCGATGCGCTTTGGCAGTGTAAATGCTCTCTGTCGGGAAACTTTTTTTGGAAGAGCTCGTCTGGAAAAGCTTCTTCCGAAAGAAGCCTGCAGTCAAGACGTAGCCCCAGACTGTTCCAAAGGAACTGAATGGCTCTTGTCAAGTGATTCAAAGTCATTCATTTTGCAAGGGCCTTGCCCTGCCTGACACTATGGCTGTGTCTAGACCGCATCCCTTTTCCGTAAAAGGGATGCAAATTAGACACATCGCAATTGCAAATGAAGCGGGGATTTAAATCCCCCCCGCTTCATTTGCATAAACATGGCTGCCGCTTTTTTCCGTCTCGGAGCTTTACCGGAAAAAAAGCGCCAGTCTAGACGGGGATCTTTCGGAAAATAAAGCCTTTTCCTCTTAAAAAAAAGGAATAAGGGATCTTTCGGAAAAGGCTTTATTTTCCGAAAGATCCCCCTCTAGACTGGCGCTTTTTTCCGGCAAAGCCCCAAGCCGGAAAAAAGCGGCAGCCATGTTTATGCAAATGAAGCGGGGGGGATTTAAATCCCCGCTTCATTTGCAATTGCGATGTGTCTAATTTGCATCCCTTTTATGGAAAAGGGATGCGGTCTAGACACAGCCTATGGCTACGTCTACACTGGCACGATTTTCTGAAAATGCTTTTAACGGAAAACTTTTCCGTTAAAAGCATTTTCGGAAAAGCGCGTCTAAATTGGCAGGATGCTTTTCCGCAAAAGCACTTTTTGTGGAAAAGCGTCTGTGGCCAATCTAGACGCGGTTTTCCGCAAAAGAGCCCCGATCGCCATTTTCGCCATCGGGGCTTTTTTGCGGAAAACAGTACTGTGCTGTTTACACTGGCCCTCTTGCGCAAATGATTTGCGCAAGAGGGCTTTTGCCCGAACGGGAGCAGCACAGTATTTCTGCAAGAACACTGACGATCTACATGAGATAGTCAGTGTTCTTGCGGAAATTCAAACGGCCAGTGTAGACAGCTGGCAAGTTTTTCCGCAAAAGATTTTGCAGAAAAACTTGCCAGTCTAGACACAGCCTATGTGTGTCTGTGCATGTGGGGAAAGGGAGGGGTGTGGATGGGTGCTGGGAGCAGGGCCACCATGGACATTTCTTCTGAATCTGCCCAGTGACTCCTGCCTGGCTCCAGGTGTTACAAGGAAGAGTGGTGCGGGTCACATGCTGCTTTCACACCCATTGCACAACCACCGCTTAGCAAGGAGAGCTGTAGCCGTGTCGGTGCCCCGCTGTCAGAGACTCAAAGGGGTCAAGGGAATATGTTTTATTGGACTAACTTCTGGGGAAAGGAGACGCGCTTTAGAGCTTATGCTGGATGCAGGATATCCACGGATACAGACATGGAGGCGGATACACATTGGCTACGTCTAGACTGGCCACAAATTCCGGAAAAGGGATGCAAATCAGGTAAGTCAGCATAGGGAAATCCGCGGGGGATTTAAATATCCCCCGCGGATTTAAATAAACATGTCCGCCGCTTTTTTTCCGGCTTGGGGAAAAGCCGGAAAAAAAGCGTCTAGACTGGTGCGATCCTCCGGAATAAAGCCCTTTTCCGGAGGATCTCTTATTCCTTCAAATAGGAATAAGAGATCCTCCGGAAAAGGGCTTTATTTCGGAGGATCGCGCCAGTCTAGACGCTTTTTTTCCGGCTCTTCCCCAAGCCGGAAAAAAAGCGGCGGACATGTTTATTTAAATCCGCGGGGGATATTTAAATCCCCCGCGGATTTCCCTATGCTGACTTACCTGATTTGCATCCCTTTTCCGGAATTTGTGGCCAGTCTAGACGTAGCCATTTTGTATATAGAACCCTGCAAATTTGCAGATACCCATGAACATGGAGCGGGTATCCACATTACAAAGATCCAAGGATCATTTCTGCAGATGTTCCTGAGTCGGTAGAGGGGCCTCCATGCCATCGGGATAGAAGACCTGCGACAACCACGGCAACTCCTCTGTGGGCTGGTCAGGATACAACTCTAGCCACCAGCCCCCCATTCCACGGGGCCTGTGGCAGCCTCCCAGTCCAGGAGTAGGTAGCAGACGTCTGGCTCCTCCAGCAACTGCAGCTGAACTGGGCTCACAGACCTGCCTTTTATACTTGCTGTCCCACCCACTGACTTCTGGCGGGAGGGGTGAGCACGGTCTGGCCCCGCCCACTGGGGCCCAGGGAGAGGTTTCTCTCCCTCTGGCTCCATGAGAGCCACCCCCTTGCTGCAGCTACATGGCACAGGTCGGAGCTCTGCAGCGTCCTAGCTGGTCCCAATCACTTACTGCTGTTTACCAGCTTGTCCCAAAACCTCCTCTGGCACCTCGGTCCCGGACAGTTCCTCAGCCTCCTTGCTTGCCAGGAATGGCCGAGGGGCGGGACGCTCCTCCGGCTCTGCAGTGAGGACCGATGCGGAGAATTCGATTCGCTTCTCCCTGATGGGCCAGTGCTCCTCTAGCGACTTGGCCGTGCAGCCAGGGGCCGCTCTGAGTGCGGGGTGGGCGGCTGGGATGCACTTCACAGAAAGTGTATGTGTCTCTTGCTAGCTGCTCTTCCAGTCATTTGGGGGGCCTGCCTGCTGGACTTGGCAGAGCTCACGGCTCTTTCTGTTCCCCGCAGTAGGAAGGACGCCTACGGGTCTCTACCACCTCTTTTACTCTGCGGATTAGTCAAGATGGTGGCTTTTTGCTCCCTGCTGAGCTGGGGGGCAGATCTTCTGCCTCTCTGGCCAAAGGAGGCCGCGGTGGGGCTGGAGGCCAGGCTGACGCGCCCTGGCTCAGAGGGAAGCAGGATTTGTATTCAGGTCACTCCAGAAGGGCCGAGGGGGTGGACAGACGCACTCACAGGGGCTGGGATTGGATCATTGCTAGACGAGTCTCCTGCACAGAATATTCCAGCGCAATCGAATCCAATTTGCTTGCCAGGCAGCGCATCGAGCAGCAGCTGGGACTTAGCAGGGAACTGGATGGTACTAAACCAACACCCAGGCAGCCATACACAGCTACACTGCCCCTCTCGCCCGTGCGCCAGAGCCCGCCCATTCACTCAGGCTCCCCTGCCCCGTCAGGGAGCACAGGCTGATCCAGGGCCTCAGTTGTTCACGCCCAGTTGGCCAGGCAGCCGAGGGTGAGCTGTGGGCAGGTGCCAAGTGGCACAGAGCTTGGAGATAGCGGTGGGGCTCTGCACGGCCCTCCCTTAGCTGAGGCTGCAGGAGCTCCGGCCCCCGGGGGCCCCGCTCGACGGAGGTTCCGCGGTTAAGCCTTTGCTGAGGGCACCGGTGAGACTCACTCGCTGAGTCCCAGCCGCTCGCTGGGAAGCCCAGCGTGGGCCGCACAGAGGTGCATGCAGAAGCCAAGCGACAAATGCAAAGTCTTTACATAGAGCCAAAGCGAGAGGAACCCAGCCAGATAAGGCCGAAGCAACCTCTGGCTCCATCCGCCCTGGGCGTGGCTCATACCAAGCCAGCCGCTGGTAATAATCCTACAGAAATCACAAGCAAGATCTCATTAGCGGTGCCCAGCGGCTGCAAACTGCCGCCCTCCCGGGGCTGGGCAGGGGAGTCTGTCCTGTGATTTACGCCAGCCCGCTGACGCTCCAGCACGAGGGCTATGGGCAGGCCAGACGCACCCAGCGAGGATTACCACCCGCCTGGTATTTCACCAGCCTGCCCTGGAGTTTCCTGGATTTGCCAGTTGGCAGTAAAATAATTTAATCTGCCATATTTTATGTACCTGGGCCTAAAGGCCTGCCCCAAGGCACCGTGGGACATGGAAGGGTACAGGGTTTGCGCCCAGCTACGGGTGCTGCCGTTCTCCCACTTCTGCAATGTGAGCGAGAACAGGCCCCGCCTGCCAGAGAGGCAGCAGCTGGCTGCGAGCGCCCACGCAGACGGGGCAGGGTTCGGGCAGCGAGGGAACCTGAACGGTTCTCTCCTCTCTGTGCGACAGCCTCACTCGACATGGGGAGGAGGCTGCAGAGTGGCCTTGTGGCTGGGGCTGTGGTGGACTTGCCTTGGCAGGGAGGCGGCACTGCTGGGTTTTTGCATTTCAAAGGTAGTAACCATGCACCAGGCCCGGGGCCCCAGGCTTTACCCCTCCCCCCCCCAAAGGACTCTGACTTCCTACCCCACCTGTTCCGTGGGGGCAGGAGACAGGCGGCTGTCTGTTCATGTCTCCGTATCTCACACACCCGCTCACTGTGAACCCTTCAGGTCAGAGGCAGCAAGCGCCTGACACTCTCTGTACTTTGTTAGTCTCCAGGGTGCCACAGGACCACGGCTTATTTTAAAGTTACAGACTAACCCGGCAACCCTCTGAGGCCTGCAGTCTCCAGGTGGAGTCCATCAGGCATTTTGCTGCCAGGCGGAGCTCTGCTGATTTACACCAGTGGGGCACCTGGCCCCGGCTAGAGTTGCTAGATGGTTTAACCAAAAATACTGAACAAAAATACCGAAAAAAAAAGCCACCAGGGAAAAAATTCTGTTGAAGGAAAAAAAGAGGGGGAGACCAAAGTTGTTGAGCAAAAAAAGAAAGAAAAAAAAAAGGACCCAACAGTTGTTAAGCAAAAAAGAGAAAGAAAGAAATTTTAAAAAGCAGCATGGCCCCTTTAAGGCTTTTTGCCACTGCCCATCTTGTTTTCCTGCTCCAAGCCAGAAGATAGCTCCCCTGCAGAACCAGGTAAGTGGGGGGGAAGGAAGATCCGGGGACAGGGCCCAGTTGCTGAGTGTGTTGTAGGGTTGCCAGGTGTCCGGTATTTTCGCCTCCTGGCAGGGAAAAAGAAAAAAAAAATCAGAAAATACTGGATATTTTAGCTGTCAGTATTTTCTAATTTTTTTTTTTTTAAACCAGACAGGAGGTGAAAATACCAGACGGTCTGGGTCAATACCAGACACCTGAAAATCCTAGGCCCCACATGCCTTACAACAGGCGTGGAGCCACAGCACAAGTACAGGCTGAGCCTGTCTAATCCAGAACTCTCGTCCAGAAACATCCGTCGTCCGTTAGAATCTCAGTGAGCTGGATGTCCACTTTTCAGGGGTGTGGCCAAGTTTCCTTCAGTCCCACAAAGTTTGTTTACCGCCTCCAGTCCTGGCTCTCAGGGTTTTGTGCTGTTGTTTAGCTCTAATTTACCCCTAAATGTCTTCTAGCAGCCCAGTAAGCAGTGAAAATGTTGGTAATGCTGCCAGACAATACTGACCTCCTGTAAGCCAGAAAATTCTCTCGTTCAGAACTGGTCTGGTCTCCAGGGTGCCGGACTAGAGAGGTTCAACCTGTATTTTGCAGCCTCTCTCCACATCAGTTGCACTTTCCAGAGACAGGGCCAGGTGCTATTCAAAGTCCAATGCTAGAGCCCTGGTATTTGCAGGCCATGGATTAGCTGCAAGACTTTACCTATTGGCACCGCTATTCTGAGGACTGAGCAACACCAACTTTGCTGGCATGGTGAGGTGGGAATCTCACCCACCCCTGCCTGCTGCACTGTTTGTTTGCACCCTGCTGCCGTGCCTGTCACTCTGCCCACCTCTGGATGGGGTAGATCCCCATGCTCAGAGAACCATTTGTGTCAGGAGTGGGATCCCCTTTGGCGTGTGGCAGCCAGCTAGTACAGGCAGGTTTGCCCCCAGAATGCCATGCACACCCAAGGGACAACCCTATTGGCCTGAGAGCAGCATGCGCAGAGCGTGCAGCATTGAGCCATGAAATGCAGCCACCTCCAGTGAAGAACATTGTATGGAAGTTGTAGGACTGGAGCTAAGCCCACTTCTAAGTACCTGGAGTCTGTGCAGGACCCCGGGCTGCCCCCACTCCGTGCTCAGCAGGCTCTTTGCTGGCCACAGGATTCCTGAGCTTGGCTATGCAATTCGTGTGTGTTCGGTTAACCCAGCATGCCACAGGCTCTCCAGCTCTCCTCTTACATAGGCCACGTCCATGCTGGTCAGCACCAAGAAACCCCTGCGTCTCCACGGCAGCCACCCCAGAAACCACTGCAGAGTGGGCAAGGATGCTGGGCCGTGGCTGGAGCAGAGGGGTGAGGAGATGCTGAGTCGCTCTGGATTTTGGGGACCTCTCCTGCCAGTCAAAATTCCCTTCAGCCACCAGACGGCTGGGAGTTCGGGGAGCTAGCCAGCTGAACGTCCTGGCATTCAAAATGCTGCATCCCACCGTGCTACTGGCAGGCTGGTGGGAGCTGACGGACTCACTGGAGTCCAGGGATCATGCAGCACCTGGAACAAGGCAAGAGTAACAGAAAGGGGATCGCTGGCTCTACCGGCCCCCAGCTCCTTTGGGGAAAAGGACAGTGCCTGAGATATGGCTGCAGAAGCAGCCACCCCACCTCAACAGCTCTGACCTTCAGCTCCTTCCCTGGCAGTTGGAGCAACCCCCGCCTCATAGCCAAGAAGGCGAATGGCACATTGGGCTGCATTAGGAGGAGCATGGCCAGCAGATCCAGAGAAGTGATTATTCCCCTTTATTCAGCTCTGGTGAGGCCACATCTGGAGTATTGCGTCCACATCTGGGCCCCCCACTATAGAAGGGACGTGGACACATTGGAGAGGGTCCAGCGGAGGGCACCAAAATGCTGAGGGGGCTGGAGCACATGGCCTACGAGGAGAGGCTGAGGGATTTGGGTCTGTTCAGTTTGCAGAAGAGAAGAGCGAGGGGGGATTTGGGAGCAGCCTGCAACTCCCTGCAGGGGGTTCCAAAGAGGCTGGCGAGAGGCTGGTCTCAGTGGGGGCAGAACAAGGAGCAATGGGCTCCAGGTGCGGCGGGGGAGGGCTAGGTTGGATATTAGGAAAAACGATTTCCCCAGGCGGGTGGGAAGAGCTGGGCTGGGTTCCCTAGGGAGGGGGGAATCTCCATCCCTAGGGGTGTTTAAGTCCTGGCTTGGCCCAGCCCTGGCTGGGATGGTTGAGTTGGGCTGGTCCTGCCTTGGGCGGGGGGCTGGACTCGGTGGCTCCTGAGGGCTTTGCCCGCCCTGGGATTCTAGGGTTCTATGCCGGCCTGAGCACCACGAACCAGACCCTCCCAAGCTGCTGCCCTGCCAGGCTCACCGCCCAGCGCCCTCCCTGGCAGGCAGGACTCGATGCTGGGCTGCAGCCTGCGTGAAGCCACCCCAAAGCTGGGGGTTACTGGGGGCACGCCTGGGTTCAGCACACAGGGCCAGGCCGCAGCTCGGGGCCAGGGTCTCATTGCAGCTGGGTTTTGCCTTTCCTCCATTCCAGTCCATCTCCTTCCTGCCCGCTCCCCTCCCCCGGCCTCTCCAGAGCCCTTCACACTTCCCCCTGCGTGGCTGGAGCCCAGCGGTACCTTGTTAGTGACTGTGAGTCACGGTAACTACGGCAACCTGTCTGCAGGGCGATGCACGAACAGCACCAACACGCCGACACTCGGCCAGGCAGGTCTGAGCAAAACATGGATGAGCTGCTGGGGCCCGATTCGGCAGGTCAGAATCCTCCCCCCCCAGTGGTGTGTGCACAGGGCACATGTGGGGGGAAGTAGGATTTCCCCATTCGAGGCCAGGCCGCTGAGCCCCTGCTCCCCGGGCAGGTGATTATGTGGGAATTTCTGCATTTGCCACAGAAACAGAAGTTTCCAGCCTACGGGCTGTGGACAAACGCCGGGCATGTGACCTGCCAAAGGGGCAGCTGCCAGAAGGCAAAGCAAAAGACCCAACATTTGTTAGCGCTAAAAACCTCGTGATTTTTAAATCGGTCCCATGTCCTGGCAAGGGGGAAGGGCTGGCTCCTGATTTTCCCTGGGCTCAAACTGAGCCGCTTTTTCTAGACACACCCTGTTTCCCAGGAGGCCTTGTTGGGAGTGGGGCCGGCTGCCATGTTGAGCTGGGTCCTTCTGGATCTCAGACTCCTTGACTGGGAAGCGTCCAGCCCAGCCGTGGCCCTGAGGCCGGGGAAAGAAAGTCCAAGCCCAGCCTGGTCTGACAGTAGGGTTGCCAGGTGTCCGGTATCGGCCCGGACAGTCCAGTATTTGCGGCTTCTGTCCGGTGAAAAACACAGAAAATACCAGCCATGTAAAATGTTTTCCTGTTCTATTTTCTCTTTGTCTCGGATGGAAGGCCACTTGGGACATTCTTCCCCTGCTGTGTTTGTTGTGGGGGAGGGAGGGGGGGCGTGGGGATTTAAAGGCGCCATGACTCTTTTTTGTGCGGTTGGGGTTTTTTTGGGGGGTATTTTTGCTCAACCAATTTCCCGCCATGTTTGAAATTGTTTGTGAAACTATCTGGCAGCCCTATTCGACAGGGACTGTCTGGCACAAAGCCTGCACTTCTCCTCCCAGCACCTGCCCATCTCCGGCCCACAAGGTCTGCCTGTCCCCAGCCAGCATAGGGGAAGCAGTCCTGAGGGACCAGCCTCAGCACAGCCCCTGACGTCAATGGTGGGCTCTGAGTTTGCAGCCGTGTAGAGCCTGACTAGCTAAAGGAGGAGTGTGGTGCCGTTTCCTGCTGCACAAGCTGGGCATGAGCAGCTCCAGGGGGGAAGCTTTGGGGACAGACCTGAGTAAGGGACAGCTCTTTGGAGGCTGGAATTGTCCAGAACGTTTTAAACTGTATCATGGTAATAAACCTGACTGACACCGGTTATTTGGCGCCTTGAATATATTTAATAGGGAAATAAGAAATTAAAAGGTGGCCAAGCACTTGACTATCTACTCCCAAGGGAATTCTGCACCAAAAGGTTAGAAATTCTTCAGCAAACAATTCTGCAAATTCTTCATCTATTTTGTCAAAATGCAGTACAATCAGTCTAGTTTCAATACATCAATCCCGGAAATAAAACTACAGTGCAATGGATGGAGAATGGGAGTGGGGAGCATTGGAGGAAAAGTCTAGCCCCCCTAGCCTCACAGCAACGGAGGAAGGTTTGACCTTTTATTTCTAGTTATTAGTCAAAAAATATAGGGAGTCATATGCTCAGAGCTACATCCCAGGCAACTGACAAGCAAGTAAGGGCTGGGGAATCAAACTCACAATTTATGCTGCCTCCTGAACCTCCCCAGAAAGGTCAAACAGCTCATGGAGCCAGTCTGACGGGGAATTAGTCAAGTCCCAAAAGAGCAGGCCAGTTTGACTCACTAAAGCACAATGAGCGTTTCTAAGGCCACCCTGCCCTGGCGATGGAAAGGAGCCTTAAAACGTTCACCCCCATTTTATACGCTTTGCACTGGGAAAACTCACGGAGACAACGGGAGCAATTGACCGAGCAGGGAGGCTGCTTCATTCTGCTCTGCTTGAGGAGACAGCCTGCCCCATGCCTAGCTCCGCAGACACCCCGAAGCCCTGCCCCGCCTTGCCAAGCATGCAGCAATAGCGAGTGCGGGGAAGAGAGTCTCTCACACACGACTGCACAACCCCACGGACTTACATCTCGACTGATGCTGATCAGCTGTTTGTCGGCTCAGTGCGGCAGCCATGTAAATTTAAATGAAGCTGCGATTATTTAAATCGCCGCTTCATTTCCCTTTGCCTACAACCCTCATCTACATGGCTCCGTCGATGGAGCCATGTAGTCTAGACACAGCCCTAGAGAGCAAAACAACTGACAAGTGCATCAGTGTCCCAGGGCCTGCCCCTGCTGAAATCAGCCACCACAGTCCTCGCTGCCCACGGGTCACCAGCCCTCACTGTCACCAGGAGCTCCTGCAGCACCCACCTGGCCGGGGTGCTCCTGGGGACGTGAGCCTGCTCCCAAGGGCTGGCCACCCACCTTGCTGAGTCCCAGCCTTGTGACCCAGACTTACAATCCCTGGACAAACAGAAGTGATGCAAGTCAGGCAGGGCACCCCCTCGAGGGAGCAGCCAGGGTGACGGCCTGGCATGGGGAGGAGTCAGGATGAGACGGACAGTGCAGGAGGGCAGAGACCCCAAAATAAACCCATTCTGCACGGTGTGCTGGAAACGAGCCCCCCTTTAGCCTCCAGGGAGAAGAGCTTTAGGCCAGATGTTTGTGATGCGACACCGACAAGAGCACGGCAGCTCCTCTGGGGATCAGTCTGCAGGGGGGGGGGGGGTACCAGGGCATCTGTCCTTTCCCCCTTCAGCCCAGCCCTTCAGAACTTGCACCCATGTTAAAAGCCACATTTCCAAATGCCCTTCCCCCTGCCTCACGTCACAAATGGTGTTTGCCCAGCCTGGGGAACTCAGCTGGCCAGGGGCCCTCTCGCTCCCTGGCCTGGGCTGGCTCTCCTGGCCACGGCGTGGGACGGGCAGGGCTAGCAGCCACTCCCAGGCCAGGCTGGCAGACGCTGAGCTTCCTTTTCCCACGGGATCTGCCAGAGCCTCTTTTCAGGCTTTTGCTCTTCTTGGTCCCTCTGCCTCTGCAGCAATGGATACAGGTCTTTCCCCTGCTGTCTTCATGGGTTGAAAAATTAAACTACTTGAGAAAAAAGTTTCCTAAATTCCAGCCAGGTTCTACTGAGCCCACAGATGGGGTGTTTTGCAAAAAGCAGCGGCAGCAGCAGCCAGAAGTGGGCCAGGCCTGACACACACACCTCCCCTTACAACAGCAGGCTGCACCTCTCTAATCCGGTACAGACCCTGAGAATTTGCTGGACCACAGGAGGTCAATGCTGTCTAGCAGCTTTGCCAGCACTTCCACTGCCCACTGGACTGTAAGAGGACATTTAGGGGTAAATTGTCGCTAAATAACACTGGGAGCCAGGACTGGTGGCTGAAAACAAAGTTCATGGGCCCACAGTGAACCTGGCCACCCCCAGGATCAGTGGGCATCTGGCTAACTAGCATCATGCCGGACCAACGATGTTGCTGACCCAGAGTGCCGGACTAGAGAGGGTCAGCCTGTAACACCTGCTCCAAATGGCACCTTTTGCCTTCTTTCCAGCAGCCTGAGAGCTGAGAGCGCCTGAGGACTCTTCCGGCCTGCAGCTCCGCATTTTGGAGAGTGTCTCAGAGAAACGTTCAAAGCGCAGGAACCCTCCGCGGGACTTAAATAAGAGCGATCGCTCCCGGCTGGCTGCCCGGACCCGGGTCGGTTTGTGAGCACGTTACATGAGGCTGCGCACCCGCCCTGCGATCGGTCCATTACAGAGATGGAGCCAAAGCAGCGGCCGATACCCAGCACCCCAGCCAGGGGCGCGCTGTAGCGCGGCGGGGGAAGGAAGGCGGAGAGCCCGGGAATGCACCTGACAACGGATCCCACCCCCGCGGCTCCCGCTGCGCAAGGCGGGCGGCGAGCGGCCACCGCCCCGAGCCCCCGGGACTGGATCGAACCGAGCCTCCCTGCGGCCCCCGGCGGAGCCGCCCGAGGAGGGGGCAGCTCAGCGCCGCGGGGAGCTCCCTGCCCCGGCCAGACCCGGCCGCCCCGCGAGCTGCCCTTACCGGCCCGGGTACCGCGGCTCGGCTCCGAACGCGCGTCTCCTCCTGGCGCACCGCGCCCGGCCCGGCGCTTTGAATTGCAGCCGCCGCTGCTCATTGGCTGCGGGGCCCGGCCCGGGGGCGCGGCGCTGCCGGTGCTGGCTGAGCCCGGGGCGCGCTTCGTTTCCAAACAGTCGCCGCCCTCCCCGGGCCGGGCTGGTCCCCGGGCATCTCGCCCCGCCCCGCCCCGCCACTTGCGCCCGGGTCCTTCCGGCCGCCCCGCCCCGCCCAGCTCCCCCTCCCCCTTGGCTCCCCCAGCAGCACATGTCCCATAAGGTCCAGGCAAGGGGGGAGGAGACGGGGCAGAGGGACCCCCCAGCATGCCCTGGGCTCCGGCTCCACTGCAGGGAAATTAGGGCTTATCCCTGCATCCCTCGCCTGCCAGCACCACGCTAAGGGGCAGGACTCACATCTGGCCTGGGTTTGCCCCCCCCCCCTTCTTCCCCTCACCGCCCCTCGGAGGCAGTGAACCGGGACCTGTAGCAGATTTAAAACAAACAAAAGGAAGTTTTTCTTCACTCGGTGCATAATCAACCCGTGGAACTCCTCGCCAGAGGATTCCCTGAAGGCTAGAACTTTAACAGGGTTCAAAAAAGAGCTAGATAGATTCATGAAGGCTGGGTCCATCAGTGGCTACTAGCCAGGATGGGTAGGAATGGTGTCCCTGGCCTCTGTTTCTCTGGAGGTGGTTGACAGGGGCGGGATCACGTGAGGATTAGCTGTTGTTGGTACTGGCCACTGTCAGCAGACAGGACACCGGGCTGGACAGACCTTTGGTCTGACCCAGTCTGGCCGTTCTTAAGTTCTTATGTGTGTTGGTTTGGAACAGATGCGCTCCCCTCACTCTGTTGCTCTAGTAAATATCCTTGGGGCAGAGACCAGAGACCCCCCCCCCCGCCCCCATTTAACTTCTGAAAGGGGAGCTAAGCACCAATGTGGAAGCTAGTTAAGGGGCAGTGGATAGGAACAGGAACGAGGGAAATGCCTGCAAGCTGCTTAGCAAACACCTTAGCAGAGCCTCTCGCAAAATGCAGACCCCCTTCCCCCAGTGACAAAAGCCAAGAGGAGGGCCAAGAAGAGGCCACCCTGGCTAAGATCAGCCTAAAAGAGACAACACATGATTCCCTTTAAAAACTGGATGTCAAACCCTCCTGGGGAAAATAAAAGAACATCGCTTCTGAGCAACCACATCATCAAGCAGGCCAAAAAAATGGAATTTGAAGTGCAACTAGCAAAACACAACAAAACCTAGCTACAATTTTTCATTGCAGGGTGTCAGGGAGATCCCCACACCTGGGCCACTCTTTTGAGGTGACAAATCTGAGGAACTGTCCCAGATTGAGGTGTCGGTAGAGGACAGCTTTGGAACAACTGGCAAATTAAACAGTAAAAAGTCAGTAGGAGCAAATGGAATCACCCAAGAGTTCTGAAGAAACTCATACGTGACACGGTGGAGCAATTACCGGTGATGGTAGCCTGTCCCTTGATAGCTAACATGCGGTCCAGTTTTTAAAGGGCTCCAGAGGTGATCCCAGCGATTACAGGCTGGTAAACCCACCGTCAGCACCAGGCAAATTGGCTGAAACTCTTAAGAACAGAATGGTCAGAGCCGCGGAGGAACAGGACACATTGAGAAAGACTCAACAAGGGTTTTCTAAGCAGAAATCCTGCCTCACCAGTCTCCTACAATTGCCAACCAGCCTGTGGACAAGGGGAGCCTGTGGGTGTCGTGTAGGTGGCCCTTCGAGAGCAAGGCGCTTCGTACAGCAAGGAAAGAGTCAGGGGTGAGAGGGGAGGTCTCTCCTGCATCAGTAAGGGGCTAAACGACAGGCAACAAAGGTCAGGAATAAACGCTCCGGTGGACAGAGGGAGAGCCGCATAGGCACCGACTTCTCACCTGGCTGAGGTTACTCGCCCCTCCCTGCTCTAGGCCCAGCCCCCTCTCCACTCCTTCCCCCAATCTCTGCCCCACCCCTTCCCCGGCTCTTCCCCACTCCCCCCCCCCCCCCCCCCCCCCGAGCAGCCTGAACACTGACTCCACTGTCTGCGGCACCACATTATCCAGGGAGGGCAGGAGAGGAGTTTCTCAGTGGGGCCTCTGGCACAAGAGGCCTGCAGGGAAGGGGGGAGCTTGGTGCTGATGGGTGCTCTGCACCAATATCTTTTCCCCACATGTGCTCCAGCCCCAGGGCACCCACAGAGTTGGCTCCTATATATAAGCAGGGTCCCCCAAGGATCTGAGTGACCTGAAAAGAGGGTCACAAGCAAAGTTTGCAAATGATTCACCATTTCCCAGGCTAGTTACGTCCCACGCAGACTCAGTCAAGTGACACGGGGATCTCGCAAAACCTGAGTGACTGGGCAAGAAAACGGCAGATGAAATACAGGTCTGATAAATGCACAGTAATGCACGCTGGAAAACATAATCCCAACTATACATCTAAAATGATGGGTCTAAATTAGCTGTTACCACTCAAGAATGAGATCTTGGATAGCTCCCTGAAAGCATCTACTCAATGTGCATCCACAAGCAAAAAAGCTAAGAGAATATTAGGAACCATTAGGAAAGGGATACATAATAAGACAGAAAATATTATAATGCCACTATATAAATCCACAGCACGTCCATGCCTTGACTGCTGCATGCAGTTCTGGTCACCTCAACTCAGAAAAGTCATATTAAAACTGAAAAAGTACAGAGAAGGGCAACAGCAGCTATGGACCAGCTTCTGCAGGAGGAGAATCAGGGACCATCCAGCTTGGAAAAGAGACAGCGAAGGAGGATAGGGCAGAGGTCTATACAATCAGGATTACGGAAGAGTTGTTTGCCCCTCCACATGACACAAGAGTCAGGGGTCACCCAAAGAAATGAATAGGCAGCAGGTTTCCATAAGGAAGCAGTTCCTCACACAATATGCAGTCAACCTGTTCAATTCATGGCCAGGGGACAGGGTGAAAGCTGAGAACTATAACAGGGTTCAGAGGAACTCGATAATTTCCTGGAGGCTCAATGTGTCAGTGGTTGGTCAGGGATAACCCCATGCTCTGGGTGTCCCTGGCCTCTGGCTGCCAGAAGCCATAATGGATGCCGGGATGGATGAGTCGATACATCGCCCTGGCGTGAAGGCGGGATGCAGGACGGCTGGGCTAATCGCTGTGGCCGTGCCTACGTTCCTGTGTTGCAGTGAGCAAGGTCACGTGAGTAAATGCATCTGCCTTTTGCAATGGTTGGTGGCGGGTTTGGGATGGACTTTGGTTTCCA
This sequence comes from Pelodiscus sinensis, assembly GCF_049634645.1. Taxonomy (NCBI): domain Eukaryota; kingdom Metazoa; phylum Chordata; order Testudines; family Trionychidae; genus Pelodiscus; species Pelodiscus sinensis. The sequence continues at coordinate 25,542,918 of NC_134729.1, read as the reverse complement.
GGTTGTGTATTCTAGTCTGGGTCTGCCCCCAGAGACTCTTCTACCTCCAGCTTTACCCTGACTGAGCTGGAGGGACAGAGCTGTGTCCCCGTCCTGGAGCCAGGCTCCTTTGCATTCTCTGGGCCTGGGTTAGCGGCACCTCAATAAGGGCAAAGACCTTGAACTTGCTTCATAGAGTCCTTGCACACTAGCACTGTGGGGAGGGAGAGCTCAGTGGTTTAAGCAGTGGCCTGCTAACCCAGGGTTGTGAGTTCAGCCCTTGAGGGGGGGCCATTTAGGAATCCACGGGCAGCTCGGACTAAGGGGATTTAAAAATGGCGCCCAGACGGGAAGATGCAAATGAAGCTCAGGATATTTAAATCCCAGGATTCATTTGCAACTTCGAATGCCTACGTTAGCCTCCCTAGTTTGAGCTGGGGGGCTAGTGTAGACAGACCCTCGGGATGGTGCTTGGTCCTGCCGTGAGGGCGGGGGACTGGACTCAATGACCTCTCAAGGTCCCTTCCAGCTCTATGAGATAATATAAAACTGGAGGGGACCTCGAGGGGTCAGCGAGTCCAGTCCCTGCCCTCATGGCAGGACCCAGCACCGTCTAGACCATCCCCACAGGTGTCTGTCTAATTCAATAGGCCATGAGGAGCTAGCAGAGGGCAGGTGTGAGATATTCATGGGAGCCCATGTTGCTTTGCTGAGCAGACATGCCACAGAGTTCTCTGCCAGGTGACAGGCTGCCTGCCCTGGTGCTTGGCATCGCTCTTGTCCAGCTGAGAAGCAACAGGGGTGAATAAAAGAGGCTGGGCCTTGATTTGCCAGGGTGGGATGGAGAGAGCTCCAGCGGGGAGTGATGCTTTCCACCATATCCAGGCACACCAGGCACACTCCTGAGTCACCTGGGTGTGTAGGTGTGTGTGCCTGCAGGATATGTGTGTGTGTGTGTGTGTGTGTGTGCGTGTACCTGGGTGTGTGTGTGTGTGCGCCTGGGTGTGTAGGGGTGTGTGTGTGTGTGTGTGTGTGCGCGCGCGCGCACCTGGGTGTGTAGATGTGTGTGCCTGCAGGATATGCACGCGCGTGTGTGCCTGGGTGTGTGTGTGTGTGTGCGTGCGCGCGCGCGCGCACCTGGGTGTGTATATGTGTGTGCCTGCAGGACGTGCATGTGTGCCTGTGTGTGTGTGTGTGTGCCTGCAGGATATGCACGCGCGTGTGTGCCTGGGTGTGTGTGTGTGTGTGTGTGTGTGTGTATGTGTGCGTACCTGGGTGTGTGTGTGTGTGTGCGCCTGGGTGTGTAGGTGTGTGTGCCTGCAGGATATGCGATCGCGTGTGTGCCTGGGTGTGTGCGTGTGTGTGTGTGCGTGCACACCTGGGTGTGTGTGTGCGCGCACCTGGGGGTGTGTGTGTGCCTGCAGATGCATCTCTGAGCCTGAATGTGTTCCTGCAGGTGTGTGGGGGATGCTCCTGGGTCCTACTAGCCTAGACAAGGCCCCTCCCCTGCCTGGGTCTCTTCCCCCTGGCTGGGGGCTGGGGTGGGGCTCTGCTCTGGGGGGGGAGGGGAGGGGCAGACTCTCTCCCACCAGGCTGGGGAATTCTTTCTCCATAAAAATCACCTGCTTCTACAGAGGTCAGGCTCCTGCTGCCAGAACTGGCCCAGCCCTTTCCTCCAGCCCCGCAGGGTGCTCAGAGATGGGGGCCTGGCTGCCAGCTGCCTGCCCTGCTCTAAGGGGAGGCTCTGGACTTGGGAATGGGGAGGAGCGAGCTCAGTGCCCAGCACCGGAGTGGAAAATCCCAGCACCTCTGGGCAAAGCCCTGCAGAGAGGTGGAGCAGGGACAATGAATCCCTGGTGAGCTGCAACTGAGTCACCAGGACAACCCTGCGTGGAGGCCAGGAGTGCCAGCTAACGAGCCTGCCTCGCACCAGAGGAGGCACCGGTGAAAAGTATTTCAGCCCTGCCCCCCACGCCAGCAGCACCTGGCAGGCTCCCGGTGCCCCAGGTCAGCACAGGCCTTTGGGGAGGCAGCCACCACACACAGCGAGCAAGGCAGCCAGGAAAACACAGACGAGCACACACGCACCCATCAGTTACAGGCCGCTGGGCTTGAACCTGGGACCTCCAGGGCTAAAGTCACAAGCTGCCAGCACTTGAAAATCCAGCTGGCCCTTGGCTAAGGCTCTGAGTCCCTCTGGGCTCCCCCAGCAGTGCGCAGCCAGCCACTGACCGGCAGGGTCCCTCCTGTTCTTCCACCTCTGAGCAGAATGAATTTTGTTATGTGCACCAGGATGAAGGGGGAGGGGCGACACATCACCTTCATGCTGGTTCACAGAACAAAAGTCACGTGACAGCAGAACCCTCGGGATCGCGTCTTCCTCCCGTACAAGGCTTTGGATGCTGCTCCATGTTTGCAGCACTGAGAGCCATTCCATCCTGTGTGCTGGGCGGGGGGAAGGCGGGGGCACTGTAGGACTCTCGACCAGGAACCCCTCCCAGCTCAGAAACACCCCCCCGCACAGTTCCACTTGTGTATGAGCTTCAGGGCTCTGTTGAACTGGGCCGATGGGGTTGTGTAATGAACTTGTGCGTTCTAATTAGAGCTGGTCACAGGTTTTGAATGAACATTTTTTAATCTAAAAGAAAAAAGGTCTCTCCAAAACCAAAACGTGGTGTGAAAAACTCTCCCTTTTAAAGGTTTCTGTGATTTTTCTGTTAATTTGTAATGAAAATGTAAGTTTTCATTTTTCAATTTTGTAAGTTTCATTTTTAAAATGGAAACTATTCCAAAATTATTTTTTTTAACATTTTAAAATATTTTTCAATGCCACCATGTAACTCAAGCTGAGCGACTAAAAGTAACCCTGCCACAAAATGGAAACAAGAAATTCCGGTTAGAAAATGCTGTTTCAAAAATGAGAAATTCAAGTTTGAGTAAGAGGGCAATAAATCGATGGTTAGTCTCCTCACAAACGCTTAGTCTAACACTATTCAAAACTACCAAAAACCCTGCTCTCCTGTTTGAAACCCTCCGTCCTCAGCTCCTGGCATCATGCGTAGAGGCCTGGCACCCGCAATTCCTGGCTCATGTTCAGCAGGGGAGTCTCAGGCTAAGAGCATGGAAAAGTCAGAAGGCTGCGTTTGTTGCTTACCTGTAAAGTCCTACCTCCTAGACGCCAAGGCAAGATACTTGACTTTTTTTTTTTTTGGTCCCTTAGCATTACAAGAGGCTGTTTCTGGTAAAGCTGGAGCTATTTGCTCTGAAACGATGGCAGGTGAGAGGTCCTGGCAGACAGGATCAACAGCGCAGTAAGTTTAATTATAGAATGAATCCGCCCCACGAACACATGCCTCAGGACAGCCAGCAGAGTTTGTAGACTAAATCACTTTGGGTCCAGGAACTTTCAGGGTCTCCTGGACTCCGTAGCGGAAGTTGCCTGGCACAGAACAGTCTGTGGAGCAGCCGTTTGGCAGAGGGCTCCTTATGTGCTAGGAAGTCTAGAGACAGAAGTCTGCTCCAGAGAACCTGCGGAGGACAAAGGACCAGCCAGCCCCAAGCCTGCATCACTCACTTCTTGTACCATGATGTGAGATACAAACGTACCCGAGGGGCTGGTGAAGAGACACTGCCCTCAACCAGTCCCATTTGTCCGGAAGAAAACATTCTGTTCAGAAATGCACCAAAAAACAAGCACTTCCCCTCCCCCACCGCAAAAGGGTCCACGAATCAGAGTAACTTGGAGTCCATGGTCCCCCGGCCTCACCCATAGGGCAGAAACCCACAGACAGCTCCCTAGAGGTTAAGGCCAGACGGGAGCACGAGCACCTACCTAATCTGGCTACCACCTGCCCCTTGCTTTGAGCCCTGGGGCTGACTAACGCAGCCTTCCGCAAAGGCCCCAGCTTTTGACTTGAAAATGGCACACGCAGGAGAATCCAGCCCCTCTCCGGCACCGGAGCATTTGGGGCTAAGCCCCAGTGGGAATGCGTCTGGACGGCCCACAGTGGAGCAAGAGTCTCTCTCCTGTGCCGGGAGCCCCTGTTTATACTGTGCCCTGACTGGCTGTGTCTGCCTCAGCTGCTGGCTCCAGGGCCGGGTGTAACCCTTGTTCCACCTGGAGCCCTGGGACCCAGAGTTCCCGCCCCAGGGAGGGGCTGGCACCCTGTAACCAAATGGCCTGGCCTCCCTGTGGCCAAGTCTCTGGGGGCAGCGCTGTCTCAGAACAGCTGACCCGCTGTTGAGCTGGAGGACTCCGCAGCCCCCCTTGTAAGGCGTCAGGGAAGCGGGAGGAAGGGTGCTCTCCCTCGGACTTCCTGCAGTGTAGACAGCACCACCCGCACCCCGGGGCCAGGCCGGCCCGCCAGCCTTCCACTGCCCTGCGGCTCCGACCCACTGCCGGTGTCATCGGCCCCCCTGAGCCGCAGCCAGTCTGAGCGCGAGGGGCAGGAGGCACGTTGCCATCGGCCCCTCTGTGGGGCTCCTCGCCGGGGGCTGCAGGGGCCAGGACCGCATGTCGGTTCAGAAAAGAATCCGCTCATGGCAGATCGGCCCGTCGATGGCCAGTCGCCAGGCTGCTCAGGAGGCAACACCAGGCTCCCGGTGTCTCTAGGACTCAAACTGCTGGGGCTGGGCGACAGGAGGGAGCGCCTGACGAGTCCCTCCCTGGGGCACTGCCGGCAGCCAGGACGGCCCTTGCTCTGACCCAGCCTGGCCGCTCTGAGGCTCTGGGGCCGGCTTCTACCACTAATGCAAGGCCCAGAGACCAAGTGGCCACTTTGCACAGCCCCCCAGCCCCTCGGGAGCCATGGCCAGCACCCCCTGCACCTTGAGCGGGGGTGGGCAACCTAGGCCTGGCTCTCCGTGATCCAGCCCCTGGCAAGGCTCAGATCTCCCCTCGCCCGCGGCAGGGCAAGCGGGACTGGAGCCCCAGCCCCACGGCGAATCTCGGAGCCTCAGCGACCCTCCCCAGCTGGAGAACAACCACACAGGGAAGCCCCTTGACACCTTTGTCCCACGCCAAACAGCCCCTTCCCGCCCCTACGTCCCGCCCACACCCCGAACCCCCAGCCCCTTCCCGCCCACACCCCGAACCTCCAACCCCTTCCCTCCCCTACCTCCCACCTACACCCTGAACCCCCAGCCCCTTCCCGCCCACACCCCGAACCCCCAACCCCTTCCCACCACCTACCTCTCGCCCACACCCCAAACCCCAGCCCCTTCCCGCCCCTACCTCCCACCCACACCCCGAACCCCCAGCCCCTTCCCACCACCTACCTCTCGCCCACACCCCGAACCCCCAGCCCCTTCCCACCACCTACCTCTCGCCCACACCCCAAACCCCAGCCCCTTCCCACCACCTACCTCTCGCCCACACCCCGAACCCCCATCCCCTTCCTGCCCACACCCCGAACCCCCAGCCCCTTCCCGCCCACACCCCGAACCCCCAGCCCCTTCCCGCCCCTACCTCCCACCCACACCCCGAACCCCCAGCCCCTTCCCACCACCTACCTCTCGCCCACACCCCGAACCCCCAGCCCCTTCCCACCACCTACCTCTCGCCCACACCCCAAACCCCAGCCCCTTCCCACCACCTACCTCTCGCCCACACCCCGAACCCCCATCCCCTTCCCGCCCACACCCCGAACCCCCAACCCCTTCCCACCCCTACCTCCCGCCCACATCCCGAACCCCCAGCCCCTTCCCACCCCTACGTCCCGCCCACACCCCGAACCCCCAGCCCCTTCCCGCCACCTACCTCCCGCCCACACCCCGAACCCCCAGCCCCTCCCTGCCCCTACCTCCCGCCTACACCCCGAACCCCCAGCCCCTTCCCGCCCCCTACCTCCCGCCCACACCCCGAACCCCCAGCCCCTTCCTGCCCCCTACCTCCCGCCCATACCCCAAACCCTCAGCCCCTTGCTGTCCCCTACCTCCCATCTGGACCCTGCACCTCCACCTCAGGCTGCTCTCTAACACCCACTGAACCCCTCATTTTTGGCCCCACACTGGAGCCTATGGGGCACCACAAAATCCACTAGCCCCAGGCCCCCAAAATATTAATGCAACCCTGGAGGAAGCCCCGAGTGTCCCATCTCGCTTGGGGGCCAGGCCAGAGAGGGTATGGGGTTTTGAGGGGGGAGGCTGTTTCTCAGTGGCTACATCTAGACTGCAAGCCTCTTTTGAAGAAGAGTGTCTAGACTACAACGTTCTAGAGTACGTTCGAAAAAGCCCAGTTTGCGATACATAGAGGCGTGTTTCAAACGAGCACTTTCGAAAAAAGGCGTTCTTCCTCGTAAAACGAGGTTTTCCACAGTCGAAAAAACTGCCGCGTTCTTTCGCCTGCCTGGCCTACATGCCGGACCTGGGTCTGAGACCAGCCCTGGGTGGCACAAAACAGAGTCCTGCAGATCCACCAAGGTGACTTTTGGGGAGGGGGGCTAGGCCTTCACTTTCGCTGTCGCCAAGGCGTGTCCTGTGGGCAGCAGGAGGCCATACCTGGCTCCCTAGGAACTGGCTGGATGGGCGGCTGGAGCCATGGCCCCACTTGGGCGCTGCTGCTCAGGTAGGGTTGCCAGATGGTTTCAACAAAAGTACCGGACACACTTGACGTTCCAGCGCAATCGACATCCCGTCTGAGTTAGAACTCACCCGACAGTTTGATTGTCTCCGTTTGTTTCCTGAACAGAAAGCTCAAATACTGGACTGCCCAGTTGGAAACCGGACACCTGGCAACCCCATGTTTAGGGAGTACCTGGAGCTTGGGTGAGCAGTGAGGGGAACTGGAGTAATTCCTAGCACCAGTGCCTCTCCCAGCACGCTGCAAAGGACTCAGAGCCTTTATCCCTGTGTGGCATATGGGGAAACTGAGGCAGAGAGAAGCCAGTGACAGAGCTGGGACTAGAACCCAGTTCTCCACTGTGTCAGGCCAGTGCTTCAACCAGCTGCCCACACTGTTGGCTGCTGCAGGTCTCCACAGCAGCTGTCACAGCGCCCCCTGCTGGCTGCTGGAGACTTGTCACCACACTGCTTTGCTGATCCTCCGTGTCTGTCCTGACACAGGAAGCACCTTCCCAGCTCCAACGGGTTTGGCTTGGCCCTGAGTTGCACCAAGGTGTGACTCCCACGTCCCGGCACCCTTGTGACTCCCATGTCCCGGCACCCTTGTGACTCCCATGTCCCAGCACCCTTGTGACTCCCATGTCCCTGCACCCTTGGCTCAGTTGCCGTCTTCACTTTTTTCCCCCTCACTCTTGTGGCTCTGCCTGTGCGTTCACTCCCATGGGCGTCTGGCTGGGCTGGCCGGGACAAAGCGCCCCTTTCAGCCCAGCTGAGACCAGAGGGGCTAACTCTCCTGGGTCCCCATTACAATGGAGAGGAGGAGGTGCCCAAATCCCCTAGACAGTGCCAGAAATTGCAACCAACCTGGTGCCAGCTCTTTGCACTGAAGCTCTAGCCCCGCCTGGCCTTGCCCTGCTCCAGGGGGAAGTGTGTGTGACCTGCATGGATGCACCCCCAGGGCAGCAGGTGGGCATCTCACCTGTCCACAGCTGAGATGGGAGCCCAGGCCCAAGGGGTGTCTAGCCGGGGCCAGACAGGGACCACGCTCAGAGCTGTATTCAGCCCCAGCAGTGCAGCTCTCGTGACCCAATGGGGTAGGCCTGCTTGCCCCAGGGATGGGCTTGGCCCAGCTTGCGTTCGGGTGACTCCTGCCACTGTCTCCCAGCCCCACGCTGGCTGTGACTCAGCCAGTCCATGTCTGGACACGATGGGCTCCGGCTCCGTCGTGCCAGCAGGGACCAGCCAAGAACAGCTTGGCCAGGCTGTCCACAGGGCGGGGTCCACTCCATGGAGCTGGTGCGATCCAGACAGCTGGGCAGAGCCCTCCCAAGGGCAGGGAGGAAGAGCAGCCGAGGAGCATTAGGAGGCCTGGAAGCATCTCTTGGCTCCAATCTGGCTGCCAAAAACAGCTCTGTCATGAGTCAGACCCAGACAGGAGTCGGAGCGAACGCCCAGCTACGGGGCCAAGCAGGACGCTCTGCGACTGACGGCAGCGCACGGGCTGGGGCAGGGGTGAGCAATGGCCCCGATCCTATGGGGCCACCCCACGGACTCAGCACTCAGCAGAAAGCCACTGATACCCATGGGGCAGCAGTGCACCCAGCCTCTGCCAGTGACGGGGCCAGGGCTCATGCAGCACCGCCCAAGGCACAGCCAGGCTGCCGCGCCCCCCGAGCCGCCTACGCAGCCGCCAGTGGGCTCAGCAAACCTGGGCTCATTGTTCAGCTCCGGGGGAACCCCACAGGGGCCCAGCACCTGGCAGAGCCCCCTTTACACCATCACCCCAAATGCCTGTCCCAGCTCATGCCACCCTCTCCCTCGCTGGCCCCTGGAGCGCTGCAGGGAGGGGTTTGGCTCCTGGTGCATCTTCCTCCACATGTCCCATGGGGGAGGGGAGACTGGGCTACCCCCTACGCACACGGGAGGCCTGTCCAGCCCCCTCGCCTCCTTCCAAGGGCAGCTGGGCCCCACAGATGCAGGCAGCGCGATGCCCCTGGTGACTCCGGGGCAAGCAGAGAGAGGGAGCCAGATGGCGAGGGGCAAGAGAGAACAGTCAGTGCCGCATCGGGACCCCAGCGGGGCCAGCCCCATGGCCACAGCAGCATCACAACAGCTCCTGGGCACTGCGGGCATCTCCTTGGGGTCCCTGCAGAAGGGCCAAACTGCCAGCAGGACAGGCCCCCGGGAATCCTGGCCCACCTCGCGTCGGGCTGGCAGGGGCCTACGTGGACCTGGCTGGTTCAGCCAGCGTGATCCCCACAAGGCAGGCCCAGCTCCTGGGGCTGCCCTGCCACCGGCCCCTCAGAGCACCACCCTGGGACCAGCTACTGTCAGATTCCAATGGGCCCACGGGACCCTGGCCCATTGGGGAGCCCTGAAATGGGCGCCTGCCCCCCCCCCCCCCCCGCAGACATCTGCCATAGGGGGTGGAAGCCTGGAGCTCTAGTACGAGCCACAGGCAGCCCATTGCCCCACACCCACTCCCCAGTGGCAGTGCCAAGCGGGTGGGCAGGGCAGGGAAAGCCTCAGCATCTGGACCCCAGCTCGCTCCCCTGAGCCCCAGAATCCGAAGAGACCTCAGAGGTCACTGAACACTAGATCAGAGCACACTGGAACTGGAAGGGCCCTCGCGAGGTCACCGAGTCCCGTCCCCTCACGGCAGGACCAAGCCCCGTCTAGATCCTCCCTGCCAGGCGTCTGTCCAACCTGCTCTTCAATATCTCCAGGGATGGAGATTCCACAGTCTCCCTGGGCAATTTATTCCAGTGTTTGTCCCCCCTGACAGGCGGGAAGTTTTTCCTAATGTCCAACCTAAATCTCCCTTGCTGCAGTTTAACCCCACAGCTTCTTGTCCTGCCCTCAGAGGCCAAGAAGAACCAGTTTTCTCCCTCCTCCTTGTGACACCCTCTTAGGTACTTGTGCGCTGTGAGCATGTCCCCTCTCAGTCTTCTCTTTCCAAACTAAACAAGCCCAGTTCCTTCAGCCTTGCCTCATGGCTCCTGTTCTCTCGACCTTTCATCGTTCTTGTTGCTCGTCTCTGGACCTTCTCCAATTTCTCCACATCTTCCCTGAAATAGACTCCAGGGGTACGTCTAGACTACAGGCTTCTGTCGCCAAAGCGCGTCCAGACTACATTGAGTTCTGTCGACAAAGCAAGCTGCTTTTGTCGACATGGTAGTCTGGACGCAAAGGACAGTTTCCATTCAATAACACCTTCTGTCGACAGAAACTCTGTCTACAGAAGGTGTTATTCCTCATAAAATGAGGTTTACATTCGTCGACAAAACTGCTGAGTTCTGACGACGTTATGTCGACAGAACTCAGTGGTAGTGTGGACGCAGGTATAGTTTTGTCGACAAAAGTCCACTTTTGTCGACAAAACTCTGTTGTCTAGACACACTCCAGCTGAGGCCTAGTCAGCGCAGGGCAGGGCGGGAGAACGACTCCTCGTGTCTCTCACCACACTCCTGTTAATACAGCCCAGAATCGTGGTGGCAGGCCGGAGCTTGTCTAGTCTTGGAGCTGCAGGGCGGGGGGTGGGGAAGAGTGATGTGGGGACCATGGGGTGGGACAGGGCAATACTGGGAGTTTTAGGGGTTGGCAGGACCATGGTTCAGGTGCTGGGGACCCTCCCACTTGCTCTGGTCCAGGGCCACCTCTGGGACTGACAGCTGCCATAGCAGCTCATGGGCAGGACCTGGGTTCCAAACCAAGGAGTGCTTGGTTCCAGTGACCCCCACAAACACTCCCCTGAAGCGGGCAGTTTGTCCACACACAGACAGTGCGGGGTAGTAGAGCCCTCACCTCAGGCGATGCACACGCATGCCTGGGCGGGTGAAACACCGATGACAAATGGACCTGCCCCCGGGTGAGTACTACACAGCCCCCTCCCCACAGCGATGACCCACGACTCCCACCCCCACTCCCAGGGTGTGTGCTACACAGCCCCCTCCCCACAGCGATGACCCACGACTCCCACCCCCACTCCTAGGGTGAGTACTACACAGCCCCCTCCCCACAGCGATGACCCACGACTCCCACCCCCACTCCCAGGGTGTGTGCTACACAGCCCCCTCCCCACAGCGATGACCCACGACTCCCACCCCCACTCTTAGGGTGTGTGCTACACAGCCCCCTCCCCACAGCGATGACCCACGACTCCCACCCCCACTCCCAGGGTGTGTGCTACACAGCCCGCTCCCCACAGCGATGACCCACGACCCCCACCCCCACTCCTAGGGTGTGTGCTACACAGCCCCCTCCCCACAGCGATGACCCACGACTCCCACCCCCACTCCCAGGGTGTGTGCTACACAGCCCCCTCCCCACAGCGATGACCCACGACCCCCACCCCCACTCCCAGGGTGTGTGCTACACAGCCCCCTCCCCACAGCGATGACCCACGACCCCCACCCCCACTCCCAGGGTGTGTGCTACACAGCCCCCTCCCCACAGCGATGACCCATGACCCCCACCCCCACCCCCAGGGTGTGTGCTACACAGCCCCCTCCCCACAGCGATGACCCACAACCCCCACCCCCACTCCCAGGGTGTGTGCTACACAGCCCCCTCCCCACAGCGATGACCCACGGCTCCCACCCCCACTCCCAGGGTGTGTGCTACACAGCCCCCTCCCCACAGCGATGACCCACGACCCCCACCCCCACCCCCAGGGTGTGTGCTACACAGCCCCCTCCCCACAGCGATGACCCACAACCCCCACCCCCACTCCCAGGGTGTGTGCTACACAGCCCCCTCCCCACAGCGATGACCCACGGCTCCCACCCCCACTCCCAGGGTGTGTGCTACACAGCCCCCTCCCCACAGCGATGACCCACGACCCCCACCCTCACTCCCAGACCTCTCCTCACAGTGTCCCCAACATTCTCCAGACACTTCCTGGATTGCTGTTGGGAGACCAATACAGCAGCACTCAGACAATCCAGGACATTTTTGGAGAATGTTGGGGATAACTTCCTGGTCCAAGGGCTGAAGGAACCGACCAGAGACCATGCCCAGCATGACCTGCTGCTCACAAACAGGGGGAGCTAGCAGGGGAAGTAGAGGTGGGTGGCAGTCTGGGAAGCAGTGATCGTGAGATGGTAGATTTCAGGATCCTGACCAAAGGAAGAAAGGAGAGTAGCAAAATACACGCCCAGAAAAGCAGCCTTTGACTCCCTCAGGGAACTGATGGGCAGGATCCCCTGGGATGCGAACATGAAGGGGAAAGGAGCCCAGGACAGCTGGCAGTATTTTAAAGAAGCTTTATTGAAGGCACAGAAACAAACCAACCCAATGCGCAGTAAGAAAAGGAAATATGGTAGGTGACCAAAACGGGGCAATGTCCAGACTGCAGGCTTCTTTCGGAAGAAGCTTTTCCAGAAGAGATCTTCCGAAAAAACTTTTTCATAAAGAGAGCGTCTACACTGCCAAAGCACATCAAAAAAGCAATCTGCTTTTTCAAAAGATAGGCTACGTCTACACTGGCCCCTTTTCCGGAAGGGGCATGTAAATTTCAAGAGTCGTCGTAGGGAAATCCGCGGGGGATTTAAATATCCCCCGCGGCATTTAAATAAAAATGTCCGCCGCTTTTTTCCGGCTTTTAAAAAAGCCGGAAAAGAGCGTCTAGACTGGCCCCGATCCTCCGGAAAAAGTGCCCTTTTCCGGAGGCTCTTATTCTTAGCCAATAGTGTCCACCCTGAATGGACGCTCCCTGGCATTTAAGCTGTGATTACTATGGATGGAATGGCCACCAGGGCACCTGTGCTTTTTCCTCTTTCCTCTTCTTTTGAAAGAACTCCTTTTCACCATCCACACGCGCCTTTTTGCGAAGAGCTCTTTCGGAAAAAGGCTTCTTCCTCATAGAAAGAGCTTTACCAATGTTGGCAAAACTCTTCTGTTCTGTCAATTTATTTTTGAAAGAACGCAATTGTAGTGTGGACATAAGTGAAATTTTTTCAAAAAAATGGCCATTTTTCCGGAAAACCACTATAATGTAGACATAGTCTGGCTTGCCAGGGAAATCTTTGGTGAGCTTAAACACAGAACAGAAGCTCACAAGAAGTGGAAACTTGGACAGATGACTAGGGAGGAAAATAAATATATTGCTCAAGAATGCCGGGGAGTCATCAGGAAGGCGAAAAGACAATTGGAATTGCAGCTCACAAGGGATGTGAAGGGAACAAGAACTGTTTCTACAGGCATATTAGCAATAAGAGGGTGGTCAGAGAGGGTGCAGGGCCCTTACTGGATGAAGGAGGTAACCTAATGACAGTTGATGTGGGACAAGCTGAAGTACTCGATGCTTTCCTTGCCTCTGACTTCATAGACAAAGGCAGGTCCCAGATTACTGCACTAGGCAATGCAGTATGGGGAGGAGGTGGGCAGCCCTCGGTAGAGAAAGAACAGGTTAGAAATTATTTAGAAAAGCTGGACATACACAAATCCATGGGTCCGGATTTAATGCATCCAAGGGTTCTGAGGGAGTTGGTAAATGTCATTGCAGAGCCTTTGAGCATTCTCTTTGAAAACTCGTGGAGATCGGGAGAGATCCCGGATGATTGGAAAAAGGCAAATGTAGTGCCCATCTTTAAAAAAAGGGAAGAAGGACGATCCAGGGAACTACAGACCAATCAGCCTAACCTCAGTCCCTGGAAAAATCATGGAGGGGATCCTCAAGGAATCCATTTTGAAGCAGTTGGAAGAAGGGAAAGTGATCAGGAATAATCAACATGGATTCACAAAGGGCAAGTCGTGCCTGACCAATCTGATTAGCTTCTATGATGAGGTAACTGGCTCTGTGGACATGGGGAAGTCAGTGGATGTGATAGACCTTGACTAAATACGCTGGAGGGCAGGTTAGGGTCCAAAGTGACCTAGAAAAATTGGAGGATTGGGACAAAAGAAATTTGATGAGGTTCAACAAGGACAAGTGCAGAGTCCTGCCCTTGGGATGGAAGAATCCCAAACACTGTTACAGGCTGGGGACCAACTGGCTAAGTAGCAGTTCTCTAGACAAGGGCCTGGGGATTCCAGTGGATGAGAAGCTGGATCTGAGTCAGCAGGGTGCCCTTGTAGCCAAGAAGGCGAATGGCATATTGAAGAGCATTAGGAGGAGGCCACATCTGGAGTATTGCGTCCAGTTCGGGGGCCCCACTACACAAAGGATGTGGACGCATTGGAGAGGGTCCAGTGGAGGGCAACCAAAATCATGAGGGGGCTGGAGCACATGGCCTACGAGGAGAGGCTGAGGGATTTGGGCTATTTAGACTGCAGAAGAGCAGAGTGAGGGGGGATTTGAGAGCAGCCTGCAGCTCCCTGCAGGGGGGTTCCAAAGAGGCTGGAGAGAGGCTGGTCTCAGTGGGGGCAGGTGGCAGAACAAGGAGCAATGGGCTCAAGTTGCAGTGGGGGGGGCTAGGTTGGAGATTAGGAAAAACTCTTTCCCTAGGAGGGTGGGGAAGCGCTGGGCTGGGTTCCCCAGGGAGGGGGGTGGAATCTCCATCCCTTGAGGTGTTTAAGTCCCAGTTTGACAGAGCCCTGGCTGGGCTGATTGAGTTGGGTTCATCCTGCTTTGGGCAGGGGGCTGGACTCAATGGCTCCTGAGGTCTCTGCCGCCCTGGGATTCTACGACCCATGGATCACCCCCCCCCACCCCCAGGGTGGGCACAACACAGACCCCTCCCCCACAGTGGGTGACACGGACACTCCCCCAGGGGTGGGTACTCATAGATCCCCCTGAGCAGGTAGTGCACCCCACCCCCCAGCACCACTCCCCTCTCCTTGGTTCCCTTTTGACAGCGAATAGCAATTGGTGATTGGGGCCAGATGGTGCAGAGCCCCTGCCCTGCTGTCACGGACTTCGGCGCCAGAGCTGAGCTGGGCACGGGGCCTGTTCTGCCAGACGGGTTCTCTGCAAGGCCCAGTGCTGCTCACCCAGGCGTGGCGGGGCTCAGCCACACACGGTGCCACATTGTGGCTGAACAGTCCCATACATGGCTGCTCCCCACATGGGATCGGCTCATGGCTCCCCATTGAGCCTGGGCAGCAGGCTGGAGACAGGACATGCTGCACGCACAACCCCCCAGCAAGCAGGGCCACTAGGGTACAGGCCTGGGCATGGCCACTCCGGTTAGTGGCAAAATATCAGGACTGGCCCCGGTTTGGGGCTCAGGAGGAGTTGAGCACTGGGGAGAGCTGCCCTGGACTGCCCAGAGGTGCCCTCTGCCTGTGTCCCCAGGGGTCAGACGGCCGCATTCTCACAGGGGAGAATCCTCTGGCTACGTCTACGCTGGCGGCTTCTTGTGCAAGAACAGCTGTTATTGCGCAAAACCTTGCCGGGTATCTACACTGCACACGCGTTCTTGCACAAATACATTTACAGTCCAGTGTTGGAAAACGGGGCTTCTTCTGGAAGAGTTATTCCTCTCCCCATGAGGAATGAGCCCTCTTGTGCAAGAGGCCAGTGTAGACAGGCAACATGAACTTCTTGCGCAAGAGACCCCTATGGCTAAAATGGCCATCGGAGCTTTCTTGCGCAAGAGAGCGTCCACACTGCCATGGGCGCTCTTGCACAAAAGCACGTGCCAGTGTAGACACTCTTGTGAAAGACTTTTTGCACAAGAACTCTTCTGCAAGACAGTTCTTGCGCAAGAAGCTGCCATGTAGCCGTAGCCTAAAGGTTTAGTCACAGCAGAGACGGGGGCTGAGCCGGGAGAAGCGGCATCCCAGAGATGGAGGGGTGGGCCCCCAGGAGAGAATGACTCTCTGAGAAGGGGCTGTCTCACTGGAGGGGGGATCCTCCCGGGGACCGAACGGCCAAGCGTGGGCACAACCTGTGAGTCTGACACACACCTTCTGCCGCGGCTGTGCTGCTCTGGGCCCAGCTAAGCAGCATAAAGCTGAGCAGGCTAGGTCTGTGGGAGCTGCAGTCACACCCTGTGCCACATGCAGACAAACCCAGGCAGCCCGCGCTCCCCACAGGACAAGCTCAGAGCATTCACCCAGCGCAAACACAGGGGGCCTGGCTGTTCCATGCCGGCGCCACCCTGGGTCCAACTGGAGGAGGGTTTGCAGCACCCTCTCTGGCAGGGCTCTTCTCAGTGCTAGTTCCTAGCTCCTTGGACGCCGTCTGTTCACTGTGGGTGCCCCAGCTGGCAGGGGCAGGATGGGCCCGTCGTGCCGGGGCACCAGGCAAGGCCGACTGAAGAGGAGGGGCACAGGGGACACCCCGGCCATGTGACCACCTCCACACGACTCCTCCCCCCGCCTCTTCCTGCGCCACCCCACCACACCCCCGCCAGGGAGGGCTCGGCAGCAGGCAGGCTGTGCCCAGCTGATCATAGGCCACTCACCTCCTACAAGGAGACCAGACTGCGCGCCAGGCTCTGGGGGAGAGCAGCTGTCAGCAGCACCGCATCCATCTAGGCAACGTCTGCCCGGGCTTGGACACGCCAGGCTGCCGGGCCCTCATTAGCATGTAGATGAGCTGCTCTCAAGTGGCAGCTGGCGCCTTCCCAGCCAGCAGGTCCTGACTGGTCAGTTGCGTTTAACTAATGCAAAAATCAGCAGGAGTTTGCTTCTCTTCCCTGCCTGGCACTTGCCACAGACGTGGGGAACCTCTTTTGGGCTGGGGGCCGCTGACCCACAGAAAAAAGTCAGTCAGGGGCCGTGCGCAAGGGAGAAGCAAAAAGCCTTCCCCGGACTCAGAAGTAGAGGGACATTCTCCTCACACACCAGAGATTGGGGGTGGGGACAGCGGATTTTGTGGGGCCCCCCTCAGGCTCTGGAGTGGGGCCAAAAATGAGGGTTCACTGTGTGGGAGGAGGCTGCCAGGAAGCGGGTTTGGGGAGTAGGGTCTGGGCGGGAGGGAGGGTGCAGGAGTGGGCTGGGGGCTGGTGGAGCTGGGATGCTGGCAGGGTACAGGAAGGGAGTGGGGTGCAGGATCTGGTTGATGCAGGGGTGCTTATCTGGCACAGCTCCCTTGGGCCGCGCATGGCTCCGTGTCCCCACCTCACCCAGGCACCGCCCCCTGCTGCTCCTATTGGCCATGATGATGGTCAGTAGGAGCAGCAGGGGAAAGCCTCCAGTCAGCGTTTTCCCAGTCAAGGGGATGGAGCCGCTTCCTCCCCCTGCCAGGCAGAGCCCGTGGGTCAGATCAGCCCCAGCCAGAGCGGAGAGGGGTCCAGGCAGAGGCGCAGTAGCAAACACTGACTGGCACCCAGCTTGCTCTCTGCAGGGAAGGTGACTGTGCAAGACTTGGGTATGGGGTGCCCCTTCCAGGGGCCCGTCTCTGTGGCTTCTGGACATTACTGAAACACCACCCCAGTCCCATGGGACAGCGCGGGAAACCGAGGCACAGAGGGCAAAGTGACTTGGCCAAGGACTCCCGTGAGTCAGTGGCTGGCACAGAGGAAGATGCCAGGATCCTGACTCCCAATCTGTTGATCAGGGCCAAAAACTCAGGAGCAGCTTCTGTGGGAGCGGAGAGAAGAGACTCACATGCTGTCCTTAGGCTGCTGTATGGGGCGTTTGTGCCAGGTGCAGGTCCTTTCACCTCCCCTGGCAGCCAGCCGCCAGAAAGCCACGTCACAGAGCCTGCAAGCCCACTGCTGGCCCCTGGCCGTGCACATACGCAAAGAGCACACACACACACACTCAGTGCACACGCACAGAGGGCACACACACACACGCACACGCGCACACACAGCGCACATACACAGAGCGCGCGCACACACAGAGCAAACACCCACAGAGCACACACACACACAGCGCACGCACAGAGCGTGCACACGCATACAGTGCATACTCACAGAGCGCGCACATGCATACAGTGCATACTCACAGAGCGCGCACACGCACAGCGCACGCAGAGTGCGCACATGCATACAGTGCATACTCACAGAGCACACACACGCATACAGTGCATACTCACAGAGCGCGCACACGCAGACAGTGCATACTCACAGAGCGCGCACATGCATACAGTGCATACTCACAGAGCACACACACACACAGCGCACGCACAGAGCGTGCACATGCATACAGTGCATACTCACAGAGCACACACACGCATACAGTGCATACTCACAGAGCGCGCACACGCAGACAGTGCATACTCACAGAGCGCGCACACGCACAGCGCACGCAGAGCGCGCACATGCATACAGTGCATATTCACAGAGCACACACACGCACAGCAAACACCCACAGAGCACACACATCCACAGAGCGCACTCAGAGCACATACACACAATGCACACAAAGAGCACACACCCACACATACACACCCATTGCACATCCACATGCCATTACACCCAGACACACAGTAGCCACCCACCGCAGGTGTAACTGACACTGGGCGGATTTGCACCTGGGGCCTCTGGCACTTAGCGTAGGAGCCTCTACGGCAGAGTGGTCACCAACCGGTTGATCGTGGTGCCCCAGGGGTGGATTGCCATGGCCAACTGGCCAGGCCCCTCTTTCATCCAGCCCAGCTGGAGCACAGCACAGCCTCGGCTGCCTGGAGGTGAGAGACCCAGCTCAGCTGTCCCACCAGTGAGTGCGTTGGGGGCCCAGGGATGTGAGGGTTTGGGAGGGGGTGAAGGAGGATGCAGGGGCAGGATGGGAGGGGACAAGGGTTGCACTGAGGGACATGGGGCAATGCAGGGGGTCAAGTTGGGGCCAGGATGGGAGGGGCGGGGTTGCACTAAGAGGGATGGGGGCAATGCAGGGGTTCAGGTTGGGGCCAGGATGGGAGGGGTGGGGTTGCACTAAGAGGGATGGGGCAATGCAGGGGTTCAAGTGGGGGCCAGGATGGGAGTGGCGGGGTTGCACTAAGAGGGATGGGGCAATACAGGGGGTCAAGTTGGGGCCAGGATGGGAGGGGTGGGGTTGCACTAAGAGGGATGGGGCAATACAGGGGGTCAAGTTGGGGCCAGGATGGGAGGGGCGGGGTTGCACTAAGAGGGATGGGGCAATGCAGGGGGTCAAGTTGGGGCCAGGATGGGAGGGGCAGGGTTGCACTAAGAGGGATGGGGCAATGCAGGGGGTCAAGTTGGGGCCAGGATGGGAGGGGCGGGGTTGCACTAAGAGGCATGGGGCAATACAGGGGGTCAAGTTGGGGCCAGGATGGGAGGGGCGGGGTTGCACTAAGAGGGATGGGGCAATGCAGGGGTTCAGGTTGGGGCCAGGATGGGAGGGGTGGGGTTGCACTAAGAGGGATGGGGCAATGCAGGGGTTCAAGTGGGGGCCAGGATGGGAGTGGCGGGGTTGCACTAAGAGGGATGGGGCAATGCAGGGGGTCAAGTTGGGGCCAGGATGGGAGGGGTGGGGTTGCACTAAGAGGGATGGGGCAATACAGGGGGTCAAGTTGGGGCCAGGATGGGAGGGGTGGGGTTGCACTAAGAGGCATGGGGCAATACAGGGGGTCAAGTTGGGGCCAGGATGGGAGGGGTGGGGTTGCACTAAGAGGGATGGGGCAATACAGGGGGTCAAGTTGGGGCCAGGATGGGAGGGGTGGGGTTGCACTAAGAGGGATGGGGCAATACAGGGGGTCAAGTTGGGGCCAGGATGGGAGGGGTGGGGTTGCACTAAGAGGGATGGGGCAATGCAGGGGGTCAAGTTGGGGCCAGGATGGGAGGGGCAGGGTTGCACTAAGAGGGATGGGGCAATACAGGGGGTCAGGCTGGGGGAATCATGGGGCTGAGGGGAACGAGGCTGGAGCAGAGGGAAGCTGGGGGGGGGGATACAATTTTACTTTGCAGAAGCTGCACTTTCCTTTACTCCCCACTTCTTTGCCTCCCTCCCCAACTAGCCAGTTGGCTGCATTCTCCCCCTCTTACCTTTTCTGTGTTACTGCCCCAGCCCCCTCCCGCCCCCAAACGCCCTCTCGGACCCCCACCCCCACTGGCGCCTGCCGCCAAACTCCCTCCCAGACCCTGCATCCCTGTCCGGCATATTGAGCCCCTCATTTTTGTTCCCACCCCAGAGCCTAAGGGGGTCCACAAAATCCATTAATGTGTGGAACCCCCAGAAATGTAAATCTGGCCTATGGGAAGCCCTACACCTCAGTCCCCCCCCGCCCCATCCCTTCCCCTTGCCCATGGGGGCTGGACTGGAGCATCAGAGGAGTGAGGTGTCTCTTTCGGGGGCCACATCAGTGAGGGTTGGGGGTTTGGAGAGGAGTTTCTTTGCTACTCACTTGGGTGGTCCCCAGCTGATTTTTCTGTGGATCAGTGACCCCGACCCAGAAAAGGTTCCCCACACCTGCCATAAGTAAAGAAACATTGAAACCTTTTGTGCTGGACGTTACGTTTTACTTTATTTAAAATGAAGCTTGATCAACTAACATGAGAAAGTTAAAACACTTCATCTGTTTAATAATTTAAATTAAGCCGTTCTCCTCAGCTGCAGCATTGCAAAATGGCTCAGGTGTAATTATGTAATTAACGGTGAGTTTCCATTAGCCATGGGTAATCCGTGGAAAGGTTTGGAGTGGGTGGGGCCTAAATAAAGGGGTGGGGCTTTTGGGAAGGGATGGGGTAGATCCAGACATTTAGAAAGTGTGCATGGTTGTAAAAAGGCCGTGGTCCACCGCTCTACAGCTTGAACTATAAAGCCAGCTGGCTCGCAGAAGAGGCTGTAGCACTCACTTGTTCTTATCTCTAGCTGTAAGTGGTCTCAGTGCCACTGCATGGGACAGCAGTGTGTGGGTTTTACACACTGGGTGTGTGGGTTTTACACACACACACACACACACACACACACACACACACACACAGCCTGCGCTGAGTTCAGAATAGCTCCTAGGCCAGGCGCTCTGAGTCTGAACATGCAGAGGCACAAGGGGACACGCCCCCAAATGCCAAGGGGGTGTCCAGCAGCCAGCGGGGCCCGAGACCCTGGGCGTTCGGCGGGAATAGCGGGGGGCTTGGTGCTCACAGCAGGGATCTCCCCTCCATTCAGCAGCAGCAGCGTGGGAAACGAAGCAGCCCAGCTCGCTCGCTCCGTGCGGGGAAGAGGGCGAGGGCGGGGGCGGGGGTGGGGGCGGTGCAGCCAAAAGCAGAGTGATCTGGTGCCACATTGCTCTGCTTCTCCCACCACCCAGAGCATGGGGATCCTCCTGCACCTCCTCATGGGGCCTGCGGGTTCTCTCCCCCTTCCCCCTCATGCTGATTTGCCTGGGGATCCCCTCACCGCCTCCCTAGAGGTTTTTAAGTCTGTGCTTGACACAGCCCTGGCTGGGTTGGTCCTGCCTTGGGCAGGGATTCGATGACTCCTGAGGTCTCTCCCAGTCCTGGGATTCTAGGACCAAGTTCCCCTGCCCTTCCTCTGGCAGGCACTGCTAAGAGCTGTCCCAGCGTTCTCCAAGAGCTCCCCCTGCCCGGAGGGCTACCTGGTTAGCCACGGTGGCTGTCTGGGGGGGTGAGCCCTCCCCAGCCGGCTCCAAAGCGACCCCGCGATTCTATTGCCCTGCATGAAAGGCTCAAAAGCGCCTCCCGCTGCAGAGCCTCCTGCAGAGCCGCGCTGCCAGGCCAGTTGTCCTAGAAACCAGCACAAGCCTGCGTCTAATTTTAACCCGCTCTGTTGCTTGCATGACGGGAAGTGAGCTCCTTGCGGGCTGGGTTTGCGTGAGGAGCTGCTGCCTCCGGCTGGGCTGAGAGGAGAGGGTGACAGTGGGTGGGGCCGGGCCTGGAGCCAGGCAGGGAGGGCGTGGGTGCCTCTGGGCGCTGGCGATTTGGCATAGCCAGGGGAAGCAGATCCAAGCCTAGGGGATTTCAGATGCTACTAAAAAAGGGTCCATTTCTTTGTGGGGGTGAGAGGACACAGGTGGGGGGGAGAGGACTCTGGGGGGATGCAGGTGAGAGGGCTCTGGGGGGGGCACAGATGGGGAGGTGAGAGGACTCTGTGGGGGGGAAGGAGGTGTGGGGGCAGAGGACTCTGGGGGGCTGCGGATTTAGGGCTGGAGGGCGCTGAAGGCATTTGCCTACCTCCCTCGGTCACCAGGCTGCACATGGCTGCACGTGCTGCTTGCTGCCTAATGCTACACAGCGTGCAGCTCATGTGGCCTGAGTGACATGCTCTCCCCTCCCCCCTCTGGCCGCCTGGTTCCCCCCCTTCCACCGCCCTTGTGAGTGCAAAGTGCAAGAGTCACCGGTGGATCCTTCCCCGGCCTCAGAGGATGCGCGGGAGACGTCAGGGCTGCTGGAGGGGGCCTGCTGGCCTCATCCTCGGATGCACTGCTGTCTCCTTCCCCCGCCTCGGTGGTCCATGTGACGGGGGGGGGCACACAGGTGTCGACCGGCACGTCCAGGGCTTGCGGGCCTGGCTGGCCGAGGATGGCGTGCAGCCGGTCGTAGTGGGGGCAGGTGTCTGGTCCTGCCCTCCTGCCCTCGCGGGCCCACACGTAGCCCAGGCGCAGCTCTTTAACTTTAGCCCGGACCTGTTCAAGGTTCCGGGCCGGAAGTCCCTATTGGGCTAGCGGCTGGGCCATGCGGCCGAAGATGTCGGCGTTACGGCGCTGGGACCGGGTGTCGTGGAGGTCCTCCTCCTCCCTCCACAAGTCCAGGAGGGTCTCCAGCTCCCTGGGGGACCACGAGGGGGCCAGTCATTTGCGGCCCCTGGGGGCCTCCTGCGCTGGGGGTGCAGGTGGCTGAGCGCCCGGAGCTGCCATGGCTGGCTCTGATGTGGCTGCTGGGCAGGGCAGGGGCACTGGGGCAGACCTCAGGCCGGAGGTCTGAGGCACGCTCCTGCCACGTGCGCTTAGCAGCTGCGTGTGCTTTAAGAGCTCGAGTTACCAGGAAGTCCGGGGCTCCTATGGGGTCTCCAGGCGTCCAAACCGCTTTTTTCCGTTTATCCTGCTTTTGCGCAGAAGTCTTAGCTAGCTGTCCACACTGGCCCTTTTGCGCAACAGTTTTTCGCAAAAAGGACTTTTGCCCGAACAGAAGTGGCAAAGCTTTTCCGGAAAAAGCACTGATTTTGGACAGTAGAAAGTCAGTGCTTTTGCAGAAAATCAAGCGGCCAGTGTAGACAGCTGGCAAATTTTTCCGGAAAAGCGGCTGATTTTCCGGAAAAAGTGACCAGTCTAGACACAGCCCATGTGTCTTGCTCACAACACTCCTGTTAATGCATCCCAGAACCATGTTTGGGTTTTTTTGCAACAGCATCACACTGCTGACTCATACTTAGCTTGTGGTCCACTATCACCCCTAGATTCCTTTCTGCCGTACTCCTTCCTAAATTGCCACTTCCCATTGTGTGTGTGTGAAACTGACTGTTCCTTTGGGGTACTTTGCATTTGTCCTTATTAAACTTCATCCTATTTACCTCAGACCATTTCTCCAGTTGGACCAGCTCATTTTGAATTATGACCCTGTCCTCCAAAGCACTTGCAACCTCTCCCAGCTTGGTATCACCTGCTAACTTAGTAAGTGTACTCTCTGTGCCATTATCTAAATCGTTGATGAAGGCACTGAACAGAATTGGTCCCAAAACGGACCCCTGAGGAACCCCACTTATGGCCTTCCAACATGACTGTGAACCGTTAATAACTACGCTCTGAGAACTTAAAAAACAACAAATGGTCTGGTAGCACTTTCAAGCCTAACAAAACATGTAGATGGTCTCATGCTTTCTTGGGCACAGTCCACTTCTTCAGATGGTCTTTAAAGTACTCTCTGAGAACAGTTATCCAGCCACTTCTGTGCCCACCTTACAGTAGCCCCAGCTAGGTTGTATTTCCCTAGTTTATTGATAAGAAGGTCATGCGAGACTGTATCAAATGCCTTACTGAAGTCTAGGTATACCACGTCCACCACTTCCCCCTTAGTCAGACGGTTTGGTATCTGGCATGAACAAGAGGAGTGCTGACCTGCACCCGGTGACTAAGGTGTTAACTCAGGTACCTAGCAAAGGTGTCAACCAGAGGGCAGGGAGAGCCAAATGAGTTAGAGGCTTCGAATTTGAATTGGATATAGATTCAGGGCCGGCCTGAGGTATTCTGGTGCCCCGGGCACGGGCGCACGGCACTGCCCATGGGTACACGGTGCATGCGGGGGCCCGCCCGTGGGAAGCAGGCCTGCGCCCCTAGGGTGTGCAGGCTCACCCCCGGGGCATACGGCACGTGCGTAGCCCAACTACGGCCACTGGCGCGCAGCCGGGGCCCAGCCCCGGGGCACACGGCACATGCGTGGCCCAACTACAGCCACTGGCACGCAGCCTGGGGCCCGCCCCTAGGGCTCACGGCGCAAGCACAGCCCAGTGCAGGCCTGCCGTCACTGCTGGCACGCGCGCGCTGGGCCGTGTAAGGCCCCGCGGCCGTGGGGGAAAGGGCGCTGCTGGCTGGCACTGCAGGAGCCATGCGCGCGGCCCCTGATGACAGCTGTAAGGGACACCGCACGCCCCTTACAGCTGCCATCGGGCACCCTGGGCAGCTGCCCGGCTCACCCATGCCTCCGTCCGGCCCTGTATAGATTCCCTATATAGTAACACCAGGGGTTGACACACAACATGATTTAATCCAGGTAGGACTCCCCCCTCCCCGCCATGGAATTCAGAGCAGGGGAGTGGACTAAACAGAAAAAATGAGACGTGAGTAGAAATACGAGTCCAGTCACGCTCAGGGTAATTTTTCTTTAGTTTGTGGTGTGTTTGAACGACTCCGTGCGAATCTCTGCCTCCCCTTCCCATTCAAGCAACGTGCCGAGACTTTTCTCTTTGGCTTTTAAGTTGCTTTCCTTAGCTGCTCTGCACATCTAACAACCAAGTCTGCTTTACTGAGTTTATCTTCTGGTTTTGTGATACAAATCACTTCTTTTCAGTGGTGATTTGATTCTTGTGTCCTGGCAGGTCTGTCTGTGGGTATCGGCAGGCCTCTGACGGAGGGGCCAGCTACCAGAGACTGCCGCTTGTTTTTCTCTTTTCTTTTTCAAGCTCTTTTGGGGCAAAAGAGCCTGGGGTACCCTGGGGGTGATTTCAAGTGTTCACCCCGCTACTGCACTCAGAGCGCCGGAGTGGGGAACTGCCTTGACAATATCCTATCCCCAATAGAATATCCTTTCTTCCAGCCCCCCAGCAACCATTGGCAGGCTGTGCCTCCAGGCTCTCTCTGGTTGTGTGAGAGAGACTCAGTAGGTTCCAGCTGGGTTCATCCCCTCCCTTCCCCCACTGCAGCATGCTGCCCAAAGATGCAGTTCTGGGCCCAGCAGCGGAACAGGGGTGAGGTTTGGAGGAAAGGTGGAGCGGGGGAAGGGAGGGTTGCCCATGGCCCAGCTGTGGTGACACTGTCCTGCGTGACATGGCTGGAGAACGACACAGGCGGCCAGTGGTTGATCCTTCCACTGGGGACACGAGCTGGTTCCTGGGTTGCTCTCTGCTCTAGGAGCTCCGGTAGGGTTGCTGGGGTCTTGTTCTTGGCTGTCAGTGCCCTGAGCTGCTGGTCTTGCCCCTCCTCCAGGCTCTAGGGGCACTTTCAGCAGCAGCTTGCGGCCTGGTCTCTTCCCACATGTGTTTTGACTGGACTCCTCAAAGATCCCGATTGTGCCAGCCTCAGCCCGTCCCTGCTAGCGTCACCTGTGACTCTAGGGCAGCTCTGGGCTGGTTCTTTATGACTTGTAGCCACCTCTCCAGCCTTGCCGTGCCTGCCTTTCCGCAGGGACTGTGTTTTCTGTGCCGCTCTGCAGCCAGCACCTTCTGGAGACTCTCCAGGGGCAGCCAGTGCAGCCGCTCTGGCTTCCCATCTCCAGCAAGCTTTGGCACCTCCAGATCCGTGCTAGAAAGAGGAAATCTCAATGGAAGAGCAGCTCACCAGCTCTGTAACAGAGCACGAAGCCACCTGCTCGGCACACGCTGGTGCTAGGGATAAACTACTTCCCTTCTACTCTCTGCCAGACCATTAAAGGATCTCAAATTAACGGCTGTGGTGTATCTAAGCAATAGCTACCACAGCCAGCCCATATCTGGTACAGGGACATGAACTGGTGTCAGGAGGAAACCAGGAACAAAGACAGAGGGGACAAAACCACAAAGGTTGGAGGATCTCAGCGACATCCCCAAGACCTTCCATTGTGACAAACCTTCACGATGGGCCCACCGGAGGGAGGCATTGTGCAAGATTTCAAGTGGAACGCAAACGTCACCAAGGGAACGGGCACATTTCGACGTCTTCTGTAAGTGATGCTGCGGGGCAGCAAGCAGAGCCTCTCTTGAAATCGGGGCCGGGGTCGCTGACTCAGAAAAATCGGTCGGGGGCCACAAGTGAGAACCAAAGAAACCCCCAAATCCTCACTGACATGGCACCTGACTGAGGAGCCCACATTCCCCGCACACACCAGACCCATGGGCTACGTCTATACAGCACCTCTCTTCTGCAAAGCTTATGCAAATGAAGTGCAGATTAGCATATTGCTGCGCCCCATTTGCATAATTAATGCGGGGCTCCTTTTTGTACAAAAAACCCTCTTGCACAAGAGCAAATGAAGAGCTCTGCCTCATTTTTTCAGGAAGAACAGCTCTTGCACAAGAGAGGAGTTTTGCACAAAGAGGAGCTGTCTACACAGCTCCTTTCTGTGCAGAAGTGGCCCCTAATTAGTTATGCAAATGAAGTGTGGCAATATGCTAATCCACGCTTCATGTTCAGAAGCTTCTGTGGAAGAGCGGTGCCGTATAGATGAAGCCTAGGGGGCCCAGCCTAGTAGTTGCTGTGTGCTCCAACCCTGCGGGCGAGCAGTGGGGAGGGAGGTGGAGTGCCAGCCTGAGCCTCGGGCACTGGATCCAGGCAAGCCTGTAAATCCTTTGACTGTATGGAAGAGTCACAAAGCTGGCTAGGAAAGGGGTCCTGAGTATGGCTGATGCATACGTGATACCTCAGAAATGTGGCTTATAAAAAGAGCCGTCTTCCAGGAAAGTATTCAGGAACTAAGGGAAACCGCTGAATGATTTATAAGCGCTCTGCATGTATTAGCTGAGTCCTGCAAGTTTAGACTGCAAGACACGACAATATCAGAAACAGGCTGGCTATTAGGATTCACAGATAAAACCCTTTTGCAGACACTATACTGAAGAAAAATTTAACCCTAGTCTCAATTATTCAACTAGCAAAACAATCTGAATTGGTGAAATAGCAAAACTTCGAAAACTGTCACAAACTTGGGGGGGGGGGGGAGACACCAGCTTAGAAGCTGTTAACAGATGTAGCATGAGTGCTGTGTGATTACACAAACCCCCAGAGTCCAGGGGACGGTGTTCCTCCCCGACTAAGAGGAACAAATTCCCACCTACACGCACAGGTGGGAGAGTCATAGCCCAAGACATGATGTCTGTCCAGCCAGAGGTCCCTGTGCAGGAGAGGCCGTTCCAAGGGTGCGCAGAGCTTACGATGAAGTGCTGTAAATCGCTGACACACAGAACAGCTGCCAGGTGCCGCCCCCCACCCCAGAAGCAGGGCCGGACCCCAGGAAGTCCAGGGGATGGTGACAGTTTGATCTTTACCAGTTTGCTACTTTCTCTGCTCTTGGCTCTGGGCTCTGTTCCCTCTGCTGCTGTCATGGCCCCATAAAATATGCAATGGGGGTAAATCCGTCCCCCCCCATGGCCGTAATGGCCCTCACCAACAGCCTTCTTTCCAACCCCTTTAGTTACTATGACAGGCAAAGAGGGACTGGTGCGCACACCCGTGCCTGTAACATCCTCCTTTCTTTCACCCATTTATTCCTCAGACCACACAAGGATGGGGTCAGCAGTGCAGGTGTAGCTACAACTCACAGCACCCCCTAGCAAAGGGTCCCTTCCCTGGGGCATCTGAATAGCTGCGTATCCCGCGGCTCACACGCACTGGTCGGGACACTGAGGTCAGGGGGGCAGGCAGAAGCCCAGCTCACCCCGTGCCCAGCCTTGCCGAGGTGCGGCGCACCAGTAAGAGACTGACCGGCTGGGGGCCCAGCTCTGAGACCTGCCAGCAGCCTGGGCTGCGCGGCCCCAGCACACACAGGCTCCAACCCTGCTGCTCAGGCAGCTGGACTGCACAGTCCCTGCTGCCCCACGGATCTGGCAGCCAGGTGGCCATATTAACAGCCCTGAGCTCACCCGCCTCCCCACACACACACACACCCAGTCCCCTGCCCTGACTCCTGCACCTTCACATACACACCGCCCCTGAGCTCCCCACATTGACTCCTGCCCCCCACCTCCCAGCTCCCTGTTCTCAGCTCCCCCTACCCAGACACCCCCTACACATCCCACCCCTGCCCTGACTCCTGCATCCCCCCTCCTTGCCCTCAGTTTCCCCTTACTCCCCATCCCCTACCCCCAACTCCATACCCTGAGCCCCCCACACTCACATTTCTTACAGGTGTCATCCTGTTGCAACCCTCCCTCTCTGACCCCCCACGGGGAGGGGTTCTGATAGGACAGTCCCTTCACCCCGCTAAAGACCCGAACCGTACGCTGGCTCCACTCCCTGCCTTTCCCTGGAGCTGCACTGACATGAATGTTTTCTGGATCCCAGGTTGAGATTTCTCAGCAATCGGCAGTCTTCAACCCGTACCTTTTGCCCTGACAAGGTGCCTCCTGCACTTAGGTTCATTAAATACCATCTCCCACTTAGCCAGCCAGTCAGTAAAGGTGTCAGTCCTGCTGACACTGACCAACCAGGGCAGAGCACTCGGCTTCCCTTTCGTTTCCTGCTCTCCGCAACTCTCAACACTCGTGTTAGATTCCATCTTCCGAGCAATGGAAGGGCTAAAACGAGCTGCCGCTGGCTCTGGGTTGGCCTGCCAGGCTTCTCTGGGAAATGCACATTGCCCTGGTTTCTGGCTGCTCTCCTAGGTGCAGCTGCAGGCGAGTGCGTTACCCCACGCCAGCGTATGACCCCCTCCTTCCACGTTTGTCGAAGGACGGCTTGTCGGCGCTGCCCAAATCCCATCCTCCCACATCAAAACAAGCCTCAACCCCTTCTCCAGCCGGGAGCTAGCCCCTGAGGGGCAAGGGAGTTCTTTAGCCCATGTGTCAGGCTGCTGCAGGAAGGGCTGCTCCAGCATCCCTCTGGCATGGCCACTCTGTGACGAGCCCATGGCAGGAATTTACAGTCACCTTCAACCGCTCCCCAACACCCTGGCAGGCCCTGGAATGGGCCAGTTCACCACCAAAACAGCTACACAGGCAAAGGCTTTGCATTCAGAGTGCACGTGAGCGGAGGAGCACAGACCACGGCCTTTTCAGCCACAGCATCGCAGCCATCATGGCCCCGCACAGGGTGGGCAAATGCCAGTCTGCATGTCAGATCCAGGTTAGCCCCTGGCTGCTGCCGCTCCTGTTAGCTGCAGATCACCATTCCCAGCCAGTCGGAGCTGTGGGAAGTTGAGTCCCGGTCTGCGCCACTTCCCGTAGCTCCCATTGGCTGAGAATGGTGAGCAACTGAAGGTGCAGCAGCGGCGGCCTGCCAGGAGCTAACCTTGGTGACCCGTCACGGTTTTATTGCCCACCCTGGCCTCGTGAGAAAGGTAGAAAACCTCAATGAAATAGCTGTGATAGTTGCCTTTGGAAAGCAAACCCAATACTGTAACCTCAGAGAGTACATGCATCTCACAGGATTGCTTCAGAAAGCAAAAACTGAGTTAAAAAAATGACAGCAAATTGGCTTAATCTCGAGAATCTCTGAGCCAACTGCATATTATTTGTATATACAAACCAGTGTCAGAAAAGAGACTACCCCAGCTACAAACAACCGTGTGGTGTCCCACAAGTTCAGGAAGTTTTGGTCCACGAGAGGCAGCTGGTCCATGTATCTAAAGGACATGTCTACACAGCAGGGCACACGTCGAATTAAGCTACACAACTTCAGCTAGGTCAATTGCGTAGCTGAGGTCGAAAGCGCTTAATTTTGCTTTTGGTGCTGTCTACGCTGCAGGAAGAGCACTCTTCCTCCGACTTCCCTTACTCCTCATGAAATGAGGTTACAGGAGTCAGAGTAAGAAGTCCTCCAGCTCGCCAGTATTTCAAAATAATGGCTGGCTGTGCAGACGTGCGCTTTGTTATTTCAGAATAACACTGCAGTGTGGACATTCCCATAGGAAGTGACAGGAGACAACTGCAGGCAAGTCTAAGGACTCATGATTAAAAGACAATTGCATTGTAATGCCGACCAACAGGAGAGGAGAAACTCTGAACCTTATCCATGCAGGAGGCTAGAGATGAACTAAATGCCATGGCCAGTCAGCGCAATGGCCGGGCATCAGCAAGGATGTCAAAAATAGAGTCAAACAGAGCTCCTGCATGGGCCCTTGCAGAACGAAGAGCCCAGCAGCGCACAACGAACTGGTAATCTCTCTTCTGGACAGACCTCGGCAGAGACTAGTTGCAGCTTTATGCAGACTCAGAGGACATCACTACCTGATTGCCATAGACTATTTTTCCAGGTACATGGAAATAATGTACTTACAAGCTGTAACGCTGCAGACCTATTGAGAGTTAAACTGCACTTTCCCTGACCTCAGGATTTCAAAGCACAAATCACTTACCACAATTCACTAGCGAAGTTTAAATAATGTTGATCATATTACTAGCAACCCACACGTGAATCACAGCAACGGAATCCTAGAGCACTAGCACTGGAAGGGCCCGTGAGAGGCCTCGAGTCCCATCCCTGCCCTCGCAGCAGGGCCAGGGGTTTTCAAACTCGGGTGGGAATTTGCAAGGGCAAGCGCCCAGCTGGCTGAGACACGCTTTATTTACCTGCTGCGACTGTAGCTCTCGTTGGCCATGGACCGCTGTTCCCGGCCAATGGGAGGTGCGAGAAGTGGTGTGGACTAGAATGCGTGGAGGACAGGGAATGAATTGGGGCCTTGGCAATGAATGGGTCAACGAGTAACCAGCTGGCAGGGGAGGGATAGAAAGTCTAGATCATGCCAGGCGGGTGTGAGACTCTGCCTCAGTGGTGACATTCAAAGTGTAACTTGCCTTATTTACACACACACTCAAGTCCTGGAGCAGAGGCTGTGGCATGGCACGGAGGACTGGCCCTTTTCTCAGCCCAACACTTCTGCTTTTTAGGGACTAATTCCGCCTCAAGAAGCCAGTGCAGAGTTCTCTCTGCCCAGAATCTAGGAGTAACAACATCACAGCAACTGACCCTTCACTCGAATGCTGCAAAAACAACTTGTCTGACTGTTTCAGGGAGATGCCTGCTTTGGGGACCTGGGGTTGACACGCTGGGTTCTAAGAAATAAAGTATTACCTTGTGCAACTCTCCAGCAACAGAATGCTCCCGTCTCCATCTGTTCGTAACAGGGCACTCCCAGAACACAGCAGTAGGAGGGTAAGAAAATTATTTTCTTTGCCCCTGCAGCATCCTAGAGTCTAAACCCAATTGAGAAGTGATTAGCAGCCTCTGCCCTGCACTGGGCAGAGGATTTTACACTATCGACCTGGCTGGCAGCAGTGGCAACCCCCCCTAATTCCAGGCAGTTCTGTCCCATCGCCTGGGTGGACAACAGGGGTTATGAGTCTGCTATAGGCTTTACGCCTGTGAGCTTGTGATGCAGCAGCTCAGACCTCCTGCTGACACTCCCACTGGGGTGAATCGGAGATAGCCCCTGCCCCAAAAAGCCAGCAGCCCAATCAGACGGATGGACAAGGAGCCAGGCAAAAAGTTACAGTTCTGATTGTGCCAGGCTGCCATCAGTGCCCAGGGCTGTGAGAGCTTCCGGGCTCAGCATCTCTAGCTGGCTGGGGCACCTCTAGCAGATGGAGACAGGAGCATATTGTTGCTGGCAGATTGCATCTGTTAACACTTTATTATTAGAATACAGCACGATAGTGCCCAAGAGAGACCAGAGAGACACAAAACTGGCTGCTCCCCAAACAGGCAGACAAGTTGATCAGCTCTCCCTGCTGAAACTGGCCCTGTGAAGGTGACTCCCTCCCTCTGGAGAAGCTGCCGCCTTCTGACTCACTCGGAAGAGAGATGACAGTCTGAACTCAAATCTAGCATGTGGTTTGCTGGGCGGGTGCACCGGGCCTTTCCCCAAGCCATGTGCCACCAGAGGGACAGAGATGTGTCCTTCTCTCCCTGCCCACGGCTTGATACACAGCACTCGCATGCACATAGAAGATGGGCTGGCATAGAAATCAACTTACTTCCATAGCTGCAAGCCTGAGGCTGGACCCCAACATGCTGGGTTAGAAGCCAGGTTGAAACACATTAAGCTGAGCCACTCACCGGTTTACGGAAAGCCATTTACAGCTCGTGTTTCCCAGAAACCACCGGGGCTTGGAACTTCCAGTTGAAATGAACCCTGAGATTTTCACACACTCAGGAGCTGGGGCTTTCAGAAAAACATCAAAACTACAAGACTGTGCAACCCAGAGGGTCCATCAGCATGAGACTGCGGCTCAGCTCCCGACCGCTGTCAGCCCGCCCTCTGAGTGCACTGTGCAAGGGCGCCAGTACAGTGCTGCCCGTTTTCTAGGAGGGAACCGGTGCTGGCGGTGGTCTTGGCAGCAGAGATGGAGGCTCTCGCAACCCCTGTAGGTGTGCTCAAGGGCAAGGGAGTAAAATCCTAAATGGTCAGGCAGCACCCTGAATAACTAAGCTACTGCACCCTGAATAACCAAGCCCAAAGACAGGCCTTGCTCTGACCAGGACCAATCAAGGGGCCATTTGTACCCTAAATTAAAAAACACAGTAAGAGAACCAGAAATGTGCCACTGTGGCTGAACAACCAAGTCAAAGAAGCAGCTAGAGATAAAACGGCATCATTTAAAAAGTGGAAGTTAAATCCCAGTGAGGAAAATAGAAAGGAGCATAACTCTGCCCAGTGAAGTGTAAAAGGATCATTAGGAAGGTCAAAACGGAATCTGAGAACAGCCTCCCAAAAGCAGGAAGATTTCACTTGTCACCACTTAAATCCCACTGTTTGTACTTATTGTTGGTTACTATCAGGCCCGGTGTAAATAATTGTTAGCTGGGGGAAGCGACCAGTGTGTGTGTCTCTTTCATTGATACCGGGGGTGAACATCCTCCTAAGCTTTCCCCGTGTACAACTTTTACATGGAGAAAGATGGATTTATTTGTGGTTTTGATCCCTTTTGGGTTTCCTGGATTATGTGCCCTAGAACTGAACTGAACTGAAACGTTTCAGTGTCGGCATCGATCACATGCACGCTGAATGCAAAGCTTTGGCCTTGGCATCGTGTTTCTGTGGTGAACTGGCCCATGCAGCTCTGTGACTGGCCCTCCAAGGCTCGTTGGACCTGTGTACGGTGGCGTCAGCTGTGGGAGGAATTGACAATGATTTTAAATCTCTTCTGCAAGGACCGTGAGAGCAGTTCCTGAGTCAGTGGCCTCTCTGTGCATATTCTGATCCACCCACTCTGGCGACTCTTCTCATCCTGGTGGAGTATCGCAGTCAGGGAGAGTGCTTGGAGGTCGATTTATCACGTCTCAGTAGACATCATAAATCAACCGCTGGTGGATCGATTACTGTGGCGTCGATCCAGTGTCTAGTGTAGACAAGCCCTCAGGACAGGTTGTGGAATCCTGTTAACCGGAGATTTTTTGAAAGCAAGTTGGACAAAACCTGTGAGGGATGGTCCAGGTTATTTGCACAGCTCGCACATGGCAGCGTGAACGTTTTCTTGCGCAAGACTTCATGCAAGATGTTCTTGCGCAAGAAGCCATGAGTGTAGACATAGCCCTAGGGCATATCTACACAGCAACTAGATACACGGCATCAGCCTGGGCCAGCTAACTTGGGCTCGGGCCAGGCCAGACAGCAACTCCAGGCCCCAGGACAAACAGTCAATGGGTCCCCATGCACAAGCCACGTTTCCCCTGGTATCTGGGCTGGTGTCCATGAGCTGCTGGCTGCACCGCTGGGCATATTCTTCTGGCACAGCCACGGCTTCCATATGCCCCACCCACCCAGTAATTGCGCAAACTCCAGGGCCTTTCCCAGCCAATGGGAGCTGCAGGGCTGGTGCTCAGGGCAGGAGCAGTGCACGGAGACCACCTCCCCGCCCCAAGGGCAGCAGGGATGTGGTGCCAGCTGTTTCTGGGAGCAGCACAGAGTGAGGGTGGGGGAAGCCTGCCGTAGCCCTGCTGCACTGCAGCAGCTGGGGTCCACAGGCCGTTTTAAATCACCTGGGCCCCTGGGCAATTGCGCCCTATGCCCCATCCCCCATCAGCAGGCTTGCTCATGGGGCTCAGGCTCTGTCTACCCAGCAACCCCACCCCCCTGCAGACCCAGCTCCGTGAGCTGGAACCGGCCAGTAGATCTAGCTGCTGGATGG
Organism: Pelodiscus sinensis; assembly: GCF_049634645.1. Taxonomy (NCBI): domain Eukaryota; kingdom Metazoa; phylum Chordata; order Testudines; family Trionychidae; genus Pelodiscus; species Pelodiscus sinensis. The sequence continues at coordinate 25,509,096 of NC_134729.1, read as the reverse complement.
ACATACCCCCCGTGAACAATCCCTGCCCAGGGCCACACGCCTCGGTGCCCCCTGCTGAGCTGCTGCCTCTCGTGCCCCTGCCCAGCTCAGCCTGCATTTTGGGCAAAGCCAGAACTAACCAATAGTGGGTTGAGGCTAGGGGCTCATTTGTGGTGCAAGAACTTGCTGGCAGCTGCTAGCCGGGAGAGGGAAGGGCTGAGATGCGAGTGAGCACAACCCGTTGCCGATGGGGGTGATTCCACAGCAACACCATCCAAGTCCACCTGTCCTCAGTGCTGGAGCCAGCGAGACAGAGGGACTCCCCATTCCATTACTGGCCTGGGCAGCGTGGGACTGGTTGTGTCCCTCTGCTAGGCAGAGTCCATTTTAAAAAACAAAAAGGACTCCACTGGTCAGAGCCCTGGGGTGGAACTGGCTGGACTGGGTGCACCCCCCAGCCAGTCAAGTGCGCACATTCCCTGGGTGGAGTGCGGGAGACCCCGGCAGGGCACAGCTGGGAGGCCTAGGACGAGGGGCCCTGTCCGCTATTGGAACGATAATGACGCCTGGGCCAGACACTGGGCTCCATTTAGCTCACCAAAGAGACACTCGAGAGGAAGAGGCAGAACAAGCCGCTTTCATTACGAAGCAGCAAAAGGCTCTGCTGCTTGGGGAGGGAGGAGAACTAGAAAACCCAGGGCACAATGCCCCTTTGATTGCTCCTGGGAAGCGATCCTCGGCCCACACAAGTCACAGCCTTGCAAGACTCAGCACTCTTTATTGAAGGAGGCCACAGAAGGATGGAGTCACATGAGAACATCTCCGCTGAACCTCCATTTATCAAGCACCAGTTTGGATTCGGTGCCAGCAACCCACCTCCAAGCTCTGCAGCTGCCGCCCCGATGAGAGGCCAGGTGTGCAGCCCTTTAGTCATACAAAGCAGGCAGGTGAATCACACCCTCTGCACTCACTTTTAGCAGTAAATGACCCGGGGTGGCTATGCTGATTCTGCACCTTGCTGGCTCTTTGCTGGGCCTACAGGAGGTAATGCCAACTGCTTCTGCCCATCCCTCTTGTCCCTGCTCAGTATTCTACAGCTCTGCCCCCACAGCCAACTCCTCTGCCCCGCTGAGTACAGCTCATGTGACATGCCCGGCTCTCGGGGGATTCAAACACCAAGACTCCCCCTGCAAAGCAGCAGGGGCACCGTGTGTACCACCACGGGAAGCTTGCCTCTGCTGCAGCCAGATCTGCAAACCTTCCTGGCTGGGGCTGATATGGCCCAGCCTTGCAGGGCTCTGTGGAAGGTGCAAGTCTGGTTGCATTTGGTTTGGTAAAGTGCATGACACTGCATCAGCAGGAGCTTATTGGGGCTACCTAGTAAGAGAGCAGCTGAGCCCTGCGTGCCTTGCAGGGAAGAGGGGAGGCAGCCTTTGGCTTACTACAGATGCAGGCACCTCTGCTTGCCCACCTGGGTCTCTGCCAGGAAGCACGAGGGAACAGGGAGGTAAGAGGCCAGCCTCCTCCAACCAAGATTTCAAAAGGAACCAACAGCAGCTGCTAGTGTCTTAAAATTGGTCACACTTACACCTACTGCAGGCGCCTCGGCATACAGCCAGGCTCTGCCCAGGGCAGCCACGGGCAGGTCACGTCAAAGACTGGCAGTGGCAGCACATCTGAGAAGGAGCCATCACAGAGTGTCCTCACAGCTCCCGCATCGCACTGCAGGGTGGGGCGGGTTCAGCCATGGCACGGGGGCAAGTGAGAGGCACAGGAGCTCTTGGATGGAATTCTTAGAGGATCTGCTCTGTGCTTGAAGCAGAAATGTCCAATAACCTCCAGGCTGCATAGGGGTTGAGTTCATCCTGGTCTCTGCAGAGCGCCCATACGTACAGCATCCGCAGAACTTTGTCCTGGAATGGAAATCACCCATTAGAACTGAAACTGCATATTGCAGAGCACACGGCACCACTGTGCCCTGCCCTCCCAGAGCACATGGCACTGCTATGCCCCGCCCCCCCAAGCGCACGGTACCGCTGTGCCCCACCCCCCACAGAGCACACAGCACTGCTCTGCCCCTCCCCTCCAGGAGCACACGGTACCGCTGTTCCCTCCCCCCCCAGAGCACAGGGCACCGCTGTGCCCCGACCCCCCCAGAGCACACAGCACTGCTGTGCCCCGCGGCCCCAGAGCACAGGGCACCGCTGTGCCCCAACCCCCCCCAGAGCACACAGCACTGCTGTGCCCCGCGGCCCCAGAGCACAGGGCACCGCTGTGCCCCGTCCCCCCCAGAGCACACAGCACTGCTGTGCCCCGCGGCCCCAGAGCACAGGGCACCGCTGTGCCCCAACCCCCCCAGAGCACATGGCACTGCTGTGCCCCGCGGCCCCAGAGCACAGGGCACCGCTGTGCCCCGTCCCCCCCAGAGCACACAGCACTGCTGTGCCCCGCGGCCCCAGAGCACAGGGCACCACTGTGCCCCGACCCCCCCAGAGCACACAGCACTGCTGTGCCCCACGGCCCCAGAGCACAGGGCACCGCTGTGCCCCAACCCCCCCAGAGCACACAGCACTGCTGTGCCCCGCGGCCCCAGAGCACAGGGCACCGCTGTGCCCCGTCCCCCCAGAGCACATGGCACTGCTCTGCCCCTCCCCTCCAGGAGCACACGGTACCGCTGTTCCCTCCCCCCCCAGAGCACAGGGCACCGCTGTGCCCCGACCCCCCCAGAGCACACAGCACTGCTGTGCCCCGCGGCCCCAGAGCACAGGGCACTGCTGTGCCCTGCCCTCCCTCCGAGAACACGGCACCGCTTTGCTCTAGTTGCTCCCCCTCCCCAGCCCTCAGAGAGCACACAGCACCGCTGTGAACTAGTCACTTCCCTGCCCCGCCCTGCTCCTCACAGTGAACATGGCAGTCCTGCCAACTATGAGCCCTCCCCAGAGACGATGCCACTGCTGCCAGGTTAAGAATCTGTCACACATGCAACAACACAACCAGTACTGAACTAGGAAAAACACACAGGCTGAATTTTCCCTGTTTAACTTTTGACTCCTAGGCTGTGTCTACGCTGGCATGATCTGTACATGCCAGTGTAGATGCTCTCTTCTGGAAGAGTTTTTGCAGAAGAACTCTTCTGCAAAAGAGTTTTTGCATGAGAATGCGCCAGTGTAGACATAGCCATAGAGTTGTGATCAGCGCTCCCTGTAAGCTGAGCACTTGTACGGCCACTCAGGAGAGATTAAAAAGCCGCCCAGCTGATTAGCAGAGGACCCACAGTTAGGTTTTTTGTTTCTGCTGGTGGTGCACATTCATACATGCCTCCGTTCACATAAAATTATTCTGCACATGAAGGAAAAGATTAGAAGGAAAATTTGTTGTGATGCTTGAAAATTTGAGCCAGGCAGTTATTTGAGTTACATGGCAATCAGAAAACACGCCCCTTTTCCTGGTCTGACAGCCACCTGAAGCTGAGAGTATCTGAATGTGGCCTTGTGTGCATACAAACACCTAAGTGTACTATCACCAACGGCCTCGGGCTGCTTGGTGCTCTTTGGGAAGCATGTCTGCACAGCTCTGCTGTCATTTTTAGCTTTTTCTCTTTTACTCACTTCTCCCTTGCCCTGCCCTTCCATCTCTCCTTAGTCCTAGGCTTAAAGAACTTGCAAATTTTGCAACTGTCACTGAGAGTTTCACTGAACAACGCAGAAAGCTCCTATGCGGGTCACTGAGCGGCACAGATCATTTGCACACATCACAAGGCTTAAATGCCAAGGATCAGGCATGAAGTCCCTAAGGGGACCAGCTAGTTTAACTATACTATGGGTAAACTAACTACAAAGACTGACAATGGGGAAAAGCCAACAGCCAAGGCTGGAGCAGAGCTGTTCTGATACACCATCCCTGGAAGCAAGAAGGAACTAAGGATCGGAGGAGTGCGCAGCACCCTTTGTACTGCTCCAAAAGCCGTTAGAGGTGGTCTCCTGGGGGTACTGCCAGCGGAAAACTTCCAGCACCGGGACACGTGGCAAGCATGTGCACTTCTTGTGGAATGGACATAAGAAAGCACTTGGAGAACAAAATGCTCTGGTTGTTCTTTCAAAAGTTACAACTGAACATTGACTTAAAACAGCTTTTAAACTTTATTATGCAGAAGAAAAATGCTACTTTCCTTGTTAGTAGTTTACACTTAACACAGTACTGTACTTTATTTGCTTTTTTTCATCTCTGCTGTTGCCTGATAGCATACTTCTGGCTCCAAATGAGGCATGTGGTTAACTGGTGTGGTTGTAATGCTGAGGCTCATAACATGGGGGTTCTACTGAAGATGTCCATGCCATTAAGCATATAAACATATAAGACAGGTAAAGGGGCCGAGTTAATTTCACTGAAAACATTATTTGCATTTTCTCGGTATTTGTGACTTTCAAGCACCAGTTAATTACATTCTGTAATGAAAGAGGCAAATCATGAAAGGAGAAAATTGGCACCAAATCTGTGATCTAGCTGGAGAGATTTAGGGACGTGAAAAGTAGGGTGTTCTACTGGAAGTGACACAGATGACAGGGATTTTATGACATCAAAGTACAGGACTGACCAGGGAAGATGGCTTTCTTGCTGGGGAACGAGACATCACAGAATAAAGAAAACAGCACATCACCTGCATTGTGGGAGTTCTGCGTGACTGATCATGCATTTTTATTAACAGAGATACATCCCAATCGTGGATATACAGTACATGTTACTGCTTATATTCAAAGAAACTGGCACTGCAAACAGCTGTGGACACCCCAAAGTGGATTTTTAAGCTGTACTTCTGCATTTAAGATTAAAACTTGTGGGATGCAGCGACAGGCACAGCATCCTGTTCTATAAACTCAGGATTAATTTTAATGAGAATTCCTGGACCTTTCAAAAGTGCTTTTCTGGACAGTTAAATGCCTATTTCCCAAGATCAACTGTGCAAAACTCAGCTGCTCCTTTTTTGATGCTGCTGCTCCTGGAACATCTGACAATCATTTCATATGCTCCTAGCCCTCCCAGGCATTCCTTGGAGGGTAAGTTTGCAACACTGTAGTGGGATCTAAAACGAATGCAAAGGCGGCAATACTGCAGCAGGGACAAGCACATGACTTCTAGTCAGAGAGTTTACAATGAGGTTCCCTTTTACCTAGACGATGACTTGCTCCAAGGCAGGCAGGCAGAAGTGCAGCAACAATACTGAATCATGGCTACCAGCCAGCAAGCAGCCAACACTGGATTATAGCTAAAGTTTAATTTCCTTTATAGCATTTTAATGTGTCTCCCTGATTTATTGCTGTCCTCAAGGAAGCAGACAACACACAGGCCTGGATATCCCCTTTAATAATTATCCCATCAATACTCATCTTTCACAAATGGGCTAATTTAATGTGAGAAATCACTAAGTAGACCTCTCCTCCTCCTGCAGTCAATGACAGGCTGCAAATCAGTCCTGTAGGGCCCATCATTAAAATTAATCTGTTTGCCTGTAACCCTACAGACTAGGCTCAGGAGAAAGGCTGGGAAAAGCCAGTCGTTATTAAATGCACGTTAGTTTTAATGGAAGTCCCTTGGAAACTGCCAGCTCCAGATTCCTCCCAGCCTTGCCTGATCATTAAACTACTTAACCATCATCTGGCACAGCGAGAGCCGGCTGGAAAGCCAGCCACTCAGCCATGTCCAGAAAATGTCACAAGCTCCTAAACCCTTGTATCATTCATGGCCAGGACCAGCTTGGCAGAACTTATCTGCAGCCAGCACTTAGGTGAATGGCAGTGATGCTTTCTACAGATTGTATGGACAAATGAAACCCCTGCAGGAAGTGATTCGCAGGCAGGTTCTAGGACAGAGCAGGGTCAGTCAAGGCGGTTCTCCTCCGGGTCACGCCTTGCGCTAGACACTGCTTAGCTGGTCTGAGCCAGAACCTTGGTATGATTACGGTGGATCCAGACCCCAAACTCATCTGCTTTGAGATTATTCCCCTCTCCTCTTGCAATTTTTGTCCTTTCTCCCACTTCAATTCCATTTTGCTAATTTCTGCCCAAGCGTCCAGTTCTTATGGGCTCCTCATGCCCAAGCCCTCTCATCAAGGACACAGAAAGGCAAGAAAGTGTGCATCCAAAACACTACAAACAAATATAAGCCAGCTGACAGCCGGTGGGAAATGAAGGCCCTAGTGTGTCCTGATCTGCCTCCTCCTCTGTGCCTCAGTTTCTTCATCTTTAAAATGGGGATAATGATTGATACTGACACCCTTGCAAAGCACTCAGACATAATGATGAGTGCTAGCTATTACTTAGTGATAGAAATGTAGCCGTGTTAGTCACCTCTAATACTATTAACTCTCAGACATCTACCCTTCCCCACCTCTAATATCATTAACTCACAGGCATTCACCTTCCTTCCCCCCCCCCCACCCCGCATCCCCCTTCTGTTCTGAAATGTGATTTGTCCTTTTCATATGTGTTCATTTTTTGTAATTGTATCCTTTGGTATATATGGTTGTGACTATTTTCTTCCACTATTTGATCTGAGGAAGTGGGTCTGGCCCACGAAAGCTCATCATCTAATAAACCATCTTGTTAGTCTTTAAAGTGCTACATTGTCCTGTATTTTGTTTCAGCTATTACTTAGTGACAGTACAGAGCCGCTGGCACAGGCAGTGGAGAGCAGGTACATAGAGCAGCAGTCAGAATGGCTACCATCATCCTGCCTCTCACTTTTCATTTCTCCTCCTCCTATGTGCTCACAGCACCTGTCAGCTGGCACCATTCTCCCACCTCGGTGGTTCCCAACCTTTTTTATACTGGGGACCAACAAACCCATTCACAAACTTTTGGCTGACTGGTAACATTTTATTTGCATATTCGCAATGTTACCAGTCCATCAAAAGCTCTGGTCCCCAGAGCAAACCTAGAGCCCCCCGCACTCCTCCACTATCCCCCAGGGTCAGCCACTGACCCCAGAGTCAACTGCACACAACCCTTCCATGCCAGCCTCCCACCCTCAGAGCCCCCATCCCAAATGCCTCAGTGCCAGCCCCCTGCCCCTTAAAGCCTCCCCCACCAGACCCCCCCAGTGCCAACCTCCCATTTCCAGAGCCCCACTGCATCCAACCCCCCCCATACTCCGCCAGTGCTAGTCCCCAGTATTGGCAGTTGGGAACTGCTGTCCAACCTAACGAATGGGCTTTCACTGCTCCTTTCAGATGGCCCTACAGGACCCACCAACATGCTGTTATTCATAACTACTCTTTTCCACAGGAGATCATCAGACACTTCCATGCAGTCCAGAAATGCCAGATACACCTGACCCAGGCCAACCCAGGAGCACACCCAAGGCAAGTGCATGAAGAACAGAAAACCGTATGAAGTTCTGATAGTTATGTAAAAGCAGCCACATTAGGAAGCGATTAGTAACTGAGGCATGTGGAGTACGGCTGACCCTCTAGCTTGGGATGGAGGTGGGGAGAGGTTGCTGTTTGTACATCTATTGCTGCTGTTCTTCCAAAAGGTTCTGAATATGCAAACATTTTCTTGCTCAGAAAGGTCCTACATTTTCAACCACAAAGTGCCGGAATGAATGTGATGGTAGAGCAAGGGGAGCAATAATTTTTGGTGGAGGGGGCACTCCCAAGAATTTGGAAAGTGGCCAAGGGCCACACGCTTCCATGATATGGAAGGGGGGTGTGGGATCTGGGATGGAGGTTGGTTGCAGAAGACAGTTGGGGTAAGGGACAAGATGCAGGAGGGGGTGTGGGATCTGGTGCAGGGGAGGATTCTGATCTGGTGGAAGGGTGCAGGGTCTGGGAGGGGGTTGTGACCTGGGGTAGGAGTGCAGGAAACCGGCCAGTGGGAGCTGAGAGATAGTGCTGGGGCAGAGGCAGCATGTGAAGCCTCTTCCTCCCACTCGCAGCATTCAGAGAGCTGCTCTGAACAGCGTGTGGGAGTGGGACAGGCAGAGAGCCTGGCTGAGGCTCCTGCGGGCCAGATCCAGCGCCCAGCCCGTATTTTGCCAGCTTCTGTGATAGTGACGCTGTTTGTTCAAACCCCACACCAAGATGATCATCCCAGCAGCAGCTCTTCTTCCTGGATAGATGGGAACAGCCCTGCTTGTTTCCAAGTTGGCTTGAGCCGCAGCTGGGTCTTCCCCATCGCCACTAAATCCCCTGTGTCTCTGTTACCAGCTTTGAAAGCAGTGCAAGTGAGCTGCACGCAGAGTGATTCACACCCTTCGCTAAACCCTAATCCCACCTTCTGCCACTCCCCTCTGCTGCCAGGTTCCTCTGGCATTTCCAACAAGCCAGGCAACGTACCTGCCCCTCCCTGCATCTGACAAGGGTAGAAGTGGCTGGGCCAGGCCAGGCACAGGAAGGGAGCAAGTGCTACACACATCCAAATGCTCTGCCTTTCACTCTCTGGTTCCATGCTCTCGCCTGGGACAGGATGTCTCGGAGTGTGGGGGAGTCACTGGGCCCTGCACCCCCATCCGCAGTCAGACCGCACAAAGTCTAGACTTGCTTACAGGGCAAAATTTGCATGTTTGATTTGAGTGCAGGATCTTGTTACTTCCCGCTGAAAGACCGACTGTGAAGGACTGAACTTCCACCTATTGCTGAGTGATCATCCTAAAAAAAGCCCGGTTCTGAGTCACAAAATGTACTCGCTCACTTATTTGACAAGTTTAGTTTTAATTAATGATGTTCTAGCAAACAAACTGATGTAATGAGGGCTCAGTAACTCAAAGCACTAGTTCACCTTTGCTCAGAAGTAGGGATGTTAAATTTAGATTAATTGGCTAACTGAATAGTCGATGTGATTTGCATCAACTATTCGATTAGTCAATAAGGGCACCTCCCCCTTTGAAACACAGCAACAGCCCCAGGGCTGCTGTTACACTTCAAAGGCGAAATCGCTGAGGGGACCACGGGGCCAGGGGGGACTCTAGCAGTCCCCCACCGGCCCCACGCCCCTCACGGCGTTTCAAAGCAGCAGCGCTGCACGGAGCCCCGGGTCACTGACCCTGGGCTGCAGGAGGCGTTTCAAAGTGGCAGACCTCAGGCTCCACGCAGTACTGCTACTTTGAAGCACCCCTTTCTTCCCACCCCCCCACTGCCTCTTTCTGATAGTGGCAGCAAGGCACAGGGGGAGAAGGGTGGAGGGAGGGAGCGACTAGTTGACTAAAGTGTAGACTATCGGATAAGCATTTGCTTACTGGATAGTCGACTAATCCTTCACAACCCTACTCAGAAGCAGAGATGGCATGCGCTTGTGTGGGTGAATTATGGAAGTATGGATTAGTGAAATGTAAATGAGTCTGGTGCCATGGCAGATGAGTCTGGTGCCATGGCAGATGAGTCTGGTGCCATGGCAGATCATTGGATTGAAATTAAATGCACATAACACCTCACTAGCACTGAGTGCAAAGAATTTGTTTTTCTCCCACTACATGGCATCACTCACCGTATCTCCTTCTACTACTTCTCCCTTCTGATTTTTAATCACCATAACAAGTTGAGCCTGGAAAGTGATAATTAATACAGGTCCCTGCTCCATCATCTTCCCCATAGCAAGCTGCAACAAAAGAAAAAAAAATTAGAAAGCGGAGATAACTTTCTGCATCAGGAGAATTTAATGCGACCACTATGACTTTGTACAGTAAATCACTAGCCTGTAATCCCTTTCAAAGCCAACTGTCTACTATAATGAATTATACCAGTAGCGCCAGTACAATTGTTCAAGTTAATGGTGCAAAACATTTCGTCATTATAACCATCGCTTTTAAACACTTATACTACATCCTTGGGGAAAAAAATCATCATTCTTGTTTGCCTGAGGGCTGACTATTTTAGAATATGTGAACAAGATCTATTCAGCCATTTCTGAACTATTAGGGGATGATAAAGTCCTGCTCTTAAAAACTGCAGTGCACCTTTTACAGGGAAATGACTCAAATCCAGATGCATCTTTGACACTTCTCATTTTGTTACCTCAAAAACTCCCACTGGAGACCACCCACGATTACACTAGTATTGATTTATTTGATTGAGGAATTAACACTCCACTATATGGTGAAACTAAAGGGGACAGAACTACCACTAAAGGTTTAAACTAAAGGGGAACCAGCCATTTCTCACTCTCACCCTCTCTCTCACACATACCCCTTCATTCATTCACACACATTCATTCCTGCCCTCAGGCACTCACACACTTACACAGGCATATGGGTTGCAGAAGGAGCCAAGGCATGTTGGTTCTGGAGGGTCTGTCTGCTGATCATGGCTGGGAAGCTGGTCAAGAAACAAAGAGCTTCTGGCTGCAGGAAGAGGAACTTCTCAGAAAAAGGGTTTCTGCCACATGCTCTCTCCTTTTACTGCCTCTATACAACTCCTGTGACTCATCCACATTCATCACCAGGGAGCATGCCCAGACTTCCCTTGATCCAGCAGAGCAGCAAGGTCTCCTTGATTGGTCTGATAATTCATCACCTAGCTCCACGTGCTCAGCCTTGCAGTTTCTAATCCCAAACACTCAATAGTCTACACACACACACACACACCCCTATCTCAGGGGAGAATGCAGTTTAGAGAAAGTTACAAGCAGAGTGGATGGAAGTTACAAAGATGACAAGGTTGCAAAGCTCAACAATCACCAAGTTTACAGTCAGTTTCTGAATTTAAAGCAAAGTTGCTGAGAGTTACAAAGTTGCGAGGTTTAACAAAGATGACAAGGAGTTGCAGAGTTTAAAAGGCAATGCAGCTTCAGAGAATCATTTACAAATCATCAGTAATTAAGTGATTTAGAAGACAACTACTCCCGCCCTAATAATGCAGTCAGCAGGTTTTTGTCCGTCTCTAAATCATGTGTTGGCAGGACCTTACAGTTTAATGTATTTCCAGAAAATCCATGTGTAAAATCAAGTAATAGCTCGGGCGGAGCCTTTTATGCAACACACGTAGCCAATGAACAGCCCCTAATGAGAAAAATCCCAACGTACTGGGTAAAGCAGTTTGTTGTCGCTCACAAAAGCTGATACTCTAATACAGGGTCGGGGGCTGCTAACTCACCGAGATCTCAATCAGGGGCCAGGCAAAAGTGAGAAGCAGTGAAGGGACTCGGGGGTTCCCTTCCTTCACACTCCAGGGATGGGTTTCCCCCTTCCCTCCCCGGTCCCTGAATGCCTCCTTAACAGCTCCAGCCCTTTGCAGCTGCCTGGTGGGGGGGGACGGCAGTAAGCACAGAAACAGGAGCTCCAGCACTGGAGCTTTCCCTCTCCGGCCAGGTCTCCTGTGCGCCTCTCCCACATGCAAAAGAGGAACTGGAAGTGTCTGGCCCACGCTACAGGGGAGGCTGGGAAAGGTTTTAAAGCAGCCCCAAGCACCCCCTGCAACATTTCACAGCTGCTGGATTCCCCCCCCCCCCGCCCCCGCCCTGAGGACTGGAATAAATTGTTTGGCAGGCTGGATCTGCCTGCAGGCTGGATGTTCTCCACCCCTGCTCTAATACAAGTGTATTAGGGTTAGTCTTTCAAGTGCCACGGGACAACTTGCTGTAAGGGGAACAGAGGCGATGAATGCCAATGCTCCCCCTCTCTTTTCATGTCCTCTTTATTGCACATGTTTTACCACTCCACAAACCTAGGAAATTAAACGCAAAAGATAATGCAATGTTAATGTTGCTCTAGTAAGAATACAAAGTTGAGGTGCAATCACCATGCTCTGATACAAGGTCAAATGTTCAAATGTGCTTAGAAGACATTTAGGCATAAATTAGAGCTAAATTACAGCACCGGACACTGAGAGCAAGGACTGGTGGCTGCAAACAAACTTTATGGGACCGCAGGAAACTTGGCCACCCCCACGATAAGTAAACATCTGGCATAGCATCTTGCTACAGTTGGGAAAGAGCATGTAGAATGACAAGATCAAACTGTGCAGCATGTCACTTGCACAACTGACCTGTTGTGTGCAGTGATTCTCTAGATAGTGTTTTATATGTGCATAGTGAAGTAATCATGTATTTAAATAGGCAACTCCCACCTACACAAGAAGAGTGGAACTGAAGATCAACCCTACATGCATCTGACGAAGTGGGTCTCTGCCCACAAAAGCTTATGCTCCAAAACATCTGTGAGTCTATAAGGTGCCACAGGACTCCTTAACCCTTTCAGAGATGTCTAAATAAATTGAGATACCTAGAAAAACTTTTTAATTTTCCAAAGCTTCCTGTGACTGCAGTGGGAGTATTTTGGTGCTCAGTATCTCTCAAATTAAGACCTTGTTTAGGTGCCTAATGTGGATTTAGGAACTGTGCAAGTTCAGGAATGGTCTGTTTTCACAAACAGCAACAAAGCAACAGAACAATATCTGACAATATCTTGTAGCTCAAAGGTCACAGGAGAATTGTGCCCATTCACCTTTGGGCTAAGAACAAGCAAAGACAAACCCAGGCTAAACTTTCAAGGAAGTTGCAAATGGCTGAAAAAAGATGAACAAAGACCCTCGTCAGCTGGAACTCCAGTCCTGCTACCCTGACACTGTGTTATGTAGCAACCAAAAGGGGGAAGAAATTTCAAATGGACATCTTGGAGTTATTAATCCATACCCCATAAGGTCATGTCTTGTGGACACAGACTTAATACTGGATGTTGCTAAATTACATTAAATGTTTAGAATAAAGTGGTAACGCTTATTACTCCAATACAGTTAATTTGATTAGAATGCCTTGTTATTCACTGCTAGAGATAATCAAGATAATTGCAGCTGTAATGGGCAGATTCCTGCTCGCTTGGCATTCATTTAAGTCCTCACATTACAAAAAGGGCAAGAAAGGTTTCCTATTATTTCAGAGGAGCTTGTGTAAAGGACAGGCACAGTCCAGTATCCCAGGAGGCCTTCCGATTGCTATGGCAACGCATGCCTGAGGAGAGGGCTGGAACAGAACTTTTAGAAGAACTGCCACACTCATCTGAAATCAAGTTAGAGGAACCCAAACATTCTTTCAAAGCACAACTGGTGTGCAACCCAATCTGCCATGCAATACTACGGCACTCTCTAGGACTGCAACCAACGGCATGACGAGCACTAGCAAAGGGCAACATGAGCTCCACAGCTTCGTGTTCTGAAAAGGAACATGGCACACTGGCAGTTTGCGTAACTGCAGTATTATGAGGGTTGATAGTTTCCTACATGCAGCTCGGCCAATGAACTTCAATCTCCTCCTGCTATTCCAGTCCTGGAATCCCGCACATCTCAATTCCCATGAGCCTCAAGCCTTGTAGCCCCATGGCCACTCCCACCATAGTCCTCCTCCAGAGGTTTCTGGCTGTCTCACACTGCGCAACAGCTTAGTGATCTGGAAACTGGGGGAAAGTACCAAGTTCCTTTTGCCAGGTCCTCTGTTGCCAGGGAAACCGATTTGCTTGAAGATTCTCAGGCTACATCTGTGGTATCTCTCACTTCACATCTCACACAGGACTGAAAAGAGCTGCAGTCCTAATCTACACTGAGATCTGCTGCTCAGGGCTGTGAAAAACTTTACACCCCAAGCAACATAGCTAGACTGCCCTAGCCCCCAGTATAGACAATCTTTCAAAATGACTTTTAAAATGTTAGTCTTCTTAAGGCTTTGTACTGTCAAAGATGCTGCACATTCAGTTACCTGCTACTAGCTCTCCATAGCTGAAGTTGTCTCATAACTCTCAGGCTGCCTACCCTACAAGTATTAGAGCAGCCCACCCAGTCATGACTAGAGAACTTGTAGTGTGGATGGTTCCTACATGAACAGAGGGGCTTTCCCATCAGTGTATATAATCCACCCCTCTGAGAAGCAGCAGTTAGAACAACAGAAGAACTTCACCCAGCTGCTTCGGTACTGAGGTAACTTCACAAAGGCATCAGGAGATGGAGTAGCCACCATTTTACACCATCCTCAGTGTTAAGCATTTGTAGCCAGTTTCTAATGCCAAAGTGTGTGGTTTCAGCTTCCAGCCAGTGGTTCATGTTTCACCTTTCCCCATTATGTTAAATGGCCATTCAGTAGCTGGTATTTCCTCCCTGTTTAGGTACTTACACACTGTATAAGCCACGTCTCCATCTCCTTTGCAGTATGCTAAAGGAGCAGAGATCTGACTTTCCCGGGAAGGCAAGTTCTCCTGGACCTCAAATCAGTTCTGTTTTTTCCTGCACCCCTTCCAATTTTTAATACACTTTTACAGCACACACGCTAGAACCAACTGCAGTTCCAGCATTGATCTCATAATGCCCTATGCATAGGTAAGAATTGTCACAGTGGGCCTTTGAGCTGTGATGCAGGCCAATATGCCACATGAGTGGGCACTCCCAAGCACACGAGTTGGAAATTTTGCCTACCAGCACCCATAGGGAGGCAGCACTTGTACCTCATGGCTGTAGCTCAGGGTGGGAAAAAAATGGCCCACGGAATGGATCCAGCCTGCATAAGAATGGCCACAATGGGTCAGACCAAAGGTCCATCTAGCCCAGTATCCTGTCATCTGACAGTGGCCAATGCCAGGTGCCCCTCAGTATGGCCCCTGGACACTAGGAAAGCATTTGGGGTGGATGGCATGTCCAAGTTCCCGCTCCGGCTCTCCCACGCTGGGCAGTCCACAGGCACTGGACTCAATGGCTCTTCCCGCAGTGCAGGAGTTGACTGTGACAGCTGCTCTCTAGGCCCCACACAGGGCACTCCCTCAGCCTTGGTCGTAGGTGAACTTCTCTTCTCCGGCTGCTTCTCTCTTTTATGCGGTACCGGGCAATGCAAACGGTGCCAAGAGGTTGCTCCTGCTGCCCTGGCGCTGGAGAGTGTTGGTGCTGGGGAGCCTTCGAAACAGAGTCCGTTGGCGGCTCAGTGCTCCGGTTACAGAGCCAGGCCTGGCTGAGGACACAGGGTGACTCCATCAGAAGGAGCTGCAAAGTCTCTTTTTGTCCAAGTGCAGAAACCTTCACAGATTTTACACTTGTCTGTTTGATGTGCTTCCCCCATGCACTTGCAACAAGTGTTGTGGGGGGTCACCTGCAGGCACAGACTTCTGCCACGAAGCACTGAGGCACACCACGATTCCCAGGGGAGGGAGGACAGGACCGTTCCCCACTAAACAACACTAATACTGAACTACTAACCGACTATTTAAAGACAGTAAGCTAAGAGCTGGGGAGAGCACTTGCCCGAGGCAAGAGAAGGAAAGCTCCAAGGACCGTCACTGGCAGTAGGGAAGAACTGAGCTGGGGGAGGGTCAACAGGGGAATATATATAGCACCATGGCGCTGCTGCTCCAGGGAGCTCCACCGCCTACTGATGGGTATGGCAGGGGAAAACCTTCCGATGACGGTGCCCGTGGTGTGCGCACACCTGCTTGGAACTGACATGAGTAATCACTCGGAGAAGAACCTGGCAAATTGGGCCACTGGTGTGCAAGCAGCCATGTGACCCAACAGCCTTAGTCCTACTCAAGCTGCAGGCGGGGGCTCAGCTGATGGAAAATGCCTGTCAGCACATGTATCAGAGGGGTAGCCGTGTTAGTCTGAATCTGCAAAAGCGACGAGGAGTCCTGTGGCACCTTATAGACTAACTGAAGTGTAGGAGCATAAGCTTTCGTGGGCAAAGACCCACTTCGTCAGATGCATGTAGTGGAAATTTCCAGAGGCAGGTATAAATATTCAGGCCAGGATCAGGCTGGAGATGACGAGGTGGATCCAATCAAGGAGGATGAGGCCCACTTCTAGCAGCTGATCTGGAGGTGTGAATTCCAAGAGAGCAGAAGCTGCTTTTGTAGTTAGCGAGCCATTCACAGTCTTTGTTTAATCCAGAGTTGATTGTGTCAAACTTAAAGATGAACTGTAGCTCAGCAGTTTCTCTTTGAAGTCTGGTCCTGAAGTTTTTTTGCTGCAGGATGGCTACTTTTAGATCTGCAATTGTGTGTCCAGGAAGACTGAAGTGTTCCCCTACAGGTTTTTGTATGTTGCCATTCCTAATATCAGATTTGTGTCCATTGATTCTTTTACGTAGGGACTGTCCAGTTTGGCCGATGTATATAGCAGTGGGGCATTGTTGGCACATGATGGCATATATTACGTTGGTAGATGTGCAGGAGAATGTACCAGTGACAGTATGGCTGATCTGGTTAGGTCCTGTGATGGTGTTGCTGGTGTATATATGTGGACAGAGTTGGCACCGAGGTTTGTTGCAAGGATTGGTTCCTGAGTTCGAGTTATTATGGTGCGTTGTGTAGTTGCTGGTGAGAATATGCTTCAGGTTGGCGGGTTGTCTGTGGGCAAGGACCGGCCTACCTCCCAAGGCCTGTGAAAGCGAGGGATCATTGTCCAGGATGGGTTGTAGATCACTAATGATGCGTTGGAGAGGTTTTAGCTGGGGACTGTAGGTGATGGCCAGTGGTGTTCTGTTGGTTTCTTTCTTGGGCTTGTCCCGTAGCAGGAGGCTTCTGGGTACACGTCTGGCTCTGTTGATCTGTCTCCTCACTTCCTCGTGTGGGTATCGCAGTTTACAGAAGGCTTGTTGAAGATCTTGTAGGTGTAGGTCTCTGTCTGAGGGGTTGGAGCATATGCGGTTGTACCTCAGTGCTTGGCTGTAAACAATGGATTGTGTGGTGTGTCCGGGATGGAAACTGGAGGCATGCAGGTAAGTATAGCGGTCGGTAGGTTTTCGGTATAGGGTGGTATTGATATGACCATCACTTATTTGTACTACAAAAGCAGCTTCTGCTCTCTTGGAATTCACACCTCCAGATCAGCTGCTAGAAGTGGGCCTCATCCTCTTTGATTGGATCCACCTCGTCATCTCCAGCCTGATCCTGGCCTGCATATTTATTCCTGCCTCTGGAAATTTCCACTACATGCAACTGACGAAGTGGGTCTTTGCCCACGAAAGCTTATGCTCCTACACTTCAGTTAGTCTATAAGGTGCCACAGGACTCCTCGTCGCTTTTGTCAGTACATGGGCTCTCAAACTCACAGGAATTAAGGCCCCAACAAATCTGATGCGTTGAGAGGGGAGTGATGCTGGCTTGCCTCTGTTGAGAATGAGACCCACGTCATACTGGGAAGTCTTTGAGAGAAAACTTCCCTGGACTTGCCTCCCAGTAACCAACGGGTTAGATACGGCAGTATGGCCAATGGTCTGTAAAGGGTTAAGCATCCTGTAAAATAAAATGACCTAAATACAGTCCTTTGAGGCATTTTGGTAGTCAATGTATTCTGTGGATTTTTAGATATACCGGTATAATCAAATGATCCCTGGTATATTCTGTCAGAGTTCAAAAGGAGAGATGAACATTTAAATAAACTGTAAATAGAGTCGTGACACTGGAACGAATGCTCTTTGAAGTATAAAGCTAATCACCTGTTAATGACAGTAAAGTAATCGTCTTATGCTAATCCACATAGCCAAGCACCCACAATGCTTGGGAAATAAGTCTCCAGGATCACCTACTGTTCACTTAACTTTATACAAATCCAATTCTCTTGACAGCTTAAGAGATCTTGGACCTGATCCTTCATGATCTCTCTGCTTGAATGCGCCACGGGGAAAATGTGATGCTGTTGTGGTGAGAGAGGGCTGGGGTTGTGCTTTCTCCCCAGGGCATCCTGCATACTGAACCTCTCCTCCCCAGCCCCTTGAGTAAAGGACCTGAGCAATGCTGGGTAAATTTTCTAATTGCTGGCAAGCATGTATTTGGGGTAAGATGTGAGACTGTCGTTAACCTGAGAGGTAATGTGCCTGATCTTATGTGATGGAGTAAGATCTTCAGTGACCCTCTTCACATTTGACTTAGGTGTCGGGGTGGTAGCCTCATGCTAGGTTGCTTAAGGGGACTGTGTCGCTGGCTTCTGAATAACTAGGAAGGTGTTATAGAGGCTCTTCTGTGCTGGTTTGGTAAATCTAAATACTGGAATAGCCACCAGCTATCCCTCTCTGCTTGAGATCATCTGCAAACTTTATAAACGTACTCTCTATGCCATTATTTAAATAATCGATGAAGATAATAAATGGGACTGGTCCCCAAACTGACCTCTGCAGAAACCAACTTGTTATGCCCTTCCAGCATGACTGTGAACCATTGATATTTACTCTCTGGGAATGGCTATCCAACCAGTTTGCACCCATATTATACTTGCCACATCTAGGTTGGATTTCCCAAATTCATTAATGAAACAGCCATGTGAAACTATCAAATGCTTTACTGAAGTCTAGATATACCACATCTATCGCTTCCCACTTACGCGCAAGGGGCAAGCGATAGATGTGGTAAGATCTGGTAAAAACAACAGCTTCTAGTAACATAACAGCTTGACTCATAACCCTAACCTCCCTCCCCAACAAGAGTCAGTGCTCTCACATTTTCCTGCACTGCATGAACCAATCCCTCTGAAATGTTCACCAAGAATTATCATCCAGGGCAAGCACCAACACAGCCATCTGCACACATGCACAGGGTCAGTGGTACCTGTGTTTATCATTAGGCTTTCTAAGTTGCCTGGGTACAGATGTACACCAAGGGGCCTTTGCAGGTATGGAAAAGGGACTCCTGCAGTCTGGAATCAGGGCTGATCACAAAACAGGGAAATACTCCTACAATTCTGTCCCACTGGGCCAGAGGTGAAGCAGAAAAACAAATGTCAAAGAACAAAGCTCCTTCTGAGATCTGTTTCATAAACAGGAACAGCTAGAACAACACAGAACTGGTAACAGAGCAGGACACTGATCCTCTCCCGTGGCCTCTGTTGGTTGCTATACTTCTCCCTGATTCTGCATCAGGATGTTGGCAAGGTTAGTGGCAAATACTAGGGCAGCCTCAGAAGGACGAGATAATACCACATGTGAAACACTTGAAGAGATGCAGAATCCCCTTTCCAAGCATCCAGGGAATCACAAATATCCATGCATTATAAAACAGGTTTTAGATGTACATAAAGCTGCAGCAATTCTCCTGCATACAGCATTTTCTGAAATGGAAACCCAAAGAGCAATAAAACAACAGTGCTGTAAAACTCAGCATAATCCCAGCAGCCTGAAACCATCCTCAGACACCAGAGTTGTACCAAAGGGAGCCACATGAATAAACCTTTTTCTAGGCAATTTAATGAACTGTAAAGCAATGATACAGAACCATATTCTGAGATACTTCCACGCACAAGCTACTAATGAGGTTCATGAGAGGTACTGTTGTGCAGGACTCTGGAGGCACAGTCCCAGCTCTGCCACTGCTTTGCAGTGTGACCTTGGGCAAGCCACACTTCCCCTTTCTGTGCCTCTGTTTCTCTTCCCTCCCTTTTTGACCTTCATGTCAATTCAGACTGAAAGCCCTTCTGGTAGGAACTGTCTCTCGCAATATGTACGTACAGTACCTAGCACAGCGCCCAACCTGCTCTCTGCTGGGGCCTCTACATCAGCGATGGGTAACCCCGATTAGTAAGTGAGCTGCATGAGTGGCCTTCCTTCATCTCAGTGGTCCACCTGCAGCTCATGCACTGGGGACCTGCACTTCCTACTGCGCTCCCTCCCAGCACTTAAAGCACCGCTAATCTCCCAATTTGCACTCTGTCCATGCCCCCCAGCCCCTTTCTCAAAGCTTGAACAGTTGCAAACAGCTGATTTACAGCAAATCCAATTCTGGCAGGGAGGGGGAGGAGCAGGGTCAGAGCACCAGTCAGGCGATTTATGGTGCTCCAAAGTGCTGGGAGGGAGGGAGAGGAGTAGGAAGTGCAGGGCTCCAGTGCATGAGAGGTGCGTGGGGAAGAGCGGAGGTGCATGGGCGGCAAGCAGAACCCCACTGGGCCTCAGGTTGCCCACTACTGCTCTCCATGCTGCTGTAATACTTTTTAATAAGAGCCTGCCTCTCTGAGAAGTAAAGCCTGGGTTGAAGCTCAAGATTCAACCAACGCCCTGTGGAGGAACAGAAAATGGGAAACTTACATCAATATTGTCAATGTCCAGAATTCTTGAGTGGAACTGGAGCCCTGTAGCTTTGGCTTGTTGGATTGGATGAGCAAGCTGGCTGTAAGTCTAAAGAAAGCAATATAATTGGTTATGTGTTTGAATGGTTCATATCCTAGGAGATCAGGAACAAAGGAAAGGAAAAGGGAGGATTCCTTCCAGGTTACATTTGTAAAGAAACGGACCACAATGAACACACCAAAATCTCAGTTCCTTGCAAATGTGCTGTTTACCATGCTCATGAAAATATCAGCTGGTTTCATTAAATGCTCTAGGGGTTCTCACGATCCAGCCCTGACTCACGCTGGCATGCAGCTGGACATAATTCATGACACAGAAGATACATATTGAGAGCACCTGCTAGCCAAAGTATTTACAGTTCTGATCTGACAGTAAACAGGGAAACAATCTGGAGAGCAAGTGAACTTTCTAGCCATTTCCCCAGTACCCAGAACTTGGAGATTATCCCAGTTTTTCCTGGCTCCTTTTTAGATGCACACACTTCATTATTATTTATGCATCAAAAGCTGTTGTCCTGGATGTTGAATTGCTATTTGCTTCCAGCAATATACTAGGTCTAGGTCAAACAAAGTGGAAGGCATAGCCTGAAAAGCTTCTAATATTTATGGCAAATCCTAAAAGTGCAAATATCCTGCTGAAACTTAATGGTAAGGAGGTTAAACTAAGGGGGTCAAAGCAGAGGATTCCGAAGGGAAATTTTACTGAACCAAGAACTGAACCCCAAGAACTAGAGGATGGTATTAAGTTATTCTCAGACCTTATCTGACCATTGGCCAGTTGTTTATTAGAGTGATTATACACACAAAAGTCTCAAATTGATTATTATTCTGGACTTTCACCCAGAATGAATCCATTAGCACAACATACAAGGTAGAGTCAGAAAAATTTTAGAGGGAGTAAATTGTTCTCTTCCTGTTATACCGCAGAGTTTGAGAACATCACCAAGGATGGCTATTTCCATTGCTTTATAACACAGCAGGCACATGGTGCTAGTTTGCTACAAATAGGGGTTCTTAAAATTGCATTTGAGACCTCCCATCACGATGCCCTAGATTCTCTCAGTAATTCAGGCATGTTGAACCTAATCTTGGAACATTTCAGGCCCAAAATTAACACTTAGATGGCTCCAGAGGGCATCCCAGACTTTTAAAACCCATTATTAATAGTTATACTTACTGCTTCATAGCACCAATCTTTGAGGATATCCAGGTCTCCAGATATCATGGCCTAAAAAAGGAAGTAATAAAATAAGCAATACAAAGAAGGGATTTTTTTAAAACATCTGTCCTAGAGCAGGTGTCCTATCTGGAAAAGTCACCTTCTTTAAATCCTACAGTATGAATCCTTAAATCGTACCTACGAGGAGTGGCTGAGGGATTTGGGCTTATTTAGTCTACAGAAGAAAAGAGTGAGGGGGGATTTGATAGCAGCCTTCAACTTCCTGAAAGGAGGTTCCAAAGAGGATGGAGAGATGCTGTTCTCAGTAGTGCCGGATGGCAGAACAAGGAGCAATGGGCTCAAGTTACAGTGGAGGAGGTCTAGGTTGGATATTAGGAAAAACTATTTCACTAGGAGGGTGGTGAAGCACTGGAATGGGTTACTTGGGGGGGGGGGGGGGGAATCTCCATCCCTAGAGGTTTGACAAAGCCCTGGCTGGGATGATTTAGTTGGGGTTGGTCCTGCTTTGGAGAGAGGTCTGGACTCGATGACCTCCCGAGGTTTCACTCTTCCAGCCCTAGGATTCTATGCCATAACATTTTACTCCTAAAACATTCCAACATGGAGTGAGCTGAAATTTCAGACATTACAGTGATGAGCAGTACCTATAAATACAGACTACTTGAGATGGCCACAGCTCTTAGGATTATGTAAATAAGATGTGCCAAACTGTGTTAATATCTCCTAGCAATCAAAGTTTTGGGAGATGTATTTTAGCAGGAACACAGAAGCAGGCGCAAACAGCAAGAACAAAATGGTCAATTTTCAACATGGCAAAAGGTCAACAGTGGGACATTCACTTACCTTTCAGTTTAATAATACATTTTCAAATAAGGCAATTTGAAAAAGTATTGCATAATTAACTTGTGGCACCTACTTCTATAGCTATAAAGAGAAAACTGGACATGTATATGGATAACATCCAGAGTTCCATTAGGCAGGAGAACTTTCAATGTAATAAACAAAATAAAAATCCTCAAGCTTCAAGTCAGAAGTGAACTTACTGCCTGGGGTTAAAAAGGCCCATCCCCATGGGCAGTCTATGGTATGAGTGTTCATCTAAGGGATTCTGCACCTTCCTTGAAGCATTTAGCACTGTTAGAAGCAGGATAACAGACAGTCTAATCTCATGTGACTTTCCTATAGGAGGCTGCCTAACTTATGAGAAAAGATAATTAAAACTGGGTAAGAAATTGCCTCTCTCAAGTTTCTTGGAGTATAAAGCTTAGCCGGTGGGGTTTGTTTTATTTTAGCTTAGTAACTTACTCTGATCTGCCTGTTACCACTTGCAACCACTTACATCGTACTTTTTATATTTAATAAAATCACTTTTGTTTATTATTAAACCCTGGGTAAATAATTGTTACCTGGGGAGACAACAGTTGCACATCTCTGGCTTTCATTGACAAAGGGGACAACATTTTATAAGCTTGCTCTGTGTAAAACTTTTATACAGAGTAAGACAAATGTATCTGGGGTTTTGATCCCATTGGGTTTGTGCAACTGGATGCTGATAAGCCCCTGTGACTGAGCCTTCCCACAGCTGAGCTGCAGTGTCTGTGTTGCTCTACTGTGGACTGTGACCCCCAACTCTGAGCCTTTGCTGGGGGAGACCAGAGGTTCTGGCTCAGCAGAACAGGCTGGTGGATTGACCCAGAGGGGAGGCAGGCAGGCTCAGTGATATGGTCAGTCCATCAGGTGACTGTCTCAAGATCTCCAAAATCCAAACTCGCCACACCTGGGACTAACACAGCTACAACAATACTGCATACAATATTGCTGCCCATTCACCTAACTGCCTTAGATCCCTCTTGAGCTCCTAACTGATGTCACTCAGAGGGAGAGGCAGCTTGTTTTCCAATCTGGTCAGGGCCTAAAAGGGTAGAATGATTCTCCTGACCAAAGATCCATCACTTTTTGCCCCAGCTCATTTCTTCCAGTTAGTTAACCTGGGCTAGAAACCTGAGACTGGGGAGCAAAAAGTCAGCCACCCAGCTCTGATTTTTATCTTTAGCAAAATCAGAACAGTCTGAGTTGGAAGCCTTCTGTGAAACAGACAACAAGCCTGATACTCTGGGTTTTCTCTTGTAGAGGCGCCTGCTAGTCCCTGCCCCCATGCTGATTTTTCACACTTGCTGAAATAAGTGCATCATGTCCCTGCCCCTCTAACTCACCTCCAGGACATTAGGAATTATGTCACTCTCACATTGCTTTAGAAACCGATCCTTGTCAAAAGCTGGGTCCACTTTGAGGATCTCTGTCAAAACCTCTGACATTTCTGTCTTCGAGAACAGCCCACCTGACGAGGCAATTCAATTCAATGAGCTTTTGTTGGCACAAGCGTTGCCAAAGGAGAAGAGAGACGACCTTCACATATTTCTCAGATACGTCAGTTCTGCCAGGACAGAGCTAAATACTGTTTGGAGTTTTATCCCCAATTGTCATTACTGCTCATTCCTGATCCAAGGAGTGGCTGCTACCTAATGGGCCACAAGACACATGTTACAAACAAGCAAATATCAGGAAACCCCAAATTCCTGCCCAAAGGCTAGTCAGGCAGCAGCACTGACATGGCCAATTGTCAATCCCGAGTCTCAGCTACATGTCACAGAAACCTCTAGAGCCCTTCTTCACAACAATACCTATTAAATCGGTGACTTTGTCTGTGACAGCTCTGGAGGCCCGAATCAAGGCGTTATCGCTTTCATCATATTTCATCTTCATTTCAAAGAACCCTGAAAGAAGGGGAGAGATCAACAGCACTGTCGTACCATTTCACTCTTCTGTGCAGCTTAAACTGGAATTAGCATGTTCAAGTGAAAGACCAGCAATGCCTGACTAGAGGGTTGAATGTTGCCTATGAAACCCTTTGCAAGGTGGGTCCTATGATTTAATCCATTTCAATACTTCAGAGGCAAAAGGGGCAGGAGATCAGTCATTTCTCCACAATTAAGGATAATTTTTAAATGGTTAATCTCTGCCACAACTTTTCCAGATTGGTTTCTCCTCTGCATGGACGTCCTACAGCTACCCTTGCTGGCATTCTTCTGGCCTAGAACAGACAACTCAACAAGTAGTGCTCCTCAAACATCCCAGGAGGCAACAACACTGCCATGAGGCTTTACATCCCTCCCCACAGCACACACCTTGCTCCCAGAAAGCAAGTGCCCTGGAATGCAATCCAAAGCTAGGTCCGTGGCAGTGCAGGGTACTAGCAATAGGCCACCCCCTTTCAGCAGTTCCCTGATCCAAGAGTCCAATATTCTTTCTGACAGCAGCCAGTACCAGAAGAAGCCGCATTAAGTAGTTAAGGGAACACCCGTCCACAGTGCAAGTTTCCTCCCAAAGCAGTGGTGGGTTTATGCACTGAATATTACTCCTTATAAAATATAGTTTTACTATCTCTGGATATTTCCACATACACCAAACCTTGTATACAAAGTGAGCAACAATTAGTTCTGCTCTTTGGGGTCTTGGTACAACCCCTCCTGCAATCTGTGTGCAGTTCTGGGTCCCACCATTCATGAAGGGCACAGAAAAACTAGAGAAAAGGACAACCCTGCACCTTGGGGTGAGTTGGACAAGATGCCCCTTGCAGTCACTTCTGAATCTACAATTCTAAAGGAGTAATTCATTTCCAAACTCTGCCCAATCTGGGCAACATGAGGCAAGTGTAAAGGAGCTCAACGTATTGTCTATCAGAGATTATTCTGGGGCACCTCAGGGCAATCTCTGAATACTTTTAAGGGAACCCTATCTGACGAGAGGGTGAGACAAGGAGCAAGTGGGCAAAAAGATAAGGAAATATTCAGGCTAAATTGCAGGAAAAATAATTCTTCAGAGCAATGGAGGTTGAAGGATTTTGTGACTTAATCTGGAGAACCCAGGAGTAGGCCGAACCCCAAGCAGCCTTTTTGGTCTGGTTATTTCCAATTCATTCAAATACTGTTTTCAACACACTCTCTTACTCTTTTAGTCACGCTGCTTATCATGTCTTGCCCAATAAACGTGAGATGCAGTCCAGACAGCTAATGGTACTGGTGGGAAACCGCAATTCTAAACGGTCCGTAAAAAGGAGGTGAAACGCCCACAATCCCACAGATGGACCCAATCCAAAGAAGCTGGCGTGCTGCAGGCAAGACGCTGGGGCATATATTTGGAGCCAGAAAGAAGCATAGAGTCTGCCCGTGCTCTGATTCCATGAGTCACAGGCTTGTACATAGTAAGGATGTAATAGTGTAGTCTATTAGCTTATCGGTTAATGCTATAGACTGCACACATCCCCCCCCATGCCAGTAAATTTTTTAGAGGCTGGCCAGCAGCCTAAGTCCTGGCTTGCTCCAAGTCCAGGACCTATCCCTGCTGTGGCTCTGTATTAGGAGCCAGGAAGGTAGGCAGCCCAGCTCAGTTCCGGCTAGCGTGGAGTCTGGGAGCTCAGGCCTGCCCCTCTCCCCCCGGACAGGGGCTGCTGCCATCCCATGCTGTGCAACTAGTCTCAACAGTCCGTGAGGGGAACTGTTTTTTAAAATGGCTCCCTTTGTGGATCAGCTCCCGCCTGGCACCCCATGCTGCTGCCTCTGATACAGTGGGGATGGAGCACACTGGCTGCCAGTCTCGCCCCGGGGACTATAGAATAGTCAACTAACCGATAAAAATTCATGAGGTTACTCGACTATTCAAATAACTGATATTTAACATCCCTAGTACATAGTGCTCTGGCCTCTCCTCACTGCCAGGTGGCGTGTGACTAGAAGGCAGTGCTCGGAGTTCAGTTCTCTGATGGCTGTCCGACATCCATCCACAAGAGGGAAACCTGCAGAGGGGAATTCAGATTTCAAGAACAGGGAATGAGGAAAAATCTCTTTCTGCTGAGGATTGTGGGGGGGTGTCCCAACACAGATGGCGCAGCCTGGAATAACTCGAGTCAGCAGCTACGCCTACCTTCCATCTCACACTACCACACAGTAACAGCAGTGACAGAAATGGCCATTGTCTGCATTATGTTGAGACTAGTTGCACCGGTGGCATCAGAACCCAGATGGTAAGAGAGCAGAGGTAACGGGAAAGGAAGCTGGCAACACTTACTATTGAAGACCACATTGTTGTCCTTGAAATCTTTCCACTGCTGATACCATTTGGAATCTTTGTGCACCACCACACCCATGGCCTCCCTAGGGAACGGCAAAAGACAAACACCTCATGAATCGACAGCTGAGCCCTTCACAAGGCTGAAGACAAGAACAAAGATACGGATGGCTATTCACTGAGCAGCACCCTGAGCAGACTGCAGCTGAGGCCTGGAACACACAATGCATGAGTCTGAGCAATGGACAGAGTGGAAAGTGGTTGCGAGGAAAAATCAGGAGGTCAAGTTTGGTCCCATTAAGATCATGCTGACAATGAGACATCCAGGACATCAGAGAGACTTGCTCAAATGTCTGAGGTGAGAAAGACAAAAATACTGGAATACATGAAACAAAATTTCAAGCCAGATCTTGTTATTCTTTGTCAATGGCCAATAACACAAATGTCTGATGCATTTTCTTCCAACTTTGCAGCAATACTGTATTTTGCCTTCAGAAGAAACTTGCCAATCTTCAGGTCACACCAAAGAAATAACAGGACAAATAGGACTGGCTGCTATCTTGATGATGAGGGAGGAGCTACCTACAGTAACTGCATCATCGCTCTCCCGACAGAAATGGAATGCCCTACTTCTTCAACCCAACACTCAGAGCAGATGACTACCATAAACGACCCCACAAGCCTGTAGCTCCAGACTCCACCTCTTAGCCTGTAGCCCAAGTCAGAAAAGATCCGTCACATAACATTCGGCAGATCGCATATGGCAGCACTCTCTCTTTATTCAATACCTACTCGTTAGCTTCAAATACTCTCTCTCTGACATTCTCTCCAGCAAACTCCATTCTTTTCCTGAGTCGCTCGGGGCGTCTGTAGGGACCCGTCTGCCCTAGAACACTTTCATCTATTTCCTTCTTCACAGTTTCTACTCCCTGAAAGGAAAAACATTCCTGTTAGAGTGGAACTTGTTGCAGAAATCTATCACCTCAGTAGGAAAGAAGGTGGAGTCTAAGGGCCACATTCTGTGGAGATGCACATGCTTACAAGGTCAAATGTAGCCCTGTATTTGGAAAGTAAACAGCAGACACAGAATAAAACAGCTGCCTTGATCAGATTTAGAATAAAACAGTGGAAAGAAATCTGGGGAGACAATCAAACTGACAGACACTTGGTAAAGAAGTGTCCACAGAAAGGAGAAATGGAAACTCTGGTAACTCAGGTGAGAAGCCCTATTGACTTGCCCTATCTTTAAGGAAGAATTAGTCCCTAAGTCCTAAATGCTGATTCCAGTTAGGGAGAAAGGAGCTACTAGACCAAGAAAATGAAGGAAGGACTAAAGGGACAATGTCTCAGAGGGGGAGCCGTGTCAGTCTATAACTTTAAAAACAACAAGCAATCCTGTGGCACCTTAGAGACTAACAAATATAGAGAGAGTATCAGGAGTTTTCATGGGCAAACCCACTTCCTCAGATGAGATAAGAAGGGGGTTTTGCCTACAAAAGCTCATGACACTCTCTCTATATTTTTAGTAGTCTCTACAGTGCCACAGGACTGCTCGTTTTTGAAGAGACAAATGTATATAATATTCAGGACAGGGAGAGGCAGCCAAAATGATAGGAGAACATTTTTCAAGGTCAACCAAATCCAGTTCTCAGTCCCAGACCCTCGCAAGAGGAAAAGCTGTGGGTCACCGGAAACATGCACCTGAAAGCCAAAAACAGAGGCAGCCAAAATTATTCAATACAAAACAGCTTCTGGGACTGAAGGCAAGTCCTGCTGCTGGACCAGAAGGGGTGTGTGGAGAAGTCATACTAGTGGAGCTAAGCCCAAGGAAGAAATGGTGGACAGGAAGGGCCTTCCTGGACTGTGACACAAGTAATCTTTGGACAGCCTCTGTTATGATGATTAATCTGTTATAATATTAGAGCTTAAAATGTATCCCATTATAAGCTGAAACATAAAACACTAGGCAAGTTCGTAAAATGTCACAATTACATAACTTTTTGCCTGGTTGAAAACTAACCATAAAATGATTAAGTTGTTTTAGATAATAAATGTTATAAAAAATAAGTCCAACACAAGAATTAAATCAGACCCAAAAAAAGGGTGTGCTACTATGGTCCTCCTGCAGACGGGGGGAGCAGCCTCTGTCCGTGAGCAGCAGCATGGGGAGGCAGATCCAGTGCTCGTGGGTAGCTAGCTTAAAAGCTAGTTCCCCATGAGCACTGGCTCCCATCTCCCCCACTCCCTTGCTGCCTCTGATACAGAGGCAGCAAAGGGGGGGGAGGGGAAATGCATGTAGTTGACAGAATTAACCGATAAGCCTAGGCTTATCGGTTAATTGTGTAGTCATCTACACATTGACATCCCTAGTGATAAGCAATGTTCCCTCTAAGTTTTCCATCCATATGTGAAATAAATGTTATGTGCACATCACATGTGAGGATGTGTGCCACCAATAAAAACACAGGCTGCCGGCTTTGGAGGCTCTGCTAAACAGTTGGATGGCATCTGAATCTCTCCAGGGTGGCTGACAAAGGGAACACTGGCAGTAAGTCAAATTCCCATGACATTTTATAAAACAGGCCAGGTGAACAGTGCCAATGAAATTAATGGAACTGCTCCCTTGAGTAAAGTTATACACGTTTACAAAATTGGAGTCATAGATTGCGATCTGAAGTAGGAGCTACACTTTGAAAGGTTACTATTCCATCATGAGTTGTGTGCAGATCTCTCAGCGACGAGAAAAGAGAGATGAGACAGCATGCAATGACCAGAACAATACTTCAGATTCCTCAGGAACAATAGAGCAATAGAGCAGCCAAGCCTGTTTACTCTGAAAGGAAAAGGCAGATCAAAGTAAGGCTGAAAAATGTCTGTTTTGTGCAAGAGACAATTTGCTGTTCTAAAGCAAAAAACTATTCTGCATTTTGAATATAGACAATAAAGCCAAGTCAAAAGAGGCAGCAGCACAGGAGTGGGCAGGGGGACAGGCAGATCCGGTGCTCATGGGTAGCCTGCTTAAAGACGGCTCTTCAGGGGCACCAGCTCCCACTTTCTCCCCACCTTGCTGAAGGAAGAGTGAGCTCCTCGGAGGCTTTCATTACTGAGGGGTTCTTCCAACAGTGGAGTCGACAAAAATAACCAATAAGCCCAGGTTTATTGGTTAATCGTACAGTTAACTATACACTGACATCCCTAACGGAAATACTTCCAGTTACAGAGACTCCATCGCTTACATTTATGCTGACACGAATATTTATATTCCTTCCAGAAACATATGATCTGATATAATATTATTATGAGCAGCACAGCATGAGATTCCATCTCACAGCGGGAAGAGGGAGTACCTAAGCCCACAGGCTCCATTTTGAAGCCAGTGAGGCTGTCTGGCCTACGCTGAAGGAAGAGTGAGCTCCTCGGGGGCCTTCATTACTGAGGGGTTCTTCCCAGAGCCCCTGTAAAAGGTGGGACATAGTATGGACCTTGCTGATCCAGGACAGCAGGTAATTCCCAACACAACAGTTAATCAAGAGATTGCCTTTCTAACAACAGCTCAGTCACTTGATGCAAAGTTTGTTCCGGGCTCTCTGATGCACACCATGCAGTCCTGGTGACTTACTGATAAGTTAAAGAGCTATTTATACCAGCACCTAAGCACCGCCCTGTGTGGGGCAACTGCCCCCTCACTAGTATACAAGGGGTTATACAGCCCTGGGAGACAATTAGGGCCCAGCTAGGTCCTATTAGAAGGGTTCCTGGACAGGAGGAGCTCAGTCTCATTCCTTCTTTGGAGTGAGATGGACCTAGCTGCCTGCTAGCAGCAGGGATGTTAGTGTGTGCCCAGTTACACAATTAACCAATAAGCTCATCTGTTAATGGCTACACGCACACATTGCTGCCTCTGTATCAGACAGTTCCCATGGGGAGCCAGTTTTTAAGCCGGCTCCCCGCACGTGCTGATTCCCATGGAGTTGTCTGCCCCCCACGCTGCCTCTGATAGAGAGGCGCAGCAGCATGGGAGGATGGGGAGATAGACGGGAGCCGATGGGGAGGAGCTGGCTTTTAAGCCAG
Source organism: Pelodiscus sinensis (assembly GCF_049634645.1). Taxonomy (NCBI): domain Eukaryota; kingdom Metazoa; phylum Chordata; order Testudines; family Trionychidae; genus Pelodiscus; species Pelodiscus sinensis. The sequence continues at coordinate 25,478,734 of NC_134729.1, read as the reverse complement.
CTCCTGCCTGCCTCCCCCCTCCCTCCCACGTAAAGGTATAGCCACTGAAAAAAAGCAGTTACACATTTACAAAAACACTCATTAGCATCCCTAACTAGCAGGGGTGCCTTGGACAGGGCAATGCTGGAGGAAAGCAGGGTGAGCTAGGGGAGCTCAGGCCTGAACAGACTCTAGGCTGAGGCCCATCGACAGAGGTTCGGAGGAGATACAAGGGCTGCAGATGAGCAGCCAGGGCAGGAAAAGGCAGCAGGTCCAACCCTAGTTTCCCAACAAGCTCTGGGAAAAGCTAGTTCCCAGACTAACCAGCAGCCTGTAAGCTGGAAGATCTTTGCTCATGGAACTACATTCACTTGAATGTGAAAACAGCAGCACAAGGCTGAAGAGTGCAGCAGAAAGACTTAACATGGCTCCGGCATAGCAGGGCACCAAAGGGGACATGTTATCTGCAAGTGTACCTGAGAGATTGCTTTGAATGCTGCCGTCTTGCCCAGTTTCTCCCCTCCTTTGGTCACTGATTCTGCAGACTGCTTTGCTGTTTTGGCAGCTTCTTCCACACCTTCTTTTATCTTCCGACCAATATCACTTCTACTTACTTCATCCAAACTCTGCAATAATACAGAAGGAAAGCAATGTGAAAAACATGGATCATTCACCTGGATTTGGAAGAGATTCCTCTTTTTGGCCTGTAGAAACGTTCCAAGTCACCACTGGGAACATCCACAAGTTAGTACCATGGTCAGGGTCTGTAGGACCAATACTTGATTTCTCTTAAGCCGTCTCAGGTCACAGGGAGCCTAACATGTTGCAGCAGTAGCAGTAATACGAGATGTGTGCTGTGATCATTAGTGATGAAGAGGTTTTTGGCTGCATACAGAATTACATGTGCTGAACTAGCAATTATTGATATACTGAGGCTGCTGCTTAACGGGAACTTCTCCGTCCCAACAAAGTTGCTACGGTTCGGAAGTTGCCAACATGTCGAACGTGGGGTTATGGGACAGACGTGCTCAGACTCAATGAGCCCAGGGCTGTTGGTACAAGGGCAGGCCAGACCCTGGGCAGTGCAGTTCAGCTCTGAGGGGCCACAGAGTCCTTGCTCCCCATGGAGAACCCCAGCCTTCAGGCTCTCTGCCCTGAGCTGCTGCCTTGCCCACAGCTTCCCCTCCCACTCCACAGCCTGTGTTGCCTTACGTGCAGTCGGTGTCCCCAGCCACAGGGCCCTTCACACTGCAGTAAACATACTGACGTGGTTTTTTGCCGTCCTGTAGTTCAAATACCCTTCCCTTGAAATACCCACGTGCTTGTTAATCCTCTAAAGACAGAAGGAAACGGGGTCTAGGCCAGTGCAGTTCTGGCGGAGAGGGCTCGTGCACTACTCATTTTTGATCCACCAGGAAAGAAGTTCCAAATAGTCTTTCTTCCGCTCCTACAAAACACCTTCACATAACCCAAGAATGCCAAGCTTGTGCATGAGTGCCCGCATGCACCATGGGGTGCTACACATATAGCAGGGATGAGCAATCATTTTTGATGGGGGGAGGGGCACTCCAAGTTTTTGGTAAATGGTCATGGGGGTCTAGGATAGGGATGTAAGCGACTAGTTAAGTAGGAACTCGACAAGTTGTTCCCCCCATCAGAGAGAGGCAGCGGGGGTGGGGTGGACACACGAGCCGGTGCTGGGATGGGGGCGGGGGACTTAAAAGCCAGCTTCCCCCAGCACCGTCTCTGCAGGGAGTAGGGGAGGCAGAGGGCAGCAGGGAAACAGCCTCACTCATGCCCGTTCAGCTGCTGCTCCTCTCCCTTTCAAATGTACAAGAGCCGTCCCCATTGGTGTAGGCTCCCGCTGCCTCTCTTCCTTTGAAATGTACAGGAGCCATGGGCTGCTGTACAGTGACTACTTGATTAGCTGATTAATCAAAATGTAACATCCCTAGTCTGGGATGGAGGTTAAGTGCAGCTATGCATGTGTACAGTTTAAGCAGCACATTGTTTCTAGCCAGCTCTTCCACCTGGGAGTTTGTATCTGAGTTGCAAGTGGCCCAGTGAAGAAAAAGACTGAGGTCTTTTCTCTTCTGCAGCTACTAATTGTCAGAACCCCACGTGCAGCCTCTTCTGCCCTGCAGCAAGGAGGGAACAGGAGGTGCTGATACTGCCTGCACATCTGCTGTCACTCTCGTCATACCACAGACTTCTCCAGCAGCTAGCATTGCAGGTCTCTTCAGTGGCCCTGGCCTACAAGGGCGGCAGAACCCTCCTTCAGCTAGAACAGAGCTAAAGAATAAAGCGCAAATCACCAGTAAACCGACTTGGACTTTTGCCAGCTTAGACTGTACCTCTTTGACTGATCCTGTTATTTCTTCCAGCTTCTTTTTAATCACTTCAGAGGTCTTAACTGTTTCTGATTCAATGGTTTTCTGCAATACAAACACAGATCTGATGTTAACAGGAACCAACGCACCAATCAGAACTGTAACTACATGAGGATTTTGCAGCACTGCACACTGGCAGACATAACACTCCTGTGGCACAAAAGAACAGCCCCCGCTCAACTCTGTCCTTCCTAAGATCCAGGTAAGTGTCTAAACACATGAAGTGAAAGGAACAGACATGGGAACCAGTCACATGGAAAAAGAGACGGTTGCATTTATAGATATTCACAATGGGTGCCCATATCAATGCAGTGCAAACCAATAGCTGCCTTAAATATGGGAGAGATAATGAAGGAGGCAAACAGGGTAAGTGGTGTAATGGCTTCAAACTGAAGAGGAGAAAGACCTAACCATATGTCAATCAGTCACAAGTAACCTGAAAGCTCCTGAGGTCTCATATACCCACTAGATTCAGAAGGGAGAGGCAATGGCAGGCCATATGGTTGACAGCATGGTGAAGTGGTCTGCCAGAAGGAAGAACTGCTCTGCAACGGAGTCAAGCTAGCCCTAATTAACTTGACTGTCTGCCTAGATACAAGCACCGATTTCTCCTCAACAGCACACACACCCAGATGAGTCAGGAGAGCCCCACGGGTCAGATCGGCAGACGTAAGCTCTTGTTAGGAAAGCAGCTAGTCATCCAAGTAGGGGCATACCAAGCAGCTGAGATGGTGCACTTGTGCTGCCACCACAACAAAGGCCTTCCTGAAGACAGCTGAGCTGTGGTGATGCTGAAAGGGAGACTCTGACTAGGCAATGGTGCTGCCCCACCTGGAAATGGAGACCGTTCCAATGGGCTGGGTGAATGCTGATGTGGAAATAAGCAGGGCTCGACAAACCGCTGAATCTACTTGCCCGTGGCGAGTAGATTTCAGCCGGTCGCTCCGTGAGCCCCATTCACCGGTGCTTTGCGCATGTGCAGGGCTGACGAGTAGCTCTCGCCGAGTTTGTCAAGCCCTAGAAATAAGCATGCTTCACGTTGAGAGCCACAAGCCCAACCAGCAGTGGAAGCGAGGGGATAATAGATGCGAGTGTCACCACATGGAAAAACCTTGCTGTAATTGTTGCTCTTCAAGACGTGTTGCTCATGTTCATCCCACATTAAGTGTGTGCACCTGCTGCAGGAATCATCACTGGAATTTTTTGCCTTTGTGGTATTAGTCAGGCTGGCACTAGCACTCTATGTTGTCACACGCTCATTGCTGGTATAAATGGGGCAAGCAGCCCTGCACCTTCTCAGTTCCTTCTTGCCAGCTTATTACATCGGGGGCAGGAGAGTGGATCATGGAATGGACATGAAAGACACCTCTCAAAGAACAGCTATGGAAAATAACCCTTTTCCTTTGAGTGATTGCTCATAGCCATTCCATGGTAGGTGACTCACGAGCAGGACCCAAGGAGGTGAGCTTGGAGTTCATGGACATGAGGACTGCAACACTGCTCTTCTGAACTCATGGTCTCTAGCCTGCTCAGTGATGGCAGAGTGGGCAGAGAAGGAATGCACTGACGGCCAGGTTGCAGCTCTGCAGATGTCTTGGATTGCTTCCTGGGCCAGAAACACTGCTGACAATGCCTGTGATCTCACTGAATGAGCAGTCAAGATGGCAGGAGACGGAGCGCCCACCTGCTTGTAGTATATTGAACACAGGTGGGGATCCAGAATGAGTAGACCTTTCATCTTCTCTGTTAGTGACACAAAGAGCTGCATAGGGAAAGTCAACATGGTTTCTGCAAAGGGATATCATGCCTCACTAATCGACTAGGATTCTCTGAGGGGGTCAACAAGCATGTGGACAAGGGGGAGCCAGTGGATATAGTGTACTTAGATTTCCAGAAAGCCTTTGACAAGATCCCTCACCAAAGGCTTTTTACTAAAGTAATCTGTTATGGGTCCTCTCATGGAAAGATAACTGGTTAAAAGACAGGAAAAACGGGTAAGAATAAATGGTCGATTTTCAGAATGGATAGAGGTAAACAGTGGTGTCCTGCAGGGTTCTGTATTAGGACCAATTCTATTCAACATACTCAAATGGTCTGGAGAAAAGGGTACACAGCGAGACAGCAAAATTTGCAGATAATACTAAACTGCTCAGGATAGTTAAGACCAAAGCAGACTATGAAGAGCTTCAAAAGGATCTCACAAAACTAGGCGACTGGACAACAAAATGGCAAGTGAATTTTAATGGTAATAAATGCAAAATAATGTCCATTGAAAAACATAATCCCGACTATATGTACTAAATGATGGGGACTAAATTAGCTGCTACCACTCAAGAGAGATCTTGAGTCATTGTGGATAGTTCTTTGAAAACATCCACCCAATGTGCAGCAGCAGTCAAAAAAACCCCAAACAGACAGAATGTCAGGAATCATTAAAAAGGGATAGAAAATAAGACAGAGAATATCTTATTGTGTCTATATAAATCTATGGTACACCCACATCTTAAAAGCCGGTTCCTCCTGAGCACTGGCTCCCTCCTGCCTCCCACCCTCATACTGCTGCCTCTGTGGGAAGCAGGGGTGGGGGGAGGAGGAGGAGAAGTGGCTCCATGGAGCCAGCATGCACAGAGAGCCAGCTTGAAAGCCTGCTCCCCCCTTTTGCTGCCTCTGATACAGAAGCAACAAGGGGAGGAGGGAAGTGTGCACAATGGAACTGTGGGTAGTGGAACTGATAAGCACAGACTTATTGGTTAATCGTGTAATTGATTACACGTTGACATCCCTAGTACTCACTGCTCACAGAGAATGAACACAGGCAAGAAACGGTTTTTAAACCTGGGAACAAAGGGCAGACTGGTGGGAAGGGGAAGGAAGGAACAACAAACAAGAACCATACACCAGTGAAACAGGTCACATTTAGCTAAAAGACTAAGAACACAAAGTAACAGCAGCAGGAAGATGGAACTGGAGGCATCAACCCACATGGCCTATAAAAACATCGGCTGGAAGCACAGGAGGATGCACGGCATATAAACCCGTATCCAGAACACATAAAGGGACCATCACTTGAAAAAGAAAAATGTTAAAATACAATACAAATGAAAACCAGTTAAAAATGGTTACTAATTTCCACTTTCACCTTTCTCTGCTTCCTTTATTGAACTGGTCGCTCATAGAATGTGCAGTCGGGAGGTTACAGAATCTCCATCATTGGAGATATTTATGAGCAGGTTAGACAGACACCTGTCAGAGGTGATCTGATGTCACTTGGTCCAGCTGTGAAGGAAGGGGACTGGACTTGATACCCTCTCGACCTTCCAGTTCTAGTGTTCTGTGATTCTATGCTGTGGTAACAGACATCAGTTGGTGCAATGAAAGCATTTTCTCTCGAGTAAACTGTTTTATAACCCATTAAGAATGTGATATCCAATCAATGCAATGAAAGCCAAGCTTAATTTTATCTCCATGTCTACAGATTCATGACTTTTTAAACCTGCTTATTGTTTGTGAGTTCTATTACAATGTTTGGTGGAAAAAATTCCACCATAAACTGCAGAAATATTTAACTCTGTACACCAGCTCACTGCATCTACTGCTGTTTCCATTAGTCAGCCCAGACCTTCCCTGAACACAGAGAACCTGACACTTTTAATCTCTTTGGTAGGATGGACTCAACTGCAGTAGACTGGCCAATGAAAGTGTTAGACAATGATAGAATTTATGGGGAAGACTTACATATTTTCTCCTTGCTTCCTGGAGAGCATCAGATTCTTCTAGCTTTTTAGCTTCATCCCGGAATTTTTTAATACTTTCTTTCATCTCTTTATTTTTTGCTAATTCCTGTTTGATGTTGTCCACAAACCCTGATATAAAGCCTTTTCTGCCTCCAGAAGAATAATATCTAGACTAAAAAGAAAATAAATTACTAGTCTCTGTACAATCGAAAGAGACATTAAGTATCATAACCAGGTGGAGCTATATTCATGCCTGCCATGCAAAAGGCATCTTAAGGATGTCCAAAATACCTTAGCAAAGGAGCCTTCTGCCTTCAGAATAGCAATCAGAATTCATACACAACACTACAAAGTGCAAAAGAAATGTACAGCAAAGGGGAAAAAAAACCAGCCCTAAAAGCAAAACAGCCACACTGCTCTAATTTAGAGATGTAAAATCCCATTTAATTGGTTAACCAGTTAAGTGTAGTGTTTAACCGATTAATTGATTAAAGGGAAGGCGGGCGGAGGGCCGTTCCAGCCTCTTCTGGCCCCCCATGGGCTGACAGAGATGGCCATGGGCAGGGAGCTGATCTCAGGTACCGGGTAACCAGTTACCCATTCACATCCCTACTTTGACTATGCTGACAGCTTTTAATAAGTTATCAATTTTAATAACCAGCCAATTTCTGCTGTTGAGGATTTCTGCTTTTGGTGACTGCACAAACTGCTGGATTTTCTCATCTGGACTCACTGCTGGCAATCACCCATATGGAGGGAAAAACAAAAAATTGTTACATCTTTGAAAGCCACTTGGAAGTCTATATCCTAGAGTGGCTACTTGTCAGAAGCATATCAATTCTTAGGAGACAGTACTCGGAGCATGACTGAAACACACTTTCAGTTTAATGCACGCATAAAGCCCTGCCCATTAACATACCTGATGTAGCTCTAAAACAGGCCTGCCCATTCTATACACAATGCCACCAGGGAGTACTGGAGCCGGGTATCTTCCAGATATAAGCCTCGTGCCACTTACAAGGCATTTCTGCAAATGGAAACAAAATTTTGTTACCACCGAATAAAGAAATAATTAAACCTGCAGGAGCTACACTCAGTGCTCAGAGAGCCAGTGGAATAAGGCAAGTAAAGAACTTTACTGGCTAAGCTTTGGGGAGCAGAAGCAAGGAGTTACACTGGAAATGCTCCTTCACCAGAGTTTGGCTCCACAGAACAAACCAACAGTACATCACAACACTTTTACGAATTAACAAAGCATTGCTGCATCCCTTACACTCACTAGTACAGGAAGGTCACACTGCATGCTACATCCCAAAACAGGTGGGCCCATTTGTCCTTATTTTGGGGAGGTGGACCTGATATTGCTCTTACCCAGGGCCATCTCCTTTCCAGAGTAGCTAGATACAATTTGCAGTTCAAAGCTCATGGTGCAATTCAATGTGCCAACTGCAATCTTCAGAGTGAATATCCAAAAGGCATAAACGGGGAAGATCACACCTGAGAATAACTGTTTCTACTTGCAAATGCAGTTACATTTGGAACAAAATACAGGACTACGTAGCACTTTAAAGACTAACAAGATGGTTTATTAGATGACGCGCTTTCGTGGGCCAGACCCATTTCCTCAGATCAAATAGTGGAAGAAAATAGTCACAACCATATATACCAAAGGATACAATTTAAAAAAAAGAACACATATGAAAAAGACAAATCAAATTTCAGAACAGAAGGGGGATGCGGGGGGAGAGGGGGGAAGGTAAATGTCTGTGAGCTAATGGTATTAGAGGTGATAATTGGGGAAGTCATCTTTGTAATGGGTAAGATAACTGGGGTCTTTGTTGAGACCCATGCGTAAGAGTGTCGAATTTTAGCATGAATGACAGTTCAGAGGATTCCCTTTCAAGAGCAGATTTAAAAGGCTTCAACATTACATTTGGAGTATTTCTTTGCAATTCAAAGGGCTGAAAATAATTTTTTAAAGAAAAACTGTCTTGGCTGAAATGCAGTGGGACATCTCATCACGGCTTGCAGCTTCAATCCTACACCCCCTACTCCTGAGTGCCACTGTGCCACCACAGAATAACTGATTCTCACAGGGAGGTGAAAGGAAACCACCAAAGGGGTCACATTGCAATTACACCTTTTGCCCATCAAGGGCTGATGTGGCACCAGAAGTGACAGCAGCCAGCTAATGGGCCAGAGCAGCCAACTGTAGAGAAGGAGGGGGCAAAAGGTGCCTTCCTCACAGCAGCCTGTTTACAGGGCCATGGGGGACGGACCAAGTGTGTTGACTAGTCCTAATCTAGCTCATCCCTCACAGATGTGACATCTCCATCACTGGAGCAGTTTGGATACACAACTTCCCTGGGCAATTTATTCCAATGTGTAACCAACCTGACAGTTGGGAAGTTTTTCCTGATGTCCAAACTAAACCTCCCTTGCTGCAATTTAAGTCCACTGCTTCTTGTCCTATCACTAGAGTCCAAGGAGAACAATTTCCTCCCCTCCTCCTTGTAACACCCTTTTAGATAGTCGAAGGGTTGATACTGGACATACTGTATACCTTGTCTATATTTTCATTGTCCTAAGAGAAACTTCCAAAAGGAGCCTCCTTCCAAATACCACTAGCTGAAGGCAAGATTTATTCCTGAGGAAGGGTGACTCCATAACTTCCCAAAAATATCTGATATAGACCCTTGTAACTGGGTGACTGACAATTAGTTTCCATATTTACAATGAGACATCATTTCCCCCTGCTATTTACCTTTTCTATACCAGTTCAAGACGACAGCTACAGCTATTAGTTTCGTGATACAGAAACTAATAATAAATTTAAACCTAATAAAATGAAATATTTTCCCATGCCCTCTGCCTAACTCACTGCCACACGATATCACTGAAAAAACTCACCAGGGTTTTAAAAGGGTTTATACAGATAATGAAAACATTCACAGTTACATGAAATAGGAGATATAAAACTTCATTCTTCAGGGAACAAACCACTCACTAAATGCTTGAAGAAAAAACACAACTCTCTCTGGATGGGTACCTATCCTGCAGCTGTTTGAACTTTCCTGTGATGCAGATAGTACTGGAATCTGTCTAAGACTTGCTCAACACTAGAAAATTAAGTCCTATGATATATGTTGCAGGGGTGTAAATAATCCATATCCCTGAGCAGAGTAGTTAAGACAACCTAATCAATGTAGACAGCAGGGATGTGAACAGTAACCAGTTAACCAATAGCAACGAGGAGTCCTGTGGCACCTTATAGACTAACTGAAGATGATAAGGTGCCACAGGACTCCTCGTCGCTTTTGCAGATTCAGACTAACACGGCTACCCCTCTGATACAGTTAACCAATAATCACCACCCTTACCAGGTGATGCTCATCTGGTACCCAGGAGCAGCCTGCAGGGGCAGCTGCTCATGTACCAAGAGGCCAGGAGCAGCAGCCCTGCACCCAGAGGAGCTTAACCAATTCGCTGATTAACCCGGATTGTACATCTGTAGTAGACAGCACTAGGCTGACAGAAGCATTCTTCACTAGGCCTCGTTACTGCCCCTGAAGGAGGTGGATGACTTAAACCAACAGAAAACCCCTCCAGCTGGCAAAGGGAGGGTATATCCAGAGATACAGCCGTGCCACGGGGGCATTTCAAGTAGAGACAAACCCGGAGACAGGCTGCCTACGGCACCAGATGATCCACGGGGGTCAACTGAAAAGCCCAAAAGCCCAACCACCTCGTAGTGCCTGAGGTCACCCAAGGCCACGAGTCTCCTCGATGCGATTTCAAGCTCTCCCGGGCAACGTGACCCAGACACTCGGCATCTGTGTCCGGCCGAGCAGGGGAGGCAGCGCCTGCAAATACCACTCGTGAGACCCGCCTCGCGCCGGGAAACGGGCTGTTCTGCCCGCGGGGGCTCAGGGAGGCAGGCGCCGCGATGGGGGGGCCGGAGCGGGCAGCGCGGGGGGAGGAGGGGCCGGCGGACGGGGGGGGGCCGGGGCGGGCAGCGCGGGGGGAGGAGGGGCCGGCGGACGGGGGGGGGGCCGAGGCGGGCAGCGCGGGGGGAGGAGGGGCCGGCAGCGCGGGGGGAGGAGGGGCCGGCGGACGGGGGGGGGCCGAGGCGGGCAGCGCGGGGGGAGGAGGGGCCGGCAGCGCGGGGGGAGGAGGGGCCGGCAGCGCGGGGGGAGGAGGGGCCGGCGGACGGGGGGGGGGGCCGGGGCGGGCAGCGCGGGGGGAGGAGGGGCCGGCGGACGGGGGGGGGCCGAGGCGGGCAGCGCGGGGGGAGGAGGGGCCGGCGGACGGGGGGGGGCAGCGCGGGTGGGGGGATCCCGGGCGGTAACGGCCCCCGGCTTGGCGCGTTACAGCCGCTCCCGGCGCCGCCGCCTCCCCGGCCTGGCCCGAGGCAGGAAAGCGGCCGGAGCGAGACAGCTCACCCGGCAACCCCAGGCCGCCGCCATCTTGGGAGCGCAGCGTGTGACCTGCCCGCGGCGCCCCGCGATGGCGTCACGCGCTCGCGCCGCGGCAGCGCCTGGAGCTGCACGCGAGGGCGGGGGGCGGAGCCTGGGCGCGTCCTGTGGCGGTGCGTTCCGCAGGCCCCGGCTCCCGGCTCAAGACCGCAGGGGCCGAATGCAGCAGCCGCGTGTCGGTGTCCGGGCAGCTGCCCGGCTGTCGGGCTGTCTGGGGAGAGCCACGCCCGGGGGGGGGGCATTGTTGAGCAAAGGAAAAACAGCCGCGCCGGGGAAAAGTAGGTGCCGGCACGTCCCGGGGGGGTCCAGGCTGGAGAGCGCGGGAGTTGGAGGGGGGGGCGCTGGAGTGGGGAGGGTTGGGGTCGGGGGGGGGCGCTGGAGTGGGGAGGGTTGGGGTCGGGGGGGGCGCTGGGGTGGGGAGGGTTGGGGTCGGGGGGGGGCGCTGGAGTGGGGAGGGTTGGGGTCGGGGGGGGCGCTGGGGTGGGGAGGGTTGGGGTCGGGGGGGCGCTGGGGTGGGGAGGGTTGGGGTCGGGGGGGGCGCTGGGGTGGGGAGGGTTGGGGTCGGGGGGGGCGCTGGGGTGCTGAGTAAGCTGCAGGCTTGTGGCTGCAAGTGCGGGAGTTTGAGCCGGGTGCGTGAGGGGCTCAGGACACAGATCTGCAGGGTGTGGATGGTGCAGGAGCGCTGTGGCAGAAGACTGGGGATGGGGGGTGCAGGAGTTTGAGGATGTGAGAGGCTTAGGACAGGGGGTTCCAGTGTATGATACTCAGCGGGGGGGGGGGTGCAGGAGTGTTATGATGCTGCGGCCAGATGGGGGCTTGGACCGGCTTCATTTTTACATAAAATGTCAAACAACATGTTTCAGCATTCTTTATTTATTAGAGGGGTGGGGAACTTGTTTTGACCCACAGAAGAGGCAGTTGGGGGTCACACAAGTGAGATGCAAAAAAACCCAGGCCTCACTAATGTGGCCCCAACTGTGCTGGTGGGGGGGGTGTGTGCATGCTCTTCCTCTGCTCCCTACAACAGCCACGTGCTTCCTGAGAAGTTGGAGCTGGGATTCCTACTCCCTCCCCTCCCCCCGCTTTAACCCAATCCCCATCCCCTCCCCTCCCTCAGACCCAGGCCTCCTGCCCCACCTCTTAACCCCATCCCCCTTCCTCAGACCCAGGCACGCCCCCCAACCCAATCCTCCCCTCCCCCAGAACCAGGCACCTCCCCACTCTCACCTAATCCCTCTCTCCCCCAACCTTATGCCTGGGTCCCAGAGCCTGAGCTGCTGCTACCGCCATGTACATCCTTCCCTTCCCCCCCCCCCCCCACCCAATCCCCCCTTCCTCCTCAAACCTTATGACCAGGTTCTGGAGCCAGAGCTGCTACCTGCGCTCAGTGGCCAACTGCTAGCACATGTAGGCTGGGATGCTGAGTGCAACCTGGCCTGCACATGTGCTGGGGGCCATGAGCAGAATGGCGCGGGCTTTGAGCAAGCATGTGGCTCAGAGTGGCCCAGCCATAAGAGTGGCTGACCTGAGCAGTTCCAGGTTCCGTCCCAGTTCCGTCAGGAGTTGCAATTTTTTTCTTCGGGAGCCGCATGCGGCTTGCAAGTGGTAGGTTGGTCACCACTGCTCTAGAGCTCTGACTTCCACCTTGGGCACTGTAAGGCCTAAAAATCACTATTACACCTCTGTTAGAGGCCAAGAGAACACAGCCCTGGAGTCAGGTGGGTTGGGTATCTAAGGAGTTTGTGCTGGAGGTAGTGCCTACCTCTCAAACTTATGCCAATTGAATTTGGGTCACTACATCCTGGGTGAGTTTTCCCCTCTAACAGGGAGAGGCAAGAGCCCTGCTCAAATCTAACTCTGAGTGCCCTAACCACTAGGCTATGGGACTTTGATGGTGTCTCCCAGTTGAAGCTGTTCCACATTGTAGAAGTGTGGTCACTGGAACAGGGAACTAGACCCCATGTCTCCCGCTTACCAGGCGAGAGCTCTGACTACTGAACTGAGTTACAGGAGGCAACACTATACCTCCAGCTAAATTTTGAGCATGGGCTGAACCAGGAGGCATGCTCTGTGTGCGCCTCTAATTGGGTACTATCGGGAAGATATGCATTCCTTTGCCTCTTTCCCCCATGTGTGGATGACATTGGCAATTATGCATGAGACAGGCACTTGGGCACCAAGTAAAGCAGCAGTGCGCAAAGGCAGGAATTTAGATGCTAAATTTAGGCAGCTGCTGGTGTGTAAATCTAGGTCTGGCACCTAAATGTAGAAGTACTTCCTAGCTTTAGCTGTGCTACTGTCATTCTCAGTACTTAGTTAATATCTTAGAAAGAAATAAGCAATGGTTTCCTTTCTGCTCTGGGGAGAGTTGGGATAATAGCTTTCTGCAACAGGGTCTGAACTCTTAAGCAAACTTAGGAAATGGCAAGGAACCATGTTCCCTACAATGCAGTTCTGGAACAGATCACCCTGGTATAAGACATTTCTTTAAATGATGGTTATTTCCACTTGGGTTCCTGTTTCCAGCATGAAACTCAGGGTATGTCTACACTACCGAGTTGTGGACAAAACTTATGTCAACAAAACAAATCGTCAGAGGAGGTTCACACTTGCTCCCTCTATCATGTCCACACTGGGAACATCTTAATAAGAAGTGTCTTGGAACAAAGACTCCCCAAAAACTAATGCACATACCGACCTACGTTCAGGACCAGGTCAAGATTGACAGCATGAAGGATAGTAAGTAAGCCCCCCTTCCATAAGGTGAGGGGTGATAACTAGGCAACAGAGGGTGGCAACCTGGTATGTAAAGAAGTGATGTAAGTTGTTTGTACCTGTCTATAAAAGGACACCACAGAGGGTGCTCTCCAGCCAACCTGGGGAAGGGGGGGGGGTGTACTAGGCACCTGAACGGCAGGTGTCATTGCCTAAACTTACAGAATGCACAGTAGCTTAACTGACTAACTGCTGTTAATATCTGATATGGCAATAGGCCTGCCCAGTGTTGGTACCTTGTCAACGCGGGCCATAGTGCCCAGTGGTGTAACATTGGACTGATCTCTACCACCAACTGGTAGAACTTCGCATTCACCAATAAACCTACTAGATTGATTTCAAACCTTGCCTGCATCTGTCGTTTCCGGGGAGATCTCCTGTGTTGACCCAAGTGCACAGGGTCTAACACTCTAGATAAAGGGAGTACCGATTGTTACGCACTCAGCCGAAAGTTTACCACCACCAAGGGAGTAGAGGTCCTGTCAGGAGCGTGCCAGGACAATCCAGACCAGATGATGCAGACATGACAGTTCAGACCACCAAAGGTACCGAGGTACAGAACACCGAGGTACAACACCATCAACAGGGTGAGCAATGCATTGTGGGTCTGTATCCCACAGTGCCGTATTGTGGGAAGGCAGAACTGACCCCTGTACATCTTGGAATTCACCCTCAGTTTTCCTACAGCCTCTTCAACTGCCTGAAGTGGCATCATGAGTAACTCTGTGATCTATGCTAAGGAATATCAAAGCAGCAGAGTGCCTGTCCCTCGCCCTGCAGCAGTCTGGCTGCCTCTGTGTTCCTAGTGCAGGGCAGAACAGAAGCACTCCAATGATTTGTTCTTTGTTCTCCAAAGCAACACTTCCTAGAGCTTTCAAAGGGGCCTGGGGGGGGGGGTATGCCTGCAGGGCATCAGAGAACAAAACTGAGCAGAGCTATTGATCTGTAGGGATTGTGGGATATCTGTGGAAACTGGCTCTGTCAACAGGACAAACCGTCTACACTGGATCCCACAATAAAGGGAGGAGAAACATCCTTCCTGGGGGCAGACATTGTGTGAAAGTGTTTTTTCCAACAAGTCTCCCAAGGCAGGTTTTGACAACACAACTTTATGGCCTAATCCAGTGTTTCTCAACTTTTTTTTTTTTTTAAATAAAGTACCCCCAGTACCTACACTTTTCAGACAATTTTTTTCTACCATTGCAATATATGTTTAAACAACTTAATTGTAGCTGAGCAGGTGATGAAATTTTTGGGTGTAAATAGTACAAAAATAAAATACTGTAAAAACTGAATTTTGTTTTTCTTCAAATTACAGCATGTTGACGTACCTCCTCACTCCCTGACTTCTCTCGAATAGCCCTGAGTGTACTCGTACCACTGGTTGAGAAACATTGGTTTAGCCAAAGCCTAACAGGGTGAAATCCACTGAGGTTGAACCAACCATTCTCCAAAGACATTCAGATATTGATTCTACTGGGAAATGGGAAAGAAGCTATTATTGAAGTACTAATAAATAAAACACAACTATGTTTATGTTGGTATCACAGACACTTGGTGGGAGAATACATACAATTGGAATATTGGTCTAGAAGGGTACAGCTTGCTCAGGAAGGATAGGCAGGGAAAAAAGGGAGGAGGTGTTGCCTCACAATCTTAGCCAAAAGGCTGAATTTAAAAATGTTTACACTTTGACTGAGGTGGAGGTGGAGGTAGACAGACATATTAAGAGTCTCTGGATTAGGTCAAAAGAGATAAAAAACCAAGGGTGATGTCATGCTAAAAAGGGGTCTACTACAGACCACCTACCCAGGCGGAAAAGGTGCATGAGGCTTTTTTAAAACAAAATCCTCCAAAGCGCAGGATTCGGTGGTGATGGGGGAATTCAATTATCCAGACATCTGTTGGGAAACTAACACAGCAGAACACAGGTTATCCAATAAGTTCTTGGACTGCATTGCAGAACTTTTTTATTTTAGAAGGCTGAAAAAGCTGCTGGGGGGGCGGGGGGGGAAGCTGTTCTAGATTTCAGTTTATTTAACAAATAGGGAGGAACTGGTTCCGAATTTGAAAGTGGAAGACAGCTTGGGTGGAAGTGACCATGAAATCATAGAATTCATGACTCTAAGGAATGGTAGAAGGGAGAACAGCAAAACAGAGGATGGATTTCAGGAAGGCAGAGAGCTACATGGGAAGCAAGACTAAGAGGAAAAACAGCAAAAAGGAGTGGTCGATTTTCCAAAGGAACATTAAGGGCCCAAAAGCAAACTATTCCACTGCATAGGAACAATAGAAAGTAGGGCGAGAGACCACTTTGGCTTAACCAGGAGATCTTACATGATCTAAAAATCAAAAAGGAGTTGTATAAAAGTGGAAACTAGATAGTTACAAAGGATGAATATAAGCAAACAACTACACAGGGGCAAGATTAGGAAGGCAAAGGCACAAAACTAGCTCAATCCAGCTAGAAACATAAAAGGTAACAAGACAACATTCTGCAAATATATTAGAAGTAAGAGGAAGCCCAAGGGCAGGGTAGGCCCTTTGCTCAGTGAAGCGGGAGAAACAACGGGAAACTTGGAAATGGCAGAGGTGCTTAACGACGACTCTGTTTTGGTTTATGTCAAGAAGATTGATGGTGATGAGATGCCAGTGAAAACGGAGGTTTAAAAGTTAACAAAACTAGGGGGGGTGCCCCCTGCGCTTGCCAACCCACCACTCGGAGGGTAGGCAACCCTGGCTCTCCCCCTGGCTGCAGGGGAGGGCTGGACTGTGGCCATGCCAGTCTGGGACCCTTCTCCCTCCTTCCCTATCCTTTCCCCACCCCCAGCTCAAACTCCGATGGCCAGAGGGGCGTGGGGATGCCTGCCCATCCCACATGGGGTGCAGTGAGGCACAGGTAGTGCTATGTGCACACAGCACTCCAGGGCACTGCAACCTGCTGAGGTGGGGAAAGCAGCAACATGTGGGGCTGCTGTCCCATCCTCTCCCTTGTGCTGCTCACTGCCCCAGCCCTGCCCACAGAGCCCAGGGCTGCCTGTCCGCCCACCAGGAATGAAAGGGAAGGACCAGAAGGTTGGTGGGGCAGCTCAGGGTTCCTCAAGCAGCTGCAGTAAATGCAGCCACCAGGGAGGGTGGGTGTCTCCATGGGGGCAGCCGGACTCCGGGCATCACACTGTGGTTCCTCAAGAGCCTGCTGCTGGCACCTAAGCCTGGCTGGGAGCCTTACTCCTAGCGCCTACCTTGAGCACCGTACTCCCACCATCCCTGGGCTGTTCTGGCTGCGATGTGGGGTCTGCTGGCTACTGTGCCATTTTTCTTGTTGAAAGCCCTGAGTGGTGGGGGTGAAGGAAGGGGAGTAGGGACTTGGATTAAAATAGCAATGCTAAGTGGCAAGGGGAAGCAGCGAGGTCGGGCTTGAACTGGGGGGTGGGAGAGGAAGAGGCAGGCAGGTTGCAGAGTGAGGTGATGACTTCACTCTTGTCCCACAGGAAAAAGTTTTAACGTACAAAGAGAAAAGAACAAGTTAAAAATTACTTAAAAAAGTTACATGTCTTCATGTCACCAGGGTCCGATGAAGTGCATCCTAGAACACCTCAGGAGCTGATAGAGGTGGTATCTGAGCCTTTAGCTATAAGCTTTGAAAAATCATGGAAGTCGGGAGAGATTCCAGAAGACTGGAAAAGGGCCCACCTATAAAAAGGGAAATAACCCAGGAAACTACAGACCAGTCAGTTTGACTTCTGTTCTAGGGAAGATAATGGAGCAAGTAATTAAGGAATTCATCTGCAAACACCTGGAAGATAATGAGACAGGTAACAGCCAGCATAGATTTGTAAAGAACAAATCATGTCAAACCAATCTGATAGTTTTCTTTGATAGGATAAGGAGTCTGCTGGATAAGAGAGAAACGGTGGATGTGGTATACTGAGACTTTAATAAAGCATTTGATACGGTCTCACATGACCTTATCAATAAGCTAGGGAAATACAACCTAGATGGGGCTACTATAAGGTGGGTGCATAACTGGGTGGATAACCGTTCTCAGAGAGTAGTTATTAATGGCTCCCAATCCTGCTGGAAGGGCATAACAAGTGGGATTCCGCAGGGGTCTTGTGTTCGGTTCTGTTCAATATCTTCAATGATTTAGATGTGGCGCAGAGAGTACACTTATTAAGTTTGCAGATGATACCAAGCCCAGCAGGGCTGCAAGTGCTTTATAGGATAGGGTCATAATTCAAAATGATCTGGACAAACTGGAGAAATGGTCTGAGATTAACAGGATGAAATTTAATAAGGACAAATTCAAAATACTCCACTTAGGAAGGAACAGTGTCACATACAGCATGGGAAGTGACAATCTAGGAAGGAGTACTGCAGAAAAGGATCTAGAAGTCATAATGGACCACAAGCTAAATATGAGTCAACAGTGTGACGCTATTGCAAAAAAAAGCAAACATGATTCTGGAATGCATTAACACGAGTGTGAGCAAAACTAGATAAGTCATTTTCCCACTCTGCACTGACAAGGCTTTAGTTGGGAGTATTGTGTCCAGTTCTGGGCACCACATTTCAAAATGTGCAGAAATTGGAGATGGTCCAGAGAAGAGCAAAAAAATGATTGAAGGTCTAGAGAACGTGATCTATGACGGATGACTGAAAGAACTGGGCTGGTTTAATTTAGAAAAGAGAAGACTGAGAGGGGACATGATAGTGGTTTTCAAGCATCTAAAAGGGTGTTAACAAGGAGGAGGGAGAATAATTGTTCTTCTTGGCCTGATGATAGGACAAGAAGCCATAGGCTTAAATTGCAGCAAGGGAGTTTTAGGTTGGAAATTAGGAAAAACTTCCTGTCATGGTGGTTAAACAGTGGAATAAATTGCTTAGGGAGGTTGTGGCATCTCCATCACTGGAGATATTGAAGAGCATGTTAGGCAGACATATCAGGGATGATAGAGATAGGGCCCCCCCCCCCCACATCAACCTTCTGTTCTGTAATGTGATTTGTCCTTTTCATGTGTGTTCTTTTTTTTAAATTGTATCCTTTGGTATATATGGTTGTGACTATTTTCTTCCATTATTTGATCTGAGGAAGTGGGTCTGGCCCACGAAAGCTCATCATCTAATAAACCATCTTGTTAGTCTTTAAAGTGCTACATAGTCCTGTATTTTATATCAGGGATGGTCTAGATGGTGGTTGATCCTAGGAGACTGTATTTGATCTCTCAAGGTTCCTTCCAGTTCTAGTGTTTTATGATTCTATTGTGCCAGAACCAGGATTGTTGTAAAAGGATTCATAGATGCTCCTCTATTTTATAGTGAAGGCCACCATGCAGTGAGAGTCACTGTTGAAATAGCTTTGAAAGCTGGTTTAAGTTATACCCCATGTCTGGAAGCACCTTGGAAATATTTAAGAGGAGCACAGACACTTTAGATTTCTGAATTACTTGCTCTCTTTATACCCAAGACTTTTGTAAGCATAAGATTTGCTGCCAGTAATTGATGCATCAAGGATTGAAAGCTTTCCGTAACTGGCGTTTATTATCAAAGTCATACCGTATACATCTGTAATGTCAACAAGATGCCACAACTACAAAAAAGATTGTGCACATTGCCATTTCAATGCAAAACAGTAAAATGGAAATCCATTTGTTAAAAAAAGTACTTAAAATTACTCCAGAAAGCAAGTGAATTGTTGTAATGTCTTTACATCCAGTCAAATTAAAATGGTTAACAAGAAAAATACAAATTCAGAAGATCTGGTATCCATGTTTAAAGGCAACTAATTTAAGCATTTCTATCAATTCGTACATCAATTTCCCTGCCACGAAGCTGTATCCCATTCATCATTCGGCAAGCTCTCTCAGCTACTTCTGGGGACTCAAATCTAACGACACCACAGCCTTTGGATTTCCCGTTCTCCATCTTGATGTCTGCGTACAACACATGGCCTGAAAAAAAAGGGTTTGGGTTTAGTATAATGAAATCACTGTATAAGGCTCAGTATCTAACCAGGTTCCTACACAAAATGATTTTGATTAAAAGACTGAAACAATGAGGGGAAACCTACACTAGTGAATGGCTACAAGGATGTTAAAATTTTGATTTACCAGCTAATTGAGTAGTTGATAAATTTCCATCAACTACTGAATTAGTTGAGGAGGGTGGGGCGCTCGCTCTCCCAGCTGTGCCTGTTAAATGAAGTAAGAGCCTCATGTGGGGCTTTTGCTACATTTCAAAGGCAGACACACAGCAGTTGGAGCCCAATGTGAGCAGGGACTGCTTGACTCTCTGCTGGAGCAGTATCTCCGTTGCGCCTTGGCCTTCCTGACCCCCACAGCAGCAGCAATGGAGGGGGAGAAAGCAACTGGTTGAATAGTGACTCCACTACCTGATAAGTCCATGCTTACGTGGTGGTTGACTAGTCGCTTACTTCCCTAGCAAGAGTGGCCCTCCATCTCAGTGGGCCTCAAGATTGTTGTAACCAAGACACTCTCCCAGGATAGGGTAGTTATGCTAATGAACGCTTGTGTACCTAGAATTTGCTGTGTGTGCAGACTGAACTGCAACAGCACTGTGACTGGATACAGAGGGAGCACATGGCTCAATGTTGGGTGCAACGAGCACGCACCTCCCTTCACAAGCCTTTGATTTAAGAGGGTCACTTCTGTAACACCAGTTAAAAAAACCACAAGATGAAAACCAACAGAACCTGGTAACCCAGCATGTGGGCAATGGTAAACAATGTCTCGTGAGCCACACATGGTTCTGGGGCTGCAAGCTGCCCTGGAAGGTCTCCAATAGGGCATTCCAGTTAGTGACAAAAGGTGTACACATGTAGAACACCTTTTGGAGTCAAATGCAGCAGGAACATTTCATGTGTTAGTGACTCCACTTTTATGTAAAGGACTTTTTCAAAATTAAACATTTGCCTCACTTAAGATACTTGACTGGAATCTGTTTGTTCATTCAAGCATTTTTAGGGAAGATGCCACTTGACTCAGTTCTCAGCATCAGATAAGACCTGCCCTCCTTTTTAAGGGGTTAATAGGAAGAGTCCACAAATGCTCCTCTATTTTGTAGCAAAGGCTACAACTTGGCAGAACCTGGTAAGACTAGGGATGTAAGCGACTAATTGACTATCTGATAAGCAAAAGCTTATTGGATAGTCAACCAGTCGCTCCCCCCCACCTTGCTACCTCTATCAGAAAGAGGCAGCAAGAGGAGGGGAAGGGGGTGCTGTGGGGAGCTGGCTTTAAAGCTGGTTCCCCCTCAGCTCCATGGGAGAGTGGGGGGCACAGCAGCAGCGTTCCAAGGCAAACAATGTATGGAGCCCAGGGCCGGCAGGGGACTCCCCGCAGTGTTTCAATCTTTGAAATGCACAGGAGTCCCTGTTGGGGATTTTGTACATTTCAAAGGCGGAATGCCGCACAGCACTTCCGCCTTTGAATTGTATCAGCCGGGTGGGTTCTTGCTACATTTCAAAGCAGAAGTGCCCTTATCGACTAATCGTATCCACAGTGGAAATTCCATCGACTATTCGATTAGCTGATTAATTGTAACATCCCTAGGTAAGATACAGGACTTGAGTTTGAAAGTGAAGAGGAGGCCTGCAATATTGGAATTCTGGCTTCAGGGCCCAATGTTACAGAACATGGTCTATTTTAGTATGACTAGATTTGGGGCACATTTACACTAAAGTTTTCAGTTACAGGAAGACTTAGAATGGTCTGAACTATGAAACTATCTACAGTTAAGATAAGGTTGGGATTACTAGTAAGCCAATAGGATTGGCAGGTATCCAGTTTTCCTGGCTGACCAGGCCTCGTAAGTCCAGTTGGTGGGCCTGGAAGGCTCCATGAAGGTCCTGGAAGCGGCAAACTCTGTGTGGGCATAGTACACACTGTGCAGAATTACCTGCACTTACCCTACACCTAAGAGGAGAGGGACATATTGCTGCTCCTGAACAGTCCCGTCCCCCCCCAAACTTCCACCCCAGCTTGGAATCACCATCCAAAATCCCTCCAAGTCTGCATCCCACACTGCACCCCTGCCACAACCCTGAACCCTCTCCTATACTTTGAACCCCTCATTTCTGGTCCCAGTCCAGAACTTGTACCCCCTCTTAAACCCTGACCTCCTGCCTCAGCCTACAGTCCCTTCCCACATTCGAAACCCCTCAGCTCCCCTTGCAGCCTAGAACATCTTTCTACACCTCAAATTTGTGGCCCACTCCAATCTTCTGCCCCAGCCAGGAATTCGCTCCCACACTCTGAACCCTTAATTTGAGTCAACCCTGGAGCTTGCATCCCCAGCCAGAACCTTCATCTCCTGCCAACACTGCAGCCCAATAAAAATAACCAGGTGAGCAAGGGCAGAGTGGATGAGTGATGCAGGGAGGGGATGACTCAGAGAAGGAGCAGGGCAGGAGTGCTGAGTTTTGAGCAATTAAGCTGGCAATCCTAGTACCCAAGGTTGTTTCACTGTGGCAAGAAATATGTATAATTATTGCATGTTACTTTTGGTGGCGAGTAGGGGTGTAAAAATTCAGTTAACTGGCTAATCGAATAGTCAACGCAATTTGGATAGACTATTCGATTAGGGCGCCTCCGCCTTTGAAGCGAAGCATCAGCCCCAGGGTTGTTGTTGCTAAATTTCAAAGGCAAAAGCGCCGTGGGAAGCACAAGCCAGGAGGGGACTCAGGCTCCACACAGCATTTCAAAGCGGCAGTGCCGCATGGAGTCCCCAGCTGACCCTGGGCTGCATGTAGCACTACCACTTTGAAGCACACTCTCCTCTCCCTCCCCGTGCTGCCTGTGATAGAGACAGCGGGGAGGGAGGGGAAACGACACCTAGTTGACTAGCATTTGCTTATCAGATAGTGGACATCTCTAGTGGAAAGTATGCCACTAAAAGGCAGAATTATACAGAGGATAAAAATTGACAGTTGATAACTACGTAACAATCATGTATTCAGAATAGAAGTTATTGCTAATAACCAAAACAGTTCATACCTACGGAGCTAAGTTAGGACAGTGGTCCACAGCCTTTTGGGGATGCCGGCCGGGCACAGTGGCCGCAAGAATGGCTCGGGCAGGCCCTGGTCACTAGGCGGGCACACATAAATGCCCCAGCGGGCACTGTGTTGGGGACCACTGAGTTAGGATTTAGGAAGAGAATTTTTGATGTTACAGTAAGTTGTTTTAGAGGTTCTTCAGCAGAATCAAGTAACTTACCACACTCATTAAATTTGTCCTTCAGCATTTTCCATGTGAAATCAAAAGGAAGCTGGAGAAAGAAAGCAGGCACTGAGAATCTGTTCCATGGTTTTTCAACATAACAGCAGTTAGCAACAAAGTAACACACATGAACATACAGCTTTGCACAGTCCGCACTTACAGGTGCAGAGTTGTGTCCAGTTCGTATTAAAGATTTTTCTACTCAGACCCTAAATAACTGGCCCCCGTGAGTCTTTAGTACATTTGATGGACACCACACAAATACTTAAGATAATCTAACTGAAGCCATCACAATGCGCAGCAAAGAACTCAGTACTAGTATTTCTTCATCCCTCTAAGCACCAACTGTAGAGTTCTATGCAACTGAACTAGATCAGTGGTCTCCAGCCTTTTTAAGCTGGAGATCACTTGTTGAATTTAAATGCAATTCAGGATCCACCTCAAACCCAAACTCTTGCCCCTTCTCCAAGGCCCTGCCCCTGCTCACTCCATCCTCCTTCCCTCCCCCATCCTCACTCACTTTTATCAGGCTGGGGGCAGCGGCTTAGGGCGTGGGGGAAGGGATGCAGACTCTGATCTTGGGCTAAAGGATTTGGAGTGTGGGAAGGGTTCTCAGCTGACCCTGGGGAAGGGAGTTGTGCAGGAGGGGGTTCAGGGTGCAGGCTCTGGGAAGGAGTTTGAATGCAGAGGGACTCAGGGCTAGGGCAGTGGTTTGGGGTGCAGGAGGGACTCGGGACTGGGGCCGGGGTTTGGAATGCAGGCTCCAGCTGGGCACCACTTACCACAGGTGGCTTCTAGGTGGTGGTGCAGGGGACTAAGACAGGTTCACCCCTACTCTGGCCCTCTACCACTCCAAAAAGCCGCTAGCAAACTCTCTCCATCCCTGCCCCACCTCTGTGGAGATGGGGTACAGGGTGGAGAGAGGGGCACCCTGAAATCAGCATCACCGCTTCTTCCTGTGACCTGCACAGCGAGCAAGATGCTTCGGGACTGGGAGACAGCTCCAAGGCAGAGAGCAGGAGCAACATGGCAGTGTGTAGAGGGACAGATGAAGTGCCGGCACTTGATAGCCTCCCAGCCAAACCTGTCAGGATCGCCTGTCAAAGGCTCCAAGACCTACCAGTAGATCCCGATCTACTGGCTGGTGACCACTGAACTAGATTATGAATGCGTTACTCACATTTCTCACAAATATCTGGCAGGCTTTTCTGGCCACCCCAGCTGCAGGTCCTCCAGCTCCTCCAAGAGTGCCTGCAAAATTTCCTGCAAAGTTTCCACGATCCATGTCCATCGTTCTTTCAAAACTGCTTCCCATTGCAAGTCCCATCCGATCTATACCTGCCCCTATTCCCTGCCCCATGGTAGGCCCCATTCTTTCCATGGGAGCGGCCCCCATGCGATCCAAACCCATTCTCTCCATACTAGTGGCACCCATGCGATCTAACCCTATTCTTTCCATACCAGTTGCCCCCATGCGATCTAGTCCAGCTGGCATTCTATCTATAACTTGACCCATTCCGGTTCCCATTCCAGCAGGTACCATGCGATCCATCCCTAGACCCATCCTATCCATGCCAGAGCCCATGCGATCCACTCCTGACCCCATTCTGTCCATAGTCGTACTAACACGGTCAATAGCAGCACCCATCCTATCAATAGGAAAGCCTATTCCAGAACCCATTCGCTCAATGGCGGGGCCCATTCTGTCAATGCTGG
The DNA here is from genome assembly GCF_049634645.1 of Pelodiscus sinensis. Classification (NCBI taxonomy): domain Eukaryota; kingdom Metazoa; phylum Chordata; order Testudines; family Trionychidae; genus Pelodiscus; species Pelodiscus sinensis. Next base: position 25,454,426 of record NC_134729.1, on the reverse strand, counting down.
AAGCCATATGGTCTATGCCTAGAGGGGCCATTCGCTCAATGCCCGGGGCCATTCGCTCAATGCCCGGGGCCATTCGCTCTACATTAGAACCCATGCGATCTAACACAAGACCCATTCTATCTATTTCAGACCCGACTCTCTCCATCCCATGCCCCATCCCAGAAGGTATTCTTTCTATTCCTGCACCCAGACGATCAATGCCAGGTGCCATCCTCTCAATTCCGGGAATGCTGGCACTTCCACCTAGAACACAATACATTGAGACCTCATTATTTGCAATCAGGTATTAAGTTGGATACATTTGCATTTTTCTGACGTATGAAACAGTACAGTTTAACATCCTACGTATTCTGAAAGCTGAAGTTGCAGATGCTGAGGCAGACTTGTGCTTGAGAACCTAGGTACTTTATTATAGATTAATAAGACTAGCCTTTACACAAAGCTTTCAAAAGGTAACAAAAGAGATGCAGAGTTTGAAGCCATTTGCAAATTCAAGAGAACAAATGAATTTGTGTTCACAGTTCACATCAACTATTTAAGCCTCATTTCAGCTGTCAAAATATTAGTCCACTCATGCACTGGCAGATATTGGGATTGGGCAGTGAAGTAGCTAGTTGCTGGGGAGTGAAAGGAGTTCCAAAACCCTTCTTCCTAAAAGACTGGAATAGACTTTGCCCTTGCCAGCCAGAAGAGATAAACTTTCACACATTTTCCTGGGTGCCAAAATCAACACATTCCATGCAATATCCTCAGAGCATGTATTCACTGCCAAAGCATCAGCCGGCAGTATATTTAACGTTTTAATGTGGAGAGAAACAAACAAATATATCTACATTATTTCTTTAGTTTTCATATACTTGTCTCATTTGCATGTACTCCATTTCAGAACGTTCCTAAATCAGCTACAGAACTTTTGCCCAATACAATAACCAGAGGGCCTTTCTATACAATTTGGAATACAGGATCTCAGTCAAATTTATAGATAATTTACTTTTTAAATTTCTGTACATCTGCCAAGTGTATATTAGGGTTGCAACAGAGTTCTAGTTGTCATCTGTAAGTTATGCCTGGAATATCTGTTCTGAAGAGTGTCAGGTTTATTTGTAAAAGTAACACCCTAACTCTAAAAAGGGTCTGGAATGTCTTTCCTGGCCTAAAGCATGACGGATACAGATTGCACAACATGCCAGGGAATGATTTTCCCTGAATCATTTAGACATCCATCACATACATGAGATATAAGATGTGCATCACTTGAAATAATGTTTTTTCCCCAAAGGGATCAAGCATATTGAACAATAAAGCTGCCCTTAACTTTATGATCTACCATAAATACTGAGTATAATGCGCACCTACTTTTTAAACGTCACAATCACGGACTAAACTGAACTCTTATCTATAGCGCGCACTCTGACTTTGCTGTATTTTGTCTTGCCTTTTTGCATTGCCGGGTAATCACGCATGAGCGCACAAGTATATAGCGCGCGGCGTTCCATGCTCTCTTTGGGATGCCATGAGTTGTTGGCAATCTTACACGACCGCTGAAAAACTGAAAGTTGTTAGCTATGCTGAGGCTCATGGCAACAGAGCTGCCAGCCGTGAATTTGATGACATGGCAGAGTCTAACATTTGGCTTTGGAGATGGTAGAAAGAGCACGGGCAAGCGCTGCCTAGGATGAAGATGGCTGAGTGAGGTAAAAGCGTTGCATATCCTGAGTTGGAGGCCAAACTGGCTGAGTGGATTGCTGAGCACAGACAGCAAGGCGGTGGTGTTAGCATTGTGGAGGTTAGAATGAAGGCTTTGACCATTGCCAAAATGTGTGTTAAAACAGCTGGGTTTAAAGCTTCGTATGGCTGGTGCGATAGGCTATGGCGATTCATGAACCGATCGGTCCAATGCAGAACAACAATCGCACAGAAGCTACCCATGGACTTAGACACCAAGTTACTGCAGTTCCAAAAGTTTATCATAAAGCTACAGAAGCAGCACTGCTAAAACCTTTCATTAACTGGTAACACAGATCAGACACCATTAAACTTTGATAATCCCTACGACAAAATGCTTGAACTGAAAGGTGCCAAGACCGTTTCCATTGCTACCACAGGCCATGAAAAGTCTAGGTTTACCGTAATGCTTGCATGGCCGACGGAATGAAGCTGCCTCCTTATATTGTGTTCAAGCGCAAGAATGCCAAGGAACATAATCTTCCCAAACATCGTTCAAGTGCATGTTCACCCTAAAGGCTGGACTGATGAAGCTTTAATGCTTGATTGGCTACAGACGGTTTGGGCGAAGCGGCCGGGTGGACTTATGAGAAAGCGGTCTCTAATAGTTTTGGATGCATTTCGGTGTCATCATATGCCATCTGTCAAGAAAAGGCTTCAGAAGGACAAAACAGACATGGCAATTATTCCTGGATGAAGATGTCTAGGGCTATACCCCAGAAGATATTGCTCGACTGTTTGAGGAAGATTCTAACAAAAGCGAATTCGAGGACTTTGAAGATGAGTAGACAATCAATTAACATACCAGTATTTGCTTGATTGTGCTGCAGTGTTGATTTCATTTGTTTACCTTACCTTTTTGAAACTGTAAATAGTTGGTTGTTGATGCTAAGGACTTCTCGTTCTTGCAGATTCAGACTAACAGATTTATTGGCGCATAAGCTTTTGTGGGCAAAGACCCATATCGTCAGATGCATGTAGTGGAAATTCCATGCATCTGACGAAGTAGGTCTTTGCCTACAAAAGCTTATGCGCCAATAAAACTGTTAGTCTATAAGGTGCCACAGGATTTCTTGTTGCTATTTCAAACGAAGTTTACATAGGTGTTAATGGCTTGTGGTAAAGAAAAGGATTCTTTTAACAGAATTTTTTTGGAGTGTTGTGGATATCTGGTGCATGTTTTTTATGCTTTTACTTAATGGCCATGTTGATTTATATATCTGTTTTCAGTATTCCCCATTTTGGTGTGTTTATTAGCTTGAGTTGTTAGAAAAGATACCACCTGTACTCCAAGGGTAGTTTTAATTTTCTTTTTATCCGATTTTTAAATAAACATCTTAAGCATTGCTCCTTGTTAGTTATCTCTTGTTTTAATTTTTCTTCCATATCTATCGTTTAAAATATATATTTATATCTAGGTGTTTGTAATGGTGTTGTACATCCACACACAACCTCAATATTCGTATTACACACAATAAATTTCAACTCACCCAAAGATGGAAAATGTTAGAGGGAACACTGGTAGAGAGAGCACCCTTGTAAAGTTTGCAGATGATCCCAAGCTGGGAGGGTATGCAAGTGTTTTGGAGAACAGGATTATAATTCATGCACAAGGCTACATGCCCCAGAGCCACATACAGGCTACTCAACATGCAGCCCACAGCCAAAACAAAAAAGGAGTCAATATAATGATCTTCTGTTGATATGTGTTTTAGTAGTTAAATTCCTGGACTGTCATTGATCATTAAAAGTGCTGTCATATGGGTAGAAATCAGGTACATATTGCATTTTATTAATATAAGCAGAACTAACTTAAATGGGGCCTACGTGTTGCATAGTCTTGACAATCTTTGTCTCCAAGCCCATCAGTATGAAAGAAGCTATTTGTATATATATTTGCAAGTATATGCAACCACACTTAAGTTGCGGCCCTAGGCATGTGCCGTGAGTATCACTGTGGCCCCTGGGGCTTCCAAAGTTGAGTAGCCCTATCATACAGTTTTGAGCTGTTGTGGGCAAGCACTGAATTTGAATCGTTTGGAGCCTCATGTCAGAAAGGAAAGGTCTGGCCTCAGCAGAGTCCAGCATTGCTCGTATGAGCTCTATCCTCAGATCTAGGCAAAGAAGCTTTTTCTAAATGTATCAGCAAAGCCAGAGTGCGGACAGTGCCTGAGCCCAGACTAGCCAGTCATCCAGCTATTGGTGACCTTGGGCTCATAACCTCTTCAGGAAAGCAGCTACTGTTGTCATACCTTTTGTGACAATGCAAGGAGCTGCTGACAGCCCAACAGTAGTGCAGTGAACAGGTAACAAGAGCTGACTTGGCTGGTAAGGAGTTACAGTGGTGCTTTATACCATAACAGCGGTGTGCAGCAGCATACGGCACTTGAGCCAACCCAACAGATACCACCAAGGAAAAAAATTCCTGATTCTGTATGGAATACACTCAATCACTTGAAGAATCATTCAGTTTAGGAATATTCATACAGCTCATTAAAGCTCTCAAAAGGCATGGTTTTAAATACATTTTAGGGAGTATACTAAATTTTAGTCAAAGTTGTAAGTCGATTCTTATACCACAACAGAAGAGATTATTCCAAACGTTACTTGTATGCACAATTCAGATTCATAACAGAGCACAAATGCAGCCTTTATTTGCTTACCTATTCCCCTGTCCAAGGTTTCTCCAAAACTACGAGTCATCCCCATCTCATTTCTTCCAAAGTCTCTGTCAAATCCTCCACCCATTGCACGATCCATCTCTGCAGAAAATATTTAGTATATTTCCAGGACAACTTAGACATCTTGAAAAGAAGGAGTCTCTTGTAATATTTTAGCAGGTGAACTATGAAAGTGACTTTGCTATGTACTGCTTTTCACAGCTACAGACCTACTGTCATTTAGCATATAACACGCACGGGTTATAAACTTTTTACAAGCCACCCTCCCACGGGGTATACATGTCCAAGGGGTATACCAGTTTATTTTTACTCGCCTGCGCTGACCACTCCGTCCCCCCCGCCAAGAGGAGGATGGGTTGTGCCTGGCTGCAGCTGCATGAAGCCTGGGCGCGAGTGTGGCTCCCCTCCCGCAGGCCGGCCAGCCTGCCTGCGCTGCACTCTACGTTCCCCCCGCAGTTTATCCTGGTACGTGCAATTACCTTAAAGCAGCGTATATAACCTGTGGGTTATACATGTCTGCGGGTTATCTAAAAAAAATTTTTTTTTTAAACACACCACACACACATGCATAGCCTGTGGTTTTGCCTGAACGAGTGCGGGTTATATATGTTAATTTACAGTACTTCATGTGTGTAGGAGGTGTGTGTTTTTTATTCTCTCTGAAATTTCAGATTCTCATATTTCTTTACTTAGTGGCTCTTGGCAAAGTGTATGGAGAACCTGTATCTATGGGTTACTTAGGACTAACTCAAGCTCTGCTCTGTCCTATAGCAGAGCAACAGTCATCCTATTCATAATGAGGAAGCCAAATTTTATAGGGTACAACTGTAATACTCCATCCAGGCCCTCCCAAGAGCTAAACAAGATTTCCTCAGTTAGGGTTTAAATACCAGTGTTAGAAAGTGGTCAGGAATAAACTCTTCAGAGTTTAGATTTGTTTGTTCTTATGGAATATAAAACAGTTTTTTAAATGTGAATTTGCAAGAGAAAGATTGATTGTGCTCATATTTGCTTAAACGTTTAACAAGTAGAAAATGAGATCTTTGTTGAAGATGCATTGCTCTCATTCCTACAAGAGAAGAACTGAAAACTCTTGCTATGGGTTTTCCTAGGACCGAAAACAAAAACAAAAGCAAAACACCACACACACCAACAGGACTGTTACAGCCTGTAGCAAAAAACAAGCAAAAAGCTTTCAGGTGGTCTTTATGATGTGTAAAGGAAATCTGTGTTTCTTTTGAAGCTAGCCTTAAAGCATACTATGCTCCAATAGGACTCCAAACATTAATTCAATGAGTTCCATAACATTTACTGCACTGGGGATCTGTAATGTAAGAATTAGTGCCTCACCGCTCATTCTGCCCATATTCATTCCAGATGGAAAACGACCCAGATTGTCCATGCCACCAAAAGGACCCTCCATCCCTGAAATAAATACCTTTACCTTAGAGATACTATAAACATTAAAGAACATTTCAAATAAGCCACCACACTGGATCAGCATGTGTTATTCTATCAGTATTACTAGTGTGTAAATGAGTAGGAAAAGTCTAGGAAGAGCAGTCAAACGTAAAATGCCACCCCAAAATGGTGCATTGTGGAGGCAAAAGTGAATGTTTACAAAATTAAATCTACCCTTAATTAAGAAATTCCTCATTAGTGAACTGTTGAATTTTAGTCTCAAAATGGAGTATGGCCACAAGCCCATGCCCTAATTCTTATACATATCCAGCAGCAATCTAAGAGTCTCAATTCATAATTTTGGTTTATATTCCATCTGAAGATCTCACTCCTCCAGGGCCACAACATCCATTAGCACAATTCATGGCAATTTATCATGGTTTTAAAAACCAAGAGCCACTCAGTAGTCAGTGACAGTTTCCAAGTTAACAAATGCTCATCTTACATTATTTTTGCCTAACTTAAGATATTTCCAGGTAAATATCAGACTATATAAATTTTAGTTGTTTGCTCTTCAAAGCTGCATGTACATTAGAACAGCCAGTCTGAGTCAGACCAAAGATCCATCTAGACCAGTATCCTGACAGTATACAATGCCAGATGCCACAAATATGCTACCTACTAATTTCTTTTGGTGACCCCTAGTTCTTGTGTATGGAGCAAGTAAATAACTGTTCTTTATGTACTTTCTCTACACCAGTCATGATTTTATAGACTTTTATCATATGCTCCCTTAGTCTCCTTTTCTAAGAATAAAAAATCCCAATTTTATTACTCTCTCCTCATATGGCATTCATTCCAAAAGTCTAATAATTTGTTGCCCTTTCTGTTCTTTTTCCAATGCCAATATTTTTTTTTGAGATGAGGCAACCACATCTGCACACAGTATTCAAAATGTGAGCGAAACATAGGCTTACAGCTTACCTCCCATTTTATTCATTCCAAAGCCCATGCCTTCCATTCCCATTCCTCAAAATAAAAAAGAAAGCTTTATTTACAGATGGAATTATACATGCATACCAGTCTGATGTTTGAGCTTCAAGGTACTGTTTAAGAGCTTATACTGAGAAAGATAGTGAAGTGGATCTAATAATTAAGAGCTCTTTAGGGGAGAATTGTTAGAACCACTAATTGACAAGTTGCATATTTAACAGTAGCATATGTTCAATCAAGTATTAATTTAGAATCCATAATTCTAAATTGTCTGAAAATTGGAAGTCAAATGACCAGTTACTGATGTCTGGTATCTAGTAGGAAGACAAATCAGTTAGGAACTATAACGAAACTTCAAAATGCAACACCTTCAAGCATCGACTTGGAACCTGTGTTCTGTTCTCACAAGAAACAAACTATAGTTCATTTCACCCTCAATGAAGTGCCACTTCCCTATGGGATAAGAAAAGAAAGCCTACCCCAAGAACAATCCCACCTCAGAATATTATCATGGAAAGAGAGAGTACTGCATAAGTAGTCAGAACTCCAAAAATAGATTTTTGAAATCAAAAAGCATTCTAAACTCAATAGGAGACTATCCCCTTATAGTATTTGCTTCTAATGCACAAGAAACAGAATGTGAGATATGTACTAGACACGGGGTTCCTAAAATAGTCTGATATGTGAGCTTGATGTTCCATCTACCCATTGAGAATTTAAGGCAGTACATGAAACAACATTTGGGAATCACTGTATTAGACCACTTTAGTTCAGATCATCAAGACGACAACCCTTATTTTAGTCATCTGCTTTCACTGAAGTATGTTTTGGGTGGACGATAGCAATCCTAGGTTATACAAAAAGCCAGGAAAGACTTAATGAAGTAAGCGCGCACAGAGCACAGGTGTTATTTTCCTACCTCCAGGTCCCATGTTGGGCATTCCCATGCCTTTATTTAGATGATTTGCATCAATAGGCTGACCTCCTGGTCCTAATCCCATGCCGATACCACCAAGCCCATCTAGAGAAAACAGTTATTTATTTTTTTGGCAGAGGAAATAGCAAGCTTTGCTTGAGACAAAATTTCTATTTTGTTCCAAGAGCTCAGATTCCCACTTCTAGCTCTTAAGTGGATTTGTATTTCTAGCTCTTAAATGGGAACTCTCAAAGCTCTCAAGCTGGATCTGAAACAGAGATAGGGATGTCACACTACCTATCTATTCCTCTCCACCCCTCAAATCCAAGGTATTTTCCACGGTTAATTCTGATGCAAGAGCTGAAGATTTTCTGAACAGCAAAATGGAAAAGAGAATAAGAACTTACTTTTGGATGATCAAGGATAATTAGTAAATATAAAAGTTAATACCCCCTCAATTTGAGATCCATGGGTCACACCTTATAAGAACATAAGAAGGGCCATACTGGGTCAGACCAAAGGTCCATCTAGCCCAGTATCCTGTCTGCCAACAGTGGCCAATGTCAGCTGCACCAAAGGGAGGGAACACAACAGGTAATCCTCATGTGATCCTTCTCCTGTCACCCATTTCCAGACAAACAGAGGCTAGGGACACCATTTCTATCCATCCCGGCTAATAGCCATCGATGGACCTCACCTCCATGAATCTATCTAGCTTTTCTGAACCCTGTTAAAGTCCTAGTCTTCACCACATCCTCTGGCAAGGAGTTCCACAGGCTGACTATGTGCTTAGTGAAGACAAATTTCCTTTTGTTTGTTTTAAACCTACTGCCTATTAATTTCATTTGGTGATTCCTAGCTCTTATATTGTGGGAACAAGTAAATAACTTTTCCTTATTCACTTTTTCCACATCACTCATGATTTTATAGACCTCTGTCTGATCCCCCCCTTAGTCTTCTCTTTTCTAAGATGACAAGTTCAAGTCTTTTTAATCTTTTCAGATGAGGCCTGTTCCAAACCCTTAATTTTTGTTGCCTTTTTCTGAACCTTTTCTAATGCCAATAAGATCTTTTGTAGAAGAGGTTACCATATTTGTATGCAGTATTCAAGACATGAGCATACCATCATTTTACATAGAGGCAATACGATATTTTCTGTCTTATTCTCTATCCCATATTTAATGATTCCTAACATTCTATTTGCTTTTTTATACACTGAGTGGATGTTTTCAGGGAACTATCCACAATGACTCCAAAAAAATCTCTAAAGTAGTTGTAGCTAAATTAGTCCCCACCATATTGTATGTATAGTTGGGATTCCACCCCCCCCCCCCACACACACACACAACATGCACTACTTTGCGTTTATCAACATTTCATTTGCCATTTTGTTGCCCAGTCACTTAGTTTTGTGAGATCTCCTTGAAGCTCTTCACAGTCTGCTCTGGTCTTAACATTTGCAGATGTTAAACTGCTCAAGATAGTTACCATCTCACTGTTTACCTCCTTCTCCAGACTACCTATAAATAAGTCGAATAGTATTGGTCCCAGGACAGACTCCTGGGGGACCCCACTAGTTACTTCACCACTCTGAAAACCTACCATTTATTCCTACCCTTTGTTTCCTGTCTTTTCCTTATCTTTTTCAGAGTACTCTCCTTGATCATTCAACAGACAAGGTAAGGAAACAGCCAACTTCCTTCCCCCAGAGATGCACTTACTGCAGATCCATCCCTGCAGATAATTAAATGCTAGAGAGTCCAAAGCACAAAGCCATCCTTCTTTTAAGAGGCACCGGATTTCCCAGATACCCCCTGGATTTTCTGTAGTCCCAAAACGTATGAGGGATCCCCAAACCACAGAAGTAGGCAAGTCCTAGTGCCTTGAGTACCCTTTCCCAGCCCACCTAGCAACATCAGTTTTATGACATTTTGTATGCGATAGCCTCCTCAGCCATTCCTGCAGTACAGCAAACTGAGCTCCTTCAAGCTAAAAATTCAAGATGTTGATTTTGAAGAAACTTACGAGGAAGCTGTTGAGGTCGTTCTGGAGGGAAGAAGTCTCCCTTTGGAAAAGCTCGTTCATCCTGACAATTAAACAATAGCGTTAAAACCATACACACAAGATTTCTGGCAGCATCTTTTCATGGTAGAAAAAGCATTTTGAAAACAGTGGCAATTCCTGACAAACATCATCCATAGATGTACTATGGACTTACTGCCAAATAGGTAGTTCATAAATATGGCCACTTCCTGAAGTTATGTTTTGGGGATTACTGTAGAAGAAAATCCTTTGTCTAGGCACCAGCACTACCTTCAGTTCCAGAGACTGTTACTTTGGCCTCCTCAAAGCAGCTTGTGAAATAGCATTAGGAAAAACTTGGAAATCTGAGTTTAGCTATACAAACTATGAATACAAGTCATTTAGGTGCTTTCTGATGGTGTAAGAATTATTTTTACTTGCACTAAAAAATTTTATTTTTACTGTTACAGTAGAGGTGGGCAAAAAATTTGGATTGGGGTACTCCAGATTTTGCTTGACTATCTTCCTCTTTTCTATGGATGGAATGCAAGATCTGGGACTGAGGTTGGGTGGAGAAGAGGTTGTGGGGTCTACAAGTGAGTTGAGTGAAGGAGGAAGTTGTGACTTAAGGCAGGGGATTGAGATGCAGGAGTGGATTTTGACCTGGCAAAGGGGTGCAGAGTCTGGCGAGAGTTGTTACCTGGAGGAGGAGGAATGCGAAAGGTTTGGGTGGTGACCTAGGGCAGCGAGTTGGAAAGCAGAAGGGGATGGGGTTCTAAAAGCAGGTTCTGGCCAGGAGTTACTTGCCTTAGGCGGCTCCTGGCCAGTAGCCAACAGTGACCATGAAGCATGCTCAAAACAGCCAGAGGCTCCCTCCACATGCCACTCAGCAAGGCACACTCCTGGCTCCCAGGCTGATGCGATGATTGGCCTGGGGGCAGTAGCAGCAGTGAAGTCTCCCCACCCCTCCCAGAAGCATGTGGTGCTTACAGGGAGCTGACAGCCATTTCAAGCAGCCTTGGGCTACAGCAGGCAGAGTCTGCCTTCGGGTCTCAGCAAGCCAGGACAGATCTGCCCTGCTAACCGTATCTCACCCACCCTGGTGTTGAAGCAATTGTAGCTGTCCTCAAGTGTGCTCTACAGAGATCCTATCCATGGGAAAGATTTATCAGTACACAAAGTCTTACTCCAGGTTTGACTGATGAAGCCAGGTCAAGATCCAGATTCATTTAATCCTTTGTTTAAGTTATGCTGCCACTCCACCATTATATGGCAGATGGTTGTGTCTCCTATATGCTTGGGCTGGGGTTGAAGCAGCAGCAGCGTGGTGAAGAGCTCTAAGTGCCTAACCAGTCTCCCAGCCCTCATTTCATCCTACAAACCATGCCAGATTAACCAATAGCTTGGTACTCAACTTGTGAGTGTTCCATGGGTCACAGCTTGAATGCCACAGCCATGAAATACCAGTTTTCACATTGGGTATTGTATTACACAGTAAGAGGGCTATGAACAGGCTTACCATTTTTACATGCATTGGTCTGTCAAAAAGCAGCTGCCCATTGAACATTGCTAAGGCTTAAGTTAAGGATGATTTTTCAAAATGTTAGTCCAAAAGAAATTTTACTGCTAAAAAGGACAAGTTTAAGTTCACAGGTACATAATTTCAAATGTCTAGCAGTTTATCAACCCCACTCCTATGGCAGGGAAGTGCTAAAGCAAAGTCAAGGAATAAGTAACTGATAACTCATGTTTCACTAACTGGCTAAGAGACAGGTAGGAATACTCACTCAGTTTCCACAGAGGAGATAAATACTGCCCTCCCCACAAGCATCTGTACTGAGACCAATGTCATTCAAAACATTCATACATGACCTGGAAAAGGGGGTAAATAGTGAAGTGGCAAAGTTTGCACACTATAGAAAATTGCTCAAGTCCAGTGCTGACAGCGGATCTCTGTCCAACACTATGTCCATAATCTTATCTAGCCTGTGTGTATCCCAGGGTACAGCTACTTCCGACTCACACTGATCAGGTCAAACAGCTGGGACCCTCAGCACACTGCTGTCCTGGTAAGTCCACTCATGGAACTTCTGGGCCCTTATACCGGTCAACAGCCCAGACTCTGACAGGACCTGGGCCTTTAACTGGGGGTAGTCTGTAGCAGTTTCCATCGCCTCATCCTAGGGAGGCTCAGAACATAGAAAAAGGGCAAAGATACTAGTCTACTGGTGCTGGGCCAGGCCTCACAGAGCCACTCTCTCAAAGGTAAGATAGTATGTCACTAAAAGAGCTTCCATTGTTACCTACAGAAGATGACAGCTCGTCCTTAGGCATCATGGCCACATGTCAGAGCAGTCAAGGCCCTCAACTGGCTACCTCCTGCAGGGTGGTTTAATCCTGTGCTGCCTACTTCAGTGGCAATTAATTTTCTCCAGCCACAGAAGGAAACAAATGCCACTAGCCTGGCAGTAACTAATCTCTCCCCACTTCTCTCCTGAGGAGAGGTTTTTAAAGACCTCATGCAGCTCTTAATTGGATTCAGAAGTTCTTAATTGACTTGAAGTACAGGCAGTCCCCAGGTTGCATACAACATAGGGACTGTAGGTTTGTTCTTAAGTTGAATCTGTATGTAAGTCGGAACTGGCATCCAGATTCAGCCGCTGAATCTGGACACCAGTTCTGACTTACATACAGATTCAACTTAAGAACCCCAGGCTTCCAAGTCAGCTGCTGCTGAAACTGATCAGCAGCTGATTCCAGGAAGCCTGGGGCAGAGCAACTCTGCCTCGGGCTTCCTGTAGTCAGCCGCTGGTCAGTTTCAGCAGCGGCTAACTTGGGGACGCCTGGGGTAGAGCAGCTCGGGTGCTGCTGGCTTGGTCCAGTAGCGCGGCCGCTCCTCGGCGCTACTGGACCAACCCAGCAGCACCCCAGCTGCTCTGCCCCAGGCGTCCTGATTCAGCCACTGCTGAAACTGATCAGCAGCGGCTGAATCAGGACTCCTGGGGCTGAGCAGCTGGGGTGCTGCCGGGTTGGTCCAGTAGCGCCAAGGAGCAGTGCTGCGGGACCAACCGGCAGCGCCCCACCTGCTCTACCACAGGCCCCGGGCTTTGCTCCACATCTCCCTGGTCTGCTGGGGGGGGGGGGCGGGGGGGGCACTAGCTGCGCCCCCTCCCCCCCCCCCCCAGCAGACCAGGGAGACGCGGAGCAAAGCGACGGAGGACCCGGGCTGGACCGCGGCGCTTCCAGATCAGCTGGAAGCGCCGCGGGTCCGGCCCGGGTCCTGCGCCGCTTTGCTCCCCGTCTCCCTGGTCTGCTGACTCCCGCAGCAGACCAGGGAGACGGGGAGCAGCTTTTTTCGCCCTGGAGGAGGCGGGCGGCGGGACCAGGCGTCCCGCCGCTCGAGTCCTCCGGGGCGAGAAAATCCCCGTTCATAACTGCGGATCCGACATAAGTCGGATCCGCGTAACTCGGGGACTACCTGTACTCCTCTCTGTTTTTAAGAAAGAGGGCCTGTAACGTTCTAGGGCTAACATAGCAGCATTCTATGATCCTCCTGCAGCTGTGTGGCTGGACTATGTCACAGAAGGTAGACAGGACCAGAGTTTACACAGTACGAAAGGAAGGAGAGTATTAAAAGATTCAGACTTTCATCAAAACAGGGAATGCCACAAACTCCTCTCTCCCCACCCCCCGACATCCTTCACTGGTAATCCATAAAAGGATTTTAAAAAGTCAGTCAGTTGAGCAAATCTAGGTTAGGTTTACTCATTAGGTGTATGTAAGAGGCAGCTGTGTATTTCCAGGCAAAACATACAGTATTCTTCAAATCAACAATTTAAGATAGGCAAGTCAGGTTTTCCCTTTACATCCTGTTTTCTTCACATTTCCTCAGTGCATATGACAGTGTACCATGAGGCAAGAGGATGACATGAGGCTTAATTTCAATGACACAGAGGTGCACTATATTTTCAGAGTTTAACTAATGCCAATTCTAATAGCCTGCCATTTTCTTTCACACAAGAAATCAGATGGCACATGGTGAACTAGAAATCTTGTCCAGTACCTAGAAAAGTTATTTAAGTGTATTTGCTTCACTATTGCAGATTTTCTTCAAAGGATACATATAGCCTGAACAGCTTCAATAGACTGTTCAAAAGTAACAGTGCCAATCCCACGACTTTTGCCATCTTTGTCTTCTAATATGTCAGCTCGAACCACCACACCAGCCATGCTGAACACTTCCTTTAGTTTCTTCCAGCCAACCTTGTAATCCAACTGAAGGCAAACATATTGCTTAGAAACATTTCAGAAAGTTTCACTCAACAAGTAGTACCAAATATTATATACTGAGAGCATCCTGAACTAGGATACTATAGATTTGACAATAAATTCAATAATCTTTGCAAAAAAGGTGGGAAGTGTCTCAAAGACAGTCAGCTATGAAAGTTTCAAACCAGAACAGAGTGAATACAAGTAGAGAGCCCTCCAAATCTATGGATATGGATGTGAATATCTGTGGCTCAATTTTGCAGATACAAAATGTATCTATGTAGGGCTCTAAATACAAGCAAGTTGAGTATCTTACTGCTAGAGAAGGTAAGATACTCAACTCACCCACAGATGAGTATGTGTGTCAACAGACCTTTTAACTCATTACTGTAGCAAAATTCAGTAACTAAGTGCACAGCAAAAGGTAATGCATAATAAAGTGATGTTTATTTACACAGCTAGACAATTTTTAAATTTATCCTAGCAGTGAAGTAGTCCACCGTCAGTGCTGGTGCTGTACTGAGACATCACTATGTGGAATGTGCACTTCTGGCTGTGTCACATGAATATCATATTTCATGTGAGGCATGATACAGTCATCCCAACTCATATTGAGTACATAGCCAGGTTGTTACAGCCCTGTTGATTCCAGGATATTAGAGACACATGACGGATGAGGTAGTATTTTTACTGAACCACCTTTTATTGAAGACAAGCTTAAGTTCTTCCTCTGGTTTGGGAAACGTACCTACTGTCACAGCTAAATACAAAGAGGAAAAGATTATTCCAAGTGATCATTCAAGGTGAATTGGCCCCAATAAATGAACTAAACATCTGAACAAATATGTGGGTGGCGAAACCAAACCATTCTCCATGCTCGCCAATAAATTCTCATGGGAAAATAAGAAGAAACACACCTTTGTTACCTATGGGTGAGCCCTTTTCAAAGAGCACTCCATCTGACCTATTAGACCACATCAAAGGCAACCTGCACAACCTTTCAAAAGATGAGCCCAGGAGCTCATAAATTTGCTAGATGCTAAAAATCATGGACTGAAGAGACATTGGTTTTATGGTTTATTATAACCGCCTGTAATCCACTAACAACCCTCCCTCAGCTTCCTCTGCCCCCCTATGACTGGAGAAGTGTTAAGTGACCACTTCATCTTGAATGGTACCTTGAAATGTGTTAACTACTTATTGTAAATAATCTGTTCCTCCTTGCATTTAGCTACATTGAGTTTCCCAGGCCATAAGGGCAGCTTTATGGAAGCTCGAAAGCTTACATCTCTCACTTACAGAAGCTAGCCCTATAAAAGGCAATGCCTATCCATAGTACTTTTTCTCTGCAAATAGACCTACTGAAGATGATAGGACTAATTACCGAGTAAGACACTATTCACAGACTTTAAGGTCAGAAGGAACCATCATTACCACCACCAAGTCAGATTACTCATAAGTAATCAAGCCTGATCCCTGGCACACAGATCTTAATTTGACCTAATCTAGTTAAATCCCAAATCCTCTGCCCAGACAACACACTGTACTTACATTTGCAACGAATACTGTGCTTCCAAGTCTGCCAGCCTGTAAGGCATGGATAATCTCATTGGGTATGTTGGGATTATTGAGGATGCTGGGTGGTATATTGATCATTCCAGGGCCACCTGGTCCTGGGCCAATGCCCATACCACCTGCTGCTGCCATGGCCTTCTGCATTGCTCTTCTGGCATGTTCACCATCAGGATCCTACAAATCAATAAGAGTAACATGCACAGTAAGATGGCAAAACTCACTAACCTCAGTTTGGACACTACCGAGCCAACATTTTATTCCTAGCAATAAATGGGGAGTTGATGGCAAAAGCTTCCATGACTTTATCAAGTCATCCATAAAAAAAGTTCAAAAGCCTGTATCAGGCACCACTTTACTGCTTGTCTTTTTGAGAAAAATTAAATAGGTAAAGAACAGTGTGATGGAGTCACTATCATACCTGAAACAATTCAAACTGAATTGAAAACAGGTTAATTGAAAGTTATCTGAAGGAGCATGTAAGGCAATAAACAGCATATTCCAGACAGCAAGGGAGGGAAAGCCTACTCAGGTACTTGGGATCCAAATTATAATGCTCAAAGAACCCATGTTCCAGGTTGACAGCTAGCTACATGTGCAAAGAATACTTAGTTGAAAGAGTGAGCACCCATGTAAATGGATAACAGGGACCCAGAAAGGCAGGAAATTAGGATTCAGTCTAGAATAGAGGCCTTGTCTACACTAGTTTTAGTCACTGGAGCAGCCACACTAATATTGTTGTACATGACTGAGCCCTTATATTGACAAGCCAAAGAAAGCTTCTACCTGAAGAAAATCCAAAAGAGGATTAACATAGGGAAGGCCTAGAAGATTTCAACAGGAGACCATTGACAGCAAACTGTAGATAAAAGCTTGTGATGCAATATGGAAGAAGAGAACTAGTGCACATGTAACCCAAAATTACTGAGGCAGCAAGTTTAAAGCAGAGAGATGTAATCCTACATGGATATGGCGAGTGTACACATGGGTTACTTGGTAAAGTTCTAGAAAGCTATACACCAGAGAAATAACATGCTGTACATGCAAAGAAGAATTAAGTGGCTTAGGAGACTGGAAAAGTTAGAGAGCAAATATTGAACAGTTAAAAAAAAAACCAAGAACATTCAAAGGCGTGTAAATGCTCAGTTAAGGTCACCCAAATGAATATAACTACCTCTACAGAAGTCTGACAATTACAAATTTCTCCGTTGATTCACCCACCCACATAATTAAAATGCAATAAATATGAAACAAACAGGTTCATTTGGATAATTTGTCTCCATGCTTTTTAATAATACTTGGTATTTTTGAAACTGGCACTTTAGTCTGGAATTTCTAGACAAGCACTAGTTTGATAATCACAACTATCTAGGGTTTCTGGAAGAGCTGAAATCCTTACAACTTGAAATCTGGGTTAAGATTTAGCTTTAAAAAAAAAAAAAGTCTTCAAGAGTAACAACTTTTCCCACAAACCTTGGAAGACACAGATCAATGTCAGTGTTTCCCAGACATCTTCCTAGCTTCAAAGGAGGTTTTCCGCATCCCAGACCCGCCACCCCCATCCCATGTTCTCCAAACGACCTTCCTTTCTTGCATGGAATCTAAATAAAAAGGTATGGCTAATCATGCCAACCATGCATACTCTGCAAAGCATGCACACTAGTGTGACTAAGTCAACTGTGCTTTAGTATTTGTGGTAAACAGTTTTTCACTAGTTTTGAAATAGCTCTTCTCCTTGTAAAGTATTCCAGAAAAATAGATACATCTGTTCGTGAGATACAAAGCCAGAAGCACATTGGAAAATTTAATAAAATGACTCTTTGGAACACTGAATTAAGAGGTAGCTTGCCTGTTCAGCATGAAAATCAAATATAGTGTGTACAGTTTCAGGTGGTTTTGGCAACATTAGGGAAAGGTGACTGAAGCACTGTGTCTTTTTTTAAAGTTAACTATAGAAAAGACGGTCTCCATAGATTACTTTGCTACCTATTAGAGAATATTGTTAAGTCAGACTTCAAGGAGGGAAGAAACACTTCTAAGTGTTCACATGAGATCCTCAGATGAGTATTAGCCATTTTACATATTTGAAATTAAGGCAGAAATGAGTAAACGATTTGTCCATGTTCACATGTCAAGAGTACAGGCTGAACCTCTAAAATCCAGGTCTCTGTTGCTGGACCAGGAGACCAGGCATTCCCCAGATGTTCCCCCGGGGTCTAGGGGATTCTCCCTCCCCCGACAGCCAGAGCGAGGGGGGCCTTGACCTCCCCATGTCTAGCAAACTCTATGGTTCAGGACCAGTTAGGACCAGGGAGGTCCCACCTGTAGTTCAGTCTCTAAGCTGCCTAGACAAACTATATGTAATGAGATGACAAAAAAGAATAGGCGAGAATCTTTTATTGGACTAATGTTCATTTCTGGACCATGTTTTAGTTTGCATAGAGCAGGGGTTACCAAACTTGTGGGGGGCGGAGTGCAGAAATTCGGGGGTAGGGGAAGGGGAGGAGACGAAGCGACCCATCCTCCCCTGTTAATTCTCCCCAAGTTTTGCTGCTATTTTATTTTTCGGCCCTGGTCAGTTTTTTTTTTTTTGCTCAACAAGTTTTGCTGCTATGATGTGCATGTGTGGTAGTGGTGGGAGTGAGGGTTTCTCAAAACAGGGGCGTGATGCTGAAAAGTTTGGGAACCACTGGCATAGAGTATACGTCTTAATCAAAATTTACCTATTGGTTTATGGAGTGATTAAAATGCCAATAAATATTTCCTTGTGTTGACTGGTAATCTGAAAACTGCAGCATTACACTAGTGTATTAGAAAATATGAATGGGCCAAGATTATACGGCATGATCCCATAAAGTTTGTGAGCAGCAGTAAACCATTTCCAAGCCAGGATATCAGTTAACCTGTTTTGAATGGTCTTTTAAGGGAAGCACCTAAATACTCTGTGCTTGAGAATTAAATTGGAATGGTCAAAAAGACTGGACAGAAAGTAGAGTGGTCTAAATTTAGGGTGAAAACATGACTGGTCTCTCTCGGGTTGTGGCTGCAGGTATCTGAGCTGTGGGACCCCATGCCTGGCTATTGGGGAGGAGGGGTTATGAGTGTCTAGTTCCCCCACCTCCCATCTGGGTTTGAGGTTGGGGGAGGGGGCGAAGGGAGAGCAAAAGGGCAGAGAAACATGATTTATTGTGGGTCATAGGTGTTTCCTACTCCTCGGGAGATTTTTGTTTGTGTGTTTTATTAGACCTATCGGCTGATAGGTATTTTGAAGTCAGAGAAGATTAATGTTGGAAGAGACCTCAGGAGGTCTAGTCCAGGGGTGGCCGAGCCGCATGCGGCTCTTCACCCTGAAACTGCGGTTCGCGAAGCAGCCCCATGAGCCCCTACAAACAGCCCCAGCCCCCTGTGCTCACAGTGTGCAGGGGAACCATCTGGCACAGCAAAATGGCACTGGCAAAGATGGTGGCAGCTGACAGGAACCTGATGTGGCCAAAAAGCCTAACCGGCAGTTTTTAAAGGGGTGGCATCCTTTTTTTGGGGGGGGGGGGGGGGGGGACAATTCTGGTGAGGCTCTTCGCATTTTTTCTGCCGCTATTTCGGCTCTCTTCGTTTAATGGGTTGGCCACCCCAGGTCTAGTTCAACCCCATACTTAGAAGCAGGATCAATCCCAATTAAATCATCCCAGCCAGGGCTTTCTGAAGCCAGGCCTGTAATAACTTTAAGGATGTAGCTTCCACCACCTTCCTAGGCAACCCATTTCAGTGCTTCACCACCCTTCTAGTGAAAGAGTCTTTGCTAATATCCAACCTAGACCTCCCATATTGCAACTTGAGACCACTGCTCCTTTCTGTTATCTGCCCAAGGTGAGTCTAGCCAGTTTTCTTTGGACTCCCCAGCCTTCCCCTTCCTCAAAGGCAGCTTTCAAGTTATAAAATGAGTTAAAATAAACTGGATTATGTGGTATTCTGACAAATAAAAGTTTGTAAAATTTTAAAATAGTATGCCAAACTATTTTTAGCACAGAATGTCCCCAGGAGTAAAGTCAAAACACAGAAGTGTACTAGCAACAATGGGCACTTTTACTTGGTATCTATTTGTGAGTCAGTTCTGAACCATCACATTCAACACCTAGACTTTAAGTTTAGTCAATTGCACATGTTCATTATTATCTCAACCTCAAATGAAGACTTAAATTTAGTAAAGCATATACCTACAACAAAGTTTTGAAAGCCCAGCTTCTAGCTGGTGAACTGATTTCAGCGGGAGGAAGCAAAGGGGGGTGGGGGGGAAGGGTGGTTGTGTATATCTGTTAGAATTAACCGATAAGTCCACACTTATTGGTTAATCGTGTATATAAATACATGCTAACATCCCTATCTATGACATCATACCCTTTTGGTGATTTCATATTCCAATTATCCAAGCATTAAATTAGATTAAGAAAACACTTTAAAAACCAGGACAGAGCACATTTAAAGTCTTACTTCTTTCACTTTAAGAGGTCTTCCGCTGAGACTATGCTTGTTCAGAACCTCAGCTGCCTTCTTCATGCTTTCTTCCATCTTAAATTCAACAACACTATGATAAGAAAAGATAAATACTGGAGTTAGTATATAGTAGTTTGCTTGTAGTTTGAAATTTCCTATTCATGTAATAACTGATAAACTTACGCGCATCCCTTGATGTGGTGATTTCATGGAAGAGTAACACGGAGTGGAGGAGGGAAAGAGAGAGGAAAATAAGTAACACAAAAGTTAACTTTAAAAAGATTTAAAATGCATTAAAATGTAGTTGGTTTATAACTTTAATCTTAAAAAATAATAAGAACAAAATACAAGCTTACCCAATGTAATCTGTGTTACCTGGATTCCACAAGATACTAACTTCTACACATTATCAAAATTATAAAACTAGGTTCTGAAGTTGTAAGAAGCAATACTAAGTCCAAGTTGACCAAGAAAACACCAAACACTTAACATTTCCTTTCCCCTGTAGCCTGTCAAAATCCTCATGTTCCTTTATCCTACATCCATATCCTTTCAATACACTTTTGAGCTCCTACTATGATTTTTCTAAAACATTCCTTCACCTCACAGAAAGTAGCTTGACACCTGCTAAAGCTACACGTCTTAAGTTTAGACATTTGCCTTCTATTAACTGGCATAAGAAGTGTAATGTTTACAGAACCTGCTTTTGCACACTGAATTTATAAAAATTCAACAACTACAAGTGACATTTTCAAAGACACGGGTTTTACATTAATGTACCACTTGAGATACTGCTATGGGTCCATGCATGATTCACCTCACAGCCAACGCCGAATGAGTACAATACGGATACTCTCTGCACATCCCATCCCATCTCCTCCCCATCCCACAAAGGGTTTTGGGCAGTACCTAGATACATAGCCACTATCCATACACACTACCTTCTTGATTTCATTTGGTTCCACACCACCACACAATTACATTAGTCATGTAGTAAAATCCACAGAAGAAATTCTCTCAATCACTTACCCTTGACTTTCCTTCAGCGTCCATTAACAGCTCCACGTATGTTACCTCACCAACTACAAATCAGATTCCAGACGACACATATACCAAGGGAGAAAAGCCAAGAAAACAATGGGAATTTAGAACAGTCAACAACCTTGTATGGAGCCTCTGCCTTATAAGAAAGCCCAGAAACACTCCATATACTCTAAACCACCAAGATGGACATTACAGGTGTGCAGTAAAGTCTTGAAATGATAATTAAGTAGGTTCTTGATTAACCTCCACTCAAAACAAGCTATTTCCACAATATCAGTTTCTTCAGCCTTTAATACTCAAATCACTTGTGGCAATCCAAATCCATGGGAAATCTGCAAGAGTAGTTTTCATTTTTCCAAGGATCAGATTTCTATTGGAGACTGACATAGTACATAGCCTTCTGTCTGATATTCCAGACATTAAGCAGCTACAAGTTCATTCTGAATGCTACAAGGGACAGCTAGAGCTGTCTTAAAAAAACCCACACCACACCCCCACCAAAACTGTACCCAACTATTTGTCAGCAACTCAGCTAGTGATTTCTTGAAAATAATTAGCCTTCCAATTAAGTTGAAGGGGAAGGTAGACTTAATTATTTGTATTGGGAATGAAAATTGCAGCAGCTTTCATAATCAAGTTAGGTTATAATTGAAGTTATTCAAATTTAAACACCTAAGGGATATAAAAATTAAGTGAATATCTAGACTCTGTAGCAAAGACTAATTTGTAGGAAAACTAAACCTACATTTCTCCACCAAAGATTAGGATTGCCAATTCATTATCACTATAACCAAACTGTATAAGTCCAAAATACAAGCTACCGAAATGGCTGCTGAGTTTGAAGCAAATGGCATACAGAAGTACAGCTGAAGACTAGCTTTCCTGGCTTGTTTATACAGAACTTCAAATTTCTAGCCAAAACTACTCAGATTAACATTAAAATTGAGAGGCCTTCCATGTAGATTTTCAGCTTTATCTGTTTACACGAAGATCTACTCCGGAAACTAGAAGACCTGTAGGCTATGTTTAGAATTGCTATTTAGCAGAGGAAGGTAACACTGAACAATTGAAGTCTGAAGGAGTATCGCTTTTCAGATATGTTGAAGTATCTACTCAAACACTAAAATGGAGAGTTGAGATTTCTTTCCACAAATGACTGGAAAGGAGACCTTAAGACCCAGAGAGATGTATTACTACACCCTTTCCTTTATTTGGAGAAATCAGAAACTAACAGGATCAAGTAGTCAAAATAGACAAGTAAAACAAGGTTTTAAAATTAATACTGGTCCATTAATGATTCTATGAAAATGTCAGATATGTAAGGATGGATGGGACCTCAAAAAGGTCATTTAGTCCAGCCTCCCATTGCTGAAGCAGAGCCATGTATATCTAGATCATTCCTCACAGTTATTTGTCTAACCTATTATTCAAACTATCCAATGAGGGGGATTCCACAACCTCTCAAAAGCCTATTCCACTTCTCAGCTATCTTCAGAATTTAGAAATGGTTTAACTTTTAAGCTAAATTTTCCTTGCTGCAGATTGGGTATTGTAATTTCAGTGGACACGAACAATTGATCACCATCTTCTTTGTAAGAGCCCTGAAGAATCTCACGACTAAACATCTCCAGCCTGTTCGTTTAACCTTTCCTTGGAGGTCAGGTTTTCTAAACCTTTTATCATTTTTGTTATTTTCTGGACTGTATAGTCTGTCCACATCTTCTATGAAGTGTGGGGCCCAGAACTGGACTCAGAGTCCTGTGGTCTCACCAGTGCCAAGTAGAGCAAAAGAGTTTCCTCATGTCATGTTAACAGATTCCAAAATTCTATTATGAACCTAGTAGAAGCTTATAAACAAGTGTGTTTATAGCCAAGGTTCTAAGCTACATTACGAATACTGCAGATGAGAGGTAATATTTCTGGAGACTATAGTTGCCAACATTGGATCCAAACAGCCAGTTCACTTAGATCAAGAGAAGCTTAACTCAAGAGCTGATGTCTCCCTGACCTACACTCTGTACTGAGAGGGCAGCCTCCACTTCCTTTGTATACACACTGTACAGTCCTTGAGTACTCCTGCCAATACAGCCATAAAAAAGTTACCACTTACTTTGGGCATAAATATTCAGCATTACCAGGAAATTCTGAAAGCCATTCGTTTAAACAGCAGCAGCCAGACTCCAACCAGTGTTTTAACAAGTATGCAAATGTGATATGACAAAAAAAACCAGTTCTCGGATGACCTGAGACAGACAATCCGTTTCTCGAAAGTCAAAAGACTAGAAATCAGAAGTAACCTTTATACTCCCAGTAGCACTAATGATCCATTGAAACGATATTGTTCTGCATGCCACACTACTAATCAAATCCATTGCAATGGATACACAAATGTCTCCACAAACTCCTCCAAAAACAAGCTTATTTCCTTGGTAGGCTCAAATGTAACAAAGCCACAGACAAAAACTGAATTAACATTTATCCCTGTAATCAGTCCAATGGCCTCTTAAGAAAGTTCTGACCTTTGAGCCGCAAGATTTTCTGAATTCTTCCCTAGTGGCTATTTCACGTCTTTCACACAGAGCCTTAAACTATGTACCAGTTTTGCTCCGAGCTCTATGTACATTTTATTCATTCATATTTTAAAAAGTTGTCTCAAATTATGCTTAACCTATTGAGCCTCATAGGAGCAGCCAAATTTCAGAACAGGGACACCATGTGACAAATGACATGCTAGCCCAACATCCAGGAAAGCAAGTCTAGATTAAAGAAGAAATATGAGAAGTGGATTCTGCACTTAGTCACATGGTATGGGCCAGGCAACATTAGAAACTATGGTTGATATAAAATGACAAAAAAATCCAGTTCTTAATAGGGATGTAAAATCCCATTTAATTGGCTAACCAGTTAAATGGAATGTACGGATGGTTAACCAATTAAAGGGGGGGAGCAGGTGAGGGAGCCACTCCAGCTAGGTGGGCTGCCTACAGTGGGGAGAGAGCTGCTCTAGCCCCTAGTCGTCAAATAGAACCAGTAAGCATCCCCCATTAAAGATGAGGCTTACCAGTCAACCATTCACATCACTAAACTGAAATCTTCAGCAGTTCCAAATTTGCCTAAATAAACACTTAACATTAACACCCCTAACATCAGCACACCATTACATGCTCCAAGAACTAAGTTTCCCTTTCCGTTGTAAGCAGTGGGTGAAGAGAAAAAAGGAAAGGCAAAACACACAAAAAACCCTACTACGTGGGAAGAAATTCTGTATTGCGATAAGTAGAATGAGTACATGGGTATTTGCTATTGTCATTTTTGGCAGAATTTAACTGTAAATGAGTTTCCAAGTTGCAAAGATTCTTCCACATAGGAAATTACAAGTTTTGTCTACAAAGAGACTAGCTCCGAGAAGAATGAACAGACAATCATCATCAAGTCACCTGAAAAAGCATGTGATATGTTTAAAAATATAAATGATGAAAGTTAGGGCACTATCAAAATTTGTTTATTTGTTGTAAGTTTTAAACATAAGAGTTTGGAAAGGAAGGGAGAAAATATTAAAAATATGAAACAAGAGACCTAATTTAGATCTGTTCCATCTCCCTGCCATTGTACATTTGAATTTTGTTTGGAGAAGAAGGGACGTATTAAAATAAACATGACCAAGTCAGAGATTGGATTAGCAAGTGTGTTGATTTATTTGAAAATCTGTAGAAAAATTGGCATGACTGTCAAGTTTCCACAAAATTTGGCCCTTCCCACAAGATGGTGGCTCAAAAGTAACCATTAAGCATAAAGCCTGCTCTGAGCAAAATGGGTACAGTTCTTGTACAACATTTCAACTTCCTTTCCCCTTTTTAAAAGCTTAACCACTCTTTATATCTCCAAAATTTGAGGAAATCTACTATACATTTCCCAATATATTTGACTCATGAGTCCCAATATAAAAACAACCTTAATTTCACTATGGCTTGATTTAAGGTATTTCATAGAAGCTCTTTTTAAAGAGATGCCAGAAATAGGATTGTCATACTTCTAAGATAGAGATATGCTACAGTGATTAATTCCATATAGTTAGGCTTGCATTATGAGTTCCAATTAAAGCAGGGCTAATCATATTATACTTTACTTACTGATTGAATGCAGTCTCCAACATTGGCACTGAATTTGTGTCTTGGATTTCTGAAGTTTAAAATTTAACTTTTGTAGAGAAAGCCTTTAAGTGTTCTTTTAAGACATGTTTGACTTTTGTGGTGTCTTCTAGCAAGTTCTTCTAGATCTCACCCATTATTTTTTATACTATATTGCCCATGTCTGGGATAATAAGAGCTGAAATGTGTTACTTCTAAAACGGATTACCCAAATTTCATGATCTGAAGCAGGCAGACATGAGAAGTTGTACTTTATGTATTCCAGAGGCACGGCTTTTATAAAAGGTTGACATCCAATTCTTTCAACCCCTATTGGTTGTTTGGCAAACCTGAAAAGAACTTTGCTTATACTTGGTTCATTTTCCAGTCAAAGATTATAAAGGTTTAGAAAACTTGACGTGAAAGCCTAGATCTTACCAGAAAATTTGTTAACCAATCATGATATCATGACCAGTTAAATCAGAGATTTTAAAACCATAACCTACACAATCTACATCATAGTTTTTGCTACCAGCCAGAAGCAAATCAGTTTGATCATATCTGAGATAGTAACTAAGCAGAAAAGACCAAACATTGCTCAAGCTGTTGACAGATGGTGCTCAAAGTTTTTCATGCTCCCCTCCAATTTCACACAAAAAGCTATGAGCATCAGACAAAGTAAGGTGACGTGTTTTACCATGAAGAGATTCACTGAGAATCTGTATTACCAAAACATACAGTATGAAAGCAGCACACAATACGTTCAGGATAGCAATACACAAAAATTGGCATTATGTTGAATGAAACTGTTTCAAGTTATTTCCTTGATTTTTTTAGGGTTTGTGATGAAACACTTATGCAAACTTATTTCTCAAGTTATGAGGGCATTTTATTTTTTCTGAAGTACTTTAAATTCCTGGATCTACCTATGCCAAACTTTTATATTTAATAGTATAATGAGAATTATGGTTAAGTTGTGTATAGTAGAGATCCTGGTTAATCAGTTAAAAGTTAGGTTGTCCCAAACTTTAGCTAGTTAACCTACTAAGCAGGATCTAGGCAAGGGCCAACGGTCCCCAGCCCACAGTGGAGAGAGACTGCTCCAGATGAGAGCAGCCCCTGTTTACTGTGTGCCCCATAAGAGCTGAAGCAGCCCCCTACCCATGGCAGACAGAGAGGTGCTCCAGCCCCAACCAGTTAACATCACCCTAAACAGAAGATGCTTACCAGTTGCAGCCAATTGGTTAAACCAGTGGGTGGGGAATCTGTTTTGGGTCGAGGGCCGCTGATCCACAGAAAAAAAAAATCAGTCAGGGCCTGCACACAAGAAAGAAGCAGAAAGACACTCCCCGCATTCCTCATGCACATTAGAGCCTCGGGAGCCCAGGCTAGTAGATTGTGTGCTCCAGACCTGCAGATGGATGAGTGGCAGGAGGACTGGAATGCCAGCATGAGAATCCCAATGCTGAGCCTGGAGGTTAGATCCAGGCAAGTGGGGGCCGCTTCTGAGCCCCATCCCTGAGGTTCCCCATCCCCTGGGTTAACCTTTCACATCCTTATAATATGGAGGTATACCTATCTCAGAACTGGAAGGGACCTTGAAAGGTCATCAAGTCCAGTCCCCTACCTTCTCAGCAGGACCAAGTAACATCCCTGACAGATTTGCCCCAAATCCCTAAATGGCCCTTCAAGGATTGAGCTCACAACCCAAGGTTTAGCAAGCCAATGCTCAAACCACTAAGCTATCCCTCCCCCACACAATTTGTGTACATGGATTCAGCTTTAACAGCTTGACTGAGTACTCTTGTCTCAGTTGTGTGCTCTGGGTTTGTCAACTTTTTTTACATTAACTTTTCTATTACAATAGCTCAATAGCTCACAAACCCTAATCACTATTGGAAGCTGCACCACAGAGTGCCTATCATAAACTAGGGATGTTAAATATCAGTTAATTGAATAGTCAATGAACCTCATGAATTCTTATTGGTTAGTTGACTATTAGTCCCATAGCAGACTGTCCGGGGGGAGAGGGGGGTAGGGGAGGAGGCCAGTCTGAGCTCCCGGACCTGGCATGAGCCAGAACTGAGCTGGGCTGCCTGCCTGCTTGGCTCCTAATACACTTTAAATGCAGAGCTGCAGCAGGGGTAGGTCCAGGACGCAGCTGGGCTGCTGGCCAGCCTGCTTAAAAAAAAAAAAAAAAAAAAAAAAAACACATTACTGATGGGGGGGGGGGGGGGGGAGAGAATGTGTTTAGTCTATAGCATTGACCTATAAGCTTCTGCTTATCAGTTAATTGGATAATCAACTACACTCTTACAACCCTAACAAATCCAGGGCACAAAATACATCAGTAACTGAATCATGAAGAGAAAAACAGGAATATAATAAGTTGAAAGGGATTAGACATTTAAAACAATGAAGTTTCAGGAAATGGTCATTATTTAAAATTTTTGCAGGTCACGTAGATGAGCAAGCCACCTGTCCTTTTTTATATTGCTGTTCTACCTCTGAATACAAATCCAGGTTGTAATGTTTCCATATTTGTATTATTTCTCGCAATTAGGATAAAAGGATGCAGCCACAGTTACTGCAGATGTAGTCAATGATAACCATCAACTTCCATAGTCTTAATATGACTTGAGGGTAGTTCCAATTACAGCTCTTGCCAGTTTGCTTCTAAAAGCTAGTTAGTCTCAAGTTCTGATTAACATATTGCAGCTCCATCGCACAACTGCAGGTCCTAGCCAACTGCTTCCTCTCAAAGTTAGAAAACTGTATTAGAAAACGTAAAGTATTTTAGTAGAATCAGATCAAATACTTCATGTAAAAGTGAGTATGTGTAGCATGTGTTTGCACCACAGATAAAAGTTGGTAACTAGGACTGTCAAGCAACAGCAGTTAATCATTCTGTTAAACAATAGAAAACCAAATGCGCAGTGCTCACTTAACATGTTTGATTACAAATATTTACATTGCATTTTGAAGTCACCTAACAAAAGTACAGTAGTACAATCTATTATGAAAGTTGAACTTAAAACTGTAGAATTATGTACAAAAAATATCTGAATGCCAATGTAACACTTAGAGCCTAGAAAATCCACTCAGTCTTACTTCTTGTTTGACTAAATGGCTGTAAAAATAATGCTGCCCGCTTGTTTACAATCATTTGAAAGAAAGAGGCATTCATGTAGCACCATTATAGCCAGAGTCGCAAGAAAGTGCTGAAGATTCATATGTCCTTTTACCCAGGTAGTAGAGGTGGAGGAGGTTTTTTTAAAACAACTAACAAAATCATCCAAACCACAGGATTTGGTGGTAATGGGGGACTTCAACTATCCAGACATCTGTTAGGAAACTAACACAGTGGGGCACAGACTATGCAATAAGTTCTTGGACTGCATTGGAGATAACTTATTTCAGAAGGTTGAAAAAGCCAGTAGCAAGGCAGCTGTTCTAGATTTGATCTTAAATAGGGAGGAGCTGGTTGAGAATTTGAAAGTGGAAGGCAGCTTGGGTGAAAGTGATCATGAAATCATAGAGTTCTACCATTCCTTAGAATAATGGAGGGAGAACAGCAAAACAGATAATGGTTTTCAGGAAGGGAGATTTTGGTAAGCTCAGAGAACTGGTAGGTAAGGTCCCATGGGAAACAAGACTAAGGGGAAAAACAATGAAGAGAGTTAGTAATGTTCCTTTGAAAAATTGCCAAGGGCCCAAAAGCAAGCTATTCCACTGCGTAGGAAAGATAGAAAGTATGTCAAAAGACCGCCTTGGCTTAACCAGATCTTGCATGATCTAAAAATCAAAATGGAGTAATAAAAAGTGGAAACAAGGACAAATTACACAGGATGAATATAAGTGAACAATACAGGTATGCACAGGCAAGATTAGAAAGGCAAAGGCACAAGACAAGCTCAAACTAGCTACAGACAAAGGGAAACAAGAAGACTTCCTATAAATATATAAGAAGCAAGAGGAAGACTAAGGACAGGGTAGGTCCATTGCTCAGTGTGGAAGGAGAAAAAGTAACCGAAAATTTGGAAATGGAAGATTGACTTCTTTGTTTCGGTCTTGAAGGAATGCCTAACAGTGAATACTAGTGGTAATGGGGTAGGCTCAGAAGGTAAAAATAAAAGAACAAATTAAAATCACTTAGAAAATTAGATGTCTACAAGCCACCAGGGTCCGATGAAGTGCATCCTAGAATACTCAAGGAGCTGACACAGGAGGTATCAGCCTTTAGCTATCATCTTTGAAAAATCACAGAAGATAGGAGAGATTCCAGAAGACTGGAAAAGGGCAAATATAGTGCCCATCTATAAAAAGGGAAATAAGAACAACCCGGGAAACTACAGACCAGTCAGTTTAACTTCTGTGCCAGGGAAGATAATGGAGCAAGTAATTAAGGCATTCATCTGCAAACACCTGGAAGATAACAGGGTGACAGGTAACAGCCAGCATGGATTTGTAAATAAATATCAAACCAATCCTATTTTGATAGGATAAAGAGTCTTGTAGATAAGGGAGAAGAGGTCTACATGGTATACCTAGACTTTAGTAAGGCATTTGATATGGTCTCATGATCTTATCAATAAATTAAGCAAATACAATTTAGATGGGGCTAATATAAGGTGGGTGCATAACTGACTGGATAACTGTTCTCAGAGTACTTAGTAATGGTTCACAATCCTGCTGGAAGGGTATAACAAGTGGGATTCCGCAGGGGTCTGTTTTGGGACCGATACTGTTCAATATCTTCATCAATGATTTAGATATTGGCATAGAGGGTACACTTAAGTTTGCAGATGATACCAAGGTGGGAGGGGTAGCAACTGCTTTGGAGGACAGGGTCATAATTCAAAATTATTTGGGCAAACTGGAGAAAAGATCTGAGGTAAACAGGATGAAGTTTAATAAGGACAAATGCAAAGTACTTCACTTAGGAAGGGACAATCCGTTTCACACATACGGAATGCGAAACGACTATCTAGGAAGGAATACTGCAGAAAGGGATCTAGGGGTCATAGTGGACCACAAACTAAATATGAATCAGTCTGATACTGTTACAAAAAAAACAAAAACCCAAAAAAACATGATTCTGGGCTGCATTAACAGGAGTGTTGTGGGCAAGACACGAGAAGTCATTCTTCCGCTCTACTCTGAGCTGATTAGGCCTCGATTGGAGTCATGTGTCCAGTTCTGGACACCACATTTCAAGAAATGTGGAGAAATTGGAGAAGATCCAAAGAAGAGCAACAAGAATGATTAAAGGTCTAGAGAACATGA
This sequence comes from Pelodiscus sinensis, assembly GCF_049634645.1. NCBI lineage: Eukaryota > Metazoa > Chordata > Testudines > Trionychidae > Pelodiscus > Pelodiscus sinensis. The sequence goes on along the minus strand of NC_134729.1, from coordinate 25,423,902 downwards.
CCTATGAAGGAAGATTGAAAGAATTGGGCTTGTTTAATTTGGAAAGGAGATGACTGAGATGGGACAGGATAGCGGTTTTCAGGTATCTAAAAGGATGTCATAAGGAGGAGGGAGAAAAATTGTTGTCCTTGGCCTCTGCAGATAGGACAAGAAGCAATGGACTTAAATTGCAGCATGGGAGTTTAGGTTAGACATTAGGAAAAACTTCCTAAGTGTCAGAATGGTTAAACACTGGAATAAATTGCCCAGGGAGGTTGTAGAATCTCCATCTCTGGAGATATTTAAGAGCAGATTAGATAGACATCAGGGATAGTCTAGACAGTACTGGGTTCTGACATGAGGGTAGGAGACTGGACTCAATGACGTCTCGAGGTCCTTTTCAGTACTGGTGTTCTATGATTCAGGCTTAACTACCATTCCAGAGGATTTGTCCCTGCTAATGACTTGTTCTGCTACATTAGTGGTTCCCAAACTTTTTTGCATCGGGGACCGGCAAACCCATTCACAAACTTCTGGCAGACTGGCAACATTTTATTTGCATATTCATTATGCAAATATGTTACCTAGACCCAATCCAGCCCCTTGCTCTGCAGCGCCTAACACTATTTGACCCCTATCCTTATGCCCCATGTCTCTTTAGCCTCTAACCCCGTAGCCCATGCCAACACACTTTTGCCCCATAACCCCACCATGCTCTCACCAACAGCTCTTTGCCCTCCCCCATGCCAACACTCCCCAGAGTGAGGCTGCCCCACCCAGGGAGTGTGGCTGTTACTGCCGTGCAGACGGTGGAGCGGGCATTAGCAGTGCACATGTTCCCTCCTCCTTTGCGCCCCTGCCTTCCCAAGCGTGCCTCACATCCCCACGGGGGAGGAGGGAGACGAGCATGGAGCCCCGGCTGGCCACTATTACTGAGAGGGAGGGAAGAAGGAGGGAGGCACTGCCTTCTTCTGCTGTCACCTCAGCTATAGCACTGCCACTAGCAAAAGCAGCCATGTAGGAAGGGGGAGCAGCCATGTGTGGCATGCACGCTACCTCCTCCATATCCGCCTCAGGCTGCCTGAGCGGAGCCACTCTGAACAGCTGATTTGAGTTTTGGCAGCCGCCGCAGCCTGGCAACCAGCGAGTTGCGGACTAGCAGCAGGCCGCGGACCGGCGGTTGGGAGTCACCGTGCTAAAATGATCGTAAGTAGTACAGACCAAACACACGTTCATTTTCCATCATCTGAGTCAGATGCTCCCAGCAGAAGGCTGGTTTTCCTTTTTGGTGGTTTGGAGTCTATAGTTTCCACATCAGACTGCTACGTGTTTAAGACTTCTGGAAGCATGCATGACACTGTCGTTCTCAGATTTTGGAATGCACTTCAGATTATTAAGCCTTAGATAGAGTGCTGTAGCTATGTGAAATTTCAAACCAGTTCTTTGCATTTTGTGAAATTTGCATTGAAACGTGTTCTTAAAATGACCACCAAGACAAATTGGGTCAGCATCCAGAAATATGGTAAAATATGCATACAACAGCAGAAAATGTATAATTCTCCCCAAAAGGGTTCAGTGATAAATTTAATGATTTTTTTAAAATGTGTGTAACCAGCATGGTAGCATGTCCTCTGGAACAGTGGCTAAAGTATGAAGGGGCACATGAAAGCTTAATGTATCTGACATGTAAATACCTTGTAATGCCAGCTACAGAAATGTCATGCAAATACCTGATCTCACTTTCATGTGACACTGAATAAGAAGCAGGCAGCATTATATCCTGGAAATGTAAACAAACATTTATCTTAGCAATTATGTGAAGAAGGAGGACTCAGTGGAGTTGTAGACACCACTGTTTTATACTGTTTTGTTAATGCAGTTACGTAACAAAATCTACGTTTGACTTGCACTTTCACAAGAGAGACTGCATTACAATACTTGTATAAACTGAACTGAAAGGTTTTTTTATAAATATTTGTGATGCAAAAATGATGTCAGAACTGTTTTGTATTGTAATTTGAAAATGTAGAAAGACACAATATTTAACACATTTCAATTGTTGTTCTATTGTTTAACAGTGCAATTAATCTTGATTTTTTAATTGTGTCAGTTGACTGATCAACCAATAGCCCTACTAGTAACATGAACTGCTAAGAGCTCTGAAATATCAGATGAAAAGGGAAACTACATTAGCTCTCCAACCTCTTTTTCATTTGTTAGGGGGCCAGGAAAGAGAAAGTACACTATTTGACATGCAATTTTTTCCACGTTTATATTTCACATACATACTGAAATGCCATTTCAGTAAACGCTATACATGGCCTCACTCATTTGCAGAAACTTTTTACCAATGTACAATGCTACTGACATCAGTTTAACTCAACAGGGTTTATTAACCAATACAAGGGAGTTTAAAACAAGAACATCTAAGAGTTATTAAAAATGGTGACACTGCACACCTGTAATTCCAAGTTTCACCAACACAATACACTGAAATGACTGAACAAAAAGGCACCACTCTTCAGAGTGATATGCCACCTTTTTAAAGATTTCAGATGTACACATCTGAAAACCAATTTGGAGATGAGCAGACCTCCAAGCTCGTGTCTCCTAAACCATACTTACTGGCACAAAACAGCTGATTGAAGTGAATTGCTTCTACGTTCAGCAACCTGATATGCCATTGTTGTGAATAGCTTTAAAATCTTCTACATGCAGAGTGATGGAGAAGTAAAATCCATCACCTACATTTATCCTTTATCTTCAAAGCAGTTTCACATGCTCCCAAAACATTAAATTTTGGGCCTGTAATTCTTACACATACTGACCAAGAGTTCTAACAGAATTTTCAAAATCACATTCCTGGTTCTTGGAACTACTACACCTTGTATCAAGAAATTCCAATTCAGCAAGTTCAGGCACAGCACAAGAAAACCAATTTGGATAAAATCAATGACTAGTTAAAATAGATCCCAACTACACAGCAAATCTAAACTGTTAAAAAACACAGTTTTGAGCAGTCCCAAAAACCAAGAACAAATACATCTGGATTTTTAACATGACAAGCCCTGCAGACAGAATGAAGAGGTTTCACTGTTCCCCTAGGAGCATTTGCAGGAATGAGTAGCTGAACAGCAAGGCAGGAAACAATCTCACATCGGACTTTTCCATCCACGTGAACTGGAGAAAAACCACAAGACACTCGGAATGGAATTCAACATAGTACTTAAAGACATCTACAAGAGACACTCCCGTAACCCAATGTTTCTTGCACATCCAAGAAAAGTTACATCAGTTCTAAAACATAGGATCATTCATAATTAATGTACCAATGATACAGGAAGGCAGTTAAATTAGGTACCAATATTATTTCAAGTCAAGACATTTAATTATGAATGTTCCATACGGCCTACAATCCTTTATATTTAATTGCATGCATTCGATTCCAGTTTGCCTCCAGATACACATTGAAGAACCTTTTGGAAATTTGTGTTCCCTTTCATTTAGGCCACGACTTGTGAGCACATTACCTAATATCCCTTCCCTATTTTTAGGCCACAATTAAACATTGGTCACTAATTTGCAAAACATATCAATTTATGTCTCATTCTCTTACCATGTATTTAAGAAGTGACCTACAAGAGAAAATTTGTATGCTTTTTATAAAATATTTTAAAAAGAATCTGAGACCTTTAAATTGTAGAGTAGGGGATCTCCTGGTATACTGCATTAGAAATTCAGATCCTGACATTAATATTCCCAGGATGATTGGAAAATGAGTGAAAGCAAACAAGTAAAAAAACATTTGAATGGAAGCATTTTAGAATATTGGCAGAAGTACACAATAATTCCAATGTGTCAGACTTGGAGAGGGTAAGGATGCTGAATCCATCCTTACGAGAATTCCCAAATACACTAATTAGTAATTCAATGTGAAAATGTTTTAGAAGAGGATGGAAAAGGGGAAGAACATCATGAATACTTTTTCCAAAAAGTTTCCTTTACTTACAAAACACAGCAAGTGCTGAGACACAAGCCAATATTTCCTCCTTTGCAGGTCACTCTTAAATACATTTAAGTTCTCCTCAATATTGTACAACAATACAGATATTGACTAAGCACAAGTCAGACTATTCAATTTTGATTCTAGGACACAGCTACATATACTAAATCAGCAGTAAATGGACAACCTACTTTACCCCAAAACATGACATACTTCAGAGCATGTTGTAGTACCTCAAAACAAATCCTGATGTAAAGTCTGACATTTTCCATGAGACAAAGGCACCTTTCAAGCTTTGAGGAAGCACTATTAACCACATGCCAACATACCTACACAGGTACGATCCTGTGTAGAAAGCTGTCTAGGAACAGATATCATGCAACACCAAAAAAGCTTTAATGTTGATCCCTTGCAAAAAAACAAAACGAAAAACCTCATGTCACTAATTCTATCCAGAACATCAATTAACGAGTTACAGTTTTTTAGGACAAAGTCAACCACAGTTAAGATGACAAGACACCACTCTGCCACCCAAAGCATCCATTACCTTTCTCTTTGACCAGATCTTTGAGAGACTGCCACTTCACATCAAATGGAATATTTGTAATAAAAGCTCGATATCGTTTAGAAGGGTTGGAATATGGCTCAAAACGATTTCCCCCTCTTTTGACACTTTTCTCTTTCCTTTTTTCATTTTGGCTTGATCGTTCACCTTCACTGAAAACAAAAATGTACAAGTATTTAGACATCATATTAGCAATTACAGCATTAAATGAAATCTGATCATACCTTTAGATACATAAGGAAACAGTTCATACATATACATTTTGGTCTCAAGCAACAGAGTTGTGTGTGAGTTCTAGAACTGTCATGGTTTCATGATAAAAGTATGACTTGTTAATAAGGAGACTTAGCTGTAATAAACAGCTGCAGCTCATATCAGTAGGTCCTGAAGATTGTAAACTGGGTAAGTATATGTAGCCAGATGATAGACAATGTCCTTCTTGCCTCAAGTAGGACATAGTTAAAGCAGACCTACCCCACAGACCATTTACATTTGCAACCCATTTACAATGTCTTAGTAGAGCAGATTTTCACTAAATAGAAACTGACAAAAACGTTTTATACAGGGTTCTATTTGGCAAACTCAGATTGAAATATTTTGGCTGAAACTATTTATTCTTTATAGAAACACTAACTTTCAAATCAGCATTTTCAAATTCTATATTTTTAAAAAGGGTGAAAAATACCAGAAAATAGCAAAACTGAAACAGGATGATTTTTGCAGATGGAAAATGAATGTTTCGGTTGATGAAAGCTTGAAAAAAAAACCAAAACAAAACTCTGCTTTTGTTTGAATCAAACTGGATTTTTGTTTCACATTTTTGATTCAGCTTCCAAACTGGAAAAAAGTTTACTATTCAATCTACTATTTTAAAGTCTGTAAGGAACATCTTCACAATGATGGTATTTAAAAAAATACTGAAACTTTAAATTGTATTTACCCTGGGAGAATTCATGGGCATTGGAAGAATCAGAAAGAGGAAATGATTTTTACTCATTCAAAACTAATTTTAAATATGTACCTGATCAAGCCATTTGGGAAAAGAGCTCTGTTGGATTCAGCATCTTCACATGATTGACCATACATGACGCAACAGATAATCCAGCTCACAAAAGCAATTCATTTTGTAACACTACTGTTTTATGCTTTTGCTTGGTTGCACTGGTATATAGAAGTAAGTTGAGATACTATAAATGGAGAAAAATGTTTTAGCTATGGAGGGTAGACAGTGTGCAGCAAATGAAAAGCCCTGTGGATCTATGTCTCACTTGCAGGCATAGATACACAGGACTCTTCATTTGCTGCACACCATCTATCCTCCATAACTAACTAAGCAAGGGCTCTGTAGAAATGAGAAGAAATTAAAATACAGAATTGCCTATTTTCTCAGAGTTTGCGCTTGACTAAAGTGTTAGAACATAAAAAAGGCCAGACTGGGTCAGACCAAAAGTCCATCCAGCTCAGTACCCTGTCTGCCGACAGTGGCCAATGTCAGGTGTCCCAGAGGGAGTGAATTGAACAGGTAATGATCAAGATATCTTTCCTGCCATCCATCAAAATGGCTATTTTTGTCACCCTCTGACAGACAAAGGCTAGGGACACCATTCCTTTACCCATACTGGCTAATAGCCATTTATGGACTTAACTAGATACAGGCAGTCCCCGACTTACGTCGGATCCGCACTTACGAACGGGGCTTTCTCGCCCCGGAAGTCGGGGCGAGAAAGCCCCGTTCGTAAGCTGCTCCGGTGCCCCTGGTCTGCTGGAGACCGTCTCCAGCAGACCAGGGGCACCGGGCGGGTTCCCGCGCTTCTGAGGCTTTGCCAGAGCAAAGCCTCAGAAGCGCGGGAACCGCTGCTGCTGCCCCTTGAGATCCGGTGCCTGTGGTCTGCTGGGGACGGTCCCCAGCAGACCACAGGCACCCGGACTGAAGCCGCAGCCGCGGGGGGTCCCGCGCCTCTGAGGCTTTGCCAGAGCAAAGCCTCAGAGGCGCGGGACACCGCCGCTGCTGCCGCTCCAGTCTGGGTGCCTGTGGTCTGCTGGGGACGGTCCCCAGCAGACCACAGGCACCCTGACTGAAGCCGCAGCCGCGGGGGGGTCCCGTGCCTCTGAGGCTTTGCCAGAGCAAAGCCTCAGAGGCGCGGGGAACCGCCGCTGCTGCCGCTTTGACTGAAGCGGCAGCAGCGGCGGTTCCCCGCGCCTCTGAGGCTTTGCTCTGGCAAAGCCTCAGAGGCGCGGGACCCCCCCGCGGCTGCGGCTTCAGTCCGGGTGCCTGTGGTCTGCTGGGGACCGTCCCCAGCAGACCACAGGCACCCAGACTGAAGCCGCAGCTGTGGCGGGGTCCCTCGCCTCTGAGGCTTTGCCAGAGCAAAGCCTCAGAGGCACGGCACCCCGCTGCCGCTGCGGCTCTGCTCCCCGTGTCCCTGGTCTGCTGGGGGGGGGGGAGGGGCGCGCAGCTAGTGTGCTCCCCCCCCCCAGCAGACCAGGCTTTTGTTTTGGACTCTGGGGCAGAGCAGCTGGGCCGCTGCCGATTTGTCCTGCAGCGCCCGTGGGCACTACTGGACCAACCCAGCAGCACCCCAGCTGCTCTGCCCCAGGTCCTGATTCAGCCGCTGCTGGTCAGTTTCAGCAGCGGCTGAATCAGGACGTCTGGGGCAGAGCAGATGGGGTGCTGCTGGGTTGGTCCAGTAGCACCCCAGCTGCTCTGCCCCAGGCGTCCCCAAGTCAGCTTCTGCTGAAACTGACCAGCGCTGACTACAGGAAGCCCCAGGCAGAGTTGCTCTGCCCCGGGCTTCCTGGAATCAGCTGCTGATCAGTTTCAGCAGCAGCTGACTTGGGGACGCCTGGGGTTCTTAAGTTGATTCTGTATGTAAGTCAGAACTGGCGGTCAGTTTCAGCAGTGTCTGAATCTGGACGCCAGTTTCCGACTTACATACAGATTCAACTTAAGAACAAACCTACAGTCCCTATGTTGTACGTAACCCGGGGACTGCCTGTACATTCATGGAGGTTCTCTTTTAAACCCTGTTATAGTCCTGGCCTTAACAACCTCCTCAGGCAAGGAGTTCCACAGACTGACTATGTGCTGTGTGAAGAAGAACTTCATTTTATTTGTTTTAAACCTGTTGCCCATTCATTTCATTTGGTGGCCCCTAGTTCTTATGAGAACAAGTAAATAATTCTTCCTTTTTTACTTTCTCCACACCAGTCATGATTTTATATACCTCTATCGTATCCCCCCTTAGTCTCCTTTTTTCCAAGCTGAAAAGTCCCAGTCTCTTTAATCTCTCCTCATATGGGACCCATTCCAAACCCCTAATCATTTTAGTTGCCCTTCTCTGAGCCTTTTCTAATGCCAGTATATCTTTTTTGAGATGAGATAACCGCATCTGTATGCAATATTCAAGATGTGGGCGTACCATGGATTTATATAAGGGCAATAAGATATTCTCCGTCTTATTCTCTATCTCTTTTTTAATGATTCATAACATCCTGTTTGCTTTTTTGATTGCTGCTGCACACTGTGTGGACCTCTTCAGAAAACTATCCACAATGACTCCAAGATCTCTTTCCTGATTAGTTGTAGCTAAATTGGCCCCCCATCAGATTGTATGTATAGTTGGGGTTATTTTTCCCCCAACGTGCATTACTTTATATTTATCCACATTAAATTTCATTTGCCATTTTGTTGCCCAGTCACTTAGTTTGGTGAGATCTTTTTGAAGTTCTTCACAGTCTGCTTTAGTCTTAACTACCTTGAGCAGTTTAGTGTCATCTGCAAACTTTGCCACCTCACTGTTTACCCCTTTCTCCAGATCATTTATTAATAAGTTGAATAGGATTGGACCTAGGACTGACCCTTGGGGAACACAACTAGTTACCCTTCTCCATTCTGAAAATTTACCATTTATTCCTACCTTTTGTTTCCTGTCTTTTAACCAGTTCTCAGTCCATGAAAGGATCTTCCCTCTTATCCCATGACAACTTAATTTACATAACAGCCTTTGGTGAGAGACCTTTTCAAAGGCTTTCTGGAAATCTAAATACACCATATCTACTGGATCCCCCTTGTCCACGTTTGTTGACCCCTTCAAAGAACTGTAATAGATCAGTAAGACATGATTTTCCTTTACAGAAACCATGTTGACTTTTGCCCAACAAATTATGTTCTTCTGTGTGTCTGACAATTTTATTCTTTACTACTGTTTCAACTAATTTGCCCGGTACTGACGTTAGACTTAATGATCTGTAATTGCCGGGATCGCCTCTAGAGCCCTTTTTAAATATTGGTGTTATGTTAGCTATCTTCCAGTCACTGGGTACAGAAGCTGATTTAAAGGATAGGTTACAAACCATAGTTAATAGTTCAGCAATTTCACATTTGAGTTTTCAGAACTCTTGGATGAATGCCATCTGGTCCCAGTGACTTGTTACTGTTAAGTTTATCAATTAATTCCAAAACCTCCTCTAAAGACACTTCAATCTGTGACAAGTCCTCAGATTTGTCACCTACAAACGAAAGGTCAGGTTTGGGAATCTCCCTAACATCCTCATCTGTGAAGACTGAAGCAAAGAATTCATTTAGTTTCTCCGCAATGACTTTATCGTCTTTAAGTGCTTCTTTTGTATCTCAATCGTCCAGGGGCCCCACTGGCTGTTTAGCAGGCTTCCTGCTTCTGATGTACTTAAACATTTTGTTATTACCTTTTGAGTTTTTGACTAGCTGTTCTTCAAACTCCTTTTTGGCTTTTCTTATTACATTTTTACACTTAATTTGGCAATGTTTATACTCCTTTCTATTTCCCTCACTAGGATTTGACTTCCACTTTTTAGAAGATGTCTTTCTCTCTCACTGCTTCTTTTGCATGATTGTTAAGCCATGGTGGCTCTTTTTCAGTTCTTCTACTATGTTTTTTAATTTGGGGTATACATTTAAGTTGGGCCTCTATTATGGTGTCTTTGAAAAGTGTCCATGCAGCTTGCAGGGATTTTACTTTTGACACTGTACCTTTTAATTTCTGTTTCACTAACCTCCTCATTTTTGCATAGTTCTCCTTTTTTAAATTAAATGCCACAGTGTTGGGCTGCTAAGGTGTTCTTCCCACCACAGGAATGTTAAGTGTTATTATATTATGGTCACTATTTCCAAGCGGTCCAGTTATAGTTACCTCTTGGACCAGATACTGCGTGCCACTCAGAATTGCCTCTCCCTTTGTGGGCACCTGTATCAGCTGCTCCAAGAAATTTTGTCACTGCATGTTGCCCTGAGGTTAGATGCACCCAGTCAATATGGGGATAGTTGAAATCTTCCACTATTATTGAGTTCTTTATTTTGATAGCCTCTCTAATCTCCCTTAGCATTTCATAGTCACTATTCCTGTCCTGGTCAGGTAGTTAATAGAAGATCCCTACAATTATATTCTTATTAAAGCAGGGAATTACTATCCATAGTGATTTTATGGAACATGTTGATTCACTTAAGATTTCTACTTCATTTGATTCTAAATTTTCTTTTACATATAATGCCACTCTCCCACCCACATGACCTGTTCTGTCCTTCCAATATATTTTGTACCCAGGAATGATTGTGTCCCATTGATTGTCCTCACTCCACCAGGTTTCTGTGATGCCTATTATATCAGTATCCTCCTTTAACATGAGGCACTCTAGTTCACCCATCATCTTTTTTAGACTTCTTGCACTTTAAAAACTTGCCACTGTTTATTTGTCTGCCCTTTTCTGATGTGTCATTCTTTTTTATGTGAATGTTTGTCTGATCTGGCTCACGCTTTATCCTCTTCCATCCTCTCCTCCTGACTAAAACCTAGAGAATCTATCAATAGACTCTCCTCTAGGAGACATCTTTGTCCAATCCACATGCTCCTCTGCACCAATTAGCTGTCCCCAATTTCTTAATTTAAAAACTCCTCTGCAACCTTTTTATGTTAAGTGTCAACTGTCTGGATCCACTTTTGGGATAGGGGGAGTCTATACAGGAAGGATGGGCTCCACCTAAACCAAAGTTTCCCGAGTGCCTTATAAAACTCAACCCCTCCTTCCTACACCATTGTCTCATCCACCCATTGAGACTATCTGGCCCTGAGTATGGAACTGGAAGCATTTCTGAGAATGCCACCATAGAGGTCCTGGATTTCAGTCTCTTTCCTAGCAGCCTAAATTCGGCCTCCAGGACATCTCTGCTATCCTTCCCTATGTCATTGGTACCTACATGTACCACAACCACTGGCTCCTCCCGAGCACTACACATAAGTCTGTCTAGATGCCTCGAGAGATCGGCAACCTTTGCACCAGGCGGGCAGGCAAGTCACCACACGGTTCTCCTGGTCATCGCAAACCCAGCTATCTACATTTCTAATGATCGAATCTCTCATTACTAACAAATGCCTTTGCCTACTGACTGGAGTTCCCTCCCCAGGAGAGGTAACCTCAGTGTGAGAAGATACCCCAACATCTGGAAGGAGGGTCCCAACTATGGGAAGTTTTCCCTCTGCTCCTGTTGACTGCTCTCCTTCCAAGCCTTTCATCCTCCTGAACAGCACAGGAGCTGTCTGACCAGAGGTAGGACAATTCTACAGTGTCCCAGAAAACCTCACCTATGTACCTCTCTGCCTACTTCAGCTCCTCCAGTTCAGCCACCCTAGCCTCCAAAGTCTGTACACCATCTCTAAGGGCCAGGAGTTCCTTGCACCAAATGTACATATACGCCACCCGCCCATAGGGCAGGTAATCATACATACTACACTGAGTGCAATAAACAGGATAGCCCCCCACTCTGCTGCTGGGCTTCTGCCTGCATTCTCTCCTACAGCTATCTAGGTTGTTTCAAATGTGTTTCTCTAAAATACTTCTCAAAAGAAAACTTCAGGGGGCAGCGGAGGCACCTATAAGGATCCCAATTTGGCCTCAACATAATATTCTTTAAAAACGTACTGGACACAGTATTTCTACTTTGTATTGAAAAGTTGTGTTGGCTACAAGCTGGAACATCAGTTGCAATTTAACACCATGAATCCTCAATATTAGATAGCATAACTAACTTGCTACTACAACTCCTCAACCAGTCTCCAAATACTATCCAGGTACCTTTCACTTCCCATTACACACAAATGTACACACACAAAAACTCTAGTACTTCAGATTAACAGCTGTAAGGGCTCATTGGCCAATATAAATCCCAGTGCCTGTGATTACAAATGCACCTCTTCCCCTCACACTGAGGGTACATCTACAGCCTGGGGTATAAACTGCAACTTGAAATATCTATGATAGCTGATAAAACCAGAGTTCACTAAAGATAGCAACAGAGCAGCAACAGCAGCCTAGAGATGTTAAATTGTGATTAATCAACTAATTGAGTAGTCAATGGAATTTTGATAAGCTACTCCAGGGGTGGCCAGCCAGCCAGACTGACAGCCAGCCAAAATAGCTGTGGATAGAGTGCGAAGAGTCACATATTATATATTTATTTTTATTGATGGGGGGGGTATGAGATAAAGAGAGGGGTTTGTGTGTATGGGGATAGACAATTGTAAGTGCCTGTTTCACTCTAGCTCGTTGATCTCTGGTATGATTTACTCTTTTTTTAAGTATGAAGATTATGGGTTTTCTTTATAGTTCTAAAAATTCAAGTCTGTCCCAGACTGCAAATATGAGAGGCTCAAAACAATATGAAAGAAACTCATCTCAGAATAATTGCTTCAGCCTGGCAAACAAGAGCCTTTGAATTTTCTTTAAAGAAACAGTGTGAGCCAGGTACATGCTGATTTTTTTGGTCCTGGAATTTAAATATGACATCTGTGTGGGCTGCCTTATTCTGCATCCATAAGAACGGCTGTACTGGGTCAGACCAAAGGTCCTTCTAGCCCAGTATCCTGTCTCCCGACAGTAGTCAGCACCAGGTGCCCCAGAGAGGGTGGACCGAAGACAATGATCAAGAGATTTGTCTCCTGCCATCTCTCTCCAGCCTCTGACAAACAGAGGCCAACAACACCATTTTATCCCCTGGCTAATAGCCTTTTATGGACCTAACCGCCATGAAATTATCTAGCTTCTCTTTAAACTCTATTATAGTCCTAGCCTTCACAGCCTCCTCTGGCAAGGAGTTCCACAGGTTGACTACACACTGTGTGAAGAACTTTCTTTTATTAGTTTTAAACCTGCTACCCATTAATTTCATTTGGTGTCCTCTAGTTCTTCTATTTAGGGAACTAATAAATAACTTTTCTTTATTGGCCCTCTCAACACCACTCATGATTTTATAGACCTCTATCATATCCCCCCCCCCAGTCTCCTCTTTTCTAAACTGAAAAGTCCCAGTCACTTTAACCCCTAATCATTTTAGCTGCCCTTTTCTGAACCCTTTCCAAGGCCAAAATATCTTTTTTGAGGTGAGGAGACCATATCTGTACACAGTATTCAAGATGTGGGTGTACCATAGTTTTATACAGGGGCAGTAAGATATTCTGGGTCTTATTTTCTATCCCTTTCCTAATAATTCCTAGCATCCTATTTGCCTTTTTGACCGCCACTGCACACTGCGTGGAAGTTTTCAGAGAACTGTCCACGATAACTCCAAGATCTTTCCTGATTTGTCGTAGCCAAATTATCCCCCATCATACTGTACGTATAGTTGGGGTTATTTTTCCCCAATGTGCCCACACTTTACACTTATCCACATTAAATTTCATTTGCCATTTTGTTGCCCAATCACTCAGTTTGGTGAGATCTTCTTGGAGTCCCTCACAATCTGCTTCTGTCTTGACTATCCTAAACAGTTTTGTATCATCTGCAAACTTTACTACCTCCCTGCTTACTCCTTTCTCCAGATCATTTATGAATAAGTTGAAAAGGATTGGTCCCATGACTGACCTTGGGGACACCACTAGTTACCCCTCTCCAATCTGAAAATTTACCATTTATTCCCACCTTTTGTTTCCTGTCTTTTAACCAGTTCTCAATCCAAGAAAGGACCTTCCCTCTTATCCCATGGCCATGTAATTTACACAAGAGCCTTTGGTGAGGGACCTTGTCAAAGGCTTTCTGAAAATCCAAGTATACTATATCTACTGGATCCCCCTTATCCGCATGTTTGTTAATCCATGAAGACTTTCCAGTTTAGCCTTGAAATGGGGATGGAGGAAAGGGAACTGGCACACAAGAGGGTAGAAAGGCAGTCTCCAGGGCATAAATTGTGTATGTTTGCGCTGTAGTCAAAGAAATTCGAGGAAGGCTGGGCCACAAGCCCCTTTTCCACCCTGCAGACTAAGGAAGACCGGGAGCAAAAGCACCTGCAATGAGCACTGGAGGGGGAGGGAGCCCAAAACCCAGAACCACTGCCACATGCAGTTCCCAGGAGCAAGAACAAACCCCAGGCCAAATACTCTCACATCGCATCCCCGGTTATTGCAACAGGCTGTAGCACCCCTCCTGCCACAACGGCCCCGACTTCCTCCCCGACCGCCCCCCCGACCCACAGCGCCCCGACCTCCCCCCCCCAGCGCCCCGACTTCCTCTCCGACCGCCCCCCCCAGGCTCCGACTTCCTCCCCGACCTCCCCCCCGGACTCCCAGCGCCCCGACCTCCCCCCAAGGCCCCGACTTCCTCTCCCCCGTCCCCGGGCCCCCAGCGCCCCGACTTCCTCCCCGACCGCCCCCCCCGGACCCACAGCGCCCCGACCTCCCCCCCCCAGCGCCCCGACTTCCTCTCCCCCGTCCCCGGGCCTCCAGCGCCCCGACTTCCTCCCCGACCGCCCCCCCCGACCCACAGCGCCCCGACCTCCCCCCCCAGCGCCCCGACTTCTCCTCCGACCTCCCCCCCCCGCGCCCCGACTTCCTCCCCGACCTCCCCCCACCGCACCCCGACTTCCTCCCCGACCGCCCCCCCCCGGACCCACAGCGCTCCGACCTCCCCCCCCCGCGCCCCGACTTCCTCCCTCCCCCCAGCGGCCCGGTCGCGACTCGCTCAGCCCCCCCCGTTCCGACATCCCGCTTCCCCCCCGCAACGGGGCCCCCCCCCAGCCCGCTGAGCCACGAGCCAATTAAACGGGACCTGCCCCCCCGCGCCGTGTCCCGTGACGCGCCTCACCCCTTGGGGGGCCCGTCCCCAGCGCTGCCCGCCCCGTTGGCCGCCGCCGCCGCCGCCGCCGCCTCCATTTTGCCGCTGCCCTCGGTGCCCGCGGCCGCCATTTGCTGCGCGTAGCCCCTTTGTGTGCACGTCACCGCCCGCGCGCCCGGAGCACGCTGGGAGACGGGGACTCCCTGCGGCTGCGCGGGGTGGTAACGTCACCGGTTCTGCGCGCGAGTCAGGGCGAAGCTGCCGCGCTGCGCGCGCGGCCAGACTGGGCGTGGGCGTGGCATCCTGGTAGGCTGCGCGGTGCCGGGGGAGGAGCCAAACCAGGCCTGGGGGCGGAGCTGTGTGTGACCCGCCCAGCTGCTGGCTGTGCCCCCCCCCCCCCCCGAGAACCAGCTGCCCTTTGGCTCCTGCCCTGGGGGAGGGGCCGGACCACTGGCCCCCAGGAAAATCCCTCGGGAGTGAGGAGCAAGCGACCCCCCCCCCCCGGCCTGCCCCCCCCGCCCTCCGGGGAATACAGTCACCCCATAGCCTGGGGGCGGGGCTAGCAGATTTTGTGGAGCTCTGGGGTGGGGCCAAAAATGAAGGGTGCATAGGAGTGGGGTCTGCTGGGTCCGGGAGGGAGGAGGCAGGAGCAGGGTGGGCGGTCTGGTTGGGAGGGATGTAGGGATAACATATTAATGTACTGAAAATGATTCCCCCAAATGGAAGTGACTCCCCATAATTTGTTCACCACAACTTAAAGTGTTTAGATTTAGTATTATTATTATTTTATTTGTTAAGATTGTTAAATGTTTAGATTTATAATGATTTCCCCTCAAATATAATTTATTAGGAATATAATATTAGGACTATGTAGCCAGAAATAGCTTCCCCCCTCTGTGCCCCAGGGCATGCTCAAGCTTGTGCAAGGGGCTGCTTGAAATTGACATTGCAGAGATACATTGTAACAATGCATTGTCAAGTCACTAACTCTGCTATGGGAGCCAAGCCCTGTAATTGACTAAGGGCATTGTTACATAATTGACGCCTGTTCTCTTTAAAACATTGTAACTTTACTCAGCACTCAGAGAATGTTTTAAGCAATACCACCCAGAAACTTTTGTAACTACAACTTTTATTATTATACAAAATACTGTATGGGAAACATTACTTAGGGAATGTATGAGAGAGTGCTTGGATGATGAGTGAATGGTTCTGAGAGGTGCCAGCCTGAGAATACAGCAACAAAGGGCTGAAGAAGGCGTCAGGTGCCAGTGCAACCAAAAGGTGTCAAGTGGAGAAAACCAAGTACTGGAGGTCCACCCGATGAGATCACTGATGAGCACCTGGCAGCCACCCTGAAGACATCAGCATGATGCAGCAATTTTCATAGACTGGCATGGGAAGAAATTCCTATAAGAACTGGACTAAAAGACTATGGAATTAGAGTCCAAGGTTCTGCTGCCAGCCTACCAGGAGCTTCAGATGCGCATCTGATCAGGACTTCGCTCCCCACTACCATCACTTGTGTACAGAATACCTGGCCAGTATTCTGTCACAAGCAACTTCCAGGCTGGTAACTATAACAAATACACAGAACCTGAATGAATGAATGAATGAATGTTTATATGTATAAGGGTTAAGTAGTTAAACAACGTTGTTTGCTCCTATCTTTTCTTTATTTTTTATTATTATTTTTACAATAAATGTGGCTTTTTGCCTTATCCCCCTCATAAGATCCTGCTTGCTTCTATTTGGTACAACAGGGAGGAGGCAGGAAGATGCAGGAGCAGGGTGGGAGGTGTGGTTGGGTGGGAGGGGGCAGGGAGATCTGGAAGGGGGATGCAGGAGCAAGGTGGTTCCAGGTTTGATTCTGCCTGTCAGCATTGCACGTGCTGGGGAGGGGGGGTAAGCTTGGAGGGGTGGTGTGCTAGAGGGTGAAAAACAGCGACCACCCTCAGCTCACTGAGCACTGTGGGAGCTGGAGCTGCCACATGTGACAACATCATGTACAGCTGTGGCATGCCAGGGCCCATTCAGGCACTGCTCATAGTCCCCGTTCTCATTTTGCAAGCTGGGGGCTGGTGCAAGCCACTGGCCAGCGCTTTATGGGAGCAGACCTGCTGGCATGAGTTAAACTGAATACCCCTGAAATCTATTGGGAGGAGCCCACCAGCAGGAAGTTGAATTTAATATAACATTCAAGCACTTGCAATGTGCTCTGCCCACTCCAAGCTCCTCTGCTCTCCTAACCTATCAGTTACTCAGATCCACGACTTTCTTCCCCACCAAGCCTCCCCATATTCTCTCCCTGCCACTTCATTTTGTCCAGCAATGGACAAAAGGATGTAAAATCCCATTTAAAGAGATAAGTAGTTAAATGTTATGTTTAACCAGTTGACCACTTCAACAGGGGCGGGCAGGAGACTGTTCCAGCCCTGGCCACTGGTTAACTGTAATAGGTTAACCATTCACATCCCTAACCTAGGCTAGTGAGTGAGCCACATGAGTGGCCCTCCCTTATCTCAGTAGCCTACAAGATTGTTGTAACCACGAAGGTCTCCCGGGACAGGACTGTTTTGCTAACTTCAAATGCATAGCTAGAATTTGCAGTGGCTGCTAACTGAACAGTAGCAGCACTTTGGATGCAGAGGGAGCACATGGCTCTCATAGCCAATGTGCAGTCAATAAACACCTCACTTCACATGTGTCGTTTTAGTAATACCGGTGTGAAAACCGATATGGACAGAAATCAGAGGAATCTGGCAAACCTATGCATGAGCAATGGTAAACAAAACGTCTTGCAGGCCACACACAGAATCCTGTTGAGTTCACCATTAATCTAATCCCCTCCCCCCTTTCATCTCACCACAGAGCTACCGAGGGCCTTTCCATGGTACACAACCCTCCAAGTAAAAGACAGTAATGACCTCTGTCTCCTCATCTCTGCCCTCTCCCCAGGAATGGTCAGGTTTCTGATGAGCATGTCACTTCAGGAAGGCTTGGACATGGAGGCAGCTTTTGCCTGCAGCTCTCAGTGCAGCCAGGCTGTGTTCTGCCTATTTGATCCGCCAGGTAGTGTCAGATCACCCTGCTGCCAATGCAGGTCTTCCCCAGAGTCCATCTCTCCCTCCCTGGCCTCTCTTCAGAGCAGCAGCTCCCTGTCTCCCAGTAGATGGAGCTGAGCACTTTGCTCGCAATCTGGTTGGCAGGCAGGAGAAAGTGTGGGGGGGACGAGGGGGGATTTCATCCAAGTGAAGTGTATGCCCACTCTTACAGCTGGCCTAAGGACTGGCTAGTTCACCAGGGGCACTACAAGCTTGGCTGTGGTTCAGTAGCTATACCATGTTCCCCCATACTGCAGACACAGCTTGTATGTAAATCACTGGGGGATAGTAACTTGAATGCCTAGAAACAGAGAATCTCCCCCCAAAAAGTTTTCATATGCAAAAGTCAGTTTATTTTGTTCAGAATCAGCCTAACTCGATTTAAAAACCAGGTTAAGCTTCAAAGGGGGTCACTGTGGTTCCACAAGATGGCATTTTTGTATTTGCCAAAATTTGTCAAATGTTAAGTTTTAAAAAAATTAAGAAATAACATTTAAAAATAAAAAAGGAATGTTAAGATTGCAAAGTCAAAAATGATGACATGCCAAACGATGACTGGCTGTTCAACCATAATTCGGCCCGCGTGTGTGTGCGCATTATGGCACACTTTAGAATTACATGGTCAAATGCTCTACTTCCACCAGACTGCCCGCCTTGAATGGGAGCTGACTCCATGGGCTGCTGGACCTCAGATTCTTACCTAGTTCTCCTATTCTCCCACCAAGATGACCAGAACTTTAACAGGGTTCAAGAAAGAACTAAATAAATTCATGGAGGTTTGGCACATCAATGGCTATTGGCCACTGATTGGGAATGGGTGACAGCATTGTTGATTCCCGGTTCTGTACACTCCCCCGGGGCACCTGGCATTGGCCACTGTAGCAGACAGGACGCTGGGCTGGAGGGACCTTTGGTCTCACCCTGTGTGGCCGTTCTTATGACACACAAGGTTGTCCTTCTTGGGGAATGCCAGGTCAGTGTCCCAGACCAGGCAATGGCACTTTAGGCCAGACCTCAGCCCTGCCAGGCTGCCAATTAACTGCTCACCTGGTACAGGTACAGGGGATGCTCACCAGGTAACTGGTTGACTCTATATCCCTTGCCAGATGTCACAGCACTTTGTCTGCCAAATAATATGCAGCATTGTGGAGATCTTTGACAGTCCCCACCCACCTGTCCCCAGCTGGGTTGGAACCCTGGCTCTGAGCACACAGAGCCGTGCAGTGCCCAGCAGCTCTTGGTGCTCTCAGAGCTCTGGATGCATCTGACTAGGAACAGGGAATGTCAGAAAAGTTCACTTATGACCGTGTGAGCCAGGGCAATTCTCCATTGAGACCTAGACCCGTCTCCAAAGAGCTGCTCTAGCTCAGCCACAAGACAGGGGCTTGCGGGCCTGCCTGGGTGAAACTCTATGGCAGCTCCATGGAGCGGAGGGTGGTAAAAGTCCCTTCTGGCTCACCGCGTGTGACATTCCTCCCTGACTCTGCTTCACCCCAGCTTTACTGGATCAAGTCCTCCATGGCTTCCAGCTCTGTGTGAGCAGCCCACTGTCTGTACCGCAGCCAGGGAATGCCCCTCTGCAAGATGCAAGGAAGGGGAGGCCTGCCATGTCATGCGCACAGGCATTTATGCCACAGGGGCCATGGCCATCAGATCCCCCTTGGTGGCACAGGGCGAGGTGAAACACCCCCCGATAATGGGAGATGGGGGGAGAGACTTTAGAGCAGAAGACTAAAGGCCAACCCTTGATTTAAAGGGCCTCCAGGCCTGGGCACTCAGGTGTCAAGGAGTCATCACTTCCAAGCCAGGCCAGACCCTTAGACCCTTGGCCTAACTTCCAGTATCACACAGGCCAGAGATATGCCAATACCAAGCCTGGGACTCTGGTAGAGTGTAACTCCAGGAATAAACAATCTCTGGCTTTCCCACCCTGGGCGCTCTCACTGACCAGGGGATCTAGACCAATGCTCCCTTCAATCTTTTCCATTCATATGCAGAATAAAATTGTGTTATGTGCACCAAGGCATGTGCAAATGTGCACCACCAGTACAAACTCAAACCTAGCTGGGCAGCATTGGAATCTCTCCTGAGTGGCCGCACAAGCACCTAGCTTATAGGGAACCCTGATCTGGAACCAGGGGCTGGATGGGGAGGCTCGGAGGCCTGTCTGCCAGATAAAAGGCTCATTTGCTGAGGCCACGTCTACACTGCTTGTTTTTTTCAGAAGAGGAAATGCAAATCTCACACTCTCATTTGCATATTCTCTTCCAATCCTTTTTGAGGAAGAGGTTTTTGCAAAAAAAAAAAAAAAAAAAACAAAAAAAAAACACGCTGTGTAGATGGGGCTATTTGTCGGAAAAAAATCCCTTTTGCACAAGATTCCTTATTCCTCAAAAATTAGGTTTACAGGATCTTGCACAAAGGTTTTTTCTGACAAATGGCTCCGTCTACACTGCATTTTTTTTCACAAAAATCTCTTCCTGAAAAAGGATGGGAAGAGAATATGCAAATGAGCATGAGATTTGCAAATGAGCACTTCTTTTGCATTTCCTCTTCCAAAAAAACCCAAACAGTCTAGACTTAGCCTGAGTGTCAAAAGTTCATCACCCTTCTTTGTCTGCTCAGCAAAAATCCCATCACTCCCAACTGTATGTTAGAGAAAAGAAACTGCCCCCTCAGTAAAAAAGTTTGGCCAGCCCACTCTTGCTATAGTGGGCTGCAGTACTCCTTGGGAGAAACCGGCCGCACCCTTCCTGCATACGATTGCCTTTAGAAAAAGGGAAGGTGTGAAAAGGGGAAAATAGCCTCAGACTCTCCCACCCGTCACCTTGGCGTGAGAACTGTGGGGCTTACCTGGTCGCATGAAACCTGCACAGTTTCGGCCCAACCCCTGGGACACAGACCCCCACTTGGTGACCATTGGGCCATTGCATTGGTAATATGCAAGCGCGGGAAAGCGATGTGCAGATTTGGGGATAAATACCCATGGCACAGTTCGCTCTAGGAGGTCTTCGCAACACATGTACCACTGTGCGTGTGCCTTTTCGTATACTTCAAAGTGCTGCCGGCCTGATCAACCGACCAGCCACCTCCCCCGACTCTCGGGCGTAACCAAGGCCTTCGCAACCGAACCGATATCTGTGAAATGTTCCGTGTGCTGTGTAAGTTGGTATGTATGATTTGATTTTTTCTTGTTGTGTAAGCTTAGTGTTGTAGTTGTTTTGGGTAGTACATAGAGTTTGTAGTTATCACTGTTATTTAATTAGTGTTGCTGGATATTGTTAGAATAGAAACTATTCCCCTTGCCATTCCCATCCTTATATCTCTGACACGTTTAACTAGAAATCGTAGAATAAATATAATAAATACTGTAAATTTATTATTAACACGGTCTATTAAAAATCTTAGAATAAATACTATAAATTCATCACTGTCAAATATTTTTTATTTGATAAAACGGTCCACCTGGTTCTGTCCTTCCCCCCTTGGGTATGCATCATCGGACCTGTGATTATCGCGACACTGTGCATGTGGAGGAAGGTGGGAAGAGTGCTGGAATAGCTAGGGATAAATTTTTCTTTAAAGCAAAGTTATAATTGCACTTGAGCTCTGGACACTACATTACTTCTTCAACCCCGTCTTTCCTTCAGCTCACGCAGTTCCTTAGAGACCTTAGCTGTTAGCCAGAACTTTAAAAAAGAGTTGCTATAAATCAATCTATCAAAAGTTCAGCTGCAACATAGAGGACAAAATAAATGATTAATCAACTGTTGCTTCTCCAAAAGCACTGCTGATGTTACTGGCAGTAGTCTGTGCTTTTTTAATATCAGGTAATTTTTGGATTTGGTAAAAGATGACAAATTAAAAAAGAAACAGAATTGTTGCAAGTTTCCACTCGGAAAAACAGAATTGTTGCAAGTTTTCATTTGGAAACTAATTAAGGGCTAAGTAGGTAATTTTCAAGAGACTAGCTAAAACAACTTGCACATCCAAGGAAAGTGGTTTCTTATGAATGTTGGCAGAGAAAACCTGATCTTTGTGGACATGGATGTTGTTTCATTCTGAATCTTTAATTTTTGCTCAAAACACTTTCTAAATAAAGGGCTTTGGTATTAATCTATTTGGGTTCTGCTCTGTACGCAAACTCCTGCTCCTTTTGCAAAATCTCCCATATGAACGTTGATGTGCTGAATAAATTGGCAAATGTTGATAATTAGTTCAATATGTGGAAATTGCAACCCACAGAGATAATGTAATAGCCATTCCTGCCTTTCTATAAGCTCCAAGTAGTCTCTCAATCCACTGTGTTAGAATCAGCTTATTTTCTCCTTTTGAATGTAAATGTATTATGTATTTTTTTAATATAAGCAAACACTTTACAGGTGTATGTACTGCTGTTAGTACTAGAATAATTTCCTTTCAAACATATGCTGTGTGTGTGTAACACACTCGAAAAAAGACTAACAGATATTCTAATTATAAGACTGCATGCACTGCTAGCATGTCAGCTTTCATACTTGTACAGAAAGATCTGGATCTTGTTTGCAGATTTCACAATAATAGAATACTCGGTACACACACTTCATTGCACAAGTATACTCCAGCTGCCTTGTTATCACACTGACAAACTGCACATTTGATGTTGCCAGACAGTGCGGGTGGACTGAATTTTTAAATTTGTTGAACGTGATGATGACAATCCCAGTTTCCACATGATGCTAATGGTAGATTTTTTTAAAGTATTCACCTCTAGGGCCAAATTCTGCCATAGTTAGCGAAGCAGAGCTCCCTGTGGCCTTTCTGCTCAAGCAAGAAGCATAGATTTTGGCCCTGGTATGAATTACTGCCTTACCATTAATAAAAAAACAAACAAACAAACAGGCCATCCTGGTTACCTTTTTTAAACATTGGCACAACATTCGCTTTCTTCCAGCCTTCTGGAATATCCCCAAGTGTACCAGGACTTACAGAAAATAAACATTAATGGTCCAGGGAGCATCTCTGCCAGCTCTTTTAAAACTCTTGAATGCAAGTTGTCTAAACCTGGTGATCTAAAAACATCCAACATCGGTAACTGCTATTTAACATCCCCCAGAGACAGTAGTGCAACGGAAAGTGTTTCCACCATATGAGGAGACTTTATCGTGTTTTCCTCCACCTACAGAACAAATATTAATTTAAAACGTCTGCCATTTCTGCATTATTCTACCATTTCCCTCTACTAATGGACCAAATATCACTGTCAGGTTTCTTTTTGTTCCGAATACATTTTAAAAACTCCTCCTTCTTGACCTTAACTCTGCTGGCCACAGATTTCTCTATTTCTTTTTAATTTTTACAATTCCTAACTTTGATTTATAATCAACTTCCCCTTTCTTCCATTTGTTATATCCTTTTTTTTAAAATAGCTACCATCACTTCCCATCTAAAGCAGGCTGGTTTTCTAATTAGCATGACCATCTTCAATTGTAGCTTTTTGGTCTCAGCAGCAGAGGAAGATGCGTGGATTTGCCTGCCGTTAGCCAGAAGGCAGTTTCCAGCTTTGGCCTAGCCACATAGGTGTCTAAATTCTGGGGCTTTACAGAGGCAGGGCTGTGACAGTCTTCATAGTCCTCTACAATCACAGGGGGTTGGGTACGTGAGCATAGAAAGCGGTTTCTTTCCAGCAAGCGTTTGTCGCTGAGCACACTCTGCCTCTTCCACGAGCAACACAACAACCGCAAAAGCTGTTGTGTTTTTATTTCTATAATGACATGGTGTATTTCCCCAGGACACTAGAACGTGCGAGAGCATGGATGCGAGCACAGGGCCATAACTCAATCCTGCCTCGCTGCTATTTCCCCTTATAGTTGCAGTCATTGAAGCTGAGAATATTGCTCTCCAAAATAGCTCTCTAGCTGTAGAGCTCCCTGCCAACTAGCTCACTGTGCTGGGCTGTGTGCAGCGAAATCTGAACTCTAGGCATGGTTCTCAGAGGGTCTCAGCACCGGGGGATAAGGTGAGGACAGAAGCCAAAGCCAAAGCCAGGAAGAGGAGCGTTTACACTGGCTGTCCAGGAAGAGTTGTTGGAAAGAAGAGGTTACTTACCTCGTAACTGTAGTTCTTCGAGATGTGTTGCTCATGTCCATTGTGATCAGGAGTACGTGTGCCGCGTGCATGGATTCCGGAGCTTTTTTTCCCTTAGCAGTATCCATAGGGCCAGCAGGGAGCCCCCTGGAGTGGCGCCGGTATACCGGTGCTTATATACCCCTGCTGGCCCCTCCACCCCCTCAGTTCCTTCTTGCCGGCTTCCGACATGGGGAGGTGGGTGGAATGCACAATGGACATGAGCAACACATCTCGAAGAACTACAGTTACGAGGTAAGTAACCTCTTCTTCTTCGAGTGCTTGCTCATGTCCATTCTGATTAGGTGAGTCCCTAGCAGTGTCCCCCCTCCGGAGGCGGGGTCGGAAGATGACTAATTACCCCATTATCCTTCTGCAGAACTCAGAACTGCCCTCCCGACGGCAGCATACTCCCTAGCCAGTTGCGTAATTTCATAATGCTCCGCAAAAGCGTGCACGGATGACGAGGTCGCTGCCCTGCAGATTTCCAATATTGGCACGTGGGCAAGGAACACCGCCGACATTGCCAGGGCTCTCGTGGAATGTGCCGTTATGCGCAGTGGTGACCTACCCGCGCCCTCGTAGCATAGTCGAATGCAGGAAGTAATCCACGAGGATATACGCTGCACCGAGACTGGCAGCCCACTCATTCTTTCCGCCACTGAAATAAACAATTGAGTTGACTTGCGGAATCCTCGCGCCCTGTCTATATAAAAAGCCAACGCCCTCCTAACATCCAGGCAGTGCAAAGCCTGTTCCCTGGGGGACGTGTGTGGCTTGGGGTAAAACACTGGTACGTAAATATCCTGGGAGACATGGAAATGCGAGACAACCTTGGGCAGGAACCCCGGGTGTGGACGCAACCTCACCTTATCTTTAAAGAACACTGTGTAGGGCGGTTCTGAAGTCAGCGCCCTAAGCTCTGACACCCTCCTGGCCAAGGTAATGGCACGAGGAAAGCTACCTTGTAGGACAAGTGCTTCAAAGAGCACGATGCCAGAGGCTCGAACGGGGGCTTCATAAGGGCAGTCAGGACCAGGTTAAGGTCCCAAGTCAGGACCGGTGGTCTCTCATATGGCATCATCCTGTCAATTCCCTTCAGAAACCTTTTAACCGTGGGATTGGCAAAGATGGACCTCTGACCCCCCCGTTCCCCCTCGGGTGTGAAAAGCCGCTATAGCCGCCAGGTGTACCCTCAGGGAGGCTGTGGCCAGACCCTGTTCCCGCAGGTGGAGGAGGTATTCCAAGACAGTCGGGACCGCCCCTTCACCTGGAGCGAGTGTTCTGCCCCCTAGCCATGAGGTAAACCTCTTCCATTTAGCCTCGTAAAGGGCCCTAGTGGACGGCTTCCTGCTCTCTAGGAGGACCTCCTGGACTGCCCTGGAGCAGGTTCGCTCCGTCACTGAGAGCCACTGAGGAGCCACGCCGCTAGGTGCAGAGATGGCCGGCTCGGGTGGAGTGCTATCCCGGCCTCGCAGCTCTGAGTGATTAAATCCGGCAGCCTGAGTGGGCCCTCCAAGGTCAGATCCAGCAGGGTGGTGAACCAGTGCTGCCGAGGCCACACTGGCGCTATCAGGATGGCCTGGACCCAGATCCTCTGCACTCTGAGGAGTGTGTCGTGGATCAGAGGGAACGGGGGGGAAGGCATAGAGTAGGCCCCTGGGCCAGCTGATCTGCAGCGCATCGCCCCGAGAACCCAGACCGTGCCCCATGTAAGAACAGTACTCCCTGCACTTGGCATTGCTCAGTGTCGCAAACAGGTCCAGGCGGGGAGACCCCCACCTTTGGAAGACCCCCTGAAGTATGTCCCACCTTAGCACCTACTCGTGTGCTTGGATCGAATGGCTGAGCCTGTCCGCTAGCCTGTTCCTGGTTCCCGGGAGGTGAGAGGCCTCCAGGCAAAAGCCATGGGCTACACACAGTTCCCATAGATCTAGGGCTTCCCGGCACAGGGGAGAGGAACGCGCCCCACCCTGCTTGTTGATATAAAACATGACCGCCACCACTCTGTTCTGCAAGTGGGGAAGGAATGCCCTGCAGGCCAGCCTAACCGCCCGCAGCTCCCTGATATTTATATGGAGGGGAACCTCCTCTGGCGACCACGTACCTTGCGTCCTGAGGTTGCCCAGGTGAGCGCCCCATCCCACGTCCAAAGCATCCGTGACCAGGTGCACTGACGGGGATGCTCTGGTGAATGGGACTCCCGCACACACCGTGCCCTCGTCCTTCCACCAGTCTAGCGAGCGAAGAATGCCCTGAGGTATAGTCACTACCGCAGCTAGCGGCGACCTCAAAGGGTTGTGCGCTACTTTGAGCCATCCCTGCAATGGGCGCATGCGCAGCCTGGCGTGGTGGACCACGTAAGTGCACGCCACCATGTGGCCTAGGAGCCTCATACAGGTCCTTGCCATCGTAGTTGGAAACTCCTTCAGCTCCACTACCAATGAACGGACAGTCAGGAATCTGACCCTCAGTAGGGACGCCTTCCCCGAGGGTGAGTCCAGATGGGCCCCCACAAAGTCTATCACCTGCGTGGGGTCTAACGACGATTTAGCATCGTTTATGAGGAGGCCAAGGCTCCCGAACAATGCCCTTGCCCGTGTGATGTGATCTATCACCTGTTCTCGAGACGTGCCCCTTATCAGCCAATCGTCCGGATATGGAAACACTTGGACCCTGTGCCGCCGCAGAAACGCGGCTACCACCGTCATACATTTGGTAAAAACCCTTGGGGCCGTACACAGCCCAAATGGGAGGACCGTGAACTGGAAATGGTCCTGCCCCACCACGAACCGTAGGAACTTTCTGTGACTTGGAAAAATCGAAATGTGGAAGTACGCATCCTTGAGATCGAGAGCAGCATACCAGTCCCCCTTTTGGAGCGATGGGATGATGCAAGCCAGTGTCACCATCCTGAACTTTGCTTTCCTTATGAAGGCGTTCAGGTTTCGGAGGTCTAATATGGGACGCATGCCCCCTTTCGCCTTGGGTACTAGGAAGTAGCGGGAGTAGAAACCCTTTCCCTTCACGTCTGGGGGCACTCTTTCTATAGCCCCTAGCGCCAACAGGTTGGACACCTCCTGCCGAAGGAGTGTCTCGTGAGAAGGGTCCCTGAAGAGGGAAGGGGAGGGGGGGTGGGAGGCAGGGTAGGAAAGAAAGGGGATAGTATACCCCTGCTTTACCAGATCTAGGACCCAATGTCCGACGTGATCTTTATCCACTCCTGGTAAAAGAGGGAAAGACGGTCCCCAAAGAGTGGGTAGGTAGGTGCGACTGGTACTCTGCTCTCTGGCGTACCTTCAAAATGAGGGCTTAGTTTGGTGACCGGGTGACGGCCCTGTGCCCCTCTCGGAGTCCGACCGAAGGCCCCTACACCTACCCCTAAAGAGGTCAGGGCGGCTATTGTTGCGGCCCCTATCATTGTTTTGCTGTCTGGGATAGGGTCTAGCCTGGAAGGGGCGCCTCTGAGGGGCCGGGGTGTGTATCCCTAGCGACTTTAGCGTCGCCCTTGAGTCCTTCAAGCTATGAAGCTTGGAATCAGTCTGCTCTGAGAACAGGCCCGACCCCTCAAAGGGCAGGTCTGAATAGTGGTCTGCACCTCGGGCGGGATGCCAGACACCTGCAACCACGCACTACGCCTCATGACCACCTCCGTGGCCATAGTGCGTGCAGCTGAATCGGCTGCGTCCAAGCCTGGAGGGACGTACGCGCCACTGCCTTTCCCTCCTCCGTCATAGCCCCGAACTCCTGGCGGGATTCAGGGGGAAGCTGGCTGACAAATTTTTGCATTGATGCCCATGTGTTAAAGGCATAATGCCCCAGCATTAGTTGCTGGTTAGCTATATGTAACTGGAGACCCCCCGTGGCGTAGGCCTTCTGGCCAAGCAGGTCCAATTTCTTGGGCTCTTTCGCCTTCGGGGTAGGACCTGGGGGCCCTTGACGCTCCTTCTGCCCTGCGGCCTGCACCACTATGGATCCCGGTGCCGGGTGGTTAAAAAGAAGCTCGTGCCCAGCTTGGGGTACGTAGTACCGACTCTCGACCCCCTTTTGGGTCGGCGCAATGGAGGCCGGCGTCTGCCACAAGGTTTTCGACAATCTGTCCACCGTTTTATTCAGTGGAAGCGCCACTCGACCAGGGCCCGCTGCCGCTAGAATGTCCACCATAGGATCTTGGTCCTCGTGGACCTCCTTGTGCTGGACCGCTAGGTTGACTGCCAGCCTTCGGAGCAGCTCCTGGTGCGCCCTGGCGTCCATTGACGGGGGATGAGGCGCGGGGTCTGCCAGGGCCTCGTCCGGCGAAGACGATGAGAATTCTCTCGGGGGAACTACCTCCTCCTCGCCGAGCTGCGCCCCTGCTTCCCCTTCGGCCGAGATGTCCATATAGACCGAGCCCGGCTGGGTCATACCAGAGGTCTCAGCATCGTCACCATGGACGAGTTGTCTCCAGGCGGAGGGGCTGTTAATGGGGTGGCAGATGGGGTGCTGCTCCTTCGGGACGACCTCGCCACCGACACCGTAGGGGGAGGTCCCTGGGCTTCGTGGTAAGCCCAGGGCGTCCAGAATGGCCACTGGGGTTGCCCCTGCCACTGCTGCTGGTCTACCGATTCCCGGTGAGATGATCTAACCGATGAACGAGACCTATGGCGGGATCGGGACTTGTACGATGATCTGGCTGATGTCACCGATTCAGCCTCAGACTCCGATGAATACTCCGATGCCGACCGGGAGGGGGGGCGGGGGGGAGACGATGAAGCCTGCACCCTTCTCTGCGCCGCCATGGCTGATGGCTTGCCCCTGTGCTCCACACGCGGTGCCGGTGGGGGCATAAGTGGAGGCCCTTGCTGCGGCGTTGCCGTGCCCAGCTGCATCTGGTAGGCCGGTAAGTAATCCACCGGTGCCGGCACAGCAGTCTGCTGCTAGGATGGCGCTTCCAGGGCGTGAGCTGGGATCGGTGCCGAGAGAGGCAGCAGCTTCGGTGCCGTGCGGGGCACCGGCTGTGGTGCCGCGGTCGGCACATAATACGGTGCGGGGCCCTGCACCGCCCACGGGCCCATGCGCTGGTGCTGGGTGCCCAGGTGCCGGGGCCGTTGGTGCCGCAAGCGTACTCGCTCCCGGTGCTGCTGCCAGTGCTGCCAGGTAGGGTCCCGGGGTCGAGGCCGGTGTTCGTCCTGGCTCCAGTGCCGGTGCCCTTGCCGGCACCGGGAAATGCTGCTGTTGTGCCAAGGCCTGCCCTTCGCCCAGAGGGTCCCACAGCCCAGCAGCCATAGCCTGCGGGTGGGCGCTTGAGGCCGACGCTGGCACGGTCCGCTCCTGCGGCACCAGGCCCTCCCCTTCCTCCGCGGCCATCTGGATGAGGTCCCGGGCCGCCTCGAAGGTTTCTGGGGTGGAGGGACAACGGACCTCTCCTATCACCACAGGCTGCCCCGGGCTCTTGCCCTTGTCTGGGCTGCGCCTCTTCTTCGAGGCCTTAGAGGATAGGTGCCCCTCCTTAGGGCGCACTCCTCTCTGCAGAGCGTCCCCTCGAGCTCTTGGAGGCCCTCGGCACCGGGGACTGCGATCTGTGCCTCGGTGCCTTGTCGGTCTCAGGTCGGTGCTTGGCCGACACGGGTGCTGCCGACGGTGGGCTGCGGACAGAGTGAGGCCGCTCCTTGCCCTGGGGCTGCAGTACCGACTCCATTAACAGGAGTTTCAGCCAGGAGTCCCTCTCCTTCTTGGTCCTGGGCTTAAAGCTCTTACAGATAGAGCAGCTTTCGGCTCGATGGGCCTCTCCCAGACACTTTAGACAGTCGGAGTGGGGATCTCCGCAGGGCATAGGCTGAGCAGGAAGCACAGGGTTTAAAGCCCTGGGGCCCTGGCATGCCCTCCCCTCACGGGGAGAGTCCTGCTGTGCTCCCCTATCTAACTAATTACACTGTTTACAGCACTTAACAACTACTTAACTAGATAAAACTTCAATTAGAACTATAATACAACAGATAAAAAATACAGTTGCTAAGAGATAGGCTAACAGCCTGAAAGCATGCTCCAGCTACCTTCAGGGGTGGTAAGAAGGAACTGAGGGGGTGGAGGGGCCAGCAGGGGTATATATGCACTGGTATACCGGCGCCACTCCAGCGGGCTCCCTACTGGCCCTATGAATACTGCTAAGGGAAAAAAGCTCTGGAATCCGTGCACGCGGCGCGTGTACACCTGATCAGAATGGACATGAGCAAGCACTCGAAGAAGAATCACTTGGCAGCTCTGCCACTGCAAGGTATCGAAGGCCATTTGATAAACCTCTTGCAAAGTGAACTGGATGCATGGGGGGCGGCGTGATGGGGACTGAACTAGAAAGTGACCCAGGAGCCCCACTCAGCCCTGAAAGCCTAACAGCATAATTGTGTTGGCCCCACTGGTGCAGGCAGCAATGTCAGTGCCTCTAAAGAGTAGCACCATAGCCACGATGCAGGGAGACCTGAGGCTGGCCCCTCCCTGCTACTCAGGATGCAGAACATGCATGTGCCTAGTATGGTGCATGCAGGAGCAAATGGGAGCCTGGGTTAGACCTCCCAATGCACATGCTGATCTTAGAGAACACAAAAGGGAGACGTTAGCCACCCAGAGCCCAACTTTACTCTTTAGGAGGTGGCCCCAGCTCCTCTCCCAGCCTTTAGTTTTAGGCAAATAAGGGTCTCCTGAAAGGACTGTCTCTGGCCCATGCTTTGATTTTTAGACTCATGCCCTCTTAGCGCCTGGAGTCAGTCACCGTGTTATGGCCCCAGGAGTAGCATTTTACCAACAGGTGAACACAGCAGGAATAAAGTGATAATTTCATATTTTATAAGCTCACAGTTTCAAGTGAGAGTTTTCATATTCTGAAACATTGTGAAATTTCAAGATCACAGTATTTTACAATACAAAATGTCTCCATTTGGTATAATATCATTTTACTCCTTCTGGGATTATAATCATTATTAAACACACACACACACACACACAACCTTCTCATAAGTACAATACCATCACAACAGAAAACAAAGGCAAAAACCTGCTGCAATGATCTCAAAATCCATTTAGTGCAAAGGAGCCCGGGACTGTTAGCAATGTCCAATGAGAAAGGATCTTTAGATGCTCATTTTGAGACATGGCATAGAGTCAACCTCTGAATGAGATCAGGCTGCCAGCTTCTATACTGAAGCTTAGAACAAGTCTATATCCACACGAAAGGACTGAAACACAATATGCATGGCCATTAAAAATAGTATTTATATATAGATATATAGAGGGATTTTTTTCCCCAAGTAATGTATTTTGTTTCAAGAAAGAATTCTGGCAGATAAACACTTCTGGCCTTCTGTCTCTGGACTCAGAGCCCTTTAGGGCCATTGCAGGCAGCCAGATGCTTATCATCTGTTTGTTTGCTGGCGCTGAGAGCAAGTCCCTTTGTGTTGGGATGATCGCTTTGCCAGATCCCTGCAGCCACCACATGCCTTGTCCCCAGGAAACAGCTCGATCTGCTTCTCTGCCGACGCTCCTAGAGAGCCACTCTGGTCCTCACCTTGCTCCACTGGAGGATGCCTGGCAGGGGGTAATTCACACAGTTGTTTCATCTGCCGTCTTCTTCAGGAGCTGGGTGGAGAGCAGGGAATGCTGAACAGGGCGAGAGCTCTTGGAGTCCGGAATCATTAAGCGGACTTTCTGATTGGTCCTTCTCCACTCTGAATACAGCTGGCAGTGATAACGGAATGAGACCTGAGGGACAACAAAGCATCAGGCTGATTACTGAGCTGCCTAGGCTTGGCACACAATGGCTGGACCCCACAGAACAAAGCTGGGACCAGCTAGAGAGACCTGACAGCAGCCTTCCTTTGCCCTGCAAATTGCTGTCACGCCCCACCGAAGCCACAGGAGGCCAAGCTGGGCCAACAGGGCTAGGATAGCACTTCAGGCCTTGGTTAAGGGACTACGCTGATTGTCTGCAAATTCAGTCTTGGGTTCTGCTGGGTTTTGTAGTTTCAGAAATTGTCCCTAACTTGTAATGCAGACAGGTGGGGCTGCTGAGAGCACATCCCTGGGCTAGAGTTTGCTGGGTTTGGTTTGCACCAGTGCAAGTGACCCCGAGCACTCGATCTGGGGTTAGAAGGACCGTCCCACAGGCAGGCAATGCCAAGCTTGCTCCCAGGGGTTTTGAAGCTCTTGCAGTAACTTGTTTTCATGACTACACTTTGGCCTTCCCCTCTGCAAACAGCCCTGCTCCCAGAGGGACCTGCAGCTGAGCCCAGGACTCAGCTGGAATCCAGAAGGGAAGCACGTGATGCTTGCCAGGTCATGTGACTGAATGGACCAGGAATCCCTGACACAGGCTGGGACAATGGACATGGGACTCCACAAACTATCAAAGCAGGAGGCTGTAGGGAGTTTAGGGCTAAGTTTTCACCCCAGACTGGGGGTTTCCAAAGCTGAAGGGGAGTGGAACACACCTGTGAGGGCCTGCCTAGAGTTGTGAACACCAGTTATCCACTTTCAATATTCTCCCTTTGGGGCATACGGCAGCGGAGAGCACGTGTGTTTGGGGGGCAGAAAAGGGACGGAGAGACAGAACAAAAACTAAATAAAGAGCCACATCCACAAACCCACAGAGAAACTGAACAGAAAACAGAGGAACCACAACACAGCGAGAGGCATAACAGTGAAGAAAAGGGGCAGGAATTCATGTGTGGAGGGGAAGGCTCCAACCAAAGAAGGCTGAGAACTATCCCACAGACTTTGGCCACTTCTTTAAGCATTAGAAAGTGGGGTTAGGCAGATACAACGTGCCCCCTGGCCTTCAGATGCCAATTGCAGACCGATTCTCAACATGCCCTGGGGAGGGGCAAGTGGGGAGTGTGCAAGAACCTGTTCCCAGTAACAATGCCCTGAGCGTCCCATACACACCTGAGGCAGAGAGCCCAGAAACAGTGGCAGCTCCGGATTCCCTTGGCAGCAGCAGCCACTTTCAAGGCAGCAGTCGGGGTGCTCTATTAAATAGCGGACTCTGCGTGCTTCTGGTGAGACTCAGCTGCTCTGCTATGAGAGACTCACAGCTACAAGTTCTCCAGTGAGAAAAGGAGGGCAGGCTCCCGCCAGTTGGGCGGGGTCGTACTTTTGGACAGAGCATTTTGTGGCCCCTGGCCATTTTCTTAGAACTTTTATGAAATCTTTGGTAGCTTCCTACTTGAATGTCAGTGACCCCATCAATCTCCAAGAGGGGAGATCCACAGACCATTCTACAGGCTAATGCTCCTTTTCCTCCTTGCCATAGCAATGCTGCTCCTGACTAGCTCTTGCTGATATATCACACAGCCAGACCAGGCTGGCCGGAGTGCAGAGTCCTATGCTCCAAGGTGGTCTCGGACAGTTATTTTATCCACAATATTGCTTGTCCCAGTGCCGAGATCCTGGGATATTTCTTATTTGAAAGCAGGAAGACACAGAAAAGCTGGGCTTACTTCTCTCCCCACGTCACTAACCATACCAGTCACCATACTAATGTCAGACTTGGTCTGTCCACTTCTACGGCCCATGCTGCACACACTACACCAAAAGGGCATGTGAGAATCATAGAAGATTAGGGTGGAAAGAGACCTCAGAAAGTCATTTAGTTCAGTCCCCTGGCCAAAGCAGGACCAACCCCAACTAAATCATCCCAGCCAGGGCTTGACAAGCAGAGCCTTAAAAACCCCTAAGGATGGAGATTCCACCACCTCCCCAAGTAATACATTCCAGCGCTTCACCATCTTCCTAGTGAAATAGTTTTTCCTAATATCCAACCTAGACTTCCCCCACCATAACTTGAGGCCATTGCTCCTTGTTCTGTCATCTGTCACCACTGAGAACAGCCTCTCTCCATCCTCTTTGGAACCCCCTTCAGGAAGCTGAAGGCTGATATCAAATCCCCCCTCGCTCTTCTTTCCTGTAGACTAAATAAGCCCAAATTCCTCAGCTTCTCCTCATAAGTCATGTGCTCCAGCCCCCTCATCATTTTTGCTGCCCTCCCCTGCACTCTCTCCAATTTGTTCACATCCTTTCTGCAGTGGGGGCCCCAAAACTGGAAGCAATACCCCAGATGTGGCCCCAGCAGGCTGAACAGAGGGAATAATCGCTTCCTTCAATCTGCTGGTAATGCTCCTACTAATGCAGTCCAGTGTCATTAGAACATAAGAAGGGCCATACTGGGTCAGACCAAAGGTCCATCTAGCCTAGTATCCTGTCTGTCGACAGTGGCCAGTACCAGGTGCCCCAGAAAGGGTAGACCAAAGACAACGATCAAGCGATTTGTCTCCAGCCATTCATCTTCAGCCTTTGACAAACAAAGGCCAGGGTCACTGTTCCTTCCCCCGGCTAATAGCCTTTTATGGACCTAACCTCCATGAATTTATCTAACTCTTTTTTAAACTCTGTTATAGTCCTAGCCTTCACAGCCTCCTCTGGCAAGGAGTTCCACAGGTTGACTGTGCGCTATGTGAAGAACTTTATTTTATTAGTTTTAAACCTGCTACTAATTTTGATGTCCTCTAGTTCTAATACTATGGGAATAAGTAAATACTTTTCTTTATTTACCCTCTCCACACCACTCATGATTTTATAGACCTCTATCATATCCCCCCCCTCAGTCTCCTCTTTTCTAAACTGAAAAGTCCCAGTCTCTTTAACCTCTCCTCATATGGGACCCATTCCAAATCCCTGATCATTATAGTTGCCCTTTTCTGAACCTTTTCTAATACCAAAACATCTTTTTTGAGGTGAGGAGACCACATCTGTACACAGTATTCAAGATGTGGGCATACCATAGTTTTATAAAGGGGCAGTAAGATACTCTGTGTCTTATTTTCTGTCCCTTTTTTTTTAATAATTCCTAGCATCCTATTTGCTTTTTTGACTTCCGCTGCACACCTGCTGAGAAGCAGTGAATTGGCAGGCACAGACAGGAACTCTTTGGCAATAGCCTCAGCAAGTTACATTGTGAAATGTCATTTATTTGTTTTCGTGGGAAGAGCCCACAATTTGCTCTGGGCTGGGCAGCTATCGAAGAGCTGCCGACTCGGCCACAACTGAGCTCCAGGCACAAGGGATGATAACTCACAACTGGGCCCTGGGCTCACGTACCAGGTGACACAGAATTGTTTGCACGGCACGGCGCAGCTCACTCACCAGTGTCCAAAGGACATAGATAGTGAAAAGTGCAATAGTAAGTGCTATGAGTCCGATGGCTTCCAGCCGGCTGTTGAACTGCAGGTGATCTTGGGCACCACGGAGACACAGCCAACCCGAGATTGCCGCCAGGGGAGTAATGAACAGGAAACACACCAAGTCGCAGAAGAGGGTCCTCTTCTCGTTACGAGGGCCAGGATCCTTCAGCCACTGCAGGAAGTGGAGCAAAGAGGCGATTAGGCAGCAGCACAAGAGCTAACCCATCCCAATGTGTGGGAGCAAAATAGGAGCCACTGTTCTGTGGCGTGTTTGCTTCTCATTAAGGGAATCCTATAAATGAACCTGGGGCTTTACAACTGCAACTCCTCATGGGGCCTCATAGAATCTGGCTGAAAACACTAACCCAGCCTACAAGGTGCTACCACATCTGCCTGTGCAGAGAGGCATGCCAGACTAGAAAACGCAAAGCAGAATGCTGCTCTCCAGACATAGCAATGAAGGGAAGGCTGCTGCTGGCAGACAAGGCCCCTTAGAGCTGAGTGCAGATCTGCCTAAGAGCTGCTTGCTGTAACCTAAGAATGGGAACAGGCCAGCATCTTTGTGCAGGATTCATTGCTCTTGGGTTACAGGGTTTGTGTTAGGCCTGAAATCCAACCAAGAGGGCTCTGGGGCCAGGGAAGGGAGCTGAGAGGAAGCAAGATTGCTGTTCACCCTACCAGCAGAAGACATTTATTTCACTGAATCAGAGAGCAAATGCAGCCTGCAAAAGGTGCTGAATCAGAGTGTTTCCAACATACCACAACAATTAGGGTACATCTACACTGCAGAGCTATTTTGGGATACTGGAAATATCCCAAAATAAACTATTACACATCTATTGAAGCAGCCTGTTATTTCAAAATAGATTTCAAAATAATGGGCAGCTTATTCTGACATGCCAGTAACCCTCGTTCCACGAGGGTTAAGGGGCATTCCAGAGTAGCGAGTTATTTCAAAATACACTCCAAATAAGCTACACAGTTTGCGTAGCACAAATTGCATGGCTTTGTGTAGGCGCACCCTCAGAGCGCAGCAGAGCTGGTTAGAAAATGTCTGACAAAACCATGGACAGTTTGGTTTTGCTGAAGGTCTGACAGAACTTGATACGGTTCTGAGAGAAGCCTACCTGGCTTTCTACCAGCCTCCCCACTTGATACCGCGGCAACCTGCCTGGTGGGTTGTTGGCAACCCGGGGCTCCCAGTCTATAGCCCACCAGCCCGGAGCTGGGTGCCATTCCCATTTGGAGAATCTAAACATTCTGGGGGTTTGTTCCTATTGAAACCAAATTTTGGAACCTTCTGTGAATAGAATTGCCTTTCAGAAGCTCTTCGGGACTTTGCTTCACTTTGGGCTTCTCCTAGGCTCTGTGGCCCAGTGCCTTGCCAATGGTCAGCCAGAGCCTTCTGCCTAGGGAATGATTAACCCCAGACAGGACACTCTCCATGGGTCATCACCTCAGAGGCAGCAAACTGGAGGGGAATAATCCCTGCTGAAATAACTCAGGAGAATACCAGAACATGTAGGATGGGACTGAAAAGCCTCTTGCCTGAAAGGGCAGGTTGACTACTGAGCATTGGAAACCCAAGTACAGTCAAGGGAAGGTGATTCCGATGCACCTTCTTGCCTAGCATGCCCTGTGCCAGAAGCTCCATGTGCTAGGAAAAGCCTCCCCGAGGACCCAACTGCTCTCGTGCCTGGTTTTAGCCTAGCCTCATAGGCGGGGGAAGGGATTCTGCTATTTGCAGAGGTAACGTTGTGGGCAAAAGAGCTGAAACCCCTGTATCACCCTGGCAATGCTCAAAGTCAACATCACTTCCATTCTGTGAGGAGCCATCCGCAGCTCCATTGCATGACAGACGCCAAGGCATCATCAAAGCAAGAGCTACAGGCCAGGAGACACTCACCAGATAAAAACAACAAGGAGTCTGGTGGCATCTCAGAGACTAACACATTTATTACGGCACAAGTTTTCACGACATACAACTCACTTCCTCAGATGCTTGAAGTGAAAGTTGTTGTTGGTAGTGGTGGTGATGGTGGCAAGAGTCACAGATTGCAAGGATTATCAGGTCTGAGCTCCTGCATCAGACCAACCATAAACCTGCCCTCAAATCATTCCTAGAGCAGAGCTATTTAAGAAAACATCCAATTTTGATTTAAAACCTAGCAGAAATGAAGGATCCACCATGATTTCTGGTAGGTTGTTCTAATGGTAAGTTACTCCATTTAAAGTCCTTAAAAGGATCCTTCAAAGGACACATTGAAGGGCTGGAAACCCCATGAGAACAAGTTTTCAAGAAGAGGAGCATAGTTGCTAGGGTCAGAGTCAGGGGACGGGTAAAGGAGCAGGAGGATGAAGTACTAGATCTGAACTTAAGCTTGGAAGTGATTGCTTGAGATTTTGGTAAGAGCGATTTCAATGGAATGAAGGGGGAGAGGACTAGGATGAAAGGAACACCAGGTAACAATTGTCAAGTGTGTGCAGAGGGCTTTCACGTGAAAGAAAGAAGGAGGATGAGGTCGTAGCTGGAAAGGCAGGTTTTGTTTTATATTTCAGGAGAGACTAAAGCATGATTGTCCTGTGAGACGAAAGAGGCAGAGAAGAGTAAAGGAGTGGAGGAGACTGGCTGCAAGGGGTGGTCAGGAGATGGGTTGGGAAGAGTCACTGGAGTAAGCAGAGGGTCTACAGAACAGGTGACAAGAAACCTGGGCATCTGTAGAGAAGGACAGAGCTGTAGGACAAGAAGGTCACATTGTATTAAGTCAGCAAGAACTAGAAGGGAACACGGCAGAGAACCAGAGAAGGAAGCTACATTAGTTCTGAAACTGACTGGAAGCTTCTGGCATGAAAAGAAAATAAAAGAATGTAAAATCTTCCAGCTGTTGTTCCAGGCCCAGGACAACACTCCCACCTGGCTGCTCCATGATTGCTGCAAAGGGGCTTCAGCTGCTTGATCCCTGGCATGTAAGCCTTTAGTTAGTTTCTCAGCAAAGTCCAGGAACTGGCCTCGACTTGAGGTCCCTATGCACAACCATGGTGCAAAGCCTCTCTAGCATCCACCCCAAGAACTGTGCCCGAGAACTATGCCCAAGTGGCCCAGGGCCCATATTAACACTTCAGACGCCCACTGTAGTTTCAACACTGCCTCTTCCAGAATTTTTGCCATATGGGTATTCTGGACAGATAGATCATGTCTTTAGCAGGTTTAAAACAAATAAAAGGAAGTTTTTTTCATGCAGCACAATGTCAACCTGTGGAACTCCTTGCCAGAGGATGTGGTGAAGACCAGGATTTTAATAAGGTTTAAAAAAGAACTAGATAAATTCATAGAGGATCGGTCCATTGATGCCTATTAGCCAGGATGGGCAGGAATGGTGTCCATAGCCTCTGTTTGTCAGAAGCTGGGAATGGATGTCAGGAGAGGGATCACTTGATTCCCTGATCTGTTCACATCCTCTGGGGCAAGTGGCATTGTCCACTGTTACAGGACAGGACACTGGTCTAGGTGGACCTTTGGTCTGACCCAGTATGGCCATTCTTACGTTCCTTAAGGACACAGGATAGGTGTAAAGCACCAAAGGCACCGGGTTCTAATGCTGTCCTTTAACCAATCTAAGAAATGCATTGATTTGACCAAAAATAAGTTGCATGAATGTCTCTGCCTCCTGTTCCTTACCACTCCAGAACATTTGTTGGCCTGGGATCAGAGTCCTCTGGGGCATCCAGGATTCTCTGCTGCAGTGCACGGCTTGTGTTTTCAAAACCGGAGCCTTCTCTGCCCAGCCTGCCTTCTCCAACCTTGGCGGATTGCTTCCTGCCTCAAACTTCCTACATGGCTCTATCATCCCTCTGGGATTCCTTTCTAATCCCTGCTTTGTCACCTCCGCCTGCCGTGGTTGGGAATGGTCTACTGATGTCATGACGTCCCCAGAAGACGAGCAGCAAGAAGCAGCTTCTCCCTGAATAGGTGGCTGTTGGGTTCTAAGGACGACCGCTGTGCCTGGGCTGGAGCAGGATATGCATAAAGCTGGATCAGCAGTAGAGGACACACAGCCATAGGCACTCCACAGTACTGAACAGAATGCAACAGCAATATAGAGGCTCCCCGAATCATCACCGTTGGCAGGCCCATGCAATACACTGCCACTGGCACAGAAAGAGGAAAGAAACTGCAAGACAAACTCATGGTATCAAAAATACTGAGATCCATGGAAGACAAAAAAAACCCCCAAACTACTTTAGGTGAATCTGATCAGTTAACAGGACTAGTTAAAGACTGAATTATCATATAATTAACAGGTCACAGCAAGGTTACTTCAATACAATGACTTAACTTTGAGAAGGAGAGCAGATAATTAAAGGGTGTGTGAAAACTGTTTCTTAAACATTTCCATCCAGTGAAAACACTCAGAGTGATTTTAATTAACAATAGATGCTATGGCATAAAGACAGAATGCAAGGATATACCAACTGCAAAGCCCAGATCTGTATGTAACAAACATGGAAGCAATTCCAATACGGTGCAAAGTGACCCGTCCAAAAGATTACAGTATCATGAATGCAATAAAAGCAGCCCTTTTGCAATGGAATACAGCACATACAACAACAGACATACAGCTGGAGGGCAAAACCGCCTAGGTTACAGAAACAGAGCTCTTCCTTAGGTTGCTTCATACACTTCTAAACAGGGATCTACAAGAGTTTAGTTTGCAATTTTATAAATATGTGAACAAGGTGTGAATGTCAAAGTATGTATGGCCCAAGGGCGACTGGCAAGAGAAAGTAGTTTTGGAATTTAAAAGGTTGCTATTGAAGTGCACATACTTAAATATTTGTCTTTTACTGAG
This sequence comes from Pelodiscus sinensis, assembly GCF_049634645.1. Lineage (NCBI taxonomy): Eukaryota > Metazoa > Chordata > Testudines > Trionychidae > Pelodiscus > Pelodiscus sinensis. Next base: position 25,384,015 of record NC_134729.1, on the reverse strand, counting down.
ATCCTAAGACCTTAGCTGGGCTGGAGACAGACTAGTGATGGTTCAGGGTGGATTTTATCCCAAAACAAGATACCTTTGGGTGGCTGTTTAGACCTGTCACTGTGATTGCCAACAGCTGGTGCTGTGAAGTCTGCAGCACATCTGACAAACCCCAGCACCAACACCTGCTTTGTTACACCCGGAAACCTGAACTATTCCGTGCAGGTCACACTGCCAAGAGCACAAGCTTTCCAGGGACAGGGGTGAGTTATTCGACAGAGGCAGCACTACCAAAGACTTTTGGGGCTGCAAGTTATACCAAAGGAGACTGGCGATCATCCATTCCTGGAGCAGGCTGGCAGCCAGCAGCTCTTTCACAGACTCAAGAATCAACTCAGTGTCATGTCCTATTAATAACACGTAGCTGGGCCAACTAAAAACTGCCCTAATTTAAAAACACTGCAGTGGAGGATAGGACAGGGTTAAAATGATGTTAAGATGTTTAAATTAATAGTTAAAATAAGGAGGAGCCAATTAGCACTATAGACATATTCCGATACACAAAGGGCTCCAAACAGGAGAGAAATCACATACAGTTACAAACTCATTGAATCTGAGACACAAGGAAGGGAAAAAGGACACAGCTCAGGCACAAATGGGGGGAAAGGACAAAGACTGAACAGTTTACAAAAAGAAAAAACAGATGTCAAAGTATTTTGGTGGACCCTTTCCCCTGAGCTCCCCACAGTCAGAAAAGGGGAGGGAAATAACACTCGGCTTTGTTAGTAAGCAGCAGCCAGCGAGATTAATGAAGTCCATGAAGAACAGTGAAGTTTGCCCAGAAAAGGCTGCCAATGTCAATATAAACAGACTCAGCAGCATCTTGAAGACCGCCCCCTCGGGAGAAAGGAGGCAGACTTAGCAATGAATAACTCGTCTCACATAGCTCTGCCTGGAGGCCAGAGAGAGAGACATCGCAGTGCATCCCATTAGAGCCGGGCTACTCAACTTTGGAAGCCCGAGGGTCACAATGACACCCACAGCACATGCTGGGGGCCTCAACTGAAGTGTGGTTGCATGTACATGCAAACATATATGTAAAGAGCTTCCTTCACACTGACGGGCAGGAATACAAAGATTAAGGCAACATTACACAACACAAGAGCCCCATTTAAGTCAGTTCTGGTGATATGAATAAAATGCAATATTTATTCGATTTCCACCCATAGGACAGCACTTTTAACAAGCATCAATAGTCCAGGAATTTAACTACTAAAAGGCATCTCAACCCAAACTGCACCGCAGGACGCAAACAAATGGGCCGCGGAACCGCACATGGCCCACGTGTTGAGTAGCCCTGCATTAGAGTAAACACATTTCACAGGCGGCAGACACACAAGCAGACTGATACCAAGCTATTACAGCAAATAATTCTTTTGATCAGTAGTAAACTCCTTTATTCCAGAGGTTAGCTGTTTGTTACTGAAAAACCTCTCTGAATAGCTGAAATACTAGTTGTGTTTTCTAAGATGAAGCCTGCAGAGTAACTATGCCTTTTGTCTGCACTTGACATGATTTTACTAAAGTAGAAGCATCTGGTTCAAAGTAGTTCTAGGCACTTTCACTTCAGGGGTGAGGAACCTTTTTGAGTTGGGAGCCACTGACCCACAGAAAAATCAGTCAGAGGCCACACAAAAGTGAGAAGCAAAACTCATTGATGTGGCCCCTGACTGAGAAGCAGAAAGACACAGCAGTGGCCCGAGGCCGGCTGCGGCAGCTGGCGCCCTAGGTGGAAGGCGCGATCAGTGCCTCTGCCTGCACGGCCATCAATGGCCGTGACATAATGACGGGGTGCCCCGGCGCCCCATGACGTCATCATCAGGCACCTGGGCCAGTAGCGCCCTAGGCAACTACCTAGTTTGCCTAGGTTCATGGGTCGCCCCTGGAAAGACACTCCCCACATTCTCCTCACACTGCTCTTGCACCCCAGAGCCTAGAGGGGCCTAGGCTAGAAGATTTTGTGGGCACGCCTAGGCTTTGGGGTGGGGTAAAAAATGAGGAGTTCATTGTGAGGGAGGGGACTGCCAGGAAGCAGACTTGGAATGCTTACCAGTCGCAGCTCCCCAGGGCTGTACCTGGCTCCATGTCCCCCACTGCTCCCAGGTACTGCCCCCTGCAGTTCCTGTTGGCCACAATTACAGCCAACTGGAGCAGCAAGGAAAAGCCTTCAAGAAGCGCTTTGCTGCACTGCCGTTTCTCCAGCCAGTGTAGGGGGAGTGGTAGCGATAAGGATGTTAAATTGCAGTTAATTTACTAGTCGAGTAGTCTATGGAATTCCCATGGACTACTCGATAGGCACTTCCGCATTCCTCCTTTGAAATGTACAAGAGCCCCTGCTGAGGGGAATGCAGAATGCCTTGTGCAGCCCAGGGCCAACGGGAAGTTCCCCTGACTCTAGGCTGCAGGTGGTGAGCCAGCTTTGAAATGTACAAAAGTCCCCAGTGGGGGCTTTTGTGCATTTCAAAGTGGCGGCACAGCATGGAGCCCGGGGCCGTGGGGGACAGAGTCCCTCCTGATCCCAGGCTCCATGCTGCACTATTTGATATGCCACACGGGAGCCGGGGTCAGCTGACTCCAGGTTCCGCGCAGCATTTCCCCAGAACCTGGGGTCAGTGAGGGACTCCCCAGCTGATCCTGGGTTCCATGGGAATGCGGTGCTGGAGCCCAGGATCAGCAGCTGACCTCGGGCTCCACGCGCCGCAGCGTTGCACAGCTGATCCCGGGATCAGCTGTGAGCGCTGCTCTTTGAGGTACTCCCTCTCCCCCAACTCCTTTGCTGCCTCTATCTGATAGAGGCAGCGGAGTAGGGGGGAAATCGGATAGTCAACTAGTTGACTAGTCTTTAACATCCTTAGGCAGTGTACAGGTCCACCCGCTCCACGTCAGGACACTACTCAAAGCTACACTGTGCATTAATTTAATAAAGGGAACACCACGTACAAGACAACAGAATTATACCTAGGTATGGCCAACAGGGCAAATAGAAACATCAATTCTGCATTTCCACAGTATTTTTGTTTGCAATCTCTACCATAAAGGCAAATTTATAGTTCTCTGGCCACCTCATTCACACAATTGTGTCTGCCTCTAAAGAGGCTAATAATAAATCTCTTAACCTCACCCTATTCTCCAACTCTCCTCTAGAGAATACGCCTGACTTTCAGCCAACTCCCAGGCAGTCCAAAGTCACGAACTCTGCTCTTTCATAGATTTCTTACAGCTCAAGTTACTATGTCAGAGCATTTTTATATCCAAAACACAGCTCTGGTTGAGAATGATCCTCCATGTGACCCTAGAAGACTGTTTCATATAGATGTAGGACCTACACTAAGCCATGCAGGTTCAAGGTTAATTTTTTAGAAAACACTGAAGGCAGGAGAGGATTCATGTTTTGCTAAATACAAAGCTTTACAGATAGCCAGAATGTATGGCCCAGGAGACCTGACAGTAGCCCAGAGTACTGGATTAAATGCCATTACATCTGTCATTTTCCTTCAAAGGGTAAAGAAAAGAACATATGAAGAGCCAAGCAGGAGGGAAGTGGTACCTCTGTGAGTGGCCTTGGTCTTCTCTCCACGACAAATTCAGTGTGGCAGAGCTCACAGTAACTAGTGTTGGAGGAGGAGAGCCATTTTTCCAGGCAGCTCTTGTGCACGGTCCCCAATGTTCCTGTGCAGTCGCAGGGAGAAAGCAGCCCCTCCCCATTTCCACCTTCATGGCAGATTCGACAGATGGGACCATCACTAGAGAAAGAGGCAAATAATGGGATGAAACTGCTGTCAGACTGGGCAGGGAACACAGATACACATCCCACCATGTCCACAAGGGCATGCTAATGCTACTGTGCTGGAGACTGGGGGAACTGTTGTGGTGGCAGCAGAAACAGCTTTGAAAAGACACAGTTGGGACACGTCAATAACAGCAAGGATGTTACTAAGCTCTACATCTTAGTACATAATGAGGGAGCAATCTTACAGTAGACCAGAGTCCAGAACAGCTACCTGGGCACCAGGGAAGCTTCTAAAAAGCACCAGATTAAGACAGATTCAGTCTTCCCTTTAAAGCATACACTGTACACAGAAATAGCTCACCAAGGAGATTAGGGTCTCAGCTCAGCAATCGTTCAAGTCATGAAACTGCAATATTAAAGATCAGATCACCCAGATGCCACTTGCTTCCCCCCTCCCACTCCAACACAGGCGTGATCAAGACCAGCAAGACCTGAAGTCCAAGGTTGCAGTCAAAATAAAAACAGAAGCCAGGCTCCTAACAGTAAAATGTCACATGTGAATAAATAAAGCAGCATCCAATAAATTACTAGCATACTAAACTTCTCTGTCCACCGCACTGCAGCCAGCTCCACCTTCCATCTGTGCACTGTCCATGTATAATACCAAGTCACCAACGTTGCGGGATTAGCAGTTATTTCTTCCTACACATTGGGAGAGGCTGCACCTTGCACACAGACAGCGGTTTAGTAATAATACAATGTATTAACCATATCCCCAGGGGTTTGAAATTGCACCTAAGACAGACATATTGGGATCAAGAGTGGAGGAAAATGCCAAATAGCAGAGGTTGGAGCGGCATGGCAGGAAAGTGCTCTTCTTGAAAAGGAGGAGAGATGATCAGAGACACAAGCCCACGGTACTGTTCCCAATTCCAGATGAGGGCAAGAAGGAGAGTAGGAAGCTAGGTCCTAGCCTGTTGTCCTGCTCCGAAGGCTCTTAGCCCTCTGCTGCTGCAGGATTTCTTGGTGGAGCTCCAGTACAGCCTGTAAATAGAAGGCCTTCAGCTGGTTAATAATGCTCCAAGGCAGGGTTTGTGTTTAATGGAATCAGCATCAGGGAGGAATGTGCAGGCAGGAAGGTTATTGCTGCTGAAATGGGAGCCTGCTACAGACACAAGAAATCCTGTGCCCCAGATGGGTAGGGAAGGATACTCACATGCCACAGACACGTAGAGCCTGGGTGTCCTAAAACACCCAAGATAGACAGGTTCTGAGACAGGGAGTGGGGAGAGCAGGAGGCAGCAGGTGCCACCTTGTACCCAGCTTCTCTGATAGAGAGAGGGAAGGTCAGGGCCTTTGGCTAACAATAGCAGGGGCTAGGGAGGGTCAGCACCACTCTCCAATGCTGCCAGAATTAGGGGGTGCAGCCCTGTCCTACACAGGCTATGCTGACACTGAAGCAAGTCTCCCTTTCCACACAATGCCCATGCCAGTTTGCTCACTAGGAAGTCCCTCAGCTGCCCATCTCAGGCCAATTGCACACCAAGTTCAGGGCTCCCAAGGGCACTGTATGTGCCATAGGAAACACATCGTCAATTGTGCTCTGCCACTCTCACCACCTTGCTCCAGCCACTTGGCATGCTCACCTCCTGCTCAGAGGCCACAAACCCTCTTCTCCTTCCAATCCCACCTGGTGCTGCTCAACTCCTGGGCCAGCTCCTCCTCTCTCCTTGTCCTAGCCAGGCCTTGGGTGAACAAACCCACCAAAGCTTAGAAGCCTCTTGCACAACATAGCAGTATCTTGGCTCTCCCTGCTTCTGTGCCCTTCCTCTGATCTACAGTACAGTACAATTGTTCAGGGCATGGGCCGTGTCTTATTTCATTCAAGCACCAAGTCCAGTTATGGGGCTATGGAAAAATGGCTCAGATCATTTGTAAGCAGAATTAACAACTGAGGCAGTAAAAAGATACCCCAACCCTCAAATACTCTCATGTTTGCTCAGAACGGGATCTGTGAACAACTCTCATCCTGTTTGGATCAGCATCGTAATAGCACCTTGGCTACCAACAAACAATATCAGCTGAAAAGCTTTCAAAATAAAAAAACAACCCTAACCCAGCCCTGACCTGTCTCCTGTGCTTTTAAGATCAGTCACACTGTTCCTGGCATTGTTTGATTTCAGGAGATCCTGTGGTCAGTGGCTGTGGCAGGACAGTCTACATTATCAGTAGTCTAGTTCCTTCCATCTCTTCCTAGTTTACTTTCAACAACTCTTTCGTTTCACATACTTCACCAAGTATCTGAGCCAAGCAGCAAAGCACAGCAGAATCTCAGGGTTACGGACACCTCGGGAACAGATTGGCTCCTAACTCTGAACAAGCTGTTATGGGATGCAGGCTGCCCAGAATGCGGGCAGGCTGGTTCTAACCTTGACTGCAAGGGTTAGAGTGAGACTCCCTGGGGCACTGTAACATCAGTGCACTTTGGTCCCTTCCAATGGTAAATCCACACACCAGGGCTTAACTCAAAGTAAGCTACACAAATTGAGTGACGTCAATTGCGGAGCTTATTTTGAAATCGGGAGCCTCTAACCAGCACTTACTTCGAAACAGAGCGTTCTTCCTCGCACAATGAGGGTTGCAGGAGTCGGAGTAAGAAGTCCTCCAGCTTGACAGTATTTCAACATTATTTCCAAATAACTGCCTGCTGTGTAGATGTGGACTAAGTTATTTCAAAATAAGGCTAGATATTTCGGGGCTGGAGGCGGGGCTGGCAGCCAGTGTGCTCCAGCCCCTCTCCCTGGAAGCCCGCTGCCACCCCGCGTTACTGCATCTCTATCAGAGGCAGCAGTGTGGAGTGGCCGTGGGCTCCTCAAGAGTGGGGCCAGAGTGTGCTGGCTGCCAGCTCCTCTCAGGCACTATAGAATAGTCAACTAACTGATAAGAATTCATGAGGTTAATCGACTATTCAATCAACCAATATTTAACATCCCTAAGCCAGAGCAAACTGTGCAGGCTGGAGCTCTGGCTCAGGCTTCAGCTCCAGCCACTTTTATTCTCCAGGCCAGGTTGCAGTCGCAGCTTAGGAAGGGTCTTTCCTGGGCTCTGAGCTGGCAAGCATGTCCCCCTGCCTGCCAAAGGACATTCATCACCTCCCACTTGTAAGTGGCTGCCCCAACCCATGGCAAGGAGGAGTCGGGATGGGGACAGACTGGCAGCCCAGATGTGCCCACCTTTGTGGTGCAATAAGGCACAACACAGCAGTGTATCTGCTGTTTGGTTTGTGGTAGTAGGTTTGTTTGTTTCCACTATCACATTTTTATGCTCTGGATTCATCCACATGATTTAAAGGTATGAGCTGTTTCCCACCCAGGGTGACGTCCCAAGTCTTGAATCCAGGCTTCTGAACAGGCCAAGGTAGGCACAGGCAAGGGACTGGACCTCCCACTACTAGAAAGCATTAGTCTAGTACTAACCAGCTGGGACACCTTCTCACAAGCACTGTTAACCCTCACCATGTTCGAATGGCTGTGGCTGCCCTCAGGAAGCTCCAACAGGGGCAAGATGCTGCTGCTGCATATGCAGCCCACTTTTGCTGACTGGCATCGGACACAGGGTGGAATGAGGTGGCCCACATATTCCACTTCCAATGGGACCTGAGTGAGGTCTGGCCCCAGGAAAACCACAGCAGGTCTGGGCACCTGTGAAGAGCTGACTTTACAATGTGACAACCAGTTGCAGGAAAGGTGTGAGGAGAAAAGCGAGTTTCCACGTCCCTGGTGTGCACGCACCACAGCCACCAATCCCTGTTCGGTATGCCAAGCACACGCAAATAGACTCTGCCTGTTGGCAACTTAACTCTGAAGAAAAAGACTGATGATAACACCCCAATCCGTGCTCTATAATGGCCAACTAGTCCACTTTATCTTCACCCGTCTGGCCCAAAGATTGACTCAAAAGGGTCTGGAGACCAAGTCAACCCAGTCCTGGTCTAAGCTGGGCACAAGGGCAAGATGTTACCCCAAGTCTGAATCCTGATGGGGTCCTGAACCAGATCCCACCAGATGATAACACAACTCCAAGTGCCTGTTAGGCTAAGGATCCTGGGCCAACCTCAGCTGCTGACATCCACTGAAGAGGGAACACCCAGAAGACACCCTGGCCCCACAGGAGGTAGCGACTGGTCTAACAGAGATGGGAGCTGGAATCCTCTATTAACTTCCCACCAAATGATGTATTTGAAAAGAAAAAATGTGGACTCCCTACCTCACCATTGGAACTACAACGGTTTTATAAACATACAGCCCAGAGAGATAGTACCACTTGGCCTGCTACGTGCCTTGTTTGAACCTGAGCTAGCTACCTTACGTGCATACACGCAGGACAGTTTGACAGTTTCATCCCTAAATCCACCTCATCTGCTAGGGTGTATTTTCTCTTTCTGAAGAAGAAAGATGGCAGCCTCCATCTCAGTGTAGACTACCAGGCCACTACCAGGCCTTGATAGACAAAGTACTGAATTTTGCTTTGTCAACATCTGTGACTAGCTCTTCCTTCCACATATTCACAGTCCCCATTTTCCACTCTTCATCAATTCTTTGTTTGTAGTTTATGGATAGATTAGACATGGAATAGAATAACTGACACTCAGGCAGGATTTGAAATTAAAATCTCTGATCAAATCACGAGCTGAGTTGAATGCGAGGCCAATGTTTTCTGTAGATGGAGACTCAGATGAGCCAGCATATTTGAACTTTTTTGAGGGCCCCCACCCCCCCCAAAAAACAAAAAAACATTCAGCACATTTCACTGCCATTTGACTGTTGAATCAACAAGCCCACAGGTCCATTAAGACAATCTAGTCTGTGGAGGACAAAGTGGAAGTCAGATGTGAAAAAAACTGTAAACACGCTCTAAAAATATAGCTTTACATTTTACAAGCATGGTTAGATTGTATCCAGACTCATGAAGGGTCTCAACTGACACACAACATCCTCTCTAGCTCTCAGGCACTTCATACTGGCTGCCCATTTTGTGAGTAACTGGGATATTCATATACACAAGAATCATACATGTGTTATACTTGGAAACCATAATTTCTTCAATGCTTTTTTTGCCTTTGTACAGACAAGGTCAGCTCATGGCAGCAGACTACTGGAAGGAGGTGAGCAGCCCTCAGTGGAGAAAGAACAGGTTAAGAACTTTTTAGAAAAGCTGGACATACACAAATTTGTGGGGATGGATCTAATGCATCCGAGGGTTGGCTGATGTGATTGCAGAGTCATTGGTTGTTATCTTTGAAAACTCGTGTTAGGGGGAGGTCCTGGACGATTGGAAAAAGGCAAATATATTGCCCATCTTTTTAAAAAAAGGGAAAAAGGAGAATCTGGAGAACTACAGACTGGTCAGCTTCACCTCAGTCCCTGGAAAAATCATGGAGGGGATCCTTAAGAAATCCATTTTGCAGCACTTGGAAGAGGGAAAGGTGATCAGGAATAGTCAACATAGATTCACCAAGGACAAATCATGCCTGATGAACCTGATTGCCTTCTATGATGAGGTAAAGACAGTGGATATGGGGAAGATAGTGGATGTGCTATTCCCTGACTTTAGGAAAAATTGTGATATGAGTCTCCCACAGTATTCTTGCCAGCAAGTTAAAGAAGTATGTATTCAATGAACGAACTGTAAAGTTGACAGAAAGCTGGCTAGATTGTCAGATTCAATGAGTAATGATTAACGGCTCAATGTCTGTTTGGTGGTCGGTATCAAGCGAAGTGCTCCAGAGGTCAGTACTGGGGCCAGTTTTGTTCAACATCTTTATTAATGACCTGGTTGAGGGGATGGACTGCACCTTCAGCAAGTTCGCAGATGACTCTAACGTAAGGGAGATAGGTAGATACGCTGGAAGGTCAGGATAGGATCCAGAGTGACTTAAACAAATTGGAGGATTGAACCTAAAATCCGATGAGGTTCAACAAGGCCAAGTGCAGAGTCCTGCTCTTGGGATGGAAGAATTTCAAGCACTGTTACAGGCTGGGGACTGATTGGCTAAGATGCAGATCTGCAGAAAAGGACCTGCGATTACAGTGGATGAGAAGCTGGATATGAGTCAGTATGCTCGGGTAGCCAAGAAGTCTAACAATATAAAGGGGTGCATTGCCAGCAGATCTAGGGAAGTGATTATTCCCTTTTATTCGGCATTGGGGAGGCAACATCTGTAGTACTGCATCCAATTCTGGGCCCCACATTACAGAAAGGATGTGGATGCATTGGAGAGAGTCCAGCAGAGGGCAACAAAAATGGTAAGAGGGCTGAAGCATATGACTTATGAGGCGAGGCTGAGGAATTTGGGCTCATTTAGTCTAAGGAAGAGAAGAGAGAGAGAGGGAGGATGGATAGCAGCCTTTAACTACCCTGAAGGGGGTTCCAGAAATGATGGAGAGAGGCTGTTCTCAGTGGTGGCTGATGACAGACTGAGGAGCAACAGTCTCAAGGTGCAGTGGGGGAGGTCTAGGTTGGGTATTAGGAAAAACTATTTCACTAGGAGAGTGGCAAAGCATTGGAATGGGTTCCCTAAGGAGGTGACGGAATCTCCATCCCAGGAGGTTTTTAAGTCCCAGCTTGACACAGCCCTGGTTGGGATAGGGCCTGCTTAGAGCAGGGGGTTGGACTCAAAGGCTTCCTGAGATCTCTTCCAACCCTATGATTCTATGAAATGGAAGTGCCCTCCAGTTCCAATATGCCAGGGAGAAAGGGCACTATACAATCTACATGTGCACTTGACACAGGCTTCTTGGAGGAGAAATTGTATTTAGGGATGTAAAAAGAATAGTCGAATAGCTGACTACCTGATAAACCTAGGCTTATCGGGTAGTCGAGTTGACTACTTGCATTTCCCCCTCTCCCCCTGCTGCCTCTATATCAGAGGTAGCAAAGGGGGGAGTAGGAGCCGGTGCTGGGTGGAGCTGACTTAAAAGCTAGTTCCCCCAGCACTGTCTCCATGGTGGGAGGGCGCAGGAGAGAGAGGTACAGTGGCTCTGCCTTTTAAATGTAGTAAGAGCCATCCAGCTCCTACTGCTTTTAAACTGCAGAGCCACAGTGGAGGTAGTGAGTACCCCCCATCGGCTAACCAAGTAGTAGATGGAAATCCCACTGACTACTCAATTAGCTGATTATCCATAATTTAACATCCCTAATTGTATTCTTTGGGGCTTAAATAATCATCACAGTAGCCCAGTCCATCGCTTTTTGGGGGGTGGATGTCACACCTTCACTGCAGCCACATTTGATGCCAGCTGTAACACACAGGGCCCAGGCGGAGTCAGTTCTAAGTAGACTGATTAGGAAGCAATGAACATCAAGCACCTAGTTAACTGCATGTATTTGATTAGAACTGGGTTCCATGTTTTTATTTCCCTGGACACATCAGTCTGAGCAGCTATCACTCCAGCGTTAGCTTCCCAGTGGGTGCCTGGGAAAACGGGATGAGATACAACCATAGTGAAGAACAGAGGGCTGATGCACCAACCAATCAGCTGTGTCATCTTTACCTTTGTGCTCCCAGGGCTTTGATGACTGTGGAGAGCAGCCGGCCATCTTTTGCAGTCACTTGGGTGACATACTGTGGTCGCCCAATGTCAGAGTCCTCCACCGACTTAGACAACGCAGCACTGCCCGGACAATCGCACAGTGAGCCAGGTAGATGGCAGCAGTCGCCTGTCGTCATGGCAACAAAGAGCACTTACTTCTTCAGGGACTGAATCTCAGAGTCATGATAGGCCTGGAAAATAAGACAAAGCTGATGAAGAGGTTTCTAGGTCACGTCACTCCTGGTTCAAGCTCCAGCTGGCTTCTCTCCGCCAGCCGCTCCCCCTTCTCCTGCACTAGACAGTACCCTGGCCAGACACCTTCCTACACAAGTCTGTCACACGCACTTCGTTACCGAATCAATGGGCGACAGGGCCAAGGAAGCCTGACACAGTCACTAGTGATTCCGCTCTGTCCCCAGCATCACTAAGTGCGCTATTGGTGCCTTGCTTTCCTGCTAACATGGGAACTGGCACCCTACACAGAGCCTTGCATGCTTGTCCTTACTGGCCCACGCACAAAACCTACTTTGCCCACCCTTGTGATAAGGAAAAGCTATTAATTAAGTTTCCTAGCCTGTACTTGCCCGTGAGAGGTAGAAGTAGAATTCTGCGAGGCTGCCTTAACAGAACATTAAGGTTCCAAACAAAGAGGCCTTCTCATTCCCTTTGGGGAGGATGGGACATGAATCAGAGAACCCTATGGGACCATTCTGGCCATGTGTAGAGTAGGATTTAAATGTGTGATGCGTGTGATAGCTAACATTTTGTAAAGCCTCATGTAGACAAGGGACACAAACATATGTTGTTGTCTAGTTAAAGCCATCCCCATTCCACACTGAGATTTCAAGTCAGAGGCGTAGCGAAGGGGGGGGCCGGGAGGGGCAGTTGCCCCCGGGCGCCATGCTAGGGAGGCGCCAGGCTGGGGTGGGAGCGGAGTGCACAGCCTATGCTGACCATATGCCCCATAAAATCCAGGATATTTGCACATTTTAATCTCATCTCCCAGTGCCCCCATAAACACTGAAAATGTCCTGGAAACAGCTGCTGCAGCCTGAAGCGGCTGCACGCTGCTGTTTCCCTTCCCCCTCCAGAGGGTAGGGGCTGGGCAGGGAGCTCACCTGGGCTGTGGGAGGTGCTGGGTGCGTGCTCAGCTGGGCTGGGGGGGAGGTGTGGAGCACAGAGCTCAGCTGGGCTGCGGAAGAAGGGAGGTGCCGGGAACCTGGGGCTGGACTCAAGGAGGGAGGGACAGGGAACCAGTGCTGGGTTCAGTAGGTCTGTGTGGTTTGGGGGGAGGTACAGGGAAACAGGGCTCAGCTCGGCTGCGAAGGGATGCAGGGAACTGGTGCTGTGCTCCATTGGATTGTGGAGGAGGTGCAGGGAACCAGCAGGGGTGGGCAGCTCAGCTAGGTTGCAGGGGATGGAGGTGCAAAGAAGCCTAGTAGGGAGGAAGTGGCACCAGGAGCCCTGAAATTACCTTTCCTGGTCCACAAAATCCCTCATCTGGGACCAGTCAGATCCAGAGGGTGCCAGACCAGGGAGGTCCAACTCCTACCCAAGTCCCCTCCTTGCACCCTCCCTCCTAGCCAGACACCCTACCCCCAATCTGTTCCTGCTCCCTCCCCCTGGCCAGACACCCTACACCCAGCCTGCTCCTGCACCCTACGTCCCACCCAGACCTCGCAACCTCTCCCCATTCTGCCCCCCACCTCCCTCCCAGATCCTGCACCCGATCCCTATTCCACTCATTGTCAGCCCTCTCACACACCCTGAACCCCTTATTTTTGTCCCCACTTTAGAACCTAAGGGGTCCATAAAATTTCTCAGAAAAGAAAATCTAACCTATAGGAAAATGCAGGACAATGTAGCACTTTAAAGACTAACAAGATGGTTTATTAGATGATGAGCTTTCGTGGGCCAGACCCACTTCCTCAGATCAACCTATGGGAAGCCCTGAACCTCAGTTCTCCCTGTCCCTTCCTTTCCCCCCTTGGGACTGGAATGCCAGAGGAGTGAGGTGTCTCAGCTGGGGGCCACCTGAGAGAGGGTTGGGGTTTTAGGAGTTTTTTTGTTTCTCACTTGTGCAGTCCCCATCTGATTTTTCTGTGGGTCAGTGGCTCCGACCCAAAAAAGGTTGCCTACCCCTGCCATAAGTAAAGAAAACATTGAAATCTTTTGTATTGGACATAAATTCATATTTTATTGTATTTAAAATGAAGTTTGATAAATTAACATGAGAAATTTAAAATGTTTAATCTCTTTAATAATTGAAATTAAACCATTCTCCCTAGTTGCAGCACTAGCAAAATGGCTTGGGCATAATTGTGTAATTAAAAGTGAGTTTCCATTAGCAACTGGTGGTCCACAGAAAGGTTTACATTGAGACACGTGGTCCACGGGCCAAAAAGTTTGAGAACCACTGCAGTAGAGGCACCCCTGGCCTCTCCCCCCGAGAGATCGCTGCAGGCTCCCTGCTGCTCCACAAGAGACCACAGGGAGATCAGGTCTGTTACCACGACGGTGAAATCACCATGTTGCTCCAGAGTGGATGATGGACAGACTCTTTGTGAGTCTTCCTCATCCAAGCAGTTGATTTAAAGAGCATGGTAAGATGCCACGTGAAAACACTTGGTGCGTCCACAGAGAGGCAGGATGTATGGTCTCTCTCCAGAGAGAGTTGTCATGACTCGTGTCTCTGGGTGAACAAGACCCTTTGTGAGCTCTGTGAAGAGGTGAGATGTTTTGACTTCCAGTTTCGAGGGATTTGTTCTTCTGTCTTTGGGATGCATGGTGCTTTGACCTGAATGGAGTTAGCTGTGACGACACATTTCTGAGTTATTCTGACACAAAGTGAAACCTGTGCTGAAGACCCCACGTTCAGTGAGAGAAAGCGCTGCTATCAGAAAAAGTAAATTCAAAGTTTCTCCAATTTTCTTCAAAATCGCCTCTACCAGGCAGTGGGGCTTTTTACTGATTGGTCCCTTATATGTTTGAAGGGTGACTAAATGTTATCTGGATCTTTTCGGGTCATATCAAAATATTTTGGGAAGTGGTCTCATTTGGCAATTATTATTTGGTATTATTTACATGAGGCATTGCCATCATGGTATTGACATATACATTTCTCAGAACCTTTACATATAAAATAGCCCAACCCAACTGACCTCCATGGGCAATGTACCTTGTAAGGAGTGGTAGGGATATGATGAAGTTGTTTAAACAAATATATTGAAATGGTAGAAAAAAATGTGTGTGTCTGAAAACTAGGTACTGGGGGCACTTTTTTTTTAAGGGGTACTTTATTTTAAAAAAAGGTTGAGAAACACTGCTCTAAACCATTCCTTCTGGTCTCCCTGTTTCCTTTCTCCTTTGGCAAGTTGGGCAGGCAGCAGTTTTGGTAAAAATATATCAGACGTGCACACAGTGCCCTCTCTACCTCAGCTGGTGCTGGATAATAGGGGCCTCAGTTCTAAAGGAGTTGGCATTACTGAGGTGACAGATCCCCCCCCCCACGTTTTGTTGTGGATTTTCTAAAGAAAGTGCTGGTGTTTTCTGTAGGTCACCCACATCTCCCAGTCCTAGCAGAGACTTGGGATTAACGTGGCTTTCTCAACTAAAAGTCTTATACATGTTCGGATGTTGTGATTGTGAATACCTGGCGAGGCAGTCTGCCAAAGGCAAGGCTGGCTTTGAATCTTGGTATCTATGGCTTCAGTTGAATGGCTTGTGTGAAATTTGGAAGAGCAGCTCAGAGACCTCTCTCTCCTTTACTTAAGGATAAAATTTCACAGCAGCCTGAAGGAAAAAGTCCTTGTGGCAGACAGAAAGCTGTGCTTGCAGCGTAACCTCAGCCTTAGGCTGCTTATTGCATCAAGTACCTTCAAGAAAGTGAGGGTGATTCTCGTGTGTTAGTTTTATTTAAAAGTTTTTCTGAGTGTGATTTTAACAGGAAAATTAATCTCTTACATTCACTGACGTAGCAAAGGAGGTGTGTGGGGGTAACTGCACCTCCGCTCCCCCTATCATCCCTCGGCTTGCCTGCTCCTCCTCCACCCACCACTGCCTGCTGAAGCGTCTTCCCCACCTCTCCACCCCTAGCCCCACCTTCCTCCATTTTCAACAGCGTGATAGTGCCCGCCCCAAACCAAAAGGAACAGGGGAAGACGCGGTACAAGCTCCCCCCCTCTTCCCAGGGTCGGGCTCAGCCATACGCCAGGTTCGGGGCCCTGTCGCATGGTGGCGGGGGGACACGCAAATTCAAGTGGACCACATTAAGTCACTTGAATGCAGCATGCCAAGTCTACACTTGCCTTTGGAATCACATTAGCTAACACCACACCTTTACGTTCCAGTCTAAACAAACTTTTAGAGAATCATTTTCCCGGATGGAACCACATCTCTCAACTCTGCTAATTTTCTCTCTGGTTCTCAGAGAAGAATCACTTCTGTACAAAGTTTCACTTACATTTTCCTCATTTAGTTCCATTCCTGAAGTGCAAAGAATTTTCAAGTCTCTGCCCTTCTCCCATCATCCCATAACATGTTTTAAGATCTTCATTCCTTAATCTTTTAAACAGGCTTTTCCTGAGTCTGTGACAGTGTTCTCTGTATACTGTGTGCTTGGATGGCCACCTGTGTTCCCTCTAAGCTGTGCGACAGGTGATTAATCAGCCCCGCCCAGTCAGTCAGCTCCACACAGGGAGCCCTGAGCCTCTGACTGGGCAAAGCTGATTAATCACCTGTGAAGCTGTGCCACGAACACTGGCGGCCACCAAGGATGCACTAGCGCAACAGTTTAAACAGTTAACAGAGAAGCATGACTGTATTGGTTCCCATACCAGTTACACCCCGGATCCTGGCCCTACTTTCAGGGAGCCAGCAGCTATCCAGCGCTGCAGGTTCTGCAGTATAAAGCTCCTCGCTCCCAGGAACCCCGCAGCATGTAATTTACACAGTTGTAAGTTACACAGCTACCTAATTAACTGCTATTAACATCCCTAGCAGCCACTCATGACAGTCAAATACTGCCCAGCTGATTAACAGAGCACCCACAGTATATGTTTCCATATCTTCATGTCTGGATGCAGATAACATTTATTCCGCACATGGATGGAAAAAGTTAGAGGGAACCCTGGTCTGTGTCAGTTTTTTCAGACTCTAAATGCACAGAATTTTGTGATTTTTAGCCACAGGATTTTGTCCTCAAAATTCTTTGTTCAGTACCTCTGTACAGGTCCTGGATGAATGAAGAGATTCAACAAGCTTTTCCCTCTGTAATTTTTGCTTCCATTACCGTGTGTCTGTACACCTCACTCCACTGTCCCAGTGACCTCTGTCAACTGAACTAGGTCGATATTATTAATGACTAAAATGGTGCTATAAATACACATAGTGCTTCCCAGACAGAGTAAGAGTGTGGCTAGCTAGCAGAGCTTTTCTTGAAAACCTTGGCTGGTTAAAATACAGTGTATATATCACTGAAAATCCCTTTAATAATCACCTGAGGATTAAACCCCCAAATTTTATGAGACTTTGTTCACTGTTTACTCAATTTCTTCTTCTGCTCGCACTATACCTGCTTTGCTATTAAAAAGCCAAGCCAAACATCACTTCTCTCTCATTCACATAGTGCAACAAACAAAATAACAGAATCAAACAGTTCGTTCTACTGTACTCGCCCCCCCCTTCTCCCCTCAGTCTGACTCGACACCTCCAGCCACTCTGCCAAGCATTTCTCTTGGACATGGATTTGATGGAAATTTAGAGGGAACAAGATCGTCTACTGAATTACCAGGTACTTGCCCAGCTTGAGTTGATCCTGTTTAAGCTTTGAGATCGGATGTGATCACAGCAAACTAGCTTTCAACAGAAGGTCAGTGTCGGGTATGTCCCCTCACTCAGTCCAAGGCAACCTTCCAGACTTCTGGTGCCTTACCAATCAATACAGCCCAAATCATCATTTAATGGTGACCTGCCCAATGTGTCCTGTGTTCACATTAGGGATGTTCAAATGCATTTATTTTGGTAAACGTTTAAATGCGGAGGGCGTGTTGTGGCTCCACGTGCACTGGCTCCTGCCAAGCCACCTGCCTTCGCCCCGCACTAGAGCAGGAGGCCTGTCAGGACATCACAACAGTATATCCTGACCTAGTACAATGGCGACCTTACTACAGCTTCAATCATTCTTGCAGCCCAAGGGGTATTTCTCCTGGCTGGAGAAGAAACAGCAGCGGATCCAAAGCTCACAGACAAAAATGAGCAAAAATTCTGAAACAAGCTGCTCAGGGATGGCTGTTTAGAAGAAACTAATGCTGGTAGCATTTCATTACATTAACCCCTTCACTGAGAGCCTACAAAGAGGCAGTCTGAAGGCACTGCCAACCCCAATCCTTCAGTCCAGGATCCAGGCCTCAAACTTAATAAGTAACATCCATCCACCCACTCACCTTTTCTCAGTTTTGTCATCTGGTTTGATCCTTTAGCGGTGGGGGAAGGAACCAACTGTGCTTCAGCCGACATTCCCTCTAATCTCTCCCATCCATGTGCTGAATAAGTTTTTGCACGTGCACCACCAATACAAACACAAAACCTTGCTGTGGGCACTCTGCTCATCAGCTGGGTGACATCTGAATCTCTCCTGAGTGGTGGCACAAGTACCCAGCTTACAGGGAACACTGGCTACAGCTTCTTCCCACACCCTCAGCATGCATGAGCATTTCAGCGTCAAATCCCAAGGTGACACACACATGCAAAAACATGCTGCCCCTCTGGCTCCTTGGAGGGCGCTGTGACGGACCCAGCAGGGTCCGCACTAGGAGCGGGGGAGGCCCCCCCTCCCCAACGGAAAGCGGCAGCCAGGGACGGCCAGAAGCCGCTCGGCGCGGCGCCGCCGGCTCCGCCGCGGCCCAAGGCGGGGGCGGGCGCGCGCCGGAGGAAACGGGGGAAGCCCCGGGAGCCCGGGAGACGTCCGGCGAGGGCGCCCTGGTTTGCGCCCAGGGCGGAAGCCGCGGGCGCGCTCCGGCGAGAGCCGCGCGGGAACCCCCTGGAGGGGGCGGGGCTGACGCCCCTGACGTCACCCGCCCGTGCCCATAACAGGGGCGCCGAGACGCCCAGGGGAGGGGAAGCGAGCGGGCAGCCACCCTGGCTTCCCGGCACCCCAAGCACCCGGCCTTCCGGGCGACGAAAGGGGACGACCCCGGCAATTGGAGACTTGCCCTGGGACGAGCCCGGCGCTTGCGACGGGGTAAGTGATTTGACTCTGCACCGGCCCGGGGGACCGGCGCAGCGGGAGTGGAAGGAGCCCGAGGCGGGACCGTTCTGGCGCCCGTGGGCAGGCGAGTTTCGGGCGGCTGCCCCGCCTGCCGTGGGGGGAGCGCTTTAAAGCACCCATCCCACTTAGGGCCTCGGGCTGGGACCCGGTGGTGAGGGTGGGCCCGGGTCCCCCACTCCCCCATGCCCCGACCTCAGTGTAGGTCCACAAGGCGGCGACGGCCGCACACACCACCCCTCCCCTTCCCCGCGGAGAGGGACAGCAAGACAAGGGGGCAAAGAGTAGAGGGACGGCTCAAGAGCCCCGGTCGGGCCCCGGCCGGGGGCCGCCCAGGAAGTCACCGGCCCGGGTCTGCCGAGCCCCCTCGGCCCTACTCGGGGCGAGGGGTGATCGCACCCGGGCCCGGACTCGCCCGTGAACCCCGGAGGGCAGGGCTACTGGGCATTCCGAAGGCGGTGGGTTCACGGAGCCCCACCCCACCCCGCCGGCCCAGCCCGGGGGATCCGGGGTGTGGCGCTCGCACCCTTAAAACCCGCTACAGGCGCTCCTTCGGCTCTGCTAACCTCTGCAAGGGGGGAGATGCCATTCTATTACTCTCCCTACTCTTCCATCCCCCTTCCTGTCTTCCTCTTCAGCCTACTCTGTCTCCTACTTTACTCACATCCCCCTCCAGGCCGTCCAATAGCATTCTGCCTCCAGTCTACATTTACCTGCCCCTGCATTTTTGCTCCTTTTCCTTCTGCAATATTGCACCTTGCATTGTGCACCTGTCACCCCTACTCCTCTGCATCTCCTATGTCATCATCTGCTCCTTTTTAGTCTACCTTCCACACAGCCCTGCATCCCCCACCTGCATGCACACTCCTTCAGTTTCCTCCATAGCTGTCAAACTTTGTTCTGCTACAAGTGGGTCATTGTATGCAGATTAATAAAATAATCTTCATATTTTCAAATAAATTGCTTAGAACCATAAACTTTCAGTCAGTAAACTCTGCCCTGAGCACTGGCAGGGTAGGACCTGGAGCAGCACGAAATGTGCCAGGCATGGCTAGTGTAGAAGAGAGGTGAGTGGGTGGCGGCTGGGACAAGTCAGTCTTGGCATACCCAGAAAGGGCTCTGGACCTATAGGAGAGCCTGAAATAACTGATTACGCTGAAGTGAAATCATTTTCTTTTCAAATCTCTGCACTATGGAAATCAGCCATGACCATGACCCAGCTTAGTTTATCAGTCACAGCCAGGCCTCAAATCAGACTAAGACAGACAGAGAAGAGAGAGGCTGTTCCCTGGTTGCAGGCTTGACTGGACATGCAGAGAAAACATGAGAGCATGGCTATTAAGGAGATTCTAAAAAGACTTATTAAGAAGATTAAAAAGGGAAAATCTTATTTGGATGAACTTTCCTTTCAGGAATTTACAACAACGTTAGTGAGTGCTGAGATATTTAACCCAGCATTTCTTCACGCTCTGCTTCTTGCTGAAATACATACAGCACAATCTTCCCCACTCCCCTGCCTCCATTCAGCACTGCAGGGGAATCCACACACATTACAGTGTGCCAGGAAAGGGGTGGGATTTTCTCAGTCCACGGCAGGGTGTAGCCTGTAGTCACTGTGTTAATAAGCATCGACTAATGGTATCCCACAAATGCAAAGGAAAAGCAGTTAGTATTTCACAGTTACAGTTAGGGGGAAAATAAGTGAAGTCCAAAGAACATCTCTCATACGCTCCAATTCCAATTTCATACCCAGCTGAATGTGTTGCATACAAGGCCAAGTTTCTCTCTTTCCTAACTTCCTATGGACCTCAATCTTGACACAGTCATTCTCCTCAAGAATTTCCAAAGCTCATCATAGCAATCCTACCATGGGAACACCAAGGAGAAAAAGCCAGAGTGAATGGCAAGTGCTGTTTTCAGAACACACGCCTGTCTTTTTAGTCACCCAGTATTTTCTTTAACGGCCCTTTGCAGCTAAAATTTTCCATGCTCAATGTCTTCCCAGATATCTTTTAAGTTTGCAAAGTAAGATCTCCTCAGCTGCCTAAGTCCCGTAAAGGTGGATAAAGGTCTCCATAACATTACAGAAGGGAGTTTTGCATACTCAACACCTAAACAGACCTGCAGAAATGCCTTGGTTTGCAGAGCTCCTTCTTGAGGTGCATGAGAAGGGAGACTGCACAGCCTGTCCACACCAGATATATATGGCATGTCTACACCATGGCAGGAATATGAAAGAGAACACACCAGCCTGGTGGGGATGCAATAGTGCAGTCAATTAACTGATAAGCAAAAGCTTATAAGGTTAATACTATAGACTACACGCATTTCCCTCCCTTCCCCTTGCCAGTAAATTTTTTAGAAGGTTGGCCAGCAGCCCAGCTCAGTCCTGGCTTGCGTTGGGTCCAGGACCTACCCCCACTGTGGCTCTGCGTTTAAAGTGTATTACAAGCCAGGAGGCAGCCCGGCTCAGTTCTAACTCTTACCAAGTCTGGGAGCTCAGCTTCCCCCCGACAGGGGCTGCTGCTTCTATCGGAGGCAGCAGCATGGGGCAACAGGCAGCTGGTCCATGAGGGGAGCTGGTCTTTAAACTGGCTTCCCTCGGAGACCAGTTCCTGCCTGGCATCCCACGCTGCTGTCTCTGATATAAAGGCAGCAGTGTGGAGTGGCAGGGGGCTCCTCAGGAGTGAGGCCAGAGCACACTGACTGCTGGCCCCGTCCCCAGGGACTCTAGAATAGTCAACTAACCAATAAGAACTCATGAGGTTACTCAACTATTCAATTAATCGATATTTAACATCCCTGGTTTAAACATAACATCTAACCAGTTCATTGATTAAATCAATACCTGAAACAAATTCTGTGTTCAGGGAATGTTACAGTGGTGATTACTGGCCAAATCTTGCTTTCCTTACTCACTTGAGCAGTCCCACGTGACTAAAGTGAGCAAGATTTGATATGTGACTACAATAAAGTGAGGAAATGTTCACGTTCCAGTAACAGTAACTCACCCATGTTGCATGCATGCAGCACAGTGTGTCTGTGGGCAACACACTATCCACTGCATGCATCATGTCCAAGTTAACATTGCTCCTGAAACGTTCCCTTGTAATTTGACTTGTTTTTATCCAAATTACAACTGGCACCATGGGTGGGGATGGAGTAGCATCAAATGTCTTTAAAAAAAAAATCAGTTTAAACTAACCTGAGCCTGCAGACACTAAATGCCCTACTCATGACCGTGTGGTTTTTGCATGGTGTCACTACAGAGACGAGCAAAGTACCTTAACTGTGCACTTCCCTACTTCGGCTTGGACTGCTTTTAAGTTTAACCGTAACCGATTTCCTGATGCTTGGGTTTTTTGAATAATTACAATGAACCTGTTCAAATTTTTTTGCCCTAAAATACTGATAATTTCATAAATCTGTGCTCTTAGCCTTAAACTCCATCTCAAGTATGGTAGTATCCAAAATACACTAGAGAGGGCTGCCCCCTTTTCTGCGGCATAGCAGTAAGAACACTACATACACACACAGGCTACAGAAGATAAAAATCAGACCAAGGCTAGAGTCAGTTTCTGGAGAAATTCAAACCCTGTGCCTTTCAGTATCTGAAGAGCAGAAGGTTGTTTTGAAATGGTCATTAACACCTCCCACCTTGTGCAAATGGTGACGTAGTTCCAGACAGGTTCTCTTAAAATCTTTCTGCAGGTTCCTACAATGTCCTGTTGCTATGTGCATTTTGGAGTGAAGTGATTTCACATGAGCATATCTTTCAGATATGTTCTAGGGAGCAGCAGGCTTCTGGATGGTTCATTCTCTCTCCTCCCCACACTGCAGCGTGTGCACATTGTGTGTGTATTTCCAGACAGTTGTATGGTCACAAAGCTTTTTAGGCTGTGATAAATGTGTCAGGGGCATAGCTTCAGCACCATGACTCATCTGACTTAACCTGCCACGTCATAATCCGAAAGCATTTGAAGAGATAGCTGGCTGGGCCACACGACTGCGCGCGCGCACACACACACACACACACACACACACACACACACACACACACACACACACACACACACACACACACACACACACACACACACACACACACACACACACACACACACACACACACACACACACACACACACTTTTTACATAAAACTAGAAGACTTACTTGGCATTGCCTAGGTCCTTCAGGGCAGGGGGCTGGCAGAGTGGGGGGTGCAGGAGTCAGGGCAGGACCTTGGGGATGTGGCGGTGGGGCAGTGCAGGAAGGTGGGAGAAGGGGTGTGTGCAAGAGTGAGGGTTGAGGGGTCCCATCCAGCACAAGCCTTCTCTCCCTCTCTACTCCCAGCCACTGGGGTCTTCACTCTCCCCCAGCCTCCCACAGCTGCCAGGGGCCTTTTCTCTGCCCCCCGTCCTCTGCAGCCAAGGGCCAGGGGAAAGGCGGGGGGGAGGGGGAAGAGAGGGGAAGGGTTTCATAAAGCAGGGCTACTTACCCAGTGTGCTTGCAGGGAAGATGGCAGAGCCCCAGCTCTACTGGCCACTCCCTTGAAGGATGGCTGTCCCCATTGAACACTGCAGAATAGCTCTCCACTGCGCTCACTGCCAAAGAGCCTCTCCTTTTCCATGTTATGGAAAACAGTCCCTTTCCCAGGGCTTCCAACCAAGCCTTACACAACCAACCCTGACCTTGTTTTACGTTATGGTAAGAGGAAACCCCATACCAAATGTGGTGGACCTAGCTCTTACCATTTAGGAGGAGTTCTTGAACAAAGGGACTCAGAGACAGGCAGACGCACAAGTCTCTAGGATACATAGCTAGATTACGTGAATAAATCTATAAACCTTTCTGATATCAAGCCAGCCAATAAAGTAAGTTATAGTCCTGAGCATTTGTACAGCAGCTCTCAGTCTGAAGGATCTCAAAGCATTTCACAAGTTCTGAAGAGCACATCCATGGGTACCAAAATTCAAATTCACGGCCATGAAAAAAGCATCAGACACCATAGAATCTGGTTCCCCTTCTCCCCAGGTGAAGTCTGGTGTTTTATTCTGTACCATGCAGATTTCATGGGGGAGACCAGTGTCCCGCAGACTGGGATGTCTGACCTAACAGAGAATTATGTGGGGAGGTGTCACAATTATTTCTGGGGATGCAGTATTGCCACCCTAACTTCTGCTGCGCCTTCAGAGCTGGGTGGCAGGAGTAGCTGTTAGCCAGGTGCCCTGCTCTGAAGGCAGGGAACTGCCAGCACCAGTGCAAAAGTAAGGATACAATACCGACCACCCTTTATTTCTGTGCTGGTAGGATGCTGACTTCACACGCTGATGTCTGGCCAGAAGCTGCTGCTCTCCAGCTGCTCAACTCTGATGGCTGCCCCACACCAGCAGCAATGCAGGAGTTAGGGTAGCAGTGCCGCAACACCTCCCCACCCCCCCCAAATAATTTTGCACCTCTCCAACTCCTTTTGGGTCAGGACCCTACAATTACAGCAATGTGAAATTTCAGATTCAAATTATTGAAACCATGACATTTCACTGCTCATAGGATTTTTAAAAAATGGTAAATTAGAATTGGGAAAAGTATAGCAAAGGGAAAACACAATTCAGGATATGGAACAGCTTCTGTACAAGGAGAGATTAAAAAGACTGGGATTGTTCAGCTTGGAAAAGCGATAACTAAGAGGGGATGTGTTATAGATCTATAAAATCATGGCTGGTGAGGCGAAAGTGAATAAGGCAAATGTTATTTACTCTTTCACATAACAAAAGAAGCAGGGAGTCATTAGGAATACATGAAAGGGGAAGGATCACTTGATGATTATTCCCTGTTCTGTTTGTTCACTCTGAAGCACCAGGCATTGGCCACTAGCTGAAGACAAGTAGACAACAGTCTGACCCAGTATGGATATTCTTATCTACCAGCAACGGTGTTAACAGAACTAAACCAGCATAATTATGCTGACAAGGTGGAGGTTTTTGTAGCAGGGCTAGGGATGAAAGCGATTAGTTGTCTACCCAATAAGCCTAGGCTTATCAGGTAATCGAGTCACTACTCGACTACTAGCTTCCCCCTCCTTGCTGCCTCTGTATCAGAGGCAGCAAGGGCGGGAGCAGCAGGAGCCAGTTCCCCCAAATACCGTCTCTACGAGAAGGCAGAAGAGGTAGAGGTGCAGGAGGAAACAGCAGGAGTGGGGACTGAATCAGTCCCCGCCCACATTGGGTCCTGACCGCTGCACCTCAGTCTTGTAAATGTAGGAAGAGCCCTGGGGGTGGCTCTTACTACGTTTAAAAGGTAGAGGCGCAGCGAGAATAGTGAGCGTCCCACCCCCCTTCTCGACTAATCGACAGAAATTCTATCAACTACACAATTAGCTGATTAATTGAAATTTAATATCCCTAAGCAGGGAACAAAATTAAGCCAGGCTACACTCAGACTGCAGGTTTTGACAGCACTTTCTACTGTAGGCTAGGCTAACTCCACCAAACTTCCTGTTCCTCCCATACAATCTCCTTATTGGATTCCTAAAGATTACAGGTAGTTTTCTGTGACTGTCCAGCAGCTGCCATGGTATACTCATTAGCAGTAGATAAATATTTGCACCAAAACTCATAGTCCAAATGTAAACCTTGTGTTTGAGCTGTCTGAACATGACTGGAAGTCGACTCATCTGAAAAACCAGAGAATTTGCCTGTGCAGGGAGACCAGGGCCAAGTCTGAAGATGAAAGCCCAAGGAGCGAGGGGGATGGGGGGAGTGAGAGTGTCAAGAAGAAGGAAGTTGGCGCATTTCTTCTTCAAGTCAGATTTCTAGCTTCCCAGAAAATAACAGGGCTGGTTTGCTTCCAGCCCCTATGATAAGTGAGTTTATGAACCCAACCCTGAAGGATTCACACAACCCTAATATTCCTCCCTGTGATTGTTTCTGTCAGAAGATGAGGAAATAAACATTTGCTGCAGGGACTCCCTAAGCGTCAGAAACCAAGCAAACAAATGATTTTTTTTCAGCCTATGACAAGATGAGGTTCAAACTTCTAATACTGGAAGATCAACATCTAATTGAAAAGAAAACTGAGGCTCTGATTACACGGATGAATTATCATTGTGACTTATGTCTGAAAGAGATTAGACGATGCCTAATGGAAAGGCCAAAAGGAACAAAGTTACACACATGCTTAGTTCTCCTATAGTCTCCAAAGAGCCATCTGCCACAACATCATAATAGGGTTCTCCACTCTTTCCTTACTATAATAGCACATTGCATGGTAATCACCAAGCCCTGAAGCAAAGAACTACAGTATGAAGAGATGGTTCCCAACTAAACTGGAACCAAATTCAGTCCAACTTTACAAGAAAGCAACTGAAAAGAAAGACAGGCAGTTGCCTGGTCCCTTAGGGCTAACTTAGAGAATACCAACTTTGAAGATGAATAGCAAGGTCTACTTAGAGACAAACCATAAAATAACAATAAGAAAGGCCATACTGGGTCAGACCAAAGGTCTATCTAACCCAGTATCCTGTCTGCCAGCAGTGGCCAATACCAAATGCTCCAGAGGGAGGGATCACAACAGGTAATACTTGTGTGATCCCTCCCCTGTCACCCACTTCTAGAGAAACAGAGTCTAGGGATACTATTCCTACCCATCCTGGCTAATAGCCATTGATGGACCTAACCTACATGAATCTATCTAGCTCTTTTTTGAACCCAGTTAAAGTTCTAGCCTTCACTGCATCCTCTGGCAAGGAGTTCCACAGGTTGACTATGCGCTGAGTAAAAAAAAACATCCTTTTGTTTGTTTTAAACCTATACTAGAACTGAATTACAGTAAAACTCCATTGGTCCAGCATCCAGTGCTCCAGCACTCCTGATGGTCCGGCACCATCAGGAATCTGGAAGTGCTCTGGCTGCTGGACAATTGGAGCTGCTCTGCGCCTGGCTTTCCCGATTCAGCCGCTGCTGAAACTGACCAGCAGCTGAATCAGGGAAGCTGGGGGCAGAACAGCTGGGGTGCTGCCCCTTGGGGCAGTGGGACCAATCCGGCAGCACCCCAGCTGCTCTTGGGGACACCTGGGGAAGAGCAGCTGGAGTGCTGCCGGGTTGGTCCCGCAGTGCAGAGGAGCGGGGCTACAGGACCAACCCTGCAGCACCCCAGCTGGTCTGCCCCAGGCATCCCCAAGTCAGCCGCTGCTGAAACTGACCAGCAGCAGCTGAATCGAGACGCCTGGTACAGAGCCGGACTATCGGAAGGGGGGTCTGGCATCCCCCCCCACCCCAGACCCCTCATAGCCCCCCCTTCCGATAGTCCAGCATATCTGATAATCCGGCACCTCCTGGGTCCTAAAGGTGCCAGATTATCGGAAGTTTACCGTATAATCCTGAGCCAAAGCAAAGGGGTCCTGAACACTAACTAATATACTATAGCTGCTCCTGCACTTCTATAGTTCCTGCACTTCTATTGGTGGTGGATGCTTCGTTTATATAACTGATGCATGGTTATTTCTCAATAGCCGTATAGTATGGGATTTCCCAAACTCTCGCCTGCTAGTATTAATCTGAACTCAATTTACATGATTACCGTACAAAAATAACCAGGGCTCGACAAATAATACAATCTACTCGCCCATGGCAAGTAGATTGTAACCTGGAAGAGCCGGGTTCGGGCGATCTGCGCATGCGCAGATCACCAGACAGCACGGCTGGCGAGTGGGGCTCGCCACGGTTCGGCGAGCCCTGAAAATAACTACACGCCTATTTAAATATACAAGTCTTTTGGCATGGCGTGCATTTTGAAGCTATTTTTCAGCAAACACCACTTAGCTTCCCTCGCCCAGGAACTGGAGAGCTTGAAAACATACATGCGGTTTTATTATTGGCTATTCTCATCTACTTACAATGAGATTTAGGGTCCTAGATCACAGGGGCAAATGACCTTGAGAACTATTGCATTTTGGCTCATTTCCCTCTCGCACATGCCTTCCTGCTGTAAGGGCCAGGAAGCCAAGCTGCTCCTCTCCAGTATTATAATCACTTTGGGAAATCCCTTTCTCTCCCTCCCTGTTCAATTTGTAATATCTGACTAGCAGATTTGCCTGGCATTGCTCTGGTTTTTTGGAAAATAAAATGAAAATGTGCTTATGATTCATGTAAATCATCACTCGGGGGGGGGGGGCTGTAGAGGTGGGGTTCAGGGTGCAGGCTGCAATGGGGAAGAGGCCAAGCCCAGCCTTCTCTCACTGCAGCAGCTTGAGGCCAGGTGAGAAGCACTTCTCCGTGACCACTGACGCTCCAGCACACACAGCCAGAAGAGGGGTGCGTGTCCCTCAGTTGGGAAGGTCCAGTTTCGTGTGCCACCTGCACACTCCCCAGGAGAGTGAGGAATGCAGTAAGCTTGGTACTTTCCCCTCACTCCATGACAAAGGGGAACAGCCAGCAATGTCCCAGTATGAATCGGGCGTGGGGAGAATTTCAGCCCCCACCACGCCCTGCCTAACCCTGGCTGGGGCAGATCCAGGCTCATCGGCCCCCTTTGCTCCCAAGTCAGAGTAAGGAACGCAGCAAATTGCACTTTCCCTTCATCAGGGAGCAAGAGAAACAGCCAGCAATGTTCCTGTTAGGAGAAGGGGGGAATTTCAGCCCCCTCATCCACTGCCCACTCTAAAGTGTGCCTGGGAGGTGGGAGGCTTGGTCTGGAGCAGTCCTGGATGGGGTGGGACACATCCCCAGCCAGCCCCTTTCACCTGCCTGCTGCTGTCTCTTTTCTGTATGGTTTTATGACCAGCAATCCCATTCTAGGCACATCCCATTCATTTTCCTGGCACAAACAAGCCCTCACCTTGCTTTAAGTTTGATAAGAAGAAGCTGTACACCGAATTTGGTGGTCTTAACTCTCACAGATTAGGAGGAGTTCTTGAACAAACAGACAGACACAGAAACTCTCTCCTGTGTATAGAAGATTACATGGCATTTCCAGTTATTCTGGTAATAAAAGCCCTGCTAATTTGCATGAAGGGAACACAGAAATAGAATCATAGAATACTAGGACTGGAAGGGACCTCGAGAGTCATCGAGTCCAGTCCCCTGCCCTCATGGCAGGACCAAATACTGTCTAGACCATCCCTGATAGACATTTATCTAACCTGCTCTTAAATATCTCCAGAGATGGGGATTCCACAACCTCCCTGGGCAATTTATTCCAGTGTTTGACCACCTTACAGTTAGGAACTTTTTCCTAATGTCCAAACTAAGCCTCCCTTTCCAGCAGGATTGGTGCCTCTAAACTTTGCTTGGTGCCTCTAAACTTTGCCCTTAAAGGAAGGGGGGGAGAGGAGGGTCTAAAAGAATTTTCATTTACCTGTCAAATTGCTGAAAGCATTTTTTTTTAATGAAACACTTTCCTTTAAAAAGTGAACAACAAGTTCAGAATTATGGTAACAAATGCCAGAGGTCTGAATGCAGGACAGCTTGTCAAATAGCTCCATTAGCTAATAATTCTAGCTTTTTAAAACTCTCAGCTTTGGAGCCATTTTTTTCCATGCTTACTATATTCCCCACAGTAAAATGTTTTTGGAAATGTCTTTGTAATTTTTGAGATATGACGTACACAAATGCTGTTTTTCTTACTGTTCAAAAGTCATAATTGTTGACCAAACAATGACTGAGCCATATTTACACCCAAAATTTGTTTTATACACAGCCTTTTCATACATTGTCTATGTGTTCCAAATGTTAAAGTACCAGTTATAAACCAAGCTGCTTGTTTGCCCTGGCAAAAAGAATAAAGAATTGGACATACCACTGTTCTGCCACAGGAAAACCAATCATGTGTTAGTTAAAAGTGGAGGTCATAGACCAAGAGAATTTTAATTTTCTTTAGAATTTCCCATGGAAAACAATAGAGAGGCATTTATTCATGAGCCTCCAGGCAATAGGAGCAGCTACAGAAGCAACAGTCACTGTTGCACTGGGATGGTGTAAGAGCAGGAAGGAGGGCAAAATGGAGCCTAGTCAGGATGCCTTTTCCCTTCACTGTTGTGGATTGGGGGAGACTCTGTAGCCAAGGGAAAGCCTGCTCCTTTAAATAAAGAGGGCTTCCTAAGACTCCCAAGGGAAGCTAAGTTAGCCGGGGAACTGCATTTAGGATGTTTGTGGTTTTCTAAATTATCTATACTTCCTTCTGCTTTATTTGTTATATAGAAGATTTACCCAGCTTAACTCAGATAAGTTTTGTTTTTCCTACATTTAAATTATTGCTCTGGTGTGGGGCTGGGGAGGAGGGGTTCAGTACCCAGGCTTTCCCAGGGAGAGAGGACAACCCCAGCCCTCTCTCACCGCAGCAGCTTGGGGGTCAGGTGAGAAGCATCTCTCCATGGCCACTGCAGCTCCAGCAGACACAGCCATCGTGCATGTCCTCCAAATGGACAGACAAACAGACTCTCTGAAACACAGAGTAGACAGCTGTCCTTTTCTCCACTCCCTGGCCTCTCCTGGTTCAATGGGGTTATAGCTGTCCCAATCCCCTTCTCTGGCCCATTGTCCCCCCCCCCCCGCACCGTGATCATTCTACAGTATAACTGTCCCTCCTACCAGACCCCTCCCATTCTATTTGATGAGAAAAATCAAATTCCAGGAATGTCTCATTTTCCTGGCACAGACAACTTCTTCCCTTGCTTTAAGTGCATACCAAATTTGGTGGCCTTAGCTCTTACTCTTGGGGAGGAGTTTTAGAATAAACACCTCATAGGTGAATAGACGGACAGGCAGATGCACATTTTTAAAATATATAGTAAGAAGTGCAACAGTGTTAAGATACTTTTATACAGAATTCTGTGCATATTAAGTGTTA
Organism: Pelodiscus sinensis; assembly: GCF_049634645.1. NCBI lineage: Eukaryota > Metazoa > Chordata > Testudines > Trionychidae > Pelodiscus > Pelodiscus sinensis. Next base: position 25,353,545 of record NC_134729.1, on the reverse strand, counting down.
CACCTACCACCAGACCCTCTAAAGAGGGGAGAGAGAAGGCTCACATCTTTGGGTGGTGTTCTTTGAGACATTATGTTTAAGCCACAGGAGAAGAAGTCTAAAGAATCAACACTGGTGCCAGAGACTAAGCAGAGGAACCACATGGTCTAAGACCTCAGGGGGGGAAGAAGGGGCTAGAGAGAGGATCTGCATACCAAGAGTGCATTAGGAACCCCAATACAAGGAGAGAGCCTGGGCTCTGATCAGAGATGCTAAAGACACAAGGGTTTTCAGCTGGATCACTTCATACCATTACTGCCCACCCTGCAGACTGGGAACCCAATTTGACATGGCATCTTTTCTACAACTTTAGTTACACACAGAAGAGTACAAAGACAGAACATGAGATCATGCAACTGAAGATGGTTACAATGCACATGCACAACAGAGAGCTGACTTGAACTTTGCCATCTCCTGCACTTTCAGGAATGATGGTAGAAATGTAGCCATGTTAGTCTGGTGCAGCTGAAACAAAAACAGGACTGTGTAGCACTTTAAAGACTAACAAGATGGTTTATTAGATGATGAGCTTTCGTGGGCCAGACCCACTTCCTCAGATCAAATAGTGGAAGAAAATTGTCACAACCATATATACCAAAGGATACAATTAAAAAAAAATGAACATATGAAAAGGACAAATCAAATTTCAGAACAGAAGGGGGATGGAGGAGGGGAAAAGGGGGGAGGTAAGTGTCTGTGAGCTAATGATATTCGAGGTGATAATTGGGGAACCTATCTTGGTAATGGGTAAGCGTCTTTATTCAAATTTGAATGTAAAGTGTCAAATTTAAGCATGAATGACAGTTCAGAGGATTCTCTTTGAAGTGAAGTCTTAAAAGGTCTTTGAAGCAGGATGCAGGTAATCAAGTCGTTGAGACAATGTCCTTTCTGGCTGAAATGGCGAGAAACTGTTTTTTCTTTGTGATCCTGTCTGATATCTGTTTTGTGGGCATTGATCCTTTGGCGAAGTGTCTGAGACGTTTGGACCTAACCTCCATTAAATTATCTAGCTTCTCTTTATACTCTGTTATAGTCCTAGCCTTCACAGCCTCCTCTGGCAAGGAGTTCCACAGGTTGACTACACGCTGTGTGAAGAAGAACTTTCTTTTATTAGTTTTAAACCTGCTACCCATTAATTTCATTTGGTGTCCTCTAGTTCTTCTATTATGGGAACTAATAAATAACTTTTGTTTATTTGCCCTCTCCACACCACTCATGATTTTATATACCTCTATCATATCCCCCCTCGGTCTCCTCTTTTCTAAACTGAAAAGTCCCAGTCGCTTTAACCTCTCTTCATATGGGACCCGTTCCAAACCCCTAATCATTTTAGTTACCCTTTTCTGAATCCTCTCCAAGGCCAAAATATCTTTTTTGAGGTGAGGAGACCACATCTGTACACAGTATTCAAGATGTGGGCGTACCATAGTTTTATACAGAGGCAGTAAGATATTCTGTGTCTTATTTTCTATTTAATGTCACACACATTGGGTTAATGCAATTGCAGGATAGATGCATGAGGGGGGTTTGGTGGGGGCCAATCTAATCCCTATTGGTAGGAGGATGGTGGGAAAAGTCCTGGGGTGTGTGTCACATGACACCTTTTACTTTTGGTCATGTGTCCATCTTGCCCTTCGAGTGTTGCCTCCAGAGGTGTGGCTAATGGGGGTCAAAGTACATTAAAAAAATTCTTTGGGTGCACACCCTAATGAAATGTGCTGTGCATGCCTATGACAGGAAGCAGTGGAGCATGTAACAGCAGGGCTGGGTCCTAGAGAGCCGAATGCACTGCCTGAAGCACAGTCTGAGGAAAGGGATTGGCTCCAGGGGTCTCTGGGAAGGAGAGGGAGTAGGGGATGGAAGAGCAAGTCAGTCATAGGGGCACCAGTTTAATAATCTCGCGTAGGGCACCATAAATCCTAAGGATGGCCCTGTCCAGTAGCTTGGCTTGGTGGGCTGGATCTGGCCCCCAGGCCATATTTTGCCCAGCCCTATAGTTAATCGACTCCACTATTACATCCGTAGTTGGTCCTGCTTTGAGCTGTGGGTTGGACTAGATATCTCCTGAGGTCTCTTTCAACACTAATCTGTGTTTCTACGCTCCTATTATAACAGTGTTCAAGTATATAAAAAGTTGTTACAAGGAGGAGGAAGATAATTTTTCTCTTGAATCTCTGAGGATAGGATAGGATAGGATAGGATAGGATAGGATAGGATAGGATAGGATAGGATAGGAAGCAGTGGTCTTAAATTGCAGCAGTGGAGTTTTCGGGGGATGGTAGGAAAAACTTCCTGTCAGGGCAGTTCAGCACTGGAACAAATTGAGAGAGGTTGTAGAACCTCCACCGTGGGAAGCTTTTAATAACAGATTAGACAAACTCCTGTTAGGAATGGACTAGTTATTTCTTAGTCCTGCCTTGGGACCTCTTGTGTTGTAGACCACATGCTAGAACGCTTAACTACTAGACGAGATAGTTCAGCCTACAATGCTGTGTAGTCTGGTGATCAGAACAGAGAGGGGGAAATCTTGGGGTTCGGTCATTATCTTAGCCCTCTGTGCCTCAGTCTTTTCATTTGCAAAAAAAGGGCTCTTGGGTTGTTAAGACCACAAACATTAAGTCTCTTCAGAAAAGTGATGCAAGTGCAAAGTATCGTGTTTGTGGATAACTTACTATCTGTTAGTATATTGAAGACCGTGATCAGGCAACGTCAATATCCATTCTTTGAGATTTAACAATGGCTCAGGTAGACTCTTTCCCCATGCAAATCTTTCATGTAAACATCTTACTGGGAGAGGTATTTATGGCCAAATGCTGATAGCCTGTTGTTGGGAAATGAGGAATACATATTTTTCTTCAAAATGTCGCTTTCCCAGAATTAACATAAATCTAACAATTTCTAGCCCCTCCTAGGAAGCCTTGTTATACTTCTTCAGCAGGGCATGAAGTCTTAAAACATGAGCATTCAAATACATCATGAAACACCAGGTTAATTAGCTTATATTTAGAAAGCATTAGAAGCAAACATTTAATATCCTGTGCTATCTATACTTGATGCCTGTCTAGGACTTAATTCTTGAAGGTGTTGAGAATCTTCAACTACCATTTACTTCAGTGGGAGTGAGGGTGCTCATCTCTTTCCAAGAATCTTTTAACACATAATACAAGTGGGCTATTAATGATTTAATGTTGCTACTACACGTAGCAACAGTTTTGGAAGATAGTATAACGTCCTCCTCTTTTAGTCTGGCATCATTGCATCATGTTAATTTCTTGAACAAAGAAAGCACTTGGAAACTCATTCTTTGTTCTTTAATTTATGCAGACAAATATTGTCTGTATCTGAAAAGATTTTTCTCATAATTGGTTTTATATGCCTGTTATCTTGTTCTGTCTTTGTGGACTCCTACTGAATCTCATTTATCAGACTGCGTGACTGTTGATATACAGAGAATTCTCTGACATAATTGGTCAAGCTTACGAAGGTACAGAAACACACGTGCTGGTCTGTAGAACTACCTGTCATGGCTCATTTTCACCTTCCTCTGCAGAATGTGACATGGGTCACTTACAGGTTTAGACTAGGGATATAATAGTGTAGCTGATTAACTGATAAGCAAAAGCTGCACATGTACATAAAAAGTTAGAGGGAACAATGGTGGGGGTATAACAGATGCCTTTGTAAGACAAAGCCCTGAAAACATTAGGTCACCTGGTGAAACTAGTTTAAACTAGGGATGTAATAGTGTAGTTGATTAACCTATAAGCTTTTGCTTATTGGTTAATGCTACAGACTACACGCATTTCCCTCCCCCCTCTCAACCAGTAAGTTTTTTAGCAGGCTAGTCAGCAGCCCAGCTCAATTCTGGCTCACACTGGGCCCAGGACCTATCCCCGCTGCGGCTCTGCATGTGAAGTGTATTAGGAGCCGGGTGGGCAGGCAGCCCAGCTCAGTTCCACTTTGCACTGGGTCTAGGAACTCAGACCCCACCCTCAGACAGGGGCTGCTGCCACCCTGCACTGCCCCGTTTATCAGAAGCAGCAGCAGAGGGAGACAAGCAGCCGGTCCGCAAGAGGAGCTGTTTTTAAACTGTCTCCCTTCATGGACTAGCTCCCACTTGGCACTCCACGCTGCTGCCAAGCCCGCCCCCGGGGACTATAGAATAGTCGACTAACTGATAAGAATTCATGAGTTTACTTGACTATTCAATTAACCGATATTTAACATCCCTAGGACCAACCCCAACTAAATCATCCCAGCCAGGGCTTTGTCAAACCGGACCTTTAAAACTTCTAAGGGTGGTGATTTCACCACCTCCCTAGGTAACCCATGCCAGTGTTTCACCACCTTCCTAGTGAAGCACTACACAGCCTAGACCTCCCACTCTGCAACTTGAGACCATTGCTCTTCACTGTGCCATCTGCCACCACTGAGAATAGCTTGGCTTCATCCTCTTTGGAACCTCCCCCACCCCCGATAGGTAGTTGAAGGCTTCTGTCAAATCTCCCTTATTCTTCTCTTCTGCAGACTAAATAAGCCCAGTTCCCTCAGGGTCTCCTCATAAGTCATATGCTTCAGCCCCCAATCATTTTTGTTTCTCTCCGCTGGACTCTCTCCAATAAATCCACACCCTTTCTGCAGTGGGGGGGGGGGGTCCAAAGCTGGACTGTACTCCAGATGTGGCCTCAGCAGTGCCAAATAAAGGGGAATAATGACATCTCTGGATCTGCTGGCAATGCTCCTCTTAATGCAACCTAATATGCAATTAGCCTTCTTGGCTACAAGGGCACACGGTTGACTCATATCCAGCTTCTCATCTCTTGTAACCCCCAGATCCTTTACTGCAGAATTGCTGCTTAGCCGGTCAGTCCTCAGCAGTTATGTCTCCCCACCCCCCAATATTACTTTGTTCTCCAAATCTCAGATTTTATTGTAAAAAGTAAGAGATGGGGCTACAGTGAAAAGTTATATCGGCTTAGCTGTGTCTCAGGGGAGTAAAAATTCCACCCGCCTGAGCAATATACATTAAAGTGTGACAGTCTTCTTCCACTAAATGAGCCCAGTTCCCTCAGTGTCTGGAATTAGTGGATTTTTTCCATCATTTTTATGCCAGTAAAAGCCCTAGCGCTATGAAGATAGAAATAATTAATACCATCCAAAGGAGTTAAACTGGAAAAAAAAGTAATTTTGATGGTGTAACTTGTTTTCTTGGGGAAGGGTATAAGATAGAGCGGCCAAACTGTGGCTCATGAGCCACAAGCGGTTCTTTTATTATTAAAATACAGCTCCCAGAACCCCCATTCCCACCCATTCTCCATTTAGCAGCAGGAACGAGGGCAGGGTAGCTCAGGACCTCTGCCTTGCAGCAGGAAGGTGGGTAGGAGCTTCAGTCCCCTGGGGAGGAGGCGTTTCAGAGTGTCAGCCCCATGGGATACACCTATTGCGGCACAGGGCTTCAGCTAGGGCAGAGCTGAAGCCTGAAGTCCAGACAGATGCCTTCCACAGGGCTGAAGCCCTGAGCTCCAGCAGGTGTGCCTCAGCACTCAAATTTCTGAAGATTGTTGTACACAGCTCATAGGATAGGTAAGTTTGATCCCCTTGGTTCAAGCTATCCTGGCAAATCTTTTCTAGTGAGGCCATCACTCTCAGTTAATTGAGTAGATCTGAAATACTCTTCTCTCACAGGAGGGATGAAATGATTTAATCTTTTAAATTATTCCTGGGCTCCTGCATTAATCCTGCACTGAGTTAATGGTACAGTTTGCACCTCACAAAGCTATTGTTCCAGAATCCCTGCAGATGTCTCTGTATGGGTAATACTTGGCTCACATTTCTCTTTGCAGCCCCTGTTACAAATCGTGTGGAGGGGCAGCTCTGTCACAGTTGTGTTTTAAGTGATGAGAGAGGTTCTCCCATTCCTGTATTTAATCCGCATCGTTCCATTAACCTAGTGCTGTCCACACTCACGGTGAGATTCACTCAGGCTCTGTCTACACCAGTGGTTCCCAACTTGTGGTCTGCAGACCCCTGGTGGTCTGCGACAGTACTCCGGGGGTCCATGGAAAGTTTAAAACTAAGGATCGGGCCCACTGTAGTGTCTCTTCACTACATAGCTCTACAGAGGGGAGGGCTCCAAGACATTTTAACAGATTGAAAAGGGGTCCATATGCTCGAAAGGTTGGGAATCACTGAGGAAGTGGGTCTGGCCCACAAAAGCTCATCACCTAATAAACCATCTTGTTAGTCTTTAAAGTGCTACATAGTCCTGTTTTTGCTTGGTCTACACTATGGACCTTATAGTGCAACAGATGCAGCTGTGAAGGTCTCCTGTGTAGACATGCTATGGTGGTGGGAGAGAGGCATCCTTCCAGCATAAACCACACTACCCCAAACAAGCCACAATAGCTATGTTGGCTCCTGCTGACATAGTACTGTCCTCATCGGCTCTTTTGTTCATGAAACTTATGTCGGTTGGAGGGATGTTTTTTCACACCCCTAACAAAAAGTTTTGCCAACAAAAGGGTTAGTGTAGATAAAATCTTAATTCCATCATTCAGGGGTGCAGATTTTGAAGGACATGGTAACAGGATCTGACAGAAGAGAGTGCAGTATCCATCCTGCCTCCGTTGAATGAACTCAGTGTCTGTGTCACACACACACACCCACCCACCCACCCTTCTGAAACAGATCCTTGCCCTCTCCATGTAGGGAAAGCCAGTCAACAACAATGAAGCCATACAATAGAAATTAAAACCCTGTCAGAGAATGAAATAGTCCATAAGGTCTTACAAAGTCAATTTTCTTGGTACTAATACACACTTTCCACTAGTGCCCTGTCTCCAACCTTCCCCATTTAGCCATGCTCACATGGACTCTCCACAATCTGGTTTCAATCCATGGTGTGACACAGAGACAAGCTCTAACGCAGTGTTAGGCAACTTGCAGCCTGTTGGCCACATGCAGCCCACTACGACTCCACCTGCGGACTCTGGTCAAACCCCTTCCCCTTTGCGCTTCTCACACACTGGGGCACCAGAGCCACACACTTCCTAGTCCTCTCCTTCTCCCCCAGCACTTTCGGAGCATCATGAATTCACTGAGTCATGCTCCATCCCATCCCCGCTCCTTCCACTGTCTCCCAGAGCTGGAACTCCAGGTGCCCCAGTGCACAAGAGGCACGTGGGGGACGTGGCAGACAGGCAATCTGCAGATGGAACACCAGTGGGCTGCAGGATGCCCACTGAGATGAAGGAGGGCATCCCATGCAGCCCACTCCCTATTCTTGGTTGCCTAAAAGCTAGTCAACAAACTCTATGGCAACTAAAAGAACAAGCCACGGCACAGATGCCACCCAGTCTCTGCAGTGTTCCAGGCAGTCAATGACAAGATGCTGCTGACCCTACAAGAGTGGATGGCACAGCATTGTCATGTCTGCAATAATTTCTTCCAAACTGGCTCCAGAGTGTTAGGGATGGGGAGCAGCTAGAGCATTCACATGCACATGTCTGCAGTAATCAGTGCTGCCCGCCTTCCTAATATGAGAGCTCATGGATAAGGAGCAAGATAACACAGCCTTAACTGCCAACAACAGAAGACTACCTGGCCTTCTACTCCACTTAGGAAGGGACAGTCAGTTTCACACATACAGAATGAGAAGCAGCTGTCTAGGAAGGAGTACTGCAGAAAGGGATCATAGTGGACCACAAGCTAAATAGGAGTCAGCGGTGACACTGTTGCAAAAAAAGCAAACTGATTATAGGATGCATAAACAGGAGTGTTATGAGCAAGACAGGAGAAGTCATTCTTGCACTTTTCTCGCACTGATTAGGTCTCAATTGAAGTATTGTGTCCAGTTCTGGGCACCACATTTCAAGAAAGATGTGGAGAAATTACAGACGGTTCAGAGAAGAGCAACAAGAATGATTAAAGGTCTAGAGAACACGTGCTATGAGGGAAGGCTAAAGGATTTGGGCTTGTTTTGATTGGAAAACAGACAACAGACAGGACATGATAGTGGTTTTCAGGTATCTAAAAGTGTGTCATGGGGTGGGGGAATTGTTCTCCTTGGCCTCCAATGATAGGACAAGAAGCAATGGGCTTTAACTGCAGCAAAGGAGGTTTAGGCTGGACATTAGGAAAAGCATCCTAATTGTCACAGTGATTAAACACTGGAATAAATTGCCTAGGGAGGTTGTGGAATCCCCATCACTGGAAATATTTAAGAGCAGGGTAGACAGACATCTATCCGGAAGAATCTCAGCGGTGCTTGGTCCTTCCGTGAGGGCAGGGGACTGGACTTGATGACCTCTCACGGTCCCTTCCAGTTCTAGTGTTGTATGATTTTTGTGTCTCCTCAGCAAGTGTAACTGACTCGAGACTCGGGATATAAAATCCCATTTCATTGGTTAACTGGTTAAATGTGATGTTTAACCAGTTAACCAAATAAGGAAATGCAGGAAGTGACCTGATGGGCAATAACTACAGCTGGAAAGTAAAAAGTTAAACACTCTAACAGGCAGATGGGAATTCCAAAGTCATTGGGCAACCAGACAGACTGACAGCCTTGTAGCCTCAGGGCAATGCTGATACAACCAACTCTTGTCCCTTGTCCCCAGAGAATCTGCCTCAGCCTAGGGGAGCTCAGGGCAGCAAGTGTTTAGCTTAGATACCAACTTAGATACCCGAAGCGACCCCTCCCCACCAATCCCAGCTCCCTTCCCTCCCCCGTCCCCTGACTCCTGAGCTTCCCCCCAATCCTGGTCACTCCTCCTGCTCCCCCAACTCCCCGCAGCGACCCCTCCCCCCAGTCCCAGCTCCCCCCTCCCTTCACAGACCCCTCCCCCCAGTCCCAGCTCCCCCCTCCCCGCACAGACTCCTCCCCTCCGCTCCCACGACCCCCCTCACCGTCCCTGGCGCGCCCGGGGCTGCCGGTGCCGATGCCCTGGGCCGAGGCTCAGCGGGGCCTGGGCCGCCCCATCCCCGGCTCCTGCGGCCGCCGGGCGCCGCCTACTGCTGCCTCCTCCTCCCGCCCGCTGTCACGGCGGCCGGAACAGCGCACGCGGATAGCCCCGCCTACGCTCCCGGCAGCCACTCAGCGCACGGGACTACACAGAACGACGGCTCTCTCGCCCAATCGCCTGCCGCAACCGACTGCAGACGTCATGGCATGGTCCGATGGACAGAGCCACGGGCCTGCAGGCGGGCGAGGAAGCCGACAGGGCAAGGCCGGCTCCGCGCAGGGAATGAAGGCGGCAGGGCGAGAGCCGGGGGCGGGGCCTGAACCCTGCCCCACCTAGCCCCTCCCCAGCAGCAGCCACCTACCCTGGCCCCGCCCCTTCTCCGAGGCCCCGCCCCTCACTCTATTCCCCCCCACCCGCACCTGCCCCAGCCTGGGTCAGGGGGAGGGGGAGGAGCAGGCTCCTCAGGATTTCACCCAAGCAGACCAGAGGGGCCTGCCCCTGGGGAGCCGGGACTGAGCCCCCTCGCCCGTGGGCTCCAGCCAGACTCCTGCGGCCGGGGGGGGGGCTCTGGGAAGGGGGTTGTACAATGGCCCAGCAAAGCTCTGTCAGCACCGAGCCAAAACGGGGCCAGGGAGGCGGCTCTTGGGGGCGGTACCTTCGGAGGAGGGGCTCTGGCTCCTCGCACAGGAGGATCCCGCCCTGGAAAGAATCGGACGGGTGCTAGAGGTCGCTGGTAGTGGGTAGAGGCCTGGCAGAGCTACAGCTGCACCGAGCGCTGCTGGAGATCTGACGTGATTGTCTCTGAGCTTGAAGCATTGATGTTTCAAAGACAGTACCAGGGATGTCAAGGCATAGTCAACTTACACGATTAACTGATACGCCTAGGTTTATTGCTTAATCTTGTTGACTACATGCATTCCCCCCATCCCCCGCCAGCTTGCTGCCTCTATCAGAGGCAGCAGCACAGAGTAGTAGGCAGCCGATATGCATGGGGAGCCAGTTTTGAAACTGGCTCCCGTCACGGACTGGCTCCAACCTACTACCCTGCACTGCTTCCTCTGATAGAGGGACTGCAGCACACAGTGTCCGGGGACTCCCCAGGAGTGGGAGTGCACTGGCGGCCATCCCCAGCCCTGGGGACTGTCAAATGTTAGTGGTTACATGACTATGTCATACAGTTATACAACTATTCAATTACATGTTATCTAACATGCCTACCAGGGAGGGAACCAAGTGCCAGTCTGAGTGGCCTTTGGTTTTAGATACATCTTGCCAAGAGGCATGAGATGCCTGTGAGAAAGGAGCTTCTTGATGCTGCTTAGCTGACAGTTTCTCAGGTGGTACCAAACCTTTGGTACTGGCATGAACCGGAGTCACAGTTGGACCCATTATCTGACGTTTCCCAAGGGTTGATTCAATTAGATGACCTATCCCTCTTTCTAGATTCTCTAGTAGAGAAGATGGGCTTCTTCCTAGAGATAGAAGTCAGGAGATTAGTGTACCATCTGTACACCATCAGATAACATGAGCAGTGAATTATTAGCTTTCCAGTGATATATGCCCCAAAGTAGGGATGTTAGCTAGCAGGTAATTGAATAGTTGTGTAACCACATGAAATCTTAGTTACATGACTAGTCGATAGTCCCTGGGGGCATGGCCAGCAGCCAGAGCACTCCTGACCCCACACCCAGGGAGCCCCCTACCACTTAGTGCTGCTGCCTCTATGTCAGAGGCAGCAGCATGGGGTAGCAAGGGGAACCAGTCCATGAGGGGAGCCAGTTTAAAAACCAGCTCCCTGCACAGACCAGCTGCCTAATGCCCCACACAGTTGCCTCTGACACAGAGGCAGCAGGACAGCAGCAGCCTGTTTGGGCTGGGGGGGGGGGTCCAAGATCCCCACAGACAGCAGCAGCCTCTGTTTGTGGGGCAATCGGGCCCAGCAGGGACAGAGACTGTTTTGCAACAGCCTCCCCTGCCCCTTCCCCCACTGCTACCTCTGATAGAGGCAGCAGCACGAGGTGGGGGGCAGGCAGCACCATGGACCTGGTGCTGAGGGAAACCAGCTTTTAGCCAGCTCCCTCCCCCTTGCTACCTCTGATATAGCCTAGGGCTTATCCATTGATTATATAGTCGACAATAGTGTCTGGCTGGTGAGTCTTGCCCACATGCTCAGGGTTTAGCTGATCGCCATATTTGGGGTTGGGAAGGAATTTTCCTCCAGAGTAGATTGGCAGAGACCCTAGAGGTTTTTTTTTTTTGCCTTCCTCTGTAGCATTGGGCACAGATCACAGCTGGAGGATTCTCTGCATCTTGGGGCCTTCAAAGTATTTGAAGGCTTCAATATCTGAGACATAGGTGAGAGGATTATTTTAAGAGGGGTGGGTGAGATTCTGTGGCCTGCACTATGCAGGGAGTCAGACTAGATGATCATAATGGTCCCTTCTGACCTTAAAGTCTATGAGCATGACAACTGTGTGCCAATTGGCATTGGGATGCTCTTCAGACCACAGCAGCAGGGAACATAATTGCTCTCTCTCAGCCACAGGCAGTCAAAAAGAATTGGAGGAGCAGAAGGGTCACACTTCTTATATGTTCTCACATGCGTGCTTTGGAGGATAGGGTTAAAATTCAAAACCATCTAGAGTAAGTTGAGAAATAGGGTGAAGTAAGATGAAACGCAGTAAGAACAAATGCAAATACTCCATTTAGAAAGAACAAATCAGTAGCACGCATGCAAAATGGGAAATGATGGCCTATGGAAAAGTACTGCAGAAAGGGATCTGGGGGTCAGGGTGGACTACAAGTTAAGTATGACTCAACCATGTGACACTGGCTACATCGAGACTTCACTGGGAAATCGGTACGCAAGAGGCTTTTCTGAAATTTGGCATGTCTACACTGTGAAAAGTTTTGGAAAACAATGCTCTTTCAACATCCCTAATTCCTTGTAAAACAAGGTTTACAGGGATGGTGAAAGTGTGTCAGCTTTCTTGAAAAAAAATAAATTCTGGTATCCCAGAAAAGCAATGCAGTCTAGATGTAGCCATTGCTGCTTAAAAAATGTCTGGGATATATTAGCAGGAATGTTGTATGTAAGACACCAGTAGTAATTCTTCCACTCTACTCTGCACTGATACTGTATCTAGTTCTAGGCTATGTCTAGATAAATTGCGTATCTTTTTCCAATTTGCTTCTGAAAGAGGCTTTTCTCGAACACCTGCTCTGCAGAGATGAAGTACAGGGCCAGAGGGACCCCCTGACTTCAGTGCTCCCGCTCCCACTCCCCTCCGCACAGTTAGCAGGAGAATCCTGGGAGCAGGACAGAGCACAGTGAGGGAGGGGCAGATGACCACATGCTGCCCGGCTGTAAGTCTGCATCTCTGCTAATCCGCTGGGCCGACTAGATCCAGCCCCAGGCCTGATTTTGCCCACCCCAGCTGTAAAGAGAAGGGGTCGATGCAACATTTGCTCAAGGAACAGCATTAGTCCTTCACAGCTGTGTATTGCACGTCCATTAGCTCAGTATCTCATACTAGTAAGATCTCCTCCCCAAATGGTCACATCACTGGCAAAGTCAGCAGAGGAGCTGCTAGCCTCACTTTTGGTAGTTCAGTTCTGTTACCTCCCCAGGTCCAAAAGCAACAGATTCCCCATATTATTCTAAGACTATTTAGAACAAAATAATTCACACACAATTTGGTTTGGCAATCTTTATATCCACAATACATAATAACCATGCACAAAAATCAAGTGATGCATAAATCTATTTACAAAGTGAATTGCACTTAACTGAATACAGGAATCATGAGTTTAAAAAAAAAAGTGAAAGGAACCACTTCTCAGTTGCATAAAGGTCCAGGGCTACAGCCCACAGAGCCTGTCCAGTAACACGACCAAAAGAGAAATGCAAATGGCAGCAACGAAGCAGCCTAGAAGCTCACAACACTTGTCTGGAAATACCCCACTGTCCATTCTGAGCTATAAAATCCTACACCACAGCCCTGGCAAGGGTCTGTTCTTGAAGCTATGAGACTTCAAGCTCTACTGGATTACGTCACTTTAGAGCTAAGGACAAATTTCAGCCTTCAGTCCAAATTGCCTGGCTTTTGTGTTTTTAAAAAGAGCAGGCCTCTAATTAGGGTAGGTTCCTTCCTTGCTAGGAAGGGGGAAAGGCATCAGTAGATGATTATGAAACACCTTATTAGATCTGTGCTTCCTCAGAGATAAAGATGTCTGAAGTACCTGTTCTTCCTTTAGTCTCCACTCTGGAACACACCACAGGGCAGAGATGGACTCACTTTCACACCACTTATAGCTCAAGGTGGTGCCAATGTTTTGCACACACAAGGCTAGCACATCAAGCTCTGAGGACTCATTGGTCCAATAGAGAAGCAGGTTTTCAAACAAACCAATTGGCTTCTTTCAATGAGTGACCTGTTCAAATAGCAAAAGCACAGACCACTCCTCAAAATCAAGACTGCATTTCCCAGTTGAAAGAGCAGTTGCCTTGGAGTGTGAAGATACCTCTTGATTCATATGTATGTCCCACAATCTTTTTTTTTTTAAATTGACAAATATACTAACTCTCTTCACCACACGCTGGGAGGTCTGTAGAGGCACCAAGTATAGTCAGCTCCCCCAAAATACCTCTGATGAGTGCAGGGCGGGGAAATCATATCCCTTTCACCTCTACCAAGTTTTGGCAGACAGAGTCCATTTAACAGATTACACCAGACTGTCCTTTGTGGAGTTTCCAACAACAAAATTTGAGTGATTTAAACTTTGCACTGGACCTGACTTTCCTTCTTTGCTCATCAGAGATGAACTCCATAAAAAGACAGGTTGAGAGCTCCTTTCATTGAACTCAGACATCTAGGTAGTTACTGTGACTTCCCCATGTGTGACAGAAAAGAATGTAAAATTGAACAATAAGAAACCCTACTCCCAATAGACAAGGCCAATTTAATGAGGTTCCACTATGAACAGTTCAGTAACAAACACCAGTGTTGGTCAATTTTGGTCTTTTGTCTCCTCTCCAAAACAGCTTCAATAGATGGTGATTAGCTAGTTATTTAATTAGTAAAATGTGCTGCTAATATGGCCCAATCCAGGGCAGAAATAAGTTTCAAGTCAGTAAGGAACTTCAAATGGGAACACCAGCTCATTACACTAAATGGTGAAAGATCTTTTTAATAATTAGTTTAATTAAGCTTTGAAAGCTAACACCGTTTGCAGTGGCTGAGTGAAGCAGGAGCTCGGGGAACAAGCTTTGTGAAGATTTAACTCCCACAGAACATAGCTGCTTCCTTGAGCAGCAGCTTCATATAACAAGGAGTAGACACAAATTTTGTTCTTGGTGACAAAGATCCCCAATAGGCACAAGTGACTGAGGGCAGAAGCAGAGCCCTTGTTTTTCCTTGCATTACAGCTTTGGGACATGGTGCTAATGAGGTTATGCTGCAGCTAAGCAGAGCTCAATTTTTTCACATCAAGAAAATGTAGTGATAAGTTGTGCAGTGGTGCAGACTATTTGTGTTTGTTCGTTCTAGCTGGTCCCGGTCTGACTCTCAGAAAGTTTCCTTTGTCTAACTCTCCTCTGCATCGACTCCACCCGCAGGCACCTGCAGTGCTCGGTATTCGTATTGCATTTCAGACACGTATGGAATTGCCATGGGGTAGAATCAAGATACTTTAGATCACAAGGTAACCCCATTAAGGTTTCACATCTGTGTATGGGAAAACATTTAATGGCTATTAAGATTAAAACTACAGCAAGCGTCCTTTCTCTCATGCTACAGGCCTTGGGAATACCTTAAGCAAATCATTTCCACCTCACTCTGCATCCCCTACAAACCACAAGTCAGTTCTCAGGAGTAGCCCCCTCCTTGTCCACCTACTCCCCTGGTACTAGGGAAGTGATCAGTGGGTCCACAACTGCAGATCATTATGGTAGGACCTCTTAGGACAGATGGAAAGACCCATGTCCTGGACAAGGTCCTTTTATTAGAGCATTGAGACAAATCCTAAAGCTACGCACAAATCCCAGGAGTCAAAATGTTTCTATTCCAGAGCCTAGGGATTTAACTGGATCATGATGCTTACTGCTTCTCTCAACTAGCCAGAAAAGCCCTCACCACTTTGTCATCTTGTTTAGGTGATAATAGTCACCTTTAGAAACAAAGGCCTTGCAGAATAATCACCATGTTACAGGTTAGACCTCCCAATTCCGGGACCAAAGGAGTTTCTGAGGGTGCTGGACCAGGGGAGGATGGCTCCTCTGCTTGTGGATTCTGAGCTCTCCCAGCAAATTGTCAGGCTCTGCAGTCAGCCCCAGGGGTCACTGGAGCTCCGCTGCTCCCTTGTCCAGCAACATCCAATAGGACCATGGATGTTGCTGGACCAGAGAGGTTCAACCTGTAGTAGCAAGTTACCAGGGACTAAGGCCTCTCTCAACAGTACAATTCTTCCTCAAGACATTGGATGTACTCTGGGACTACTCCCCACTCCTTTATACCATGTGCTGTTGAAAGCTCTTTCAGAAAACTAGTAGTAAGACTCCAGCTCCAGAAGTGGTCGCCTGCTCTTGAAAGCAGTATTTCAAACTGCTGTAAGGAATATTTTCGTTACTGTGTGCTTCCCCAGCCAGCCTCCAAATACTAATGGCGAATCCCACACAGCTCAGACCCATCAGAAAAGAGAAGGCTCCCGTTCAGGCTTGGTAGGAGTACTAATCTTAGGGGGGTGTTAGTGCTAGTGGCTTCCAGTGCTGGGACAGCTCCCCATCTTTACCAGGAGGGATTAAACACCTTCCCCATCAGATAGGGACAGGTCACATGGAACGTAATCCCACCACCTGACCTAAATCCTGGCAAAAAACCGTGGTGAACACACTAGAAAACAAACTTAAAGAATTTATGATAAGTTAAGTACTGAGACCATTTAACTACTTAGCTTAAAACTGAATTGTAGACACAAAGGAAATGCATATGGCTGGACACTGTACAAAGAAAAAAAGCCAGAGTTAACTGCCCTTAGCTGCATTACATTACCAGATACAAGACAGTTGACACTGGAATGTCAATCCCTGCAAACACACAATGTACAGTTTCGGATTCACTTTATCAAAAAAATCCCTCACTGACATGCAAGTTAGGGTGTGTCAAGTGAGGCATGGACTCAGCATTTGAAAGCAATATACAGCAACCCCCCAACCCCGCACTCCACGAGCTGCTTTAGCTAGCCCATACAGAACAGATGGTATTCCCCACACCTCGTTCTCAGCACAAAACTGTCCACTGCTAAGATGCAACAATACTAGAGTTGGTGACTGATGGAGTGTTCCCCAAAGGGTTTTCACAAGCTAGCAAGTGACTGACATGTACATGTTATAGTTGTTGGCCCTACTGATAACAGAATCAGTCATATCACATGAATTATAGTTGTTTGGAATTTACAGCCTGCGATTCAGAAAATAGGCTAAGCGTGAAGTAGCAGGACTGTGTGTACTACTCAGGATCTTATCCAGTTTAGTAGAGGTCAAGACAAAAAAAAGTGGGGCACAAGGTCAACAGTGAAAGATAATGGAAAGAAAATCCAAGATGCTATGATTGGACATAAGTTTTACAAAATGTATGAAGAATTGTGTTTCTCTAACAACAAACCAAAAAGCTTACAAGTGCAGGTATGTACAGAACATGAAAATATTGCTTTACTCTCACTCAAACAGATTTAGGGAAAGACCTAGTGAGAAAGCAGCATGCAAAAAAATTCTGGGACTAGAGAGGATTTCTCCTCCAGACACTGATTCTACAGAATAAAATGAATCTAGTTCTACAGCTTTCAAAAAGACCTTAAAATTAATATGCTGGCACTTACTGTACATTAATGTTTGTTAATAAGCCAAGAATAAATATTAAGCCACTTCATACTGCCTGCACTCAGCTGAACAGGCATCCATCATGGCAAATAATGCAATGCAGACATACTTCATTGATCCCAAATAAAACAAATTAAGAAGGAAGATTCCTCAGACCGGAAATAGTAAAACTGCACAGCCAGACTACATCTGCATTCAAGGGAATTTCATAACTAGTAAGGCTATTTTCAATACCACTCATGTGCAGCCACTAAAAACTTCACTCTGATACTTCATCTGGACAGAGAAACAGAACATTTAGTAGATTAGATATTTTCTTTTAAATTTCTTCCGTTTACAGAAACATAAGGGCCGTGAGAAAGTCTGACATTGAGAAAATGAAAACTTAAATGTAGATATTTCTTCAGCCATTAGGAGGAGAGTGCTTCATGGAATACTATCCAGCAGCAGATGTTCTACAACAAGTATGCCTACCAGATCAGTGCCTACATTTCAAGCCCAAAAAAGTCATCACATTCAAATGGGAATTTCAGTGGCAGGGGAATGTTAGCCCTACAGTTAAAGCTCTAAGATGAAAGAAGGGGCCTGGGGCGGGGAGTGGAGAAGAGTTACACAGGGAGTCACTGAATCACAGGAAATACTTGAAAGAAGCCCATACACGTTTCTAACTGAAGCACAGACAGCATCTACAGGAGGTCACAGGTTCTGACAGCACTGGAGTTTGTTGGATTTCTGTCCATCGGTGGTTGGAGGAACACTGATATCAACTACATTGTTGCCGGGAGACTCATCGTGTGCAGATCGATCTGCAATCTGCTTCTGAGACACGATGCGGTAGATTTCTGTAAATGAGAAGACTTGTTAGCAACAGTCTAGACTTGCACACATTTGCTCCAACAAGGTATTTGCACATTCCATACAAATAAGCTGCCAAAGGATACTGTACAAGGTAGTACTGAAGAATTTTAAAGGTAATCAAGGCCTTATTAAAAAAATATAGTCTGACCAGCCCTGGTGCTTACCCATGGCAGACTCTTTCGGCCCCAAAAGGGCCCAATTTACCTTGCCATCACAAGATTTACAGTGTTATCTAGCTAATCCCAAATCTCTTCTAGTTTAAGGATGTTAAAATGCGGTTAATTGACTAGTCGATGGAATTTCCATCGACTAGTCAATAGGCACTTCCGCATTCCTCCTTTGAAATGTACAAGAGTCCCAGGAGGAATGTAGAACTCCACCTACAGCCTGGGGCCAGCGGGCAGTCCTGCTGACTCCAGGCTCCACGAGGGTGCCTTCTTTGAAAAATATACAAGAGTCCCCAGAGGGGGCTCTTGTACATTTCAAAGCTATGGAGGCCAGGGTCAGCGGGGGATCCCCCCTGACCCCGGGCTCTATGCTATGCGCTCCCCTGCACTGAGGCAGCAGTTTCAAAGGGGCAGCGGCCACAAAGCTGGTCCGCATGATTCAAAGGGGAGGCAGGGGAGCCTGGGCTCAGCTGGGGAGTTCCCAGCTAAGCCCAGGCTCAACGGCAGCTACCCCTTTAAAACACCACCTCCACACAATTCTGTGCAGCACTGCCACTTTGAAGTACTCCTCCCTCCACCCCCGGCCTTTGCTGCCTCTATTTCCTACCTGAAGGTAGGAATAGGAGATCCTCCGGAAAAGGGCTTTATTCCGGAGGATCGTGCCAGTCTAGACACTCTTTTCCGGCTTTTCCCCAAGCCGGAAAAAAAGCGGCGGACATGTTTATTTAAATATATCCCCCGCGGACTTCCCTATTCTGACTTGCCTGCTTTGCATGCCTCTTCCGGAGAAGGGGCCAGTCTAGACGTAGCCAAAGAGTCCCATAACGGAATACTATATCATAAAGCAAAGTCATTTCTTTTCAATTCAAACTAATCAGTTATGCCTTGAAGCAGGGGCATTAATGGTCTTGTAACTCTTCAGAAGGAACCATGTCAGCTTAACATTCAGATTCCACGACTTCCCTAAGCAATTTATTCCAGTGCTTAAACACCCTGACAGTTAGGAAGTTATTCCTAACATCCAATTTAAACCTCCCTTGCTGCAATTTAAGCTAATTGTTTCTTGTCCTATATCAGAGATTTCCCCCCTCCTCCTTGTAAAAACACTTTTTTCCAATCTTCTTTCATAGCTCACGTTTTCCAGACCTTTAATCATTTTTGTTGCTCTTCTCTGGACTTGCTCCAATTTTTCCACATCTTCCCTGAAATGTGGCACCCACTACGCAGGCAGTCCCCGACTTACAAACGGGTAACATTCCGAACACCTGGTTGTAACTCAACTTGGTTGTAAGTCGGAAATACCCTTAAACATGCTGCCCGAAAAGCTTGACGTACATGGGTCTCACCTAGAAATTATAATAATGGGGTTAATGGGAGGTTGGTCGTAAGTCGGTGTGTTCATAAGTCAGGGAGTGACTGTACTCCAGTTGATGTCTAATCAGCACTGAGAAAAGTGGAATTATTTCTCATGTCTTGCTTACAATAATCCTACTTAACTTTTTGGTTTACCTTAACCCAGTGTTTCCCAAATGGTGCTCCGCGGAACCCCAGGGTTCCGTGAAGCAAACGTAAGAGTTCCGCGAGAACCCGAACACTCCCCTCCCCCCGCCCATAAAGAGACAGAGGAGCCCGGCGTCCAAAGACGCTGGCTCCTTCCCCGCTCCCCTTTCAGACATCTCCCGCTGCCGCTCTGCTTTTACCACTGGACCTAGCAGCAGCAACAGCTACTTGTCCCGCTTCTGCCCGATCAACCCAAGATCCCTCCCCCACGTCCCCGCTGCCGCTCTGCTTTTACCACCGGAAAAAGCAGAGCGGCAGCGGGGGACGTGGGAGAGGGATCTTGGGTTGATCCGGCAGAAGCGGGACAAGCAGCTGTTGCTGCTGCTAGGTCCCTTGGTAAAGGCAGCATGTGTGTATGTTGGGGGGGGGGGGGAAGGGGGGGAGTACTATCAGTGAGTGGAACACCGGAACTCCTACTCACTGTGAGGATCGGAACAAATCCCCATACACACTGAGGACACGTGGCTCCTGTGTGTGACTTTAAGTTTAAGAATTCAATCTAATATCAAAATTCCCCATGGATTGTTGGTTAAAAGAAGGAACTTTAAAGAGAAAAGTGAGTACTTCAAATGCCAATATTTTTACTGAAACCAGCAATGAAAATACTGAGGCAGCTCAAGTTAATTATGAAAAATTTCAGCTGACTAATAAGAAACGCAGGTATTGTGAGGACTATTTGGCATTTGGAGTCATAAGCAATGGAAATGAAGATGCTCCAGGTGCCCAGTGTGCAACAAAATATTATCTAATAGTTGTTTAGTACCTGCTAAATTGCGAAGACATTTTGAAACAAATCATCCAGAATACAAAGATAAAGACATTCGTTTTTTTAAGCAAAAGCTTGAATCGCTTGAAGAAAGTAAACTCTTCATGTCAAAAATTGCCAAATCTGATAATGAAAATGCAACAGAGGCGTCTTACAAAGTAAGCTATCGTATATCGGTCGCCAGAGAAGCACACACTATTGGGGAATCACTCATAAAACCATGTGCAAAAGATATTGTAACCTGTATGTTGGATCAGGAGTCTAGTAAAAAAGTTGAGGCTGTGCCACTATCAAACAATACTGTCACACGTCGTATTCACGATCTTGCTGCTGACATCGAGAAGGAGCTTATTTTTCGGCTGCATTTATGTGATGCATATGCATTACAATTAGACGAGTCCACTGACGTTGCAGGTCTTGCAGTTCTGTTTGTATTTGTCCGTTATGATTTTAATAGTTCTACTGAAGACTATTTACTTTTATGTGAATTTTTGCAAACCAATACAACTGGTGAGAATATATTCAATTGTATCAATAACTTTATGAAAACACATCAAATAAGCTGGGAAAAATGTGTTGATGTGTGCAGTGATAGTGCCAAAGCAATGGTAGGAACAGTGGCTGGCGCTGTAACACAAATAAAAAGCGTAGCACCAAATTGCACTGCAGTCACTGCATTCTCTCTGGTAGTTAAGAATATTTCTCCCTGTCTTAAAAATGTGTTGGACGAAGCAGTACAGATTATTAATTATATAACAATTACAATCAAGACTGTTCAAAATTATGTGTGAAGATATAGGTAGTCAGCACACAGCCCTGCTTCTACATACAGAAGTCAGGAGGCTATCACGAGGAAAAGTGCTGGTTAGATTATTTGAATTGCATCATGAGCTCTCCGTATATCTGATGGATCACAAATTCCAACTGTCTGATCGTTTAACAGACTTTTTGTGGTTATCGAGAGTTGTGTATCTTGCAGACATCTTTACAAAACTAAATGAAGTAAATCTGTCGCTACAAGGAAAGAATGTAAATATTTTTAATGCGAAAGACAAAATTTTGTCATTGTCACGGAAGCTACAGTTTTGGATCTCATCTGTAGGACGAAATGATTTGGATTGTTTACCAACTCAATGATTTCCTTGAAGAAAATGGATACAAACTTGATGAAGATATTCGCAGCGACATTGCAGATCATCTCCGCAATTTATACACAAACATCATTAAGTATTTTCCAAACATCAATGACAACAATAACTGGATTCGAAATCCATTAAGTTTAACAGAAAAGCCGGTCAGTTTTTCTACACAAGATTATGAAAACCTAATTGAAATCGCTTCAGATGGCCAATTAATACAAAAATTTAAAGAAGTTTCTCTGATTACATTTTGGAGTGATTTATGTCAAAGTCAAGAATATTCATCTTTATCAAGACGCACAGTTCGTCAGCTGTTACCCTTTGCCAGTACATACTTGTGCGAAACTGGGTTCTCGAACTATGCAGCAACGAAAACGAAAAACAGAAATCGACTGAATGCTGCGCCAGATATGTGAATCCAACTTTCTAGTATTAAACCAAATATAAAAAGAATTTGCCAAGAAAAGAAAAACCACTCTTCACATTGAAAGCTATTAATATAATTTATATTATTTGATAGTTTTATTTTTGTACATATTTAATATATTTTTGTTGAATATAAATGAATGGTGTTATATTCAATATGTTGAATTTAAATGAATGGTGATCTCATGACTGTATTTAGCATCTTATTACTACCAATTGTGGTGTACTGGCAGTCTGTGTGTGTTTGGGTGTGTTTTTTTTTTTTTGCTCGACAAACTTAATCCCTGGCTAGGGGGGTTCCTTGAAATTTTTCTGAGTTTAAAAGGGTTCCGTCGTCAAAAAAAATTGGGAAACACTGCCTTAACCAAAAGAAGGCTGAGGGGGGACATGATTGCACTCTTTAAATATATTAGAGGGATAAATATCAGGGAGGAAGAGGAATTATTTAAGCTTAATACCAATGTGGACACAAGAACAAATGGATATAAGATGGCTAGTAGGAAGTTTAGACTTGAGATTAGACGAAGGTTTCTAACCATTAGAGGTGTGAGGTTCTGGAACGGCCTTCCAAGGGAAGTAGTGGGGGCAAAAGACCTATCTGGTTTCAAGATAAAGCTAGATGGGTTTATGAAGGGGATGGTTTGATGAGATAACATGATCTTGGTAACTAATTGACCATTCATTATCAGAGGGAAATAGGTCAATGGAGGGATGATAGGAGTTACTATAGAGAACTTTCTGGGTGTCTGGCTGATGAGTCTTGCCCACATGCTCAGGGTTTAGCAGATTGCCATATTTGGGGTCGGGAAGAGTAGATTGACAGAGGCCCTGGAGGTTTTTTGCCTTCCTCTGTAGCATGGGGCACAGATCACAGCTGGAGGACTCTCTGCATCTTGGGGTCTTCAAAGTATTTGAAGGCTTCAATATCTGAGATATAGGTGAGAGGATTATTCTAGGAGGGGTGGATGAGATTCTGTGGCCTGCACTGTGCAGGGGGTCAGACTAGATGATAATGGTCCCTTCTGACCTTAAAGTCTATGAGTCTACTAATACACCCCAGAATGATATTTGCACTTTTTTTGGCAACAGTATCACACTATCAAACTGAACTTGCCGTTCACTAT
Organism: Pelodiscus sinensis; assembly: GCF_049634645.1. Lineage (NCBI taxonomy): Eukaryota > Metazoa > Chordata > Testudines > Trionychidae > Pelodiscus > Pelodiscus sinensis. Next base: position 25,330,630 of record NC_134729.1, on the reverse strand, counting down.
GACCCACAATCCTTAGTACTCCTTCCTAAGCCATCATTTCCCATGTTGCACACATGCAACTGAAGGTTCCTCCCTAAAGTGGAGCACTTTGAATTTCATCTTATTTACTTCAGACCATTTCTCTAGTTTGTCCAGATCATTTTGTATTTTAATTGTAGCCTCCAAGGCACTTGCAACCCCTCCCAGCTTGGTATCATCCACAAACTTTACAAGTACACTCTCTATACTGTCATCTGAATCACTGATGAAGATGGTGAACAGAACCAGACTGGTGAACTGGTCACTATGTTGTAAAATGTTCAAATTAAAGACCTTCAAAATCAATTTCATTTCACTCCTTGTGCCAGTTGGGCAGACAAAGAAAGGGGGTCTGCTTGGAAGTCACTCTTCACTGCCCATCATACTGTTCCAAGGGCCATCAACTTCCACGTGGCAATAGCTGGGAAAGTCAGTCTTCAAACAAACACCAACACTAGCAGGGATTTTGAAAAGCAATGGCGCAAGAGGCCCCAATGGGTTGCAAGGCAGGATCTATTGGGAGCCATTATTCCATGCAAGTGGCCCATCAGCTTCTACAGTAAGTTACACTCAGGACCAGTCTAAAGGCACAAAAACAATTTGGTTTTAAAAACCCCATTAGATTATACCCCAACTCCATTTCCTGGCAATACTTTGAAGCACCTATATATCAAGGAAAACTGCAGTCCCTGTAGGCATCTGACAGCAGGGGACAAGAACATAAGCGTCAGATAGCAAAAGGCCCTGGAGCTCAGACTTGTCGTAGGGTACGTCTAGACTACATGCTTCTGTCACCAGAGGCATGTAGATTAGGCTACCAGACATAGGAAAATGAAGCGGTGATTTAAATAATCGCCGCTTCATTTAAATTTACATGGTTGCCGTGCTGAGCCGACAAACAGCTGATCAGCTGTTTGTCGGCTCAGCGCGGCAGCCATGCAAATTTAAATGAAGCGGCGATTATTTAAATCACCGCTTCATTTTCCTATGCCTGGTAGCCTAACCTACATGCCTCTGTCGCCAGAGGCATGTAGTCTAGACGTACCCTTAGTGATCTGAATCAGTGGAGCTGGTCAAAGACAGACAGCCCAGAATCAATCAATCTTGCCTTTTTCAGAAAAGGAGAACTTTTGGGCCTTGCTGATACTTAGGCACTCGTAGTAGTAGTAGTAGTAGTAGTATCAATCTCAGATTCAAGCATCACTACATTTCATCCTGGTTTTGGAGCTAGTGTTGGCTCAGTATGTTTTCAGGAAAACACAGCAAGTGACATCACTCCTGCCTGCTTCTGCACAGCCAGGGGTTGCATGTCTCCCCACTTCTGGATGATAGGTTCATGAAGGACACCACCAGCTGAAGAGGAATGGCTAAGTGGTTTTATCCTTAGATGCCATACAAAAAAAATACCATAACAAATTTGTGCACTGTTTGGTCCTATTTGGGTAACAACTAAAGGCTTTGTTAACTAAAGTATGGATCATGACTACCTGTGAATGGATCATGACTACCTGTGAATGGGAATGAGACTGGAAGATAGACCTGACTGTGACAGAAATCGGAGGCTTCTAGAGAGTCTGGGACAAGAACAAAAAGCCACTCTAGTATTGCAGAACAGAAGCTTAGAGGCATGAGGGAGACACAACAAGTGTGAATGGGGAGTCCCCATGAACTCTATTAGAGCCAGATTCAGATCTTGTGGTAGAGGCTGCTGAGACAATACAAGGAGCAACTCTACACCAACTTGGCATTTCCTTCTTTACAAAGAAGTATCACATTAGCCCCATGTGATGCTATGGCAAAAAGGGAGTTTGGGGTCATCATTAATAACCACCTAAGTCCTTTTCAGAGTCTCATCTGTGTGTGAAATTCCTACAGATTGGCTTACAGCCCAAAGGATTGGGTACAAAATGTGTTCCCTGTTGACTGTGCTAGCTGAGGATCCACATTCTTTGTGACACTGTTCTCTCTACCTTCAGCCAGCTCTGGTTGTTCACAAACCCACCCTGGCATAGCAATGGCACTGTCAGAATATAGGAAAGCTTGTGCAGCTGTATCACATTTGTATTTCCTTTTCTCAGGTTTCCCCTTTGATCGAGAGATGGGCCTCATGAAGGCCTGGACACTGGTAAGTAGCTTCCAATGAAAGACTCCCTTCGTCTTCTTACTTTCTGCTGCTGTTTGTTGGCATCCTTGTCCACAAGAGAGGGTGGGAATTGCAACCTAGGATATAGATGACTTGCAATGTCTCACAGAATTGTAGGACTAGAAGGAACCTTGAGAGGTCATCAAGTCCACTTCCCTGCACTCATGGCAGGACAAAGCACCACTTAGACCCAATCAACTAGTGATTGTCTAACCTGGTCTTAAAAAAAAAAACCACCACACACACACACCCCCTCCAGGGGTGGAGATTCCTCAACCTCCCTGAGCAATTTATTCCAGTGGTTAACTGCCCTGACAACTGGGAAGTTTTTCTTAATGTCCCATCTAACCCTCCAATCCTACGCCTCAGCTGCAATTTAAATCCATTGCTATTTTTCTACCTTGTCGTCCTGACAGAGTTTTAGCTACTTGAAATCAGATTTATGTCCCCACTAAGTCTTTTTTTTTTTTTTTTACAAACTAAACTAACCCATATCATGTTTCAATAATTTGTTGCTTTTTTCTGGACTTTCCCCAATTTTTCCTGAAATGTGGTGCCCAGAACTAGACACAATACTCAAGGTGAAGCTTGATCAGTGCAGAGTAGAGTGGAAAAAATACTTATTTATTATTTAGCCATTTGGAATGGAAATCCATCAACCATATGAAGAAACTTGCACAGATACAGACAGACATCATCTTTCTATCCAAGTGCAAGAAGATGGACATCGTACCCAAAGGACTGAAAGCGAACAATCCATTAAGATCAACATACTGTACTGACTACAGTGAAAGACTCTGCCTCACACTATCCAAGAAATTAAGGAATCACCTGATAAGTATTTTATACAAGAATTACTATTCTTACATCTTACTTATGACACTTCTGCTAATACATCCCAGAACAATATTTTCTTTTTTCATCAGTATCACACTGTTGATTCACATTTAGCTTGTGGTCCAGTACAACTTCCTGATGCCTTTCCACAGTACTCCTTCCTATGCCAGCAGTTCCCATTTTGTACGTGTGCAACTGACTCCTTCCCAAACTGAGTACTCTGCATTTGTCATTATTGCATTTTAAGACTCTTTCTCCAGTTTGTCCACATCATTTTGAATTACTATCCTATCCTTTCTATTCTTGTTCCCTCAGAGCTCCCAGCATAGCATGTCCTTGGGTATGTGTCAGTCTTCCAACCCATCCAAATGGCCCAGCCAGCACAGTCTTTTCCTTGAGCAGGACTGTCATACTTGGGAATTTACCCTTTGAAGAACCTCTGCATTAGTGACTTTACATCACATACTCAATATTAAAGCCAAGATAAACAGTGTTAAGTGGAAACTGTTTAACTTTCTCCTGATGAGCAGGCTTTGAGTTGTTCCATGCTCTTTTAGTTAGTCTGACAAAAGTGGTGGCAGTCTTTCCAATGCAAATATTTAGTTCTTCATCCAGTGAAGTCACTGCAAAACTTAAGCAGCTGAACTTAGGGACTATTCTAGATGGTTTGTGGTAACTGAAGGATCCTATGGGAAATTCCCCCCACCCTGCCACAAGTCTTTTCTTAATGCTGATGGTGAAAGCAACGTCCTGACAGGCACTTGAAAGGCAGCCCATCCATGAGTTCTTGTCATAGACGTCTTGGGCTATAAGGGCACTATGAGCAGCAAATAGAAGTTCCCCGATTAGTACTTTTGTGACAAGTCAGGACAAGTTGAAAAAAGTTCCCCATCCAATCTTGTGTAGACACACACCAGCTTTCATATCCTTAAATACACAGTGAGCTGAGGACTGATGTGCTCAGGTACCAGAGGAAAGGTGCTGGGAAGGATCGTTTGGGGGAAGTAGCCCAGAGAAGATGCTGCCAGACTGGGAGTAAAAGAAACCCTGACTGTTGCCACTGCTTTCGGGACCCTGGGCCAGAACCCAGAATAGTGGATGGGCCTGGGTTCCCCCCAGCCCTCCCCCACTCCTCTCAGTGGGGGACTCTGTAGTAAAGAGACCAGGACTACAAAGGGGTTTCACCTCAAATTGTGGACTAGCCTATGAGGAGTATGGCTCAACGGGCTGTAAACCTTGCCTCTAGAAAAAGAAGAGACTGTGTAGAGGGTCACAGCGAGCCTCTGAAGCAAACATTGTCTACCAGAAGCACAGGACCCACAGGGCAGAGTCAGAGCTTTACCACAGCCCACAAAGGTAAAGTACAATGATCTGTGTTGCTCTCCGCAAATAGGTCTATGGTTGATCTTCCAGACCTGAAGCCACACCGATTTAGAGTAGACATGATCTGACTACTGTTGTAGGCGCTTTAAGCTGACTTTCCCAAAAGCTTTTCCTGCTACACTTAGTAGCGAGATACTTCTGTAATTGCTGCAGTCTTCCCTTTTGCCTTTATTTTTATTTAAAAAAAAATAGATGTTTGCATCACATGTTTCTTGGGGCACCTCATCCTCTTCCCAGCATATGAGTAGCAGATGAAGAAGATATGGTAACAGGCTGTCTTTCCTACTCTCGTGGATTTCCACAGGGATGCCATCTCTTCCAGGAGCCTTGCCACAGGATAGCAAAAGGCCTTGCTTAGCTTTTCTGCAGAATGCTCCACTAGAGAGGGGTTTGGCCTCTCTAGTTTCTTGGCTATAAATCTTCACTTTGATAATACTCAAGTAGAGTCAAGTCAGAAATGAAATCCTGGTACCACTAGGACCATAAATGGTACAATCTATATTGGTCAACACCAAGTGCTGGGAGTTGGTCAATCCAGAAGTCTCAGGAAGTACCAATGGCTTCCTGCTGATGAGTGCCTGAGGAAGGTAATGGATGGAGGAAATACCATCAAAAGGCAGATGAGCAAATTCACTCATCCATACAAGACAGGCTGGTTATCGGCCACAGCTGAAGGGCCCAACCTAGTGGAGCTCCGAAAGGCAGGCAGATCTTCTCTGTACTGGCAACTACTGCAATGTAGCTGGTTCTAAGTGTATCAACCCCCATCCTTCCTTTGGCCAAAACCAGTGTCAAGAGCACAGCTTGATTTAAGATTTAACACTTCCCCCTTTTACTAGTATAGTGTTTCTCAACCCACCAGTGGGCTGCAGGAAGGGTCTAGGTGGGTTGCATGTGCCCCAAAGGCACAGCCCCACAGCACTCTCATTGCCCCTGGGAAGCAGCATGAGTGGGGTCTGCATAGAACAGCCACCGCCCAGAGGAAGTGCCTCCAGGGCACGCCTAGGCTGTTGTCTGCTAGATGTCTCTGGCCATGCTGCTGTCACCACCACTGTCATGCCACCAGGGCTGCACTCAGCACTGTGGGCAATGGGAGTCAGGTACTGGCAGCAGTGTGGAGCACGCAGCCCGAGCCAGCAAGTGGCCAGTCAGCAGTGATCATGGCCCAGCCAAAGGGACAGCAGCACTGACAGAAGATGCAGAAGGTAGCAGGACTGGGACAACAAGAGCAAAGCATTGGGGGAGCCATACATGGAATTTGTGAGCAAGGCAACAGAAGCAGCCAACTCACCTTGACGCAGAAGAAGTCTGGCACTATGTGCAACCTCCCCACCCTGGCCAATTCGTGTTCAGGGGCTGTTTCAGTTAGGTCCCCCAGATATAAAAAGATCTGAGAAGCTAATTCTCTGCCAGGACAAGGACAAGGACAAGGACAGCCTATCGGAGGTTTTGCATTTTCCTTTCCTTTATGTTACGTATCCTGTCCTCCACTCCCCCATACACAAAGCAGTGACGACCTTAAATTACAGGATATATGAACCCTATTAGAGTTCTCTATAGAGCAAAAGGGCTGGGAGGGGGATGAGCAGAGAGCAAGGTTTAAGCAGGGCTCCACAGCTCTGTATGATGTGTACAGTGCTACCCATGTTAGCACTTAACTCTAGTGTTCCCGTGTGTTGGAATTCTAAATAAACTGATTAAATAAAACTTCATCTAACTAAAAGATAGTGGTGCGCATGTGAACAAACATGCTCACTCACACAGTATACAGGGAACCCTCGCCATCTGTGGAGGATACGTCCTTGACACCACTACAAATCCTGGGGCGGAAGGAAGCAGAGTGAGTACCTCATTATCCCGTGGCTCCTCGCCACTGCATGGGTGGAAGAGGAAGAAAGGGAAGGTGAATCGCAGGGGTCTCCTGTATATGCAATTGGGAGGGGGGGACCCTCCAGAAGAGCAAATGCAGTTGCTGGGTTGCCTTAAAGAACTTGGTGATTACTACGCTCCAGGGCCAACAAAACCCTCTTTGTTCACCTGTATCCATCAGAAGCACTTGCAAGGGCACAAATCCCTTCTATATGATCTGGGCATCACAAACTAGCAAAAAAAGCTCCAGAATTTCAACTGCTAGCCTTAATTTTCTGTATCCAGTAAGCCCATTTTTGGTTTTTCATGGGAGACTCTAGACTTACCCAGCTGGTAGGCACCCATCCTATTGAGGCTCATTAACTTTGTGTCACACACAACCCTTGAGCACATCACACTGCAGACATGCATGCCAAAAGGGAAAGCCATACCTGTAAGGATGTTCTTGAAAGCTTCTTCTACATTTGTAGAATCCAGGGCAGAAGTTTCAATAAATGATAAGTTATTTTTTTCTGAAAAAAAAGAAGAGACCACTCAGACTTGAGCAGCATTTTTAATTCTAGGCCTTAGCTTAGATATCTTGGCTTATATAACCAGGACCTAGTCTTGCTTTCTCTATGACAGGAGAAACTACACTGCTTGTTCAAATGGATTTGGCACCTCACTGTATTTAGCTAACTAGTCTTATCAGCAGTAGCAATCCCCAGCACCTGAGCACATCACCCTCCCTTCACTCCCTCTTCTGCAATGCAACAGGGCTCCCTGCATACTATTATTCCTGACAATGGCCAACTACCAGTGTGATGCAGCTCCCAGTGAGAGCACAGTCATGTAGACGGGGAATGCAGGATTCCCCCTCACTCCACTCCCAGAGACTTACTGACAGGGAAAAAAAAATAAAAATCAGAACTTCCCTGTTACTCCATAGCCAATCATTCCCTGGAGACAGCACACTAGAAGGGGCAGGAAACAAGGAAAGGGAGTGCCTTGCCTCCAGGGGTCATGTCCCAGTGCTACCACCAACATTTAAATGCACACACAACACAGTGACTGCCAAAATGTGAGACCTACAAATGGAAATTTACATTGCTGCCCCCGCCCCATCACTGACTATGACTGAACAGCTGAGGTTCAGTCCTTCCATGCTGCACTGGGTTTCAGTAGCCCATACAAGCGAAAGACCCATGATGGCTGTTGAGATTTGTGACTGATTGTTACGTTATGTCAGCCAACTCCAAGGCAGGGAGAGTTTTATAAGTTTCCACAACCAGAGGCTAAGCTTTGGTCAACCCAAATGATTCACTGTTTAGTGAATGGAACACTCAGAGAAAGATTTGTTTTTGGTGGTTTATGTACTTTATTCATCCCTCAAGATCCTTTGGAATTGGTTTTATTTCAGCAACATTTTTCATCCAGATCTCTTCCTAGCCTGACAAGAGAAGCAAGAAGGGTCTGTGCTTCAGAGTCCTGGCAGCCCTGGGGCAGGATTATCACTGGTTTGCAAGAAGCTTCCTAGCTCTGGGTCTCAAAAGAGTTTCACCAAACACCGCCGTTCAACCAGTAAGTGCACTTTTTCCATTGCAGGGGTGTATGTACATCAGAGCTTCCAAATGGAAGGCTGCCCTTGTCTGAGATGGAGTACTTCAGTCTGCTACACACCACATGCACAAGTGAAAAACACCAGCTGAACAGATAAGACATGCAGTTCACAAACCTGCAAAAGCCCGGGCCTCATCTGTGGGCACAGCTCTCAGATGGCGCAAGTCACTCTTATTTCCCACTAGCATGATGACAATGTTGTTGTCTGCATGATCTCGGAGCTCCTTTAGCCAACGCTCCACATTCTCGTAGGTCAAATGTTTGGCAATGTCATAGACAAGGAGGGCCCCAACGGCACCACGGTAATAGCTGGAACCACAATGAATACACAGTTTTAGAAGGAATTCACTCAAAATCGACAGAAAAAAACTTTAGTTTTCCTATTGTAATGTTCACTTCTTAGAAAGAGAGCTATGCTTGTTTTTAAAAAAATAGAAAAAACTTCAATAAAGGAATTTAAAAAAAAACCCAAGAGACTGACAAATCTGGTGGCTATTTCAAGCAGGACATTAGCAGCATAAAGGGAAACTCACTTTCATTTCAAAGAGAGTGAAACGACACTTCTGTTCAGAAGTATTGCTGGATTTAATCTCATAGATCTTTCTACTGTGAAAAGTGGTTACTAGAAAAAAAAGACCAATATTGTCATTTGACTAATCCCTCACCAAGGGAAAAGGCAACTTAAAATAGTCACTCACTCCTTTAGTTAGGCACTCTTGGCTCCTGCAACACCATCTCTTCATGCATATCTCCCAAGAATGCCATGACCCCAAGTGTCAACATTTCACCCCCACACCTCTCCAATTTAACACAATAGACATGGACACTTCGTGTGTAATTCAGTAACAATGTCCATAGAGGACACCAGAAAGGTCCATCCAGCTAATCAGAATGTGGCTTTGGATAACTAGTCTCCCAACAACATTAATTTCCTATTTTTAGGGATGTTCCCCACCACTTCTGCCAACCCTCTCTCCAGAGCGATTCTGCCCAGGGGACTAGCAAAGCAGGGGGAAGTCATTCGCTGCTGGCCAACAGTGGGGGGTCCCCCACCACACACACACTGGCAGCAGCGGGGGAAGTTGGGCAATGCAGCCCCATCTTGTTTTGCTTACCGCTTCCCCGATGCCCAGGAACTCTGGCCTTGCTAGCTGCTGGCCAGTCCCTTGGTCTTCCCACCCATGGTGTTTTGGGGAGGAGGGGGGGGGGGGAAGGCAGGGAGGGGGACATGTGCCCCCTTATACTCCCACACGTCACCCCTGTTTACAAACAGGCTCTGAGAAGCACTAGTGAAGTCAGTATAAACCACAATTTCATACAGATAAAATGAGCAAGTCAGCAGTTATTTAATACGATTGCTGTGACACTTTTGCATTTAGAACTGATTTTGTAAGCAAGTAGTTTTCAAGTGAGGTGAAACTTGGGACACACAACAGATCTGACTTCTGGAAGAGGGTCAATAGCATGAAAAGGTTGAGAATAACTGCAGCACCGAGCCTCACTGACTGCATGTGTGTGCTGATTAACCCTGCGAGAGGGAAAAAGAGAGAGAGAGAGAGAAGCTGATTTCTCTTCCTCCTGCATCTCCACCAATAGTAGAAGAGAGTGGTGGTGAGTAATACTCACGCTGAGGTTATGGCACGGTATCGTTCCTGCCCTGCAGTGTCCCAGATCTGGGCTTTTATTGTCTTCCCATCCACTTGGATGCTCCTTGTGGCAAATTCCACCCCAATGGTGCTCTTGCTCTCAAGGTTGAACTCATTCCGTGTGAAGCGTGACAGAAGGTTACTCTTTCCTACCCCAGAGTCTCCAATCAACACAACTGGAAGAAAGCAGAATGAATCCTTTATCTTGAGACGGGGAGAGAAAACTAATGATAGTATTTTATGACATGGTAAATTTGAACTCATGACACATGAAAGATTACCCTTCCCTGCTCCAGAGTCCCCAATCAACACCATTTTATCGAGCCATAGGCCTACCCAAATAGAGCCTGCCCAGATGTGGAGTACAAGGCTCCCTAAAAATAAAAGCTATTTGCAATCCCTTCAATACAGGATTCATTCTAGTAAACTTTTGCTAATTAGGCATAAGCGAGAGACTCACATAGAGTTAGGCACAAAGTAGATAGTAAAACATTTGCCACTATGAGCAATATCTGAAAGAAATCCACATTTCATAGGATAAAATTTGTAATTTATGTAGTAGTTTCTAACGGTCACTTACCAATAATGATGTAATCTACCAATGGTTCTCAACCTAGGATCCAATCAGCACATAGCAGCAGCCCATGCAACATCCTCAGGGCCACACAGGTAGCACTGAACGCAACCCATATTACACATGTAGTCCACAATGGTACATAGGTTAAGAACCATTGGTATAAACTAGGGATTAAAAAAAAACTAAAATATTAACTATGTAACTGATAAAAATTCTATTGGTTACATGGTTAACCACTCCCAGGGCTGCCAGTGGTACCACACAGTGGAACCAGGCCACAGGGGGATGCACCTTGAGCAGCCCTCTGCCTGCAGCGGGTCGCAAGTGAGGAACTGCTCCCAGGCACAAGGTCACTGGTTACCTGTTCAGATCCCTAGTATAAATAGCAGTGAAGAGATTTTTACTGCAAACAGGCTCATCAATTTTACAAAAATACTAGCAATTAGATGAAAATTGAATTAATGCCAGATGCCAGTGCCACTTCTTGAATCTGGGACCTGCCACACTTACGCATTGTGTTATATACTAGGGATGTTAAAATTAGATTAATCAACTAATCAAATAGTCAGTGGAATTTCCATCAACTATTCAGTTAGTCGATAAGGCCACTTCTGTTTAGAAATGTAGTGAGAGCCTGCTGGGCTTGTTCCCCCTTTGAAACATACACGAGCCCCAGCAGGGACTCTTGTACATTTTAAAGATGGAATGCTGCCAATGAACCCCTGCCACCTCCCACAGAACCAGAGGAAACTAGCTTTTAAACCGGCTCCCTCCAGCACCTCCTCCTTCCCCCCCCCTTTGCTGCCTCATTCTGATAGGGGCAGTGGGCGGAGGCAGGGGGGAATGACTAGTTGACTATCCAATAAGCTTTTGCTTATCGGATAGTTGACTAGTCGCTTACATCCCCAATATTTACCGTGTCCTGACTGGCTCAAACTCCACAGTGATAACAGACTGCTCTTTTATTCTTTGGACATCTCCCTCTCTCACCTGGGAGACTCCCCAAACTAGTTCAAACTGAATTCTTCAGATGCCAACAAAGGTATGACCAAAGAGCCTGAGTTTAAACTGACTCAGTCTATTCTGATCCAGCAAATGACAAAATCAGATTTCCATCTAAGGGAAGGACCCCAATCTTCAAGGAAGGACTGACACCAACCAGAAGCCGCTGGGGAGATGATCTCTGTTAAGCTCATTGGTATCCATGTAAGTGTGCTTTTTTTTTTTTTTTTTTTTTAAACAAACATTCTAAAGTTTCTACATTATGAATTGAAGTACTTGCTTAGAAAGAACTGTGTGGTAACTTAACCTCCTCATGCTATAACACAGCTAACAAAGTGCAGTAACAGGCCTGTTTAGGTCATCTGTCTTGCCGGAGCGTCTCCCAGTACAGGTAAGGAACTATGCAGCCTGGAAAAACCCTGGTCAAGGGGGACAAAGATGCAGGTCTCTTTCCAAGAGAGGCGATGATTAAGGATCCCAGAGTTGACACTCTTATGGGACTCTGAGGGGGAGTTATAAGTTCAGAGAATACAACCATCATGCATCCCTTTTCCAAGTGTTACTGAAGTTGAAGAAGGTTCTAAGAGACAGACTGTGGGATCTCTCAAGCAACAAGGGTTAAATATAGTGGGGGGATCCTAAATTGCTTCACTGACTTCCTCTTCACTTAATGTGGTACCTCTGCCTGGTAGGCAGGAGCAGACACCATATCCATACACATTTAAGCAATTACATTTCTTAACATACATTTTTGTATTGTTAGAAAAAGGATTTACTAGATTAATTTTTCTACTCATGATCTGTGTTAAACTGCATTTGGATGGTAATTTGGATTAAATTAAAAATGCACAAGACATTTTTAAAAACTTCCTTAGTTCAGTAAAGACTTTGGGATACACAAGAAAAGCATGAGGATGTATTTTATAATTTTATCAAAGTTCATATTATCTGTAGTCAGTTAATTGAACTAAACTGATTGTTGTGATCATCATACCCTTGAAGATTATAGAAAAAAAGTTAATTTAATCTTTTCAGACCTCTTTAATTCAGAGATCGGAGATAAAAAATAAGGTATCCTGCTTTTACAATTCTGAATGAACTAGCTGAAAAAACTGAAAAAATATTATTCTGTGTATGTAAACAGAGGCTTCTGCTGTGAAAAGCCATTTTAGCACTTCAGCAAATTCAGGTTCCAGGCACTGAACAGTGACTTCCACCACTCTGATGGTTTGACTTCCTTTAAAACTCCAGCAAAGATTTACTGCTTAAATTACTTTATTAAACATAAATATACTATTAACCTGTGCCAAGTCTTGCACCTCCCATTTCAAGTTTAATTTTAAAAACAGATTTTTAAAGAAAAAAATTTAAATATGAACAAATCTAGTTTATTTAAATCATAGCGTTTAAGTCAACCTAAATAAGAGACCTCCTTTGCCACCAAGGAGTGGCAGTTCAGGGATTTCTACACTACAGAGTTAGTCAACAGAAGGCTGCTTATGCTGACCTAGCTTTAAGCATCTACAAGAGCATGTGAGTAACATAATTTTGTGCAACTATCGCTACCTTTACTACTATGAAGTTTCAATTACATTGACCTGGGTAATTCCAAAGAAGCTAGAGGCAAACATTTCTCTACCTCTTGATGCAGTTTAACAAAGGTCAGCAATTTTTCCTCCCTGCAGCCTCCAACATTTATTTCAATTTAAAAATGAACTTTTCTATAACTACTGATTTTCTTGTTAGGGGACAACAGAATTTATAGATAAGGTAAATCACTTCAAAGACTATTAGGGGTTATTATAAAACACTGAAAGACAACTCATATCTAAATAGACCATTGAACCCACATGCTGTCTGTTTCATTTACAATTCAAAGAAAAAAGTTTCTGCTATTTAAAATGCCAATACTGCAAGCTAATTTGCTAACCAAAAAACCAAGCTGTTTCAGCTTTGTGTATTATTCACGAACAAGAAACTTACTTCAAAGTGCCTTCACTGGCATTTTAGTTCTGTTCTACCACATGCAGACACTAGCTTGCTCTTTTCCAGCTAGAGCATAACAAAGCTAGAGCAGTGCTGATAATGGACAATTTCATTTTCATTAATTTAAAACAGAAAACTAGATGTGACTGAATATGCACAACATGACACTAAAGTTTGGACAGGTGTATTGTAAAAGAATCTAGTCTTCCAGAGCTGTTTTCTGATCATAAAAACTTTCACCCTCCAAGTATAAAAACAAGTTTGTTCATAAGCTTCAGAGGAATAGCCGAGTTACAGACTAACTGGACCAAAAAAAAAAAAAAAAAAAAAAAAAACCACCTTAAAAAACAGCAAATAATCTAGTACAGTGATACGCAACATTTTTGATCTGCGTCGTGGGGGCCAAATGCTGGACCCAGCCCCCGGCCAGATCTAGGCACTGCACCGTGGGGACCGCCAACTGCTGGGCCCAGTCACCAGCTGACTGGATATAAGCACCACACTGTGTGGCCGCACCCAGCCCCCGGCTGGATCTAAGCACCACATGGCTGCCAACAGACGGGCCCAGCCCCCAGCTGGCCAGATTTAAGTGCCATGACCTCCCCCGGGGAAGACATCCGCAACCTCCTTGGCGGTCACGACTCACAGGCTGCGCACCATTGGTCTAGTAGCACCTTAAAGACTAACAAAACATGTAGATGGCATCATGAGCTTTCGTGGGCAAAACCCACTTTTTGCCCACGAAAGCTCATGATACCATCTACATGTTTTATTAGTCTTTAAGGTGCTACTAAATTTGTTCTCGACAGACTTCAGCCATCTCTTATCCCATCTATTTTTTAATATTAAACAGACACTCCCACATACACAAGAATTGACCATATCGTGGAGGGGAACAATACAAGAGTGAACTGGCTTTAGCAACAGTCTATGTTCAAGTTTCTCAACCATTTCCAAATACTGAACAGTCGGTGTATGCAGAAATTTCACATTAAACATTACTGTTGTTCTCTTGGCCACTAGGGTGATCATCTAAGTGGTGAAAAGAGAAAAGCCCAATTTAAAATGCTCCTATCTTTTAACAACAAAAATTGATAAACTTAACTGTTACAAGTCACTGGGACCAGATGGCATTCACCCAGGAGTTCTGAAAAAACTCAAATGGGAAATTGCAGAACTATTAACTGTGGTTTGTAAACTACCCTTTAAGTCAGCCTAATGTATCTAATGATTGGAAAATGGCTAACGTGATGTCAGTATTTAAAAAGGGCTCTAGAGGTGATCCTGGCAAATACAGACCAGTAAGTCTAACATCAGTATTAGGGATATTAAAATTAGATTAATCAGCTAATCAAATAGTCGATGGAATTTCCATTAACTATTTGACTAGTCAACAAGGGCGCTTCTGCTCTGAAATGTAGCAAGAGCTGCACTGCATTCTGCCTTTGAAGTGCCAGCAGGGGCTCTTGTGCACTTCAAAGCAGAACCACCCCATGGAGCCCAGGGTTTGCCGGGAGCAGGGGGGGGGGGGAGGGAGAGGAGAGGAAGTAGAGGGACTCCTCACTGGCCCCAGGCTCCATGTGGCACTTCCACTTTTTACAAAAGAAATGCCAGAGCAATAAATATTTTTAACAATTAAAATATAACTGAAGTTTTAAACCTCATCAGGTGTACTAAGCCATTCCAATGACAGTTGGAAGGATACTTGTACATATCTTTCCTTAGCAAAACGTGTCTGTAAAACTAAAATTAGAGCTAAATTATCTCCACGTGCTTTTTTAGGGTACAAATGCAGGGCCTCTTTTACACAAAATTACTGTTTGGCCTCCTTTACAAATACTGAAAAATTAAAAAGTCGTTCCTGAAAGGCAGTTGTGACCTTCCTGTTCAGACCACCATATGGTTGCTGGAACAGAGGGAAAGACAACTCAAGAACCAATGCACAGAAATAAGGGCAGATCAGAAGACCAGCAAAAAAATATTTCCTCAATACCTGCTCAATATATAGTTCCACAAAGAGGTAGAGTTGGACTTGGGCTTAACCACTGTCTTATTACTTTTGAGATCATAGTCTACACAACAGCCCTATCTCTTTCCATGTCAGAATCAAGATCCTACAGCTAGAAGGGGAACAGCAAAACAGTGTTTTACTTATGGGACAACAGATAATTCATACAAAAGCACTGTCCCTTCCTGAAAATTTAAAGTCTAATTTAAGTTCAGATGTTTAGATACAAGATCCATGTAGTGGTGCATATTTTCATCTACTTACATTATTATTGAGGGGGGGAAATGAATTAGGCAGTTGTCAAGCTTTGAAGTCTTAGGATACTGAGCCATTTGAAAAACTGATAGTAGAGTTTAGCTCCAAAAGGGATTTAGAACCAGACCTGACAGCTTACCATACTTTGAAGCTAATCAATTAAGTTTTAATAGTGGTGGGGAAGGAGGAAAATATTTTCCAACTATTTGGCAGTTCTTAAAACAAGTGGGTTATGTAGTGAAACACATATTCACTTTTATGAAAGACACACAAACTGCTGCTAATGGAAAAACATAATTTCCCTAGCAAGCCCAATATATGCATGGCCACCACCAAGAAAAAGAACAAGTGCTTTGTCTACATAAAAAGAATAAAGAGTCAGTCTCTAATGTGCCACAAGTTGTTTTTTGCAGATACAGACTAACATGGCTACCCCTGAGAATGTGTCTCCATACTGAGTCCTAGCACGGCAAGCAGTGGCGGACTGGGGATATTAAAATGCACTCAATTAAGTAACCAACCAGCCATGTAACCCTTGTGGGACGACAGCCGACTCCCCAGGAGTCAGTGGGGGTGGAGGGAGCCGGCTTTAAGCCAGCTTCCTGCACTACCAGCTCCTGCCCGCCCCGATACAGAGAGAGCCCGAAGGGTAACCGGGTCCGGGTGACTGTCACGTCCCCAGTGCGGAGCCGCGGCTCGCCCGCTGCCCACGACCCGGCTGGGAGGACGCTGCCCGGCGCGACACCCCGGAACGCGCCCACCGCCTCCCCTCGCGTGCGGGGCTCCGGGGCGGGGCCCTGGCTGCCGGGCGAGGAGACAGCCACGAGCCGGGTCACTGCACGCGCCGCCCGGTGCCCCCGGGCTGAGCCCCCGCTGGGCGCCCCGCGGGCGGGCGGGTGTCATGGAGGCGCCCGCGGGCTCCAGGCGGCGGGAGGGGGCGGGGACCGGAGGGCGCGGCCCCGCCCGCGCTACCTTTGAAGAGATAGTCGTACTCGTCGTCCCGGGTGCCCATGGCGATGGCGGCGCGGCCGATCCGCTGCTGCCAGGCACCGACGCGGGGCGGGGGGAGGGGTTGCCGCGGCCGCCTATCAGCGGCCTCCGGGAGTGGGCCACAGCGCGACCGCCTCAGACGCCACCCAATGAGAGGCTACATCTGGTGACGAGCGGGCAGCAGATCCAATCGGTCCAGGGCAGTGGGGCGGAGTCTGGCTAAGCAGGCTGGGGAGGCCCCGCGCAGGCCCTGGTGCAACCACCACCCGCCAGGCCTGGAGGAGCCCCGGGGCGCGTCGCTGGCAGAGCGCGGGCTTGTCCCCCCCGCCGGGCCCAGAGCCTGGCTCCTGCCCAGAGCCCAGAGCCTGGCTCCTGCCCTCCCCCCCGCCGGGCCCAGAGCCTGGCTCCTGCCCCGAGCCCAGAGCCTGGCTCCTGCCCTCCCCCCCGCCGGGCCCAGAGCCTGGCTCCTGCCCCCCCCGCCGGGCCCAGAGCCTGGCTCCTGCCCCCCCCACCCCGGGCCCAGAGCCTGGCTCCTGCCCCCCACCCCGAGCCCAGAGCCTGGCTCCTGCTTCCCCCCCAACCCAGAGCCTGGCTCCTGCCCCCCGCCCAGAGCCTGGCACCTGCCCAGCTCCCCCTGCTGTCTCCAGAGCCTGGCACCTGTCCAATCCTGGCCCAGCCCAAGGCTACCTGCCCAACCCCCTCACAGCTGCACCAGATGTTCCCAGCTGATACTAAATGTGATCAGCTGTTGAGGTGTGCAGGCAGCAATGGGAGGAGGGGGCACAGTGAGTGTGGGGCACAATTTGAGGAAAGGTGGAATGGGGGGTTGAGCATCCCCTAAGAACTCAGGAAGTTGGCACCTCTGCTTCCTAGTACACCCCCCTCCGAAGGACAAAGATGATGTGGATTACTCTGGTTGTGCACGTGTGCCTCATGCTGCAGGTTAGGCTTTTGGCCAGCAGTATCTATGTAGTGGGCCTACACTTATATCCCTTGAGCTCTTGTGCTGAGGGCATAAACAAGTGAAGCCTTCCTTTTACTGCCTTCTGGCCATAAGTGCTGACTTTCCAAAGTGCCAGGAGGAGCTCTGCCACAGGCTGGCCCTAACCCCAGCCTTTTCCCAAAAAGCTGCCCTACCCCTGCTCCCCTGAGCATACTGTGTTCTTCCTTCTCTTGCTCCCCTTCAGCATCAGGAACACTGTGAAATAGCTAATTGTGGTGAGGGGGAGGTATGGGAACAGAGAGGGGAAGGTACTGGCTCATGGGGCCTGCTGCACTAGCAGGAGAAGGGAGCTGATAGGCTGCACACCCACTTTTTTCTCCGTGAGTGTGCCAGCGCTGGAGCACCCAGTGCCAGTGCTTTGACATTAAGATGAAGCAGTTGCTGTCTGTCCTTGCAAGCAGGCTAGAATTCTTCCAAACCATAACTTTGTAAAGTTATGATTAAAGGGGTTAGTTACCTGCTCCTTGTCAATTTTTATTCACCTACTTAGTTTTACAGAATTAGACTTCTGGTACCAGAATGGCCTCCTCAGGTTCCTACTATTTCTGTTCTGTCCCTCCTATGAGGGAGCCATGCCAGCAAACTGGGCACCTCAAAAGCCCATCTTTCGGGTATCTGAGGTGCCTACTGGGGAGATATGCTGTTTGCATATTGTTTACTTCCAGAATCTATAAAGACATGGAGGCCAGACTCCTGATTCATCTCATGAATAAATCCATGAGGCCAGTATCGGACTCCTTGCTTACTGGCTCTGAGCTCCCTTTTCAGCTCCAGTGACTAAGCCAAATAAAAGAGGTTTCCCTTATGGTTCAGGGAGTCCCAGATCACTCTTCCATAGTAGGGATGTGAATGACTAGTCGACTATCCGATAAGAAAATGTTTAGTTGTTGAAGCAAAAGCCTCACTCAGTTTACGCAGCTAAACAGACAGTTTTATTGGCCAATAAAAGTAAAGTGAGCCAAATGTGGTCCCAGCAGAGCCGGGCCCAGTAAGGCTGGCTAATATAATTAATCCTAGTATTTTATACCCTTAACCAAACAAGTCTGACGTCAGGGCAAGAAATCAAAATGAACTTCAAAGAAGCATTATCAGCAGAGAAAGAAACAGGTTTAGAGGGAGTTCGAGCTTCAGCTCAAAATAGTTCATTAACACATTCCAACAGCGCATCTTTCTGGCCTCTCCCCACCTCGGTGAAGGCCTGTTCACTCCCTCTAGTATACGCGCAGACACAAGAAACTGAAATGGCTTTTGTTATACCGAATGGCTTCTAGCTAAATATTAAATGGTTTCTACATAGTCAACATGCTAGTCAACTAGTCGCTTCCTCCCCCTTGCTGCCTCTGTCAGAAAGAAGCAGCAAAGGGGGAGGAGTGTAGGGGAGCTTCAAAGTGGCAGCGCTGCGTGGAGCCTGGGACCAGCTGGGAGTCCCCAGCTGGCCCGGGCTGCATGCAGCGTTTCAAAGTGGCAGTGCTGTGTGGAGCCCGGGGTCTGCTGCTTTGAATCGCTGCATGGAGCCCGGGGTCAGCTGGGGACTAAGGTGGAGGGAGCCATGGCTAAACTATTCGATTAGCCAATTAATTGAACTTTACATCCCTATTCCATAGAGATTTTGTGGCCCACTATGATTCCCACCAAAGCTTCTTTGGCATGAATGTGGCAGTGATGAAGCTGCCTTGAGTCGCTCTTCTACCTTGTATTTGGCACTGCCCAAAGCTGCTAGAGTAATGCTGTATTAGACACAGCAGCCCCAGCAGTGCATAAGAGGGCCCACTCACAGTAGTGATGTTTGGGATGATGTTGCTGTGTGAAGAGATCACCGCACTATGTAGACTGTCTACTCCAAAGGAACAGCCATGGCAGATGCGTTTATAATGCTGGAGCCTGATGTGATGGGTTGGATCACAGCAATCCTCTTGGCACTGTCACCCAATGTACTGGTCATATTACTGAGCCAGCCTGCCTGCCTGTCCTTTGGGGTGCCTGGCAGCCTGTCCCTGCTATTATTCAGAGACACAGCTCGCCTCATTGACCTGCCCGCTCTCATCCAGCCTGATATTTGACCAACAGTTCAGTGGGCACACAGCATGGCTGCATTGGAATGGCAGAGGCCTTTGAGCCTGCAGAGCAAGAGGCCAGTGGGCATGTCAGGAAATGGGCCTTGGTGGGAATGGCCAGATCCTGAAGAGTAAGCAAAGATCATGCGGGAAGGCCCAGGGCATGCAGCAGAGATGGGGAAGCTCTAGTGCCTTACCAGGAACTTGAATCCTGGCAGGGCTGGCTCTAGGTTTTTTGCCACACCCAGCAAAAAAAGTTTGCCCCCCCCCTTTTTTTCACAGACGCATGAGTGTCGTGGGGCCTAGTGAAGCAGGTGCAGAGCGTTACTGTGGGTTAACCCTAGCTTGTTCTGGTTTAGCTACAGCTAACAGGATGAGAGTATCCACGTACCACGTTGCACTAGTTTAGTGGGTTTAGTGTCACACTTGAACAAAACCTGTTCACCTCTGTGTGGAGACTCCAGCATCATTTCTCTGGCTCAAGAGTTGTGTTGTTTTGTTTGTGACTATTTCTCTAGGCTCTAGCATGGTCCTATGCTTCTTGCCAAAGAGGTTATTGTGGCTGTAAAAGTCAGTCCAAGCGCCTGACTGCCTGCATGGGGTATTTGCATCGTACTGGCAGGAAGCTAGTGTGTGGTATATAACTAAGCAAACCCCATTTCCCAGCCAGAGGCTGTTGGGGCTAGGTCAAATCTTGCCAATTGAATAGCAGGTTAAGAGAGCTCATCAATTTCATGCCACTGCCAGTCCACTGAGTGCATGGCTACCAACCCAGCAGCATTGCTGCTCTGCAGCGTGGCACCAGCACTGATCCAGCTGTGGTCTGGCACATGCCAAGCCTGTGTCACCCTGGATCGGTCTCTGGCCGCTGGCTCCAGGCCAACTTGGGCAGGTGCCTGGAGAACTAGTTTTCAGAGACACACTATTGCTCATTCTAAAGCTGAGCCAGGATTCTGTTACCCCTTTACAATGCGTGTGGGGTTTAGACATAGCTGCCACTCTGCAGCCAAGGCCAGGCACCTATCCCAAGGGAGCAAGAGTCTGTTCACAAGCAGGATGGGTGAGAAAAAAGGCAGCTATTTCCAGCAACACTTGGAGCTTTGTGCCCTCCCAGGAAGCTGCGCTCCAGGATCCAGGACCCAGGACCCTCTTGTGCTGCACAAATAACCAGGACCCTCTTGTGCTGCAGCCTGGGGGTGGAAGCTGCCATGTAGGCACTTTTCATTACTTGTCAACAGGACACAGCATCAGATACCAGGTGTTACTACAACCAGGAACTTGGTGCTGGTCCAGGACCTGGGCATTTCCCAACCACTGCAGAACAGGAATGTCAGAACCTGCCGTTTCCTGAGTAGCACTGCATGCAGTGTCCTCGCTCTCCTCACCAGAGGGAGCTCTCCCCTTTCAGTTGGACTTGACAAAAATCAGAATTCAAAGAACCCACTGGAAAACAGAGGAGGGGCGATTCCTAGGGACGTCCCATTAAGTACCTCCCGTTCCTCATCAATGTATAGCAAAATAGGGGTCTCTCTCAGAGAAAGCTTATCACCTGTCTGGGAAGCCCAGTAACACTCCTGCTTTGTGAACCATCTCTGCCTGTGGGCCTCATCCCTCCCAGTGGGAAGTGGAATGGCACCATAAGGTAGATCAGGCCCAAGGAATAAGTGAGAACGAGGATAGAATCACAGAGCACTAGAACTGGAAGGGAGTCCAGTCCAGGGCCAAGCACCATCTAGATCATTCCTGACAGGTGTTGGTCTAACTTACTCTAAATAACTTGTCATGAAGATTCCACAACCTCCAACTTAACCACCCTGAGAGGCAGGAAGCTTTTCCTAACATCCAACCTAGGGATGTGAATGAATAGTTGACTACTCGCTCTCCCCCTCTCTCCCATTGCTGCCTCTATACGAAAGAGGCAGCAAGGGCAGGGGAAGAGGACGAGATGCTTCAAAACAGCAGGGCTGCGTGGAGCCCAGGGCCAGACCCTGAGCTCCATGTGATGGTACTGCTTTGAAACGCTGCATGGAGCCCGATGCCGGGCTCCCAATGGGGTTTCAAAGCGGCAACGCCACATGGAGGTGGGGTCAGTTGGGGACCCCGGGCTCCATGCAGTGCTGCCGCTTTGAAATGCCATGGAGAGCACAGGGCCAGCAAAAGAGAAGGCACCCTTATCAACTAATCAAATAGTCAATGCAATTTGCATTGACTATTTGATTATCCCATTAACCTAAATTTAACATCCCTGGTCCAACCTAAACCTCCTTGCTGCAATTTAAATCCATTGCTTCTTGAAAACATTTTTCTCCCTCTTCTTTGTGACACCCTTTTAGGTACTTGAAAGCTGCTGTCATGACCCCTTCAGAGTCTTCTCTTTTCCAGAATAAACACCCCAGTTTTCAGTCTTCCTTCATAGGTCATGTTTTCTAGACCTTTAATCATTTTTGTTGCTCTTCTCTGGACCTTCTCCAAATTTTTTCTGAAGTGGTGACTAGAACAGGACACAATAGTCCAGCTGAGGTCTAATCAGCACAGAGTACAGGGGAAAAATAACTTCATGTCTTGCTCACAACACTCCTGTTAATACATCCCAGAATCATGCTTGCTGGGCAGGTAGCAGCTTCTTCAGCTGGCTTTCAACCTTCCCATAGCTAGAGATTGTTGTGGAAGGCTGGACTGTCTGCTGCCTTTGCTCTTTTGACTGTGGTCATGCCAAGAGCAAATTTCTGCACATTAGGCCCACCATGCCAGACAGTAGCTCACACTATGAGGAAATAAAGGTTGGTGCAGGAAATAAAGGTTGAGTATCAGTGGAGAGTAAAGCTAGAACGTGTATTCCAACCATTATAGAAAGAAATCCAAACATGAACAGATGAGGGTGCAGCCATTTCACTGTTCTTTGTATGTATAAGCATTTTACTTCAATCAACATTGCGCACAGTAGAAAGCATGTGGCCCTGACATCTTAAAACTTCCCAGGACTAACTGGCTGCGTCTAGATTGGCATGATTTTCTGGAAACGCTTTTAACGGAGAAGTTGTCCGTTAAAAGCATTTTCGGAACAGAGCATCTAGATTGGCATGGACGCTTTTCCGCAAAAGCACTTTTTGCAGAAAAGCGTCCATGCCAATCTAGATTCACTTTTCCGCAAAAAAGCCCCGATCACCATTTTCGCGATCGGGGCTTTTTTGCAGAAAACAAATCTGAGCTGTCTACATTGGCCCTTTTGTGCAAAAGCTTTGCGCAAAAAGGACTTTTGCCTGAACAAGAGCAGAATAGTATTTCCACAAGAAGCACTGATTTCTTACAGTAGGAAGTCAGTGCTTTTGCGGAAATTCAAGTGGCCAGTGTGGACAGCTGGCAAGTTTTTCCAGAAAAGCGGCTGATTTTCTGGAAAAACTGGCCAGTCTAGACACAGCCAGTTAGTTTGGAATGACTCTAATACCTTGTTTTCCCCCAGTATCTACCCAAGGTATTATTTCAGAACATGAGAGGGCATTGCTGAGGCACGTCACATGGCTTGGACACTCCAAAGGGCATTCTCCGCCAAAAAATAAAAAATTCTGCAGGCTTTGTCAATAAATAAATGTGGAGGTTCCAGCATAGCAGGGGGAGCACAGGATGCTGGCTGCACGAAGGTGGAAGGTCACTGTGCAGCAGCCCCCCCCCAGGACATGGACTCAGAAGTGAGGCTGCACCTTGACAGCAGAAGGCCTAGCCCTGCCCCAGAAACACCCTAGGGCCACAACCCTTTGTGCCAGGTGCACCAGGTTGGGGCAAGTAGGCTCAATTAGACAGGACCAACTGTGAACGGGCAGAATTCGTCTCCCTTGGCCCTCTGCTTGAGCCCCACATCTACACCCTCCTGCTATTGACTCCAAACTGATTGCACCCAGACCCCTCCAAGCCCCACTCCCCCAGCACCTAGACCCCTCTACTGAGCCCCAGCAACCGTCAAGACCTGGAACCCACCCAATGAACCTCTGCGCATCTAGATCCCTCCACCCTAGCCACCATCCCCACCCCCACACACAGCTGCCTGCACCCGACTTGTCCCACAGAGAATCCTCATTCCACACCTGGATTCTTCCCTCTCCCCTCACACGTGGGGCACAGAGAGGGGCATGGCCCCAGGCTCCGGCCTTGTGCTGTCAGGGTCAAGTGCAGCCTCAGAGTCCATGTATTGCTCCCTCTGCCATGCTGGAGCCTCCACATTTATTTATGGACAAATACAACTTGAGGAATTGTGGGCAGAGTTTTAAATGTTTGGTGCCGAATGCCCCCAGAAGTAACACTGAAGAGAACGTCAAGTGCCAATCAGCTAAACAGATCAAGCTTCATTAGTTTCACTTAGTGTAGAACCTGTTTTCCAGTCATCCTTGTAACTCTGAGCCCTCCCCAGTTTTGTCTTTAACATGCAAGCACCAGAACTGACCTAGCATAGTTGGGACCAACAGCGCACCTGCTGCCCACCCACTCCCCCACTTCCTCATTAACAGTCATCTGACAACTTGAACCACACACATACAATGTTTGTAGGGTTGGTGAGGGGTTTTATTAAAAAGACAACATCTGCAGAAAGTCAGATTTTAGTAAAAAAACATTAGCGCTGAAAATACACAAACTACGGATGATCTTTTCCAAACCCAACATTTATAAATTATACCACATTACATTTAAATACTGAAACAAATTAAACAGTCACTTCATTAAAAAGCTCTAGCATTCTACAAATAACTATTTACAGTATTCAGCAGCTAAGAACTCTAGCAAGTCAGTCAATATGACTAATAGGGCAGGATACTTGGGAACACCCAAGAGGGAACCTTGGCCTGTAACAGTTTTTCAGTGATCACCACCTTACATAAGAAGGGCCATACTGGGTCAGACCAAAGGTCCATCTAGCCCAGTGTCCAGTCTTCCGACAGAGGCCAATGCCAGGTGTCCCAGAGGGAATGAACAGAATGGGGAATCATCCCTAAGTCCTCTATTACCCATTCCCAGCCTCTGACAAACAGAGGCTAGGGACACCATTCCTGCCCATCCTGGCTAATAGCCATTGATGAACCTAGCCTCTATGAATTTATCTAGCTATTTTTTGAACCCTGTTAACATCCCGGTCTTCACAACATCCTCTGGCAAGAAATTCCACAGGCTAACTCTGCACTGTGTGAAGAAATACAACTGAGGCACACATTCCCTCCTCCCCGCCCCTCCTCCAGCACACCTGCACCCGTCTTTTAAGACTCTGGGAAATCCCCAAGTCCAGTCTCTGAAGAGGTTAGACTCATCTGTGCAATATATAGGGGCAGCATCTTAGGTGAGGTACAGGAGAGTTCCCCCCTTCAGACCATTGTTTCAACGTCAGGCCACAGCCAGGAGACAGAGCTTTCTCCCCACTGGAATTCTGGAATCTTTCAAGGAAAAACAAACCCTTCCGGAGAAGATGAAGGAGCAGCACAACTCTTGCTCAAGGGCAGAGAGGCAGGGCTGTGCCTCATATCATTCTAGAGGCAGTTCTAGCTGATTGAGCACCACTACTAGGCCCCTTCAGGATTCACAGAGCCCACCTGGACGTCTAGGATCCAGTCTGGCTTCCTGGTCACACAGGCGATGAACTACTGGGTAGAATCCTGAGGAGGAACCTGTTCTTCCTAGGCAGGGAGGCCAGGAAGGAGGCATTGCATGTGATCTTTGAGGGTGAACAGAGCTGGATGGACCTCAGTCCTCATTCCTCAAGGGACCCCCAGAACCTTCCCCGGGGAGGACACAGTCCACTGATGTCTAGGGACCTGAGGAGAAGGGGACAGGGACAGCTAGGCAGGGGTCAGAAGAAACAAGGGGTCAGAGAGGAGTTGCGTTTGCTGCCTCCTTCTTGCTGCTACTGAGCAACTGACCAGCCATGGCTGGAGATGGGTCAGGAAAGGAGGTCTCTAAGTCAGCTGTTCTGGAGGGTATGGGATGGTGGTTTGGCCAAGCCTCAGACCTAACAGGGAGCTATCCTAGAAGATAAAGCTGACCGTGGCAGCAGCCTCCCAGCTCATGGGAGCTTTGTGAGCTTCCTCCTGGTGGGAATCCCAGGGAGAGGAGGGGAAGGAGACATGGGCCCCCGAGTACAGCTGTTGTAACTATGATGGAAAAGCACCCCATACACTTCCCCTTTTCCCAGCATCAGCGCTGGAACCACACATGCTCTTATCAGCAGAGTTAACTGATCAACAAAGATGGACAGAAAGCTTTGGACACCATTGACTAGGGCAGCAGCACAGATGGCCTGTGACTGCTCCCCCAGCTTGTGCTCCAGAGTGACCCTTCTCCCTGTTCAGCATTACTCCCCTCTCCTCCCCCCCCATTCTGGGAGCTCCCATCCTTTGTGTCCACTAGACCCCAGTAACAGAAGTGGCTGTATGTACAGCAGGAGCCAGCTGCTGCATTGCTCCATGCTAGACTCTGCCAGCTACAGAGCTGCTAGTGTGTGGGAAAACTCCTTGCTGGACTGTCACAGAGGCTGCATTTCTGGTTTCTGTAAACATCAAGTGACAGATGTACATCTGGGCTCCTTTGAGGGAGCAAAAGTCGTCAAGTCTTTCATGTGGCAGCTGGGTTAGGATTCTGTCTCCAGGTCTGCAGGCCGGATTTTCAGGGTGGTAGATTTCAGTGGGTAATATCTCCCTTTCCACGTCTTCCAGAAGATGCCCTGTTTCCTCTCGTGCCTCTGGCGGGGGATGGAGCGGAAGTACTTGCCATTGAGGTTGGCGTGGCCACAAGTGCTGAACCACCAGCCTCCTAGAAGGAGGGAGGGAAGAGGCAGATTTCAGCCAATGGGAATTTTCACAACTAGAAAGTCCCATAGTAACAAAAGAAAAATCACCCCAGATTCAGAGCTATTGCTGCATCCTCCCTTCCTCTTTGAGCACAGCCTGCTCATCATCACCACCCTCAGGGCTTTGGAAGGCTAAAAGACCGGATGTGACAGGGATTTCAGAGGGTCTCTGGTGTGTCAAGAATTCGAGCTCAACTTCCAGGCTATATGGCCATCAGAAAGGCCAAATGAAGGCCACTATTTCTGTAGCCCTGTGGCTGGCCTACGGAGGTCAGGCAGACCCATCGACATGCTACAGCGGGTTCTTTGTGCCATTTGACACTCCAGGAAAAGAGGCTGAGGCTATGTCTATACTGCACTTCTTTTTCAGAAAAATGTACGCAAATTGCGCTCTGCAATTTGCGTACCTTTTTCCGATTCTTTTTTCGGAAAAGGCTTTTCCGAAATTTGGCCCGTCTGCCCTATGCCAAATTTTGAAAAAACCTCCTCTTTTGGAAGAGCCCTTCTTCCTCATGAAACAAGGTTTATAGGGCTTCCGAAAGAGCGTGTCTGCGCTTCCAAAAAAGGGAAGCGCAGACACATTCCCTGGACACGGCATAGTTTTTCCAGGAAACCTTAGGTATCCCAGAGAAGCTCTGTAGTGTAGACATAGCCTGAATTGCAGCAGCTTGCCCAGCATCATCCAGGACAGATGAGGGCACAAACAGTCCATGCACACTTTGAATGGACACCCCATGTCCCAGGCAACCACTGTAGCCTCAAGACCATTTCACTCACATCCAAGAGCCCATATGGGCCGTCTCTGGCCACATGGGGTGCAAAAGCTGAATGGCTGTGAGCCAGGAGCGGCCCCAAGAGTAAGGAGCAGACTCTTACAGACAGTGTAGGTGTTTGCACTGCTAGCACAGCTATCCTTGTGGGAAATGCCCTGGGCCTGGTTCATATGGGCTGGCCGTTTCATTTGTATTCTGGTTACAGTTAAAACAAGCCAAACTTTCAGCCACAGGTGAATGCCTCTGGCCTCCTCCTTTGCCTGGAAGGTTTGAGTCTCAGGGAACACGCTGGCACAGTGAGGCCAAGTTATGACTTTGTAACAAAACCTGGAACTATGAGAACATCATCAGGTGTCACACTTGACCCCTGGAGTCACAGTCCCATCCCAGGGAGGAGGAAGGTGAATCAGGAAGAGATCGGAGTCCAAATACCCAAAAGGCCATTTTTTCAGAGAAGGGGGGGGAAGGTGCCTTTTGCTGCAAAGGGAGGACTGGGCTTTTAGCAGCCTGGGGCAGATGGAGGAAGACGGCTGTCACCGGCTTCCCTATTGGGAGAAATCCCCAATGGGCTTAAGAACACAGCACCCTGCCTTTGCTAGCACTGACCTGACAGGTGCTTGGCACAGTTGGTGTCAGCTTTGAGATCATTGTCTTGATCCCGTGTGGAGAAGGGCAGCTGTCTGAAGTCCCCCAGGGCATTTTCCAGCTCTCCTGAGAGAGGCCCTAGGAGACTGAGTGTGTAGGCTGTGTTCTCCCCAGTCAGGCTGAAGAGGAACTGAATAAGATGAGAATTCCCTTCCCAGTCTTGCAGCTCAATCAAAAGATGGTACCTTCCCTCTTGGACTATGTGATGTATTTTCTCCAGGCCCAACCAGAAGTCACCTGAAACACAAAGAGCTTTGCATTAGCTGACATCACACACAAGCACTAGGCAATCCAAAGCAGATGTTAGCATGCAGAGTCTCTGGTGTCCAGAGGGAGTCACAGGGTGTGTGCACCCCTTTCTGGCGGACTTCCTCAATCCCATGTCAGGCCAGCCAGACCCAACCACTCCAGCATGTGTCATGCTGGCTGGAGATCTTTGCTCTGCCTCCAGGAATGGCTCAGCATTGGGATGGAATTTGCTTGCCATCCACCATCTGCTTACCGCTGAGGTCTCCAAAGCCATTCTTGTAGGCTTCCCAAAGCTGGTCGAAATCCACAGAGCCATCCAGGCGCCTCTGGATGACTGTCCAGCCGCCTTCTGTGGGTGGAAGAGATTGTTCACTTTTTCAGGTCTGTTGTTAAGTTCTGCAGACCTCAGAAGGGCCCATGGTGCTCCCCTCACTTACCAGCAGTCATGTCACAGTAGACTTGGAAAGGCTGTGACCCCAAGGGTTGGATCTCAAACACACCACTGCTCCTCTGCCCGGCCAGGAAGAGCTGCTGGCAGCCCAGCGGGAGCTCTACAAGGAAGCAAAGAGGGCCTTGAGAAGATGCTGTCTTGGCACGCTGCTCTCTGAAGAGGTGCGTTAGCACCACAGTTCTAGTGGCAAGGCCCTTGTCCAAACGAGCCCCGCTGGATCAGCGCTTTGAACGCTAACGCTAGAGACAGCTTATAGCGCACCTGCTCTGTGACTAGTGCCCAAAAGGCACGATGGAGATATAAGTAACAACAAACCCTAATGTTTCCCAAAGTACCTCCCTCTAGGCCCCACAGCTTCTGCCTCACCTTGTGCAGAAGTTAATCCAGGAGAACAGACAGCTACTATCCTACCAGAGACGTGGGCCCAGAGCAAAAGCCTGGAGGAGGAGCTGGTGAGGAGGATCACATGAGCTGTGCAGAGCAAGGGCAACCAGGCTGCAGCCCTGGGCGGCTTCCAGACACTAACTCTGGGTAAGCAGAGTCAGGACATGATGCAGGCAGATGGTGGGAGGGGGTAATGCCTCTCCCCGCAGCAGAGGGCAATGGTTGCGGATATTGTCCTGACTTACTCCTGGACCACCACTATTGCACGAACCCCATCTCCCTCACATTAGATGAGAGACGCAGAGCTGAGCGCCGTCAGCATATGGGGACCCTGTTGTCCAGAGCCCCTCATAAGAGCAATGCCCCCAAATGCAATGATTGGGAAAGGGGGCCCAGGCCTAACTCTTTGGGACTCCCCCTGCCCACACCACAGGCCAGGAGTAGCTCAAACAGAGAGCTGCCCCACCAGGCTGCCACTGGCCGGAGGTTCTGGCCATTCCCTGCAGGGCACCAGCAAGACTTCACTGTAAAGCGAAGGGGTGTTTTGATCCTTTCCCCAGGCGCCTGGACTTTGGCCTCAGCTTTACTGTAACTGCCAGCAAGGCAGCATTTCAACAGAACTGGTGAAAGTCCACAGGGAACAATCCCCAGGCCTAGGAAGAATCCTGTTCTAAATCCTGCAGCACAAGGACAGGAACCTGTCAGGACACAGAGGGACTTCACCCAGCTTTGCAGAGCACCAAGGAAACAGGCGCAAAATCAAGCGGCTTTTTGTCTGCCAGCAATAGGTGGCAAGAGCCCTTTCCGGGCATCGCCCCTGGACAAAGCAAGGCCTGTTCCCAGCGTGGCTGGTCGGGGGAAGCTGGGAGAGGGCCCTTTGCTTTCTGTTTTGAAACATGTTGTCTGTTCCCCCCGAGCTGCTGGGAAATCCAGGCAGCCCCTCCTTCGGGCTTGTCTCACTGCACAGGGATTCTTGTGCAGCTGCCATGAGCAGGAGTTCAGGAGGAATCACAGGGAGCTGGGAGTAAACATGAACTTTCCCCCACTTCCTAGGCCTGGGCCCTCCACTGGGGAGCGCAAAGACACAACCGCGACCCGCCCCGTGCGAGGCTGGAGGTGGAGTTTTAATGCAGAGTGCGGGACAGCCAGGCTGGCCCAGGCGGAGCAGCTGAGCGGGGGTACGTGCCGCTGATCACACAGGAGATTGGGTTGCAGCAGGAAGCTGCTCCGCCAGCACCGTGGTGACACTGGCCTAGGCCCCGAGGCACCACCACTGTCTCCAGCCCACACTGGGGCTGTCAGGCTTGGTGCAGAGAGCTCAGGGAAGCGAGGGGCTGAAGGGGGCACGCTCTCAGCAAACTCCCCCCCACTGCTGCAGGAAGGAGGGAGGCAGGCGAGCAGGAAGGGCTATTCTGGGCAGGCAGGAAAAGATGGAGCTCTTTCCCCAACAGTGCAGGCTGGGTGGAAAGTGGGGGCCCCCCTCCATTCCCAGCTCACAGGGGTGGGGGTGAGAAGATTCTGTTGCTTCCCCCCCACAGGAGTGAGGTGTCCAGGATCTTCTCCCCCACCCTCACCCATTTGCTTAGCTCTGCCCAGTGGCGCTGGAACATTTTTAATGGTGGGGGGCGCTAAAGCCAGTGGTCCGCACACTTCTCCCCTTAGTCCTGTCGGTGTCCCACCACCCACCAGAAATGAGACAGCAGCAGAGCTGTGGCTCGGGCCGGGGGAGGGGGAGGCACAATGGACAGGGTTAAGGGGGCCATGGTTGGGCTCCTGCATGTGGGAAGGGGAGCAGAGCCTCGGATGCAGGGCTGGTGGCAGTAGGGACCCCACATGCAGAGCCTTGGATGTGCAAGACCAGGAAGAAAGCCTCAAGCACAGGTCCTGTGGCAGCTGGGGCTCCTCGGCCCATAAAGGGCTGGGAGCAGAGCCCTGGGCATGGGTCCTGCAGCCAAGACCACAGGAGCCTTGGGACCTGCACAAAATCTGGGGGTGCTGATTCTCCCCCAACCCTCAATTTGCACACATCAGCCGAAAGGAGGCTACGCAGAGCACTGCAAAGGCTTCTCACTTTGGTTTCTGGGCAGCAGGGCCAATGGGACATGCAGTCGGGGCACTCAGTGCCAGCCACACGCCACGTGGCCCCAGCCAGCAGACAAAAGGGCCCCCCCCAGGGCAAGTGGCACAGCGAGGCAGCCGGGATGGAAGTCAGGCAGGAAAGGCAGGCGCTCACATCAGCAGGCTGTGAGCAGGCCAGTCTGCAGGAGGGGAAGGGAGCCCAGGCTGGGAATGTGCAGGGGGAGGAGGGGTTCATCCCAAGACAGCAAAGCAAAGGCTGCTCAGGGGGAAGGGAGAGCCAGAGTTGACTGTCAACTTTCACCTAATTTCCTCCCAGCCAATCAGGGGCTGCCCCCTCCCCCAGCCAGCATGGGCTGCCCCCGAAACTGTCATAACAGCTGTGCTCTGGCAAGGGTCTGAACTTCCACCTACTTGGCTCTGAGCCTGTTCTCTCCTCTCCTCCCCCCCACCATGCAACCAGATGCAGGGAGCACAGGCGAGTGGTGGGTTAGCAGCTGAAATCACTGTCCCGCAGGGTGACTGTGGTGACTGCTGGTGCCCCACACCAGCCTGCAGATGCTAGCATGAAAACAAGGGGTCATTCATGCGCTGGCCTCTTGAACTAGTGGCACCCCTTGGGCTGCACCATTTGTGCTTTAGGAAAAGTCTGAGTCCCACCGAGTCCTGACCAGACAGGCCCAGCCAGAAGCACCAGGAGCCAGGTACCTGAGGGGCCGTGTGAGCATGTCAGGGCCATGACAAATGGCACCAAGCCAGCCAACACCCTTAACACACTCACCACCCCATCCTGGGCCCTGCCCCAACTCCCTCCCCTGGGCCTGGAGGGAAGATTCAGACGGGGGCTGGGAATCTGAGCATTGTCCATTACTTGAGCTTGCCATGGGGCTGGAAGCAGGCTCATGCTAGCCTCTGACCTGCAGGATGGTGGCTGTTTGCTGGGACCAAGAATCCCCAAGCGGCTCCTGTTAAACAGTCCTTCATGCTGGGCTTTGCCACATACATTACTCAGCTCCTCCTTCAGTTCCCTGACTGCAGCAGCAGCAACAGTCCAACTCAGTTAGGTGCCACTGGCCCCGGAACCTCCACTCATCTTACTTTAGAAGGACCCTTCAGGTTTTCCTGACTCAAGTTTTTTCGGCCTGGTCAGTTGCAGCTCTAAAGGGCAGGCACCCTCACGCAGATGCAAACAAAGAGCAAACCTGTTTATTTTACTAAATCCATCGAGGAACGTTAACAACAAGGCCCAGCTGAATTACCCCAGACTGCCTCCTATTTATGGAACGCGAAGGTCACCACCAGCACGCTGCGAGGAAACACGGTTCCTTGAGCGCAGGGCTGCATTCCAGGCTCTGTTGTTCAAATGACTCTTTCCCTCCCCTGAGGAACAGCTCGACTCACTTTCCCCACCCCGCCCACCCCAGCCACATTCGTTTGGAATCCCAGCCCTGCTGGGAGACTAAGGCTCAACTTTCACCTACTTGGCGAGCTGCCGGAGCGAGTGCCTGCAGGGCCTGAAGACGCGATCCGCCTTCTGCAAGCCATTAAGCCGCTTGCTCCAGAGGGGCTTCCAAACCTTCCCCTTTCACACAGCTGGCCAAGCGCCAGGCTGAGGCTAACTGGTGTACCCAGGATGTCACTGCAAGACCCATAAGAAGCCGCCTGAGCCCTCATGGTCCACCCGACCCCCAGGGTAGCAGAAGCAGCTCTGAGCAGAGCCCTTCAAGGGACTGGCTGTTGGGAGGGCAGCAGTGAGGATGCTGGGGCCAGCCTTTGCCAGAAGGTTCCCTGAAGACGGGGGTGATTAGGCAAATGGAGAACTTAAGGTTTGGCCTAGAAGGGGAACCAAGTGGCCAGCTCCACAGGGAAGAGACCCAAGTTTCTGTCTCCCCGAGGGTTGCTGACCAATCTCTGCTACCAGCATCAAGGGGGGGGGGATATTGGCCTCATACAAACAGCCAGGCGTGGTCAGAGCAATGGTCCATCTAGCCCAGGATCCTGGCTGCTGACAGTGGCCAATGCCAGCAATCCCTCTCCTGTTGCCCATTCCCAGCCTCTGACAAATAAAGGCCAGGGACACCCTCCCTGCCCAGTCTGTGGAGGCGAGGGCAGAGGGAGACTGAGCAATGGTTTTTAGGAGCACAGCTCTCCAGTTTGCTCACCATTGTCTTTGTAATGCCCCAAGAACCCAGAGCAGCTGATGGCTGGCAAGTCAGCTAAAAGCTGGCAGGAATCTCTCACACTATTTCTGTCTCTCCCCATCTGCACTCCCCTCCTGTCCTCTGTTCCCTGCCCAGCCCCACGACCTTTGTTTTGCTCTTGCAGGGGCACCAGCAGCTTTCTCTCCATGTGCTCGCAAACCACTTTCTGCAGCCTCTCTGGAGAGCCTCCTCTGCTTGACACAAAGCAGGAGGGACCCCACTTGTCTTCCAGATTGTTCCCCTTTGGGTTGGACCCTTTATGCAGCCAGCTAGTCACCACAGCTGGCTCCATCCGCCCCGAGCTCCTAACTGGGGAGCAGCCTCGGCCCAAGCCACCCACTCTGGGCCTGCTTCCATGGACCTCTGATGGGAAGAGTGAGGCTCTTTGGTACGGTCCAAAGGAGGATGCACCAAAGGTCTCAGGGACAACGGAAGGGGATGCACCCCAGGGGGATTGTCCAGCTCTCCAGGCACAGACACAGCACTGCCCTGGTCATGGGGTGCTAGATGGGGAGGTGTTGACACACCAGTGACGCAGGCCTAGGAGAGACCTACAGCTCCCCATTGATTTGCTGTTCCTCACCCAGCCCCACACTGAGGGACACAGGCTATGGGAAGAGCTACCAGCTGCATTCCAAGCCCCAGACTCCTCTGCACGAAACCAATGATCACGTGCTGTAACTCCAGCCTGCCAACCTCATTCTCCCACTTTAACCATGTAGTGCCATGCCCTCTCGCGGGTGGCCTGCAGCTATCTGCAATGGGCATGCACCACAGGAGGCTGTAAGACTCTTGCAAAATCCTCTCTAAGGTGAGGTCCCGGAGGCCAGACCCTGCCTACACTCCCTTCCACTCAGCTCCCAACAGCCAATTTCACAGGCGGAATTAGGACAATGGACCCTTTTGTTCAGACCCATAGCTGGACCCGCCGACAGGACTCTGCTAAAGGGTGGGCAACTCACAGATACTCACTTTGTGGCTGGGCAGGTCCCACGCTGGCATTTTGGCTTTGGTTGGAGAGGCTGATGCTTTTCTTCAGGTTGATCCTCCACTTCAGACTCCGCGTTTTGTTGTCCTTCAGGTGCAGTGGCATCAAGAGATTGACCTAGGCCAAACCCATGGAGGTGTTAGCAGCTCTTCCTGAGCAGCCCCTCTACCGTGACCCACAGGCAGGCTGGTCTGTACTGGGGATACTGACAGCTCAGCACTGGCTGGAGCAGGAGCGACTGGTTCTGAACAGCCTCGTTATGTCGTGTGTTTGCAAACTACACACCTGGCTGGGGCAGGGGTAGAGCATCTTGGGGTTACCCCCCAGTCTCTCTGATCCCCCTGTTGCAAAGGGGGAACGGCTGGATAAAAATTTTGAGCCTCTGGGCCATACACACAAATGGGGCCATCGCTTTCAGAGCCCTTTCGAACTGGATGACTCCTTCTCCCTTCCTAGGGCAGCAATGAAGCCCATGGGCCAGGTGGGAATTATTAGGTCAGACTTGGGCTCTGCAGAGGCCCTGCACGCCGGGCGTGGGCCAGGAGCCATGTCAATGCGCCCGATGGGCATTGCCATCTACTGGTGTTAAGGGAAGCTGGGGAAGCGGGGGGGGGGGGGGGGGGGACTCACTTTGCTCTGCAGGCTTTTAATCTGCAGGTTCTGCTTGTCCAGCTTGTATTGCTGCTGCTTGAGCTTCTGCGCCAGTGCCTCGATCCGCAAGTTCTGTGCCGTCACCAGGGACTAGTAGGCAGAGGCAAAGATAAGCTCTGGGAACCCCTATGCTGCGCCGGGCCAGGGTCACTGGGGGCTGGGCCCCCAGCTCAGCCAGCTCTGCCCCCTTTGCCCAGCCCCAGAGCCTGAGGCTATTGGGGTGGCTTGACCAACATGGTGCACTGGATGTAGGGATGTAAATGACTAGTTGCCTCCCCCCCCCTTGCTGCCTCTATCAGAGGCAGAAAAGTGGGGAGGGGAAGCAGGAGCTGGTGCAGGATGGAGCCAGCTTAAAAGCCGGTTTTCAGCACTGTCTCCGCAGGGAGGCAGAGGAGTGAGCAGGAACTGAAGCAGTCCCCCCTCCCGCTGGGTCCCACTGCTGTGCCTCAGCCGTTTAAATGTAGTAAGAGTACTAGTTTAGAAGGCAGAGCTGCAGCAGGAATAGCGAGTGCCTTATTGACTAATCCAGTAGCCATGCAAAATCCATCCACTACTCCATTAGCGGATTAGTGGAACTGCAACATCCCTAGCAGGCAGCCCTGTGCTGTCTGACAGCGCAGCCCAGCGTCCTGGGGCAGCCCCCATGTCTTGGCACAGCCCCCCCGCTGTGTTGCATGCCTAGCGCGGGCGAAGCATGGCTGAGACTGGGCCCCACATCGCGGCACTCCCGGAAGCCCCCTCCCAGGGAAGGCAGCAAGCCACAGAGGAAGGGGGCGTTCAAGGGGAGAACGGACAGATCCCCCTTCCCGTACCGGGGGCAGGGCGCTCGCAAGGTGGGGTGGACGGATTACCCCCTTCCCGGAACAGGGGGACGCATTCACCTGCAGCGGGCTCAGCTCCGCGGGACTCTGGTTCTCCGAGGGCCGGCCCGGCAGCACCTGCCGAATCTTGCCCTCGAGGTGCTCCAGACGGGCCCGGATCTCCGCCTTGTTCCCGGCCAGCTGCAGCAGCCGCTGGCGCAGCGCCTCCGACAGGTTGAAGAGCTGCTGGTCCGCGCCCTGCAGCTCCTGCACAGCGGCGCGCAGCTGCGCGCCTTGCTCCTGCGCCTGGCGCGCCTGGCGCAGCAGCAGCCCCAGCGAGCCGTTGTGCGCGCCCAGCCGCCCGCCCAGCTCCCGCAGCTGCCCCTTGGTTCTGTCCACATGCTCCTTGAGCCCGTGGCCCAGCTGCAGCAGCCCGTGCGCGATCACGTTCACCTCATCCCAGGAGGCGAACTGCGCCTTGCGCTCCTTGCCGCCCGCCGGCCCCAGCCAGGCCGCCGCGCACAGTAGCAGAGCCGCCGCCAGCCGCATGGTGCCCGGCGCGGTGCTCGGGAGCGCAGCGGAGCGGGCCCGGACGGTGCAGCGCGCAGCGAGGGGGCCAACTGCCGGGGAGCGGAGCGGAGCGGAGCGCAGCGCAGCCGGGCCGCAGCAGGGCGCAGGGGCTTGGCTGGGGGCAGCGGAACGCAGCGCGACTCCCTGATGCTGGAGAGCGCAGCTTCGCTTGGGCGCCCGGCCGTGGTCCCTCCCCTTTTATAGCCTCCCGCGCACCTCGCCGCGCTGCTTTGCATAATGGGGAGGGAGTGCCGTGGGAGCGGCTCCGCTTTCCCCTCCTGCCCAGCCGGGCACAGGGCGAGCGGGACTGCGCCGGCTCAGGAGCCCCGGCTTGTCCTGTCCTGACAGGTTACAGCTCCGGGTCCCCTGCGCCCCAGGAGCTCGGGGTCGGGTTTGTCTTGTGGAGCTGGAGGAGGCGCGGGGGGAGTCCCCGGCCTGGCGCGGGGGGTGTTCCAAAGCCCAAAGGAGCGGGGGAGGGGGACAACCGGAGTTCCCATATGTCCCTGCCCGCCAGGGGCCCACTCACCTTCCCCAGCCTTGCATATGTGTAAATAAATTATCTTCATCAATCAAGCTTGAATCCGAGGCAGCCCAGGTTTTCAAACGGGGAGGGGCATGGCGCCTAGGGATGATGAAAGAATATTGGGGGGCCAGTGGCATTATCTGGCAGCCGGGACTTGGGTGAGGAGGCACCTCCACCCTGGCTCACTTCAGGGGGTCACCCAACCTGTTGTTCAGTGTCAACCACCATGGTCGCACCAATTTCCACTCCCAGAAGCCCCTCTGCCTGGCCATGGCTGCCCCAGAGACCATCGCATGTGCCTTGCCCCACCCTGAGCCACTGAGCGGGGAAGAGCCAGTATTGTCCATTTTTGTCTGGTTATGTGAGGGGAGCCACCAAAAAGTGTAATTCACAGGAAGTGGGGAGGGACAGCTCAGAAGGTTTGAACCCCATTGAGTCAGCCAGGGTTGA
This sequence comes from Pelodiscus sinensis, assembly GCF_049634645.1. NCBI lineage: Eukaryota > Metazoa > Chordata > Testudines > Trionychidae > Pelodiscus > Pelodiscus sinensis. The sequence goes on along the minus strand of NC_134729.1, from coordinate 25,293,676 downwards.
AGGCATTGCCTGGTTATTTGGCAAGAGGATAAACTGCTGACTCAGGCATTGCTTCCACATGGTCCTATTTGTTTACACTGTTCTAATTCAGTGTTTCTCAACTTTTTTTTGATAAAGTACCCCTTTTTAAATAAACAAATTATAAGTACCTAGTTTTCAGACACACACATTTTTTTTCTACCATTGCAACACATTTGTTTAAACAACTTAATCGTAGCTGGACAGGCGATAAAATTTTTGGGTGTAAAAAGTACAAAAATAATAAAGCTCTGTAAAAACTTAATACAAAAATTCAGTTTTCTCCAAATTTCAGTTGTGTTGGCATACCCCCCCCAGATTTCTCTAGAGTAACCCTATGGGTACTCGTACCACTGGTTGAGAAACACTGTTCTAGTTCCCTGCACACAGTAGAAACAAACAACAGCAGCAGTTTCCTTGGTTGCAGTCTGACTCTACAAGGAGTCCTGTGCCCAAAAGACACTCTGTCTCTGTCCACTTCCTCCAGTGCCACTCACATCTGCTTCTCTTACTTCCTGCTTGTTTAGCATGTGCAGACACACACCGCTGCCACCAATACGTGTCCTATCCCTGCAGTTTGCCATCAGCTTGAGGACACCTTTCTAATTTTTGCTGGGTTAATTCTTGCTCAGTTCTTGCCATCTGACTCGGTGCCCTGGAAACCATCTCTCCAGATCCCGGAACACTTGGAGGATCTGAGGGGTGGGCCAGGACAAAGGAGGAGATGGGAAAAGAAAGGAGACAGCAGAAGGAAAAGAACACAAAACAAATGCCTCAGAGCAGAGTGGCTGTGTCTAGACCGCATCCCTTTTCCGTAAAAGGGATGCAAATTAGACATATCGCAATTGCAAATGAAGCGAGGATAAGGGATCTTTCGGAAAAGGCTTTATTTTCTGAAAGATCTGCGTCTAGACTGGCGCTTTTTTCCAGCAAAGCTCTGAGCCGGAAAAAAGAGGCAGCCATTTTTATGCTAATGAAGCGGGGGGGATTTAAATCCCCGCTTCATTTGCAATTGTGATGTGTCTAATTTGCATCCCTTTTATGGAAAAGGGATGCAGTCTAGACACAGCCAGTGGGTGGTAATGGGATGGAGAGAGACAGAATGGAGGGGCTGGGTCTGTGGATAAGAATGGGGTGCAAGAGAGCAGTTTCCCGTTCCAGTCCCCATTCTTTACTGGAATGCACCTAGGTTTTCCTTTGGGGGGCTGTTGGGCTGTTGGTTGAGATGAGGAGTGGAAGGAATGAGCCACCAAGTCTGCTGCCAACATCCAACATGTAAATAAGAAAGGAGTCGGGGAGGGGAAGGGAATGAAATTCCTGGCTCTGAGCATTGGTGAATGTAGTTCTTTATTTTGCTCAGCTGTGAGTCTCTGCATCTATGTTGTGGTCTCCTATGCGCGATGACTTGGCTGTCTAATCCAGGGCTGGTTTCTTATCCATTCGTTCACAGATGACTAAGCCACCATGGCTGAAATTGTGAGTTTCAAACTGTCGTACATCCAGCTACTCCTGGAGTTGAGTTCAGCCCAGGGTGAGTCCTGGGGCCTGCCCCTCCAGCCCCTGGGGAGGAGATCACCAGCAAGGTTTTTCCCCATCCCACTGTCCGGGGAAGAGGAGCCCTGCCCCAGCCCCTGTGAGGTCTCCAGTGGCTGGCACTACCTGCCACTGGGCCCTCAGCTAGCAGCCGCCACTCTCCAGCCATCCAGCGTGGAAGGCCACAGCGCAGGCATAAGTGTGGCATGAGATGGTGTTGCCAACCATACTTCTGCACTGCTGCTGGTAGGGTGCTGTCTGCAGAGCTAGGCATCCAGCCAGGAGCTGGTGCTGTCCAGCCACTCAGCACAGGCGTACAATCCTAATATTGCAGTGCCCCTAAATAACCTTACCTTGTAAGAGCTTAACTGGTTACCTGATAAGCTCATGCTTATTGGTTCCAGTTAATAGTTAAACTCCTGCAGCACCGGCAGGGCCAGGAGATGCTGGAACCCTGTGAGGCCAGAGGCACAGTAGCCCAGGGGTCAAGAAGCTGTAGCGCCAACAGCACCGGGAGCCTGCAGAACCCGTTTACCCATGCAACAGAATCGGTTACACGGTTAGTGTTTTCTAACCATTTTTACATCCCTACTTATGACCCCCCTGCAACTCACTTTTGAGAACTGCTGGTCTCCCCTGGGAAATCTGTAAAGCATCAGCTAAAAGCACACAAAGGGCCAGATTTCACAGGGCCACATGAGATTTAATGGTCCATGATGCATTTTTCATGGCTGTGAGTTTGGCAGAGCCCTAAATATCAGTAACTGCGTGGATAGACAGCCTCTTGTAAACAGCATTGGCTCCCTCTTGTTGCATGCAGCAATTTTGCAGCAGGTCTCTTTGCAGAGCTTTGGAGGATAGGGTCATAATTCGAAATGACCTGGACAAATTGGAGAAATGGTCTGAGGTAAATAGGATGAAGTTTAATAAAGACAAATGCAAAGTGCTCCACTTAGGAAGGAACAATCAGTTTCACACATAGGCTACGTCTACACTGGCATGATTTTCCGAAAAAGCATTTTCGGAAAAGCATGTCTAGATTGGCAGGATGCTTTTCCGCAAAAGCACTTTTTGCGGAAAAGCGTCCGGGGCCAATCTAGACATGGTTTTCCGCAAAAAAGCCCCGATAGCCATTTTCGCAATCGGGGCTTTTCTGCGGAAAACAGTACTGTGCTGTCTACACTGGCCCTTTTGCGCAAAAGTCTTTCAGAAAAAGACTTTTGCCCGAACGAGAGTAGCACAATATTTCCGGAAAAGCAGACGATCTTACGGAAATTCAAGCAGCTGTAGACAGCTGGCAAGTTTTTCTGCAAAAGCAGATGATTTTGCGGAAAAACTTGCCAGTCTAGACACAGCCACACAGAATGGGAAGCGACTGTCTGGGTAGGAGTACGGCAGAAAGAGATCTAGGGATCATAGTGGACCACAAGCAGAAGATGAGTCAGATGTGTGAAGCTGTTGCAAAGAAAGCAAATATGATTCTGAGATGCATTAACAGGAGTGTCATGAGCAAGACATGAGGAGTCAGTCTCCTGCTCTACTCTGCGCTGATTAGGCCTCCGTTGGAGGATTGTGTCCAGTTTGGGTGCCGCATTTCAAGAAAGATGTGAAGAAACTGTAGAGGGTTCACAGAAGAGCAACAAGAACGATTAAAGGTCTAGAGAACATGACCTATGAGGGAAGGCTGAAGGAATTGGGTTTGTTTAGTTTAGAAAAGAGAAGATTGATGGGGGACATGATAGCAGTTTCCAGGTATCTAAAAGAGTGTTATAAGGAGGAGGAAGAAAACTTGTTCTCCTTGGTTTCTGAGGGCAGGACAAGAAGCAATGGGCTTAAACTGCAGCAAGGGAGGTTTAGGTTGGACATTAGGAAAAAGTTCCTAACTGTCAGGGTGGTCAAACACTGGAATAAATTGCCCAGGGAGGTTGTGGAATTCCCATCTGTGGAGCTATTTAAGAGCAGGTTAGAGAAATGTGTATCAGGGATGGTCTAGACAGTATTTGGTCCTGCCATGGGGCAGGGGACTGGACTCGATGACCCCTCGAGGTCCCTTCCAGCCCTAGTATTCTATGCTTCTATGAGCTGGGGCTGGCTGTGTGCTGGGCAGGGCAGGAGCAGTGCTCAGGGGTTCTGGTCTCTGTTCTGATCTTTTCTCCATACAGTTCCTTCTCATGCTGACCCTGATGATTCTTGTGCAAGATTTCAGCATGATCTGAATGTGAATGAATTCCTGCAGCTGCCAAGCCTGCTGACCATGACTCACGTCACCCAGTAAGACGGGAAACATGCTGATTTAGAGGAAGGCTAATCACAGCACTGCTTTATTGTTAGCAACAGCCACATGTACCAGAGCAGATTAAAATAAACGGGGGAGAGGGTTTTGTAGGGTGGGAAGATAAATTCGTATCTTTTTCAGGAACAAGTACTACTGAGTGTGCGAAGCTGGGTCCACATGGAGCACAGATTTCTCTTAATTGGGCCTAGGGGAAGCTTCCAAACCCCTTCCTGGTTGGCTCCCATGGGAACCAAGCAGGGCTGACAGAGCTCAAGGCCTGCTGTACATGAAGTAGGGTGACCAGGTGTCTGGTTTTCAATCAGAACAACCAGTCAAAAAGGGACCTTGGCAGCTGTGGTCAGTACATTGCCCAGGCTGTGACTGTCCGGTTGTTGGTGCCACACAGTGGGGCTGGCAGGCTACTGGCCACCTCACCATGTCACTCCCAGAATCAGTGACGTGTTCCTTCCCTGGCTCCTACCTGGGGGGGGGCAACTAGAAGGCTCTACACGCCGCCCCCACCACTCTCATTGGCTGGGGATTGCACAGAGCTGTCTGGCCATATCTCTGCCTAGGAGCAAGAAGGGGGAGATGCTGCTGCTTCAGGTCAGCACTGCCCAGAGCCGGCCCCCCTGGTCTCCTTCCAGGCGCCAATCCCCAACTCCCGCTCCAGCCCTGATCCTCTCCCCCTCCAATTCTCCCAAAGCACCCTCCTGCCCAACCCCACCCCTCATCCCCAGTCCCACCCCAGCGCCTGCACCCCCTCAGAGAAGGGGCGGGGCAAGGGTGTTTGGTTTTATGTGAGGAGAAAATTGACAACCAAATCCGTAAGGGGTGTGAATTTTTTACCCATGTAGTGATGCTGATACAAACCCTAGAAGGGACGCAGTTATCCTGGAACAAAGATGCCATGTGCTGAGGATGTTTAATCTCCTACCCTGACAGGAATAGGTGGTGTCAATAAGCATCTTCATACCTGGATAACTCAGTCCACAGTCGGGAACTGAACCACTTCAGCCCAGTGGGGCCACTTTTGTGTACAGCCAGGCAGACTTCACAGGCAGGGGTTCAATCTAGCCCCAGGTAGCATTGGAAGCTGCTGCCATCAGGTCTGTCTTTGGGGCCTCCATCCTGAACTGGTTGGGCACTTCCATGGCACAGACTCCTTAGCAACCTACAGGTGAACCAACCGGCCTACATACTCATCCCCCACTTGCCCTAGTAAAGTGTCTCCTCCAGCTCAGGGTGAAGGCCATTGGCAGGCAGAGCAGGGCAACAGGGATGGGGTCCCACAGGAAGTAAGGCCCATCCCTCCCCTTGTCCTAAGAGCAGGCCAGGGAGCAAGTTTCCCATCCTGCAATTTTTTCCTCTTCCTGGTTTGGGACCAAAAAAACCCAAATCAGAATCTCAGACATTTTTGCAAACCAAGCCCCCCCCCCCCAAACCAAAAGCCAAAATGATTCAGCTCCATGAAAAAATTTTGTTTCATTTTCAAGAGAACAACCCTCCTGGGCCAGACGTGGCTCCATGCCGGTGCTGTAATGGAATAAGCAGCTGTATAAAGTACACCTAGTCTGTGAAAAGTGGGGCCAGGCTGTGAGGCCAACCCTTAGCACCCACAGTGCAGAGAAAGCAAACCAGCTCCAGTGAGCTTGGCTGAGGCAGAACATGGCCACATCACCTTGTAAACAGGCTCAGACAAGATTCTGAGCAGCGTAGGTGATTCCAGGGCATCCACATGGCTGCATCCAAAGGATAATGGTTAGGTTCTTCTGTCCTCCACTCTGGCATCCTCCTGCCTCGAAGCTGCTGTCCACACTCAGAGCCTAAGTGTAAATGAGCAGGACACCGAGGGTGTTATTTTGTTAATAAGGGCTGATCTTTGGCAGTTTTCCTGTGAGGACTGTGCATACACCTTGAGCGGACAAAGGGAATGTCATTAGCCTGCCACTCAGCTGACTTGCCGCTGTTGTTCGTGGGAGTCAGTGATATTGTGACTTTGTAGCTGCTTGCCTCCCAGTTCCCATCCCACATCTGCTGCCCTGGTTTGTACATGCACTGGGTTTGGTGCCATGACTGTAATGTCTGAGCCTCCCCCCACAACAGGAGCCTGCTGGGTCCTTCCTGGACAGATGGGAACTGAGTCACAGAGAGCCTAAGGATACGACTCTCAAAAGCACAGAACCAACCTACGTGCCACATCTCATTGTCAGAAGGGATTTAGGCACTTTGGAGTCCACATCCCAGAGATTTTCAATGAGCTATAGTCTTAAGTGACTTAGGTGACACTGTTGCAAAAAAAGCAAACATCTTTCTTGATGCATTAACAGGAGCATTGTGAGCAAGACATGAGACATCATTCTTCCACTCATGTGCTGATTAGGTCTCAGTTGGAGTATTGTGTCCAGTTCTGGGCACCACATTTCAAGAAAGATGTGGAGAAATTGGAGAAGGTCCAGAGAAGAGCAACAAAAATGATGAAAGGTCTAGAAAACATGAGCTATGAAGGAAGACTGAAAGAATTGGGCTTATTTATTTTGGAAAAGAAAAGACTGAGAGGGGGCATGATAGCAGCTTTCAAGTACCTATAAGGTGGAGGGAGAAAAACTGTCCTTCATAACCTCTGAAGATAGGACAAGAATCATTGGGCTGAAATTGCAGCAAAGGACACTTAGGTTGGACATTAGGAAAAACTTCCCAACTGTCAGGCTGGTTAAACACTGGAATAAATTGCCTAGGGAAGTTGTGGATTCTTCATCATTGGAGATATTTAAGAGCAGGTTGGATAGACATCTATCAGGGATGATCTGGATGGTGCTTGGTCCTGATGTGAGGGCAGGGGACTGGACTTTGTGCCCTCTCAAGGTCACTTCCAGTTCTAGTGTTCTGTGAAATGTGACCCTTACTGAGTAGCTCCAGGTGGCATAGAAAGCCTATGGTGGAGCAGGAATTGGAGCCAGGTTTTGGCAAAGCTTGACCATCCTTCCCCTCTTGCCTGTTACACTGGACCAGGCTGGCAGTGTGCCAGGGTCTGTACATAAGCACATGCCTCCACGGCGTAAAGGAGCCTCAAGTATTATGCTGCAAAATGTTTTGTCGTTTAGGTTTGCTTTGTGCCTACTGTACTGCCAGGCTCTCACATATCCATTGCCAGGGCCATGGAATCACCCCTTTTTGTAATCCAGCCACTGCTCATCTCCTCAGGTCATGGGAGGACGGACACGGAGAACACACTTTGCCATGCAGTGACGTAGTCACAAGGGGCCTCTTCTACTGCATGCAACAAGTTCTAGTGACAAGCACCTGAAACAAGAACCCTATGTGGCAAACACTGAGAGCTCACATAAAAAGTGCCCATTACACCAATTCCCCTGTATTTTCTTGGCTGGATTGAATGGCAAATTGTGCAGGTTTTAGCTACCCTTTATTCTTCCTGCCCTCTTGTCTTTGGACTCCCTTTGGGACTCTAAGGTTACTGTGGAAGAGGTCGTGTTTATCCGGAAGACAGACAGAGGTCTTCAGTGAACGTGGGAAGCTTGGCAGCTTGAGAATTTACTCCTTTATTTTCACAATCGTCTTTCAATTTAAACAGCACGCGTTTCAGATTACCGGCTCCTGCTGAGTTGGATGCGGAGATTTTAAGGCCTCCCTAGGAGGAAGTGCCTCCTCAGAATCCCTAGCCCTCTGTGTGCTTTGGAGACACTACACACAGAACCGACTGAAATACCGCTTGCTCTTCTGTTTGTTTGCTGAGTTTTGAAAGGAAACAATTGTATGCCATTGGCTTTGGCAAGTGCCCCCTAAAAGTGCTTGATAAGCCCTTCCCTAACCTTGACTTCTTCTTCACCAACCCTGTTGTTGCAACCGAGAAGGACTTAGACTGAAATCCAAGCAGAACAGAGGGTAAGGAGACAGTTCTGTATTTCTGTGGGAAACAGGATCCATCTTCAAGAGCCAGGCTGAGTACAAGGGGATCTTTTGGGCAGGATCTTTCTTTGAAAGAAATGCTTTCCCCAGCCTGCTTCCCTGCTGGAAGCACTGTAGAACATGAGAGCAATTTACACCACTTCCGCCTGTCTCACACTGCCATAAGAGATGTCCCCCAACTGTTCCTAGAGTTCAGTGGATGTGCTGCCCTTTGCATTTGGCCTGACTTGGAGCACGGAGGTTTGGGGAACCAAGTGTCATTCTGGGGCTACTGTTTTTCCAGGCTCAGGTCAGGGCTCAGCTGGTGGCGTGACCCCCCCCCCATGACATATCTATACCACTCAACCCCTCCCAATCCTTCCCCCCCCCGTGTGCACAGCACAGTCAGCAGGTGAGCATCTCTCCCCAACATCACTAGCTCCCCCAATGGGAGAGAACTCACCGGCCGCTTTAGTGCATCTTCATTAATGCGCTTCAGTGGTGCCAGTGCCCCGAGGCCCCACTCCTTCCCAAAGCTCCACCCACTCACTCCATCCCCCCCCCTCTGTTGCTTGTTGTCCCCACCCTCATTCACTTTTGCTGGGCCAGAGAGGTATGGGTGCTGGCTTGGAGAGGGGGTCAAGGCTGTGGCAGGTGCAGGAGAGGATTCGGGTGCAGGGGGGTAGGTGTTCTGGCTGTGGAGGGGGGTTAGGGTTGGAGCAGGAGGTTGAGGTTCAGGAGGGGATGTGGAGGGCTGGGGGGTGCAGCAGGGGGTCCTGGGCATGCATCTGCAGCATCTCCATCCCTGCTACTAGTAGGCTTGTGCGACCCCAAGCAGGAAACGCAACTGCAGTAGGGTTGAGGGTGTTACAGCTGCATGGCCAGGAGGCACTGCCAGCATGGGGCACTGGCTCCTGGGAGCTCTGACACAATGTCTCCAGGTAGCAGTGAATACCTATGTCTGTCTGTGGGGAGACATTTGTATCTGCGCAGGGCTCCACACACTGCTCCTTGAAGGGGCCAACAAACCTCTGTGGCTCTGGAAGCGAGGAGAGGGGACACATGGAGCCACACACTGCTCCTTTCTGCCAGCACCGCCCATCAGCTCCCATTGGCCACAGTTTCCCATCTCAGCCAATGGGAGCTGAAATGGGTGAGGCTTGCTGAGGCTCCTCCCCCCTGATGGGGCTACACTGGCCACCATGTGGGTCAGGGCAGGCAGGGAGCGGCCAACTATCTAAATCAATCATGATGGACCAGTTGGTGATCACTGAGTTTGAGCACCAGCCAGGCAGGCCAGGGGAGAGGCTGGCCACCCCCAGCATGCAACAAGCATGTCAGGCATGTGATCACAGCTGCCCTTTCATGTCAGTGCTCTGCCACCAGCCGAGCTAGCGTGGGCAGGGCTCTAGGAGGGGGGCAGACAGGCCTAGTGCCAGCTGCGTGGGCCCAAACCAAACCACAGCATGTCACACCTTTCTGTCTGCCGGAGGAAACAAACCACACAGGGCAGCTGTCAGTCAGGCCTTTCCTGCAGCCCTGGGAGGTGCTGAGCTCCTGAGATATGAACGTGGGCAGAACAGAATGGATTCATTTAGTGGGAGCTGTAGTAACTGCTCGGCAGGGACCCCAACCTGGGGTGGAGCTGGTCACAGAGATGTGCCACTTCTGGATTCCTCATCCACTGTCTGGACAGAAATTCCGTTCTTTGTTTCCCCTCCCCACCCTTCTCCGTTCCTGGCTGCAGAACGGTTCAGCCTGGGACAGTGTCCCCTGTGGTCTGGGCATATTGTCTCTGCCCCAGGTTCACAGCCTAGCTTAGCACAAAAGCTGGAGCCAGCGCTCTAGCTGAATGCCCTGATGTCCTTTCTGTGTGAATCTGCAGGGCGTTCATAGACTCCTGCATCCAGGGCTTCTCTGGTATAACGAGTCGAACTGCCGGACCCTGGTCATTGGTAGCAGGGCTTGAACCTGCAAGTGTGGGGCTAAAGCCAAGTGTCTCTAGCATGAGCTAAAAGCAGCCGTCAAGCTCTCTTGGCAGTGGTCAAACGGGGATTTCCCCTGGTCTATCGCTAGTAGTCAGCATGGGCCCATTTTATAGCTTTGATTGTACTACACACACACAGAGACGCGCGCACACACACACATGCCATCATCACAACCGTGCACATGCACACACACACACACCATCAGCAGGCACACAGTGCAGTCCCCGGGGCACGGACTGACTCATTCTAGCTTGTTCAGCATCTAACCCAATGTGAACAAGCCCTGCACTGAGCTTTTGTGAGATTCCTTCCTGCAGATACTTAGTAATAAAGGGAAAGGCCCAATCGATGGTGACAGTTACTCTGCTGCCCAGCTGGAGGGGCAGCACGAGGCAAACGAGCTGCCCTGGTTGGACAGGCACTAAAAATAGAGGTGTTTGCTTTATTTGACATTTCTGGGAAAACAGCATTTAATTGTGCATTGATTTTTCAGGCTGTGGGACTTTGCCCGGCGGAGGACTGTGATGATGAAAAGGTGGATCAACCCTGGGGTGAGCCTCATAAAGCCCTGACCTTGCCAGCCCCTGGACTGGTATGTCTTGGAGTTGCTCCATAGGTTTGTGATATATCCCTCTTCTCTGACATGGAGAAAGAAACCATGGGCACTTGGGCCCAGGCCTGCAATTAGACCCCCAGCAGCCCCGGGATCCGCTCAGAGATCTCAGTGGGGTTCTGGGCAGGCAATGCAGAGCCAGTTGCAGACATAAGGCCTTGTGTGGTTACACAAATGGAAACCTGGCACGCAGGTGGCAGTAGAATAATGTATGGGCCGAACAAGATGATGTGAACTGGGCCTGGCCTTCTTCCAGTACTGCCAGCTCCTGCACTTGCATTACAGCCCTCAACTTTGGGGTGTTTCCTTCTGTAGAGGATCACCTGCGTCCGTGTCCCCTATTTCCCGGATGCACCCCTTTGTGCTTATTTGAAGTTATTTGGTTTATTACAGGCTATTGCCTTACAAATCCCGTAACGCGATCGATTGCCCTCCACACGCTAGGGAAGGGGGTTCGGGCTCACCCTTGCTCCGAACCCCGACCCAGGGCCCTAAGGTCAGGACTCACATCCCCACCTAGCGGAGGGGGTTGAAACCCCTAAACTCCCTCGCTCTTGGGGTCCACGCCCCCATCCTGGGCCACTTCTTCCCTCGCCTCTGTCCGTCACTAGCCAGGGGACCCCGGGTTAGGACTCTCCCAGGGTCTCCAGAGCGCTGGCCCGCCTTGCCTCTGATGCTGGGCTCCGGCTCCCCGGGGATCCGCCTCCCCACCCTCAGGCATGGAGCCTGTTTTTAAATTGCCTGCCGGACGCGGGGGGATGACGCCCCCCTTGACGTCATCCCACCGTGCCGCCTCCGAGTCTCAGAAAGATGATGTCACCGTGGACGTCATCGCGGCCGGCCCCCAATCCCCGCGGGTGCGCTCACCCGAGCCGCTGCTCACACGGAGCGCCACTGCTCCCCGCCCAGGGCTCTCCGCGGCTTTCTGCCCCGACGCGGCGCAAACCCGCCTCCCGGTCTCTGCGGAGACACGGGGGCTTTAGGAGGAGCGGGGCCGCCCCTCCACACCTTCCCTGGCTCATGAAAATGTGACAAAAAGCACCAACTCTGGAACAATCCCTTATTCCCAATTGGACCCCCTCCCCCATTCCTGCAGCCAGCACAGGGCCTGCCGTGCAGGCTAGCTGCAGGTGGGAGTTGGCTGCCACCTCCCAGTCAGTGGCTCATGGCACGTGGCCCATGTTTGTTCTCTGTCTGTGCTCAAAACACACAGGACGTTACCCACATGCTGGAAGTTTCAAGCCAGGTAACCTGGGGGGACTTTGCTTTGGCAGCCCCTTGTTCGGAGTCCTCCTGCAAACTTCTTGCTGGACATGGAGCCGGGAAACGGCACTGGAGCTGCGCCAACTGCTGCTGTGGGATTGAGCACAGAGCCCACCTGGCGCTCTCACCAGAAACAGGCTTCCACCTTCCCTGGGCTGCATCCCACTGGTTCTGTCCGTGCTCAAAGGATGGCCATGCTACTGAGTGGCTGACAGGCAGGGAATGCTGGGCCAGCAGAGGAGGTGAGGAGTGCAGAGCAGGGCAGCCGGGGCCTAGTGTGTTGTGAGTTTTGTGGAGCCCCAGCAATCGGAGGTGCACAGGTCCACAAGGCTCCCTCTCCTGCCCCACACCCAGGTACCCCAGCGCTTCCAGCCTGGCACATTCCTTCCTGACCCAGCTGTGAACAAGCGCATGTTCCGCCTGGGAGGCCGTGCATCTGCTCCAAGCCCGGAGCCTGACTCACTTCCACCCACGTGCTGGGGCTCACGCCCTGTTGGGATCGTCAGCCTGAGCAAGGCTGTGGAGATGTGCGCAAGGCCAGGCTGCCTGCTGAGTGGCAGGAAACAGGGCAGAGCTCAGGTCAGGGGAAGGCCAGAGGTCTCCCCCACATTTCTCGAGAACCAGAGATAGTCACACACTCTTGTTAATATTAATGGCAGCCACACGCCAGACTCTAGAAATCACATCCCTGGGGCTCCTGAATATCTCACCTTGGCAGATGTCACCAGCATCCCACACGTCTTCCTTCGCGCCCCCCTCCCTTGCCACGCTTAGGATCAAACAAGGGCAGGGGGATGCAGCCCTGCAGGAGGAAACTGTGGAAGCTGAAATCCCAGGTGTGTCTGCAGCCACTTAGCCCTGCAAGCCAATTCAGGAGGGTTCTTGCATGCTAAGCCCATGAAGCGCCATTCCTTAGGGTTCAGCCCCACACAGTCTTGTGCTGAAGGGGAGTTGTTGTTTGTCTCTTGAGTGGTGAAGTGAAGAGCTCCAGATGCAACGGGCTTTGCCCAGAAGGGAGTGTTAAGAGCAATGTCCGAGAAATGCAGAATCCCAGACCAGTCTCAAATGTGGTTCATGTAAAGCACATGCCCTGAAGAGCTGGCAGCGTGTCAGTCCCCGGCCTGTATTTGATTATGTGCAGAAAACACATAACTCAACACAAACTGATGGGCTGAGGAAAGGAGGTCAGATTTTAGCAGCATGCAGACATACAACTATAAACCTGTCACAAAACAACCTTGCTCTCCTTCTCCAGGCCTTTGTATGCTCTCAACACCAGTGTGTAGGGTTGCCAGATGGTCTCCCAAAATATACCGGATACACAGTATTTTCTGGTCGAGCAAAAAAAAAAAAGAAAAGAAAAGGAACGCGGGATAATAAGCCCCCCCCGTTCTGGGACTCCCAGGCTGGGGGGCAGGGCCACAATTGGCACTGGGAGCCTGTGATTGCGCGGGAGCCTGGCGGGAATGCGGGGGGATTGGCTGGGAGTCCAAGCCACTCCCCCCACCAGGCTTCTGCGCAATCACAGGCTCCTAGTGCCGATCGTGGCCCCGCCTTCCAGCCACTCCTCCCATCCACGCCAGACTTCTGTCCGGTGCGCAACTGGAAAAATCAGAAAATACCGGACATTGCACATGTCCAGTATTCTCTGATTTTTTTACCAGACAAAGAGCGCAAATACTGGACTGTCGGGTAGAATACCGGACACCTGGCAACCCTACGTGTGTCTGCGTTTCACACTAAGGGGGGTTTGTATTCATTTCCTTGATCAAATCATAGACAGTGAGATATTGGATCAAAGTAGGCAAAGCTCAAGAACAAGCAGAACAAATCAAGTCTGTAAACCCTTTTCAGAGCATTCCCTGGAGTGGGCGGGGAAATCTCTCAAACAATAATATTCCCTGTGACTAAGGCTGGGTTTGCATGGCCTGCGTGCACAGCCGTGTCTCCTTCCCTTTGCATGAATATTCCAGCCAGCCAGTCCACAGGAAAACAAGTGCATTCCTTGGACTATGGCAGGGTAGGCAGGTGAAGTCTGATGTGCCAACTGTGAGTATTTGCACCTGATCCCTGCTTCCCAGAGATTGCATCATTAGAAATCTCCCGTTGTAGGCCAAGGAGCAAAGTGGCTTTGTGATCAAATGTGCAGCTGAAAAGCCTCTTTTTACTTTTTAGCAAATTCAAATCTTCCCTGAGCTCTTGAGAGACGCTGGCCTGGAGAACATGCAGGGAATGCTCAGAACATACTGCAGTGTAGACGCCAATGGTTCTTTGCACACCTGATACACGGCAGGTTCCCACCCAGATCCCTAAGGGTATGTCTACACTACCCTCCTAGTTCGAACGAGTGGAACGAGGTGTACCGGTAGTTCGGAATAGGAATCCTAGTCCGAACTACCTAGTTTGAGCCCCGTGTAGCCGCGCTGCACGGGGTTCGAACCAGCGGGGTTTTAAAAATGGCGGCTCCCCGCTTATGCAAATGAAGCCCGGGAAATTCAAATCCCGGGCTTCATTTGCAAGTGCGGTATGCCTACATTACCCCGCTAGTTTGAACTAGGAGGGTAGTGTAGACATACTCTAAGACCCCTCCACGACCCGAACTCACGCCCAGAGCCTGTACCCTGAATCTCCTACATCCCAATCCCCTGTGCCATCCTTGACCCCGCCCATAACCCAGTATCACTGCAACTATTTTCAGAATGCGGGTGCTGAACTGCGCTCCCCTGACCTGTTCACACCCCTCACTGCTTCAGGCTGGGGTCACACCAAGGGCTGCCAAGTCTCCTGGACTGGCTGGACCGGATGCCTTTACCACAAATGGTGTTCAATATGTCTGCTGTGGGAGAGCTGGCAAGCAGGCCCCAGCTGGAAGCAGCTGTGGAGACCCAGGACAAGGCCAGGAGCAGAGTCCCAGGCCGGTGGTGGGAGCCCCAGTGGCCTAGAGCTCCACTCATGCCAGCTGGGCTTGTCGGGAACAGAGCCAAACCTGAGCAGTGCTGCCAGCCTGGAGGTTGTAGTGCCCAGAGCAGAGAGCCGAGCCCAGCCAGCCCTATACACAGGGGCTGCAGCTGCCACTGCGGGGTGAGCCTGACTGGATCTGCCCCAGGGCCTCCCCCCAGATTATTTATGGGAGGCCATAGAGGGGTACTGAGCCCACTGGTCTGAGGTACCCAGGGGTCCTGGAGTGAGATCTCTCCTAGCCTGCCCTTGCTACATGACAGGACCCAACAGAATGGCCAGAAAAAGCAGGGAGGGTCCCAAGAGCTGCAAACACTGACCCTCCTGCATTGTGCAGGCCCCTAGAAAGGGGTGACTCCCTGCCGGACTCTTGGCCAAGCTGCAGGAAGCCAGCCGGATAGGGAATGGTAACCCGGGGCAGGAATGTTGCCTTTCCAGAGAGAGCAGCAGAGCACAGCCCCGGCACCCACGGCCCCCACTCACGCTCCATAAATTTGCTCTGACAGCTCCTCCCTTGGCCCACAGGACAGGAGCTGCTCCTCCAGCAAGGAGTTTTCAGCTGAACCAACACAGGCACCAAGGGGAAATTCTTTGCAACCGTTTGCCCTTCAGTCAGCAGCACAAAGGAACGCAGCAAAATCCTCCCGTCACCCCAGACCCCAGTTTGAGCTGTGACCTAAGAGAGCTTGGGCCCATTTGCTCAGTTAGTTTTTCTGCTTTGGCCAGTAACACCACTTAGAGCTGCCCTACCCCATCCCCATCAATTCAGTCCCCATTCATCAGGGTCCATTGTGTGTTGGGCTCGGGGGGAGCGCTCCCTGGACTGGGGAGGAGAAATCAAACTCGCTCTGCAGGCAGAAACTCAACTGAAGACTGAGCAGGACTGGGAAGATTCAGGGTGACTTTAACAACATAAAGAATAAAGAGTTAAGAATGGGCTCTGTGATGGAGCAGGGACAGGTCAATGGCCAGACCAAGTCAGACTGGAGAGAAGGTGTATGTTGTTAACACCGAGGGTATGTCTAGACTGCGCAGGCAGTCTGGACGCGCTGCGGTCGACAAGGGAAGCCTTTGTCGACCGCTCTGGTATGCCTTGTGAAATGAAGTTTACCAGAGCGGTCAACAAAGGCTTCCCTTGTCAACCGCGGTGCGTCCAGACTGCCCCGCTGTGCCGCCAAACAGCTGATCAGCACAGCGCGGTGGCCATTTTGATGTAAATGAAGTGGCGATTATTTAAATTGCTGCTTCATTTTCCTATATCTAGTAAACTCATCTACATGGCTCTGTCGATGGAGCCATGTAGTCTAGACATACCCTGAGAGTAAATCACCATTGGAACAATGTACCAGGGGCGAAAGGGGGTATAGCATGGAACCTACCCCTCAGCCCATCTGTCCTCACCACCACCACTGTCCCCCCCACTTGCCATCTGCCTCCACACCTCACAATCAGTCTGGAAGGGCATATTGAGTGGAGCCCTGCAAGGATCTTTCCTGGCTCCAGTTCTAGCCAATATCTTTATAAATGATTAGGATAGTGGCACAGAGAGAACACTTACAAAGTTTGTGGATGATACTAAGCTGGGAGGGGTTACACACACTTCGGAGGGCAGCATTAGAATTCAAAATGACCTTGATATATTGGAGAAATGGGCTGAATTAAATAGGGTGCAATTCATTAATGTCAAATGAAGAGTCCTACACACAGGAAAGAACAATCAAATGCACAGAGTGGGAAATGAATGTCTAGGAAGGAGTACTGCAGAAAAGGATCTGGGGTAATAGTGGATCACAAACTAAATAGGAGTCAACAATGTAACACAGTTGCAAAAACAGCAACCATAATTCTGGGATATACTAGCAAAGGGTGGACAACCTGCAGACCAAGGACCACATGTGGCCCATCGGAGTTCTAGTTGTGGCCCATGAGACATTGTGTTTATTGTTGCCCACGTGCAGGGTTGCCAGGTTCTGCTGGTTTTTGTCTGTGTTGGGTTTTTCCTACAGGTGTTGCTAAAGTGACATGCATGGAGAGCAGGGGTACGTAATCATTTTTGATGGGGAGTGGCACTCCAAGATTTTGGTAAGTGGTCAAGGGCTGCACTTTTCCATGGGGATGGAGCTTGAGTGCAGAAGGGAGCTCAGGGTAGGAGACTGGGATGCAGGAGAAGATGTGGGGTTTTGAGAGGGAGTTTGGGTGAAGGACGGGCTTGTGACCGGGGGCAGAGGATTGGGGTGCAGGGGTATGGGTCCAGGAGAGGATTCTGGCCTGGAGGAGGAGTGCAGGAGGGAGTGCAGGGTCTGTGAGGAAGCTGTGACCTGGAGGAGGGGGTGCAGAGAGTTTGGGTGATGACCTGGGGTTGTTGGGGGGAGGGTGGAGCTGGGGTGCCAGAGGCAGGCTCTGATGGGGAGGTGCTTACCTAGACAGCCTCAGGATGCTCAAAGTGACTGTTCCCTATGCCTCATGGTGCTGCGCCGGGGGAGGGGAAGGGGACTTTGTGCTCTGCCCCGAACCCCAGCACAATCATCACAGCTCCCATTGGCCAGCACGCAGCACAGAGAGGCACAGAGAGTAGCTGGCTGCTTTGAGTAGCCTGGGACTGCGGCTTCAAAGGCGTGGTGGGCTGGATCTTCAACACCCCTTACATAAAAGCCAGGGCACATGAAGTGGGGTGCATACTGATTGCACACAACATTGGTTGTGAGAGCTGTACGCCCCTTCTGCTGCCAATCAAAGCGATGCTCTGGTTCAGTTGGCACACCCCACAAATTCTAGGTGTGCAAGCGCAGTTAGCAAAACTGCTCTAGCCCAGGAGAGAGGACAATCTTGGTTATGACAATCTTGTGGCCCCCTGAGATGAAGGAGGCCGCTCATGCAACCCACCCGGTAGCCTGGATTGCCCATCGCTGTACACGTGGGAGTGTTGGATGCCAGACATGCAGAATAATTCTTCTACTCTATTCAGCTCTGATTCGGCCTCAGCCGGAGTATTGAGTCCAGTTCTGGGCATGTCAAGAGAGATGTGGACAAACTGGAGAGAGACTTGAGAAGAGCAGAAAACATGATGAAACGTGGCCTATGAGGAAAGATGGGAAAAATGGGGGCCGGTTAGTCTAAAGAAGAGAAAACTGAGAGAGGATGTAATAAGTCTTCAAATACATAAAAGGTTGTTAGAAAGAGGGAGTGATAAATTGTTCTCCTTAACCACCAAGGACAGGAAAAGAAATCCTGGGCTTAAATCGCAGCGAGGAGTAGACATTAGCTGCCTGGGTAGGCTGTGGAATCTCCCTCCCTGGAAGTTTTACAGAACCGGTGAGACAGACACCTGCCAGGGATGGGCCAGGTAATACTTAGCCCTGTCTTAGTGCAGGGCTCCCGGCTAGAAGCCTATTGCACTTCCTTCCATTTCTGTGATTTCTGAGATTGCAGGGCTTTGCCAGCAGGTCTCAGTCTGGACCCACAAGCACATTCTGCTTTTGTTCCAGCCTTGGCCCCCTGCTGATTTGCCAGGAAACCCAAATCGCAAGCTGATCTGTTGTTCTAGCCTTGGGCCTTCCGCAGCTGAGAGGTGCCATCTCGGCGCTCACTTCCCACCGTGCCCGAAGGGGGAAGGGGGTGAGAACAGACACGCTCCTCCCGTGGTGTGAAAGAGGCTGTGAAGCAAGGTCCCTAGAGGAACTAGGCTTCTGCACCAGCCCACCTGCTCCCCACACAGCCCCTGCTCTTGGGGCCAGGAGGGTCACTGATTTTTTGTTTCATTCATTGTGATGATGAGGTTTCCCGGAGCCTGCTGGGGCCATTTCTGGGCAAGTCCTGGCACTGCAACTCACAAGCCCTTGGACTTTAGTGTCCAGGACAAAAATAGCTCCCAACGAGAAGTGACCTTTGCCAGTCTAATAAATATTGACTTGCTCAGGATGAGGTTGGGATGCTCTCAGAAACCAGCAAAGGGCCCCGGGACTTTACTCCTGAACCAGGTGCCTGTCCCACAGGCAGCAGCCAATTGCACCGAGCTCCTGTCTGCCCACCCTCGTTCCACACTGCCGGCACCCAGGAGAAGAAACACCTGGGAGTGAACAGGCTGTTGGTGCCACTTCCTCTCTCTGGCTGCTCAGAACCCCCTTCCTTGCTCCAGGGCAATGGGCAGGTCCCATAATTCCCCTCCAGCTCCTTTTCTAGGGCACGTTCCCCCCCGTGCAGAGACTCTCTGGCACATGAGAATGCTGGCACATGGGCAGGAGGCAGCGGGAGCCATGGAGGCTGCTATCAGGCAGGCCCCTGGTGAAGTGAGCAGCAGCTTCCCATTGCTCGCATGTGGCCCTTGAGCACGCAGAGCTATTGCCTTCAGTGGAATCTTTGCTCAATTCAGGATCACTGCCCAGGTTCCCTGTAAGCTGAGTGCTAGGTGGTGCACATCCATGCATGCCTTGATGCAGACAACAACATTTATTCCACACATGGGTGGAAATAAACGGAGGGAACATTGATCATGACCCTGGCTTTGTGGGATTGTTCAGGGACTCTTTGTGTCCCAAATGTCACTGTAGATAGGCATTGCAATGGGTGTGGGGTGCCCCAGGAAAACCACATGTGAGCTGGAATTGCTGAACCAAAGTGACCATGGAGCCCTGAGCGGTATTTTACAGTAGCCTGTTCAGTGGCAGGAGAGCCCAGTGGTTAGGGCAGAAGCCTGGGACCCATAAGACTGGCATGGATCCCTTTCTCTGCTACAGACTCCCTGTGCAACCTTGGCCAAGTCACCTAGTCCCTTGTTACTTGGTTCCCGCCTGTGCGGGGTGAGGGATAAACCTAGGTAGGTAGGGGCCAGCTCAGCACCAGAGCTAGACAGTTGCAGTCACTGCACCAAGCTGAGTCATCCCCTCTGACCTGGCCCCTTTCCCCCACCCCCTACATCATTGGCCTGAGTCTCATTATAGGCCATGATGGCTGCTACCAGCCGGGCTGGGCTGGGCTGCTCTGTACTTGCCATCCCAGAGCTCCTGCTGCCTGGTCACTCACTTCATTTCTGACTCGTGCACCTGGCTGCACCAGAGGCTTCTGTGGCTGGTGTCTTTCTGGCAGGGAGGAGCAGCCAAAAGGGGGTAATCTCTGTGGCCAGGAAACCCTGCTTTCTACAAATAGCTCATTCCACCACAAACTCCCAGCCACGGCACTGCATGTGACTGGGTCTGGGGCCTGGTTTAAACACCTTTGCCGTTAAAGCCCTCTTGCAAACTCCTGCATGGACCAATTTGTGTCAATTTCCAGCCGGCTTATGTCAGTTTGTCTCCTCTGGAGCTTTGCCTGTTTGAAGGGACTTGCCTATGTGCACTTTGAAAACAACAAAATTAGAGGCAATTAAAAATGAACCTTGGCAGGTGCCCAATGCAAAATTTCCACCCATGGCAGCTGTATGGGCCTTGAGATTCCCCCCAGAACGGTGCCATGCAGGGTAGAGATCTCTGCTCGTAGAAGGCACTTCAGTGGCTGGAAGCGGACGCTGGACACATTCAGACTAGAAATAAGATGCAAATGTGTAGCAGAGGAGGGGCATGGAGCATTGAAACCATGTGCCCTGGGTCACTTGGAGCCTTTACATCAAGTTCTCCTCTAGCTCAGCAGAACGTAAGGCCTGTGGCAGAAACTACCGGGTGTTCTGCATGAGCGACTTGTGGCCCCTCAGTAACACTCGGGGTGGAGGTGGGGTGGCTGGCCAGTGTCCAGCACCAAAAGGGAGGGGGAAGTCAATGGGAAACCACCCCCTAAGACTGACAGTGCCCGGGAAAACGCGGAGAGGCCAACAATCCAGGTTGGCCTGATTGACAGGGTGGGCAGGCTCATGAGTGGTCAGGAGGCCAGTGGTGTGTGGGTTTCCACTCTGCATGGGAGCTGGAATGGCCTGGGTCAGACAGAGAGCTAAGGAGAGAGCAGGGGCCCCAGAGTGCCAGACAGGGAGAACCAGAACCCAGAAAGCAGGTCAGTGTTGGGAGCAGAGCCACAGCAACCAGAGGCAGAGGGGCCAGGGAAGCAGCCCAGGGGCTGGAGGAAGAGCAGCAGAGAGTGGAGCTGAGGCTGGAGCGTCCGGATCTGGTGCCATGAGAAGCTGGGCAGAACAAGGGGGCCCAGGGCAGAAGCCCAGCACCGGGAGACACCATCATCCAAGGGTCCTTGCAGGCCAGACCTGGAGGGGATCACAACCCCAACTGCGGGATGGGAGGGCTGACATGGGGAGAAGGTCCCTGCCCCCCCAAAATGCAGGGGTGTGGCTGCTAATAGAGTGAGTATCCCTGCAGCACAGACCAGCAGCATCTCTGCAGCATGGACCCGCAGCACAGACCGGTAGCACGGGCCCGCAACATCCCCGCAGAACGAACCTGCAGCATAGACCTGCAGCATCCTTAGACCATAAGAACATCAGAACGGCCGTACTGGGTCAGACCAAAGGTCCATCTAGCCCAGTATCCTGTCTGCTGACAGTGGCCAGCACCAGGTGCCCCAGAGAGGGTGGACCGAAGTCAATGATCAAGCGATTTGTCTCCTGCCATCCTTCTCCAGCCTTTGACAAACAGAGGCCAGGGACACCAATTCTGTCCCCTGGCTAATAGCCTTGTATGGACCTAACCTCCATGAAATTATCTAGCTTCTCTTTAAACTCTTTTATAGTCCTAGCCTTCACAGCCTCCTCTGGCAAGGAGTTCCACAGGCTGACTACACGCTGTGTGAAGAAGAACTTTCTTTTATCTGCTCCCCATTAATTTCATTTGGTGTCCTCTAGTTCTTCTATTTAGGGAACTAATAAATAACTTTTCTTTATCGGCCCTCTCCACACCACTCATGATTTTATAAACCTCTATCATATCCCCCCTCAGTCTCCTCTTTTCTAAACTGAAAAGTCCCAGTCGCTTTATGGACCTGCAGCAACCCCGCAGAATGAACCAGCAGCATGGACCCGCAGCATCCCCGCAGAATGAACCAGCAGCATGGACCTGCAGCATCCCCGCAGAATGAACCGGCAGCATGGGCCCGCAGCATCCCCGCAGAATGAACCGGCAGCATGGACCTGCAGCATCCCCGCAGAATGAACCGGCAGCATGGACCTGCAGCATCCCCGCAGAATGAACCGGCAGCATGGACCTGCAGCATCTCCACAGCACAAACCTGCAGCATGGACCTGGAGCACCTCTGTAGTATGGACCCACAGCATCCCTGCAGCACAAACCTGCAGCATCCCTGCAGCACAAACCCACAGCACAGAACTACAGCATCCCTCCAGCATGGACCTACAGCATCCCTGCAGCATGGGATGTGTGTGGGGGGGGGGGGGGCGGAGCTGGGACCTGTGAGGGACAGACTATGATCTGGACTGACATCCCAGTGATGCTGTGTGTGACATTCCTTGCCACAGAGTAGGGTGATGGGTTTTCCTTTAGCCGCACCCATTTTTTCCTTGTTCTTTTAAAAAATTGTCTGCTGTTTAATCAATCATATTTGCTTTGAACTGTAGGCAATAATCAGTGGGCCAGGGAAATGCCCAGTTCAGAGAGCACCCTGGAGTGGGGACACCCAGGCTCTGCCCCAGGTGACACCAAGGTCCTGTGCCCAGCCTTGTTGGGGTAAGGAGGACTTTGCTAGGGGAATGGGATGGGAGGGCATTGGGTGCAGGAAGTTGGAGTGGGGACTCAGATCCTGTCACTGGCCATGGGACTGGGGTCGTGTGCAGGCCAGGAAAGTCCCCCACAAGAGCAGGACCGTCCCCCACTCACACTGTGTGACCCGTGTGCTGCAGGCCAGGAGCTTGTACTGGTTCCTCTTGTCTTACATCTCCAGATCTCTGGCTGCAGCGAGAGCAGGGCAGGGCCAGGCACTCTTCTGTCCCACATCAGCATTTGCTAGGTCTGTGACCCTTCTGGGTTTCTAAACAAATGGCCTTTTGTCAGGAAGCCTCGTGTGTCTGCGCCTGGAAAGTCCGGAATCCCAAGGGGCGGAGGTTCCAATCCCAAGCAACGGGAGCTCAGCAAGAGAGTTTGCCTGGTTTGAAAATGTTAAGCTTTTGTTTAACGAAAGGATCCCCTCCTTTCCCTTGCTACAGCCCTCCGGCTAGTCCAGAGGTGCAGACAGGTGTCTGCAGGCTGCAGCCACACGCCGGCAACAGGGCACTGAGGATCTGGGGTGTGGCATGGCACATGACTGCATGGCCAGGCTGGCTGGAAAGTGACGAGCTGCATGGGAAGGGCCCAGCTCACTCACTGCCTGCAGGGAGCGTTCCACTGTGCTCTTCTTTCTGTCGCAGACACAGTGTCCCCACCTACACTGGGGAATTATGTCAGCATATGGACCCAGCCCCCACCAGCCCTGCCTTTCCTGCTGGGGCCCGCTCCCCATGGAGCCAAGCCGCCTACTCACCCTCCTCCCCACGGGAGGCATTCTGGGGACGGAGTGTGGGCGGGAGCGGGCTGGTGGTTTGGGAAGGCAATGCCTTCCCCTGCCTAGCAAACCCGCCACCCATGCATCATCACTGTTTCACTCAGTGGGCTTGTCATGGGGCATCTGCCCTGAACTGGCCCTTTAAGAGTTAAAACCCAGCCATGGGAGAACTCCGAGATGGTGGAGCCCACAGCTGTGGCAGATACAGTCCTGGGGCTGTGTAAATGAGTGAACAGGAGCAGCTAACAGGGCATTTGGAGAGGAAGTTCTCCAGGTAAAGGAGGAGGAAATACAGGACCCTTGAGGTAAGTGGCTGCCTGGAGTGTGTGTTTGTGGGGGTTATTTGCTGTGTGCTGAGCTTGTCTTTGTTTGTTTGTTTGAAGGAGCTTCTAAAAGGTTTGAAATCTAGAAGCTTCTGTTAATTGGCTGAGCCTCAGTCAGGGGGAGGGGCTACCAGGGCTTTAAAAGCTGTGAGTCAGTGACTAGGGAGCTTGTGAACAGGAGCAGCTAACAGGGAGTTTAGAGAGGGAGGTTAGAGGGTGCTAGTGACTTCTGACCTTCTTTAAACAGAACTTTTATAATAACTTATATTCCAGACATTTAATAAGAAGCCCAGTTTATGCTTAAACTTATTCATAAGAAAAATGGAGACAGAAGCCCAGAAGCAGAGTGGGGATGTGATGGCGTGTTGGGGTTTTCCTGTCTCCTACTGGCTGGCGGAGTCTGTTCGTGCCATTACAGGGGTGCAGAATAGAGGGAGTTTATTGCTTCTCCAGGATACAGCACAGCACAGATGTAATCTGGTTACAGGGCAGGCCTAGGATGCCTTAGCCCCCCTTGAGATGGGGGAGACTGGGCCCCTAAATTCCAGCCCCTTTCCCTAGGCTGTCTCCTCTATGCTCCCAGACAGAAACCAACTCACTCACTTCCAGCCCTGCCCCCAGGGCTCCACTCCCCTTCTCCCCATTGTTCTGCTTCCTGGGAGATCACTGGTCAGACAGGTATGGAGCCCCCTTTGCATAATGACTCATCCCCTGCCCTGCTGGGCCGTGCTACAGACAGCAGCCAGTGGAGGTCACCCACTGCCCAGCATAGCAACCAGCAAGGTACCCCCCAACTATGTCACAGTGTATGTAACATGTATGATTACCTGCTCTGTGGGCGTATGGCATATGTGTGCACCTGTTGCAAGGAGCTCCTGGCCCTCAGAGACCGAGTTCGGGCTTTGGAGGCCAGGGTGGCTGAACTGGAGGAGCTAAGGGAGGTAGAGAGCTACGCTGATGAGACTTTCCGGGACACTGTAGTACTGTCCCACCTCCAGTCTGAGAGCCCCAGTGCTCTTAAGGAGGACGAAAGTCTCAAGGGAACAGAGCATTTAATGGGAGCAGAGGGAAACCATCCTGTACTTCGGACCCTCCTTTCAGAAGATGTTGCGGTATCCTCTCGCACTGAGGATACCTCTGAGGGGGAGGGATTGCCAGTTAGGAAGAGGCAGGTGTTAATAGTCGGTGATTCAATCGTTAGAAACATAGATAGTTGGGTTTGTGATGACTGGGAGAACCGTATGGTCACTTGCCTGCCTGGTGCGAAGGTTGCGGATCTCTTGAGGCATCTAGATAGACTTATGTGTAGTGCTGGGGAGGAGCCGGTGGTCGTGGTACATGTAGGTACCAATGATGTAGGGAAGGGTAGGAGAGATGTCCTGGAGGCCAAATTTAGATTGCTAGGAAAGAGACTGAAATCCAGGACTTCTATGGTGGCATTCTCGGAAATGCTTCCAGTTCCACACGCAGGGCCAGGTAGGCAGGCACAGCTTCAGAGTATCAATGTGTGGATGAGACGATGGTGTAGGGAAGAGGGATTTGGATTTATTAGGAACTGGGGACACTTCTGGGAGAGGGGGAGCCTATACAGGAAGGATGGGCTCCATCTAAACCAGGGTGGAACCATACTGCTGGCACTAAACATTAAAAAGACCATAGAGCAGTTTTTAAACTAGGAGATGGGCGAAAGCTGATTAGTGCAGAGATGCACGTAAATCGGATGGAGACTTCCCTTAGAGGAGAATCCATTGATAGAGATTTTCTAAGCTGTAGTCAGAAAGAGAGGAGGGGAGAAGACAAACCATGGGCCAGAGCAGACAAACAACCGCATACAAAGGAATCAGGGAAGGGCAGACAAATAAGCAGTGGCAAATTCTTAAAGTGCTTCTACACAAATGTTAGGAGTCTGACTAATAAGATGGGTGAACTAGAGTACCTCGTATTAAAAGAGGAGATTGACATAATAGGCATCACTGAAACCTGGTGGAATGAGGAAAATCTGTGGGACACAATCATACTGGGATATAAAATATATCGGAAGGATAGAGCAGGCCGGGTGGGTGGCGGAGTGGCACTGTATGTGAAAGATAATATAGAATCAAATGAAATAAAAATATTAAATGAATCTACATGTTCCATAGAATTGCTATGGATAGTAATTCCATGCTCCAATAAGAAGAAATTAGCAGTAGGGATATACTATCGACCACCTGACCAGGACAGCGATACTGACATTGAAATGCTGAGGGAGATTAGAGAGGCTACCAAAATAAAGAACTTTATAATAATGGGGGATTTTAATTATCCCCATATTGACTAGATACATGTCACCTCAGGAAGAGAAGCAGAGATAAAATTTCTCAATGGCTTAAATGACTGCTTCTTGGAGCAGCTGGTGCAGGAACCCACAAGGGGAGAGGCAATTCTCGATTTAGTCCTGAGTGGAGCGCAGGATCAGGTCCAGGAGAGAACCATTACAGGACCACTTGGGAATAGTGACCATAATATAACAACATTTAACATTCCTGTGGTGGGAAGAACACCTCAGCAGTCCAGCACTCAGGCATTTAATTTCAAAAAGGGGAATTACACAAAAATGAGGAGCTGGGCTTGCGCTTTGGAAATACCAGCTGTTTAATACCAGATGGCACTTCTGTTCTTACCTCTGGCCTCCGGCTGTGTCCTGTGGCCAGGCAGCGTTATCAGAGCGTCCAGTGTCTCTGTTGCTCCAGAGAAGTGACTCAGGATTGGGGGGCCTATTTCTGGTGGCCCATTACGAGACCCCTTCAAGGGACTCGTCTGGCAGAGGGCTTACAGCTGTTGGCAGCTCAGCTCTGACCTCAGCCACCCCTCCAAAGCCTGTTTGGAAAACCTCGTCCTGCGAACCGGAGGCCTGGAGTTTTGTTATAGTGTGCGCCCCCCCCAAGCCAACTGCTGGTCTGTGCCACCCTAGAGCCCCAGCCATTTCTGCCTCCCATGGCTCACAGGGAGACAGAGCTCAGTTATCTGATCCAGCCAGGAGGTAGAATGAATTGTGGCTACAAAATGTAACGTGAGGCTCCAGAAGCCGTAATCCCCATGGAGGGGAAAAGCAGGCAGGTAGGCTGGCTCACCAGCTCTCTTGGTTGCCAGAGGATCAGATAATGTTGAAGGATTTCAGGAAACCTTTCCTGGGCTGCTGGAAGCCACTAAATCTACCCTGAAATGTGCTGATTGTAGAGCACGTCCATTTGCTGTCTCCACACTGGCATATTGAAACTACCAAGGTGTGAGAACTTATATGGACACCCACGATCTGACAAAACAAAAATTGGTGTTCACACTTGCTCCCTCTGTACACAGATTATGTCCACACTAGGGTTGTCAGGTACCCAGTTTTGAACTGGACAGTCCAGTATTTGAGCTCTCTGTCCAGGAAACAAATTGAAAAAATACTGGACATATAAATGTCTGGTATTTTCTAATTCAGTTTTTATTATTATCATGAGTATCAGTACATAGTTGCATACTGCCTGGCTGGTAGACACGCTCACACTGCATGAGCATGTCTACCAGCCAGGCAGCACGCAACTATGCAGTACAGAGGGAGGATGGGGGCAGGGCCGGGGTGGGATTAAATCCCTGGGGCCAGACTCGCCCATGTGCCCCACTGGGACTGTGCACAGGACAAGTAGCACCCTGGGATCTGCGTGCACCCGGGCCGGGCCAGTCCCACTCCCCGCCGGCCGGTTCCTCCCACTCCCCTCCCGGCCAGCCCTGCTCCCCAGCAGCCAGTTCCCCCCCGGCCAGCCCCACTCCCCTCAATCCCCTCCCGGCCAGCCCAGCTTCCTGCCAGCTGGTTCCCCCTGCCATCTCCTCTAGCTAGCCCTGCTCCCCCTGATCTCCTCTGACCAGCCCTGCTTCCTGCTGGCTGATCTCTCCCTGATCTTCCCCAGCCAGCCCCACTCCCCTCCTGGCTGGTCCCACCCCACTCACCCTGATCTGAGATCAAGTGTGTCCGGTATTCTTTTTAAACCATCTGGTAACCCTAGTCCATGCTAGGGATACCATCATTGACAATATGAGCAACGTGTTGTGGGTATGTACCTATCAGGGCTCCTTCCCCAGTCTGGCACGATAAATGCAGAAGTGGGGGCCAGCAAGTGTTTCCCAAAGCCTTATGTACCAGGCTTTCGTATCAGACTTTCGCCAAAATCTTAAAATCCTAGATTTTGGGAATAGAACTTCCACTGCCACCACCCAAATATTAATAAAGAAATCAGGGGAAGATCATCTGGGAAATCTCACCCCTAAAATAAGAACCAGGACCCACAATTAACCAGTCCCAGGTTAATAAAAAGAAGAGAGAGAACTTTTAAGCATAATGACTAGATGGAGAGGTAACAAAATATACTCATGGAGAAACTCCATGGGCTAAAACTTAGTTAAAGAGAAAAGCCAAACATCTTTTAAGCAGTGTACAGATATTAGATCCCATACCCAAAACATAAAACAATAAAACCTAACAAATTTATCCAAGCTTTACCCTACTTACAGAAAGCGAAGAATTGTTTCTTGGAGAGAGAAAGAGATGTTTGTCTCTCTCTGTAGCTGCAGAGGAACTCAAAGGCTGTGTCTAGACTACATGCCTCTGTCGGCAGAGGCATGTAGATTAGACAGATCAGCAAAGGTAAATGAAGCCGCGATTTAAATGATTGCGGCTTCATTTACATTTACATGGCTGCCGCGCTGAGCCAACAAACAGCTGATCAGCTGTTTGTCGGCTCGCCGCTAGTCTGGACGTTCCCCCTGTCGACATCAAAGCCCTTTGTCGGCAGCCCCGTTATTCCTCGTGAAATGAGGAGTAACGGTAGTTCGAACTAGGAAGCCTAGCTCGAACTACCTAGTTCGTGCCCCGTGTAGCCGCGCTGCACGGGGTTCGAACCAGCGGGGTTTTAAAAATGGCGGCTCCCCGCTTATGCAAATGAAGCCCGGGAAATTCAAATCCCGGGCTTCATTTGCAAGTGCGGTATGCCTACATTACCCCGCTAGTTCGAACTAGCAGGGTAGTGTAGACATACCCTTAGAGAGGAGAACAGGCAACCCAGGAGTGGATGGGGTAAACTGAACGCTTATAACTCCACCCAGTTGCCCAGTCCCCCCAGCTGTGCCCTCTGTATGCAGTCCCTGTGCCTGGCATCCTCTGCCCCTGGCCTGTGGGACTCAGTGTCCTCTGGGCCCAGCCCTCTGTCTCGAGGGGTCCTGCCTGGGCTGGCTGCCCTGTGTATTCCAAACACCGGGCTTTGCAGAGTTTTATTTCTGTGCCATTCAAATATTCTCTATTTTTGTAGGACCTACAGAAAAGTGGCTGCACTCCTCGGGTGCAGCAGCAGTTCATTTGCCAGCATTAGTGTCAATGCCACTCTCCAGCCCTTGACAAGAGGACTGTGCCCTCATGTCCCTGTGCTGAGCTGGCTGGCCCCTGCCTTTTTTTTTCTTGCTGAATGGTGCCTTTCCATAGACACAGGCTCACTCTACTAATTTAGCAAGAAGAGCGGTCTTTTTAACTAGCCCCCACACCTCTTGGTCCCTTTCTTACAAATGTTCAAATGTCCTATGTGTGTGTACTTCTCCTTGAAGACAGGTGGTGAGGGAAACAGGAATTTTGCTTCAAAGAGGGGTAAAAGAAGTAGGAGGGATAGGAGGGGGGTGAGAAGTTGGCTTTAAGGTGTCTGCTTGACCCTTCAGAGCCAGGTTCTCTGACTTAAGGCAATTAAAAATCATCCATGCAGTATTCAGCCATCTCGACTGCCAACACACTAATAATAGTGTGCTGCTTCTCAGCAATCTGCTGCAGAGTTTCTACTTTACTGCTAAGATTATTAACTTTCTCCCACAAACATGACAGAACCTCACACAGAGCCTGCACCAGCACAACCCTGGGAACCTCTGGACGCTAGGGAGGCCTCCACTCACTCTTGGATGGCAGACCAATCCTGAGGAGCCCCAGATGGGTCCACATAAGGACCCCTTCCCATTTCCCCACCAACTTGTTAATAAAATCCCTAACAGCTGTTGCAGTAAAGAGCCCACGAGATTTATCCATGTGATCCATCAAGACACAATGATCAGGCACAACTCTCCCCTGGGATTCTGTTTGTGACCCCAGATGTTAGAGAAGAAACAGGCCACTCAGAATGATGGGTTGGGGGGGGCCGAGGTTAACGTGTGTGGGCAATAAAGCAGTTCCGTTTACCCCACCTGCTACTGGGTCGCTTGTTTCTTCTCTAAGGCTGTCTCTACACTGGCGAAATCCTGCACAAAAGCAGCCGCTCTTGCACAAAAACTTGCTACCTGTCTACACTGACCGCGTGTTCTTGCGCAAGTAAACTGACATTCTAATGTATGAAATCAGGGCAACATGAATTTCTTGCACAAGAAAGCCCGATGGTTAAAATGGCCATCAGAGCTTTCTTGCACAAGAGAGCGTCTACATTGGCATGGATGCTCTTGCGCAAAAGCACATGCCAGTGTAGACGCTCTCTTCTGGAAGAGATTTTGCCCAAGAACTCTTGCGCTAAAGAGTTTTTGCACAAGATCACGCCAGTGTAGGCATAGCCCATGGCCATGTCTACGCTGCAGGCTTTTGCCAGAAGAGAGTATGCTAATGAAGCGCTCATTAGCATTTGTCGCACTGTCATTTGCATATTCTCTGCCGATGCTTTTTGTGCAAGAGGTTTTTGTGCAAAAACAAGCAGTGTAGAGGGGTCAATTTTGTGCAAACCCCCCCCCCTTTGAACAAGATCTTTAAACCTCCTTTTTTGAGGCCCTAATCTGACCTCCCCATGTGTGACGGTGCTGTGCACCACACCACACAAGGGCATGTCTAGATTACATACCTCTTTCGAAAGGGGGATGTAAATTAGACAGATTGAAATCGCAAATGAAGCTAGGATTTAAATTTCCTGCATAGGTGTGTGCACGGGGTGTGCCGGGTGTGCCCAGGCACATCCTAATGTCTTGGGCCAGCTAGCGTCTGCTAGAGGAGAGGGATTTGTGACGGGGCCCCAGCCCCTCACTTTAAATTCCCCATGGCCATCTATGGGGCACTGTGGGGCAGAGAGAGCGCATGCGCGGTGTGCTCAAATGCCACGCAACAGGTGAGAGCGGAGATGCCCAGGCGTGGCGTGACATCACAGCCTGGGACTTTAAAACTGCCCGTCCCAGCTCCAGACGTAGCTGGGGTCTGAGTACAGACGTTGGCTGGCCTGAGCCATTTTTGCACCTCGGGGGCGTCTCTGCCCGTCCCGGCAGCACCGTCCTGTACCTTGGGCTGGCTCTGACTCCAGCCCCGCGAATTGGAAGGCAGAAGCTGAAGGTAAGGGAGGGGAAGGGGGAAAAATTAGAGGAAGGGGCTTATGCTGAGGGGAGGGGGGCAGGTCAGGAGAAGAAAGAGGAAGGCACCAAGGGACAGGGTAGAGGGGAGACAATGAGGAAAAAGGCAGGAGGGGAGGTGCCAGTGGGAGGGAGGACAGGGTGATGCTGAGAGAGGAGAGGGTAAGAGCATTGGGGACTAGAGGGGGGAAGGGGAGGTGCTGGGAGAAGGCTTGAAAGAAGGGGTGGGCATGAGGAAGGCAGGGATGGAGCAAGGCATGTGTGAGGACACAGGGGCATGAGGGGAATGGGGGCAGAGGGTGGTGAGGGGGTGGGCATCAGGGAAAAAGAAGGCAAAGGGGGCAGGGGCAGTGAGGGAAGGGGGACGCACCAAGAGGGTGCAGAGGGAAGGTGCAGGTGCCAGGGGATGAGGAGGGGTAGCTCACATGATCAGAAAGGGGCTACTGAAGGAGTGGGCACAGTGGGGAGAGAAGGGCTGGTGGAGGGGGCCAGGTCTCAGGAAGGCTGAGGGCAGTGAGGAGGGCAGGAGTCAGGACAGCAGAGGAGGGTGAGGGGTTGGGGGGCAGCAGGTGCCAGGGGAGCTGATGGAGCAAGGGGAGGAGACATGGCAGCAGAGGGAAAGGGTAGAGGTTTATGAGAGATTTATTAATAACTTGGGTGCTACAGTGGCACATGAACTCAGTACTGGTGCACAACACAAAATTCATTCTGTTCATGGGAGGAAACTCTTAGAGGGAACACTTCTCCCAGCCCCCGAGTTAATGTCACACACCTTGGGGTAATGCAATTGCAGGATAGTTGCATGAGGGAAGTTTGGAGGGGCAAATTAATCCCTAATGGTAGGAGGATGGTGGGAAAAGTCCTTTGGGGGGGTGTCACATGACACTTTTTACTTCTGGTCATGTGTCCATCTAGCCTGGAGAGTGTTACCTCCAGAGGTGTGGCCAATGGGGGCCAGGGGCATGGGTAACAGAGGTCAGGGGTGTGGCTAATGGGGGTCAAAGTATATTTTAAAAAAATTCTTTGGGTGCACACCCTAATGAAATGTGCAGTGCACGCCTATGATTTCCTGTGCTTCATTTGCATAATGGTGGCCAAGTGTTGTTTCGAAAAAGGGCTTTTCAAAAGTAAAACCGCCATCTAGAAAGAACGTGTGGCCACCATTATGCAAATGAAGCACAGGAAATTTAAATCCCGGCTTCATTTGCAATTTCGATCTCTCTAACTTACATCCCTCTTTTGAAAGAGGGATGTAGTCTAGACATGCCCAAGGTGACCACTGGTGATTGCTGCCTTATGGCCCTGCAAACTCCTCTCTGCATGGCTCTCAACCCTATATCTGTCTCTCCCTTGTTCCTAGCAGGGCTGGATTAAGGGGGGAGGGGGCTAGCTGGGCAGCTGCCCAGGGTGCCAACCTATAGGGGGTGCCTGATGGCAGCTTTAAGGGGCTCTGTGCAGCCGATGCCCCTTAGAGCTGCAATCAGGCGCGCAGCACGCTGGGGGGCAGGGCCGCACATGCACCCTGCACCTGGGGGCGGAGCCGCGCATGCATCACGCGCCCGTTGCCTGGGGCGCAGGAATGGCTCGAGCCGGCCCTGGTCCCTAGCCCTAACTCCTTTAGATCACAGTGTTCAGAGGAGTGGCCACATTCAGCAAAAGCAACAAAGAGCCCAGTGGCACTTTAAACACTCACAGATTTATTAGAATCTTGGGGCCTAAGCTTTTGTGAACCGTATCTTGGACTCCCTGTTCTCCGTGCATTGCCTCTGAGAGAGCATGTTTGCTGGCTGACTCACGTCTCATTTCCTGTCCTATCTCCAGCTCCCTTTGATTTTTATTTTCTGTCCCCACGTTACCTCTCACCCAAATGGCATCTGGCCCTTCTCGCCTTGCTGAGGATTTTGCTCCGACTCCTGAGGAGCTCTGAAGAGCACTGGGGCTGGCTCCCTGTCTGGGGCTGCCTTTGAAGAGTGTGTCCCAGCTGGTAGGGAATACCCCAGAGGTTAACTTACCAAATCGCAGGGCTTTGGGTGACAACTAGTGCAGCCCTTCAGAGCAGCAAGCCAGGGGTACAAAACTGTCCATGACAAGGGCCCCATTAGCTGAGGGTGTGTCCACCACAATGGGGAGGGGAGCATGCAGAGGGATGGGAGAAGGAGCAAGGGGAGCTACTGGGACTTGGAGGGCAGGTGGCTTTGGGGGAGCAGACTCCAGGAAGGGAAGCATCTCCTTCACTTTCCTGCACACGCCCTGGAAGGAAATAAGAACCAGGGGCCAGAGGGATATTATTAATGATGTGTATTACTGCAGTGCTTCAGCTTTGTTCTGTGTGCTGTGCAGAGGGGGCGGCCAGTCCCCACAGCAAAGGTCTGGGGGGAATCAAGGCTTAGGGGGAAGTGGACAGGTTCTCCCCAGATGGCTACGCAGGTTCCCTTCTGCCAGAGAGGCTGAAGCTGAGTGCAGGAGACAGCCAGTTCTGTCTGTCAGCAGCTGCTGCACGTCCCATCCTCTCAGCAGGGAGGCTGACTGCAGTTATTCCAGGACCTGGACCGGGTCTCCTTTCAACCAGGCTTTCCAGTCAAAACCAGACACCTGGCAACCCTCACCTCAGGCCCCAGCCGAGCGTGTCGGGTCGTGTACAAATACAGCAGAAGGGAGAGGCCCTATGCCAGGGCACTAAACAGACAAGAGTGGAGGGCAAACGCAAGCCCAGCGAGGGGTGTGACCTCTCCAGGGTCACCCAGTTGATAAAAACTGGTCTAGTAATTCTTTACCAGCAGTGCTCATTGCAAGTGCTGCCCCTTTGCAGTTAGTGATTCCCATAGCAATCTGCAGGAAGTTGGAGAGAGGAGCACAGGTAGGGTGGCCAGGTGTCCGGTATTGACCTGGACAGTCCAGTATTTTCGCCTCCTGTCCGGTAAAAAAAATTCAGAAAACACTGGACACCTAAAATGTCTGGTATCTTCTGATTTTTTTTTTTTTTTTTTTCCCAGCCAGGAGGCGAAAATCCCAGGTGCTTATCTGGTTCTGCAGAAGAGCTGTCTGGCCCGAAACAGGGCAACAAGATGGCAGATGGCCACCGGCAGCCTGTTCAGGCCAAAAAGCCTCAAAGGCATTTCTTAAAGGGGCCATGCTGGGTTTTTTTAATTTATTTCATTTTTTTTGCTTAATAACTCTCGGGGTCCTCTTTTTTTTTTTTTTTTCCCCCCCAACAGAATTTTTCCCCTGGTGTGTTTTTTTTTTGGGGGGGGGGGGGGGGGGAGGTGGGAGGAATGTTCGGTATTTTTGGTTAAGCCATTTGGCAACCCTAAGCACAGGTTGCAGCAGGGAGGAGTTTGGCGGAAGTACCAGTAAGCCAGTCTGTGTGCGCATGGCTGGAATGCTCCCTGAAGTTGCAACATCTCTGTAACTAGATCTTTTAATATGGAGTCAGTTTAGTTTTACAATCAGGGAGCCCTCTTGTGTTATTACCCAGCAACAATTTGTATTTTGGACTATTCGTTGTGTGGATTAATTATTTATACAGATTTGCTGAATATTTGCACACGTAATTTACAGCTTCTGGTTTGTTCAGAAACTGTTCACTTTTCCCTACCTTGATTTGCATTTAGAGGATGGGCTTTCCAGAGCAGGCACCATTCCTTTGTTCTGCCAGTGTAGCACCAAGCACACGGGGGCCTGGTCAAAGATGGGTGCTATCATACTCTTTAAATAGTGTATTGCACCAAGCAGAGTGCGAGGAGGGGGGCTGTAGGCTCCTAGGCACTACTGTAATATACCTTAAGTCAGTGGTCTCCAACCTTTATAACCACAAGATCACTTTTTTCAATGTGAGCGAAATGTAAGATCTAACTTAAACCCAATAATAAGCCATCTTGTTAGTCTTTAAAGTGCTACATCGTTCTGTCTTTTGTTTCAGCTGCACCAGACTAACACGGCTGCATCTCTCACAACTCAAACCCAGATAACCTTCCCCACTTTTTTCCCTGGCCTTCTTTGAGGCCCTGCCCTGCCCCACCCCACCCCTTTTCCTAGACCTCACCCTGTTCACTCCATCCCCCTTCTTCCCCGAACCTCACTCACTTTCACCATGCTGGGGTAGGGGGTTGTGTTGCAAGTCTGGTCTTCGGCTAAGGGGTTTGGAGTGTGGGAGGGGCTCCAGGCTTAGCTCAGGATGGAAGATTGGAGTCCAGGAGAGGTTTCAAAGTGCAAGCTCTAGAAAGGAGTTTGGGTGCAGAGGAACTTGCGTCTGGGACAGGAGACTGGGTGCAGAAGGAGGTTCAGGGCTGGGAACAGGGGTATAGGATGGGCACCATTTAACTGAGACAGCTTCTGGGTGGTGGAGCAGTGGAGTTAAGGCAGGCTTACTCCTGCCCTGGTCCTGCGCTACTCCTTGAAAGCAGCTGGCATGTACAGCAATGGCGCCATGGTGCCATGTGCTGCCCCTCATCTACAGGCACTGAACCCACAGCTTCTACTGGTCACTGTTTCCCTGTTATTGATCAATGGGAGATGCAGGGGTGGTGTCTGCAGGCAAGGACAGCATGTGGAGACTCCCTGCTCTGCCTTTCTCAGGAGCTGCAGGGATGTGCCAGCCACTTCCAGGAGCAGCAATTACCACAGGGATAACTACTTCAATTAGGCATTTGAGAATTCACTACTCAAAATATTAAATTTAAGTGTAAAAGAGAAATGAAAATTATGAAATGCACAAACCAGTGAAAACCCAAAACTAAGAAGCAGTAAAAGTAGTAACAACAGTCCCCACGTATGTGTCTGGTCAGGAGGTCAGCGTGAAGGACAGTGTGGCTATGTCTACACAGGTGGCTTCTTGTGCAAGAACATGTCCACACCGCCATGTGCTTCTGCGCAAGAGCATCCATGGCCGTATGGACGCTCTCTTGCACAAGAAGGCTCTGGTGGCCATTTTAGCCATAGGGCTTTCTTCTGCAAGAAACCCCTGCCACGTCCACACTGTCCTCCTGCACAAGAGAGCCTACACTTGTTAGAAAAGAGCGTAGCTCTTGTGCAAGACGCTCTCTCTTCCCACGCCGTCCTGTAAATCTTCTTGTGCAAACGCGGGTGGGCAGTGTGGCCGCTCTGCGGAAGAACCTGCCAGTGTAGACATAGCCACAGCATGACAGACACACACACTGTGTGAGAGTGACAGATTTCTATTGCCAAGCTCCCTCCATCCCCTTATTTCTGTGTGGAGACGGGGTACAGAAGTGGGGGGAGGAGGGACACCCTGACATCAGCGGCCCTTCTCCCTCCCACACCCTGCACAGAAAGCAGGGGGCCAGCTCCAAGGCAGAGGCAGGAGCAGCATGGAAGTGGGTGGAGGGGCAGCTGAAGTGCCAGTGCTTGCTAGCTTCCCAGCCAAACCAGTCGGGATCCCCTGTCAGAGGCTCCAAGATTTACCCGTAGATCTTGATACTGGTTGGTGACCACTGCCTTAAATCATGGCACCAACTTACTCAGGGCTTGAACAACACTCTTCCCTAGGCCCAGCCCCCACTCTCCCAAAGCCCCCATCCCTTCCTGCCCCTCCTCTGCTTCTTCCTGCCCCCGCTCAGTGTCTCCAGCACACCACGGAGCAGCTGGAAGTGGGGGAGGGATGAAGCTGATTAGTGTGGCCTTCCAGTTGTCGGGAGGGCAGGTGGGGAGGAGGTGAACATCCGAGTGACCGGTAGGTGGGACACAATGGAGAGACAGCCAGGTGCTGACCTTCGGGGCTGCCAGTGGATGCTGAGCAGTCACTATTTTTTTGGTCAATGCTCCAACCCCCAGAGCCCCATGGAGTTAGTGCCTATGCCTTAAATAATGTACAGCACCTACACCACCAAAGGGCTGGTCTATGACGTGGGCTGGTAGGTGCTACCGTAATGCACCTTAATAATGTACAGCACCTAGCACAAGGCAGGCCAAGGGGCTGGACCATGGCAGTTGCCCGGGTACTACCACAATACCAATAATTGTCATGCTGTTTGTGCTGTTGAGTCTGGCTTGGACTGATGAGGAGAGACGGCAGCACAGAAAGGGAATTTTCTGGGGCAGACTTTCTGACCCTGGGACCCTTGAGCAGTACAGTGAGTGCCAGGCACTGCCCACGTGCTCCCTGGCCCTACACAGGGTGACCCTGTATCCGGCTGTCCTGGGAGCCAGCCCTGGGCTATCCTGGAAGTCACAGATGTAGGTGAAAGGCAAACTCCACTCTCCCAGGCCCCACTGATGTAATGTTTCCAGGAGCAGCGTGTCCCAGCGAAGCTATAAACATGTGCAAGGCATAAGCAGACCTTTATCTGTCTGCAGGGCCTTGGGCTGGCTAACATAGAATGAAAACAAGTTGTTTTCCAATAGCACTGCAGTGGAGAGTCATCAGCTGGCACACACGCAGGACGGGCCCTGTGGGAAGCATCTCGCGCAGGCCCCTGCCTCTTCCTGCCCTGCCTGTGCTGGGTAGCAGTCACCTCGGTCTCATAGGCACTGGCATGTGGGGCCGAGTGGGGCTGGGATCTGCAGGAGGCCAGCGGGATGTTCTCAGCTAGCACACTGCAGCTGTTTGGATCACAGAGCCATGGGGCTCTGGAGGTTGGAGCATTGACCAAAAAAATAGTGACTGCTTGGCATCCAGCACTACATGCTGAGTGGTCTGTGTGTTTGAGCAAGTCAGAAAAGATACCTACCCACACAGTAATGCTAAAGGAGAACCCTTGAACTCTGCAGGTATTTTTACCTTGATGTCTGCACCATTTGCTTCTGAGATCTCCTGTCAGTGATATCTATAATCGTTGTCATTCTCTTGTGTTTCCCATTCCTGATATCATTGGGAACATGGTGTGTTTTCGCTGATTTGTTGTTTCAAAAAGCAGCTGCCAAAGAGTCACATTTTACTAATTTTAAATGCCAGAATTTCCACAGACACATATATGTTCTTAATAAAAGAACGGTGTTTTTATAGAGCAGAACAGAAAACAGGACTGTAAGTTACATACAGCCAAGTCAGATCAAAGTGTAGCTATAGAATTTGTCACCGTTGACAGATTTCCAAGTAACCTGAAAATGTTCCCGCAAAATGTTGGTGGAACAGCATTAGCTGAAATGAAAATCATGTCTTTGCTCACAAAAGAATTACAGGAAAATAAAAGAAACTGGGGACTTGGTCTCTGCTGGGAATTTGGCCTGGCATCATCCGTCAGTTCTTGCTTTTGTAACTTGGCATGGAAACTTTCCTGAGCACTTGAACTATTTACAAAACTCTACTGTAAGCACTTGATTGTACCGTGCCCCCCACGTCCCTGCCAACCACATCCCCACCCTCCGTGCCACATCCCCCTTGCCCTCACCAGCTACGGCCCATGAACCTGCTAGTCACATCATGCCCCTATCCTCATCAGGCACAACACAGCCACCACCACTCAAACTCCTGTGCCAGGCTATACCCCTGGGCACAGCCTGGCATGGTTTGCCATCACTTCTGCCCTGCCATATCAATCCCTCACTTGGGCCACACCATGCCACCCCCCGCCTTCCCCAGCCACAATGCACCATGCCCACATGTCTGCCCACCAGTCTTTACACACCTCTGCCCCCTGTTCCAGCAACCATGCCCTGCCCTGCTCAAGACCTGCAGGCACGGTCCTCAGCCCCAGGGCTGCCTGGTGGCTGCCACTCACAGGGCTTTCCTGGCTCTGGGTGGTGTAATTTGCACACACTCCCTGCCTTGTTGACACAGGACAGGCAGGTTGGGACCGGGCAGGCTGCAGCCGAGGTGCCACTCTGCCCTGCCAGACTCGGCATGTGGGTTTATTGTTAACTCAGAGAATCCATGGGAGAGAAATCCAGCGAACTCTGCCCCAGCGTCCAGGCCCGCAAATGCCGCCCGGCCTGCTCAATGCCAGCTTGGGACACAGGCCATTACCTTCTTGTGGCAGGCTTAAGGGCAAAACTGCATTCCCTCTGGACTCCTACCACAGCTGTCCCTGTGCCAGTCCCAACCCCTGCCCTCAGCCATGTGTGCCAGCCCCTCCACCCTCACCCCCTGCCCCATCTCCAAAGTGCCATCTTCCATTCTGTTCTCCCTGATCTGCTGCCTCCAATCCCTGACCCATCCCCCATCTGCTGTCCCCTGATGTGCCACTCCACCAGATTCCTGTCCCCTACCCACAGAATCCTAGAGCACTAGAACTGGAAGGGACCTCGAGGGGTCATCAAGTCCAGTCCCCTGCCCTCACGGCAGGGCCAAGCACCGTCTAGATCATCCCTGACAGGTGTCTGTCCAACCTGCTCGTCAATATCTCCAGGGATGGGGATTCCACAACCTCCCTGGGCAATTTATTCCAGTGTTTAACCACCCTGACAGTTAGGAAGTTTTCCCTAATGTCCAACCTAAACCTCCCTTGCTGCAGTTTAAGCCCATTGCTTCTTGTCCTATCCTCAGAGGCCAGGAAGAACAATTTCCCCTCTTCCTTCCTGTGACACCCTTTTAGATACCTGAAAACCGCTGTCATGTCCCCTCTGTTTTCTTCTTTCCAAACGAAACAAGCCCAATTCTTTCAGCCTTCCCTCGTAGCTCATGTTTTCTAGACCAGTGGTTCTCAATCCTTTTTATAAAGTACACCCTTTAAAAAAATAAGTCTCCTCAGTACCTACAGTTTTCTGACACACAATTTTTTTCTACTATTGCAACACATTTGTTTAAACAATGTAATCGGAGCTGGGGGGGTGATGACATTTTTGGGTGTAAAAAGTACAAAAACAATAAAAAGCTGTAAAATTTAAAACAAAAATTCAGTTTTCTCCAAATTTCAATTGTGTTGATGTACCTCCCCAGACTTCTCTCGAGGACCCTTAAGGTTACTCATATCACTGGTTGAGAAACATTGGGACCTTTAATCATTTTTGTTGCTCTTCTTTGGACCTATTCCAGTTTCTCCACATCTTTCTTGAAATGTGGTGACCAGAACTATACTCAATACTCCAGCTGAGGCTTAACCAGTGCAGAGTAGAGTGGAAGAATGACTTCTCGTGTCTTGCTCACAACACTCCTGTTAATGCCTCCCAGAATCAGGTTTGCTTTTTTTGCAACAGTGTCACACCATTGACTCATATTTAGCTTGGTGTCTGCTGTGACTCCGAGATCCCTTTCTGCCAGACTCCTTCCTAGGCACTACTCCATCCTCATCTTCAGCCCTCTCCCATGCTGTCTCCCACCATGCGCCAAGCCACTCAATTTTTGCTCCCTCCCTTTTGTGCCACCTCATCCCCACCTCTGGCTCCCCCTTTGTGCCACTCCTCACGTGCCAGCTCCACACACACACTATATCCCACTCACCAGCCCCACAAACCCTGTACCTCACCCTGACACATAATTCCCCCATCCCTGGGTGCCAGCCCCACACTGCCTGTCCATTATCTGCTCCACACTTCCTACTTGCCAGCCCCACACACCCTTTCCCTCCAGGAACCAATGCCACACACCCTGCCCGCATCTTCTGCCTCTGACAACCAGGTCCCACACAGCCTCACACACCCTGCCTCCTTCCCCCCCATGCCAGCCTGACATACCCTTCCCCCACCCCCATGTGCCAGTCCTACACACACTGCACCCCCAACTCCATATGCCTTCTCTCCACTCCTTGCCTTCCTCCCATGTGCTTTGCCCATGCACCCTGACCCCCACCCCAGGGTGCAGTCCCCACACACCCTCACACCACCCTGGGTGCCAGCCAATTTTGTGACACACATGAAGGACACTGGCTGTGTGTGCCTGTGAATGTCCCCGCACCCCAGTAGTGGAGGGCACCAGAGGCTGGAGCCTAGTTCTTGGCTCCTAGAGATTTAAGCAGAAGGTCCCAGGTTCCAGTCCAGCTGAAGTCTGCAGTTTCTGTATTGCTACGTGGTCAGGATTTGTCACACACAACCAACCTCTGCAGCCAGGGATCAAGTTCGGGGCTTGGCCCTGATCCACTGACAACTCAGTCAGGTCAGGGTGACCTTGGCTGTGGAGCAACGTGTATCTTAGTGTTGGCCAAGCTTGTGAGGGCCCTGCCCACAACTCCTCAGCATTTCACTTGGTGTCTGTAACACAAAGGCATCTGGGCACCAGGTCCAATACATTGCAAAGCACCAGGAATGCTCTGGACACCCTACGGGTCTGGGGAGAACCAGAGAAATAAAGGGGGACACAGGGACACAGTCACCTCTGTGATGGGCACAAATCAGAGCCTCATTTGTACCTTGTGGCTCAACATCACCCTGACCTGCTCTGCCCAGCCTCCCACCAGAGCTAAGCATGTTAACCCCAAGTGACTGCGCCTCAGCAAAGAGCCATGGTGGGAGAGGGAAGGGGGGCTGACGAACAACCCTGGGCATGGGCAGGAGAATGGAGGACCCTGGCTGGGGCAGGAGGCAAGGAGGCACCAAGAGCCTCTGGCAACAGGGGAGATGGGCTGGGGGCGGCAGGGAGCCCCTGCAGTGGAGAATGGGAACTTGTGGGGTGGGTGAAGGGATTCAGGGTGCCCCTAGGCGGTGCACAGGGTGCCCCTAGGCGGTGCACAGAATGCCGAGTGTGTGACAGGAGCTTCTTGCATTTGTGTAGCTGAGTTGTGCTGGGGCTGGGCCTTGCTAGCGAGGGGCAGCTTAGGGTGCAGCCTCCCCACCCCGAGATCAGACGCATCTCTGCACAGATTCCCAGTAGACCAAGGGTTCCCACACTGGGGGGCGTGAAGGTCACACACACACACACACACACACACACACACACACACACACACACACACACACACACTCCCCTTGCTATTTTTGTTTTTCGGCCCCACTTGGTTCCTTTTTTTTTTTTTGCTCAACAAGTTTTGCTGCTGGGGGAGGGGAGGGGGGGCATGAGGGTTTCTCAAAAATCCAAAAGGGGGCATGATACTGAAAAGTTTGGGAACCACGGCACTAGACAGATTCCCTCGGACACGCTTTGTGAATGGTGCCCACAAGCTTCCTAATAGTCATGGGAGCACTGCTCTGCCTCTCTAAGGGGCTCTGAGGCCTCGGGGGGACCGGTGCCATGCTCCAGGTGGTGCTAAGGCCGAATCACATCCCTATTCAGCTATGGAAAGTAACTTGCAGAGAACTACAGGACAGTTCTCCAGGCTGGGATCAACGATCAAGGAATGAATGAATCACATGGTCTGGAGTAGGGACGTTCGATATCGGTTAATAGAATATGTTGGAGGCAAAGGAGAAGTAAGGGGACAGTTAAAATGGTGGTTGTTCTTTCTCACCTGTTAATGTTATTTGGTTCCTTAAACTGTTGGAGTGTTGTTGTCTGTTAACCCCCTATCCCTTCCCTGAGTGAGTGCAGAAGAATGTCTGAGGTAAACAGCAGGAGTAAACAACAATGCACACGGCCCCCAGCAGGGTGTGCACACGGCCCCCAGCAGAGAGTGCACACGGCCCCCAGCAGGGTGTGCACAGGGCCCCCAGCAGAGAGTGCACAGGGCCCCCAGCAGGGTGTGCACAGGGCCCCCAGCAGAGCGTGCACACGGCCCCCAGCAGGGTGTGCACACGGCCCCAAGAGGCCTAGACTCAGAGGCTGCATGTGGCTGATCCTTGAAGGAGAGAGGGACAGAGAGGGAGAGAGACACAGTGGTGGTGGACTATCAAGTGAAGCCTCCCAGAACGCCCTCTGCTCGGATCGCCTGGCCAGCGGACCAGCTTAGGAGTCAACTTGGGAAGATCAAAGAATATGAACTGCCTTCTGCTCGCCTTATCATCCTGCCTGGGACTGTAAGTGTGATTGAGTGTATGAATGAGATTCCCCTCCCTTCCCAGTTTTAGTTGAATAAAAAATCCTTTACACTCCCATGTGGTGATCCCCTCTCCTTAGTGTTTAAAGCAGTTGCAATCCACATCCCCTTGCAACAGAATAGTCAATTAATGTCATGAATTCTCATCAGTTACTTGGCTATTCCACAGTCCCTGGGGCAGGGCTGGCAGCTATTGCGCTCCGGCCCTACTCCCAAGGAGCCCCCCGCCTCTCCATGGGGTACCGGGGGAGCTGGTCTACAAGAGGAGTCAGTTTAAAAACCAGCTCCCCTCATGGACCAGCTGCCTGCCACCCCACGCTGTTACCTCTGACACAGAGGCAGCAGTGTGGGGTGGAGCTCCTGGACCCAGCATGAGCCAGAACTGAGCCGGGCTGCTGACCCGCCTGGCTCCTAATACACGTTAAGTGCAGAGTCACAGTGGGGGTAGGTCTTGGGCCTGGTGCAAGCCACGACTGAGCTGGGCTGCTGACCAGCCTGTTAAAAAATGTGCTGGCAAGTGGGGCGGGGGGAAATGTGTGTAGTCTGTAGCATTAACCTAGAAGCTTTTTCTTATTGATTAATCAGCTACACTGTTACATTCCTAGTCTGGAGATGTGCAGGCCTGGAGCTCACAAGTGCTAGTTCATCTTGGAGTCAATGGGAGCCGTGAAAACCAGACCCTGCATGTCTCAGAGCTAGTGGCCACCCTGGACCATTTGGTCTTTACACTTTATGCCTCCCTCCAAAGTGACCTCCCAGGGGAGTGTCCTGGGAAGGACCATTCGGCACAAGGGAGTGAGCGTTCAGCTCCTTTGTGCTGTCCCAAGAGAGGGGGTCCCAGTGTCAGTCCAAAGCCCAGCTACTGGCTGTAAGGGCCCCCTCCCGCCACTGCTGTTCTGTGTGGTGGTAGGAGGCCTCCGAGCAATTGATGTGACTGAGGCAGAGGCGTGCCCATCACCCCCTGGTTCATGGCAATAGCAGAGGTGCACAAACACGGGCGCTGAGCAATTTTAGGCACAAGCAAATTGGTGGCAACCGAGCGGGAGCTTTGTGGACTGCCAAGGTGACTTCAAGCAAGACTTAGGCAAAGTCTGGGCTTCGGGAGCCACATATCTCTCACACCCAGCTCCTTACTCCTGTGGGGACGCTCTTGCACCAAGCCATTCCCATCCGTTTTTCCATGCGCGATTCCTGTGTCCAGCTCTTATAGTCATGAGGGCTGGGGCTGCAGCAGACCAAACACCCAGCTTCCGACACCCTCCCCCGTGCACCGGTGCTGTGGGAGGGCAGAGCACAGGTGTGGGCTGGGGGGCAGATGGAGGGAACAGTCCTTGTGCTTGAGGGTTGTATCAACAGGTGTGTTGTAAGCAAAACTCGTGAAGTCATTCTGCCGCTCTACTCTGCACTAGTTAGGCCTCAGCTGGAGTACTGTGTCCAGTTCTGGGCACCACATTTCAAGAAAGATGTGGAGAAATTGGAAAGGGTACAGAGAAGAGCGACAAGAATGATTAAAGGTCTAGAGAACATGACCTATGAAGCCAGGCTTCATGAACTGGGCTTGTTTAGTTTGGAAAAAAGAAGATTAAGGGGGGACATGATAGCGGTTTTCAAATATCTAAAAGGGTGTCACAAGGAGGAAGGAGAAAATTTGTTCCTCCTGGTTTCTGAGGACAGGACAAGGAGTAATGAGCTTAAAGTGCAGCAGGAGAGGTTTAGATTGGACATTAGGAAAAAATTCCTAACTGTCAGGGTGGTCAAATATTGGAATAAATTGCCAAGGGAGGTGGTGGGATCTCCCTCTCTGGAGATATTTAAGAACAGGTTAGATAGACATCTGTCAGGGATGGTGTAGACGGAGCTTGGTCCTGCCTTGAGGGTGGGGGGCTGGACTCGATGACCTCTCGAGGTCCCTTCCAGTCCTATTATTCTATGATTCTATGCA
The DNA here is from genome assembly GCF_049634645.1 of Pelodiscus sinensis. Lineage (NCBI taxonomy): Eukaryota > Metazoa > Chordata > Testudines > Trionychidae > Pelodiscus > Pelodiscus sinensis. The sequence goes on along the minus strand of NC_134729.1, from coordinate 25,249,261 downwards.
GTTATCCCAGAGCTTTGTGCATTCATGGATCAGGAGAAATGGCTCCATGTAACCGTCTCAATCTGCACAAGGCTCAGCCCAGACCCTGGAGGCTTTGCCAGGATGTGTGGGGCAGGCAATGGAATGTGCCGGCCACTATGTTCAGTCATGATGGAGCACTTTATAGACTAACAAAACATGCAGATGGTATCATGAGCTTTCATGGGCACAGCCCACTTCTTCAGATGACTGGAGTTATGAGTAGGGGATATGAAAACTCGAAATAAATAGGAGAGGGGAAGGAGAGGGGGGGAAAAAGGAAGGGGTGTGTGTGAGACAGGGCATCATTAAATATCTGGAGAATGGGTACTTGAATCTAAGCAGATCAACGTAAATAGATGCAAAGTCAACAAACATGTGGACAAGGGGCATCCAGTATGTATAGTGTGCTTAGATTTCCAGAAAGACTTTGACAAAGTTCCTCACCAAAGGCTCTTACGTAAATTAAGTTATCATGGGATAAGAGGGAAGATCCTTTCATGGACTGAGAACTGGTTAAAAGGCAGGAAACAAAGGGTAGGAATAAATGGTAAATTTTCAGAATGGAGAAGGGTAACTAGTGGTGTCCCCTAAGGGTCAGTCCTAGGACCAATCCTATTCAACTTATTAATAAATGATCTGGAGAAAGGGGTAAGCAGTGAGGTGGCAAAGTTGCAAATGACACTAAACTGCTCAAGGTAGTTAAGATCAAAGCAGACTGTGAAGAACTTCAAAAAGATCTCACCAAACTAAGTGACTGGGCAACAAAATGGCAAATGAAATTTAATGTGGATAAATATAAAGTAATGCACATTGGAAAAAATAAACCCAACTATACATATAACATGATGGGGGCTAATTTAGCGACAAATAATCAGGAAAGGGATCTTGGAGTCATCGTGGATAGTTCTCTGAAGATGTCCATGCAGTGTGCAGCAGCAATCAAAAAAGCAAACGGACTTTTATGAATCATTAAGAAAGGGATAGAGAATAAGACGGAGAATATCTTATTGCCCTTACATAAATCCATGATACGCCCACATCTTGAATATTGTGTACAGATGTGGTCGTCTCATCTCAAAAAAGATATACTGGCATTAGAAAAGGTTCAGAGAAGGACAACTAATATGATTAGGGGTTTGGAACGGGTCCCATATGAGGAGAGATTAAAGAGACTGGGACTTTTCAGCTTGGAAAAGAGGAAACTAAGGGGGGATATGATAGAGGTATTTAAAATCATGAGTGGTGTGGAGAAAGTGAATAAGGAAGAATTATGTACTTGTTCCCATAATATAAGAACTAAGGGCCACCAAATGAAACTAATGGGCGGCAGGTTTAAAACAAATGAAATGAAGTTCTTCTTCACAAAGCGCATAGTCAATCTGTGGAACTCCTTGCCTGAGGAGGTTGTGAAGGCCAGGACTATAACAGGGTTTAAAAGAGATCTAGATAAATTCATGGAGGTTAAGTCCATAAATAGCTATTAGCCAGTCTGGGTGAGGAATGGTGTCCCTAGCCTCTGTTTGTCAGGGTGGAGTTGGATGGCAGGAGAGAGATGGCTTGATCATTACCTGTTCGATTTACTCTCTCTGGGGCACCGGGCATTGGTCACTGTTGGCAGACAGGATACTGAGCTGGATGGACTTTTGCTCTTACCCAATATGGCCATTCTTATGGTCTTATGTTATGTTCTTATGCCTAGCTTGTTTCAGGGTAGAAATGTTGCCAGGCATTGAGCCCTAGCTGTGGTCATGCCACAGTTAATAAACATCTCGTCTCATTTCACGCTTCGGCTCCACTTCTGCCCACAGCAGCGCACATGTGCAGCAGCACCATGGCAAGGAGGGGCCCGAGGGGGCCAACGAGACATTCTGGGTGTGTAGACTACACCTCTCTGATCAAACACGTCAAAATTGCTAATGAAGCCGGGATTTAAATATCCCGTGCCTCATTAGCATAAACACGGACGCCGCTTTTTTTTTTAAATGGAGTTTTTTTCCAAAAAAGCCAGCAGTCTAGACGCGGATCTGTCGAAAATAAACCCTTTTTCGACAGATCCTGTAAACCTCATTTTTTGTAAATACAGGATCTGTCGAAAAAGGGTTTTTTTTCAACAGATTCATGTCTAGACTACAGGGTTTTTTTAAAAAACTCTGTATCGAAAAAAAAGCAGTGGCCATGTTTATGCTAATGAGGCATGGGATATTTAAATCCTGGATTCATTAGCAATTTTGACGTGCTTGATTTGCATCCCTCTGTCGACAGGCCCCAGTCTTACCAGAGCAGGACGGCAGAAGCACCAGAAGAGCTAGCACAGCATTCTCCAGGACACGTTTTGCTGCATCTCTCAGCAGGAGCAACATGTGAGCTGCTTCTGCCACTGTTTTGCATGCACTCTGGATGGGACCCTACATTCATGATGGATTACACTAGACCCACCCTATTCCCCCCCGCCTATGGTGCAGCCACAGCCTGTTATACAAGGGTGTGGAAGCCACCCAAGACCTCCTGTGTATCATGGCTCTGTCCCTAGACACCTGCATGACTTGAGAAGCCGAGACAGATGCTCTTTTTGCTTCCTTGCATGCCAGTGCCAGGCACCAGAGGCAGGGAGATGGCAATGTTGCTATCGGCTAAAGAGCCTTCTTCCAAAGCCCTCCTTTGGGGGCTAACGCAGGCATGGAGGCAGGGGAGATCAGTTCCCATGGGGTGAGTGGGAGAGGTTAGCCTTAGACACACTTTAAAGGGGCACTCTCAAGATTTTAACCATCCTCAATCAGTCCCCTTCCTTGCCAGTGTTGCTAATAATCCCTTGCAGCACTGACACCAAGACCTGAGTCTGGTATGATGCGGTTTCCTTTTTGCATTTCACTTGGTGTGGCTAGCAGAGCAGTACAGCTCCCTTCTCTTTCTGGCACTAGAAAACTGGTACAAATAGGCTACGTCTACACGGGTGGCTTCTTGCTCAAGAACAGCTGGATGTCTACACTGCATGCGCATTCTTGCACAAGTAAATTTACACTCCAGCGTCAGAAAACTGGGCTTCTTCTGGAAGAGTTATTCCTCTCCCCATGAGGAATAAGCCCTCTTGTGCAAGAGCTCTTGTGCAAGAGGGCAGTGTAGACAGGCAACATACATTTCTTGCACAAGAAACCCCTATGGCTAAAATGGCCATCGGAGCTTTCATGTGCAAGAGAGCATCCACACTGCCATAGATGCTCTTGCGCAAAAGCACATCTCTTGTGCAAATGCACATGCCAGTCTAGACATGCTCTTGTGGAAGACTTTTTGCGCAAGAACTCTTCCGCAAAACAGTTCTTGCGCAAGAAGCTGCCCGTGTAGACATAGCCATAGTGCTGTTTTTGTTTCCCAGCTGTGACATGGACCCTGCGGTATCTTGTAGTCTCTGGGTTCCCACAGAAGGGAAAGAGTAAAAACCTGTGCAGGTATAGTTTGTGCCTCTGCTGTATGTTGCTGTGCACAAATTGTGATTTTACCTTTCAGCGAGATTCTAGAGCTGTCTCCAGGAGGCAGCTGTCATCCTAAATTCATTTCAGCTGTAGGCTTATTTGTTCTCGCATCATCCTTTCAATTAACCTAAACTTAAACATCATTCTGCTAGACAGTGCCTGGCTCCTGCCTGTGTTGATGTTTATTAAAATCACTACTAGTGCAAACAAACAAACCATTTCAAAACTTGTGAGACACCAAGTTTCAGGAACTTGCAATATCCAGGAGACTACCCAAGCCAAGTAACTCCAGATCTCTCCTTTACAGTTTTGCTTTAAAAGCTCAAATAAATGCAGAAAATTGTGCTAATGCAATGCAAAAGCCAGGCAAAAGCAAGCACTGAAACATTAGAAAATTCCCACATTTAAGTTCTCTCCTACTGCCGGCTTGGCCTTATCTCAAGTCCTGCATGAGCAACCTCAGCATTGCTAAATGATAGCTTGAGTTTTGCAATATTAGGAGGGGTATGTTTTCTTACTCCCTACCTCCTGGAGTCAGGGGTTCATGTGAGAATCTCATCTTTCATTTTCAAAGCAAGACCTGCATTTAACAGGGGGGGTAATTAACCAGAGCAACCTTTTCCCACAGGTCATGGTGGATTTTCCATTGCCGGCACTTTTTCAGTCCAGATTGGCTGTTTCTCTAAAAACACTTTAAAGACTAACAACACATGTAGATGGTCTCATGAGCGTTCCTGGGTACAACCCACTTCTTCAAATGACTGGAGTATCCAGTCCACATCCTAATGACTTCAACCGACCAGCCACACAATGGAGGTGCTAATTGTTCTTATCAGCCTTTTGTAACTTGAACAATCCATTCACTGTCTTTTTTCTCCTTTTTTCCCCCACCCCTTCCCTTATTTATTCTTGGATCTGGACTTTTAATACTCCGGTCACCTGAAGTAGTGGGCTGTGCCCACGAAAGCTCATGATCCCATGTACCTGTTTTGTTAGTCTTTAAGGTGCTGCTAGACTATTCGTTGTTTTTAAGTTTTTCCAGTTACAGACTAACTCAGCTCCCCCTCTGAAGCTCTCTAAAAACAGCCAAACAGCTCCAACTCCGGGGAAGCTGCCTTGCTGCTCTTGGGGTAGGGGGCTTGCTTTGGGGCTGCACAGCCAACTCCCTGCTCGTATGGCAGTCAGGGTGGAGCATGGGTGGGACTCAAACCCACACTCCCAGACTCCTGGGGTGGGTGGGGAGGACCTGTTTGGCTGCAGGTGTCCGGCCTGAGCTGTGCTGGGGTCAGATTAGATGATCACAGCAACGTTGGATTCTGTGCCTGTTTCTAGCACTTCTTGTGGCAGAGAGAAGCCTGGAACTGTTGTGAGAATGTGACCCGAAGGCAATGGAAAGGACCCAGCTTTGCTGGTTGCTGGGGCCTGCCTCCTGCTGTGTGTGTGACCTGAGCAGCCAGCTGCTGACTCCTGCAATTAATAACACGGAACAAGGCTGCCCGCACTGGGTTGGTTTGTTCTGCGTGGGGCTTTGGCTTGTGCAGGTCACAAGATTCACAGGTTTGTGGAGAGCAAACTGCAGCTACTCAGCCTTGTTGCCCACAGACTCTTGCCTGCACTGTGTGCTGGGGCGGATTGCCCAGTGGAGTCACCTGGCTCCAAAACAGTGACAGCCCCATTTTTCATGAGCTTTGGCAGGAACCAATTGCTATTTAGGCGCCTCGCCCAATTCAGGATACATTGGGGGCATCAGGGGATTGGGCCCGAGCCTCATCAAAGCCCAAGGGGGTGGGCTGGGGGAAGAAGCACTCAGTCAGTATGTCTGTGCAGTGCCAAGCGTGCTCCATGGCTGTGCAAGACCCAGCTCAGAGGCGTAGGGAAGGTGCCACCTCACTAGCTAGCTGCCCTGCAGTGTGGGCACCCAGGACAGACAGCCCCCAGAGCCATGCAGGCAGGTGTCACAGCGCACAGTGGCAGGTGCAGGGATGAGAGTTCGTGGGGACTGTGGGATGGGGCTGCAGTACTGGGAGAGGCTGGAGGGCAGCACCTGGCCATGCTGGGCATGCACTGGAAAATGGGGTGCCAGGCCACAATCACCCTCTTGGCAGGAGTTTTGAGCCTTGGCACTCTTTCCTGGGCTTCCTCAGAGGCCTGATGCCACCTAGCACCTCTGGGACGAGCTGCAGGGGGGCAACTGCCCCCTTCCCACCAGCAAGTGAGTGTCAGATCATTTCAGGTCCAGGCGGACTACAGTATGTCATGTTCTGCTCGCATCTCAAATCTGGGGAGGGCCCTGCCGGGGACTTCTCTGTCCTGTCTATTTAGCATCATTTCTGACTGCCACTAATGTGCTATTTGCCCCAGAAACACACCACTCCAGATGGCTAATGAAGAAGTTAATGAAACCAGACCTGCCCCGGTCCCTGTGTAAGCAGAGTCTGAAGGAATGCAACCCTACAGCTAGCTGGCACGGGAGAGAACTCCCAGGTGAGGCTATGGAAATACAGTTTGCTCTTGCTTTGCTTGGGTATGTTAGCTATTCTACAGATGGAGGGGTATTTTGCTCACTGTAATCAACTTAATTTGTGATCCAACCCTGTTTGTATTAAATGCAGGGACTGCTAAACTATGGTTACCAATATTTGTACTTTGGTGGGGATACAGAAAAGCAGGACTGTGATAAACTGTTCCAAAGGAATATAGATAGTATCGCGAGCTTTTGTGGGTACAACCCACTTCTTCAGATAAATGGAGGAAAGGGCCCAGAGGTACAAATATATAGCAGAAAAAGAGGGGAGAGAGGAAGAGGTAAAAAAACCTGTCCATTAAAGCATCCATGCTAAATGAGGCTAATAGAGTGGGCTGTAAGTGCCTGATACTTAACTTTTGATGTCATTTGCAAATGAAGGCCAATTCTGCAATCTTTTTATCTAGTTGGTTCCTGAAATTCCTCTGCAAGACAATGGCTACTTTTAAATCCATTAGTGAGTGCCCGGCCAAGATGAAATGTTCCCCAACAGGTTTCTGTGTGTTACCATTGCAAATATCTGATTTGTGCCCAATAATCCTTTTTTGTAGAGATTATCTAATTTGGCCAATATACCTGGCAGAGGGGCATTGCTGGCACTTGATGGCATAGATCACATTAGTGGAAGTGCAGTTGTATGAGTCTCTGATATGGTGGCTCTTGTGGTTAGGTCCTGTGTTGGCGTTGCTTGTGTAGATGTGTGGACAGAGTGGGAAATGGTGCTTATTGCAGGGGAGGCGTATTGCAGGGTTAGATCCAGGGTGAGTATATTTGAGTGGTGTTCTGTTATTTTGTTTGTTGAGCCTATTTTGAAGAAACAGATGTATCACTAGTCATCACCTACAGTCCACAACTCAGACTCCTCCAGCGCATCATTAACAATCTACAAACTATCCTGGAAAATGATCCCTCACTCTCACAGGCCTTGGGGGCCAGACCAATCCTTGCCTACAGACAACCTCCTACTCTCACACACATTCTTTCCAGCTGCCAAGCAGCACACCTCAGATATACTTGACCCCCTTGCCTCAGTAGGGCATTGGCTTCATAGCAGGTTGTTAATCATTTCCCTGCTACAGCTTTCTACCTCCCTGCCTAAGGGAATTACTCCCTTTCTCTCCCTTCCACATGGTTTGGCCACCTTTGCTTTCCTTCATTATTCCCAGCCCAAAAATATAACCATGAAACCAAGGCTGCAGAAAGTTCTTTGCACAAATGGCCCGAATCCCACAGAGATGTGAATTTCATTTCCCGGCAGCAGGCAAAGAAGGCAGAATGGTTCAGCTGCAGGCTGCTTATTTAAACTGACAGAATCTTCATCATTAATTACAAATGTGCTTTTATGTTGAAAGGAAAGTGCCTCCCCTGAGCCTTGGGCTAGGGGTGTGCTTCTTTTGCCCACACTCTTTGCTCACATTGCATCAGTGTTCGGCTAGCTGGTGTGGATTCCTGTTGCTCCCTCTCATTTCTAGGTGGGCTGTGATGTCTGTATTTTGCATGCTGGAGGGCAAACCACATCTTCCAAAGGCAGACGTCAAAGAGACAGAAATACAAGATGAAAAAGTTTTGTTTTGTTTTGTAATGAATTGGAAAACGTTCCTTGCTTGTTCACATCTGAGGTCTACTAGCAACACACTGAACAATTTGCTAGGCCAGTTTATGGTTTTGCCATCAGCTCCCAGAATTCCACCCTGTTAGAAGCTCTGTCTAGGGCAGTCTATTTCCAGTCACTCCTGACCTCACGTTAAGGGAATCAGTCCCTGCCCCCTCTCCATTACTGCTCAGTAGCAGAGCAAGGGCTGATGGCAGTGCTGGGGGTGGAACTGTGGAGATTTGAGGCTAGAGAGGGAGCTGGGCTGGGGGTGGAAAGGGAATAAGGGCAGAACTGGGCTGGGAGCCAGAGCAGGGCTGGAAGTAGGGTGCTCCTTGCTGGCTCTGCTGTGTGACCTCCCCTTCCCCCCAGAACATTACTGGGCCTGCAGTTTGGGGACCACTTATTTCTGGGCCAGAACGTAACGGGGAGAATAAGAGGCTAATGATAATTAATAATCTTTAGCTCTTCTCTAGCACTTTCATTAGCAGCTTCCAAAGTGCTTTCCAGGTGAGGCAGCAGGCCCAGAGAGAACAGGCTGGCAACACAGACCATGACTAAGGTTGCCTTTTCATGATCAAACTCTATTGGCTTTTTCTTACAAATTTCTCAAACTTTAATAATTTGGCTAAAACTTTCCATGCCTGGTGTCACCCTGAGGGGTTCATTTGTTTGTTTAAAATTTCACCCACGATGTTTCAGCCATTTCAGAGAATGAGGTGAAGGGGAAACATTCTGGACATTGGGTTAAAGATGGGCAGTGAGCTGTGTTGGTGAAAGCCTGCCCAAAGCTAGCCAGGTGGGAAGCCTTTGCACAACTGCCATGTGCACACACCCAGTCGAGACATTCCAGAAGTGAGTCAAATTGCCCCTGCAATCACTGCGATTGGGCCATTCCTGGGCCCTGCCCAGGTCCCATAATTAAGAGCAGGGAGGCCATCTGTTATGCCAGAGGTGGCCAACTCATGGCTCTTGAGCCACACATGGCTCTTTGCTCATAGAAATGCAGCTCTTATTAGGGTTAGAATCATAGAATCCTAGAGCTGGAAGAGACTTCAGGAGGTCATCAAGTCCAGCCCCCTGCCCAAGGCAGGACCAATCCCAACTAAATCAACCCGGCCAGGGCTTTGTCAAGCCGAGACTTAAAAACCTCTAGGGATGGAGATTCCACCCCTCCCTAGGGAACCCATCCCAGTGCTTCACCACCCTCCTAGTGAAATAGTGTTTCCTAATATCCAACCTAGACCTCCCCCACTGTAACTTGAGACCATTGCTCCTTGTTCTGCCATCTGACACTGCAAAGAGCAGCCTCCATCCATCCTCTTTGGAAACTCCCTTCAGGAAGTTGAAGGCTGCTATCAAATCCCCCCTCACTCTTCTCTTCTGCAGACTAAACAAACCCAAATCCCTTAGCATCTCCTCGTAGGTCATGTACTCCAGCCTCCTGACAATTTTGGTTGCCCTCTGCTGGACCCTTGCCAATACGTCCACATCCTTTCTATAGCAGGGGACCCAGAACTGGACACAACACTCCAGGTGTGTCCTCACCAGAGCTGAATAAAGAGGAATAATCACTTCTCTAGATCTGCTGGCAATGCTCCTCCTAATGCAGCCTAATATGCCATTAGCCTTCTTGGCTACAAGGGCACCCTGTTGACTCATATCCAGCTTCTCATCCACTGGAATCCCCAGATCCTTTTCTGCAGAACTGCCACTTAGCCAGTCGGTCCCCAGCCTGTAACATTGCTTGAAATTCTTCCATCCCAAGTGCAGGACTCTGCACTTGTCCTTGTTGATCCTCATCAGATTTCTTTTGGCCCAATCCTCTAATCTGTCTAGGTCACTCTGGACCTTGTCCCTGCCCTCCAGCCTATCTACCTCTCCCCCTAGCTTAGGGTCAGCCACAACCTTGCTGAGGGTGCAATCCATCCCCTCATCCAGGTCATTAATAAAGATGTTGAACAAAAACCGATCCTTGGGTCACTGACCGCCAACCTGACATTGAGCTATTAATCACTATCTGTTGGGCCCGACAGTCTAGCCAGCTTACTATGCATCTTACAGTCCATTTAATCCATACTTTCTTAACTTGCTGGCAAGTATATTGTGGGAGACCATATCGAAAGCTTTGCTAAAGTCAAGGTCTATCACATCCACTGACTTCCCCATGTCCACAGAGCCAGTTACCTCATCATAGAAGCTAATCAGATTGCTCAGGCACGACTTGCCCTTTGTGAATCCATGCTGACTATTCCTGATCACTTTCTCCTCTTCCAAGTGCTTCAAAATGGATTCCTTAAGGATCCCCTCCATGATTTTTCCAGGGACTGAGGTAAGGCTGACTGGTCTGTAGTTTGCTGGTTTGTCCTTCTTCCCTTTTTTAAAGATGGGCACTACATTTGCCTTTTTGCAGTCATCAGGGATCTCGCCTGAGCTCCACAAGTTTTCAAAGAGAATGGCCAAAGGCTCCGCAATGACATTTGCCAACTCCCTCAGTACCCTCGGATGCATTAAATCCAGACCTGTGGATTTGTGTATGTCCAACTTTTCTAAATAGTTCCTAACCTGTTCTTTCTCTACCGAGGGCTGCCCACCTCCTTCCCATATGTTGCCTAGTGCAGTAGTCTGGGAGATGACCTTGTCTGTGAAGACAGAGCAAAGGAAGCATCGAGTACTTCAGCTTGTCCCACATCATCTGTCACTAGGTTACCTCCTTCATCCAGCAAGGGCTCCACAACCTCTCTGATCACCCTCTTATTGCTAACATGCCTGTAGAAACCTTTCTTGTTCCCTTCACATCCCTTGCCAGCTGCAATTCCAATTGCGCTTTCGCCTTCCTGATAACTGCCCTGCATTCTCGAGCAACATATTTATACTGAGATCCAGGCTGTTAATAAAAGAATCTGGGGCTTTCTGGCACTGGGGAAGGGGAGAGGTATTGGGTTAGAGCAGGGAGGCTGGGGGTGCCTTAGGGTTATAGGTAAATAAAAATAAATATATAATACATGTCTTATAAATATATAAATACATAAAGGAAATATATAATATGTGGCTCTTTGCACTACTATCCACAGCTATTTTGGCTCTTAAACTGTATCTAGACAGCAGGCTTCTTTTGGAAGAAGCTTTTCCGGAAAAATCTTCCGAAAAAACTTCTCCTGAAAGAAAGCGTCCACATCTCCCAAAAGAGAGCGAAAGAGAGCGTCCAAAGCACATCAGAAAAGCAATCTGCTTTTTTGAAAGTCTCTAACTGGGTGGCCACTCCTGTTTTATGTCATGTAACCCAGGTGCATAATGGGGAGATCTCTCTTTAAGAGCCCCCTTGGGGGAGGTAGGAATGAGTTGTGTCTGGGTCACTGTTGCTAGGTAGATTTTGCACCTCCACACCCAGAAGCTTCTGGAATTGGAGGTGGTAGTTTGGGGTCTGCGTCAGTAGGTTCTGGCTCTATTGCTGGGATCGGACTCTATGAGCAAGCAGTCTAGGCAGCTGCTTTGCCAAAGCCATGTGCCCTGCTTAAGCTGGGAGAGGCTGGGCCAGGAGCAGAGAGCAGGCTTCTGTCCCTCACGCTGAGGCAGGTAGCGATGGTGCTACCAGGGCACATGGGCAATGTTAATTTTAGATAGGGAAACTACAAGGGAAAATAACTTTTGGTTTAGTTGTAGGTGTGGAATGTGATTTTGATTTTAGCCAAACTCTTCTAATTACGAAGCTTCAGGGGGTAGCGGAGTTAGTCTGCTACTGAAAAAACAACAACCAAGGGTCTGATAGAACTTAATAGACTAACATGAGCTTTCGTGGGCACAGCCCACTTCCTCAGATGACCGGAGTATGAGTTTAGGATGTGCACACCTAAAATAAATAGGAGGGGGAAGAGGGTAGCAGTCAGAGAGCAGAAGGAATCATTAAGTAGCTGAAGACTGGGTAGTTAGAATCTCAGCTAGTGTGATTCTTCAGCTCCTCTCTACATGTACCAATGGGGAAAGAGTCGTTTCTATTTTGTTAGTCTCCGTTTTTGTATTTTCTTGTAATAGGGTTTAAGTCTGTTTTCTTGTGACTTAGCTAAGTGATTAATCAGTGAGCTGGCTGGCTAGTAGTGATCCACAGCAGGGAAAGAGCTGCTTGGACTTCAGCTAGCAAGTGGATGGAAGATGGTTCAGAGTCTGATTCAGCATATTGTGCAGATCTGGTGATCAGACACTCCCTGAGACTTAGGTGAACTAGCCTTAGGCTTTGGGATCTCTGAGTTTCTTCTTAGTGTGTTTTGAGTGGACTGAACTGTTAACATTTTACTTTTGGTTTTCTCTTTATGTTTGTAGTAAGTGTGAAGATAGTGTCCGGGGGTTATAAAATAGCTCTGTTTAGTACATTTCTTTAGTTCCTTTTGGGACTTGAAGGTGGAGAGGCTGACCTTGTGCAATCCTTGCTGAAAATCCTTCGAGATTGAACTCTGGGTCTCCAGCTACTTTCTGTGGGAGCTGGAGAAGGGCAGGGAGGTGGGGAAGGGCCGGGGAGGCAGGCCATGCAGGGAAGGAAGCTGTCTGATGGCAGAGCTGGGGATGACTATAGGTTGGTGGTGGGGGAGACAGTGACTTGCAAGGAGATGGGAAGGGGAGAAATGGGACACTCGTTGAATGCTGTCTCATCAGAAATGCTCCAAGGGGGAGGTCTCCAACCTTTTTAATCACAAGATCACTTTTTTCTATTTAAGTTCAATGTAAGATCTTCCTCAAACCCAAATACCTTTGTCCCACTTACTTCCCACCCTTTTTCCAAGGCTTCACCTGCTCGCTCCATCACCCTTCCTCTCCCACCATGCTCACTCACTCTCACCAGGCTTGAATAGGGAGTTGGGGAGCAGGCTTTGGTCTTGGGCCAAGGAGTTTGGAGTGTGGGAGTGGCTCTGGACTTAGCCCAGGTTGGGGGATTGGGGTCCAAGAGAGGTTTCAGGGTGTAAGCTCTGGGAAGGAGTTGGGTGGAGGGGGACTCATGTCTGGGGCAGGAGGTTAGATGCAGGAAGGGATTCAGGGCTGGGGCGGGTATAGGATGCAGGCTCTGGTTGGGCACCATTTAACTGAGACGGCTTCTGGGTGGTGGAGCAGTGAGGTTAAGGCAGCTTACTCCTGCCCTGGCCCTGCACCACTCCTGAAAGCAGCTGGCATATACAGCCGTGGCTCCTTGGTGCCACGTGCTGCCCCTCAGCTACAGGCACAGAGCCCACAGCTTCTACTGCCCATGGTTCCCCATTATCAATCAGTGGGAACTGCAGGAGTGGTGTCTGTGTAACCCACACACCTAGTGTGTTTCACTGTCCGATGCAGTGGCACCTAGACCACAGCAACAGCCAAGAACAAGAGACTTCTACAGCATAGGCTGAGAGCCAGCTGGCTTTTTAGCTCAAAGGGTAGAAGGTCCTATACTAAGCTCCAGGTTCAAACCTGCCTGGTGGTGGTTACATCTGCAGATAAGGACAGCTTATGGAGACCCCTTGCTCTGCCTTTCTCAGGGGCTACCAGTACTTGCAAGCTACTTCTAGGAGCAGCAGTTACTACAGGGATAATACTCCACTCATGACAAATTCAGCATTTTAGAACTCGCTCCTCAAAGAATTAAATTTAAGCGTAAGAGAAATGAAAATGATGAAATGCACAGACCAGTCAAAAACCCAAAGTAACCACTTTGCAAGCAGTAAAAGTGGTAACAACAGCCCTCCACATGTATGTTGAGTCGGGAGATGAGCGTGAAGGACAGTGTGTGTTTGTGAGAGTGACAGATTTGCATTGCCAAGTTCCCTCCATCCCCTTCCCTCTGTATAGAGATAGGGTACAGGAGTGGGGGGAAGGGATACCCCTCTTTCCCTCCCAAATCCTGCACAGCAAGTGGAAGGCTCCCAGGGGGCAGCTTCAAGACAGAGGGCAGGAGCAGCATGACAGTAGAGGGAGGGGCAACTGAAGTGCCAGCGCTTGATAGCTTCCTGGCCAAACCACTCAGGATCACGTGTCAGAAGCTCCAATATCTACTAGTAGAGCTCGTGACCAGTGTGCTAAGGTGTTTGTGCAGGGAGCCTGAATTCTGGCCTAGCCTTACTTGGGAGCTGGACATACACAAATCCACAGGTCTGGAAAACCTCCACTTAGTTAACAAAGGTGGCTGCCTGGTCCTCTTCACATGAAGGGGTGGTCTGGATAATACATGTATACTGGTCAGGCGTGGCTCATTGACACAGGCTGGGACTGGGGGTATCTATTGCTGGTTCCTGCAGTGGCTGGCAGAGTGTTTGTGACCCCTGGCAAGCGTGGCCCTTTGTGGATGCTGGCATGCACGCAGCTGCTTACAGTGTCACAGTGTGGGAGGGAACCCAAACTGATAAGGCTGAGGACTCAGCTGCAGCCCTGTTCCGGGTGGCACTCTGGTGGGGGGACCTGTCACAACCACAGGGCCCAAAATTTGGAAGGCACAATGGGCTTTGTCTCCCACATTGCCACAGGGGCCAGTATGCTGCCCACTGTCCCAGGGCCCTCTGACTCATTGGTGTGGTGCTGCTAACCCATCTTCCAAAGGGACTGTGCTCCTGGGCCATTTGGCTTGAAAACAGACTCTCCATTGAAGTCAGCAGACTGGCTTTATCTTCCCCTGGTGGGCACTTCTGGCAAATGGAGCTTCTGGGGCTGGATTCTGGAGGGATGTGGGAGAGCTGATGCTTCATCCCTGCACTGATGATGTCTCCAGAACAAGAACTGGAATCTGGCAACATTCCTTGTTCTGACCAGCTCCCAGGTGGAAACCAGGGCCTTGGATTCTGCTCCTCCAAGGCTGGTTTGTTTGTGGGAGGAGACAGGCCTCTCATGGGAAAAAAGCACATCCAGGCTAATTGCTGCTGACTTGGTTACTTTAGTAACTGTATCCATAGTGATGGCACTCAGTCACTTTGACAGTTGAAACATCTTACAAATGATTTTACAGCTGGGCACGAGCTTCAGGTAAGGGGCTTTTCCCCACACATTAATGACCGTGAGCCACTCAGCTACTGCGGTAACAGGGGCTATACAAGTAGTGTTGTCCCATTGGCCCAAGCAATTAGTCAGTACTTGGAGTTTTGCAGGGCTGGTTCCCTTAGGAGGTGATATGGATGCTATAAGTCAAGTCATTCTTTGCAGCAATTCTGTTTATTTACAAAGAGTGTGCCCAGAGTCCTCTTCCCCTGCACACAATAGGAACAAACAATTTCAGCCAGGGTTCTTGCTCAGAAATTCTGAAGCCCTTGCCTTTCCGATTAGCCCTGTGCCCCAAGCAGCTCTGTCTCAGGTCCATGATTGGGATGTCTTCTAGCTCTCTGCTGGCTTTTCCCCCAACTCACACAGCTTGCCAAACAATCCCATTTACATTTGCAACCAGTAACAAGTACCCTTCAGACCACTCAGCTTATCCTGACCAAGCTTTCTCTTGTGGCTGGTGCTTTGGATGGTAGCCCCCTAGGCTACGTCTACATTGCAGGCTTCTTGTGCAAGAACTGTTTTATGCAAGAGTTCTTGTGCAAAAGGTCTTCCACAAGAGTGCGTCCACACTGCCATGTGCTTTTGTGGAAGAGCGTCCATGGCAGTGTGGACGCTCTCTTGCGCAAGAAAGCTCTGATAGCCATTTTAGCCTTAGGGCTTTCTTGCGCAAGAAATGCCTGGTGCCTGTCTACACTGCCTTCTTGTGGAAGAGCTCTTGCGCAAGAGGACTTATTCCTCATTGGGAGAGGAATAATTCTTGCTCAAGAAGCCCTGTTTTCCGATGCTTTACTGTAAATTTACTTGTGCAAGAACACGTGCAGTGTAGACACTGCAACTTTTTGCGCAAGAACATTTGTTCTTGCGCAAAAAGCCTGCAGTGTAAACATGGCCCTACAGTTTCCAGCTATTGCTACATAAAGGACTTTTAATTGCTTCTTCCATTTAACCTAAAAGAAGGATGCATAGCACATCATGGATAGAAAGATGGCTAGAAGGCCAAGCCCAGCGGGTCGTGATCAACAGCTTGATGTCAGGATGGCGGTCAGTTTCTAGTGGAGTGCCACAAGGTTCGGTTCCAGGACCGGTTTTGTTCAATATCTTTATTAATGACCTGGATGAGGGGATGGATTGCACCCTCAGCAAGGTTGTGGATGACACTAAGCTGGGGGGAGAGGTAGATACGCTTAAGGGCAGAGATAGGGTCCAGAATGACTTAGACAAATTGGAGGATTGGGCCACAAGAAATCTGATGAGGTTCAACAAGGACAAGTGCAGAGTCCTGCACTTGGGACGGAAGAATCCCAAGCATTGTTACAGGCTGGGGACCAACAAGTTAAGTAGTAGTTCTGCAGAAAAGGACCTGGTGGTTACAGTGGATGAGAAGCTGGATATGAGTCAACAGTGTGCCCTTGTAGCCAAGAAGGCTAATGGCATATTAGGTTGCATTAGGAGGAGCATTGCCAGCAGATCCAGAGATGTCATTATTCCCCTTTATTTGCTTCTGGTGAGGCCACATCTGGGCTGTATCTACACTGGGCCACTTATTCCGGAAAATCAGCCGATTTTCCAGAATAAGCTGCGAGCTGTCTTGTGACAGACCGGGCCGTGTCTGGGCACAGCTGAAGGCATCTGCTCAGGGTGAATTGCTCGAATCCGGGGCTCCTTACAGCCCCCAGACTGGTGACCTCTCCAAACAGGCCACAAACCAGTCCCACAGAGCGCTTCAGCAGCCTGCCTGAAACCTCACGAGCAAAACCCCTCCAACACCCCAGCAATAACCGTGCCCCAGATGGGGCGGGTCCTACACAGGTGGGGGGTCCTAGCACCCAATCCCACCTACCCCGAACAAGTTCTGTCCGGTTCCAGGAAACCAGCCACAGATCTCTGGTCAATTTATCCTTTGGACCTTACCCACAAATCACGCTGGGCCAATCCTTTAGCAACTAACAACTAAAGGTTTATTAACACAAGAAAGAAAAGCATGAGAGTAAGGTTATTAAAGTACAGTACGTTACATGCACCGACTCTCCCAGTTCTCGATGCAGGCTCTAGCAGAGATGTTGCAGCTGCTGATTTAAAAGTTCTTATTGCGCATCCTAAGATCAGGATGGGTCCACAGGTCTTTCGGGCCCTTCAATCCCTGCAATGCTGCCTCCGGGATGAAGTGCTGAGCTGAAGACAAAATGGCATCGACCAGATGGCCTCTTTATACCTCCTTCCTGGCCTCTTCTAGTATGTAGCAGGTCACCTGGACAGAGGCCAATCTCTGTGTTCCCTGCTGGCTGCTCTCAGGTAACAGCCCCAATTCTTTAGGTGTGTCCTCGGCCCATTAAGTGCCATTGTCCCACAGGGCCTCGCTAATCAGCCTGTCCATAGCAATGCTTAACCACATTCAGAGAAATATTCAGCTTCCATGCAGATTACAGATTCCTGCCTACACACACAGTCATTATACACTCACATAAATAGCATACATAAGATCAGCAAACAATAAGCTCCCATTCAATACCCCACATGGCTCCCTTTTATACCATTTTCTGGGGCCAACACCCCCACCTAAGGGTGCAGCAGTGATCCGGCTGCTTCCCTCAGATTCCAGTAACGTGACATGTCTACACTGGCCCTTGAATTTCCGGAAAAGCAACGATGCTCTACTGTACAAAATCAGCCGCTATTCCGGAAAAACTATTCTGCTCCCGCTTGGGCATAAGTCCTTATTCTGGAACACTGTTCCGGAAAAGAGCCAGTGTAGACAGCCCAGTAGTCTTTTCCGGAAAAAAACCCCGATCGCGAAAATGACGCTCGGAGCTCTTTTCCGGAAAAGCGCGTCTACAATGGCCACAGACGCTTTTCCGGAAAAAGGGCTTTTCCGGAAAAGCAGCCTGCCAATGTAGATGCTCCTTTTCCAGAAATACTTATAACGAAAACTATTCTGTTTTAAGCATTTCTGGAAATTCATGCCAGTGTAGACACAGCCCTGGAGTATTGTGTCCAGTTCTGGGCCCCCCACTACAACAAGGATGTAGACGCATTGGAGAGCGTCCAGCGGAGGGCAACCAAAATGATTAGGGGACTGGAGCATATAACTTATGCGGAGAGGCTGAGGGAGTTGGGTCTGTTTAGTCTGCAGAAGCGAAGGGTGAGGGGGGATTTGATAGCAGCCTTCAACTTCCTGAAGGGAGGTTCCAAAGCGGATGGAGAGAGGCTGTTCTCAGTAGTGACAGATGGCAGAACAAGGAGCAATGGTCTCAAGTTGTGGTGGGAGAGGTCCAGGTTATTAGGAAAAACTATTTTACTAGGAGGGTAGGGAAGCACTGGAATGGGTTCCCTAGGGAAGTAGTGGAGTCTCCATCCCTAGAGGTGTTTAAGTCTCGGCTTGACAAAGCCCTGGCCGGGTTGATTTAGTTGGGATTGGTCCTGCCTAGAGCAGAGGGGCTGGACCTGATGACCTTCTGAGGTCTCTTCCAGCTATATGATTCTATGATCTACCAGCTTCAGCCAGGTCTGTGACTGACTATAAAGCAAAGATCTTCTTGATAGTAGCTTGAGAAATTCTATGTATCACAAAGCAGCACCCTGGCACCGCCATATTCGCCACTATCATATAATTGTGATATGTTCCAAAGATGTCTCAGAGTGAGCATGTAGACTATAGAGAAGGCTTGATCCACATCATAGCAAAAGATTTTTCCAGCAAGCTGGAAAAAATATAAAAGTGAGGAAGTCACATAATGATTTGTCCTCATTTCCCCACAACTCAACATCTGGAAACATGTCGAGAGGAAAAAGACTTTGACCTGGGGGAGGGAGGCCTGGGCTGGAAGGCAGTTCCAGCCTGGGTATTGACAATTTGTGACCTGTTTGTACCATCTATCAGGGTGAGCTTCCTTGATTCAAAGTTTGGTTAGTGTACTGTATAGAACTCAGATTGTGGATTTACTTTTATTTCTTAGCTAGCCAACTTAGATCTCGCCGCTCACTAGTTACAATCACTTAGAACCTCTCTAGCTTGTTGATAAGGGATCTGGTTTATATTTCACCTAAAACAATGGGTTTTGGTTGAAGTGCTTGGGAAATCTCAGCTCAGTTTACAAAGCCTGGCGTGTGTCCTCTCCATACCGAGGGAGGGCGGACTGGTAAAGAACTGACACTGGACAGGTGTCTGACCAGGGCAAGACAGTACAGTTTTGGGGTGTGAGGCTGGGCAGCAAGGGGGAATTGGCAGGAGTCTCTCTATTGTTGGTTCTCGAGTAGATGGAGAATCATTGCGTCATCCTGGAAGGAATCTGAAGAGATCTAGTCCAGTCCCCTGCACTCCTAGGGTATGTCTGTACTACAAAGTTAATTCGAACTAACAGACGTTAGTTCGAATTAACTTTCATAGGCGCTACACTAGCGCTCCGCTAGTTCGAACTTAAATTGAACTAGCGGAGCGCTTAGTTCGAACTAGGTAAACCTCATTTTACGAGGATTAAGCCTAGTTCGAACTAGCTAGTTCGAATTAAGGGCTGTGTATCCCTTAATTCGAACTAGTGGGAGGCTAGCCCTCCCCAGCTTTGCCTGGTGGCCACTCTGGCCAACACCAGGGAAACTCTATGCCCCCCTCCCGGCCCCGGAGCCCTTAAAAGGGCACGGGCTGGCTACGGTGCCCATGCCAGGTGCAAGCCTGCCAGCACCCAGCCAGCAGACCCTGCACCTGGCACGGCTCGAGCCAGCCACCCGATGCCCCCCAGCCCTCCCCCTCTTCCTGGGACCAGGCTGGCGGCTCCTGGGAGCTTGCCCGGGACCGCAAGAGGCGGGCACCCACCTGGGCTAGTGCAGACATCATGGACCTCGTCCACGATCTCCGCACTAGGCACAGGAAAGTGGCCGGCTAAGGCAGGAGAGCTGCCACCCTGGCCACCTAGGAGAATCAACGGGGTCCACTGAGACCCCCGACCATGAGCCCTGAGCTTACAATGGCCGTCCTGGGTCAGACCAAAGGTCCATCTAGCCCAGTAGCCTGTCTGCTGACAGTGGCCAACCCTAGGGACCCTGGAGGGTATGGACCGAAGACAGTGACCAAGCCATTTGTCTCATGCCATCCCTCGCCAGCCTTCCACAAACCTTGGGCAGGGACACCACTCCTACCCCCTGGCTAATACCACTCCATGGACCCAACCTCCATGACTTGATCTCACTTCCCTTTAAACTCTGTTCTAGTTCTAGCTTTCACAGCCTCCTGCAGCAAGGAGTTCCACAGGTTGACTCTTTGCTTTGTGAAGAATAACTTTCTGTTACTAGTTTGAAGCCTGCTACCCATTCCTTTCCTTTGGTGTCCTCTAGTCCTTCTTTATGGGAACTAATGAAGAACTTTTCTGTATGCACCCTCTCCACCCAACTCCTGCTTTTAGAGACCTCTATCCTGTCCCCCCTCCGTCTCCTCTTTTCTAAGCTGAAAAGTCCCAGTCTCTTTAGCCTTTCTTCATATGGGACCTGTTCCCAACCCCTGATCATTTTAGTTGCCCTCCCCTCTCCCAGCCTCTCTGTTCCCCTCTCCCACCTCCTTTTCCCAGTATCCCCCAGTTTTGTTCAATAAAGACAGATTCCATTTTGGAAGACACGTTATCTTTATTTTGTACATCAAGAAGAGGGGCTAGGGAAGGGTAAGTGGAAGGAGGTGAGGGAGGAATGGGGCACGAGCCCCCGATGGGGAGGACTGGGCTGGCTCTGCGGGCTTCTGGGGGTGGAAGCTCTCCTGCAGCCCCTCAATTGCCCCCTCTCCCCAGATGGCAGCCTGCGGCAAGTGCAGCCGGGCTGATGGCCGAGTGGTGTGATGTGCCCAGTGTGGGCACTCAAGGCACTCCAAGCCAGGACTGCTTTGCAAGCGGGGCACCCCTGAGAACTGTCTGTCCGGGGTGGGGGTTGGGACCCTTTAAGCACAGCCCTCAGCTAGCCTGAGACAGCATCTCCACGCTCTAAGTCCTCCTCTGATGCCCTGCCGGCACTGCTTCCGGCCATCCTTAGCCCCGCGTCAGGGTCCACTTAATGTGGACATGTTAGTTCGAATTAGCAAAACGCTAATTTGAACTAGTTTTTTAGTCTGGATGCGTTAGTTCGAATTAGCTTAGTTCGAATTAGCGCTGTAGTGTAGACATACCCCTAGAAGGACTAAGTATTACCTAGACTATCCCTGATAGGTATCTGTCTAACTTGCTCTAAACTCCAGTGATGCAGATTCCACAACCTCCCTAGGCAATTTATTCCAGTGCTTAACAACCCTGACAGGAAGTTTGTCCTAATCTCCAACTTAAACCTCCCTTGCTTCAATTGAAGCCCGTTGCTTCTTGTTGTGTTATCAGAGGTTAAGAACATTTTTCTTCCAGTATTCATGTAACTCAGTGGGGTGTGTCCCTGCTGGGGGATGTCTGTGTTAGTGCAGTGCCTACGCGAGGTTTGAAACTTAACAACAGCATCTCAGTGTAAGAGGGAGTCCAGGTTGGTGGGACAGAGGGCTCAGTGGTCCCACCACTTGCTATGCTGGAAGGGCTTGTTGAACTTCATCCCACAGCTAGTAACACCTGCCAGCACACTGGCTCTGAGCTGGATATTGTTACCCAAAAATTCCCACTGAAGAGCACCCAGGGTTACACTAGTATGGATTTATTGATTGAGGAATTAACACTCCACTATATGGTGAAACTAAAGAAGATAGAGCTGCCACTAAAGGTTTAAACTAAAGGGGAACCAGCTATCTCTCTCTCTCTCTCACACACACACACACACATTCATTCATTCCTGCCCTCAGGCACTCACACACTTACACAGGCATATGGGTTGCAGAAGGAGCAAAGGCATGTTGGTTCTGGAGGATCTGTGGGTATGTCTACACTACAAAGTTAATTCGAACTAACAGCCGTTAGTTCGAATTAACTTTAATAGCAGCTACACTATTTAATTCGAACTAGTGGAGCGCTTAATTCGAACTAGGTAAACCTCATTCCACGAGGACTAACACCTAGTTCAAATTAAGTAGTTCGAATTAAGGGCTGTGTAGCCACTTAATTCGAACTAGATGGAGGCTATTCCTTCCCATGTTGCCCTGGTGGCCACTCTGGGCCAAACCAGGGAAACTTTTCTGCCTCCCTCCGAGCCCCGGAGCCCTTAAAGGGGCACAGTCTGGCTACAGTGCCCATGCCAGTTGCAAGCCTGCCAGCACCCAGGCAGCAGACCCTGCACCTGGCACAGCATGAGCCAGCCACCCGCTGCCACCCAGCCCTCCGCCTCTTCCCGGGACCAGGCTGGCGGCTCCCAGGAGCCTGCCCGGGACTGCAAGAGGCGGGCGCCCACCTGGTCTAGTGCGGAGATCGTGGACCTCATTGAGGTTTGGGGGAGGCCTCCAATGTCCACAACCTCCACACTAGGCACAGGAATGCGGCTGTCTAGGGCAGGATAGCTGCCAGCCTGGCCACCAAAGGCCACATGCGAACCCAGGAGCAGATTAGCATGAAAATCAAGTTGGTTCAGTGAGACCCCCGACCCTGAACCCTGAGCTTAGAACATAAGAACATAAGAACTGCCGTACTGGGTCAGACCAAAGGTCCATCTAGCCCAGTAGCCTGTCTGCCGACAGCAGCCAGCACCAGGTACCCGGGAGGGGATGGACTGAAGACAATGACCAAGTGATTTGTCTCATGCCATCCATCTCCAGCCTTCCACAAACAGAGGCCAGGGACACCATTCCTACCCCCTAGATAATAGCACTCCATGGACCCAACCTCCATGAATTTATCTAACTTCTCTTTAAACTCTGTTATAGTTCTAGCCTTCAAAGCCTCCTGTGGCAAGGAGTTCCACCGGTTGCCTATGTGCTGTGTGAAGAAGAACTTTCACTTATTAGTTTTAATTTCATTTGGTGTCCTCTAGTCCTTCTATTATGGGAACTAATGAAGAACTTTTCTTTATGCACCCTCTCCACACCACTCATGATTTTATAGACCTCTATCATATCCCCCCTCAGTCTCCTCTTTTCTAAGCTGAAAAGTCCCAGTCTTTTTCGCCTCTCTTCCAAACCTCTGATCATTTTAGTTGCCCTTTTCTGAACCCTTTCCAAGGCCAAAATATTTTTTTTTGAGGTGAGGTGACCACATCTGTACACAGTACTGAAGATATGGCGTACCATAGTTTTATACTTCCCCTCCTCCTCCTTCCCTTGGCTTCCCCCATCCAGCTCCCTCGTCCCAGGTTTCTCCCTCCCCTCTTTCACCCTCTCTCTTCCCCTCTCCCACCTCCTTTTCCCAGTCTCCCCAGAGGTTAATCCCCCCCCCTCCCAGTTTTGTTAAATAAAGAGAGTTTATATTTTTGAACACACGGGCTAGGGAGGGGTAAGTGGAAGGAGGTGAGGGAGGAATGGGGCAAAAGCCCTCGATGGGGAGGACTGGGGTTGCTCTGCGGGCTCCTCGGGGTGGAAGCTCTCTTGCAGGGCCTCCTGGATTATGACAGCCCCCCGATTGATACCCCCCCCCGGATGGCAAGTGCAGCCGGGCTGATGGCCGAATGCCGTGATGTGCCGAGTGTGGGCACTCAGGGCACTCCAAGACAGGACTGCTTTGCTGTCCCTCATCGAGGTAGACAAGCATCCGGGGAACCCTGAGAACGGTCTGTCCGGGGTGGGAGTAAGGTCCCTTTAAGCACAGCCCTCGGCTAGCCTGAGGCAGCAGCTCCACACTCTGGGCTCGTCTACACTGGCCCCTTTTCCGAAAGGGGCATGGTAATTTCAGAGATCGTAATAGGGAAATCCGTGGGGGATTTAAATATCCCCCGCGGCATTTAAATAAAAATGTCCGCCGCTTTTTTCCGGCTTTTAGAAAAGCCGGAAAAGAGCGTCTACACTGGCCCCGATCCTCCGGAAAAAGTGCCCTTTTCCGGAGGATCTTATTCCTACTTTTTATTCCTTCAAAGTAGGAATAAGATCCTCCGGAAAAGGGCGCTTTTTCCGGAGGATCGGGGCCAGTGTAGACGCTCTTTTCCAGCTTTTCTAAAAGCCGGAAAAAAGCGGCGGACATTTTTATTTAAATGCCGCGGGGGATATTTAAATCCCCCACGGATTTCCCTATTACGATCTCTGAAATTACCATGCCCCTTTCGGAAAAGGGGCCAGTGTAGACGTAGCCTCTAAGTCCTCACCTGATGCCCTGCCGGCACTGGTTCTGGCCAGCCTTAACTTCGGTTCAGGGTCCACTCAATGTGGACACATTCTTTCGAATTAGCAAAATGGTAATTTGAATTAGTTTTTAGGTCTAGATGCACTAATTTGAATTAGCTTAGTTCGAATTAACTAATTCGAATTAAGTTAGTTCGAATTAGTGCTGTATTGTAGACATACCCTGTCTACTGATCATGGCTGGGGAGCTTTCAGGAAAGAAAGAGAGCTTCTGGCTGCAGAAAGAGGAGTGTCTCAGAAAAGAACTTCTGCCACATGCTCTCTCCTTTTATTGCCTCTGTACAAGTCCTGTGACTCATCCACATTCATCACCAGGGAGCATGCCCAGACTTCCCTTGTTCCAAGTCTCAGAGCAGCAATGTCTCCTTGATTGGTCTGATGACTCATCACCTGGCTCCACATGTTCAGACTTGCAGTTTTTAATCCCAAATACATAATAATCTCCACTCACATACCCACATTCCTATCCCAGGGGAGAATGCAGTTTTAGAGCAATTTAGAAGCAGAGTGGATGAAAGTTACAAAATCTTACAAAGATGCAAAGTTTAACAAAGATTACAAGGAGTTCCAGAGTTTAAATGGCAATGCAGCTGAAACAATTACAGAACTTTGAGAATCATTTACAAATCATCAGTAATGAAGTGATTTAGAATAAAACTGCCCTCCCTCTCAGCAATGCAGTCAGCAAGTTTTTGTCAGTCTCTAAGTCCGTGGTCACCAACCCGTCGATCGGGATTGACTGGTCGATCGGGAGGGCTTGACCAATCGATCACGAGGTGTTTGAGGCCCCCCCCCCAATTGCCTCCACCCGCAAGAAGCCCGCTACCTACCTCCGAAAATGGAGGTAGTGCAGGCTTCCCATGGGGCACCCTGTCCCCTGCCCCAGCACCCACTAGCATCCTTCACCAGTATCATTTCCCTGCTCCCACCAGCACAGTTGGGGCCACATTAGTGAGGCTTGCGGGGGGGGGGGGAGTTGGAGGAGGGTTTTTTTGCATCTCACTTGTGTGGCCCCCCAACTGACTTTTCTGTGGGTCAGTGACCCCTGACTCAAAACAGGTCCCCTGCCCTTCTCATAAATAAAGACAATGCAGAAACTTTTTGTGTTTGACATAGTATTTTATTTAAAAATGAAGACTGGCCAACAAAACTGCAATCGGGGCCAAGCCCCTTTATCTGGCCACAGCATCATAACACTCCTGCATCCCCCCCCAGACCCTAGATCTGAGCCTGTCATACACTGGACCCCCCTGCCCTAAGCCCCTCACATACCCCGACCCAAATTCCTGCAGTCTCACATCCACAAGCGTCCATCTGACCCCAACACTCCACAGCCTGGAGCCCTCTCCCCGACCCTGCGTCCCCTTCTCCACCTCCTCCTGCATCCAAATTTCGTCCCAGAGCTTGCACCTTTCACCCCTTCCTGCACCCAAATCCCTCATTCCCACCCCAGAGCCCACACATCCTTTCTCAATCCAGTGAGGGTACGGCTAGACTGAAGGGCTGTGTCTACACTGCACCCCTTTTCTGGAAAAGGGATGCAGATTAGACACATCGTTATTGCAGATGAAGTGGGGATTTAACTATCCCCTGCTTCATTTGCATAAACATGGCTGCCGCTTTTTTCCGGCTCAAGGCTTTGCCAGCAAAACGCGCCAGTCTAGACAGGGATCTTTCGGAAAATAAAGCCTTTTCCTCTTAAAAAAAGGAATAAGGGATCTTTGGGAAAAGGCTTTATTTTCCGAAAGATCCCCGTCTAGACTGGTGCTTTTTTCCGGCAAAGCCCCGAGTCAGAAAAAAGCAGCAGCCATGTTTATGCAAATGAAGTGGGGGGACTTAAATCCCTGCTTCATTTGCAATAACGATGTTTCTAATCTGCAAAGGATTCAAAGGCAGAAGAAGTGAGATTGTTTCAAAACCCATTTGAAGCAGATGTGGCCAGTTGCCCAGATGAACTGCAGCTGGAAGTCATTGAGTTGCAAGCAAATGACCTCCTTAGGGACAAGTTCAAAATAGGACTGGTGGGTTTTTACCAGTTTTTGCCCAAGGAAGACTTTCCTAATGTCAAAACTTTTGCATCAAGGTACCTTTCAATCTTTGGAACAACATACCTGTGTGAACAAACATTTTCAAGAATGAAATACGTGAAGAACAATTTGAGAACAAACTTGTCCGATGATAATCTCAGGTCACTGTTGATGTTAGGGACAACAAATCTAAAGCCAGAAATGTCTGCTATTTTGGCATCCAGGAAACAATTTCACCATTCACACTAATACAGGTGTTCATGTGTAGTGTATGAATGTGTTATTAAATAATAACTGAATAAAATAATATTAAATAAATAATTAAAAACAACATCCATGTTTTGATTGTTTTTTATTTGGACCTCAAGTGTGTAGTCGGCCCCCGAACTGCTGTTTGATAGTTAATGCGGCCCTTGGGCTGAAAAGTTTGGAGACCCCTGCACTAGGGGAACAATCTCTTGACTCCTTGCTCCTGCTGTGCCAAAGGAAATGCTGTAGCCCCTGGGGGCCGGGGACATGCAGGGGTGTCTATCAGGTGCTACTAGACAGTAAGCTGCAATAGGAAGCTGCAGTGGGGTTGGAGATGCTGGGTTGGTGGGTTTGAAGGGGGGATGTAGGCTTGAAAGCCCTGGGGGTGGGGGGTTGGGGGCTGTGGGTCCTCCATGATGCTGGCTGCAGCATCTGCCTCCTTGCCCTAGAGCTGGTTTCCTTGCCCCTAGCTGGGCTGCTGCTGGGTGTGACGAGATAGCAGGAAAGGTGAGTTGTCGGTCCCTCTAATTAACCCGGCGCTAGCTCAGTGGAGCATTGTCTGCTGCATTGTCCCCATAATGCCTCAGAGTGGGACTTACTGGCATGAAAACGGGGGATTCACTGTGTGAAGCCCGAAGCCCATGTCAACACAGCTGTTGGTTGGCTGGTCTCCAGCTCCGGGACCAGGTCCCTCGCAAGGAGGCAAACATGGCGTCAAATGACCCTAAAGCCTCAATGTGGCCGTTCTGCTTTGTGGGAGCACAGTGATGCCCAGCTCTTGCTAAGAGCACCAGTGAGCTGGGGATGGAGCACTAGGCCCATTGGTCAGTCTGTCCGGGGGGCACTGTGCCTGTGAAGGAAAGCTGGTGCATGCAGGAAGGAGCAGCTCCAGCAGGGCTGCTGTCCGGGGGAGGCTACTGTGCAGGTGGAGAGACTGAAGCACAAGCTTGCACTGTGGCCAGGCCATTCTGGGAGATGCTCCTGCCTCTCCAGATGCATCCCCTGTCCTACGCTTTATAGCATTGAGCACCAGGGAGCCAGCCAGGAAATGGGCCCTGCCCTGGGAAGTGGTGTCTCCACCACAGAACCGCAGAGCAAGAGGTGACTTTTCCCACAGCACCCACAGAGCCCCTTAGAGCTTGGAGCTGAACCCAGCTCTTCTGGGTCTCAGTCCTGCGCCTCAGTCAGCAGCTCCCTTCAAGCGCTGTCTGGCACCACAGAGGGGCCCTGCCTGGCCCCTGGCAGCTAGTTTTGGGCAGCTGGCCCAGGCCTGTTTGAGGTCTTTTCTCTCTGAGGAGCCACGACCCCTGCTGAGGAGCCCTGTGTGAATTGGAGGGCTGGATGGTCAAGGAGGAGGAAACATTTGACTAAGGGATGCTGCTTTATGGGCATTTTCTGTGGGCCCCTCTGTTCCCCTTTCCCTGTGGGTGGGGCTGTTCTGCAGGTCTTCACTGTCTTCACAGAAGTGACCCCTCTGGTGTCTTCCCTTGGAGACAGCGTGTCTCTGTTCCCAGGGCAATGGGCTGGTTCTAAACTCAGCTTCCTGGTGAGGCGCAGTTCTGAGCAGCGTGAGGAGGCCCTGCGCTCTCTCCGGCTGTTTGTTTGGTGTAAAGAACTATTTTGCTTGCTTTGAACAGCATTCCATTTGTTTTTCTTATGCAGTGGCCAATGTGCTGCCTGTGGAGAGTTTCGTTTCCTGTAGCTGGGTTGTTTTTCATTAAATAATAACAGAGGGGCCATTGGGCAGGATTCCTATCTAACCATGAAGTCAGACAAGTGGTTAGTGGGGAACAGAGCTCCATGGAAAACCTAAGTGCTGTGTGAAAAGACAGGTTCTCTGCTGAAGAACAGAATTGTTTGGGCTTTTTACATCCTCTGTTCTGAGAGGGTATGTCTACACTAGCTCCCTAGTTCGAACTAGGGAGGGTAATGTAGGCATTCGAAGTTGCAATACATCTTCCCGGCCGGTCGCCATTTTTGAAATTTACAAGTCCGGACTAACTGCCCGCCGGCAGGGACCCGATATTTCGAATTAAAGCCCTAAATCTAACTACCTGTTATTCCTCCTACAAGGTTTAACAGGTAGTTTGATTTAAGGGCTTTAATTTGAAATACCAGGTCCCTGCCGTGTGTAGAAGCGGGCAGTTAGTCCAGACTTGTAAATTTCAAAAATGGCGACCGGCCGGGAAGTTGCGAATCAAACGCAGCATATTTAAATTCCGGGCTTGAATTGCAACTTCGAATGCCTACATTAGCTTCCCTAGTGTAGACATACCCAGAGATGATTGAGAAGAGATCCAAACCAAATGTTAACCCAAGCCACGGGCAGTTGCAGAAATAGCTACACAGCATACAACACCCTCTGAGAAACAGAAAGAAAATAAAGCAGCTGCTTGTGTGGATTTCATCAGCTCCAGAGAGAGATAGAGCCTTCCCTCAACGCATTTAGCAGAGCCAGTGAGCAAGTAGGGCAAAGCTGGGCTTTGTGAACACTAGAGAAATAAGGCGCAGACACAGCAAACCACTTACTTTAAAGCCAAGTTTGCCCTCAAACGCTTTGCTGAACAGGGACGAGATGACTCACTTGCTAATGGTAAAGAGCTTTGCTGAATTAGACTGAAGTGCCCTGCACTTAAAAATATCTGCAGAGACTATCCCAGAAAGGACCATGATGAAAGATACATGATGTACGAGACGTGCCAATGGGCACAGACACACTTGCAATGAGGGAGATGATGACTGGAAAGCCAAGAGCCAAATGTCTGGCTGAGGCAGAGTTAAATTGGGGGATGGAGTTAGATTCCCTGCCCAGTTCCCTCAGCATCCTGTGTCATAAATGGAAACTGGTGCTTCCACATCTAATTGCTTGTAACTTTGTCAAACTTTCCTTGTTGCTTGCTTACTGCAGGTGGTAGCACAGTGTAACTGACAGGAAAAGAAACTGCTGCACATTCCGGCTAAATGGTTGTTCTTTTCTTGTCTTCTTCTTGATTGGAATCTCTCCGCTATGAGCTAACATATCCCAAAGAGTCTCTTTCCCAGCCTCCTCCACCCTGATCCACCCCACACTGAAGGGCTGCCAAAACCAGCCCTGGGAAGAGCCAGTGTTCCATTAACCTCTCAGTCTCTTCCATGTGGCACTGCCCCAGCTGCTCCCCTGATGGGATGGTGATGGGCCCAGTCATGGCTGCAGCTTCATACATGACATGGAGCTGGCAACAAATGGCACATGCATGGATGCCCCAGATGTGGAACTGGGAGGCAGGGCCATCCTTAGGTGTACGCGGAATAGGCAGTTGCCTAGGGCACCAGTATTTCTGGGGTACCACTCTGCCGGGACGGACAGAAGCAGTGGAGCATGTGTAAGCAGGAACTAAACTACTGCTTTCTATCAGCCAGCTAAAAGGAGAGCTGCCCTGGAGGGTGGGTATACTCACTCCAAGGCTATGTATAGACTGGCATAATTTTCCACAAATGCTTTTAACGGAAAAGTTTTCCGTTAAAAGCATTTGCAGAAAGAGCGTCTAGATTGGCATGGACGCTTTTCCACAAAAGCACTTTTTGCGGAAAAGCATCCGTGCCAATTAGATGCGCTTTTGCGCAAAAAAGCCCCGATGGCCATTTTAGCCATCGGGGCTTTTTTGCGCAAAACAGTACTGTGCTGTCTACACTGGACCTCTTGCGCAAATGATTAGTGCAAGAGGGCTTTTGCCCGAACAGGAGCAGCATAGTATTTCCGCAAAAAGCACTGATTTCTTACAGTAGGAAGTCAGTGTTCTTGCGGAATTTCAAGCGGCCAGTGTAGACGGCTGGCAAGTTTTTCTGCAAAAGCAGCTGATTTTGCGGAAAAACTTGCCAGTCTAGACACAGCCCTATTGTTTAGCTCTGCAAGATAATTAACTGTTGATATGTAAATACAGCTCATGCCAGGAGGGGGAAGGAATCTGAGGTGTGGTTATGTAAATCCAGTTCAGCCAGGGCTGATGGAGGATCAGTGTTGGAATGGAATGTGATGTGTTGTAACTCATTTGGGGCTGTTGTGGGGGGTCACAAATCATGCTACCCCTAAATGTGGGAACGGTAAAATATGACACCAGTGCTTGCAGGAGAGACACCATCCTTGTAAGAGGTCTCAGAGGAACAAGCCTCCCCCCTGCCAGAGTTGAGTGAACTGAGTTGGAATGGAAAGGGCTTGAGGGCTGAGTTAGCCTGCTGCATGCCTGCCAGGGGGGAGCTAAAAGACTGGCTCAACCTGCCCCTTTCCCCCTGGTTTTAAGGACAGACCTAAAGCAGACTCCATGAGGAGTCTTTTTGCTAGTCCAGTGGAAGCGGGAATCTTTTGCCAGCCTAGGTGATGGCTAAAGAGTTGAAATCACTGAGAGCTGAAATCACTGGTTTGGCCGGGAGCCAGACCCATTGTAGCCAGTGGCACAGCTGGCGGGAGCAACCAGAGGACTACAGGGCTACGTCTACACTGGCAGCTTCTTGCGCAAGAACAGCTGTTCCGCAAAAACTTGCTGGCTATCTACACTGCTCAAGTGTTCTTCCAGAAGTAAGTTTACAGGACAGTGTTGGAAAACAGGGCTTCTTCCGGAAGGCTACGTCTACATTGGCAAGATTTTGTGCAAATACTTTTAACGCAAGCGTTTTTGCGTTAAAGTATTTGTGCAAGAGAGCGTCTACACTGGCATGTGTTTTGCGCAAGAGATGTGCTTTTGCACAAAAGCATCCGTGCCAGTGTAGACGCTGTCTTGCACAAGAAAGCTCCAATGGCCATTTTAGCCATCAGGCTTTCTTGCGCAAGAAATTCACGTTGTCTGTCTACACTGGCCTCTTGAGCAAGAACAGTTGCACAAGACGGCTTATTGCTTATTCCTGAGTGGGAGCATCATAGTTCTTGTGCAAGAAGCACTGATTTCACACATTAGAACATCAGTGTTCTTGTGCAAGAACTCCCCGCTAGTGTAGACAGGCAGCATGTTTTTGCGCAAAAGCAAGTGCTTTTGCGCAAAAGCATGCCAATGTAGACACAGCTGAAGAGTTATTCCTCTTCCCATGAGGAATAAAGCCCTCTTGCACAAGAGCTCTTCCAGAAGATGCCAGTGTAGACAGGCAACGTGAATTTCTTGTGCAAGAAGTCCCGATGGTTAAAATGGCCATCAGAGCTTTCTTGCGCAAGAGAGCATCTACACTGCCATGGATGCTCTTGCGCAAAAGCACATGGCAGTGTAGACGCTCTCTTGTGGAAGAGTTTTTGCACGAGAACTCTTCCACAAAAGAGTTCTTGCGCAAGAAGCTGCCAGTATAGACGTAGCCCTGCAGGAGTAGCACAAAGGTGGCCTAGCCTCAGGCTCAAGGAGGGGATTCATCTGGATGATGTGTCAGGGTCTGCACTGACTGGACAGAGCTGTAAGTGGGGCATCTGAAGTGGGGTATGGAGAAAGTTTGGGTAAGTGAACTCTGTTGTGGTATTTTCCATGTGACTTCTCTCTCTTTCATTAAAAGTTTCTTTTCTTCACTCAGACTCTGTGCTTGTGAGTGGAGAAGCATTGCCTCTCAGAGGTGCCCAGAGGTGTGTGAATTTCCCAGGCTACTGGGTGGGGGTCGAGCCGGTTCTATGTGAGATGGACCCCTAGACTATGTCAACACTGGTGGCATCTTGCGCAAGGGTTCTTGTGCAAGCACTCTTGTGCAAGAAAACGTCCACACTGCCATGTGCGAGCTGTGCTTTTGCACAAGAGCATCCATGGCTGTGTGGACACTCTTGCACAAGAGAGCTCTGATGGCCATTTTAGTCATAGAAAATACAGGACTATGTAGCACTTTAAAGACTAACCAGATGGTTTATTAGATGATGAGCTTTCGTGGGCCAGACCCACTTCCTCAGATCAAATAGTGGAAGAAAATAGTCACAACCATATATACCAAAGGATACAATTAAAAAAATTGTATCCTTTGGTATATATGGTTGTGACTATTTTCTTCCACTATTTGATCTGAGGAAGTGGGTCTGGCCCACGAAAGCTCATCATCTAATAAACCATCTGGTTAGTCTTTAAAGTGCTACATTGTCCTGCATTTTGTTTCAGCTACACCAGACTAACACGGCTACATTTCTATCGCTATTTTAATCATAGGGCTTTCTTGTGCAACAAATCCCTGCCGAGCGTCCACACTGCCCTCTTGCGCAAGAGCTCATGCACAACAGGGTTACACCTGTTAAAAAAGAGAGTAGCTCTTGTGCAAGAAGCCCTCTCTTACCTCGCCGTCCTGTACATATTCTTGAGCAAGAGCGGGTGGGCAGTGTGGATGTTTTCCGGAAGAACAGCCATTCTTGTGCAATAACCCACCAGTGTAGACATAGCCCGGCCCTGGTTGCTGCCAGGCCTACCCAGTGGAAGAGTTACACATGCAACAGCAGGGTTGGGTCCTAGAGAGGGCCGACTGTGCTGCCTGCAGCACAGTCTGAGGGAGGGGTTTACCTGCTGGGGTCTCTGGGAAGGGGAGGGGAGAGGTGGAAGAGCAAGTCAGGCATAGGAGCAGCAGTTTAATAATCCCGCCTAGGGCACCATAAATCCTAAGGACAGCCCTGCTGGGGGGAGCAGAGAGCTCATCACAAGGAAATACTGGCAGAAATAGGGCTGCTCAGTCATGTGTTCCCTTCAGGAAGTCCTGCGTTAAAGCTGCCCACACAATATTCCCTTGGACAGCGTACTTCACTGGCTTTCCCTAGATGTGCCCTTACAGGGGAGGAAGAGGCAAAAATACACCGCAGTGCTCAGGGTGGGATCTGAATTCACTCAATGCTCAGTCTAATCAAAGAGAACAAAGCTGTGTGTTGCTTTTCTGTGAGCAGATACCAGCATCCACGCCACCAGCGTGTCAGCGGTAGGCCTGCTCAGCAAGAGGAGACAGGCCTTTTCGTATTGAGTCAGTGTGGAACCATTTCTGCTCAGGCTTTTCCAAACCATTTCTGGACATTTACAGTCCAAGAAGTGAAGAGTAAATGAAACTGGAGCCTTGTAATGGAAACAGCCTGCAGTTGGAACTCTCTGGGTGTAAAGCCCCTGTAACACCACTTTCCAAATCCACCGGCTGCCAGACAGCCCCATCCCATAATAGCTTTGTAGAAACTCTGGGCTGAAAAGTCTCGGGAGAGCAGCTGATGCAATAAACCTGATGCCAGGCACTGCTGCCTTTGCCTTCCAAGCACCATGAATATTGCAGCAAGGCTGCTCCTTTCATCTCAGCTTCCTCCCAGGGAGCCCTCAGCCCCGTGCACGTTTTCTTTCACCTCGCGGTTGTCTGAATTATTCACGCTCTCCTGCTTGACGTGGAAAGTTGTTCATTAGACTTTCATCCCAGAGAGGCAGTGCCTGGAAGCCAGTGGTTTGAAGCTCCATTACATTAATCTACCCTCTTTCCTCACTAGCATGTTCTTCCCATAGATGCAGCACAAAGGACTTTGTCCTTCCGTGTGCACAGGCCAATCTCATCAACAGCCAAGTGCCTTGATTTGTTTTCTTGTAGGTAGGGAGGCAGCCCATCAGGTGCTCATGGTGTTCAGATTTGGGAAGGATTCACCAGGCTCTAGAAAACCTCTCTTAAGAGATAATCTCTCCTAAGCCTGAAGCATTGGCAATAAACAGTACAGTCCATGCACCCTTCAGAGCGGGTAGCCAGGGGCTCTTACATTTTGTTTCCAGTTCTGCCATATTATATGTCTGTGCTACATTGCAAAGACACTGCTCCTTTCTCCGGGAGTGCGCTGCAGGCCAGAAGCAAGGATTGCTCAGTCTGGCTCATGCCGGCTTCAGCAGCCCTTGTCCATGGGGGGGTCCTAGACCTCTGGGGCTGGCTGTGAACAGGGCCTGCTGCTGGAGCAGCCTCTGCCTGCGGCCGGCTCAGGCCACTGTGGACAGGGGCTGCTTCATTGCAGTAGCTTCTGCCCATGGAGAGCCTGGGCCCACCATGGGCAGAGGCTGTAGTGCGGGGGGCGGAGGGGACACTGCGGAGACAGTGGCTATGTCTAGACTGCAGGGTTTTTTTCGGGATACGAGAGGTATCCTGGAAAAACTCTGCTGCATCCAGGGAACACATCTGCTTTTTTGGAACAGTTTCCTAAAAAGTGAGCGCGTTCTTTCAACAGCTCTGTATTCCTCCCAGACTACTGCACTAGACAACGCAGTAAGGGAAGGAGGTGGACAGCCCTTGGTGGGGAAAGAACAAGTTAGGAACAATTTAGAAAAGCTAGACATACACAAATCCATGTGCCCAGATTTAATGCATCCGACGATACTGAGGGAGTTGGCAAATGTCATTGAGGAGCCTTTGGCCGTTATCTTTGAAAACTTGTGGAGATCGGGAGAGATCCTGGATGATTTCCTGTGTCTAGACTGG
This sequence comes from Pelodiscus sinensis, assembly GCF_049634645.1. Lineage (NCBI taxonomy): Eukaryota > Metazoa > Chordata > Testudines > Trionychidae > Pelodiscus > Pelodiscus sinensis. The sequence continues at coordinate 25,214,787 of NC_134729.1, read as the reverse complement.
CCAGTTTTTCCGGAAAATCAGCCGCTTTTCCGGAAAAACTTGCCAGCTGTCTACACTGGCCGCTTGAATTTCCGCAAAAGCACTGACTTTCTACTGTAAGAAATCAGTGCTTTTTGCGGAAATACTATGCTGCTCCCGTTTGGGCAAAAGTCCCTTTTGTGCAAAACTTTTGCGCAAAAGGGCCAGTGTAGACAGCTGAGATTTGGCAATTGGGGCTTTTTGCGGAAAAGCGCATCTAGATTGGCCACGGACGCTTTTCCGCAAAAAGTGCTTTTGCAGAAAAGCGTCCGTGCCAATCTAGACACTCTGTTCTGAAAATGCTTTTAACAGAAAACTTTTCCGTTAAAAGCGTTTCCGGAAAATCATGCTAGTCTAGACGTAGCCATTGTGTAAGCAGGGGCTGAACTGCTGCTTGCTATCAGCCAGATAAAAGGAGGGGTGGATGTGCCCACTACAATTGTTTAACTCTGCAAGGTAATTAACTGTTAACTGTTGATATGTAAATACAGCTCAGGAGAGAATACCAGGTGTGGCTATGTAAATCCCATTCAGCCAGGGTTGATGGAAGGTCAGTGTTGATACTAACATTGAAATGCAGAGGGAGATTAGAGAGGCTACCAAAATAAAGAACTCTATAATAATGGGTGATTTTAATTATCCCCAAATTGTCTGGAAACATGTCACCTCAGGAAGAGAAGCAGAAATAAAATTTCTCAATGGCTTAAATGACTGCTTCTTAGAGCAGCTGGTGCAGGAATCCACAAGGGGAGAGGCAATTCTCGATTTAGTCCTGAGTGGAGTACAGGATCAGGTCCAGGAGATAACCGTTACAGGACCGCTTGGGAATAGTGACCATAATATAATAACATTTAACAGTCCTGTGGTGGGAAGAACACCTCAGCAGTCCAGCACCCTGGCATTTAATTTCAAAAAGGGGGATTACACAAAAATGAGGAGGTTAGTTAAACAGAAATTAAAAGGCACAATGACTAGAGCCAAATCCCTGCAAGCTGCATGGAAACTTTTTAAAGACACCATAATAGAGGCCCAACTTAAATGTATACCCCAAATTAAAAAAAATAGCAAGAAATCTAAAAAAGAGTCACCGTGGCTTAACCACCATGTAAAAGAAGCAGTGAGGGACAAAAAGGTATCTTTTAAGAAGTGGAAGTCCAATCCTTATGAGATAAATAGAAAGGAACATAAACACTGTCAAATCAAGTGTAAAAATGTAATAAGAAAAGCAAAAAAATATTTTGAGGAATAGCTAGCCAAAAACTCAAAAAGAAATAACAAAATGTTTTTTAAGTACATTAGAAGCAGGAAGCCTGCTAAAAAACCTGTGGGTCCCCTAGACGATCGAGATATAAAAGGAGCAATCAAGGACGATAAAGCCATTGCGGAGAAACTAAATGATTTCTTTGCTTCAGTCTTCATGGCTGAGGACATTGGGGAGATTCCCAAATCTGCACCGTCCTTTGTGGGTGATGAATCTGAGGAACTGTTCCCGATTGAAGTGTCATTAGAGGAGGTATTGGAACAAATAGAAAAACTTAATGTTAACAAATCTCTGGGACCGGATGGCATTCATCCAAGGGTTCTAAAAGAACTCAAATGGGAAATTGCTGAACTATTATCTGTGGTTTGTAACCTATCCTTTAAATCGGCTTCCGTACCTAATGACTGGAAGGTAGCCAACGTGACACTGATATTTAAAAAGGGCTCTAGAGGCGATCCTGGCAATTTTAGACCAGTAAGTCTAACTTCAGTACCAGGCAAATTAGTCAAAACAATAGTAAAGAATAAATGTGAGGCATGTAGAAGAACGTAATTTGTTGGACAAAAGTCAACATGATTTCTGTAAAGGGAAATTATGTCTTACTAATCTATTAGAGTTCTTTGAAGGGGTTAACAAACATGCAGACAAGGGGGATTCAGTAGATATAGTATACTTAGATTTACAGAAAGCCTTTGACAAGGTCCCTCAGCAAAGGTTCTTGTGTAAATTACATGGCCATGGGATAAGAGGGAAGGTCCTTTCTTGGATGGAGAACTGGTTAAAAGACAGGAAACAAAGGGTAGGAATAAATGGTAAATTTTCAGAATGGAGAGGGGTAACTAGTGGTATCCCCCAAGGGTCAGTCCTGGGACCAATCCTGTTCAACTTATTCAGAAATGATCTGGAGAAAGGGGTAAGCAGTGAGGTGGTAAAGTTTGCGGATGATACCAAACTGTTTAGGATAGTCAAGACAGAAGCAGACTGTGAGGGACTCCAGAAAGATCTCACCAAACTGAGTGATTGGGCAACAAAATGGCAAATGAAATTTAATGTGGATAAGTGTAAAGTAATGCACATTGGGAAAAATAACCCTAACTATAGGTACAGTATGATGGGGGCTAATTTGTCTATGACAAATCAGGAAACAGATCTTGGAGTTATCGTGGATAGTTCTCTGAAAATTTCCGCACAGAGTGCAGCGGCAGTCAAAAAGGCAAATAGGATGCTAGGAATTATTAAGAAAGGGATAGAAAATAAGACACAGAATATCTTACTGCCTCTGTATAAAACTATGGTACACCCACATCTTGAATACTGTGTACAGATGTGGTCTCCTCACCTCAAAAAAGATATTTTGGCCTTGGAAAGGGTTCAGAAAAGGGCAACTAAAATCATTAGAGGGTTTGGAACGGGTTGCATATGATGAGAGGTTAAAGCGACTGGGACTTTTCAGTTTAGAAAAGAGGAGATTTAGGGGGGATATGATAGAGGTCTATAAAATCATGAGTGGTGTGGAGAGGGCGGATAAAGAAACGTTATTTATTAGTTCCCATAATAGAATAACTAGAGGGCACCAAATGAAATTAATGGGTAGCAGGTTTAAGACTAATAAAAGAAAGTTCTTCTTCACACAGCGTGTAGTCAACCTGTGGAACTCCTTGCCAGAGGAGGCTGTGAAGGCTAGGACTATAATAGAGTTTAAAGAGAAGCTAGATAATTTCATGGAGGTCAGGTCCATAAAAAGCTATTAGCCAGGGGATAGAAATGGTGTCCCTGGCCTCTGTTTGTCAAAGGCTGGAGAAGGATGGCAGGAGACAAATATCATTGTCTTCGGTCCACCCTCTCCAGGGCACCTGGTGCTGGCCACTGTCGGGAGACAGGATACTGGGCTAGATTGACCTTTGGTCTGACCCAGTACGGCCATTCTTATGTTCTTACGTTATGTTCTTATGTTATGTAATGTGGAGAACTGTAAATAATTTGGGACTGTTGTGGGGGTCACTAATCATGCTACCCCTAAATGTGGGAACTGTAAAACATGCCACCAGTGCTTGCAGGAGAGACACCACAATCATGGTAAGAGGTCTCGGAGGAACAAGCCTCCCCACTTCCAGAGTTGAGTGAACTGAGCTGGGGGGAAGGGTTAAAGGGCTTGAGTCGGCCTTCTTCACACCTGCCAGGTGTGAGCTGTAAGACTGGCTCAGCCTGCACCTTTCCCCCTTTGTTTTAAGGACAGACCTAAAGCAGACTCCCTGAGGCGTCTTTTCTTTTGCTAGTCCAGTGAAAGCTGGATTCATTTGCCAGTCCAGCTGTTGGCTGAAGAGTTGAAATCACTGAGAGCTGAAATCACTGGTTTGGCTGAGAGCCAGACCCATTGCAGCCAGTGCAGTGGTGGTGACCAGCGGTATGGCGTGGAGCGGCGGCAGGTGAGGAGTGGCGGCAGGTGAGGAGCGGCGACGAGCAGTGTGGAGTAGAGCGGCGGCAGGCGAGGAGCGGCGACGAGCAGCGTGGTGTGGAGCGGCAGCAGGCGAGGAGCGGTGACCAGCAGTGTGGCGTGGAGAGGCGGCAGGCGAGGAGCCGCGACCAGCGGCGTGGCGCGGAGAGGCGGCAGGCGAGGAGCAGCAACCAGCAATGTGGCGTGGAGAGGCAGCAGGCGAGGAGCGGCGACCAGCGGCGTGGTGTGGAGAGGCGGCAGGTGAGGAGCGGCGACCAGCGGCGTGGCGCGGAGAGGCGGCAGGCGAGGAGCGGTGACCAGCGGCGTGGCGTGGAGAGGCGGCAGGCGAGGAGCGGCGACCAGCGGTGTGGTGTGGAGCGATGGCAGGCGAGGAGCGGCGACCAGCTGTGTGGCGTGGAGAGGCGGCAGGCGAGGAGCGGTGACCAGCGGCGTGGTGTGGATTGGCGGCAGGCGAGGAGCCGCGACAAGTGGTGTGGCATGGAGAGGCGGCAGACGAGGAGCAGTGACCAGCGGTGTGGTGTGGAGAGGTGGCAGGCGAGGAGCGGCGACCAGCTGTGTGGCGTGGAGAGGCGGCAGGCGAGGAGCGGTGACCAGCGGCGTGGTGTGGATTGGCGGCAGGCGAGGAGCTGCGACAAGTGGTGTGGCATGGAGAGGCGGCAGACGAGGAGCAGTGACCAGCAGTGTGGTGTGGAGAGGTGGCAGGTGAGGAGCGGCGACCAGCGGCGTGGCGTGGAGAGGTGGCAGGCGAGGAGCGGTGACCAGCGGTGTGGCGTGGAGAGGTGGCAGGCGAGGAGCGGCGACCAGCGGCGTGGCGTGGAGAGGCGGCGTGGCGTGGAGAGGCGGCAGGCGAGGAGCCGCGACCAGCGGCGTGGCGTGGAGAGGTGGCAGGCGAGGAGCGGCGACCAGCGGCGTGGCGTGGAAAAGCGGCAGGCGAGGAGCGGCGACCAGCGGCGTGGCATGGAGCGGCGGCAGGCGAGGAGCGGCGACCAGCGGCGTGGCGTGGAGCGGCGGCAGGCGAGGAGCAGCGACCAGCGGCGTGGCGTGGAGAGGCGGCAGGCGAGAAGCGGCGACCAGCGGCGTGGCATGGAGCGGCGGCAGGCGAGGAGCGGCGACCAGCGGCGTGGCGTGAAGCAGTGGCAGGCGAGGAGCAGCGACCAGCGGCATGGCGGGAGAGGCGGCAGGCGAGGAGCAGCGACCAGCAGTGTGGCGTAGGGAGGCAGCAGGCGAGAAGCGGCGACCAGTGTCATGGCATGGAGAGGTGGCAGGCGAGGAGCGGCGACCAGCGGCGTGGCGCGGAGAGGCGGCAGGCGAGGAGCGGCGACCAGCGGCGTGGTGTGGAGCGATGGCAGGCGAGGAGCGGCGACCAGCGGCGTAGCGTGGAGAGGCAGCAGGCGAGGAGCCGCGACAAGTGGTGTGGCGTGGAGAGGCGGCAGACGAGGAGCAGTGACCAGCGGTGTGGTGTGGAGAGGTGGCAGGTGAGGAGCGGCGACCAGCGGCGTGGCGTGGAGAGGCGGCAGGCGAGGAGCGGTGACCAGCGGCGTGGCGTGGAGAGGCGGCCGGCGAGGAGCCGCGACCAGCGGCGTGGCGTGGAGAGGCAGCAGGCGAGGAGCCGCGACCAACGGCGTGGTGTGGACAGGCGGCAGGCGAGGAGCCGCGACCAGCGGCGTGGCGTGGAGAGGCAGCAGGCGAGGAGCCGCGACCAACGGCGTGGTGTGGACAGGCGGCAGGCGAGGAGCCGCGACCAGCGGCGTGGCGTGGAGAGGCGGCAGGCGAGGAGCCGCGACCAGTGGCGTGGCATGGAGAGGCGGCAGGTGAGAAGCGGCGACCAGCGGCGTGGCGCGGAGAGGCGGCAGGCGAGGAGCGGCGACCAGCGGTGTGGTGTGGAGCGATGGCAGGCGAGGAGCGGCGACCAGCTGCGTGGCGCGGAGAGGCGGCAGGCGAGGAGCCGTGACCAACGGCGTGGCGTGGAGAGGCGGCGTGGCGTGGAGAGGTGGCAGGCGAGGAGCGGCGACCAGCGGCGTGGCGTGGAGAGGCGGCAGGCGAGGAGCGGCGACCAGCGGCGTGGCGTGGAGAGGCGGCAGGCGAGGAGCGGCGACCAGCGGCGTGGCGTGGAGCGGCGGCAGGCGAGGAGCGGCGACCAGCGGCGTGGCGTGGAGCGGCGGCAGGCGAGGAGCGGCGACCAGCGGCGTGGCGTGGAGCGGTGGCAGGCGAGGAGCGGCGACCAGCGGCATGGCGCGGACAGGCGGCAGGCGAGGAGCCGCGACCAGCGGCATGGCGCGGAGAGGCGGCAGGCGAGGAGCAGCGACCAGCAGTGTGGCGTGGAGAGGCAGCAGGCGAGAAGCGGCGACCAGCGGCGTGGCATGGAGAGGCGGCAGGCGAGGAGCGGCGACCAGCGGCGTGGCGCGGAGAGGCGGCAGGCGAGGAGCGGCGACCAGCGGCGTGGTGTGGAGCGATGGCAGGCGAGGAGCGGCGACCAGCGGCGTGGCGTGGAGAGGCGGCAGGCGAGGAGCGGTGACCAGCGGCGTGGCGTGGAGAGGCGGCCGGCGAGGAGCCGCGACCAGCGGCGTGGCGTGGAGAGGCGGCAGGAGAGGAGCCGCGACCCGTGGCGTGGTGTGGAGCGGTGGCAGGCGAGGAGCGGCGACCAGCGGTGTGGCGTGGAGAGGCAGCAGGCGAGGAGCGGTGACCAGCGGCGTGGCGTGGATTGGCGGCAGGCGAGGAGCCGCGACAAGTGGTGTGGCGTGGAGAGGGGGCAGGTGAGGAGCGGCGACCAGCGGCGTGGCGTGAAGAGGTGGCAGGCGAGGAGCGGCGACCAGCTGTGTGGCGTGGAGAGGCGGCAGGCGAGGAGCGGTGACCAGCGGCGTGGCGTGGAGAGGCGGCGTGGCGTGGAGAGGCGGCAGGCGAGGAGCCGCGACCAGCGGCGTGGCGTGGAGAGGCGGCAGGCGAGGAGCCGCGACCAGCGGCGTGGCGTGGAGAGGCGGCAGGTGAGGAGCGGTGACCAGCGGCGTGGCATGGAGAGGTGGCAGGCGAGGAGCGGTGACCAGCGGCGTGGCGTGGAGAGGTGGCAGGTGAGGAGCGGCGACCAGCGGCGTGGTGTGGAGAGGTGGCAGGCGAGGAGCGGCGACCAGCGGCGTGGCGTGGAGAGGCGGCAGGCGAGGAGTGGCAAATAGTGACGGTAGCAGATGAGGAGCAGCGGCAGACGCCCAGCACAGCGTCCAGTGGCATGGGACAAGAGAGCTGGTGGAGCGTCGCGGAGTTTCGTATAAGGTGCCCCGTATCTATCCCCCCACCCCCATTTCTACCCAGGTTGGGAGGTGAAACCCTATGGGTGAACTTTGGGACTCTGGGTGGCATGGACCAGGGACAGAGACTTTTGAGGTGTCGGACTCTTTGGGTTTTGGGTGATTCTTGGCTGGAGGTGGGGCTTGGCTCACGTTTGGGTTCTGAACTCTGTTTGTGGTGTTTTCCCTGAGTTAATGCCGTATGCCTTCTCTGTTTCATTAAATGTTTTTTTCCTACACTCAGACTCAGTGCTTGCGAGTGGGGAAGCATTGCCTCTCAGAGGCGCCCAAGGGTGCGTGAATTTCCCAGATTACTGGGTGGGGGCTCGAGCCAGTTCTATGTGAGATGGACCCCAAGATATTGAACCCAGCCCTGGTTACTGCCAGGCCTACCCGGCAGAAGGGTTACACAAGATGTAGTGCCCATCTTTAAAAAAAGGAAGGGCAATCTAGGGAACTACAGACCAGTCAGCCTTACCTCTGTCTTTGGAAAAATCATGGAGGGGATCCTCAAGGAATCCATTTTGAAGCACTTGGAAGAGGGGAAAGTGGTCAGGAATAGTCAATATGGATTCATAAAGGGCAAGTCGTGCCTGACCAATCTGATTAGCTTCTGTGATGAGGTAACTGGCTCTGTGGACATGGGGAAGTCAGTGGATGTGATAGACCTTGACTTTAGCAAGGCTTTTGATACGGTCTCCCACAATATTCTTGCCAGCAAGTTAAGAAAGTATGGATTGGATAAATGGACCGTGAGATGGTTAGACAGCTGACTAGAACATCAGGCCCAACGGGTAGTTATCAACGGCTCTGTCATGATCATGAGAGATGGCCAGCAGCCTGGGGAATAAGGGGTTAACTATACCTAAGCCAGGTAGAGTCGGCCAATAGGAATGTAGGTAGGAATTTCAAACTGGGACAAAGGAATTATTGGTTTTTCTCTCCTTTGTCCCTGAGCAGTTTGCTCTCCAGCTAGTGAGGGGGTCAGATAGAATGTCTCCCTCCAGGAAGAGACTCTTCACTATCTGTAGGTAGAGTTAGGTTTAGATAAATCTGTTTGATTGTTTTATGGTTTGGGAAATGGGATCTGATGTCTGTGCATTTTTAAAAATGGGTTTTGCTCTCCTTTGTAATTAAGTCTTGGCCCATGGTAGGGTTTCCCCCGTGAGTTTGATTAATTTCCCCATGATTAATTTGTGACTCTTCCATCTAGTCATTATGCTTGCACCAGGAATATTGTCGTGATAATAAAAGTTATTTCTCTTTTCTTTTATTAACCTGGTATTAGTTAATTTTTGTGTCCTGGTTTTTACTTTAGGGGTGAGATTTCCCAAGTGATCTCTTCCCTGATTTTCTTATCATTTACTTGGGTGGTGGTAGCGGATTTTATCCCCAAAATCTAGGTTTTTAAGATTTTTGGGGGGAAGTTTTATACCAAAGCCTGGAAAGATAAGGTTTTGGGATAATTTTGCGGGCCCCCACTTCTGCATTTATCGTGCCAGAGCAGGGATGAAGCCTTGACAGGCTTGATGACAGGTTGGCCATTGGTTTCTAGCAGAGTACCTCAATGATCTGTTCTAGGACCGGTTTTATTCAACATTTTTATTAATGGCCTGTGTGGCGAGATCGAGCGGGTGAGGGCGCGGTGTCCCCCGCTTCTCCGCTCGCCTGCGCCTCTAACCCTCTGTCTCTTCCCCCGAGTCTCTGCCCCTTTGTCTCTGCCCCTGGGGCAGCTACCACTGCGTCCTGGCTTACTCTCAGCCAGGGGGCGGGGAGGGCTTTCCACCCTCGGCCCCACTCACAGGCCGGCAACGGGGGTTTGTCCTCCTGCGGGCTCGGCCCTCTGCACTTCTCGGGTCCCCGGGGCGGGCTGGCCCGTGTTGGGTTTGGGCTGTGGGGATCCGGCGCTCCTCCTCTGGTCCTCCGGCGTGGCTCCCGGGGTTGCCTGCGGGGGTAGAGGGAATGCCGCCAGCTCCCTTCTCTTCCGGCCCCTCCCCCTTTTGAGCTGGCACGCCAGGGACGCGCAGCTCCACCCCCTGTCTCCCGTCCGCCTCCTCCCGGGTCCTACTGCCTGCCGGGCACTTTCCCCGGGGCCCTGCCCAGCTGCGCCACCCGGCGCCTCGGCGGGGGGGGGGGTGGATGGCAGTGCAGGGAGCTTCTTCCCTGTCACAGCCTGGAGGAGGGGATGAATTGCACCATCAGCAAGTTTGCAGATGACACTAAGCTAGGGGGAGAGGTAGATATCCTAGAGGGCAGGCTTAGGGTCCAGAGTGACCTAGATAGATTAGAGGATTGAGCCAAAAGAAATCTGATGTGGTTCAACAAGGACAAGTGCAGAGTCCTGCACTTGGGAGGGAAGAATCCCAAGCATTGTTACAGGCTGGGGACCGACTGGCAAAGTAGTAGTTCTGCAGAAAAGGACCTGGGGATTACAGTGGATGAGAAGCCGGATATGAGTCAAGAGGGTGCCCTTGTAGCCAAGAAGGCTAATGGCATATTAGGCTGCATTAGGAGGAGCATTGCCAGCAGATCTAGAGACATGATTATTCCCCTTTGTGATAGGCTGGAGGCAGCACAGAGGAGGGCCGGGGGAGGCAGCGACCCCGGCCGCAACGCCCAGCCACCGGGACCTGGCATGAAGTGGGACTTCCCCCACGGCTGAGGAACCAAGCCAAGGCCAGCCCCACCCCAGGCATGTGTCCGCCGAGGGCGGACGCCGGGATTGACGGGCAGGACGGGGAGGGTGAGCGAGCGAGCGCCGATGTGGGAGGGGCGGTGCGTCAGGAGCACATCACCTCCGGCAGGCCGTTTAAAAAGGGCCCACCACCAGCAGCGAGGGGGCCAGCTCCAGGGAGGCTCAGGGCCGGGAGCAGGGTAACGCCGCCCCCCAGGGAGTCCGGTTGCCCGACGCATCCCCTCGGGGACCGAGGACCCCCACCGACATGGGCTGTTCTAGATTTGCTCCTAACAAATAGGGAGTAACTGGTTGAGAATTTGAAAGTGGAAGGCAGCTTGGGTGTAAGTGATCATAAAATCATAAAGTTCACAATTCTAAGGAAGGGTAGAAAGGAGAATAGCAAAATAGAGACAATGGATTTCATGAAGGCGGATTTTGGTAAGCTTAGAGAGCTGATAGGTCAGGTCCCATGGGAATCAAGACTGAGGGGAAAAACAACTGAGGAGAGATGGCAGTTTTTCAAAGGGACATTATTAAGGGCCCAAAAGCAAGCTATTCCACTGTGTTGGAAAGATAGAAAATATGGCAAAAGACTTTCTTGGCTTAACCACGAGATCTTGCATGATCTAAAAATAAAAATGGAGTCATATAAAAAATGGAAAGTAGGACAAATTACAAAGGATGAATATAAGCAAACAACACGGGAATGCAGGGGCAAGATTAGAAAGGCAAAGGCACAAAATGAGCTCAAACTAACTACAGGAATAAAGGGAAACAAGAAGACTTTTTATAAATACATTAGAAGCAAGAGGAAGACCAAGGACAGGGTAGGCCCACTGGTCAGTGAGGAGGGAGAAACAGTAACAGGAAACTTGGAAATGGCAGAGATGCTTCATGACTTCTTTGTTTCGGTCTTTACCCAGAAGTCTGTAGGAATGCCTAACATAGTGAATGCTAGTGGGAAGGGGGTAGGTTTAGAAGATAAAATAAAAAAAGAACAAGTTAAAAATCACCTAGAAAAGTTAGATGCCTGCAAATCACCAGGGCCTGATGAAATGCATCCTAGAATACACAGGGAGCTGATAGAAGAGGTAGCTGAGCCTCTAGCTATCATCTTTGGAAAATCGTGGGAGACAGGAGAGATGCCAGAAGACTGGAAAAGTGCCCATTTACAAAAAGGGAAATAAGAACAACCCAGGAAACTACAGACCAGTTAGTTTAACTTCTGTGCCAGGGAAGATAATGGAGCAGGTAATTAAGGAAATCATCTGTAAACACTTGGAAGGTTGCAAGATGATAGGGAACAGCCAGCATGGATTTGTAAAGAACAAATCATGTCAAACCAATCTGATGCTTTCTTTGATAGGATAACGAGTCTGGTGGATAAGGGAGAAGCAGTGGATGTGGTATACCTAGACTTTAGTAAGATGTTTGATACGGTCTTGCATTATATTCTTATCAATAAACTAGGCAAATACAACTTAGATGGGGCTACTATAAGGTGGGTGCATAACTGGCTGGATAACCATACTCAGGCTGTGTCTAGACTGCAGGCTTCTTTCGAAAGAGCCTCTTTCGAAAGCATCTTTCAAAAGAGGCTCCTTCGAAAGAGCGCGTCTAGACTACAATGCGCGGATCAAAAGATCGATCCGCTATTTCGAAAAAGAGCGTCCAGACTGCTGGACGCTCTTTCGAAATTGAAAGCCACCCGGAACTGCTTCTGCCAGGGCATGGGGGCAGCATTTCCTTCCGGGTGCTGCCTGCCTGCCCTTTGCAGAGACGCGTGGTGAGAGGGACACTCCTGAACACCCGTTGCTCTGCTCCTGCAGCTGCCTTTGCTGTCCCTTGAGGAATTTTGCAAGGCATTGCAGTGCTGCTTTGGAGTGCTCAGCTTCCTGGGACACCCCAGCAGCTTTTTTCTTTTGAGGTTTTTCTGCTTGCAGACCCTTATTTGTGGCATGGAGCCAGAGCTGCCCCTGGGCAGGCGATGGCCCCACACCACCATACTGCAGCTGTTGCTGCATCTTCGTGAGACAATCATGAGGCTCCTTCCCGAGCTGGACCCAGACCAGAGGGACGAGGGGTTCCCCCGTCCGGCAGCCACACTGCCCTTGCCTCCGAACTTTTTCGTGGACAGGCGTGTTTGGAGGTTTGACACCAGCTCTGACTGGTGGGACCGGCTCGTGATGGAGATCTGGGATGACCAAGACTGGCTACGGAACTTCCGCATGAGAAAGACCACTTTCCAGGAGCTGTGTACCTGGCTCGCCCCTGCTCTGCAACGGCAAGACACCCACCTGCGGCCCGCCATCCCCCTGGAAAAGAGGGTCGCCATTGCCCTCTGGAAGCTGGCAACCCCCGACAGCTACCGCTCCGTGGGACACCAATTTGGCGTGGGGAGATCTACTGTCGGGGCCGTCTTGATGGAGGTAAGTCATTGTCTGGGGACAGTCACAGTTTGGGGTGGGGGGAAGGGAGACTGTCAGGAAGGGCCAAGTGGAGTGGGAGGGAGCTCCTCCACTCACCCTGAATTGTGGGGGAGGGGGGGTTCTGAGGAGGGGATTCCCGGGCTGTTTGAGAGGGAAGATGGGTGGTGGGTTCTCCTCCTAAGACATAAGGCACCCCTTCTAACACTTTGTTGTCTGTCTCGTTCTGCAGGTGGTGAGGGCCATCAATTCGGAGCTGCTCAACAGGCTCATCTGTCTACCGGATCTGGACAGCGTCATGGCCGGCTTTGCTGCCCTCGGCTTCCCCAATTGCGGAGGAGCGCTCGATGGGACACACATTGCCATCCGTGCACCGCCCCATCGAGCAGCCCAATTCATCAATCGAAAGGGCTACTTTTCTATGGTCCTCCAGGCCCTGGTCGACCATCGTGGACAGTTTTCGGACATTTGTGTTGGGTGGTCAGGGCGGGCACACGATGCCCGCATCTTCAGAAACTCGTACCTGTACCGGAGGCTTCAGGCAGGAACATTTTTCCCCCATCGCCAGTTTGCGGTTGGGGATGTGCACATGCCGGTGTGCATAGTGGCTGATGCCGCCTATCCCCTGATGCCGTGGCTGATGAAGCCCTACACCGGCCAGCTGGATGCGAGCAAGGAGCAGTTTAATGCTCGCCTTAACCGGGCTCACAACCAGGTCGAATGTGCGTTGGGCCGTTTAAAGGGCAGATTCCGGTGCTTGCTCACACGCCTCGACATGGGGGAGACCAACATCCCCGAGGTGGTGGCCGCGTGTTGCGTCCTCCATAACCTCGTGGAGAGGAAAGGGGAGGCCTTCCTACCAGGGTGGGGGAGAGCTGCTGATGCCCAGGAGAGGCTCTTTGCCCAGCCCCAGACAGCTGCCATCCGCCAGGCTCACCGGTCTGCAGTTGGCATCCGGGAGGCCCTCCGGGAGCAATTCTCCAGTGGAGGCCACTGAGTGCACTGAGGGGCTTCTGCCTGGGGACTGGGCTCTGGCCCCCAATAGAAGCTTCCCTCCACAACCCATCTCCTGACCCAGTTTGGACACATCACTTACACCAGGGTGTGTTTCAAAATAAAATGTTCTCTTTACTTATTTATAATTTTGTACATATTATCAAACAATGTGGCAAAATAACAAAAAAAATTTCATTTTTGTTGTTGCCAAACTATATACAATAAACAAACAGTTCCTTTAACCCTTTGTTTGTGCTTAATAAGTGGGGTGATGGGGGTGATTGAAACCTGGAGGGGGGAAGGGGACTGGAAACCTGGAGGGGGGAAGGGGATCAGGTTGAACGGGGCTTGGCAGATTTCCCTTTCCTGGCTGGGCCTCGTGTTTGGGGTGCTCCCCGGCTACGGGATCGGGTGATGCACCTGTCGGTTGGCTGGCTGCTGGGGGGCTCTTGGGACGTGGAAGCCTGGGGGAGAGGAGGGCCAGGGGGAGAGAGGGGCTGGGGAGCTGGGGGAGAGGGAGGTCCAAGGGGGGAAAGGGCTGCTGTTGTGGAAGGGGGGTTTGGTGGAGTGGGGTCATGGGGTGCTGGAGGAGCAGGACCAGGCACAGCAGCAGGCAAGCCGCTGACCTCCCTCAGGGTGGCGTACAGCACCGTGCGCTGCAGGACCAGCTCATTCATGAGCCGATCACGCCACCGCTCCTCTGCCTCCGCCCTCTGTAGCAGGATGGCGTTCTGCTCCTGCACAGCCTCGACGTGCTGCCGGAGGATGTCGGCGAAGACACGCCTGTGTCTGCGGCTCCCATGTCTCCGAGGTGGAGATGGAGATGGAGGTGGGGCTGGGGTGCTGCGGCCCTCTTCCACGGCTGGTCCGGCTGTGGAGGAAAAGAAGAAGACACAATCAGTCCTATAAACTGGACTCTGTAGTACTTACAATACTAACAGGATGGTTTATTAGGGGATGAGCTTTCCAGGGCCAGACCCACTTCCTCAGATCAGAGTAACACGGCTACATTTCTATCACAATCAGTCATGTGTGCAACAGCTGTCCAAAAGGGCATGCCCTCTCCCTTGAGACAGGGGAAGCAGACATTCTGAAGGTCACACTGTGTGTGTGTGTGTGTGTGCGGTTGTGCTGTCTCGGGGTCCACTCTTCCCAAGTCGCTCTCCGGGGTGCCTGTCCCGTCGTTGGGGCCGGGGCCGCTCTGGCTCAGTGCCTGGGCCCAGGCTTGCCATCAGCCGCCTGCGGAGGCTGTCTGCAGCTGGCTGGGGGCGGGGCCCAGCCATCGAAGGGTCATGTGGGCTGCACCGGTACGCGCTGGGGTCGGTGCTCCTTGACCAGCGGTGGCGGAGGTTTCCCCCTGTCTCACTGCCCATGGGCGCTTTTGAATCAGCCCGCCAGTTGTGATGGGGCTCTGAGCCCTCGCCCTCCTCGTGACTTGGTGGTTTCTCCCGCCTCGCCCGGGCCGTCACTCCTGGCGCCCGCCTCCCATGGCTGCACGCCAGAGGTGGGACTGGCCATTTGCTGACCGCACATGTTCAGGAGTAGGTTCCAGCCCTGCTGAGCTGACAGGGCGCCGTCAGGCTGTCTGGGCTCTCTGTCCATGGCCCCGTTTTCCTCTCGCCTCCCTCTGTGATCTGGAGGGCGGGCTGCTAGCGGCCCGTCACACAGATGGTACCAAGCTGGGAGGGGTTGCGACAGCTCTGGAGGTTAAGGTCATAATTCAAAATGAGCTGGACAAATTGGAGAAATGGTCTGAGGTAAATAGGATGAAGTTTAATAAAGACAAATGCAAAGTGCTCCACTTAGGAAGGAACAATCAGAACGGGAAGTGACTGTTTAGGAAGGAGTACGGCAGAAAAGGATCTAGGGGTTATAGTGGACCACAAGCTAAATATGAGTCAACAGTGTGATGCTGTTGCAAAAAAAGCAAACATGATTCTGGGAGGCATTAACAGGAGTGTTGTGAGCAAGACACGAGAAGTCATTCTTCCGCTCTACTCTGCACTGGTTAGACCTCAGCTGGAGTCTTGGGTCCAGTTCTGGGCACCGCATTTCAAGAAAGATATAGAGAAATTGGAGAGGGCCCAGAGAAGAGAAACAAGAATGATTAAAGGTCTAGAGAACATGAAGACTGAAGGAATTGGGTTTGTTTAGTTTAGAAAAGAGAAGATTGAGGGGGGACATGATAACAGTTTTCAGGTATCTAAAAGGGTGTCATAAGGAAGAGGGAGAAAACTTGTTCATCTTGGCCTGTGAGGATAGAATAAGAAGCAATGGGCTTAAACTGCAGCAAGGGAGGTTTAGGTTGGACATTAGGAAAAAGTTCCTAACTGTCAGGGTGGTCAAACACTGGAATAAATTGCCCAGGGAGGTTGTGGAATCCCCATCTCTGGAGATATTTAAGAGCAGGTTAGATAAATGTCTATCAGAGATGGTCTAGACAGTATTTGGTCCTGTCATGAGGGTAGGGGACTGGACTCGATGACTCTCGAGGTCCCTTCCAGTCCTAATATTCTATGTGTAACCCCCTTTTTCCTCCCTAGGTTACTCGGGAGCAGGTCACACTCACAGGTGTGCCTGGGCGCCTGGTGTTTTAACCCAAAAGAGATCCTGAGCACCCCAGTGGTGATGGTGTTTAGCTGGGGAAAGCCCTGTCCACCCCCTTGCTGCAGTCCCTTGCTGGCAATGAATGTACAATGGCGGTGCCTCCACCTGGCTGGCCTTGTACACCCACTGGTGCCTTGAGAGCCTCCAGGAATATCCTCATTCCAACATAAAGCTGGATCTAATTCCAGAACCACTACAAATCATAGACATCTAATAGAATACTTTAAAATAAACCATCTTTACTTAACTAAACAGGGATTAACAGATTAGCAAGGAACAGCATTAACAAAACACATAACAGTAACTGAAGCTTATATAGCTAGACAACAGTGACTCCACCCCAGAGTGTGCACACCCCTAGACTCAGTCCCAGACGCTTGCGTTGGCGCTGATGTTGCAGCTGTAGTGAGGGTTTGGTCCAGGCTGAACAGCAGCTCTGTCCCAGGCAGCACTCTTCCAGCAAGGCCCAAACTTACTGCCTCATGCTGTGCCTATAGGAAGCAGCCTGCTAACTCCCAGTTCCAACAGGCATCCAGTAGCTGCATCCAACAGCCCCTGCACTGGATCGGTGTCCTTGGCAGCAGCCTGGCTCCCCCTTTGGTTCCAAACTGCAAGGCAGAGTCCCAGACTGCTCCGCCTCTTCTTCAAGCACATGGAGAGAGCCTCCTCTCTCTCACAAGAGTCCCTCCTACCTCTTTTGTTCCAAAGGCTCATGGGAATTGTAGTCTGGATTGTAGCACACAGAGTCTTTTTAGAATAAAACAGAGGCCCCTGTAGTAAGGGGACTACACGTAAAAGGAGATCCTGAGTACCCCAGTGGTGATGTAGTTTAGTTGGGGAAACCCTATCCATCCCCTTGCTGCTGTCCCTTGCTCATAAAGAACATATAATGGCGGTGCCTACACTTGGTTGGCCCTGTAACACACTTACTGGTGTGCCTTGAGAACATCCAGGAATAAACTATTCCAACAATAAATTGGATCTAACTCCAGAACAATAATTACAAATCATAAATAATATACATCTAATAGGTTGCATGAACAACCTTTACTTAACTTAAAGAAACAGGATTTAACAAATTAACAGTGAATAACATCAATTAACAAAGTACACAGAAGTAAAAGGAACTTAACTGGCTCCCAATATTGATTCCACCCCAAAGTGTGCACCCCCCTAGACTCAGAGTCCCAGACTCTTGCTTGCATGGTCGCGCTTGAAGAACTGCAGCTGTAATGAAGCAAGGCACCGTTAGTAAGGGGACTACATGTGATTCTATGATTCTCTGAGTCTAGCTGCCCACAGCGGGAGAAGAGGTGGAGAGGGGGCAGGAAAAGGTGGGGTGGGGCCTGAGTGGAGAGGGAGTAATCCTGGGCCTCATGCCCCTTTGGGACAGTACTGATTTGCTTTGTATATTTTGTCAAGTTTTGTGTTTTAATGGCTATCGGGCTTTAAATTGTCAAATCTCAGTCTACTGACATTAAGTCAGTGCTTAAATTTGTGCCAGAGCTGGTTATGGCTGAGCCCCGGCACGCCTGGGCCAGACAGCTCAAAGCTTGCTATGTCAGTGAGGAAACCTTAAAAAACCCACCACCACCAACAAAATAACCGCTTGAGCCCCAGCATCTCTTGCCTTACACTATGTGAAATAATCCATGTTTTAACCTCCCATTGTCTGACCCATTCTTAATTTTGAAAATGCTGGGTGACCGTGGGCCAGTCATGTCTGCTCTTGTGCCTCAGTTTTTTCAGTGGTATAATGGGGGTAATATTACACCTCCTCTATGGAGCACAAGTGCTCTGTAAGAACGAGGGGTTTATTTCCATTGCCACAGGGACAGATTTTCAAAGGCAGTTTGGTACATTTAAGAACCTGGCCATAGTGCCTGGGTGCCCCAAGTGTTTCAGGCGCTGCACAGACAGAACACAAAGGTGGCCCCTACCACACAGAGCTGACAATCAGAGAGGCTCGTTGGCTCTCTTCCAGGCATGCCTTTCAAAAACCTTCTCCACAGGAGCTGCTGAAGCTCCTTGCGCACCTTTGGGCCTGAAGTTCCATAGCCCCAGGGCAAAGCTGCTAGGGGGAAACTGCTGAAACGTTCATTTCTCTCTGGACAGGTGCTGCACCGACCTCAGAATGATGCAGCCCAGACAGCATGGCTACGTCTACACTGGCAGCTTCTTGCACAAGAACTCTTGTTGCGGAAGAGTTCTTGTGCAAAAACTCTTCCAGAAGAGAGCGTCTACACTGGCATGAGCTTTTGCGCAAGAGATGTGCTTTTGTGCAAGAGCATCCATGCCAGTGTAGACGCTCTCTTACGCAAGAAAGCTCTGATGGCCATTTTAACCATAGGGCTTTCTTGCACAAGAAATTCATGTTGCCTGTCTACACTGGCCTCTTGTGCAAGTACAGTTGCGCAAGAGGGCTTATTCCTGAGCGGGAGCATCATAGTTCTTGCGCAAGAAGCCCTGATTTTATATAGTAGAACGTCAGTTTACTTGCGCAAGAACACACGGCCAGTGTAGACAGGCTGCAAGTTTTTGCACAAGAGTGGCCGCTTTTGTGCAAGATCACGCCAGTGTAGACACAGCCTATGTGTCTGCAGTTCCATCTGTGGGTTAGACTGGCTGAACTGAGCTTCCCCCAGGCTTGGCTCAAAGCCGCCTGGCTGGAGCATCCATTTGGGAGACCACAATTGTGCTGCTTCTTGGGAACAATGGCTTTTTCTCCAAACACCTTCTGCTGGGATGCAGCCAAGCCACACAACTATTTCCAATTTGGGGACAATTTATATCTTCAAGTCAGTAGAACAGCTATGTGCACCTGCATGGCACCACAATGTGCCAACATCTTTATGGCTGACCTTGAATGTTTCCTCAGCTCTCGCCCCCAGCGCCCTTAGGCTGTGTCTAGACTGGCAAGTTTTTCCGCAAAAGTAGCCACTTTTCCGGAAAAACTTGCCAGCTGTCTACACTGGCCACTTGAATTTCCGCAAAAGCACTGACGATCTCATGTAAGATTGTCAGTGTTCTTGCGAAATACTATGCTGCTCCTGTTTGGGCAAAAGTCCTTATGCACAAAACTTTTGTGCAAAAGGGCCAGTGTAGACAGCCCAGATTTGTTTTCCGCAAAAAAGCCCCGATCGCGAAAATGGCGATCGGGGCTTTTTTTGCGGAAAAGCGCATCTAGATTGGCACGGACGCTTTTCCGCAAAAAGCGCTTTTGCGGAAAAGCGTCCGTGCCAATCTAGACACTCTTTTCCGAAAATGCTTTTAATGGAAAACTTTTCCGTTAAAAGCATTTCCGGAAAATCATGCCAGTCTAGACGTAGCCTTACTCTTCGTCCGCTATATCAAACACATTTTCATCATATGGACCCATGGGAAGGAGACCCTTGAAAAATTCCAAAAGGATTTCAACAACTTCCATCGCACCATCAATCTCAGCCTGGACCAGTCCACACAAAAAATCCACATCCTTAACACTATTACACAAAAGTCCAGCTTGAAAGGGAACCTGCAGAACTTGGTTTCATTTACAAGTCTGACACCTTGAATAGAGGTTTAAACAAAGACCTGACCTGGATGAGCCGCTACATTCCACATCCTAATGACATAAATAGCCAAGCAACCGGTACTTAGAATACTTAGAGCCTACTCTATTCATTTTAGCCTCAGTTAGCATGACCTCTGTCACTGACAATATTTTTTCGCCATTTTTTCCTTCTCTTTCCCTCCCCATCCCCTCTCTTTCTTTGCTATTTACTTGTACCCTGGACCCCTTAACTCCATTCATCTGAAGAAGTGGGTTGTGCCCACAAAAGCTCATGTTGCCATCTACATTTTTTGTTAATCTCTAAGGTGCTGCAGGACTATTCGCTGTTTTTTACATTTTTTCACATGACCTTTGGATTGGCACAGCACTCCCACTGTGTTCCCTCTCAGCCGGCTCCACAGTTACATCTGTGACCCTTCTGCCAGGTGGAACCAGCAGCGGTCAGAGTAGGGTTCAACATCCAGGGGCTCCTCTCCATCCATCCAACACAGACCTGGCTCACCCCCCCCCCTCCCACCTAGTAACCTTGGAAATTCACACACCACCCCTGGGTGTCTCTGAGAGGCAATGCACAGCGTTTGAGTGCAGAAAAGAGACTTTTATTAAAAGGGGAAGGAAGTAACGTGGCATTAATGTAGTAAAATATCGCACACAGAGTTTATAACATAAACCATGAGTAACAGTCCCACCCCAAGTAGGTTGGGCAATGTCCTTTTCCTTCACCTTTCTACTGCTCATTACGCTTCTCTGCTGCTGCACTGCTGCTGCTTGTCTCATTCCTCTGCCACCGACCTCTCAGGTTTTTAGGTCCAGCATGCAAATGTCCCTTCACATGCGCAGCTCTTCTCTGCACCCCACTCATGGTTGCTGCCCTTGGTTAGGGCAGACCCAGAGTTCAGAGTCACCTCCCATCCTGTATGGGAGGAGGTAAGGAGGCATCTTACTCGTCTGCTAGTCACTCACCATCAAACTGCTCATTAGTCTCTGCTGCCGCCCTGCTGGCCTCTCATTAAGCCTCTCAGCCATTTGTCTCACCTCTCTATGCTCATTACACTTCTCTGCTGTTGTGCTGCTGGCCGCTTGTCTCATTCCTCTGCCACCGCCCTGCTGGCTGCTTATGCCGGTGCCGCTCTGCTGGCTGCTCGCTGCAGCTTTCTGCTGCCACTCTACTGGCCACTTACCACATCTCTCCTCCACCACCCTGCTGGTGCTCAGTCCCCTATTTTAGCTGTCCCTGCATTTAATATAAACAGGGTTGGGTCACAAATTCAGTTGATTATAATGAGCAAAATACCCCTCCATCTGTGGAATAGCAAATACACTTAAGAAAAGCAAAAGCTCTCTCATGCTCCAGAGGGCCCAGAAGGGCCCATGACTAATCCTGGAGATTCAGGGTATATCTACACTACAGTGTTATTTTGAAATATCTTATTTCAAAATAACGCATCTACACACAAAATGCACAAAATGCACACAATGCACACAAATAGCTTATTTCGAAATAGCGCGTCCACACTGAGTGGACTCTGAATTGCATTTAAGGCTGGCCAGAACCAGTTTCAGCAGGGCACCAGGTCAGGACTTACTGTGTGGGGCTGCTGCCTGAGGCTATCTGAGGACTGTGCTTAAAGGGACCCCCCTGGATTGCCAGTTCTCAAGTTTCCCTGCTTGCTTGTCTACCTCGATGAGGGACAGCAAAGCATTTTGTCTCTGCGTGCTCTGGTTGCCCTTACTTGGGATACCACAGCGCTCTGCAATATGGAGCCCGAGCTGCCTCTGGGCACTCTGGTGCTTCTCTTGGATGCGTTGCTGCAAGCCTGGCTGCACTTTCTGTAGGCTGCCATCGAGGAAGTCCATCGGGAGGCTGTCAATATCCAGGAGTCCCTGCAGGAGAGCTTCCACCTGAGGAGCACTAAGAGCCTCCCTGGTCTGCCCCACTGGGGGTTTGTGCCTCATTCCTCCCTCACGTCCTTCCACTTACCCCTCCCTAACCCCCCTTCCTGATGTAAAATAAAATGCATGTATTTTCATGAACACAAACTCTCTTTATTTAACAAAACTGGAGGGGGGGGGGAATGAAACTCTGGAGAGACTGGGGAAAGGGGGCGGGAGAGGGGAGAAGAGAGGGTGGGAGAGGGCAGGGGAAACCTGGGAGGAGGGAGCTGGAAAGGGGAAGCTCAGGGCTCAGGGTTGGGGGTCTTGCCGGACCGACTTGATTGTCAGGCAAACCTGCTCCTGGGTTTGCATGTGACCTTTGGTGGCCAGGCTGGCAGTTATCCTGCCATAGATGGCCGTGTTCCTCTGTCTAGTGAGGAGATCATGGATGTTGGGGGGCATCCCCCCAAACCTGAATAAGGTCCATGATCTCCACCCTAGACCAGAAAGGCGCCCGCCTTCTCCGGGCCCTGTCAGGCTCCTGGGACCTGGCAGACTGCTCCTGGGGAGCGGTGGAGGGCTGGCTGTCAGTGGCTTGCTGGCTCATGTTTTGGGGCCACTGGGTCGGGGCAGTGACTGCTGGCTCTGTGCTGGCAGGCTTGGAGCTGGCACAGGCACTGTGGCCAGAGTCTACCCCTTTAAGGGCTCTGGGGAGGGAGGGAGGGAGGGAGGGAGGGAGAGGAGTGTTTTTGGTTGAGGCTGGAGTGGCCACCAGGGCACCCTGGGAAGTCTGGAGGCCCCCTATTTAGAAATAAGTATCTACACAGCACTTATTTCAAAATAGCTATTTCGAATTTGGCGTTATTCCTCGTAGACTGAGGTTCACCAAATTCGAAATAAGCGCTCCGCTATTTCAAATTTATTTCGAAATAGTGGTTTGGCTGTGTAGACGCTAGGAAAGTTATTTCAAAATAAGGGCTGTTTTTTCAAAATAACTTTGCTGTGTAGACATACCCTCAGAGAATATGCCATGACCAGTCTGTGATTCTTGGCCATATGCACTGTGACCAAAGCCCTGCTGACTAATGGCTCTTAGGTGCGGGTGTGGGGAGCAAGGCCTGGAGGGGTTGCTTTTCTGAAGACTGAGCTGTGCTTGTGAGGAGGGGACCCCCACCGTGTGCATGCTGCACAGAGACACATTGCTAAAGCTCCCCTGGAGGCCAGCGTGGCGGGTTCTAAATGAATAATCAGCCCTCGCTCCATGCTGGGCACTTAAACAGACTCTTACACATGAAAAATTCATGGTGTTCAATGATTGATGGCTAGGCCACACAGGTGCCCTACATTCAGCAGCAGTGTGGTGCGCTGACAGGGTCTCATCCCCCTGGGCTCCCATCTAACCTGAGTACTGGACTAGAAAGGGCACAGCCTCCCTGCTATGGCACTGTCCTGCCCCCACACCATGGAAAGCAAACCCAGTGTCATTCCTACTGGAAACCAGCAGACACAGCAATTAGACACATGACCCTTTCTGTCTGTCTGTCTATCCATCCCCATATACTCTGATCTATCTATCCCACACACACCCTGGCTACGTCGAGATTGCATCCCTTTTTCGTAAAAGGGATGCAAATTAGATGTATCGCAATTGCTAATGAAGAGGGGATTTAAATCTCCCCTGCTTCATTAGCATAAAAATGGCTGCCGCTTTTTTTCGGCACGGAGCTTTGCTGGAAAAAAGCGCCAGTCTAGACGCGGATCTTTCGGAAAATAAAGCCTTTTCAGAAAGATCCCTTATTTTAAGAGGGAACATTCCATCTCAACTTATGGTGTGAATTTTGAAAGTTAAAATAGTGTGGGAAATCCCAAGCTGAGGTAACCTGTACAGTCCTGAAACCAAGTATAACCCCCGATGCGCACAGTGTGCATACACCTAATTTTAGTGCCCTAGGAAATCACCCCTCTAGACAGAGGGCCATACCAAGAAGGCAGAGCTCTACCTGCCTTGCAAGGGGAGGCTGGTCTGGTGGTTGGGGCACTAGCTTGTACTTCAGAAAACTTGGGTTCAGGTCTCTGCTCAGCCACAGTAGAAGGCCTTGGCCAAGTTGCCTAGCTCCCTTTGGTGCACTGGAGAAAGCAGCTCTGTCCAGTCCCTCCCCCCCCCCCCCCCCCCAGTAGGGCACTGTGAGGTGCTCCCAGATGTGGCAACTGTGGCTGTATAATTATCTGATATACAGTGAGCCCTCGCTACTTCGCGGTTCGACCATCGCGGATTCACGACTTCGCGGACTTTTTTCATTACATTATGTATATACGTGAATCCGCGATGGTCGAACCGCGAAGTAGCGAGGGCTCGCTGTATACATGTTAAATATACATGTCCCTACTTCGCGGATTTTCACCTATCGCGGTCGGGTTTGGAACCTATCTACCGCGATAAACGAGGGTTCACTGTAGAACCAGGCTTTGCAGCATGTGTGTGAATTAAATACCTTGGGGGGGGGGGGGAGGGCTGAAGCAGTTTCAACAAGAATTGGTTTCTTACAGAAATGTCTGAATGCTCCAATTTGGGGGGGGGGGGGGGGGGGGAGGGGATTTGAGAGCAAACAGCTTTTCTTCCAGCTCCACACTATGCTTGAGGAGCACTTAGTTCTGACTCTATCTCTGAAAAATCCCAAAACGCAGGGGAAACGTTTTTATTTTGATTGAAATTGTTCCTGGAGGAGAATACCCTTTTCCTGGGGGAAATGCTGTCTATGCCCATGGCATGGGGGAGGCCTGTGCCCAGAGTCTTTCACAGCTACATCCCCCATTCACATATCCAGTCTCTGGCCACACTCTGCTCTCAGTATGGTATCCCAGCCATACAGCTGGGAAGCCTTGGCTTGCCCTGTTCTGTGGGTTAGCCCTGCCCTCTGCTGTCCAGACAGCAGTTTGCATTCATGTTCATTTGTCCAATCTCTCCTCCAGCAGCAATGGCAGGTCCTAAACTAGAGCAGGGCTACTCAACTTTGGAAGCCCTGGGGGCCACAATGATACACAGAACATACCGAGGGCCACAACTTAAGCGTGGTTGCATATACATGCAAATATATGTAAATAGCTTCTTTCACATTGCCGGGCATGCATACAAAGATTAAGCCTTAAGCCATGGCGCTGGACCCAAATGTGGACCGTGTGAGCCAGTCAGCACCTTTCAGGCGCTGCCCACAAAGCTAAGCAGCCAGCACTTCCCACAATGCCCCGGTGCTTCCAGCACCTCCTCCCTGGGGGCTAGAAACATTGACACCCTGAACCCGTCTGTTCCAGCTGACCCATCCGCTTGCATCTTTCACTGCTCACTCTGCCTTGGAGATGCCTCACCATTGTGGAGGACATGTTCAAAGGATCCCACCTGCGTGCTGAGCCCGTGTAAACCCACACCATACTGTGGGCCGCATGTTGAGTAGCCCTGCTCTAGAGGATGGGATTGAAATTGGCAGCCAGAAGTTAAATACAGACAGGGCCACCTTAGCCAAATGCAGCGCCCTGGGCCCACAACATTGTGTGATCTCCTAAGCCCCTGTGTGCCACTGTTATTGGAGGGATTACAGCAGTGGTCCCCAACCTTTTGGGGCTGCCGGGTGCGGGGCCACTCATGCGCCGTATGCCCGGTGGTAGGGCCGTGCATGTGTCGCGTGTCCGGGACAGGGCCACGCATGCGCCGTATGCCTGGTAGTAGGGCCGCGCATGTGTCGCGTGTCCGGGACAGGGCCACGCATGCGCCGTATGCGGTGGTAGGGCGGCGCATGTGTCGCGTGTCCGGGACAGGGCCACTCATGCGCCGTATGCGGTGGTAGGGCGGCGCATGTGTCGCGTGTCCGGGACAGGGCCACGCATGCGCCGTGCGCTCGGGGGCCAGCACCGCACATGCGCCACGCACCCAGGACCCATGGCGCAAGAATGGCTTGGGTCAGCCCTGGTCACTCGGGGGGCACACATAAATGCCCCGGTGGGCACCATGGCGCCCATGGGCACCACATTGGGGACCACTGGATTACAGCATGAGCAAGGGCAGCCCTGCTGTGATTTGCACTGGGGGCTAAGCAGTTGTGTAAACAACCCCTTGTCAGGGGGTCCGCACCCCCGTGCGCCTCAGTGCCCCCTGACTGTCTTCATATAGCCCATCTCAGGGCAGAATACAGTCTGTATGGGTTGCTCATCATAGGCACCTGGGCTTATCTCCGTGGCCCCGCTTACCTAAGCCAGGCTGCCACCTGTCTCCACGCCCAGGCCTTTCCTCCAGCCCCTCATCAGGGTAGCCTTAGCTGGCCTTCTCCCAGCTCTAGCTGGCTAGCCCCAGCAGGTCTCCCTCCTGGGAGCTCCTGCTTCTTCCACAGCCAGCCCCTCACTAGCCTCTCTCCCCCTCCTTGAGCAATCTGGGCTTCTTTATATATACGAGCCAGCTGTGCTCATACTCGCCCTAATGGGTTCAGCTGGCTTCTCTCAGCCATTCATGCAGTCCTGGATCCTTGCCAGCTGGGCTCTCCCACGCCCTAATAGGTTCAGCTGGCTTCTACCAGCCATTCGTGCAGTCCTGGGTCTTTGCCAGCTGGGTTCTCTCTAGCCCTAACTAACTCCCGCTGGCCTCCTCTCTGCTAGCCCCGGCTCCGGGCCGGAGTCCGAGTATTAAAGGGCCAGTGCAGGGCAGGTGCCCTGTCACACACCTTCCCCTTCGGACCAAGCTTCCCTTCTTTGGCCGGCCTCCGCCCGGCCTCTCCTATGCCCTCACTGGGGTCTGGTTTCTCCTCCTGGCCCCACCACCGCCAGGTCTGCCCTCGCTGCCTCAGAGCACGCCCCACAATGTCGGAGTGTTGGCTGGCGCACTCCCCAGAGGGCCACCCCGTCAATGTTAGTGTGGGGCGGCAATGCCCCATTGCTCACCCCCTTTTCCAGCACTCCAGCCCTTCCCGCCAGCTCGTTAGTCCCTATGGACCTAGAAAAAAAATCTGCGTTGTTATGGGCTTTCCCCGGTCTGTGGCAGACCTCAAACTTATATGGTTGTAAGGCCAAATACCACCTCATAATCCTAGGGTTGGTCTCCTTCATTGTCTGCAGCCATCGTAAGGGCGCATGGTCCGTTACTAATGTGAACGTTCCCCCTAGCAGGTAATAGCGCAGGGTCTCTATCGCCCACTTAGCTGCTAGGGCCTCCTTTTCAATCGTGGCATACTGTTGTTCCCGTGGGAGTAATTTTCTACTTAAATACAGGATGGGGTGTTCCTCCCCTTCCTGCTCCTGTGACAGTACGGCTCCGATCCCTCTATCTGACGCATCTGTCTGTACTACAAACGGTTTTGTAAAATCGGGTTGATGGAGAACCGGTGACTGCGTCAGTTGGTATTTTAACGCTCTAAACGCATTTTCGCACTGCGAGGTCCACTGGACTCTTTGGGGTCTTGTATTCTGGGTCAGATCTGTCAAGGGCGCTGCAATCGTGGCGAAATTGGGTATAAATCTCCGGTAATATCCGGCTAGACCCAGAAACTGGCGGACTTGCCTTTTTGTGGTGGGGGCTTTATAATCTCGCAGGGCTTGCACCTTGTCCACCTGGGGTTTTATCCTTCCCCGTCCCACCCGGTAGCCTAGGTAGGACACCTCTCTTTGTCCAAAATGGCACTTACTTGGGTTAGCCGTGAGCTTGGCCGTGGCCAGCGCCCCAAGGACCGCCTTCAAATGCCGCAGATGTTCCGTCCAGGTTTCACTAAAAATGACAATGTCATCAATGTATGCGGCCGCATACTCACGGTGTTCCTGTAGTACCCTGTCCATTAGCCTCTGGAACGTTGCTGCCGCCCCATTCAATCCGAAAGGCATGGTGTTGAATTGGAACAGGCCAAAAGGCGTGGCAAACGCAGTCTTGCTCTCTGAGGCGGGTGTCAGGGGAATTTGCCAGTAGCCTTTGGTTAGGTCTAGCGTAGATATGTAGTGGGCCTTGCCCAGCCGCTCCAGCAGTTCGTTTACTCGTGGCATAGGATATGCATCAAATCGCGAGATTGCATTAATCTTCCGAAAGTCTATGCAAAATCGTATAGTGCCGTCGGGTTTAGGCACCAATACAATGGGGCTACGCCACTCACTCTTAGATTCCCTGATCACCCCCATTTGCAGCATCCGCTGCAGCTCTTCCTGAACTGGTCTCCCCATTTTCCGGGGCAGGGGTCGTATGTGGTCCCGGATCTTCTTACCTGGGGTTGTCGCAATGTGGTGACTCATCAAGGGGGTCTTACCCGGTTGTGTGGTTAGGACCTGGTCAAAATCCCGAAGGAAGGAGTTCAGCTCCTTCTGCTGTTCTTCCGTCAGTTCGGCCCCAATGTGCGCTGTCCCTTCTGCCTTCAAGTCGCCTCCCCAGGGTCCGAGTTCCGGTTCTGGTGGCTGTAAGGTAATAAGCATACCCTCTCGGGCGTTCCACTTCTTTAGTAAATTGACATGATAAATTTGTTTGTCCTTTCGTTTTCCCGATAATTTGATTTCATAATCCACTGGGCCTACCTGCCGTAGAACCTCAAAGGGCCCTTGCCATTTGGCCAACAATTTTGAGTCTGGCGCCGGTAATAGCAGGAGTACCCTGTCCCCCGGTTGGAATGTCCTGGGTTTGGCGCCCCTGTCATAATACTGGGCTTGCTTATTTTGGGCCTGAAGGAGGTTCTCCCTAGCTAGCTCCCCTACAGTCCGGAGTCGCCTTTGCAAGTCCAAGATATAGGGCACTGTACCCGTCACCCTGGAATCCTGTTCCTCCCAGTTCTCCCGCAATAAGTCCAGGATCCCCCGGGGTTGGCGGCCGTAAAGCAACTCAAATGGAGAGAATCCCGTTGAGGCTTGGGGCACCTCTCGTACCGCAAACAACAGTGCCGGTAGTAATAAGTCCCAATCCTTTGGGTCGAGCTCCACAAACCGCCGCAACATACTTTTTAATGTCTTATTGAAACGTTCAACAAGTCCATCTGTTTGCGGGTGGTAAACTGAGGTACGCAGGGTCTTAATGTTTAAGAGGCGGCAAAGCTCCGCCATCAGTTTGGAAGTCACATTGGTCCCTTGGTCAGTTAATATCTCCCTGGGGAGTCCCACCCGGGAGAATACCTGTACCAATTCACGCGCCAGCGTCGCCGCCAACGTGTTCTTAAGGGGGACCGCCTCAGGGTATCGGGTGGCATAGTCGATTATGACCAGTATATACTGGTGCCCCCGTCGGGACCTCTCCAGGGGACCTACCAGATCTAAAGCCACCCTGTCAAATGGCACCTCCACCACGGGAAGAGGGACTAGAGGGGCTTTCGGCACTCCTCCCTGAGCCGTCCGTTGGCATTCAGGGCAGGACTCACAGAAGTCTCTGACCTCTTTATAAATCCCAGGCCAAAAGAACCGCTGCATTATGCGTTGTAGAGTCTTCTCTCGCCCCAAATGTCCAGCCCAGGGGTTCGCATGTGCTAGGTCTAATACCTGCCTCCGATACCGAGCGGGAACCAACAACTGGCTAACCTCTGTCTGTCCGTCGGTCGACCGGGCGATCCGGTATAGTCGATCGGCTCTTACCTCGAATCGCGGTGTTGGTCGAACAGCTGCCCCCGTACTGGGGTCCCCAGTCTCTCTTGCCCCTTGTTCCCAGGCATGGGTTAAGGAGGGATCTTCCCGTTGGTCTCTCATGAAGTCCTCATCCCCTCCTATTTCCTCCGAACTGAGGATTTTCTCCGGGCACGGTTCCTCCTCGGGACCTTGGGGTGCTCCCCTTTCCCGGCCTTCCGTCCCTGCTGGTGATGGTGGCCCCTGCTTCTCCCAGTCTCGCAGGATGCGTCTGAAACCCGGCCAGTCCCGGCCCAGTAGCACTGGGTACACCAGCTTTGGGGCCAACGCTACCCGGCAGATCACCTCATCTACCCCATCCGACAACCGGACCCAACCCGTGGGGTAGGTGCTAACATCCCCATGGATGCATTGCATTGATATGGATCCCCCGGCCGCCTCCCACTCTGGGACCAGCTCGGATCGTACCATTGTCTGGCTGCACCCCGAATCTACCAGGGCGGTCACTGGCCTCCCCTCTAGCCATACCTGTCGGGTGATCTTTGTCCCGTCCCGCAGTCTTGCCCGTAGGTCAGCAGCCATCACCTGTCCATACGCACCCTCTGTGTGGGGGTCGTACCTTCGCTGGCCGCTTGATGGTCCCCGCCCCTCACGCTGCGGGGTAGGACCCCAGTCTGGGCTCCCTTGCGCGTTGGTTTCGCCCGGGCCCAAACCGCCTTCCGCCCGTCTCCTAGTTTCTCTTACCATCCCGGGTCGGTGGTTCTGAGTCCTTTCCCTGGCGGTTGGTTGCCGCCACCTTCCCCAGGTCCTCTCAGGGCACAGCCTCCGAATATGGCCCGGCTTCCCGCAGGCCCAACATGTCCGCGCCTCCCCTGTTGTCTTCACAGGGGCTGCTCTCCCTTTATCCCTATTAGCTGGGGGGGGCCTCCTGGCTCCCACCCCGTAGGGACACTCCCTCCTCAGGTGTCCCCTGTGCCCACAGGCAAAACAAGTTCTCAGGCGCGGCCCCAGCCCCCAACGCTTGGAGCCTGGTTTGCTATGGAGCTCGAGGTCACCCCTTTGTCGTGGCCTGCTCCCCTTTTCCCAGGGCCCCGCCTGTAGGGCCTCCCAGGCCCTCCAATACTTATTCATCATCCACTTTTTTTTTTTTTTTTTTTTTTCCCCAACTCCCCGTTCCAGTCCTGTGGTCTACCGACCACTATTTACTCGCAATAAACCCCTTTTCTGTCAGGGTGGGGTTATACTGCCCTCATTCTCCACCATCTGTCAGGGGGTCCGCACCCCCGTGCGCCTCAGTGCCCCCTGACTGTCTTCATATAGCCCATCTCAGGGCAGAATACAGTCTGTATGGGTTGCTCATCATAGGCACCTGGGCTTATCTCCGTGGCCCCGCTTACCTAAGCCAGGCTGCCACCTGTCTCCACGCCCAGGCCTTTCCTCCAGCCCCTCATCAGGGTAGCCTTAGCTGGCCTTCTCCCAGCTCTAGCTGGCTAGCCCCAGCAGGTCTCCCTCCTGGGAGCTCCTGCTTCTTCCACAGCCAGCCCCTCACTGGCCTCTCTCCCCCTCCTTGAGCAATCTGGGCTTCTTTATATATACGAGCCAGCTGTGCTCATACTCGCCCTAATGTGTTCAGCTGGCTTCTCTCAGCCATTCATGCAGTCCTGGATCCTTGCCAGCTGGGCTCTCCCACGCCCTAATAGGTTCAGCTGGCTTCTACCAGCCATTCGTGCAGTCCTGGGTCTTTGCCAGCTGGGTTCTCTCTAGCCCTAACTAACTCCCGCTGGCCTCCTCTCTGCTAGCCCCGGCTCCGGGCCGGAGTCCGATTATTAAAGGGCCAGTGCAGGGCAGGTGCCCTGTCACACCCCTGAATACAAACCCACAAGGGAAAGTCAATGATGTGAAACGGATTTACACCAGCTGTGGTGCTGGCCAAGGGAGTGCAAAGCTGCTATTCAGCTACCTTTGTCTTAATGTTCCATGCCCTGGTCCTATGCTGCCTGGGAGGATGGGGGCAACTCAGAATTGGTGCCACAGGGACTGATCCCCCCTGTGCTGCAGTGCCTAAGCCCAGACATAGTCCAAGAACGTGTCTGTTGCTTCATAGGTGAGGCCCCCGCCAGGACTGAGCAGAAGGGCGGAGCTGGCGTATGCCTGGGGATATTAGAAGCTTCCTTGAGAGTCATAAACACAGGCTTTAACCCACACTTGTCAGAGAACAATGACCTCAGAGATGCACACTGGGCAGATGCATTATGGGTACAGAACTAACTCTCCACTCTTTGGTGAGATGGGCTTTGTTATCAGAGATGGCTGGCGTGAGAGGCCAGAAGAGGCAAAACCTCCCCAAGCAGCATGCAGAGCATCTTCCTCTGGAGATGTGCTGGCCCTGGAGCACCACTTCTGCCGCCACAGGGCACTGGGGACTTAACCCACCCATGCTGCTTCTTGCCCCACAAAGAGCTATAATTTGACTGGAATAACGGAGACTTGGTGGGACAACTCACATGACTGGAGCACTGTTGTAGATGGGCATAAACTCTTCAGGAAGGGGAGAAAAGGTGGAAGAGCTATACTGTATGTAAGACAGCAATATGATTGCTTAGAGCTCCTGTACGAAATGGGAGAAAAGCCTATTGAGAGTGTTAAGTTTAGAGGCAGGAGCAACAAGGGGGATGTTGTGGTTGGTGTTTGCTATAGACCACCAGATCAG
Organism: Pelodiscus sinensis; assembly: GCF_049634645.1. NCBI lineage: Eukaryota > Metazoa > Chordata > Testudines > Trionychidae > Pelodiscus > Pelodiscus sinensis. Next base: position 25,183,371 of record NC_134729.1, on the reverse strand, counting down.
GTGGAAGAGGCAGATGAGGCTTTCTTCAGACAACTGACATTTTTTTAAAAAGGAGGCTTCCCCTTTAAAACAAATGCTATATTGGGTGCCATTTTTAAATCCTTGCAGCTCCCGACCCTGTAAGCACAGGGAAGCCATGGGCCGTGGGCTGTTTGGGGTGTGTGTATGTGCAGAAGCGGCTTTGCAAGTTGCACTTTTTGGGGGCAAGAGCCGCAGGTTGGCCATGGCTGGTATTGAGGGAGGCATCACATGGCCAGCTCCCGGGTCTCTGCTGGTCACGTGGGCCAGAGCAGTGTGCGTTCCGCTCCCACCCCAGCCCGGCGCCCCCCTGGTAAGTGCCCCCTTCACTACGCCTTTGCCACGCTCTTCACTCCCCTGCCCTCACCAGATGTGGCAGGGGAAAATTGTCCCCACCAGGCTTCCATCCGAGGGACACAGGAAATACTGGACATTTCACATGTCCAGTATTTCCTGTGTGTTTTTACCGGATGGAGCCTGCAAATACCGGACTGTCCTGATGAATACCGGACACCTGGCAACCCTAGAATAACACGGCTGTGTAGACATAGCCCAAGTAATTGTCTTTGTCACCAGCATCAGGACAACCTCTGGGTTCAAACTAGTGATGTTAAATATCAGTTAATCGAATAGTCGAGTAAACTCATGAATTCTTATCAGTTAGGCAACTATTCTATAGTCCTCGGGGGCGGGCTCCGCAGCAGCACAGGGTGCCGGGTGGGAGCTAGTTCGCGAGGGGAGACAGTTTAAAAACCAGCTCCTTTTGAGGACCAGCTGCTTGTCACCCTATGCTGCTGATAAAGAGGGGGCAGTGCATGGTGGCAGCGGCCCCTGTCTGGGGGTGCGGTCTGAGCCCCTGAACCCAGAGCAAAGTGGAACTGAGCCGGGCTGCCCGTCCACCTGGCTCTTAATACACTTTAAATACAGAGCCACCGCAGGCATAGGTCCCAGACCCAGCGTGAGCCAGAACTGAGCCGAGTTGCTGACCAGCCTGCTAAAAAATTAACTGGTTGTGGGGGGAAGGAAATGCATGTAGTCTTATAAGCTTTTGCTTATCTGTTAATCGGTCAATCAACTACACTATTACATCCCTAGTTCAAACTAGGTTGACCTAATATTTTCAGGGCTTTGTCTTACATAGGCACCTGTTATACCCCCACCATTGTTCCCATTCATTTTTTCTGTGTATGTGCGGAATAAATTATGTGCACCAAAGCATGTGCAGATGTGCACCACCAACAGAAACACATGGTGCCAGCTGTGGGCACCCTGCTAAGAGCAGGCAGCGTTTCAATCTCTCATGGGTGATTGCCCAAATAATCAGCTTACAGGAAACACTTTCCCTCCCCCTCGTTCTGATTTTTCATGCTTACTATCTCATCACCCTTGTTCAGACTTGGGGGTGCTCTCCAGTACACTGACACCAGGTTGTTTCCTCACCTTTCTGGTAACTTGTGTGCACCTCAGATGCAAATGAACTGCCTGTTGCCTCTAACATAACCACGCTCAGTTTACATTAGCCACATGGTCTTTCCTCTTGTCTGGAACAAAAATATCTTTTCTCTTTCATTTGCTTACAGTCTTTAAAACATAATAAGGGTGTGACAGACTGGGCCAGGTCTGGGCACAGCTGAGAGCATCTGCTTAGGGCGAATTACTCAAATTCGGGGCTCTCTATAGCCCCCAGACTGGACACCTTCCCAAATAGGCCACAAACCAGTCCCACAGAGCACTTCAGCTGCCTGCCTGGCCAGCCAGAAGCCTCATAAGCAAAACCCCTCCGACACCCCAGCAATATCAATGCCCCAGATGGCCCCGGGCCTCATAAACAGGTGAGGGGTTTTAGAACCCAATCTCACCTTCCCCGAACAAGTTCTGTCCAGTTCCAAGAAACCAGCCACAGATCCCAGGCCAATTTATACTCTGGATCTTACCCACAAACCACGCTGAGCTAATCCTTTAGAATCTAAAATCTAAAGGTTTATTACTAAAAGAAAGAAAAGGCTGTTAAAAATATCATACATTACATGCATCCAGTCTCCCAGTTCTTGACGCAGGCTCGCAGCAGAGATGTTATAACTGCTGGCTTTAAAGTCCTTGGTGTACATCCTATGTCAGGATGGGTCCACAGTTCTTTCTGGCTTGTTGATCCCTGTAATGCTGCATCTGGGATGAAGAGCTGAGCTGAGCACAAAATGGAGGATACCCCATGGCCCCTAAATACCTCCTTCCTCATCTCTTCTTGGCTGCAGCAGGTCACCTGGCCAGTGGCCTCTCCCTTTGTTCCTTGCTGGTAGCCCTTGGGTATCAGTCACCATTCTTGAGGTGTGTCCTTGGTCTATAGAGGGCTATTGTTCCATGGAGACTTGCTCATTAGCATGTCCATCAGCTGAGCATTCTTCGTCTATTGCTCAATCCCATACAGAGAAACTTCCAGTATTAACACAGAGTACATATTCATAACTCCACACACAGACATTACACAGATATATGAAGAGCATATACAGAATCAGTAGAAGGCAAGCTTTCGTTTGACACCTTACATGCCCCCTTTGTACCACTTTTGGGGCTAATACCCCGCCCCCAAGGGTGCAGCAGCACTCTGGCTGCTTCCCTAAAATCCAGTAACGTGACATAAAAGTGATAAAGCATAATTCATCATTCCTCATAAAGTATTAGTATGTGAATTTCCCAGTACTTTCTATGACCAATGTGTCATTGGCTTTCCTTGAATATTTCCCATAAACAAAGACCATAACAGCAATGGGCAGGTGTAGTGAGTTGTTCACGCTGGAGAGGAATTTTGTTACATGGAAGAGAACCCTTTGCCAGTGGATACTGGGAGAGTTTGAGGGTCACTGGAGCCTTTGGGACAGTTGAGCTCCAGGCTGGTCTCCAGATCTCCATGGACGGAAGGCATGTGCACATCACCAATTTTTTGGTTCACTGAAAGTTTCCCAAACCAAAATCTGCATTTGTCAAGGCTGTTCCTCACTCTGGTATTTTGAGTGCAAGAGGTGGGGGCCTGCCAAAGACTTTAAAAATACTTTGCCACCAAAGACTTGTGTTAAAACTTCCCAAAGTCACAGATTCCCTGGCCTTGGATGGTATCGCTGCCACCACCCAAATGCAAAATCCCTTTGAGCACCCAGGATGGTGCACTTGGGAATTCCTTCTTGTGAGGTACCCTCAAGCTTTTTAACCCTCTCTCTGAGAGAGCTTGAAAACTATAAGTTCTCTTAGTACTATGACTTTGCATTCTTAAGAACTCGCACCTCCCATCTTCGAGGATATGGGAATCAGATCATGATCTTAAAAGGCTGATTTTTATTCACAACAACTAAAAGCGCACTTGGTAAAACATGACTCGGATGCTTGGTGTTACAGAGCAGCTGGGGGGGAAAAGGATTAAAACACAGAGAATTGATTCTCTGGGATTCAGTTTGGAACATTACAGAATAAGGGATAGTTATATGGGCTCAGCATAGAGAAGTCCAACAAACCCCAAAATAAAGAAAATAACCTGATCACATCTGACTAAACATTCCCTGTTCTACTCACATGTCTGTTTCAAGGTTTAGTCGTTCCTTAGGCATGGATGTCCCTGGATTCCCCAAGCCTGGCTCCTTGGCTTAATTCATGTTCTTCCAGGTTCTTCTCTGGTCAAGCAAAGTACATCTACACAGCTGGGCTAAAGTAAAATTAAGCTACGCAACTTCAGCTATGTCAATTGTGTAGCTTAAGTCAAAATAATTCGGCTTTTAGTGCTGTCTACAAAGCAGAAAGTTGAAGGAAGAACAATCTTTCTTTGACTTCCCTTACTCCTTGTGAAATGAGGGTTACCATGAGTTGTAGTAAGATGTCTTCCAGCTCAACATTATTTCAAAATAAAGGCTTGTAGTATAGATACATACTATGTTATTTTGGAATAACGTCAATTATTCTGAAATAACACTGCTGTGTAGACACATCCACAAAGACTGGTACAGGAAAATCACTGCTTCCAATTCAAAAGCCCACATTCTGTTTCCATTGGCTCTCCTGGCCTCCTGCCAACTCACTTCCTGCTTCTCTAGCATTCCTGGAGACTCTCTAGAAGCCTCTGTCTTTGGTTTTAATCTTATAGGCAAGACAAACAGGGAATGTCCAGAAAAGGGTAATAGTACACTCCCTCTCCCCACACACCCCACCATTCAGTGCAGCATTTTTTGGCAAAACAAGTTTTGGATGAACAATTTTGCCTAGTTCTAGTGAGGAAACAGAGTGGTGCCTGGATCTGTGTGATTATACGGACATGTATTTTGAGATGTGGGGGAGGGATGAGCCCCAGGCTGGAGAATTAAAGGAGGAGGAACAGCTCTGGGGCTGGGAAGCTCTGCCCCATGGTCATGCTGGGCATGATCTGGTTGGAGGAGGGACGTAAAAGGGAGCCTTCAGGACAGCATGATGGAGGGTGGAAAGTGGAAGAGCTGTGCTCTCTACTGCAAGGGGATGATACCAGAAGGGCATTCCCAGGCTGCTACACCTTGCCAAGACACCCTCCATTGCTCCTACCTGTGGACCAGGCCCCCAAGCATGGTGTACCCAAAGGAGAGGAAGAGTCAGAGCAGTAGGAAGAGGCCTGGGCAGAACATTAGCTGGTCCACCAGTAACAAACTCCTCCATTACAATGCTTGAAAGGGCCTTGGATTGAAACTCAAGGAAATGGAAGGGCCAGGGTTCCCCCACCCCATAACCACCAGGTAACGCTGCTACCATGGCCTTTTGCTTCTAGGTGGGAGGCTCAGCCCTGCTCACAAAAGTCACAATCCAAACTCTCACTCTTACATAGCACCCAGAAACCCCAGTGTAATTGCTTCATGAGAGAGAGAGAGAGATTGAATGATTTTCCTTTAAAGGGTAAAAGATCTTTCTGGAGAGTACTATAGATCTATTAACTAGTCTACTAAGGGGTAAGGAATGGGAACTACTAGATTGTCGGTCCCGTTCTGCCTTGGCGGACTCAATAGTATGATTGTCTGCCCAGAATAGCAACCTTGCTTTCAACCAGATGTACAGAAAGGCCCTTTGATGAGTTCTCAATGGCAGATCTCTGAGATTTCTGCAGGGAGGTACCCACCACACTTCATTGACCCCCATCCCCAAACCTTTCCCTTGAATAATTGCGGCCTTCAACTGAAAGAGGATCTGGCTGTTCCTGTCCCGTTGAGAGGAGAAGGGCCACTCTGTGTGCGAGGGCACACAGCTGTTCTCAGCTTTGTCTGAAATGTCAAAGGACAGGGAAAAGCCTGTGGCATAAGCCCAAAGCTGCTTCTCAGCTGCAATGTGTAGCTGAGTCAGGGAAGAGGGGCAGGAGACTAGAGCAGGAAATCATGGTGGAGATGAGTGGGTGATGGAGAGACTGAGCTGAGGTGGCTGGAAAGAACTCTCCAGTTCTACCAGGGAATGGGTAGAGAGACCCCATTACTGCTGCTGCTGTCTAGTGCCAAAGGGCCCCGTATCCTGACATGCTGGCTATATGGGCAACCAGCCGAAAGGACACACTAGCTTCGTCAGGAGCGCATGGCCGGATTTTTTCCTGGCACCAAAGGGAAAGGAGCCTCGTGCCTCTGACAGCTGCTTCCCAGCTCCAGGTGAGAATCCATGGCAAAGCTCCTGGCCAGCCCCATGGGGAAGGAGTAAGCCCCTGGCCAGAAGTGTGAGAGGCAGAATGAAATGTGGAAGAGCTCCCCCCGCAACCCGAATCCATGGAGCCACTGAGTATGTAACTCCAGAGGAGGGGAAAGTACAAGCTGGGACTAGTGTGAGACTGGCAGCCCCAGGGTCAGATGGAAACTAGGGATGTTAAATATCAGTTAATTGAATAGTCAAGTAATCTCATGAATTTTAATTGGTTAGTCGACTATTCTATAGTCCCTGGGGGTGGGGCCAGCAGCCAGGGTACCAGAGGCAGCAGCGCAGGGTGCCAGGCGGGAGCTGGTCCACGAAGGGAGCCAGTTTAAAAGCCAGTTCCCCTTGTGGACTGGCTACCTATTGCCCAGTGCTGCTGCCTCTGATAAGACAGCAGTGTGGGGTGGCAGCAGGTCCTGTCTAAGGGGGATCTGAGCTCCTGGACCCAGCATGAGCAAGAACTGAGCCAGGCTGCCTGCCCGCTTGGCTCCTAATACACTTTAAATGCAGAGCTGCAGCAGGGGTAGGTTCTGGGAACTGAGCCGGGCTGCTGGCCAGACTGCTAACAAATTTACTGGCAAGAGTGGGGGGAGGGAAATCATAAAATCATAGAATACTAGGACTGGAAGGGACCTCGAGAGTCATCGAGGCCAGTCCCCTGCCCTCATGGCAGGACCAAATACTGTCTAGACCATCCCCAATAGACATTTATCCAACCTGCTCTTAAATATCTCCACAGATGGGGATTCCACAACCTCCCTGGGCAATTTATTCCAGTGTTTGACCACCCTGACAGTTAGGAACTTTTTCCTAATGTCCAACCTAAACCTCCCTTGCTGCAGTTTAAGCCCATTGCTTCTTGTTCTATCCTCAGAGGCCAAGATGAACAAGTTTTCTCCCTCTTCCTTATGACACCCTTTTAGATATCTGAAAATGCGTGTAGTCTATAGCATTAACCTGTAAGCTTTTGCTTATCAGTTAATCTACTACACTGTTACATCCCTAGTGGGAACAGGTGAGATATGGAGAAAGCCCTGCCCAGCTTTCATTTCTGGGGAGTCTATCCCCAGTGCTCATGACATGCTCGTTGGCAAGGAGAGATGGGGCCAGTGACTCAAGGCAAGGCTAATAAGGCCACAGCCTTAGGCCCCACTGGCCAGGGAGGGTTAGGGAGCTTGTTCCCATAGCCCTGCTGGCATACTCCTGACAGCAGGAAGGAGAAGGCAAAATAGCCCCTGAGGCATGGCAGGAGCTCAGCTGGCAGCTGCTTCTGCTCCTTCGGATCTGCGTCTGCCTGGCCCCCACATGGCAGGGACACCTGTACACCGGTGTCTGCCAGGCTCCTTCGGTTAATATGGTGACTGGACACTGACAAGCTGGTTACTACAGAAACCCCTGCCATCTTTGGGCAAGTTTGAGCAGGCAGTGTCATCCCCCAGCCAGCAATGTCCCCATAGCAATCTGGAGTGGAGCTTTAGTTCCCCCACCCTCCCTAAAGAGTGCCTGGGGGTGGGAGGCTTGGGGCTGGGGCAGTCCTAGATGTGGGGGATGCATCCCCAGGCAGCCCCTTTCATCTAGCAATTCTGTCTCTTTTCTGTATCATTTTATGAGACTCAATCCCATTCTAGGCACATCCCATTCTCCTGGCACAACCAAACTCTTACTTTGCTTTAAATTATGATCAGAGGAAGCCGTCTACCAAATTTGGTGGTCCTAGTTCTCTCAGATTAGGAGGAGTTCTTGAACAACCAGGCAGACACACAAACTCTCTCACATCGCTAGTAGATGTCTAGAGAAATATTGGATTCCTTAACATTTTGCAAGATGTAATTCATACTTAGGCCCTTCCCTTTCATTAGCCTTAGGGTCCTCATAACTGTAATCAAGCCCTGCCTGAAGTCTGGTGGTATGGGCTCAGTATAAGAATGGAGGAGGGCAAACTGAGAGCAAAAAAGGTCTCTCCAGACTTCCCTCCCCTGGTCAAGCCTCCACCCCCACTGCAATAGCTCCTAACAGGGCCCAAGAGATCCATGCTGGAGGCTGTCTGCACACAGCTCTGAAACTACAGTTGATGAATAAGGCAGATGAACCATTTCCAGCCCAACCCCAGCTACCAACCACAGAGGCGCTTTGAAGATACTGAACAGTGAGACGTAGCTCAAAGCTGTTGCAAGTTAGGGACATTTTCTGGGTCTGAATAAGGGTAAAAGTCCCTACTCTGTTGTTCATGTGACAGCCCATAACTTGTGCGTTGTTGTGTATGTAGTCCCCTTACTAAAGGTGCCTCTGCTTATATTCTGGAAAGACTCTGTGTGCTGCAATCCAGCCTCACAGACTACAATTCCCATGAGCCCTTGAGAAAAACAGGAAGGAAGTGACTCTTGTGTAAGAGATCTGAGTCTCTCCACTTGCATGAGAAGAGAGGCCGAGCACTCTGGGACTCTGCCCTTGGATTTTGGAACAGATTGGGAGCCAGGCTGCTGAGAAGGAGTTTTTTTCCGTCCAGGGGCTGTTAGAGTGCAGCTACAGACTGGGACTAGATGCCTTTGGAACTGGGATCTAGCAGGCTGCTTCTGATAGGCACAGCATGAGACTGCAAGTAATTGGGCATTTTTGGGAAAGTGCTGCCTGGGACAGAGCTGCTGGCTAGCTTGGATCCTCATACACACTGCCTACAGAGAATCTCCATTACAGCTGCAATTCTTCAAGTGCATCCATGCAAGCAAGAGTCTGGGATTCTGAGTCCCGGGGTGTGCACACTCTGGGGTGGGATCAATATTGGCAGTGCAAATGCTAGATATATAAATTCCAATTATTGTTGTGCACTTTGTTAATGTTCAGAGGGGCAGCTGTGTTAGTCTGAATCTGCAGAAGCGGCGAGGAGTCCTGTGGCACCTTATAGACTAACTGAAGTGTAGGAGCATAAGCTTTCCTGGGCAAAGACCCACTTCGTCAGATTCATGTAGTGGAACTACTAGGCTTCCTAGTTCACGAGGTGTACCGGTAGTTCGGAATAGGAAGCCTAGTTCGAACTACCTAGTTCGTGCCGTGTGTAGCCGCGCTGCACAGGGTTCGAACCAGCGGGGTTTTAAAAATGGCGGCTCCCCGCTTATGCAAATGAAGCCCGGGAAATTCAAATCCCGGGCTTCATTTGCAAGTGCGGTATGCCTACATTACCCCGCTAGTTCGAACTAGCGGGGTAGTGTAGACATACCCTAAGTGGCTTACATTTGGTCACAGGGGAGATCTGCAGCAGAGCAGGGAACTGACCTGGGAGGGCTCCGTGCTGCGCAGAGGCCCCGATCATTGGACACATCAAAATACGGCTGTGGGGACCTGCAGATGGTCTCACTGAACCAGACAGCCAGAAGGCACAACAACTGGGAAAGGATCCTAGCAAAGAGGAGCCCTGCAAAGCCTACATGAAAGGGGCTCTGCTGTCTTAGGGCAGACTGCCACAAACCAGGGCAGACACCCTACACTGGTGGGGGTTCTAGGGTTAGGTAGTTGACCAAAGGATTCAGATTTGTTACTGGCTTGTTCATCCCTCATACCATAGAGTCACAGTCCTTGCTTGTCTCAAATGAACTTTGACACACAAGGTCATTCAAACCTCAAATCACACCCCAGCAGGTGGCTCAAGGGACCAGCTACTTACCCCAGAGCAGCTGGTTCCAGACTTTACACAAAAGACAATGCTGGCAGCCAATTCTATAGTAAATTGTGATGGGGCATCTGCCTGGCCCTGGCCTAAGAAGGGTTAAACCTAGTCCTGAGAGAGGGCTGAGATGATGGAGCCCACAGCTGTGCCAGGTACTAGCCAACAGGGCCCAGCGGGGGCTGTATAAATAGGGGTCCCTGAGAAGATACCTCACACGCTTGCTCTAGCTGTGTAGCAGGAGGGCCCTGGCTACCAAGGAAGCTAGATGCTTCCTGAGACAGAGCAGTGCAGGAGGCAGGCATAGCTGGGGTGCTTTGGCCAGGCAAACACCCAGGCTGAGGCTTTGCTCTCAGGGCTCGAGGGTACTAAGGCTGCACGGAGGGAGTTTCTTGCCATTTCAACCAGAAAGGACATTGTCTCAACGACTTAATTACCTGCATCCTGCTTCAAAAGCCTTTTAAAACTGCACTTGAAAGGGAATCCTCTGAACTGTTGTTATTCATGCTAAAATTCGACACTTTACGCCGGGGTCTTAACAAAGACTCTAGTTATCTTACCCATTACAAAGATAGCTTCCCCAATTATCACCTCTAATACCATTAGCTCACAGACATTTACCTTCCACCCCTCCCATCCCCCTTTTGTTCTGAAATTTGATTTGTCCTTTTCATATGTGTTCTTTTTTTTAATTGTATCCTTTGGTATATATGGTTGTGACTATTTTCTTCCACTAGTTGATCTGAGGAAGTGGGTCTGGCCCACAAAAGCTCATCACCTAGTAAACCATCTTGTTAGTCTTTAAAGTGCTACATAGTCCTGTATTTTGCTTCAGAGACAAAGGCTCTTTCGCTGAAACCGTAGTCATAGTATCTTCACACAGAAAGAAACCAGAGCTTGTGGGTGTCTTCTTTGAGGGTGCTGAGGAATGCAGCTAGAGTCCTTGACCGCAGTCATAACGCACAGTGCCCACTTGTTCCGAAATTAACATTTTCTGTTAAAGATCGACTTAGACACTCCCGCACAGCTCAGGCACGCCCCAGGAAAACGTTGTATTGTGAGCAAATTCCTGGGCTCCAGAGGGATTTACCCACATGCAGCCACTCCTTCCCTTGCTGCTTCAACTGCACACAGTTCTTGCAATACATTTTGCCTGGGGAGGAGGGATACAAAATGAGCAAGTCCCTTATGTACACTCTGATTTTCAGTATTCCAGAGCCAAGTTGTCAAAATTCATGAGTCCAAAAAAAAAAAGTCATAAGTTGGCTTTAAAATCATGCAATTTTTAAAAAGTAACAACTGTCGGGTGCTTTTTCTTTGGATCTTTTCACATTCATGCAAGATTTTCAAGCTTTTATCTACCATCGCATGGGACAGAAATATTTTAATGAAAATGAAAGAACAGACTCTCTCATAATCACATGACTCCCGAAGCTAGAGCTTTGAGGAAACCACCAAATATTGTGTGAGTTGGCAACTCTGATTTCATTTCCCATCTGTTACTTCTGCTTCAGCCTTGTAGTCTGCCCTTGCTGAACAAACCCGTCCTCTGCATGTCTTGCTAACCATTCCTTTGGTGATGCAGATAGAATATACACAGCTTGCAACACTCTGGGATTATTTGGCAGCTATGCTTGATTCCATATGATGGTTTTACACCTGTTGGAACTTGCTAATGGCCTTCCTATCCCTGGGCTCCCTGGCTGTTTGCCATGCAGGAAATTCTCTTCTGATAACGTTAGAAGTTTATTACAAACCTCACCACAGCCTGGGAAAATCTGAGTCCTCCTTTCTAACTTGCCTTAAACCCCTCCTCAGTTTCATGGCAGCTTATGAGTCTGGAATGGGGCTGGCACAAGCTGAGCTGGGCAGCGAAAGATTTATTTCCTATGAGACCTATCTGGGGAGCCAGAACATGGGGCGAGTGCACAGCATTCACCAGGAGCATTTTCCCCACAGGACTAGCACAGCCACACAAAGAACAGGAGACACGAGGAGAGAGCTGAAACTGGGCAGGTTTGGTCACAGCTACCCCTCAGGAGCTCACTTTGACAGCTTGCTAGGACCATATCTGTCACATCAGCATGGCAGAGGGTGGAAGGCCTGGGGGATAAACAGATGATTAGCAGAGCAGCTGCAGAAGAGAAGAAAAGAACCATCAGTTAATTACACCCCTGCCTCCTATTCCCAGCACAGTAAATCCAATAGGGCTATTGTAGGCCAAAGTCAGCATCTGCAGTCTCAGAACTTTTCACCCACTTGGGGTGGGAGGTGCCTTGCGTTGGGGTGATAGAGTTCCCGGCACAGGGATTTCTGCTGTGCCAGGCGAGAGGAGACTTGGCAACAGCAGCCCCACAAGGCGGCCAGCGCAAGGAGTACACTAGGGCCTTGCAAATCCAAAGGAGTTTTCTCCTGGGAGCAGGGGATGGCAGGGTAGGAACTCCGTTCTGTGCTTCAGATTGTTAACAACACTGGAACCAACCCATGGTATAATTAAGAAAAAAGTCCCTGAATTTGAACGTGTAATACAAAATTTGTGTCAGAGCCTTACATTGCTGAGGATCATGATTGTCTTAGATACAGGGACCATCAAAAAAGTCCGAGTCTGATTTTTCCATTAAAAGTTGAAATTTTCCATGTAGGAAAAAAAAAACATTTTCCAACCAGTCCTGGTGGTCTGCTCCTATTCTTTGTGATTCTGGCAAGCCAGGTTAGTCCAGGGCCGCAGGCCAATTCTCTTGCGTTAGTGTACACCAAAGCAATTTATAACGTGTACATGTGTACTCATAGGGTTAAACTTCATGAAAACAAATGGATCGTTACTGGTATTGTTCTCACTTAACTCTTCCTAATGTAACAGCAAACATTTACGTTTGTGTACAGGCGACCCCCGCACTTACGTAGAGTTGCCAGATCGTCTCCCAAAAAAATATCGAACACACGGTCTAAAAATTTGTCAAGCAAAAAAAAAAAAAAAAACCCACCCACACAGAACACACATCCTATGTGGCTACTACCAAGAGCCATCAAGCGGGGAACAAAGGGGGAGGCAGCAGAGTCTGCTCTGCAAAGCAGCCACCTGCTACTCAAAGCAGAGATGCGGACACCGGGGCAACACTATGGTGTGGCGGGGTGGGGCGGAGGAGGGGGATGACCATAGGTAGGAAGGTGACCCCCATAGCCAGGTCTTTGGGTGTCCCAATGTGAAGCAGCAGAAATTCCACCCCAGTCAGTTTTGGCTGAGAGCCCCTGGAAGGTGCCTAAATGCAAGTACAAAGTACCCGCGGGCTTCTCTCCTGGACTCCAGCGCCACAATGCGCTTGAACAGCTCTCAGGAGCAGGGGCAGGGCTTCTCCTCCTCCCGAAGGCATCACTCCTCCCCAGATGTAATCCGTTGAGGGCTCCCAGCGCCGATTGCGCCCCACCTCCCAGCCACTCCCCCGCCCGATTTCTACACCCAACTAGTAGCTCCCAGCGCTAATCGTGGCCCCGCCTCCCAGCCACTCCCCCGCCCCTGCCAGGCTTCTGTCCGGCGCCCCGCCGGAAAAACAGAAAATACCAGGCATTGCACATGTCCGGTATTTTCTGAATGTTTTTTACTGGACATATGGTGCAAAAACTGGACTGTCTGGTAGAATACCGGACACCTGGCAACCCTACACTTACGACCTAATTCGTTCCTGGAGAGCAGTCGTAATTTGAGCCATCAGAAGTTGAACTCTTATTTCCCATAGGCCCTAGGGTTTCCAGGTGTCTGGTATTCACCCGGACAGCCCGGTATTATCGCCTCCTGTCCGGTAAAAAAATTCAGAGAATACTGGACACCTCAGACGTCCGGTATTTTCTGAACTTTTCCCCGGCCAGGAGGCAAAAACGCCGGGCACCTGGCAACCCTACAAACACTCAGTGCCTGGTCTCCCCCCTCCCCTGCCTGAGTCCCCCCCAGCCTCCAGCCCCCCGATCCCAGCCCCCACGCTTACCTGATTCCCCAAGGCTGCCGGCACAAAATGGCTGCCGGCCAAAAGACCTAGAGGTAGCAATGCTTCCCCTGGGTCTTAGTGCTCAACTGCTCCCCTGTTCCTATCCCTGCACTCACTCTTAAAGGGGACATGCTGTTTTATGTTTTTTGTGTGTGTTTTTGGCTTAATAAGTCCTTGGAGTCCTTTTTTTTTTTTTTTTTTACTCAGCAACGTTGGTCTCCCCCCCACCCCTTTATTTTCCCCTTCAACAGAATTTTTTCCCTGTGTTTTTTTTTGGGGGGGGTATTTTTGTTTCAACCATCTGGCAACCCTAATAGGCGCAATGTTATAAATGGCGGTTCCATTCCTGGAAACCCATTTCATACCCTAAAAATACAACCAGGCGAGGCACTTCTGTAACAGAGCAAGCCACAGCTCACAGCCCTGCTTTGAATCCCAGGAGGCCATGTGGTGGGAGAAACACCTGCCCGCTTTACCTCCTGGGAGTTGTAGTCCCCAGCGTGCTGGGCTTGAAAGACCATGCTAGGCTGGAGCAGGCCGCTCACTAGGCACAGGCCACACAAATGTCCCAGGCCTGCAGCGACGCTGATCAGGGCCCAGGGCAAGGCCCTGGACTGGCGGGGCACCAGTTCAAATGCTGCTGGCTGGCACTGGTACTGACGCATGGTGTCTCCATAGTAAATTTGAGGGTCGCCTGTATAACCCGGTACTTAATGAAAGCTTGTGAAATGCTAATGAAGGACTTCTGGCAGTGGTCACCAACCAGTAAATTGGGATCTACTGGTAGATTTTGGAGCCTCTGACAGGTGATGCTGACTGGTTTGGCTGGGAGGCTATCAAGTGTCTGCACTTCAGCTGCCCCTACCCCCCCCGCCGTCATGTTCTGCTCCTCCTGCCCAGAACAGCCCCTGGGAACCTCCTGCTTGTTGTGCAGAGGAGACGGAGACAGGGGGTATTGATGCCACTCTGTCCCCCTCCCCTGTACCCCATTTTCACAGAGTGATGGGGGGGGCCTTGGCGATGGGGTGGAGCAGGGCCTCGGAGAAGGGAGTGGGGTTTGAGGTAGATCCTGGACTGACTTAAATTCTGAAAAACAAAAAACAGGTCTATGTAGCACTTTAAAGACTAACCAGATGGTTTATTAGATGATGAGCTTTTGTGGGCCAGACCCACTTCCTCAGATCAAATAGTGGAAGAAAATTGTCACAACCATATATACCAAAGGATACAATTAAAAAAAATGAACACATATGAAAAGGATAAATGACATTTCAGAACAGAAGGGGGATGGAGGGAGAGAAGGGGGGAAGGTAAATGTCTGTGAGCTAATGATATTAGAGGTGATAATTGGGGAAGCTATCTTTGTAATGGGTAAGATAATTAGTGTCTTTATTCAAATTTGAATGTAAAGTGTTGAATTTAAGCATGAATGACAGTTCAGAGGATTCTCTTTGAAGTGAAGTCTTAAAAGGTCTTTGAAGCAGGATGCAGGTAATCAAGTCATTGAGACAATGTCCTTTCTGGTTGAAATGGCAAGAAACTGTTTTTTCTTTGTGATCCTGTCTGATATCTGTTTTTTGGGCATTGATCCTTTGGCGAAGTGTCTGAGATGTTTGTCCAATGTACATAGCGGATGGACACTTTCGGCACATGATAGCATAAATTATATTTCTGGAGGCGCAGGAATATGTATTCTTGATCTTATAACTCACTTGGTTGGGTCCAATAATGGTATCAGTAGAGTGAATATGTGGACAAAGCTGGCAACGGGGTTTGTTGCAAGGGAAGGTACCAGGGTTGGTATTAGTGTGGTATGTCCTGTGGTTGTTGGTAAGAATCATCTTGAGGTTAGGTGGTTGTCTATAGGAGACTATGGGTCAGTCTCCCAGAGCTTCTCGGAGTTTAGTATCCTGTTCCAGTATAGGCTGTAGTTTATTGATAATGTGTTGGACAGGTTTAAGTTGGGAGCTGTAGGTGATGACAAGTGGTGTTCTATTGTTGGTTTTCTTGGGTCTATCTTGAAGTAGATGGTTTCTAGGTATTCGTCTGGCTCTTTCAATTTGCTTTTTTATTTCTCTGGGTGGGTAGTTGAGGTTTATAAATGCTTGGTAGAGATCCTGAAGTTTCTGGTCTCTGTCAGTGGGATTAGAGCAGATGCGGTTGTATCGAAGGCCTTGGCTATAGATGATGGTTCGTATATGGTGTGTTCTGGATGGGAGCTGGAGGCATGTAAGTAACTGTATGAGTCGGTGGGTTTTCTGTAGAGAGTGGTGTCTAATTTTCCATTGGTGATTTGTACTGTTGTGTCCAGGAAATGGATCTCTCGTGTAGAATGGTCCAGGCTGAGATTGATGGTGGGGTGTAGGTTGTTAAAATCTCTGTGGAATGTTTCCAGTGTTTCTTGGCCATGTGTCCAGATCATAAAGATGTCATCGATGTAGCGTAAGTAGAGAAGGGGGAAAAGAGGATAGGAGTTGAGGAAACGTTGTTCTAGGTCAGCCATAAAGATATTAGCATACTGTGGGGCCATGCGTGTACCCATGGCTGTGCCGCTGATCTGGAGGTCTAAGTTGTTCTCAAACTGGAAATAATTGTGGGTGAGAACAAAGTCACATAGGTCTGCTATCAGATTGGCAGTGGTGTCCTCTGGGATAGTGTTTTTAATTGCTTGTAATCCATCTTCATGTGGGATGTTGGTGTATGGAGCTTCTATGTCCATGGTGGCAAGGATGGTGTTGTTGGGGAGGTTATCGATGTTTTGTAGTTTCTTTAGGAAGTCAGTAGTATCAGGAAGTCAGGAGATAGCTGGGGGTGTTGGTTGGGTAGGGTTTGAGAAGAGAGTCTATTCTACCACTATTTTAAATTCAGAAAGTGATCTTGTGCTTAAAAAGATTGGAGACCACTGCTTTACAGCAAATGACTGCTGCTCTTCAGTCTGGCTGCAAAGGAAGGCTTTAGGCCTTCCATTATGGCCAGGGCTCGACAAATTAGGCAATCTACTCGCCTGTGGCAAGCAGATTTTAGCCCGGTGGGGCCGCGTAGTGCGGTTAGCACATGCACAGTGTGGTCTGTGCACGCACAGCGTGAGCTTCCACACGGCTGACGAGCAGCACTCACCGCCGCTTGGCGAGCACTGATTATGGCTATAGAAAAAACATATTGTTACACAATGGCAGGAAGTCACCACACTGAAGTAGCTGACTGTGGCACTGGAGACTGGCCACAGTAAAGCCCTGCACTTGGAAAGCACAGGTGGTATTTTTCTCAGCTAAGCACACTCCGAACTCTTCATAAAGTTGGAACAAAACTTTGCCCAAACAAACAAGAAGCCTGCAACCTTCCCAGTGTGCTGATTGGTGAACTGGCTGAGTGGCCCAAACATCGAGTGAGACCAAAAGCTGCACTCGCTGCCTGTGCCCACAGGAAATGCCACCTGTGGCTGTTTAGCTTTAGTGGGAACCGGAAAGAAGGCAGCAAAGGGCCTGGGAGCAGTCAGCAGTTGTGCTAGGGATTGGGGAACTTCACAGTGGGAGCTTCTGAAGACTGTCTGGTTTTGCAGAAGCTTCAGAGCTGAGTAAGTCTGTAAGGGTATGTCTACACTACAGCATTAATTCGAACTGACTTAATCCGAATTAGTTAATTCGAACTAGTGCATCTAGACCTAAAAACTAGTTCAAATTAGCGTTTTGCTAATTCGAACTAGCATGACCACACTGAGTGGACCCTGAACTGAAGTTAAGGCTGGCCGGAAGCAGTGCTGGCAGGGCATCAGGTTAGGACTTACAGTGTGGAGCTGCTGTCTCGGGCTAGCCGAGGGCTGTGCTTAAAGGAACCTGACCCCCATCCCGGACAGACAGTTCTCAGGGTTCCCCGCTTGCTTGCCTACCTCGATGAGGGACAGCAAAGTGTTCCTGACTTGGAGTGCCCCGAGTGCCCACACTCGGCACATCACAGCACTCGGCCATCAGCCCAGCTGTACTTGCCGCAGGCTGCCATCCGGGAGGGGGGTCAATCGCGGGGCTGCAGGGTAGCTTCCACCCTGAGGACCCCGCAGAGCCACCCCAGTCCTCCCCATCGGGGGCTCGTACCACATTCCTTCCTCACCTCCTTCCACTTACCCCTCCCTAATGTACAAAATAAAGGACACGTGTGTTCAAAAATAGAAACTCTATTTAACAAAACTGGGGGGGGGGGGATTAACTTCTGGGGAGACTGGGAAAAGGAGGTGGGAGAGGGGAAGAGAGAGGGGTGGGAGAGGGGAGGGGGAAACCTGGGAGGAGGGAGCTGGAAGGGAGAAGCCAGAGGAAGAAGGAGGAGAGGAAGTATAAAACTATGGTACGCCATATCTTCAGTACTGTGTATGGATGTGGTCTCCTTACCTCAAAAGAGATGTTTTGGCCTTAGAAAGGGTTCAGAAAAGGGCAACTAAAATGATTAGGGGTTTGGAACAGGCCCCATACAAAGAGAGGCTAAAAAGACTGGGACTTTTCAGCTTAGAAAAGAGGAGACTGAGGGGGGATATGATAAAGGTGTATAAAGTCATGAGTGGTGTGGAGAGGGTACATAAAGAAAAGTTCTTCATTAGTTCCCATAATAGAAGGACTAGAGGACACCAAATGAAATGAATGGGTAGCAGGCTTGAAACTAATAAAAGAAAGTTCTTCTTCACACAGCACATAGTCAACCTGTAGAACTCCTTGCCACAGGAGGCTGTGAAGGCTAAAACTATAACAGAGTTTAAAGAGAAGTTAGATAAATTCATGGAGGTTGGGTCCATGAAGTGCTATTAGCCAGGGGGTAGGAATGGTGTCCCTGGCCTCTGTTTGTGGAAGGCTGGAGATGGATGGCACGAGACAAATGGTTTGGTCATTGTCTTTTGTCCATCCCCTCCAGGGTACCTAGTGTTGGCCGCTGTTGGCAGACAGGCTACTGAGCTAGATGGACCTTTGGTCTGACCCAGTACGGCCGTTCTTATGTTCTTATGTTCTAAGCTCAGGGCTCAGGGTCGGGGGGTCTCACTGGACCACCTTGATTTTCATGCAAACCTGCTCCTGGGTTTGCATGTAGCCTTTGGTGGCCAGGCTGGCAGCTATCCTGCCCTAGACAGCCACTTTCCTGTGCCTAGTGCGGAGGTCGTGGATGAGGTCCACGATCTCCGCACTAGACTAGACAGGTCCCGGGCAGGCTCCTGGGAGCCGCCAACCTGGTCCTGGGAAGAGGCGGCGGGCTGGGTGGCAGCGGGTGGCTGGCTCGTGCTGTGCCAGGTGCAGGTCTGCTGGCTGGGTGCTGGCAGGCTTGCACCTGGCACGGGCACCGTAGCCAGCCCATGGCCCTTTAAGGGCTCCGGGGCCGGGAGGGGGGCAGATGAGTTTCCCTGGTTGTGCCCAGAGTGGCCACAAGGGCAAGCTGGGAAGGGCTAGCCTCCCACTATTTCAAATTAAGTGGCTACACAGCCCTTAATTCGAACTACTTAATTCGAAGTAGGCGTTAGTCCTCGTAGAATGAGGTTTACCTAGTTGAAATAAGCGCTCCGCTAGTTGGAATTAAGTTCGAACTAGCAGTTTGTATGTGTAGCGCCTATGAAAGTTAATTCGAACTAACGGCTGTTAGTTCGAATTAACTTTGTAGTGTAGACATACCCTAACTGGAAAAACTTTAAAAACGATGAATAGTCTAGCAGCACCTTAAAGACTAACAAAACATGTAGATGCCATCATGAGCTTCTGAAGAAGTGGGTTGTGCCCACGAAAGCTCATGATACCATCTACATGTTTTGTTAGTCTTTAAGGTGCTGCTAGACTATTAGTTTTTTGCAGAAAGCTTGTCCAAAGAATACTAGGGAAATGGGAGGGTGCTTAGACCCCTCTTCCCACTCTCCACTCTGGCCCCCACCACACAGGAGCAGACCCACTACAAATGCTTGAGTGGTGCCCTGTTTGGGCTGAGCATGAAGACATAGGAATTGGGTGGCTCCCAGAGATACTTAATGGAGCTGCACTCCATTAGGTGTTCAGTACTCTGTGGGGATGGGGACTGGTACCAGCATTTGTTGGGGTGTTCCCCTACAGTGGAAGAGGGAGC
Organism: Pelodiscus sinensis; assembly: GCF_049634645.1. NCBI lineage: Eukaryota > Metazoa > Chordata > Testudines > Trionychidae > Pelodiscus > Pelodiscus sinensis. The sequence goes on along the minus strand of NC_134729.1, from coordinate 25,163,964 downwards.
TTGGTTGTGGTGGGGGAGAGGAAGAGGGGCTGTTTATAAAGGTCCCCTTGCCTACACACCTGTACTCTGATGCCCGAGGAAAAAAAACCCAGCCCAACTTGTTGCAGTTAAACTCATCTCAGAGGCCAGGCTGAACAGTCGAGCCCTGGCATTCCTGATGGTGGGAGGGGGGGGTTTGTTGGGTGGCTGGAGGGAAGCAGGGTCCAGGGGAGAGGGTCCCTGACCCAGTCACAGGGCTAGCTGCACCTCTCTGTGCTCCCTGGATTCACCCCTCCGGTCTCAAGCCTGGTGCCTTTCCCACTTAGGGTGGAGTCCTGTGATTCTCCCCCTCCTAAACTGGGCCCTGGAGAATTGACCACTCTTCCCCCAGCGAGTCCTACAGGGACCTGCAGTTCTTCCCTCCAAAATATGCAGCCAGTACATGGCCCTGAGTCCAAGCTGCGTTCTGAAAATACAGGGCTGCTGCCATGTCCATACTGTGTGACTGACCGAGAATGGGGCCATAAATAGCTTTGCTGAAGGAAAACACACTGGAAATGGAATTTAGAACTTAAGACTCGATTGGGGTGGCCTCTGCTGCTGGCCCTTCTAAGCTCCTCCCCACTCTGAACTGAGGGGTTGAAAAGTAGATGCAAAACTGACAATAGTTTCCAGGAAATACTATTAGGAGTCACCAGCTGGCACCAACTCACATGGTCTTGCTTATTGATTTGCATCTGTGGTTCTCAACCAATTACCTGTGTGGACTTCATATGTAGCTTCTTTGGTACCTGGGCCCCACCCCACCTATAGATACTATCTGTATGGGCCTGAGGGTGTCACAAGGGCAGCAGCTGCATACTGAGTGGGTGAGAACCACAGAGCTAGCTGTATAGAAGTTAAAACTTGAATTCCAGCAAAGTTTGTTTTGCCTTTGATTGCCTCTCCAGCTCAAATCCTTCTTAGCTGTGGACCAAAGGCACTGTTTCAGGAGATCAGGGAGGGCAGTGGCCATGTGTATTGGGAGGTGGTTGCTTTTCTTCCCATTCCCTGATGATAAGGGAGCGAGGGGAAAGTATGTGGATTCCATTAATTACTATTCTGCCCCCTCCCTTTATCGGCCAAAAGTGAGAGGCATGCACAGAAACCAAGTACTTTCCCCTTTATTGTCAGAGGAAGGGGAAGACAAGCAAGCTGCATCCCAGTTTGCACAGCTTCTGCTGTCTCCCCTGCTCTCCTGAAATGGTGCCCTTGCTATGGACCTGTTGCCTACAGGATACCTGTCCCAGCAAACCAAACCAGTGCCCCTTGCCAGAACATTACAACTAGGGGCTCACACCAGGACACAACTCTTGTCTGTGTAAGAATAGGCTGAGCATTTCTAGGAGGCAGTTTTCATGCCCCTCCTACTAACAATGACAATTTGCTCAACGGATCTGGGTGTGGGGCTATGTCTCATGCTCCGACTCTGTCCCTCTACTGTTGCCCCATGCCTCCTTAGGATACCAGTGGGTTAAGATGAACCGGGCCCTTCACACATCTTGCAAGCTATTGTTTCAGGCTACCAGCAGACTCAGGTATCAGCTGCACTCTGTTTGGCTTTTCTCTGACTCCCCGAGGAGACTCAGAAACTTACAGAGGCAATTCAGGTCTCGTGGAGCTGGAGCCCTAGGAATGGGCTAGCTGTGTCTAATTCAACCCTGCTACCATATATTATTCCTGTGGCACCAGGAAGCCCAAGAGAGACAGACTGTGTGGGCCCTGTATAACTGGGCTGAGAAGAGAACCAGGTACCACCAGGGGAGAGGCCCATGATGGGCTATCAGCAGGGACTCCACCTCATGCTCTGGGCTTCCAGAAGGCTGACAGAAGTGGGTCACACCAGCTGCCTTGTTCTGTACACCTCCCACCCTTCCCAAATCCAGGGTTGGCCACCAGCTTAGCTGGCCCATGGTCTGACCCAGGAGGGCTGGTCCTCACATTCAGAGCTACACTCTGGCTGTGTCTAGACTGGCCAGTTTTTCCGGAAATGCTTTTAACGTAAAAGTTTTCCGTTAAAAGCATTTTCGGAACAGAGCATCTAGATTGGCACGGACGCTTTTCCGCAAAAGCACTTTTTGTGGAAAAGCGTCCATGCCAATCTAGATGCGCTTTTCCGCAAAAAAGCCCTGATCGCCATTTTCACGATCGGATCTTTTTTGCGGAAAACAAATCTGAGCTGTCTACACTGGCCTTTTTGCGCAAAAGGGACTTTTGCCCGAACGGGAACAGCATAGTATTTCCGCAAGAAGCACTGATTTCTTACAGTAGGAAGTCAGTGCTTTTGCGGAAATTCAAGCGGCCAGTGTAGACAGCTGGCAAGTTTTTCCAGAAAAGCATCTGATTTTCCGGAAAAACTGGCCACTCTAGACACAGCCTCTGGGTTTTGCCAGCACAAGGGGGTGGGGGCCATAGGGGCACCACTTTGAAATGCAGACAAGGCCAAAATAAGAACTCCATAGAGTGACCTGCAGCGCACTGAAGCCCTGATCTCACGTGGAGGAGGGCCCCTTTGGTCGCCCTGCGCCCGGAGCCGGCAGCCCGGTGTACAGCGCCTGGCACAGGCAGGGCGCAGCTCAAATAGCAGCACCAGCTGCGGGGCGTGCTCCGCGCAAAGCTTTGTCCGGCCGGGCCCTGCGCCTCTCGGCTCTGGCCCCGCGCTGCTGGCAGGGAGAGAGCAGGTCCAGCCCCCGGGCGGCCCCACCCCTGGCGCGCAATTGGCCCGAGGTGCGCGGGGACGGGCGAGCCGCTCGCAGGCAGGGCGCCGAGCGCCGTGGGGCCATGCGGACCAGCGGCCGGTGCGGGTAAGGAGCAGGGCTCGGGGAGCGCACGGGAGGGTCCGGCTCGGTTCCCCGCGCCGCCGGTACAGGTGCAGCTGGGTGCCGCCGGGCCTGGCTAGAGGGAGGTGCCGAGGCTACGGGGTGCTGCTCCCTTCCTCTCCCCGCAGGCGCGCCACGCGGGTCCGGGTTTCCCCGGGCTGGGAAGCTGCGCCGGGGCCCCGTTCAGACTCGGGCGCTCCGATCAGTGGCCCCTCTGGGCGCCTCCTTCCTTTTGCTGTAAGTGGCTCAGTAACGTTGGCCACGGGCGTGGAGGTCTTCCCCCCCCCCCCCCCCCAGCAGCTCTGCCGGGGGAGCGGAGATGAGACCCTCATGTCCAACTCCTGGGCCAACTCTTGTACGGAGAGCTCTGCCCGGACGCACAGTTGGTGTCCACGTCTGTAAGAATGCTCTGCAGCTGGCCGGGGGGGGTGTAAAGCAGCTGGCCGGGTGTCTGTGTGTGAGGGGGGCCCGTAAAGCGGCTAGCTGGGTGTTTGTGTGGGTGGTGTGTAAAGCAGATAGCTGGGGGCGTGTGTAAAGCAGCTGGCCGTGGAGGGGGGCACTTAAAGCAGCTGGCAGGGGGATTTACAGGGCTCTTCTTTTATGCTCATGGCACCTTGACACTGTAGTGCCAGACACGTTCACAGTGCAGCTAGGTAGGCAGATGGGGGCTGTCCAGGTTTGAGGGGACTGATGTTCCTACGTTGCCTTTTACAGAAGCAACTTGCTGTCCCCAAATACATGAAGTACGGGCGCAGGGAAATATTTTCTCAGGCACGAGGCGCCCTATCCATAGCTTGTCTCGAGATGTCGTGGGCCAGAGCTGTGTTAGAAGCCTGCTGTGTCTGGTGAGAAGGAGCCATGTTGCTTTCTGGGTGTTGGCAGTGTGAGTGGGTTAGCAGAGGAAGGTGGGACATGATCCAGGGACTGCAAGTTGAAGCTAGCCAAAGTCACCCTGGAAATAAGCCGTACATTTGTAATGGGGAGAGTAATTAGCCATTGGAACAATTTATCAGGGCTGTGGTGGTTTCTCCACCGGCGACAATTTGTGCATTAAGCCTGGACAGTATTGTAAAGGATTGATAACTAGGGATTATATAGGGGGTTCTGTGTCTGTGAGCTGGCCAGCCGACTCTCCTGGGCTTAGGCTCTATGACTCTGGAAGTGCAGGAATTTGGCAAGGATCGACTTTGTTCCTGGCTTCCTGTAAATGCCTAGGTCCCTGCAGCCGTTCCTGCTTCTCTGTCCTTTCTGTATCTAAGGGAGAGATGCAAAATCTCATTTAAAAAGTTAAATCAGTTAAACTTTAAGTTGAACTGGTTAACCCAAATGCTGCAGCACGGTGGGCCCAGCTGGGCTGGAGCAGCCTTCCCACCGGTGTCAGGCCACCCTCTAGCTGATAAGCATCACTTGGTAATGGTGATGCTTGCTGGGTAGCTGGTTAACCGGTTAACCCTTTACATCCCTAGTCTAATCTGCGTTCCACCAGACAAAAAGATTATTTGTAAAGGCTGGGGATTTGGGTCTGCTATTGTTAATCCGTAATGAAGAGAGCAAAGTGGAAAGCTGGTTAGGGTAAGAATATGCTCTCCAGGTTTCTGGAAGGCCATTTAAAAAGGCTAAAATGACCTGGCTCTTATGTAAGAGGATATCTGCTGTGAATGGCCACCCATCCAGCTTTTCCTGGCACCAGCAGGGGGATCTTTCCATTCTGAATCCCAATGCCAGGCTTGGGAAGTGGGGCCACGTCCGTGGCTGCTGCTGTAACTCACTGTTGCTCCATTGGAGCTGATGGAGTGATGCTGATTTACACCATGATTCTGGCCACTGTGTTTTAGGAAAACACGGATACGGAGTCTGAGAGCAGAAGAGTGGAACTAGCCAGACCTGCTTTGAGAGTAAACCCTCTAGCCTGCGAGCTACCTGGGTGGTAACCAGATTGCTCTGACTTTTAGTGATGAATGTGCCCACGAAAGAGGAGAGTTATGGGCCAAGCCTTTAATTCCATAAAGAGGAGAGTTATGTGGACAAGTCTCCATATCCCCTGTGCGAACGCTCTGACCCTGCCATGTGGGTAGTGAATGCCCTTTACCTCCCATGGACCCACTTCCGATTAGCTTCCCCGGGGTAACTGCTCTCCCTGGAACCCTGCCAGCTGCTGCCATGGCAAACATCTGTCACTGGGGTTGGGCAAGGCATTGCACGGGTGGTGACATGCCTGGTACCGGGGCTGGGCAAGGCATTGGATGAGTTGTAACTGACTGCTTCCTATGAGGGTCCCTCCCGCAGTCCGGTAAAAAATGCTTCCCATTGCGGAGGTGGGCCCTGGCTGGGAACCGCACAGTTCGTTGGACTAAGCCCTTACGGTCTAGTGAGGCTACTGGTGGGGAGGGAGCACAGTTGTGTAAAAGGAGAGATTCTCTACTGAAGGTAGAAGACCAACCTCAGAGGGGTTTTCTGACTTCGTGCAGCTGACAAGGGGGTTTTAGCCAGGAAAGTTTGTGCCCAAATAAATCTGTTCATCTATAAGGTTGGGATGTGACTCTTTAACTGGGAAGCCCCACCCTTAACTAGTGAGACTTACCAGTTAAGGTTAACTGGTGGGGGCTGGAGCAGCTCCAGGCCTGCAGCGGGCAGAGGCTGCTCCAGCTCAGTAGCAGGCAGGGGAGGGTCTGCTCCATCCTTCCCTTTAATTGGTTAACTGGTTAAACAATAGGTTTAGACAGTTAACCAATTAAAGGGGATTTTCCATTTGTACTTTAAGGTGCCACAGGACTCCTGACTGTTTGTACAGGCAGGGCAGTTAGGGTTTGTTGACACAGCCTTGTCACTAGGTCTGTGTGTGTGTGTGTGTTAACTGTTTGTCGCCAAATACACCCCCTGTGAGGGGGTCACTGTGTCAGCAGGAGAGTGCACCTGCCGGCAAAGCCGTGGTCATGTTTTTACTTGCCTCTGCAAAACTTTGGTGTTCATGGGTGGGTAGGTTAAGAACAACAAAAGCTTTGTCCTTCAAGTGCAAGTGTAGACGCAGCCTTAGCTTAGGGTACGTCTAGACTACATGCCTCTGGCGCCAGAGGCATGTAGATTAGGCTACCAGGCATAGGAAAATGAAGTGGCGATTTAAATAATCACCGCTTCATTTAAATTTACATGGCTGCCGCGCTGAGCCGACAAACAGCTGATCAGATGTACCCTTAGGTTCTCCGGGAGCTCTGGAAATATCCTTAGTGATACTAAGTGAGAATAAGGACTTCTCTTGTTGCTTCCACTGGGTTTCGTGCTGGAGCACAAACATGAGTTCTCAGTGTGTGAAACAGGGATGTTAAATATTAGTTAATTGCATAGTCAAGTAACCTCATGAATTCTTACTGGTTAGTCGACTATTCTATAGTCCCTGGGTCGGGGCCAGCAGCCAGGACACTCCAGCCTCACTCCTGAGGAGCCACTGTAGCAAAGGCAGCAGTATGGGGTACCAGGTGGGAGTGGGTCCGCAAGGGAATCCTGTTTGAAAACCCGCTCCCTTTGCAGACCGGCTGCCTGTCTCCCTGTGCTGCTGCCTCTGATAAAGAAGTGGCAGCAGTCCCCATTGGGAAGGGTCTGAGATCCCAGACCCAGCGCAAGATGGAATTGAGCCGGGCGAGCTGCCTGCCTGCCTGCCCGGCTCCTAATGCTCTTTAAATACAGAGCTGCAGCAGGGGCCAGCCTGCTAAAAAATTTACTGGTGTGTGTGGGGGAAATGCATGTAGTCTATAGCATTAACCTATAAGCTTTTGCTTATTGGTTAATCGGTTCATTAACTACACTATTACATCCCTCATGTGAAACAGTAGTGAGTTTGCCCCCACCCTTTCCTAAGGATCCACAGAATCCGTTCATAAGCCGGGGTCTGATTTAGAGCCCTGTGCCCCAACTTGACACAGGTTGGACTCTGTTATTCTTAGTGTGGCTGCTTCTGATTCTCCCAGGGTCAGAGTTCAGACTTGTGCCTAGTTGTATGGAGCAGACTTGAGCAGCTGGGTCCTGATTACAAAGCCCAGCAATGCTGGTCAGAGCTGCTGGAAATGCATGGCCATGGGCTTCCCTGATGCACATTGTCTAGTGTTGGCTGATCATAGGATGCCTGGCCTGCCTACTTGCTGGAAAGCTGCAGCCTGGGGACCGTGTTTGAACTTGCTCCATTATTCCTGGTTGCAGAATTAAATTCTGGGGCATTAAACACATGTAAAGTCTGACTAGTGTTCCTCCCGAAAGGAAAATGAAACCATTGCTGGCTGTGGAGAGTTCAGTCTGCGAGTATATGCGTGGAGATACTGTGTGTACCTGGGGGAGACAGACATACAGGTGTGTCCAGCCAGGTTGGGGGGGGGGTGTAAATGTGCTGGCGTGAATGTAAAGGAGGTGTGTGCACATGAAATCTGTACATGTACCACTGAGCAGTAACTGCGGGCCCTTTATACCTGTGCCCTGCTGCACTGAGTTCTTCTCGGGTGAGCACAGATGCCGAAACACGTGCCCACACATTACAGATATGCCCGTATTGTGTGCACACAGTCAGACTCGTGGAGTGTAAATCTTGAGTCATCCTGGCTGAAGGGGGTGTGTTCTCTTTGTAAAACAGAACTGTTTCATCCCTAGGCAGCTTATTCCTAGTGCCCCCTGGGTCTCTTGCTGCAAGCCTGCTTGTCTTGCGTTGGGGAAAGGTGGTCAGTGGGTTTTGGCTGCTGGACTGATGCAGGTTCCAGCTGTTGTCTGTCTTGTGATATGTAGGTTCCCAGATTGGCAGGCACCTGCAGAGTGGGGAAGAGAGGGCTGGCCAGTTTTACTGACAAATGCACATTACCCATGCAAAATAACTAGAAACATTGGGCCATATCCAAGCTGGTGTAAATCAGTATGCCGCTTACATCAGCTGACGATTTGGCCCAGGCATTGCACATGCATGATGTTCTAAGAGCCCCTTCGCAGCAACGCCCTTTGGCATTTGCGTAGACAGGCCTGTGGTCCCGCCGAAGGAAGAGGGCTTGATTGTGAGGATAATAGCTTCATAAATCAGTACTCCGCCCTGCAATTAGGAGACTGAGGTTATTCAAGCTTGTCTCTAGCCCTGACCTCAGTGAGTCAGACCAACTCTGCCTCCTCTGGTGTGGCTCTGGCCTCTGAGTGAACTTTGGAATAGTTGAGACCTTCACAAAAATGCCTGGGGTGTCTCTCCCTGGGTCGTCTTGGAGACACGTGGGCTTCTCGGAGCACTCTGACCTTCCCCCTGTCTGTCAGAGAAGGGAGTATTCCCATCTCCTGATCTGTGGTGGTTCAGGCTCACCGGTGGCTCCCGGAGAAGAGGGGAGAAGTCAGATGCATGGAGAAGGCCTCCTGCAGGACCAGCCTCTGAGATGAGACAATAAACTGCTGACCAGTGAAGCTGTCACTTCAGCACCATCCGATGTTGCAGCAGCTAACAAGGCGATTGCTCAGAGAGGCATTCGGGTTGTAGGCCTGGGCATGAAGGGTCTCTCCACTGCGTGCCCAGCAGGAGGGGCAGTGCCCTGTGTGGTCCCTGCTCTCTAGCACGGACGATGAATTCTAGAGCACATGACACTCAATGTTTCCAGATGGTGTTCTGAAAACCAGTCAAACCAGCCACCAGGTCTAGGGAGGTCACCTTTAAGCCCCCAACTGATTGCACGCGAAAACAATTTTTGCATACTGGGGCCCAGCATGTCCTGGAGGAGCCCGACTGTGGAAGTCAAAGAGCCACTGGAGAATTTTTTAACTTGATTTGCAGGGTGCAATGTGGAAAAGCTTCAGCAGGCTGCACGTTCACAGTCAATTAAAGGGAACGTTGACGTGGTATCCTGAGAGGACCAAAAGGACCATTTCTCCACTGAGGATCGTACAGAATGGGCTACTCAGATTACAAACCTTCAGTACTGGAGAGGCCATGTGAGATGAATTTTAGACAGAGTGCCCGGCGTGGCAGGGCACTCCGCCGCTCCCTGGGACGGCAGCCAGCCCTTCTGAACAGCAGGCCCACGCAAGCCATGCAGTCAGCCCATCTGCCCTGCTCTGGGATCGCCTGCTGTTCTTGCCTGGCGGGGACCTGGTGCTCCCAGCTTTGCTTTGGCAGCTCTCAGTGAGGAGTCCTGTCTGCTCGCTGGAGAGGAAGCAGACCGCTTGCTCAGTGGTTTCCCTTTCACGCTGGAACAGCCTCGGAGCTTATCTCCAGGACCCAGCTTGGGAAATGTGCTTTGCAAAGATAAATCTGCCTAGGGCCGCTCTGTCCCCCGCATACTCTTGATGACCTCAAAAATCTGGCAGAGTGAGAGCCACCTCCTCGGTCCCTCATCCCATGCGTGCTTCAGCCTGGAGAGTGGTTCCCAGGGAGCAGGCATCATACCAGCCCCTTGGAAAAGGGCTTACAAAAACTGAAGCTTTAAAAAAGCCAGAGCCCCATGTCCCCAACCAACAACGCTTCAAACTAGCCCCTACCTCAACTGCGCAGCCCAGCAGAGCCCTACAGTCTGGAAAGGCAGGAAGTTCAGAGGTAAGTGGCCATCCAGGGCTCTCATGTTCCCAATGGGCTGAAATGTGAGATGTCTGCCTGCCACTTCATCATCCTGCAAACAACATCCCCGGGACCAAAGATACCAGCTGATCCTGATGAATGGGATTGAAATCCTTCCCTGAAAGGATGGTGCCTTCACTGTCCATCCCACTCACCAATCCTCGTCCAGCTTGATCTCACCTGGTCCTCTGTCAAGCTGGTGCCTACTGCATCCTCCCCACCCAGCCCTGTACCAAGCTGGGATCTGTAGCTCCCATCCCATTGGACATTCTCTCTGCAGTCTGTGCCATCCCCCCCGCCTCTTCCCAGGGATCCTGTGTGCTCTGAGCCTTCTTGCCTTCTAAGGATTCTGCCACTGAGCCGTGGGTCTGTAGGACCCTCTTCTGAAAGTGATTTCCGTTTAACCTCACAGCTGGTCTGAGCCCCCCCCCGCCCCCCGCCCCCCGCCAGGCCTTTTGTGCTGGCTCAGGAACTATCTGTACGCACTTATGTTCCACTTGTTTATCTGAACTATTGCTTCTTTAATGCAACTGTGGTGTTTGCTGGAGTCCTGAATGATGTGATGGAATCAGATTATTTGTAATTGTAGCAAGAGCAAAACTGGGGTCTGTTTGGGGCAAGGTGTACTTACATGCTGTTGACTCATGCTGGTTTTGGATGTGCACTGCTGATTGTCACTATCCACTGGGTAGCTTCCCAAGAGGATATAAACAAGCTCTGACACTATTTTTGGCTGGTGTCTCCTGTCTGTGTGCTTTTAACGCTGAGTGAGATCTGAGTGGTAGGGGAGATTATCCTGTGGCTCATGTGAGGGGGAGAAGAAACGTCTGCATTTCACTCCATAGTCTGCATGGTGCAGCTTAGCCTACAGCCATCAGCCATAGACTCAGCAGTCCAGTCAAGGGCACTATCACTATTATGTGCACTATGCTAGACCCTTGAGGTTCCAGCTGAAATCAAAGGCCTTGTTGTGCTAAGCCCTGTACACCCACTGAGGGGGAGTGCCTGCCCTGGAGCCTTTCCAGTCCCAGCAGAGCCAAAAGGAACCAGTCCCGGTATGGCTAAGCTTGTGTCCAGGAATATGGAGTCAGGCTTTCAGGTCAGAAGATTGGCTTTGGCATCATGAGATTTTAAAGTTTTTATTTTTATTTTTTTATTTTTTGCTTTGAGTTTTTTGGATTGTGCCATCCTGGATCCCCTGCCCAGCTTGTGCCATCCTGGATCCCCTGCCCAGCTTGTGCCATCCTGGATCCCCTGCCCAGCTTGTGCCATCCTGGATCCCCTGCCCAGCTTTTCTCCTCAGGGCTAGAAATGTTCTTCACCAATAAAGCTGAGACTTGCCCACATTCACCTGGCTCCTGCACTCAGGCTAGAATTGCACATTGGCAGCCCACAGCCCATTTCTTCACAACAGACGGTGCAGTGGAGCCAGCGGAGCCAGATTTCCCGGCCGTGGCCCAGGGCTGACAAGGGTAAATCTCCATCCGGGATTGAAACCAAGACTCCAAGAACAGCTTCTTTCAGCCTGACATCTACCTGAGCTTCATAAAGCAAGGATAATGGTGGCTTTGTGCAGCCACTGTCTGGACCTGGCAGGAAACCAGTACAAGCAAGCAGGACAGGCGTCCGGGAGAGTGTCAGCTCACAGTTTCTACTCACTGTTCCCTGCTTAGGTCTTTGTACTGCTCCAGGAGTGGCTTTTACTGTCATCCCTGGGATGGGACAGATACAGCTCATCACATGCCATGCTGAGGAGTGCTGGATGTGGGCAGTAACCCTGGGAGCTAGTCCCTTTTTGGATAGTAGCCTGGATAGCCCAGCATTGAAATGCTTTGTGCAGTGGAACAGGCAATGAGGTGATGTTCTGACTGCTTTGGGATCCTCGAGGGTGAGACTATTGGGGCAGGGGGCTGCAGACCAGGTGAAGCAGGTGCTGGGTAGAGGGGGGTCTCATTGTGGTCAGGGCCGTCCATATGTAGCTTGATTCTGCAGCTGTAGAAATGGCCACAGGATTTACCTTATTGTCAAGTGTCTGCAAAGCTATTCGCTGCACAGGAAATTCACAGAAATGCTCTTGCCTCCTCTGACTCCCTCTTCTCTGTAACAAAAATGATTAGAGGTTTGGAATGGGTGCCATAAGAAGAGTGATTAATACAACTGGGACTTTTCAGCTTAGAGAAGATTGGGGGGGAGGGAATATGATTGGGGTCTATAAAATCATGACCGGTATGGAGAAAATGAATAAGGAAAAGTTATTTACTTTTTCCCATTACACAAGAACTAGAGGTCATGAAATGAAATTAATAAGTAGTAGATTTCCTTTGGTTTATGAGTTTCTTCATGCAACATAATCAACCTGTAGAACTCCCTGCCAGAGGATGTTGTGAAGACTAGGACTTTTAACAGGGGTCAAAAAGAGCTAGATAAATTCATGAGGAGAGTCCATCAGTGGCAGTTAGCCAGGGTGGGCAGGGATGGTGTCCCTAGCCTTTGTTTGTCAGAAGCTGGGAATGGGCAGCAGAGAAGGGAGAACTTCTTGATCATCCGTTCTGTTCATTCCCTCTGGGGCACTTGGCATTGGCCATTGTCGGCAGACAGGACACTGGTCTAGATGGATGTTGGGTCTGGCCATTCTTGTGTTCTTTATGTCTCGACTGAGATGCTTCCCCTAATGCTCCAGATTGATCTTGGATGAGGGCTGCTTTCCTGTGTCCCCAGCTGGCCACAGACTCTCTCCAGCTACAGACTTGTGATGTGTGGCAGAGGAGAGTTCTCTGTTCCTGCCCCACTGTGGCAGAGGATGTACCAGAGGTGTAGTGTGCTGCAAAGGAGCCGGGCCTTGGTTCGTGACCATTTGAACATTTGGAGGTATAAAGACGAAGGTGCCTGGTCTACAGCTGTTTGGGCCAGTGTCATTCGACTGACTTAGTCAGGCCCCAGGAGCAGATGCCCCCTCACGTTTGCCATTTACCAGGGCGGATGTTAATTGGGTGCCAAATGTCTTGCTTGCATCCCAGGCTCTTGGGCCGCTTACACATTGCATAGTCCGGGCCCAATGGCTGTTTCCTGCCATTGTAAGGGTCTTGGGATGGTGACTCACAGCAGACGTGTTTCTGGGAGCTGGGCTGCATTGCATTCTCGGAGGCCTGGCGCGGAGGGGTTTGCGGAGGGGGGGGGGAGACGCTGTTTAGAGCCAGCCCTGCTTTCTGAGCTTTGCACAAATGTGAGTTATTTCACTTTTACAATCAAGCAAAGTGGCTGAGGCAGCTGCTAGAGAAACCTCCAGCCCTTGTAACTGGCTGGGGGATGGACTGGAAAGTCAGGGGAGCTCAATGGCCAAAGAAGAGCAGCGCAGCCCCAGAGCTAGTGCCTGCTTCTGTCCAGGGGAGCTGGGGAAGGGGGCGGGGGTTCTGTTTCCATCCTTGCATCTAAAAATAACAGCCCTGCTTCCTCTCCAGTGGGGCCTGGAAAGCAGCAGTGACTTAACCCTGCTGTTTGAGAAACCCTGGAGCCACAGGAAGCCGGAGCACAGGCCTGCCCATCTCTGCTGAGACATGCAAGGCCAGGAAACACTTCAAAGCAGGGTGCTTGCTCAGAGGCAGCGGGGGTGGTGGAAGGGCCCTGGGTCTGCGCCCTGAGAGAGGAAGGGCCAGATTTTCAAATTTGCAGCTGCATGGAGCTGCCTAGACGGTGGGGTGCTGAGCTCTGGGAAGCCTGGCCTGGGACTGTTCCCGGTGGGAAGGAGCACTCTGAAAAGGTGAGCCCTGTGCACGTTACGCTGCTGATGTCAGGTGTGTTTGGAACTGCATGGGGGGCTGAGCGGCCTCGTTACACTGGGCTGGCACTTAGGAGCTTTCACCCTGGCTCTTTCCCAGCCTTGGGCACGGTCCTGGTGCACTTGCTACCGTTGCTGCCCCCCCCACTGGCTCGGCCACGCTGGGTACCTAGTGGGACAGGGCTGTCTCGCATCCAGGGGTGCTGGCTGCTGCTGTGGTAGAGCATAGGAGGGTAAGAGTTGGGGCTGGACCAGGCATGTGGCCCCTCCTCAGCAAAGGCAGCTGGATGGTGTGAAGGGACCTGGCCAAAGTGTCTGCCATGCAGACATTGGCTGGTTCCCTTTGCTTGGCTGTGCCGGTGAAGGGTTAATGGCGGTAGCCGATGCTACGTAGTTTAGCTCTGACACTGCTCCCCCCTGGGTGGGACCTGCTCTTTGTAGACAGGCTTGGCTGGATTCTGGCCTGGGGAGGACAGGTCTCTGCCCCCGGCACTGAAATGGCTGGCAGATGGATTGGCATCCTGCTCCAGGACATCTGTCTCCTGGTGGTTTCAGCTGTTTGCTCGGACTCCAGATTGTTCCTGACCGTGTCATCCAGTCCAAGAACGGAACAGACTAAGGAGAGGTGGCTGCTGCCTCTTCGGTGAAATATGGCTGTTGTAGATCACCTCCCTGAACTCCCCTAACTATGGGGGGGGTGCCACCTAGTGAATAGAACAACTCCTGAGAGCTGAGATCCTATTGGCAGCTTGGTCATCCACTGACCTGTGGAATGACCTTGGACAAATGACGTCACTGATTCCTGCCTCAGTTTCTCCATCAGGATTTGTTTGTAAACTGCTTTGACATTAACATAATGCCCTGCTCTTGTCATCAGAGAGAGTGCACCCATTTCCTAGCGCATTCACGGGTGGCCACTCAGACCATTCCAATTATCTGCTGTACATGGATTTAATAAACAGGTGAAAATGCTTAATGCAAATGTACTCCAACCAGCCAATTCCTTAGTTACATTGGTTTCGTTTCATTCAGTAATTTACCCAGGTGAGCCAAAGCAATACAAGAAAGGGTTAACTCTTGGCCACTCTTCCACTATCCACAAGCCCTTAGTGAGCTAGCCAAGAACAGTAACCAGGAAGTAGGAGGATGGAATGTGTGGGGCCTAACAGATACTCTCCAATTCAATCGTTTTCATGCTGTAGTTCATGGACTCCCCTGGGCCGCAGACTGAGCCTAAGGTTTCCACCTTTGTGTGAAATTGTGCAGGGATCCACATGTGGAAAAAGGCCGAATACCATGGGGTTAGTTCAAAAAGGGAGCTGGTCTTGGGTAGGGCTGTAAGCAACTAGTTGACTATCCGATAAGCAAATGCTTATCAGATAGTTTAGTGACTTGAGTAGTCGCTCCCCCCCCCCCACCCCGTTCTGCCTCTAGCAGAGAGAGGTGGAAAGGGGAGTGCTGGGGGGAACAAGTAAAGCCAGTTCTCCCCCAGGACCATCTCTGCGAGGGGCAGAGGAGGCAGAGGCACAGCAGGAAACGGTGCAATTGGGGACTTCGTCAGTCCCCTCTCGCACTGGTTCCCACAGAGCAATCCCAGCTTGTGCTGATCGCCCAGCAGCTCTTACTACATTTAAAATGCAGTGCTGCAGCACTGGTGCCTCTGCAGCAGACACAAGCCAGGACTACTCAATCCACGCCCTAGTCAGCTACTCTGGAGCTAACCCCGCTGTGGCTCTGCAGAGACACTTATCGACTAATTGTATAGCAATGCTTCCCCTGGGTCTTAGTGCTCAACCACTCCCCTGTTCCTATCCCTGCACTCAGTCTTAAAGGGGACATGCTGTTTTATGGTTGTGTGGTGTGTTTTTTTTTTTTTTTTTTTTTTTTTTTTTTTTGCTTAAGTCCTTGGAGTCCTAATTTTTTTCCCTGGCTTTTTTTTGGGGGGAAGGGGGGTGGGTATTTTTGTTTCAACCATCTGGCAACCCTAGTTACAAAGAGGAGGGAGAAAAATTGTCCCCCTGGACCTCTGAGGGTAGGACAACAAGCTGTGGGCTTAAATTGCAGCAAGGGAGGTTTAGGTTGGACATTAGGAAAAACTTCCTAATTATCAGGATAGTTGAATACTAGAATAAATTACCTAGGGAGGCTGTGGAATCTCCATTGCTGGAGACGTTCAGAGCAAGTTAGACTGGACCAGGAGAAACCCACCCTCCCTGGTGGGCAGATGATGTGGATGCAGGTCTTGCCTTATCCTCCCTCCTAGCATCTGGGATATTTTTTCAAAAGCAGAGTGTCTGAGCCCTGGATGGGCTTCCAGCCAGTTTGTTTATAGGCTGAAGTTTTTCAGGAAGCCTGGGATGGAGCCCGGCAGGTTTTTCCTGGCATGCTGCCTGCACAGGATAGAGCAGGTTTCCTGGCGGATGGGAGCTGCTTCTCTGTTTCCCTTCTCGCAGGAAGCAGGGTAATGAATTGTGAGGCAGGAGATGTCTGTCTGTCAGTATCCCGTTTCCTCTGCTTTGATTGAATCTCTGGGGCGAAGCCCCTGAGCAGCTTAGCCTAACCTGGAGTCTGCTGGAGGAAGAAGGGTTAAAATCTGGGTGTAAGGAATTGAGTGGTTTCCCAGCGTGCTCTAATGCACTTAGACTGGAGAAATATGGAAAATTTAAAAATCACCTAAGGAAACTTTCTAAATACCTTTGGCTTGTGATGTTGTTTGTGTCCCTAAATCCCATTGGGGCTTTTAAAAATCATCCTGAAGAGGTTGGAAACAGGTCTGTATCTAAAGGCCCATATGTGGTCAGGTTACTCACAGCAGCGCTCATTTGCCATTCGGAGGCAGGGCAGGGAGCATGGGGACACCAGATGAAGACGACCAGTAAAACCTACAGATTGTGTTGTGCTTGGAGCCATCGGAGATGAGGAAGCCCTTTAGGGAGTTGGTTACTGCTCCCTGTTTCTCTGCTGTCCCAGCATAAGTTAGAGCAGGCTGGGGGCCGGTAGTGATCCCTGGGTTGTGATGTGTAGACACTCCTCTGGACCTCCAGGATTCCTGCTGCATGGGGGGCTGCTCAGAGGGCAGCTTAGGGGCTGGCTTTCTCAGCTCTGTCTCTCCCTAGCCCCAGTCTTCATATCCGCCCCAGTAACTGACAATGTGCAGTCATGTGAGGTCTCTGGCATCCCTTTGGTGGGCTAGGTTTGCACAGGTGTCACCAAGTGGAACTTAACATACAAGCCCCTCACTGATGGATGTGTTATTGGATTTGTCAGAAGCCCTGAGGAGAGCGGGCCCCCCCACCCCCTGTGCTGGAGTTGGGCCCTGCTGGCTCTCCTGGGCTGGGTTGACTTAGCTGAGCTAACAGGAGGCAAAGCTGCAGACGCTCGGTTTGCTTGCACTGGTTGGTGGAGGTGGCCCGAGGGCTGGGAAGCAGCCGGCCAGGATCATTTTAAGGTGTCACCCTTTGGAGACCTGCATCACATAGCTCACAGGATCGGCTGCCAGGGGATGGACAGAGGGGAACAGCGTGAATGTATTGCCTGCAACTGGACCCTGTTGTGCTGGGGCTCAGTGGTGTCCCTCACACTTGCCATCTGCAGGACACAGATCTGCCCACTCAGTGCAGCTTCCTCTCCGGGATGTTTCTGAAGGGCTTCTGGTTGCACACCTGAGCACTGGTTGCACAATTCCTGGGGCTCAAGGGAGGAAAACCCTGGTCGGCCAATTCCCCAGGTGCAGCCCAGAGCAGGTACCAGACTTAGGACAGCAGAGAGTGAGCTAGTCTTCCTAGCAGAGCCTGTGAGGAGCCAGCGGGCACCCCAAGCCACATTCAGGGCCTTTGTGTGAAGGGCTCCTCTCCTGGCTTTGGCTGGGCTCTGCAGCCACAGGACATCTCTCCCTTCCCTCTTTCTCTGTGCAGTAGGTGCAATCAGCTCGCCCTGGGCATGGGGCCAGCCCCAGCTCTGTGCTCTGTGTGTGCTGCTTGACTCCTTGAAAAGGAACAGAAGCTGCACGTGGGCTCAATGCAGGGCAAGACTTTCACCCAGGGCATGACTTTACCCATCTCTGAAATGCATCGGGTGTGGGGCCAGAGCAGCATCTCTGCATGGGGGTTCTAGGTGTGTTTAACTCCTTCCCACTGCATCAGAATTTGCTACTTGGAGTGTTGGCATCCCATCAGCCTGCAAACCTGCAGCGGCACGGTACAAGATGTGGAATCCTTCTGGCTTCATTCCCCCAGAGGAAGGCTGGCCCAGAGCACTCTGGAGATGGGGGTGCAAGTCCCTGCTCTGCCACAGACTTCCCATGTTACTGTGGGCAAGTCGTGGGCTGCCTGTGTCTCACTTCCTGTCTGTGACCCAGCCTCCTGCATGGCATGGCAGGACAAAGACAGCGCTGACTGGCAGGTGCTCAGATACCGTGGTGCTAGCCTCAGACGGCTAGATAAACCCTCGCTAGAGGGATAAATGTATGACGGATGTACAGAGTGCAGGGCACCTGGGCTTCCTGCATGTGCTACCAAATGGCCTGATCCTGGTGGTTACTCGTGTTCTCGCTCTCTCGCTGCAATAGTCTATGTTTTTCTGGGAGGCTGTTGGGAGCCAGGTTAGTCTTCGCCAGCGGTAAGCTCTCCTCCTCTGGCCCATCCGCGTACTTTGCACACCAGATGTTAAGGCAGCTCCTATGCAATGTGGCCTTAGCACTGTATGGCGGGGGGGTGACATATCAGGGGTTACACCATTATTTGCCAGGCAGGTGATGGGGAAGGAGGCTTCTCTTCCTTGCCCTGGTGGCCAATGACAGGGTAGCCAGGCAGTTAGATCTGGTGCTGTCAATCCAGAAGTCAGGGTAGCCACAAGGCAGACACTTGGATTCCATTCTGTACTCTGCCAGAAAGGACCTGGTTGACCTCTCTGTTAGCTTGTTTCCTAAATGCAGGAAGGCTGCTGTCTAGGGCAGGCCATGAAGCTGTGCGGGATCATGCCTAGCAACTTAGCAGCTGTGCAGTGCTGGGCTGCTAGGCAGCAGGGATCCCTTGGTCCCAGTGGGGTGCACTGGTCCCCAAGCTCCAGAGCATCCAGCGGGAGGTTGCTCTGCCTGCCCTCTGTACACAGGGAACCGAAGCTTCATTGGGGGCTGGCTGTGAAGTCAGGGTGCTCAGCCTGGGGCAGTGGGCGCTGCTGTCAGGGACACCAGAGTAACTCTACAGGGGCCCCTTTGATTTAAGAGGGGTTGTTCCTGGGAGCAGAATCTACTGTCGCATGTTTGGGAGCCTGAGTCTGAGGAGCAGGGGCTGCAATGTGAGAAGGAGAAGTTTGGGGCTGCCCCACTGCTGTAGCCCTGGGCCATGCCATCTGCCCCTGCTGGCTGGAGGAGTCTGGCCCAGGATCCTGTCCAGGGCAGTGGTGTTGCCCAGGGGGTGCCTTCTCCTGCTGGCACCCCCTCACTGTAATGCTTGGCTGCATGGCCCTGGTGGCTGCTGCCCAGATGCTGCACCCTGACACTGCTCTCTCGCTGGAGCCAGCAGCCCGGCCTCTAAGGTTCTCAGGGCTGGTGGTCAAGCCCTGCCTTTGGCCTGCTCCTTCCATCTCCTCTCCGGGGGCGGATCTGGGCTCTACTGGCCTAGAGGTGGGAGGCTGCTCACCCCACTGTCCAGGCAGGACCAGAGGCTTTGAGAAATCTTCAGTGGAGTCTGGAAAGGTGTTGAAACAGTTGTGGGAAGCAGGAGCTGGGGAGGGGGTTGTGATTAGCATGAGATTACAGCCCTCCCGTCCGGACAGTAGGTATCATTCCTTCCCTAGGAAATCCACCCGCTCTGGATGCACGTTCTCCATGGGTGTAGCAGAGCCCTCAAGGGCCTGGCAGGCCACATGTCAATGCTGTGTAATGGTTGTGTGTAATTCTAGGCTTAGAGCCATAGGACTGAAAGCCCTGTTGCTGCTGTCCAAGGGGGCCAGTTGGTTCTGCTGGCCGTTCCCAAAGCTGGTGTGGCTGTGATGTGGCAGCTGCCCCTGACAGCAAATGCTCCCCATCTAGGAGCACCCACTGGGCAGTGCCTGCCCCTGGGCAGCGCTGAGATGTGGACTCCTTGGGCAGTAACCCAGCTGTGCAGAGGCAGGATACATCACTGCCCTGGCATGGCCCCTGGTTATGCACCAGGACTCAGCCCGCCTGTGTCCGCCGTTGAACAGCTAGTAAGCAGGAGGTCTAGTGGACTGGGCCCTGCTGCATTCCTAGTAGGGATGTTAAATATCGGTTAATTGAATAGTCGAGTAACCTCAAGAATTCTCATCAGTTAGTCTATAGTCCCTGGGGGTAGAGCCGGCAGCCAGTGCACTCCTGAGGAGCCCCCAGAGACAGCAGTGCAGGGTGTCAGGCAGGAGCTGGCCTGCAAGAAGAGCCAGTTTAAAAACCAGCTCCCCTCACGGACCAGCAGCCAGTCGCCCTGTACTGCTGCCTCCGATAAAGAGGCAGCAGCTCAGGGTGGCAGCAGCCCCTGTCTAGGGTGGGGTCTGAGCTCCCGAACCCGGTGAGAGCCAAAACTGAGTTGGGGCTGCCTGCCCCCCTGGTTCCTAATACACTTTAAATGCAGAGCTGCAGCAGGAGTAGGTCCTGGACCTATTTCAAGCCAGAACTGAGCTGGACTGCTGGCCAGCCTGCTAAAAACTGTGGGTGGGAGAATGCATGTGTAGTCTGTAGCATTAACCAATAAGCAAAAGCTTCTAGGTTAATTGACTGTACGATTACATCCCTAGTTCCTACACTGCTCTGGCTTGGAGCTCTAGGAGGCAGGTGAGCGGCAGATCTAATGCTTGGAGTCAAGGCTCCATCACCTGGCCCAGTCTGAAGCTGCTCAGACATCTAGATGCTTCTCCCTGCCCTGATGTGAGCAGAAAGCTGCAGTGGGTGAGTGACAACCCGGGCTGAGGCTCTTGTCTGACCCATTCATGGGAGCAACCCCTCCCTGCCAGTGTCCCTGTAAGCCAAACACTTGAGTGGCCTCCCTACAGAGACTCAAATGCCACCCAGCTGATTAGCAGAGTGCCCACAGCTGGCAGCAGATGTTTCCAATGGTGGTGCACATCCCCATATACCTTGGTGCCCAGAACAAAACTTATTCTGCACACACATGGACAAAATTAGAGGAAACACTGCTCCTGGTTATGATTGTTTTCTCTGTGTTCTCTCCTCCCCCTCCACTCCTGCTCTTCTCAGGGCTGGTGGCTCTTGTCTTTAAGCTCCCTGGATAAGGAACTGTCATGTTTATGAGTCAGAGATTTCTCTCTAAGGTACTTACCAGGTTCCATCCCCAGAGTCACAGTCTGAAATGTATTTATCTGTATCTCACGTCTGTGCACTAGGAGAGAGCTACCTTCATGGGCCAACAAGGGCACCGCTCTTGGCACCAGGCTTCTCAGCTGATGCTTCTCGCCCGTGGAGACCTGCTTCTCTCTGCTGCCCAGTTTCTGCTTGCACTGTGGCCTGACCAGCCCTTTGCAGGCTGTGACTGGCATGGGTACCCCCAGGCCACCAGTCACAGTGCTGTCTAAGCATGTCCATTTATTCCCAATGTCCAAGCATTACAGAGCAAACACTGAAACCAATCAGAGCCTCCACCCATGCCAGTAAATGTATTCCCAGCTCCAGCAAGCTGTGGCTACTGACCAGCCCCACCCAGGGATTTTTCTGTGGTCACAAGTTCATAACAGCTGCTGGCTCGGAAGCCCACTCTGACCCTGCAGGCCCTCCTCCATTCCATTTTGTGTCTGTGCGCTGCAAAACCCAGGGCTAAGGAACAGACAGGCAGGGAGGTTCTCCTCAAGGCCTAGGATGCCCAGAGATCTAAGGCCCTGACAGGGTGTTTGGGTGCTGGGTGGGTGCAGGCTGTCAGCTGGAGAAGGGAATTGGGGAGCAGGCTGTGGGAGCGAGTTTGGTGCAGGAAGGGTGAAGGGTAGAGCTCCGGGGCACTTAGGTGCAGGTGGGGTTCTGGGTGCAGGCTCTAGGAGGAAATGTGGGGGTCTGGAGCAGGGTTCCCTGTAAGATGGGCACTTGTGCAGCCACTCAGGAGAGTGTACAGTGCCACCCAGCTGATTAGCTGTGTGTCCACAGCTAGGTTTGTGTTTCTGCTGGTGGTGCACATTCACACATGCCTTGGTGCACATTTTTTTATTCCACACATGGGTGGAAAGGGTTAGAGGGAGCATTGGTCTAGGGTGCAGGTTCTTGGAGGAAGATAGGTGTTGTCTCTGACCTTGGAGAGGGGCTGTTCCGCTTCAAAAGGAGGGGCCCAGATGTAGGTAATCTGTATTCCAGGCTTCCCAAGTATTTCCTGGGAAACTTACTCCACTATCAGTTCAGTCTCATTTGAGTCATTGTGTTAGAGTCCTTTGAAGCTCAGGGCACTTCCTGGGGCTTCTGTTAGTCTTGACTCCCCCTTAAAGGCGCTACAGACATCCCTCAATAACACATCAACATCTGCATTGTTCATACACTCAACACGGAAGATGCCAAAACTGACGAGTGCAGGAAATCTCCACATATGTCACAGTCCCCATGTTACAGAGGGGCAGCTGAGTGGCAGAGGCCAAGACCCAGACCCTCAAGGTTATGGAAGTCTCCTAACTCCCATTGGAATCAGTAGCAGTTAGAAGCCAGAATATCATTGAGGCTAAACGACTTGCCCAGAGCAGGGAATTCATGCTTGGTCCCCTCCATCTGGACCATATATAACACAAGGGATAGTAGCTAGTCCAGGGGTGTCCAAACTTTTTTCAAAGAGGGCCAGATTTGATGAAGTAAACATGCGTGAGGGCCGACCATTTTGCCTGACATTCTTTGAACCATTAAAATTAAATGCAAATTAACTATTTTATGCAAAGTTTATTGTAAACAGCATACTTTTCATTTCGTCACATGGATGACAAATCTAAACAGGTGTTAAATCACTCTGCCTTTCATATCTGAAGGCCAGATGAAAAAAAATCCAGGAAGCTGAAATATATGTCAGGAACATTGTAAAGTACATTACATATTATTGGTAATAAAGGTTGTCTGTCAACTTTTAAGTTCAAAAAATATGAACAGGAACATAACACCAAGTATATATGTTGTGTCCAAATATATTTATAACTGATTTAGACCAACTGACATTAACTGAGATTTTACAATGTATTCATCTCAATACATATGGATTCGTTGGGGGCCATAAAAGATAGATATTGCCAAATTACCTGTATTAAACCAGAACACGGGCCGCAATTGGCCCGCGGGCCGGACTTTGGACATGCCTGAGCTAGTCAAAGAAACTGAAAGATCAGCAAACGATCAAAGAGAATGCTTTCCCACCCGATGGCCAGCAGAACTCACTGCCACTGTGGCTAGGAGCGAAGAGCAGGATTCGGGCCAAGAATGGACATTTCTGTGGATAATGGGCACATCAGTTATCACACTAGGCTGGTGGCCTCTAAATCTTCTGACTTGAGGATTTAGACCAATGGTTATATGACAGGAGTAGGAACAAACATTCCCACTGAGCACGGTCTCTAGAGGGTTCTTGCATCTTGCTCAGAATACTGGCTGCTGCTGGAAACAGAATCGGGGGCTAGTGGGACCCTGCTCTGAACCGGCTGGGCCAGGGCCGTGGGGTACATAATAGCTGGTAGGGCGTGTCCTGTTCCCACGGGCAGGTGCCAGTCTGGGCCATAGCCTGGGGCTTGCAGCTTCCCACCCTGCTCCGCCTTTGCTCAGGAGCAGAGTGTGGTGCTCCATGCTGCCAGCCGCCAGTATTGCAGCCTTCAGACAAAACCCGCCTTCTCCCTCTTTTCCTTGTAAACCTTCTGCAGTGTGTTAAACAAATAAACATTTCTCCTTATAAGGCTCGAGCTCCCTTAGCTCAGCCCTCCCTGGAGAGATGATTCCAATCCTGCATTCCCCTGAAGGCTGGCTCCCAAATAGTGCGCCTCATTTTTCAGTTTCTTATTTTTATCCCTTTACATCCTCCTCAGTTGTTCCTCTTTGTCCATACAACTGCCAGCCTGTCTGCGGACCCTCCTATGCCCCACATTGAGCACGTCCAAAGATCCACCCTCCCTAACCAGGCAGGATGGGTCGCTGTTCCCATTTCCCAGATGGGGTAGTCGAGGGGACACAGAGTGAGGACGTGAGATCTCACAGTCTGTGACTGAGCTGAGAGTGAAACCCAGGTCTCTTGTGGCCAAACTGAGGTCACGGGCTTCTCCTCTGACATGCCAGAGCCCTAGAGCTCTGCAGGAGATGGAGTGTGTTAGAGCCTAGAGCTCAGATTTTTTTTATGTGCATCCAACCAGTAAAACCTGTATGTGCATCAGACCAGAGAGAAACCAGACCTTCCCAGCATAGGGGGGGAGGGCAGCATCTGCAGCAGATGTTACCGAGCATGCTCACAAGCAGCAAATCTGGGGGTGTCTATGATCCCTGACCCATTACCTCTACGTTGGTCTCTCATGTCACTGACCTATCTCGTGTGACTATTCTTTGGAACAATTCTGCAATTGTGGCTGCACGTTAGGGATGTTAAAATGTGTGTGTTTGTGTAAACGTGTAACTGCTGATATTTTTAGCAGTTCCATGTTTACATGCAGAGGGGACCTAGTGCTTGTGGGGAGTGTGCATGTGACTGTGTACTTGGATACACGTTCACTCTCTATTGCACATCCACGTGTCCTTGGGTAGGAAAATAGAGGGGAATTCGAGGCACTCAGGCAGGCTGTGGTTTTGCCAGGAGGCTCTGAAACTGAGGGGCATGCTGCCATGTCACTCCTAGCCCCAGACTTCAGCACCCGGGCTTCGTGGAGTCCAAGCCTTGCTGCGGCTTTCACCCCAGACTTAGGCTCCAGTCCTCCTGCACTTTGGAAGGGTCAGAATCAGGGATGGAGCCAAATATGGTGACTCCTGTTCATCGCTGCTCTTCTGCAGGCATGACAGGAGAATGAGGAGCCTGGGCGAAGCGGGCACCTGCACTGGGTTTGAGATGTGCCTGCATTCAGGTCTCGGTTCTGTTTTACATTCTGTGCTAGGACGCAGTGAATCTCTGTTGTGATTGGCTGGGTGGCTTTTGATGATGTATTGCATCTGATAAGATCTGGTTTTGGAGCTGGTGTTTATCAGGAGCTGTTGGGGCTGGCTGCTCTGATCTGGCGCTGGCTCTGGGAATCAGAGACTCCCCTTCCTTTCGCTCCCCAAACTGCGGACTTGTTTGCTCAAGTGATTTCCCACAACAGCAAAGCTCATTGTTCCTGCAGCGCCAGTGCAGTGAGCCAGCAGATGCAGACAGATGTTTTGGCCTTGAACAATGGCATGTTCCTGCTCCCCAGCTGATTACCTCACTACTTGGGATTCTTCCAAAACCAGCATTTTCCCTCATGTTTCATGGAATTCTCTGACTCAGTCCTGGAGCTCTGCTTGGGTCACTGCCCTGGGCTTTCCTCCTGCCCCATGCCCCCATGGCTATTGACTGCACTCAGTGGCACCAGACCCCATTTGCTCGCAATCCAGCCCTCCTGTGTCTCAGAGCAGGAGCTCTGACGCCCTGTCTGTGGGTGATGGGGGCAGAATCCCGCAGGGCTTGGCCAGTCTGCTCCCTGGGGGAGCTCAGTCCTGTAGGAGAAGATGGTGCTGGAATCTGGGCTCCACAGGCCCATACAACACTCTGCCTGTACCTCCTGAAGGTGCCTGCTGGCCAGCCCTGGCCCTACGAATGCAGGTCTCAGCATATCCTGAGCCTTGCACAGTGCTGGCCAGCTGCTCTTCCTGGCACAGCCCAGCCCTGCAGCCTGCCAAAGGGCAGATGCTTGATCCATTTTTACAGTGCAAGCTGTTGGAGCAGGTGCTCTGATAGCTAGATCTGGTCACATGCCATGTTCCCTCTAACTTTTCCGTGTGTGGAATAAATTTTGTTCTGTGCACCAAGGCACATGTGGACAGGCACCACTGGAAGGAACACCTGCTGCCAGCTCTGGGCACTCTGCTTATCAGCTAGGCAGCATTTGACTCTCTCCTGAGAGGTTGCCCAAATTCCCAGTTGGCAGGGAATCTTGGTTACATGGGATGCCTGTGTTCTTGTGCCCAGCTGGGCTAACCAGAAAGACAAGTGGAGACCGATCCAGACCCATTTGAGTTCATTGGCCTCATGATCTCCCTAGGGCAGCAGCCCTGTCAGGAACTAGTCACTTGTGCACGAGCCACCCTCAGACTGGGTCTGAAACCACCTGCTGCTCCCCAGACCCTGCTGTCTTGGCCCCAGTCAGTGATTCCACAGACCCCCGGCTGCAGCAGTGGAATCGCACCCTGCTGCAAATTGGCCTGCTCTGGCTGTACCAGTTGTCCTGCGTGGCCAGCAGAGGAGAGTGCCTGAGGCCTCGGGGAGATCTCGCTGTGAAAGCAGCAGGCTAAGTGCGTGGAGATTGTCTTGCTCTGCATCTCTCCGTGACCCATTTGCTTTTCTCTCCTCATCTGCTTCTCCTCCTGTCTCTGCTTTGCTGGTTGCCCATACACAGATCTGACCTGAATGCCTGAACAGCCTGATTTGCTGCTGCTTGCACCCCAGGTTTCTGTCCTTTCCCATGCACAATGGCCTCATGTCTGCACCTCTTGCGCTATCAGGAGGCAGGGCCAGGGGCTCTCTCAGCACCTAGTATGGAATTGCTCCCTGCACCAGGAGCTAAGTTTAGCAGGCATGACTCAGAGCAGCAGCTCTGCCAAGCCGGTGAACAGCCCCTTGCAACAGAGATAACCAGCGACTGCTAAGTGTGGCGAGGCTTGGACATGTGGCGCCAAGAGTCCATCGTGCAGACCTCGACCTCAGCACTCAGAACAGGACGTCTCTGGCTTTTGCCCCACTGGCTGCCCTTCTACGTATAGGTCCTGCTCTGAGCACATCAGACATCTAGGACTTCTCAGAGCTGTTCAGCTCCCCAGCGCTAGGTGCCCACTGCCCTTGTGAAGTGCCAAGAGATGACCAAGCTCCAGCAAAGCTTGGGAGACTAACAGGACAGAAGGGAAAAGTGGGAGCCCTCCCTTTTCTGGGCACAGTTTCTGGCTTGACATTAGATGGTAAGTGCAGGAACAAAGCTCCATAATGTGCAAGGTACAGGAAGTCGGCTTTGTGCTACACTGGATAAAAGCAGCTTCGGATAACCTGGGGACACCTCCAGGCCTACGCCGACCTCTCAACATTACAACATATGGGCTGCAGAAGCCTGAGTCCTCACCAAAGTAGCAAGCAAAGAATAAACTCTGGCCTGTTATCAGGGATGTAAAATCAAGCTGTCTCTGTGTCCCTTGGTTTGATAGCAGCAACAACCAATACATCCATGGTTGTATCAAAAACTTCAACCAGTTCTGTGACCGGGACCCCACTAGCTATGAGTCCCCCTGCAATCTGGCCAAACCCAACTAACACAAGCCAAGGGATGGATAGAGTTGCCAACTTTCGAACCACACAAAACCGAATACCCAGGCTCTGCCCCCACTCACCTTCTCTCTCCTCCTTCCATCACTTGCTCTCCCCCATCCGTGCTCACTTTCAGCCGGCTGGCTCAGAGGGTTGAGATGTCATAAGGGGTGGGGGCACTGGCTGGGTGGGTTGGGTCTCTGGTGAGGGCAGAAAGAGGAGCTCCAGGCCGTGGCGCAGGGTTGGGGCATGGAAGGGGAGGAGTGGACTCTGAGGTGGGGCTGGTGATGAGAGGCTTGGGGTACTCAAGAGGGAGTTTGGGGCAGGAGCTGCAGGCTACAGGAGGCAGCGTGAGTGTGGGACGGGGTTCTGACATGGTTGAGGTGGGGGGAGGGGTGTCCAGCTCCTAGGCAGAGGGGCCAGCGGGAGCTGCTCCTGGCCAATAGGAGCTGCTCAGGGTGGGAGCAGTGCCCCAAGCCGCCAGCTGCCTCAGAACCTAGGAGATGGACATACCAGACTTATGGGACCCGTGCGGAGCCAGGGTTGTGCTGCTAAGTGGCCTTGAATGGCCAGGTCTGCGCTGCTGACTGAAGCTGCTGAAGTTTGACTAGGTCTGCTGTGGGGCACCTGGCAACCCTGGAGCCACAACCTGCTGCACCAGCCCTGACTGCAGGGCTGAGTTGCACTGCACGGAGCTCCCGCCCCCATCACCTTGTCCAAGCTGCTGAGTCTCTTGAGGTCCCCTGCTGTGGGTAGGGGAGACTAAGGGAGAGGCCTGGGAGAGCTGTGCACTGAGCAGTCCCTCCTAGCAGCAGGCAGGGGAGGGCAGCAGCACAACTGCCTGGGTCGTGCCCCAAGCCTGAATGTCTCTGTGTTTCGCTCGGGGCAGGCACGGAGTGGACCAAGCACTCAGGTGCTAAATGTACTAGCCTCATGGCCCAGGCTGCAGCAACCTTGTCCACCTGGATAGTTGGCCCAGCTAGGGTTGCCAGATGTCTGGTTTTGAACCGGGCAGTCCAGGGTTTGAGCTTTCTGTTTGGGAAACACATTGAGGAAATAGAACTGTCGGGTATTTTCTAACTAAGATGTGATGTAGATTGGGATGTAACGTCAAGTGTGTCCAGGATTTTTGCTGAAACCATCTTGCAACCCTAGGCCCAGCCCATCTAGCACGTGTCCCTAGTCCCAGCCAGTTGTGCTGCTGAGTTTCCTGCCTGTCCCGCAGGTGTCACACTGTCTGGTGTTGTATGTGCTGCCCCTGGAAGGCAGTCCATCTCTCCAACCCAGATGACATGCCCAGGGGAGAATCTCAGCAGGAATTTGTTTTCCTGAGGAATTTCACTTGTAGCCTAGGGGGTTCCTGAGAACAGCTAGGAAACACGAACCCTTCGGGTGCAAACACCAGCAAGGGAAAAAGAAGCATTGGTTGTCTGAAACATAGTGAGAGTTTAATAAATAATCTCCTGACTTTTTCTGACTGCTTGGAGTTGGCAGCACTGAGATGGGAGACCAGCCAAAAAACCTTTCCAGCCTTCCAGAAGAGGCTTAGAAAACATTCCAGAAATGCACTTACAGCCCCAGGCCCTGCAGACAGTTTCATTGTAAAACCCTCACTTGTGCCCTGGAAGCCAGACTCCAGCAGGAGCTAAGAAGCTGAGAGTGGCTGCGAGATCATTTGTGTGTGTCAGACCCCCACTTCAGCACTTTTTCTCCAGATAGTCCCAGGCCTGGGTACAAGCCCTCCACCTCCATTGTTCTCTTCATTTTGACCAACAGCCATTGTCGGGCTTGTCATCTAGGAACTTATCTAATTCTATTTTGAACCTGCACAACATCCCAGGGCAATGAGTTCCACAGATTAATTGTACGTTGTGGGGAAAAGAGTGTCGTCTTGTTTAATAAAAAACTTGCAGACTGTTAATTTCATCTGGTGACCCCTGTTTTTGTATCCTGGGATAGGGTAAATAACACTGTTCACTTTTTCCACACCATGATTTTATGGACCTCTGTCATGTCCCCCCTTCCCTTTTTGTAACCTGAATAGTCTTTAAAAAAAAAAAAAAACTCTCCTCATTTAGACACGATTCCTTACGCTTGATTGTCTTTGTAGCCTTTCTCTAGACCTTTTCCAGTTCCACTCTGTCCTTTTTGGAATGAAGTTACCAGAACTGGACTCCGTAATCAAGAGGTGGGTGCACCATAGTTTTATTACTGGCTGTGCCGCTAAACACTGTGTGCTCTTGGGTGAGTCATTTTGTCTGTGTGTATCCCAGATTCCTGTGCATTTTACATTCCCATTCTTCAGCAAATAGCACAGGACTTGCTTCAGCCTCCTCCTTGTCTCCAGCAAGGTATTCTTCCTGTGGAGTTTTTGCATTAAGGATAGATAGGGGGAGATCTTCTTTTGTAAAGCATTTTAATAATAATCTCTACCTCTTATATGCTGCTTTTCATCAGTGGGTCTTAAAGAGAAGGTATCATTCTCCCCCATCTTACAAATATGGAAACTGAAGCACCAAAAGGTGACCCACCAAAAGGTGACCAGGACTAGAATCCAGGTTTCCTGAGCAGCCCTCAGAGCTCCAGCGACCCAGTACTGCCTAGAAGTTAGGTCTGTTACAGGTTGCCCCTTCTTGGCCCTCATTGCTTCCTGTTCAGGCAGGAGGGGCCTCCCCCTTTACCTGTAGGTGATATTTTCTTTCCCAAACTTTACTTTAGAGCTCTCTGCCCCAGAATGCATTGCAGCCTGTAACTGACCAGGCTACACCCTGGTCCAAGACACAGGGACACTCAGGGTCTCCCAACTAAGGTGTGTGGGGAAACACTGGCTCCTGTGGGGCTGGGCATTCCACGAGGCTGTCTCTGCCTGGGCCCAGAGCTCTCTGTGGGAGGTGCGTTTCACCAGCTGGAGGGATGAAGCAGCAGAAGAGGCCTCTCCCCTTGGGTTGAGGGTTTCTCTTGTGATGTTTTGCCATGCAGAGTGGAGTTGAGGTGGTAAAATGGGAGGGCAGCTGGGGCTAGATAGACGAGCTTCCGTCCAGGCTGTGCTGCTCATGTCACTCTCCACCCAGCAAGGAATTCACCCTAGCTCATACTGTCTTTTCAGATTCACGGTCTGCTGCTCTATGGCTTTGTGAACCCCTAGGAGAAGATGGCCCAGCCCATACACTTGAACCAGAATCTGCCAGGTAAAGGAACACGGGCTGCTCCTACCTGAGGGGCACCAGGGATAGGTGTTCTCACAGCGTTCACCTTGCAATGCAGCCCTGCCCTGACGGAAAGGGGATTAGAGGGGTGATCGGCTTCTGCTGCAAATGCAAATAATGGGAGCTGCAGCCTCATGGGACCTGGCTGCCATCTCTGGCTGGGGGCTGTTTGATCTGAGCATTCCCACCTGGTAGGAAAATATTTCAAGCTTTATCTCTCAGAGCAGGAGAAAAAGTTGAAATTGTTAACTTTTTCATAAAATAGAAAAGTTGAAATGTCCTTGGAAATGTTGAAACCTTTCTCTCTGTTGAAATGACTAGAAATGCTGCTTTCCAGTTAGTTTGACATGGAACTGTGTTGTCCTGTTGTGGTACATTGTCTCATGCCTCCCTTCTCCCTATGGGCCAGATCCTTGCCCAAACTACATCTCCTCTGATGCACCACATGGCTTGGGTGGAGGGACATTGTGGGAGACGCCCTCTAGGTAGCTTGGCTCATAAGAAGGAATGGGAGGGCTGAGCTGCAGTTCCAGGAAGGCCCCGTATTACAGCATCGGTGTGCTGGCTTTCATGTTTTATTGACCTGATTTGAAAGGACATTTTGGGTCAACTCAGGAAAGTGCAATATTGTGACTTGGGTCAAACGCTGCCAAAATGGGACATTTTATTTTGATTTGTCACTGGTGGGAAAATTGAATGTTTTTGGGAAAATCAGAATTTCCCCACTGAACGCTTCAATATTGTGAAGCTGCATTTTGTATCAGAAAATCCCTGCCAGGCTCGGCAAGGATTCTGGTTGGGATTTGGAGCTAATCTGGCAGGTGGGTCACGTGAGAGGGGACCTCCATGCTCTGACTCTGGTTTCCCCTCGCCTGGGCCATGCACCGGAAGAGGGTGGCAGCTGAGATGGCAGTGCACTGAAGGAAGATGGGGAGCACTCTGCACCAGGCACCCCCTGCTCCATGTACATTAACCCCACAGTGAAGCCTTTCCATGATGCCTCGACCAACCTCTCTCTGGGCTGATGTGGAGCCAGTTGCCCCCAGTGGGATCCTTTCTGCTGCCCTCAGTGGGCCCTAGGTCACTTTGTCTCTCGGCTCTAGCACCCTTTGTCCATGGTCTGACCATGCTGCTTCACCTCCTTAAAGACCCCAAATTAATCTTCACACTCAAATTTGGGTGTGAAACTCCTATGGCATCGAACAGGGTCCAGGCTTCCTCACAGGCTTCACATGGCACTCAGAGAAGCGGGAAGATGCTCTGGACCTTTTCTTCTAGTCTGGGCGACTGCATAAACTTTACGTGGCATCAAACTCTCCCCCTGCATCCAGCAGGAAAAGCTCAAAAGATGGGACAGGGACAGGAGATGGGTTTGATGGACTCAGGCCTTTTGTGACGATATTCATGGTTTCTCTTTGGCTTTCCTGGCAGATTTAGGTGGCCCTTTCTTGTACAGAGATCAGGACGATGGGGAGAAGAGCTCCTACTCTGTGGAAACCCCCTATGGCTTCCTGCTAGACCTCGATTTTCTGAAATATGTTGATGACATTGAGAGTGGCCAAACTCTTAAGAAGGTTCCATTGCACCGGAAAGCGAAAGGGCCCAAACAATCCAGTTCCCTGCGAAGCCCCTCCAGCCACGCCAGCGTTTGGACCTCCACTGAGTCTCTGGCGTCCACGGCCAGCGAAGATGGAAAGAACGTGCTCCTCTTATCTCCGTGTCTCAGAATGCAGGTTGGGGCCTCAGAAACAAGAGAGCCCCTGAGCAAACAGGCTTCCAACCCCATGTCTCCAACTCCAGTTATAAATCTCCTTCCACCCCCTGCCCCCAAAGCCTTCATGCGAAATCCCCGGGTGGAGAAAACCTTGCAAGAGACAAGTAGGAGGCTAGAGCTAGAGCAGCTCTGTTTGCTGACTAGTGAAGATGCCCAAATGCCTGGGCCACCCAGCAGTCCATCTAAACCAGGCATCTCTGGTACCACTTGCTTTGCTGTGCCTTTGAATGGAAATGGAGAGAGCCAAGCCATGTCCGGTCTGTCTCACACCGGCTCTAAGAGGATGAGCCCTTTGAATTCCGGAAGGAGCACCCCAGCCACCAACATCAGCCCAGCGCATTTGCAGCACGTGCGGGAGCAGATGGCTGCTGCCCTGAGGCAACTCAAAGAGCTGGAGGAACAAGTCAAGACGATCCCAGTGCTGGAAATGAAAATCTGCCAACTGAAGCGGGAGAAGGAAAAGCTGATGGCAGGTTTGCAGGAGCAGCCTCTTCCCGAATCGAGTGATGCTTCTGTCTTCGGCTTTCCGTCCCAAACTCTTGGTGCCAGGGTCACCAGGGCAAGCCAGGAGGCTTCCATGGCACTGGAAAAGGAGCTGGAGTCAGTGAAGGCTCGAGCAAGTAAAATCACGGAGTTAAGGCGACTCACTGAGAAACTGTCTGCTTCAGAGAGGAACATGCGAGCCAGCCGATCAGTTGCCCGGGCCGTGGAGAGAGAATGCAAGTCTGTAGGCGTGGGTGAGGAGATGAACATGAATGAGGCCGTGTTCTACTACCGATCTCAGAAGCCGTGCCAGGAGATTGGTGTTGGCCAAGAGACTGAGACCACAGATGCTGCAGTGTGGGTCATGGAGTCCTTGTTGGGGCTTCCTACAGAAGCAGAGAAGGAAATGGAGATGTTGCAGCACACGATTGGCCACCAAAAGGAGGTCATTGCCATGATGGAAGGGCACTTGAAGGACGCGACTAAGGAGCTTGAGGAGTTACGAGTAGAGGTTTGTTCCAGAAGGCCAAGGAGTTTGATCGATAAGGAAATAATGGCTAAACCTCAGATGGTCGACGCACATGCAGAGGCAGCAGTACCAGTGCAAAGCCAGGGGGTGGGCAGCCACTGGGAAATGGTTGATAAGGGTGTGGATTGCTTGCCACAGATGTTATGTTTGGGAGTCAGCTGTGATTTGGAAGGCAAAGAAGTTGCTGTCAGCTCAGATTCACCTGCCACATATGAAGAGAGAGGCTGCCAAGTGGATCTAGAGGTAGAAATTGTTACATCAATGGAAGATACAGATCTAGGTGCATCTAGGAAGAAGTCTAAACAAATCCCTCTCAGTGCCGGAGAACATGGAAACCAGGTGGACACAGCTGAGTCTGCAGTCACTAATGGCAGTAAGACAGTTGAGCCTCAGGGAGGGACTGGGACAGTGGAAGTGGCCCATGGTTCATGTTTAATCCCCCAGGACTCCAGGCAAGGAGTGCGAGAAATGCCTCCAGAGAAGGACAGCTGTGCTCCTCTGATTCCTGGGGCTGGTGAGTCACTTACGGGAGTATATGCTGCATGTTAATGGGCCTCCTGCCTCTGCTCTGTGGCCGGGACTTACCCCTGGTGGTAGATGTCCACTGGTGTTTCTTCTCAAGTTATAATTGGACAGAAGCCAAGCTGTTGGCAGGAACCTGAAGCCCCAGGATGCTGGTTCTCCACTCACTCATGCTGGTTTGCCACCATCCTGTCACCAGTGCCTGTGAGTGGAGACCCAAGATCCCAGAGGAGGCTACATTGATGAGATGCTTGGGCAGATGCCCTCATAGGAATGCTGGTAACCACCCTCTTCCAGCCCCGCCCCATCAGGGAATTAGCTCAGAGGTTTCTCGGGGTGAGTGTAGGCGGGGGGAGGGGAGCACAGCCCAACAGTGGAGCCATTGTATGTATGTGGGGGGAGGGCTGTGAATTTTAGGGAGGGGTGAGAGTGAAGGGATTATGTGCTTGCAGTAGGAGCTGGCCATGGTTAGGAGATCCCACAATGGGGCAGGCACCTGTTAAGCCCCGAGCGCTGTCGTTCAGAGTTGTTCTCCTTGGCACATGCGGGGTGCTGCCTGGGACCGTGGCTCTGCTGACACTCAGGGTGTCAGGCTGGATGGAGCAGCAACTTTCCCTGTGCTTTGTTACAACAAATTCCAGGCCTTTAGGGAGCCCAAGCCAAGCCTGTTCTCCCCCACCAGTGCTCTTAACCCCCAGCATCTCCCTATGAACTATATGGATGGAGTGAGTCCCCATCCCTGAGTCTTTGCCTGAGCCAGGGCTTTCCGCCAGGTCACCCTCCCATTTCTGTTTCCGCAGGTGCCCTGAAGTCGATCATGAAGAAGCGAGATGGGCTTCCGAGGCTGGAGGCTGAGGGCGGGAGGAAGAGCCTGCAGTTTGTGGGGGTGCTGAACGGGGAGTACGTGCTCTTTGCTCCAGAACAAGCTCTGGTGTTTGTACCTCTCGCTACAGCCGGGTCCAAAGTGGCCCTGATTGAAATGTGCCCTGTGTGTGTTGGGGGCAGGGAGCTGCAGGACTCCAGCCCTCCTGCTGCACAGCACAGGTGCCAGGGGAAAGGTGCTAGGTCTCCCCACAGAGCCCTGACCATGCTCTCCTTCCTGACAGGTATGAGAGCACGTCCAGTGAGGAGGACGGTGGAGACAGCTCCTCTGAGAAGATTTCGCTCACCAGCTCTGATAGTGATATGGAGGGCAATGTAAACGCCTCAGATGAGGAGATTGGAGCAGGCACAGGCGAGGCTGCAAGCAGCTTGGAGAACATTAAGCTGGGCACAGCTCACAGGGCAGAGAGCGCACCAGCCCCGGAATCCACTGAAGTGAAGGAAAAGTAAGTGTGGAGCAGTCTCTCTGGGTCTGAAGTGCCAGCCGGGCACCCACCAGCCACCAAGCTGAGTCAGAAATGCCCAGCTACATAAGAGCGCTCCAGCCCCAAGGCCCCTGGAACCAGAGGGGAGCAGGGAGGGAAAAGGAGTTGTCTAGAGCTCCTGCCATGGAAACATCTTAGTCCAGTACCAGTTTGAGCTGCCATCTCCCTCTCAACAGTGTTCAGGGGATCTTGGCCCAAGCTAGCCAGCAGCACAGATTTTATTTTTGCAGGAATGGCTAAGGAAATGCTTTTGTTCTAATTCCTTCCCTCTCCCTAACAAATGACACAATGTTCAATGAATTGCAGAAGATGAGGGCTGAAAGAGACCGTAGGAGGCAATTGAGTTCAACCCCCAGCTCAATGCAGGACCAACCCCAACTAAATCATCCCAGCCAGGGCTTTGTCAAGCCAGGAATCTCTAGGGATGGAGATACTACCACCTCTCTAGGGAACCCCTTCCAGTGCTTCCCCACTCTCCTAGGGAAATAGTTTTTCCTAACATCCAACTGAGACCTCCCCCACTGCAACTTGAGCCCATTGCACCTTGTTCTGCCACCTGCCCCCACTGAGAACAGCCTCTCTCCATCTTCTTTGGAACCCCCCTTCAGGGAGTTGAAGGCTTTTATCAAATTCCCCCTTGCTCATCTCTTCTGCAGACTAAGTAAGTCCGGTTCCCTCAGCCTTTCCTCATAAGTCATGTGGTTCAGCCCTCTAATCCTTTCAATTGCCCTTCACTGGACCCTCTCCAATGTGTCCATGTTGGGGGGGCGGGTCCAGAGTTGGACACAATACTCCAGATGTGGCCTCTTCACTTCCAAATGAGGGGAATAATCACTTTCCTCGATATGCTGGCAATGCTCCTACTAATGCAGCCCAATATGCCATTAGCTTTCTTGGCTACAAGGGCGCATTGCTGACTTATATCCAGCTTTTTATCCACTGTAATCCTCACGTCCTTTTCTGCCAAACTGCTGCTTAGCTAGTAGGTCCCCAGCCTGTAACAATGCTTGGGATTCTTCCATCACAAGTGCAGGATTCTGCACTTTTCCTTGTTGAATCTCATCAGAATTGTCTAGGTAACTCTGGACCCTGTCTTGACTTCCCCCACCCCAGCATATCTACCTCTCTCCCTAGCTTAGGGTACGTCTAGACTACATGCCTCTGGCGACAGAGGCATGTAGATTAGGCTACCCGACAGAGTAAAATGAAGCGGCGATTTAAATAATCGCCGCTTCATTTAAATTTACATGGCTGCCGCGCTGAGCCGACAAACAGCTGATCAGCTGTTTGTCGGCTCAGCGCGATAGTCTGGACGCTCCCCTGCCGACATCAAAGGGAGCTGTCGACAACCCAGGTATGCCTCCTGGGATGAGGCATACCTGGGTTGTCGACAGCTCCCTTTGATGTCGGCAGGGGAGCGTCCAGACTATCGCGCTGAGCCGACAAACAGCTGATCAGCTGTTTGTCGGCTCAGCGCGGCAGCCATGTAAATTTAAATGAAGCGGCGATTATTTAAATCGCCGCTTCATTTTACTCTGTCGGGTAGCCTAATCTACATGCCTCTGTCGCCAGAGGCATGTAGTCTAGACGTACCCTTAGTGTCATCCATGAATTTACTTCCTGAGGGTGGAATCCATCCCCTCATCCTGGTCATTAATAATGATGTTGGACAAAACTGAACCCAGGACTGACCCCAGCGCACTCCAGTTGATACCAGCTGCCACCTAGATACCAAGCCATTGATCACTACCCATTGAGCCTGACTATCTAGCCAGCTTTCTATCCACATTACAGTCCATTTAGCCAATCCATACTTCTTTAACTTGCTGCCAAGAATATTCTGGGAGACCATATCGAAAGCTTTGCTAAAGTCAAAGTATATCACATCCACTGACTTCCCCATGTCCACAGAGCCAGTTACCTTGTCATAGGTGGCAGTCAGATTGGTCAGGGACTGAGGTGATCTGTTAACTGATCTGTAGTTCCCTGGATTGTCCTTCTTGCCTTTTTAGAATATGGGCACTACATTTGCCTTGTCCAATCATCTGGGACCTCCCCCAATTGCCATGAATTTTCAAAGATTATGGCCAGTGGCCATAGGCATGTGCAGCACATTTCATTAGAATTTTTTTCAAATGTACTTTGACCCCATTGGCCACACCCTGACTCCCATTGGCTACACCTCTAGAGGTAACACTCTCGGGGCAAGACGGACACATGACCAGAAGTAAAAGGTGTTGAGTGACCCCCTCTAAGAACTTTTCCCACTAATAGTCCTACCAATAGGAATTAGTTTAGCCCTCACCAAACCTCCCTTATGCAACTATTCTGCAGTTGCATTAACCCAATGTGTGTGACATTAACTCGGGCAGAGAGGCTGGGGGAAGTGTTCCCTCTAAGAGCTTCCTCCCATGAGCAGAATGAATTTCGTGTTGTGCACCAGTACTGAGTTCATGTGGCTTGTTTGGATGTGCCACTGTTATTAATAAATATCTTATAAACTGCTACTTTTTCCTTCTGCTGCCAAATGTCCCCTTGCTCCATCAGCTCCCCTCGGGCCTACTGCCCCCCAACCCCTCACCCTCCTCTGCTCTCCTGACTCCTTCCCTCCTCACTGCCCTCAGCCTTCCTGAGACCTGCCCCCCCTGCACCAGCCCTTCTCTCCCCCCATGCCCAGTCCTGCAGTAGCCCCACTCTGATCATATGAGCTACCCCTCCTCATCCCCTCTCCTAACATCTCCCTCTACACACCTGCCCTGCCTCTCTCCTCTGGTGCTGGTCCCTCCCCTGCAGGTGTCTGCCCTTCTGCTTCACCCCCAGAATCCCTTGACACCTGCAACTTCCCTTAGCCCTGCACCCTCCTGGTGCCCCCCTTCCCTCACTGTCCCTGCCCCCTTTGCCCTCTTTTTCTCTGATGCCCACCCCCTCACTGCCCCCGTTCCTCTCATGCTCCTGTGCCCTCACACGTCTTGCTCCATCCCCGCCTTCCTCATGCCCAACCCTTCTTTCAAGCCTTCTCCCAGCACCTCCCTCTCCCCCCTTTAGCTCCCAGTGCCCTTCCCCTCTCCTCTCCCAGCATCACCCTGTCCTCCCCCCCCCCGCCCTTTTCCTCATTGTCTCCACTTGGCCCCCTGGCATTTGTCTCTCCTCCACCCTGTTCCTTGGTGCTTTCCCCTTTCTTCTCCTGACCTTCCCTCCTCTCCTCAGCACAGGCCTCTTCCTCTCCCACCCCTGCCTATTTTCCTCCTCCTCCCTTTCCCTTACTTTAGGCTAAGCTGGCTTCTGCCTTCCAGCTTGCTGGGCTGGAGTCAAAGCCAGCCCAAGCTACAGGCCATCTGGGCCCTAGCCTGGGGTGCGTCACTTTAAGGGGCACCACGCGGTGCTGCCGGGCCGGGTGGGGCCAAGGATGAGGCCCCAGGTGCAGAAGGGGCGCTGGGTGGCACGGCCAGGCTGGGCCGGGTGGGAGCACCCCCAGGCGCAGAAGGGGCGCTGTGCAGTGCTGCTGGGATGGGCGGGGCCATGGGTGGGACCAGGGCCGCGGCCCCAGGGGTGCTGTGCATTGCTACTGGGCCGAGGCCGAGGCCAGGGTTGAGGTTGGGGCTGCGGCCCCAGGGGCAGAAGCGGCACCATGCGGTGCTGCCGGGATGGGAGGAGCCGAGGACGGGGCCAGGGCTGGGGCCCTGGGTGCAGAAGGGGCACCGCATGGTGCTGCCGGGCCAGGCAGGGGCACCCCCAGCCACAGAAAGGGCACCACGTGGTGCTGCTGGTCCGGGCCGAGCTGGGCTCGGGGTGAAAAAATGGCTCGGGCTGGTGTCTTTGGTCTGGCCCCAGCTGCTTCCGCCGCACATGTGTGCTCTCTCTCCCCAAAGTGCCCCGTAGATGGCCGCAGGGAAAGTGACGGGCTGTGGTACCCAGTCTCAAATCCCCCTCCTCCTCCTCCAGCAGTTGCTAGCCAGCTGGAGACATTAGGGTGTGCCTGGGCACACCCGGCACACCCTGTGCGCATGCCTATGCCAGTGGCTCTGCAACTCCCTCAGCACCCTCGGATGCATTAGATCCGGTCCCATGTGTTGGAGAAAGAACCTGAAGCATGGGCCTGGTGCTTGAACAAGTAAGAGTTATACTATGAGTAACAGACAGGCAGTGTCAAAAGCAAATGTTTGCCTACAAGTCAGTGTCTATCGTCACTAGAACTGCTAGCACTGATAAAAGCACATGAAGTATGTAAATACAGTCCATCAGGATAGTACAGGGACACCCAGCTGAGTACATAATAAAATAGTTTGAAACAAGAGTGAAAGCATAACAATGGTTTAGAGGAACAAGTACAAGGGGAGGTAGCAAATGTGTCATCAATGTATAAGATGATACGTATGGTGTGCATCACAGATTGTTCATTTCTGTGTCTAAATATTGGGGTACCTTGACTTAATTCTTTGGCTGGCCTGGGAGCCGATATGATCAACTGAACTGAACTGAGTCCGTTGTCCTGGGTACAAATATGTAGGGGCTTGGAGGCCATCTGTCTACTGACAGCTATTAATGTACTTTGTTCAACAATAAACCTGACTCAGGTGCCTTCATATCTTATCTGAGTCTGTGGTATTTTGGGGATCTGCAGAGCTGACACGATATACTGACGGAGCATACGAAAATGCACGCAGCCGAATGTTTTTCATTACTGACTGAGCAGGAGAGCGAGCAGGACGCCACACAAGTGAATCCTGAATTTACTGTATTGCTATCCTGAACTACTACACCATGAATTTGTGTATGTCCAGATTTTCTATATAGTTCTTAACCTGTTCTTTCTCCACCAAGGGCTGCTCACCTCTTCCCCATACTGTGCTGCCCAGTGCAGCAGTCTGGGAGCTGACCTTGTTTGTGAAGGCTATGTCATTTCAGACTCAGTTGGTAAAACATTTTAATTGTATTGTTTGACAGGAAAAAATGAGTTTAAAAAAAACTGACCACGTCTTAAGTTCAGCTGCATCAGTTAATGAAACGCTTGGCCATTCAACCTCATCCTTGTGCCATATCCTGGACAAGCCAGCATCTCCTAGCTAGGCGCCCTTAGAGCCATCACTAGCGGCAACTGGTGAAGCTAAGGTGGCTAAACAGTTTACATTCTGCCCCCATTTTCACATGCTACTGCTTTTGTAAAACATTCCCTCTTGGAGGCTGGCGTCTGTCCTGGTTGGGCTCTGCTAGGAGGTGAATCTCTTAGGAGATTTTAGCAAAATTCTGCCAGCTTTCTGTGTTACGGGGAAAGAAAAATGTCTCCCTGCTAGGAGTTTAGAGCAGGATGTGGCCAAACCAGTGAGAGACTAAAAACAGACCTGGGTGCAAACTGCTCTGGGGACATTTTGCTGTGTAGGAGGTGAATTTCAGTTTAGCAACTTGCCCATTTGACATCTGTGACCAAGGCCTGCACAAAGAAATCCTCCTTTCATTTGCAAGTGCATGCTACTTGCTGAGGTTGAATTAGCCCCTAGAGCCAAAGGGAGGAAGTGCACGTCTCTTGGCTGGCGCTCTGAGCAAGAAAAGCGGGAGTGCCTCCAAGGAGAGGAGCATGTCTCCGGGAGAGCCATGCTGTACTTCTGAAAGGGGGAGCATGTGTTCCCCAGGGCAGCCTCCCACTGAATGACTGGAAAATCATTTGGAAATGTCCAGGGGCAAGGTGCATGTAACTTAGACAGGAAACTAATAAGCGGGACCATGAGAGGGTGATGGGAATTAAGGAATGGGATAGAGAGGCTGGGTTGGGCACGAATGAAATCAGAACAGACTGCTGGCACTAAACATTAAAAAGGCCGTAGAGCAGTTTTTAAACTAAGAGTTGGGAGGAAAGCTGATTGGTGCGGAGATGCACGTAAATCGGATGGAGACTTCTCTTAAAGGAGAATCCATTGATAGAGATTCTCTAAGCTGTAGTCAGAAAGAGAGGAGGGGAGAGGACAAACCATGGGCTAGAGCATACAAAAAACTGCATATAAAGTAATCCAGTGCATCAGAGAAGGGCAGACAAATAAGCAGTGGCAAATTTTTAAAGTGCTTCTACACAAATGCTAGGAGTCTGACTAATAAGATGGGTGAACTAGAGTACCTCGTGTTAAAGGAGGAGATTGACATAGGCATCACTGAAACCTGGTGGAATGAGGAAAATCTGTGGGACACAATCATACCGGGATATAAAATATATTGAAAGGATAGAGCAGGCCGGGTGGGTGGTGTAGTGGCACTGTATGTGAAAGATAATGTAGAATCAAATGAAATAAAAATATTAAGTTTCAGAGGGGTAGCCGTCTTAGTCTGAATCCGCAAAAGCGACGAGGAGTCCTGTGGCACCTTATAGACTAACTGAAGTGTAGGAGCATAAGCTTTTGTGGGCAAAGACCCACTTCGTCAGATGCATGTAGTAGAAATTTCCAGAGGCAGGTATAAATATTCAGGCCAGGATCAGGCTGGAGATGACGAGGTGGATCCAATCAAGGAGAATGAGGCCCACTTCTAGCAGCTGCTCTGGAGGTGTGAATTCCAAGAGAGCAGAAGCTGCTTTTGTAGTTAGTGAGCCATTCACAGTCTTTGTTTAATCCAGAGTTGATTGTGTCAAACTAAATATTTTTTAAAAATATTAAGTGAATCAACATGTTCAAAAGAATCACTATGGATAGTAATTCCATGCTCCAATAATAAGAAATTAGCAGTAGGGATATATTACCGACCACCGGACCAGGGCAGCAATACTGACATTGAAATGCTGAGGGAGATTAGAGAGGCTACCAAAATAAAGAACTCTATAATAATGGGGGATTTTAATTATCCCCATGTTGACTGGATACATGTCACCACAGGAAGAGAAGCAGAGATAAAATTTCTCAATGGCTAAATGATCGCTTCTTGGAGCGGCTGGTACAGGAACCCACAAGGGGAGAGGCAATTCTCAGTTTAGTTCTGAGTGGAGCGCAGGATCAGGTCCAGGAGATAACCATTACAGGACTGCTTGGGAATAGTGACCATAATATAATAACATTTAACATTCCTGTGGTGGGAAGAACACCTCAGCAGTCCAGCACTCAGGCATTTAATTTTAAAAAGGGGAATTACACAAAAATGAGGAGGTTAAACAGAAATTAAAAGGTACAATGACTACAGCCCAACTTAAATGTATACCCCAAATTAGAAAACATAGCAAGAGACCTAAAAAAGAGTCACCTTGGCTTAACCACCATGTAAAAGAAGCAGTGAGGGACAAAAAGGCATCTTTTAAGAAGTGGAAGTCCAGTCCTAGTGAAATAAATAGAAAGGAACATAAACACTGTCAAATCAAGTGTAAAAATGTAATAAGAAAAGCAAAAAAGATTTTGAGGAACAGCTAGCCAAAAACTCAAAAAGAAATAACAAAATGTTTAAGTACATTAGAAGCAGGAAGCCTGCTAAAAAAAACCTGTGGGTCCTCTAGATGATCGAGATATGGAAGACGCAATCAAGGACGATAAAGTCATTGCGGAGAAACTAAATGATTTCTTTGCTTCAGTCTCCACGGCTGAGGACATTGGGGAGATTCCCAAATCTGCACCATCCTTTGTGGGTGATGAATCTGAGGAACTGTCCCAGATTGAAGTGTCATTAGAGGAGGTTTTGGAACAAATAGAAAAACTTAATGTTAACAAATCTCCGAGACTGGATGGCATTCATCCAAGGGTTCTAAAAGAATTCAAATGGGAAATTGCTGAACTATTATCTGTAGTTTGTAACCTATCCTTTAAATCGGCTTCCGTACCTAATGACTGGAAGGTAGCCAACATGACACCAATATTTAAAAAGAGCTCTAGAGGTGATCCTGGCAATTACAGACCGGTAAATCTAACTTCAGTACTGGGCAAATTAGTCAAAACAATAGTAAAGAATAAAATTGTGAGGCATGTAGAAGAACATAATTTGTTGGACAAAAGTCAACATGGTTTCTGTAAAGGGAAATTATGTCTTACTAATCTATTAGAGTTCTTTGAATGGGTTAACAAACATGCAGACAAGGGGGATCCAGTAGATATAGTTTACTTAGATTTTCAGAAAGCCTTTGACAAGGTCCCTCACCAAAGGCTCTTGTGTAAATTACATTGTCATGGTATAAGAGAGATGGTACTTTCTTGGATTGAGAACTGGTTAAAAGACAGGAAACAAAAGGTAGGAATAAATGGTAAATTTTCAGAATGGAGAGGGGTAACTAGTGGTGTCCCCCAAGGGTCAGTCCTGGGACCAATCCTTTTCAACTTATTCATAAATGATCTGGAGAAAGGGGTAGGCAGTGAGGTGGTAAAGTTTGAGGATGATACCAAACCGTTTAGGATAGTCGAGACAGAAGCATACTGTGAGAGACTCCAAAAAGATCTCACCAAACTGAGTGATTGGGCAACAAAATGGCAAATGAAATTTAATGTGGATAAGTGTAAAGGAATGCACATCGGGAAAAATAACCCCAACTATAAGTACAGTATGATAGGGGCTAATTTGGCTATGACAAATCAGAAAGGATATCTTGGAGTTATCGTGGATAGTTCTCTGAAAACTATTATTAAGAAAGGGATTATTAAATTATTAAGAAAGGGATAGAAAATAAGACACACAATATCTTACTGCCCCTGTATAAAACTATGGTACGGCCACATCTTGAATACTGTGTACAGATGTGGTGGTCTCACCTCAAAAAAGGTATTTTGACCTTGGAAAGGGTTCAGAAAAGGGCAACTAAAATCATTAGGGGTTTGGAACGGGTCGCATATGAAGAGAGGTTAAAGCGACTGGGACTTTTCAGTTTAGAAAAAAGGAGATTTAGGGGGGATATGATAGAGGTCTATAAAATCATGAGTGGTGTGGAGAGGGCGGATAAAGAAAAGTTATTTATTAGTTTCCATAATAAAAGAACTAGAGGACACCAAATGAAATTAATGGGTAGCAGGTTTAAAACTAATAAAAGAAAGTTCTTCCTCACACAGCGTGTAGTCAACCTGTGGAACTCCTTGCCAGAGGAGGCTGTGAAGGCTAGGACTATAACAGAGTTTAAAGAGAAGCTAGATAATTTCATGGAGGTTAGGTCCATAAAAGGCTATTAGCCAGGGGATAGAATTGGTGTCCCTGGCCTCTGTTTGTCAGAGGCTGAAGAAGGGTGGCAGGAGACAAATCGCTTGATCATTGTTTTTGGTCTACCTTCTCTGGGACACCTGGTGCTGGCCACTGTTGGCAGCCAGGCTCCTGGACTAGATGGACCCAGTACGGCCATTCTTATGTTCTTAAGAACTAAGGCTCCTCCAAGGCAAAAAACGTAACAGTGATATGAAGAGACTTCCTTTTGACATCACACAAGTTAGCCAGTGGAACTCACTGCCACTGGATACAATGGAGACCAGTTGCTCTTAGTGGAATTAAAAGTAAATACCTTTGTGAGAACATTCACACTGGCTAGGCTTTAGAACCCCTCTTGTGTGTCTGGCTGCAGAGTGGGGAGCAGCTGGTGACTCTGAATGTCTGGTTGCCCCAGGCAAGGGAAGACCCCATTCGATCTGGTGGGTAGCACTGGACTGTCTTGGGAGGGGGAGCACATGGGGACTCTTTTCTTTTCTCCTAGCTACCTGTGAGTCTGATGCTGATTGATTGACACTCCCCTCCCCCTTTGGTTATTTTTATGAGCAGCTGGCTCAGCTGCAGCAGCCTCCCCACCCCACCTTGTTCTGCCAAACATACAGGCTGCTCCTAGGTGGGATTAACTTTTGGCTAACAAGGCAATAGCCTTAT
Source organism: Pelodiscus sinensis (assembly GCF_049634645.1). Lineage (NCBI taxonomy): Eukaryota > Metazoa > Chordata > Testudines > Trionychidae > Pelodiscus > Pelodiscus sinensis. The sequence goes on along the minus strand of NC_134729.1, from coordinate 25,119,696 downwards.
GCCCTGCTGGCCAGGCCAGGCCGGGCAGGGAGCTTGCTCCCACAGCCCTGGTGAGCCTGGTGCACTCCTGCCAACAGGAAAGACAAGGCAAAGCAGCCCATGGGGCTTAGGAACTCCACTGGGAGCTGCTTCCATTCTCTTGGGTCAGTGTCTGTGTGGTTCCCGTGCGGCAGGGACATCTGGCATCTGCCAGGCTCCTCCGGTTAACGTGGTGACCAGACACGCAATCTGGTTACTACGGGAACCCATGCCAGCTGTGGGCAAGTTTGAAGAGGCTGTACATTTTTCTTCCCTCCCTTCCCCCCCCCCCAATTTCTCTGCAGCTCTGCTGAGCTGTCAGGGAGGGATGAGGGTCCCTTGGACCTTTGTCCCTCGAGGCTGCTGCCTCCTGGGTCCATTGCCATCATCTTCTGTGTGTGATGGGCAGGGGCGGCCCGTGAGCGTAGACAGACTCAGCGGTCGCCTAGGGCGACGCTGACCCGGGGCGCCCAATGATGACATCACAGCCATTGATGGCTGTGCAGGCGGGGGCGCCAATCGCATCTTCTGCCTGGGGCGCCAGCTGCCGCAGCCGGCCTCAGGCTGCTCTTTGGTTATGGGTTCATGTCTGGGCAATTGGTGAGCACCGGAGAGGAGTGGGGGGCGGGTAGGCTGGGAAGCTTGCACAGCACCTGCACACATGCTATCAGGCTCTAGCCCCTTCCCTCCCCCCAATGAATTCCCATACCTCAGGGGAAAGAAAACACCACACTCTGGCTCCCAGCACTTTCCTTTTATAGCATCTCCCCGTAAAGGGCTTCAGAGTTGTGATGCCCTGGGTTCGATTCTGTACTGAACTGCACTAAGTCAAAGAAATCCTTTTTCTGTACTGGGATGCAACCAGGTTCTTTCCTTATGTTCAGCCTAGTTCCCATACAGGGCCCAGGGTCTTCTCAAACATCTATGTCAAAAGTACCCAGATGATCTCCCAGTAGATTTTTACTCAAGAATTCCTTCAATTTGTTGTAATTCCCAGAATTCATGTAATTCCCAGATACAGAGAGAAAAAATGATGAAAGCAAATTACAGTAAACTTCCAATAATCTGGCACCTTTAGGACCCAGAGGGTGTCGGATTATCAAATATGCCGGACTATCGGAAGTGGGGGCTATGCGGGGGGTGGGGTGGAGTGGGGGGATGGGGAGGCGGCACTGTGGGACCAACCCAGCAGCACCCCAGCTGCTCTGCCCCGGGCGTCCCCAAGTCAGCCGCTGCTGAAACTGACCAGCAGCTGACTCGGGGAAGTCTGGGGCAGAGCAGCTCCAATTGTCCGGCTGCCTGGAGCACTTCCGGGTTCCAAATGGTGCTGGACTAGCAGGAGTGCCGGACCACTGGATGCCGGACAACTGAAGTTTTACTGTATTTGGATGTGCCAAGTCATCACTGAATGCAGGGTGATAGAATGTTGAAACCACATTATGGCTGTTTGTCACTGACGCTCACTGACTGTAGTGAAAACTGTTACTTGTCTCTTCTAATAATGGTCAAAAATGTCCTCCAGTCCCCCATCTCAGAGTTGTGTCCCTCTTGGGTACTGGGAATTAAATCAACATGCATCATTTGTGACTTTGCACAGCTACCGCTGGGGGAAAATGGGTTTGTTTGAAGAGCTGAATGTGGTGAGAGTAGAATAAATGTGTTAATTTTACATAAATATGTATGTCGATAAATGTTTGACTTCATGTTTGAAGATATGATTGCTCTCTTTAAATATATTAGCGAGATAAATGCCAGGGAGGGAGAGGAATTATTTAAGCTCAATACCAATGTGGACACAAGAACAAATGGATATAAGTTGGCTATTAGGAAGTTTAGACTCAAAATAGATGAAGGTTTCTAACCGTCAAGAGGAGTGAAGTTCTGGAACAGCCTTCCAAGGGAAGTAGTGGGGGCAAAAGACCTATCTGGCTTCAAGATTAAGCTAGATGGGTTTATGAAGGGGATGGTTTGATGAGGTAACATGATCTTGGCAATCAATAGACCTTTCACTATCAGTGGTAAATAGGCCAATGGTGGGAAGATAGGAGTTGCTATAGAGAACTTTTTTCTGGGTGTCTGGTTGGTGAGTCTTGCTCACATGCTCAGGGTTCACCTGATCGCCATATTTGGGGTCGGGAAGGAATTTTCCTCCAGGGTAGATTGGCAGAGGCCCTGGAGGTTTTTCGCCTTCCTCTGTAGCATGGGGCACGGGTCACTTGTGGGAGGATTCTCTGCATCTTGGGGTCTTTAAACCATCGTTTGAGGACTTCAGTATCTGAGATATAGGTGAGAGGATTATTCTAGCAGTGGGTGGGTGAGATTCTGTGGCCTGCATTGTGCAGGGGGTCAAACTAGATGATCATAATGGTCCCTTCTGACCTTAAAGTCTATGAGTCTATGTTGTTTTGCAACATGTAATTCATATGTAGGCACTTCCATCCCATTAATCCCTTAGGGCACATCTACGCAGCAAGGCTAAAGCCAAAATAAGCAGCACAACTTGATTTATGTCGATTTGCATAGCTTAAGTCGAAATAGCTTTTATTTCAGCTTTTGGCTCTGTCTACACAGCAGGAAGTCTGAGGAAGAGCACTCTTCCTCCGATTTCTCTTATTCCTCGTAAAATGAGTGTTACAAGAGTCAGAGTAAGAAGTCCTCAGCTCGACATTATTTCAACATTGTCAAAATAACGGCTTGTATTGTAAATTATTTCAGAATAACATCAGTTATTCCGAAATAACACTGCTGTGTAGGCATACCATTAGTGCAGCCCTGGCTAGAAGCCAGAACGGTGTTTATGCACATGCCCCTTAGGAACAGACAGCTCTGTCCCCTCCCTTCTTTTCCCAGGTTTGAGCTGAGCCCCAGGATGAGAGACGCTTGCATGATTGTGAAGCACCAGCTCAGCCATCCTACTGCTGTGAAGAGTAAAGAGGTGGTGAGTTGGATGGAAGCAGAGAGGCGGAGCAGCTGGGTTGGCCCGAGTTTGTCTGAAATTGTTCTGGGCAGTTCTCGGTTTGTGGTGCAGGAATTCAGAGGGGATGGTCGCTGTGGGTCCCTCTGAATCCCACCAAGCGCCTCCTCTGCTGCAGCTGGGAATCCCTGATGTGAGTCGCGAACCCCTCCTCATTCCAGGTATCCCAGACCTGAAGAGATTGGCTGTAGAATGGCCCACGCATCCTCAGGACCACAGGAAATTTATCACTCAGTGTCCCAAGGGCAGGTGCAGAGCCAGCTGCTGCCTGCTACCCAAACTGGGCACCAGTTGGCCCTCTCTTGCCATCTGTGCCTTCCTTCTGGGGGGCTTCCTGTCCAAGAGTGCTCCATCCCAGGGAGTGCCTCATCCTGTATGCAGGGCATGAGCCCAGAAGTTTGTGCAGGATCATGGAGCAACCATGGCTTGTTAGCAAGGGGTGTGTGTGTAAGGAATTGCCTTGTATTTATTGCAATGGGAGGGCATAGCTGGGGTTGGGTCATGGCTACTGACAAAGGGAAACCACTGCATCACACAAAAGTGCCGCCAAGCAGCATCTCCCCTCCTCCCGCTGACTTTTAGCAACAGGCCTTTATCGACACCCTAAAAGCTGCACAGTGTAGACATACTCCTGGCTTTGTGATAGGAAGCATTGGGAGCAGCGAGAGCTTTAGCCACTGGGCATGTCCCTGTGAGGAGAAGCATTTCTCAGCTTGAGCTCTGCCCTCCTCTCTCCCCAGTTGTCCAGCAGTGGTGTGCTTCTCCAGGAGTGGTTCCGAGTGTCCAGCCAGAAGTCCTCCGACCCAGTGACAGTTGCCAGCCACCTCCTGGCCTTCGCTGAGGTCTCTCCTGGGCTGCTGGCCCACGTGGTCAACCTGGCAGATGGGAACGGGAACACGGCTCTCCACTACAGTGTCTCACACTCCAACTTTCAGATCGTGCGGCTGCTCCTGGACACCGGTTAGTAGCACAAAATGCCTGTCCCAGGGGCGCTAGGCCAGAAGGAACCTGTAACGCCCGGGAGCGGGGAGGATCTGCACTAGGAGATGGGAGCTGAGAACTTGGTTCCCTTTCCACCAATTGCCCTGATCCCCAGGCTTCTCTCAGCTGCTGTTCCGCAGCCCTTACCTGACACACATCCACCAGGGAGTCCCTGACCCACCACCTGCTCCACCAGTTGGAGGCCAGCCTGCCTCCCTCTCCTAGGGTATATCTAGACTACATGGCTCCATCGATGAAGCCGTGTAGATTTGTTTACTGGGCAAAGGGAAATGAAGCAGCGATTTAAATAATCGCCGCTTCATTTACATTAAAATGGGTGCCGAGCTGTGCTGATCAGCTGTTTTGGCGGCACAGTGCTGTAATTTGGACACTTCGCGGTCGACATCAAAGGCATTTGTCGACCTCCCCGGTAAACCTCATCTCACGAGGCATAACAGAGAGGTCTACAAATGCCTTTGATGTCGACCACAGAGTGTCCAGACTACAGCGCTGTGCCGACAAACAGCAGATCGGCACAGCGCGGCAGCCATTTTGATTTAAACAAAGCAGCGAGTATTTAAATCACCGCTTCATTTCCCTTTGCCTACAACCCTGATCTACATGGCTCCGTTGACGGAGCCATGTAGTCTAGACACACCCCTAGTGCCTTGGGAAACTGGCTGGTGCACAGGGTGTAGTGCTCCACATTGGCCCATGGCCTGGGGTTACCCAGACACGTTAGGTGAATTAGGCCTATCCCACAAGCATTTCCCTGCCATCAGCATCCATTCTGAGGCCCAAGTTCCTCTTCCAGGAGATTGCTGAGGACTGGGCTCATCCCTTGTCAGGCTGGGAACAGAAGGCAATTCCAGGCCACAGCAGATCCTCCAATCCCAGCCATGCTGGGCAGCTGTGGAGGAAGGGGCAGGCTTTGCTCTTTCATACCAGCAAATAGGTATTATCTGGGTGCATCCAGGGAGCAAACAGCTCCCAGCAAGCAAGTCTGGCTCCTTGCCCAAGAGCCATGTGGTGACTGGTGGCTGTCCTCCAGCTTCCAGACTTTGCCAGAACCCCGGAGCAACAACTCTGGCACCTGAGACAACCCTGGGATGGGAACTGAGGGCAGTTTTGCTGCTGGACCTTCTGGCCTGCTGGGGTCCCTCACGCTGCTTGGCCACTCTGTCTGCAGGGGTGTGCAACGTGGACCATCAGAATAAAGCCGGATACACGGCCCTCATGCTGGCAGCGCTGGCCTCGGTGGAGCATGATGACGACATGCATGTTGTCAGAAGACTCTTCGGCATGGGAAACGTCAATGCCAAGGCGAGCCAGGTCTGCACAAACAGTGCTTCTCCCCACAGCATAATCCCTCTGCTTGAGACCCTAGGGCAGTCCCTGACTGCTGCAAAGCACGGCGTGTGAGCAGGTGGGCCAGCTCACCTAACAACAGGCCTTGTTCCTGTCCCAATCGGTGGCCATAAGCTTTGGAGGCCACTGGAGGAAAACAAGCTTTGTCTCGCTCCCGAGGCTTTTTGTGTGGGATGGCCAGCTACAGGCAGCCCCCCACTTGGCTCTGGGAATTCGAGCGGAGCAAGCCAATGGCAGAGCCTCCAAAAGATCCCCGATAGAGCTTGTCACTGTTGGCAGCTGCTGGCCAGATCCTGTATATGCTCAGCACTGAGCTGCATCTTCCTTGTTTACGTTTTCCTGCTGTGTAATGCTTCCCCATTTCAGTGCATGGGAACCGGGGGGCTGGGGAGCCAGGAGTCTCGGAGGATAGGCAAGCCAAGCAGGTCCTTGTGGGAGAACACCCTGGGAAATCTCTTCTCCCTATGTGGGGCACAGGAGCCCCTGGCCTCTCCCTGCAGTCAGTACCTCATCTGGCATAATGTGAGTCCCTGGCTCCTGCAACATGACTGCCTAGGAGAGACGTCCAGTGTTACTAATATAAAGCCAACGGCCCCAGGTCATCAGCAGGTGAATGTGAACCTGTGACCTTAGGGGCTAACGCCATATGCCTCTATGGCCTGAGCTAAAAGCTAAGACTGTAGAGCAGCTGTTTCTCTCCCTTGTGAGTGGTCTCAGTGCCTCTGGGTTCCACTAGTAACCTAGCTGGGGGTGGGGATTGTGCTGGTCTCTTCTGCATCTCACCTGGCTTCCCTCACCTCTCATCCTGCTTGCAGGCTGGCCAGACGGCTCTGATGCTGGCGGTCAGCCATGGCAGGCAGGAGATGGTCGAAGCTGTGCTGGCCTGTGGAGCTGATGTGAACCTGCAGGACGAGGAGGGCTCCACAGCTCTGATGTGCGCTTGTGAGCACGGGCGAGTGGAAACCGTACGGCTGCTCCTGGCTCAACCAGCTTGTGACATCTCCATCGTGGATAACGTAAGCTCCAGACCAGCGCCGAGGCTGTGAAGCTCCTGCTCTCCTCTCTCCTGGGGCTCCGGTGCTGCTGTCCAGCGGAGCCACTGGCGAGTGGAGACTGTCCTTTCACTCTCGTGATAGACACGCTTTCCCTGCTTTCATGCTCCCCCAGGACCTGCTCCAGATACCATAGTCTTGGCTTCTCTCCAACATCAGAACGGCCACACCGGGTCAGACCAAAAGTCCATCTAGCCCAGTGTCCTGTCTTCTGACATGGCCAGTGCCGAGTGCCCCAGAGGGAATGAACAGAGCAGGGAATCATCCAGTGATCTAGTCATCCCCTGTTGCCCATTCCCAGCTTCTGCAGAGGCTAAGGACACCCAGCTGCATCTGCTGACCTCTTGCGCCCAGCCACCTGGCCACTGGCTGGATGGCAGAGCTGGTCACTCAGCCAGGTGAATTATCCACCGACAGATTTGGATTGTTCCAGGGTATTTGACTGCAGGGATGGTTTGTTCACCCCAAATGGGAACAACAGCCTGTTGGGAGCTCATCTGGGCTTAGTAGTATCTGTGGCCCCTGACATCCCCATGGGATGTTTCTGCTGCTTGAGTGGCAGGGACCAGTGCACATGCAGCCAAACAAGGGCTTGCACTAACAGAGTCAGCGAGCTGCCCTGGGGCTGCACAGAGACACATCCATCCAAACAACTACCCCATGAGGGGCCAACCTGCCTGAAACCAGCCATGGCTGGGAGGCAGAACAAAAGCATTGCCTGGCAAGTCTCACCCGAGGGGAGGGAGGTCTGGCAGGCCCTGCTTCTTAAAAGCCATGTGGACTCCCATTTAGAGCTACCACACTGCCCTTTCCTCCTGCGCCTGGACTTTTCCAGGCAACTCAGTAACTTGCCTTGGCTTTTGGCCTTGTGCTTTGCTGCCTGTCTCAGGGCCTTACAAGCCCTGTACTTTCAGCCATGTGTTACTTCAATCGCCGCGCGCCCCTCCCCCCCAGCTTCTCTTTTGTGCTTTGTCTTGATCCCTTTTCCTTTCCTCCCCTAGGACGGTAACAACGCTGTGGGTATTGCACTGGAGGCAGGTCACAGCAACATTGCAGTATTGATATACGCTCACCTCAACTCTAAGGCACAGTCACCTGTGAGTATCTGAATGCTCCCCCAGGCCAAACCATGGCAAGTGTGGTCCCACCCAAGCTATCCAAAGTGCTGTGCAAGAAATGGGTTCTGGGGCTCACTGGAACCTGCTGACAACACAGTCCAAACCTTTCCTGAGCTGGCGCTGCTGAACTGACTGGGCCATACGCCAGTAGGGTTCACACAGGTACCAGCATTGGCCCTGTCCAAGCTAGAACACTTACGAAACCTTGGGACAACGGTAAGGTGAACGGACTACAAATAAATCCAAGCTAGATCTCTCAGAATTGGACTCCATGCTGCCAGCCTATTGAAGGGAGGGATTTCTCCTCAGGATAGGGTAAGGGGGAATAGCAAGAAGTCATAAGAATGGTCAGACTGGGTCCTGTCTTCCAGAAGTGGCCAATGCCAGGTGCCCCAGAGAGAATGAACAGAACGGGATCACCAAGTGATCCCATCCCTGTCACTCATTCCCAGCTTTTGACTAACAGAGGCTTAGAACACCATTTCTACCCATCCTAGGTAATAACCATTGATGGACCTAACCTCCATTAATTTATGGAGTTCTTTTTTGAACTCTGTTAAAGTCCTGGTCTTCACAACATCATCTGGCAATGAGTTCCATGGGTTAACTGTGCAATGAGTGAAGAAATATTTCCTTTTATTTGTTTTAAACCTGTTACCTATTAATTTCAGTTGGTGACCCTTTGTTCTTGTGATATGGGAAGGAGTAAATAACTTTTACTTATTTACTTTCTCCACACTAGTCATGATTTTGTAGACCTCTATCATATCCCTCCCCTTTCTTTTCAGCTTGAAAAAGAGACAACTTCCAGTTTTATTAATCTCTCCTCATGCGGCAGCCATTCCATACCTCTAATAATTTTGTATGCACTTTTTGGAACTTTTTCCAGTGCCAAGATATCTTTTTTGAGATGAAGTGACCACATCAGCATGTATTCAAGATGTAGGCATACAATGGATTTATACAGAGGCAATAAGATATTCTCTGTCTTAGTCGCTATCCCCTTCTTAATGAATCCTAGCATTCTGTTTGATTTTTTTGACTGCTGCTGCACATTGAGTGTATGTTTTCAGAGAACTATCCACAGTGACTCCTGCAAGGAGGTTTAATGGTAGTTCGAATTAGGAGCTTTAATTCGAACTACCTAGTCTGTGCTGTGTGTAGCCACGGGCAGGTAGTTCAAACTACGGGACATTTAAAAATGGCGGTGCCCAGGAACATGCAAATAAAGCCTGGGATATTTAAATCCCAGGCTTCATTTGCAAGTTTGAATGCCTACATTAGCCACCCTAGTTTGAAGTAGGGTGGCAGTGTAGACATACCCTAAGATGATTTACAGTATAGGTTACAAACCACAGCTAGTAGTTCCTCAATTTCACATCTGAGTTCTTTTAGAACTCTTGGGTGAATGCCATCTGGTCCTGGTGACTTGTTACTGTTAAGTTTATCCATTTGTTTAAAAAACTCCTTTAATGACACTTAAGTCTGGTACGATTACTCAGATTTGTCACCTAAAAAGAACAGCACAGGTTTTGGAGTCTCCCTCACATCCTTAGCCATGAAGATCGATGCATAGAATTCTTTTAGTTTCTATATAATGATCTAATCATCCACGAGTGCTCCTTTAGCATCTCCGTCATCCATTACCCCCACTGGTTGTTTAGCAGGCTTCCTGCTTCTGATGGACTTAAATGCTATTACTTTTAAAGTTTCTGGCTAGTTGTTCTTCAATTTCTTTTTGGCCTTCCCAATTATATTTTTACACTTTGACAGAGTTTATGCTCCTTTCTATTTTCCTCACTAGGATTTAACTTCACCTTTTAATAAATGCCTTTGTATCTCTCTCTGCTTCTTTTCCTTAGTTGTTAAGCCATGGTGGCACTTTTTTGGTTCTCTTAATGGCTGTGTCTACACTGGGCCACTTATTCCAGAAAATCAGCCGCTTTTCCGGAATAAGCTGTGAGCTGTCTACACTGGCCCTTGAATTTCCGGAAAAGCAACGATGCTCTACTGTACAAAATCAACCGCTATTCCGGAAAAACTATTCTGCTCCTGCTCGGGCATAAGTCCTTATTCCGGAACACTGTTCCGGAAAAGGGCCAGTGTAGACAGCCCTGTAGTCTTTTCCGGAAAAAAGCCCCGATTGCGAAAATGGCGATCGGGGCTCTTTTCCGGAAAAACGCGTCTACATTGGCCACAGACGCTTTTCCGGAAAAAGGGCTTTTCCGGAAAAGCAGCCTGCCAATGTAGATGCTCCTTTTCCGGAAAAACTGAAAACGGAATAGTATTCCGTTTTAAGCAGTTCTGGCATGAATTTCCAGTGTAGACACAGCCAATGTGTTTTGTACTGTAGGGTATACATTTAAGTTGGGCCTACACTATGGTGTCTTTGAAAAGTTTCCATGAAGCTTGCAGGGATTTCACTTTTGGTACTGTACATTTTCATTTCTGTTTAGCTAACCTCCTGCCCAAAGGGGATGTTGAGGTAGATAGGAAGCAGCCTTTCCCATCAGAGGTAATGGTGAGGTCTTCACAGGGAAGTGCTCAGCCTTATGATTGTTTAACCGTTGAACAAGACCAATCAGTGTGGACCAGCCTGCCCAGGTGGAGGAAGAGAGCTTTCTTTACTGAATATTTTAGAGATTGTCAAGGGAGGCAAAACAGAAGCTGGAATTTCCCATATGCACTAGAACTGTTCATGAGAACAGCCACACTGGGCCAGATCAAAGGTCCATCTAGCATAATATCCTGCCTTGTGACAGTGGCCAATGCCAGATGCTTCAGAGGGAACTGACAGAATAGGGCAATTTTCAGGTGAGCCACTCTGCAATGTCTGAAACTGGCTGCTGATCCCTAGGAAAAGAGAAATTTGGATAAGGACTCAGACTAATGTTTCTACCCATCGCAACGAGAGTTAGTGCTAAGTTCCTACTTGGTGTTTCGTTGGCTTAGTGTGTCTCACTCCACAGACACAAGGGGGCGACATTCTAAAGAATATCTCAGAAGTGCCCCTGTAGTGCCCAGCTCTTCTGAAGTGCAGCTGTTTTTCCATCTTGCCTCTAGATTCAGTAGTTGTTGCTCTCAATCAGAAAAGCAATTTTGCCATGGGCCCCAATGACGTGTGTGTACAAATGCTTGTAATTACAATACGTGGTTGAAAAGGAAGTAAATCACATTGTTCTATTTGAAATAATTACTAACCTGTATGTGCTTTTAATATTGTTTGGTGTTGATTGTTGTAAAGTTGGACTGACTTCTCAGAGACTCCTCCAGAGACGTCCAGCTGGGCTACATCCAAGCGAAAAGGTGACTCTCATTCTCAGAAGACATCAGCAAGAAATTGGCTGCTGACCACAGATCTTCCATGGCTCTGCATGTGCCCCAGACCAACTTCCCTCTTCCCTAGCTGGATTGAAAGGAGAAGAGATCTCCTCTCTTGGTCACACACAGGAATGCCAGTGGGGCTGTGAAGAGGGGGGCTATTATATCTTCAGCCTAGAAGAGTTCAGTGACTGATTCTCATTCTCTCTTTCTCTGCCGCAGGGAACTCCACCAACAGCCTCCAAGAGCTCTGGCAGCCTAATGAAGAAGAATTAGAGCCTCCTTCAGATCCTAGGCTACTGGATTTAGTCCTGAACTCAGAAACTACCCCCCCTAACCTCATCACATCCAAGAACTGGAGCCCAGTCCAGAAGCCATATCATCCCCCAAGATCCTGTGTGTTTATATTCCTGTGTAGTGTGACAGGTACCTGTTCTCTGCCTAATTAACCCCTCCCTGCTAAAGGGAAGGAGTTTGCACTAGTCTGTCATGGGGGCTGCTGGTAGAGTGAAACAGACTGAATGGGGCAAGTCCCCAGAAGAGGGCAGCCATGAGCACTGTTTAGAACAGGGGTGGCCACCCCAAGCCTGAGCAGGATCCAGAATTTACCAATGCACATTGCTAAAGAGCAACAGTTATATGTCACCAGTCCAGATCATCTCCCCACCACCATTTTCAGCACATCCTGCCCACTGGTCAGTGCCCCCGCCTCCTTTCCCTCCTGCCCACTGTTATCAGCTCTTTCTCAGTGGGAGACACTGAGGAGGGAAGCACGGGTGTGACTGGCTCAGTGGAAAAGGTAGGAAGTGGCAGGATCCTTGGGGAAAAGGGAGTAGGACAGTGCTGGGGGTTGAACAGTGAGCACCCTCCAGCCCAGTGGAAAGTTGGCACCTGTTGCTGCAGCCCTGGATTTGGTACCTATACAAGGAGCTGCATATTAATTTCTGGAGAGCCACAGGTTGGCCACTCCTGCTTTAGAACATTGTTGCTAGAGCTGGTAGAGAAATTGGATTTACCATGGAATGTATCAAGCAAAATTTGGAACAAAACACTGGCCTCTAAATCTCCCATAGAAAATTCCAACAAGTCTAAGGCTGCAAATTAAGCAAAAGACGAAGACATAAAATAGTTGGATTTGGAAATGCAGCTTACCATGCTGCTCTCCAGGCTCCATTGGTCTGTGACAAGTACACTTGTGTTGTGCAGAGAATTCTTCCTTCACTTTTGAAACAACAACAGGGGGAGGTGGCTGGGCTGTTGATGACTGCCCAGCATGCTGGCTATGCCTTGCTCCCAGGTCCAGCAAAAAGACTGCCTGCCACTTCCTGGGTTTGTGCAGTATCTCATTAGTGTGTTCATCCATCTTTTCTTTTTCTTCATAACCCACCAAACTAAACACCCTCCTTTTTCATTCAGCGGGAGTCATGATTCTGCTGTTGCTCGGTAGCTTCAAGTGACTCTTTTGGGGGGTTTGGACTGATGTGCTGTACTGTGTTCATGTCTCCATGGAGACTGTCTTCTGCACTGGGAGCCTTGGGACAGCACCTGTCTCCTGTGGTCCAAGCCGTGCGTTTCCCGGATCACCTACCCAGGGATTGAATGATCTGGTGTCTGGTAAATCCACATCTCTGATAGTCTCAGCAGGCTGTGTCATGGGGGAGGTGTTATTACTGGAATGTCCCTAATAGAGGTGGTTTTACTGTATGTGGAAGTAGCTACTTGGGACATTTATTGTTAGGATCAGTAAGAGATGCTTGTGGCTCTGTCTCAGTGAAAATCTTTGCTTGAATCTCATATGATCTGGGAACAACCAGGCAAGTCCTCTCAGCCTGATCCTGCATGAACCATTTTTCCAAATTGAACAGATTCTGCAGGACATAGTTTCCACAGGCAGAGTGGGACATTTTTATTCCTTCATTTTTCCCTTCTGCACCTGTTGGTGCCTTTGTTTGTTAGCTTCACCCTGTTTGATCTCAAGCTGTCGTACTGATTTCCTAGCAGGCATGCTGCATTCTAAACACTCTTTTAATTTTCATGCCACACTCTGCAGCCCATTGTCCTGCACATGCCCAGAAGTTATATATTCACTTCCATGTTCCTCTGCTGCACACATTCTGAAGTCTCACAAGTTGAGAGCCATTGTCACTCCTCGCTACTTGTGAACTCTTAAATCTAGCAAAAAATAGCTTTGTGTTTCTAGGTGAGCTTCTAAGATGTCGCTCTCCAGAGTTCATGTCTGGTTGGTATGTGATAATGTTCTCTTATGTTAACTGTTAAATTCCTTGAGTTAGAGAGACAAGTGCAAAGATCCAGATTTCTTTTGTACTATCACCAGTGACTGCACCCAGTCTGCAGGTTCCTCAGCTCTTTTGATTACTACCACAGCTAGGAGACATTGCAGGTCTTGCTGAAGTTTACCTCAGCCCAGGGACCTTTCTGGCTATGTTGTTTTTGCATGGGACTGCTGGTTTTCTCAAGCCTTAGACTACATCTCTGTATATAGATCTTAGTAAGGGTTTCATGCCTCAGGACAAGTTATGTCCTGTATTAATCAGTTGCATAACCCTAACTGATATCAGACAAGATCACAAAGAAAAAACAGTTTCTTGCCATTTTAACCAGAAAGGACACTCTCTCAATGACTTAACCACCTGCATTCTGCTACAAAGACCTTTTACATCTGCACTTGAAAGGGAATCCTCTGAACTGTCATTCATGTTAAAATTCAACACTCTCCAAAGAGGACTCAACAAACACTTGAACTATCTCACCCATTACCAAGATAGCTTCCCCAATTATCACCTCTAATACCATTAACTCACAAACATCCCACTCTCCCCACCTCTAATATCATCAATTCACAGACACTTACCTTCCTTCCTCCCCCCCCCCCCCCCCCGCATCCCCCTCTTGTTCTGAAATTTGATTTGTCCTTTTCATATGTGTTCATTTTTTTAATTGTATCCTTTGGTATATATGGTTGTGACTATTTTCTTCACTGTTTGATCTGAGGAAGTGGGTCTGGCCCACAAAAGCTCATCATCTAATAAACCATCTTGTTAGTCTTTAAAGTGCTACATTGTCCTGCATTTTGCTTCAACCCTAACTGACTGATTTTAGACCCAATGTAGGCTTTCTGGTTCCTATAAAAAAGGTATTCTTAGTTCCTTTCTTATGTCCAGATGAGCCAGCATCAGCACACTGCAGGAATGGGGAGTCCATTTGAAGCTGTCTAGACATTTGCTTGTTTTGTCAATGGGGATTTGTATTTTAAAGATCCCTGCAGTCGTTCTGTAGCTACTCTGCTGAAAGCCCATCCTTGTAGTTTTGCCTATGCTGCTGTTTTGTGGGTGTTTATGGCTTTTTCCAAAGTGAAGCTACACTTTCTCAGTAAACACTCCCGTAGCGCTTGTCATGCATAGCATACTCAACATGGAGGCTGGGCTCTCTCATGGGACTACATCTCCTATGATGCACCAGGTTCCCCTCTTAGAGAAGACCCTAGCCATCAGGTACCATGGGAGACATAGTCCAGCTGGTGAGCAGGCTGAAAGGATATTGCAGACATGAAGCACCTGCACTACATGTCCCACATGGCAGTATTTCCAAATCAAATTACTTTGGGTTATAGGCATTCACTTGAACCAAAAAATCTGAAATGTCTGTTGGACAACCTGCATTTTTTATGAAAATAGTTAAGTTCCAATACAGTTTCCAAGGAAAATTAATTAGTGATCTAATTCAGCGGTGCACAACCTGTGGGTTGCAACCCCCTTGAGGGGGGGCGGGTCACAACTGACTTCCGGAGGGAGGGGGGGGGTCGCAGTGCTGTTATTTGGGCCAGCTGGTATTTTCGTTTCCCAGCTCTGGCACCCGATGTACACATGGTGGCAGGGGAATGGAGTGGAATTTAATGGGGCTGCTTTTTTTTTTCTTTTGGCTCAATCAAAATTTTCCCTGGGGGGGTTGCAAGTGTAAAAAAGTTGTGAACCACTGATCTAATTGATGTGGCCAGAGCTAACTCCTCTGTTTGCTCCAGTGCACTTGTTCAGGAGATGGCTAAAACACCAGCTAGTCCATTAATCTACTCAGCCTGGTCAGCTGGGGCTTCAGGAATCGCCTCATCTGGGACCAGAGCCCTCTTCCCAGGCAGTGGTGGACTAGGTAACTTTCTCCCTCTCTGGCTGCATCTAGACTGGCATGATTTTCCGCAAATGCTTTTAATGGAAAACTTTTCCGTTAAAAGCATTTGCGGAAAACAGCGTCTAGACTGGCACGGACGCTTTTCTGCAAAAGCACTTTTTGTGGAAAAGCATCCGTGCCAATCTAGACGCGCTTTTCCGCAAAAAAGCCCCGATCACCATTTTCGCGATCGGGTTTTTTTTGTGCAAAACAAATCTGAGCTGTCTACACTGGCCCTTTGCGCAAAAGGACTTTTGCCCGAACGGGAGCAGCCTCGTATTTCCGCAAGAAGCCCTGATTTCAGACAGCAGGAAGTCAGTGCTTCTGCGGAAATTCAAGTGGCCAATGTAGACAGCTGGCAAATTTTTCCGCAAAAGCGGAAAAACTTGCCAGTCTAGACCCAGCCTCTCTGTTTTAAACTGAACAGTGAAGGCAGCGGGAATGCCTCTTCCCCTTCCCCACCCTTCCAGTCAGCCCCGGCAGCCACAGCATTGGGGAAAGCACAGGGGCCTGAAGCTGCTGGGAAGGTGAGTGAAAAGTAGCAGGTCCATGGGGATGTGGGCAGTGTCTGTATGGGGGTTTCCCTGAGACCTGTCACCACAGGGTTTTCAGGTACTGGTGCTCAGTGCAGCAAGAGCCAGCGCTCCTAGACTCCAGTCACCCCATTCCATCCTGATTTCCCTTGCTGGGGACAGAGCTGGACCAAGCCTGCAGTACTTGTTACATCCTCCTGGAAGGCTGGGTGGTGAGACCCTAACCCTTCCCCTGATGGCTGCAAGGCACACAGGCACCTTGCACCAGCGCTGCACTGTGTGAGCAGGTGCCTTGCACCAGCACTGCACACCTCCACCCACACAATAATAGTCCCTGACTGACTCATAACCTCTGATGTGGGGCAGGCCCAGCTAGGCACCAGAGCTGTTCTCTTGAGAGTCTGCTCCTTATCCCCATTTCAGCCCAGCTTTTGACTTGGCCCTGCTCAGAGGATTCAGAACTTGTCAATTAGTGTGAAACTTGTGGGGGGGGGGGGGTTGGACACAACCTACAGGTTGCACTGTGAGGTTTTACTAATTCCCTAAGGGGCCCCAGCTACAACAGCTGCGTATTTAGGCATGAGGCCTGTGAGTTTGAACAATTGCCTCCTCTTGTGGCCAAAAACCCCATCCAGCAACTGTCTCTGAAAACTAGGGGGCTGCATCTAGACTGGCATGATTTTGTGCAAAGTCTTGCTGCGTGTCTACACTGGCCATGAATATTTGCGCAAGAACACTGACTTTGTAACATACAAAATCAGTGGTTCTTGCACAAATACTCTGATGCTCCCGCTCAGGCATAACCCCTCTTGTGCAAGTATTCTTGCGCAAGAGGCCAGTGTAGACCCAACATTAATTTCTTGCGCAAGAAAGCCCGATGGCTAAAATGGCCATTGGAGCTTTCTTGCGCAAGAGAGCATCGACACTGGCACGGATGCTTTTGCACAAAAGCAAATCTTTTGCGCAAAGGCACATGCCAGTATAGACACTATCTTGTGCAAATACTTAACAGAAAAACTTTACGGCAAAATCATGCCAGTCTAGATGCAGCCAGGATGTTCTCCCTTACCACCTTCAGTCACACAGCACATGTTAGCTCAGAATAGGGGCCATGTACCCCAACCAAGCTGGGGCATTTAATCACTTACAGCTGGGTTTGTGACCACTGTCTATTTCCCTGTTATCTGTACAGACCACAGGTGCCAAAACTTACACACCTCCCACCACCAGTAATGGAATGTACTTGCACAGCACTACAACCCTAATGAGGGTGACCAAGGCCACATCATGGGTTTGGGGCACTGCTAGTAATTTTGAGAATACTGGTAAAAGCTAGCAGTTGTAGCCTGACTTTCCCAGACCAGGTTTTGGGTTTTTTTAGGTCCCAGCCAGACATTGAGCCAAGTTTAGAGCAGCTGAGAACTGTACATGTGATAAGCAATGGACAACAGCACTGAGCCTCAGAAATGTTTGGGCATGTAATTGCACATGATTTCCATACAAGTTAGGTGCCTAAATCCCTTTCAAGCCCAGGCTTGTATTCTTGTTGCAGAAGCCTGTATCTGCTATAGTGTGACACTGATGTAAGATGTTCACAGCAACTTTCCAGTACTGAAACCCTGCTGCTTATATTTGCTTTGTATTGTATGTACCACCTATTGCAATCCTTTGGTTTGACTGGTGTTTCTGGTGGCCAGTATTTTAACACTTTATTTTTTAAAATTAGATAAAACAATATTAAATCTCTATTTTAACATTCAGCCACAGGCAGCCCCTTAGTCCTTAAAGCTGCCACTAAGCAGGGTGGCCAGCTTTACCTAACCTGGCAACATACCACCAGTGTCCAGGCTGCCTGGTCTGAGCTGGTTTTGTTTGTCTTGTGCTTTTGTGTCAGCTGGAATAATTCTGTCTGCCTTGACTAGACTGGGGCAGCTGGAATCTGGACCCAATACTCAGCTGTTAGGCAGGTCAGCCTCACAAAAAGGGTCCCATCGAGCCTTGAAATGTAAGTCTTCCTCAGTTGCAAGCCTTCACTCTTGGGCTACGTCTACATTGGCATGACCTTGCGCAAATACTCTAACGCGAGAGTTCTTACATTAAGTATTTGCGCAAGAGAGCATCTACACAGGCATGTGCCTTTGCACAAGAGCATCCGTGCCAGTGTAGACGTTCTTTTGCACAAGAAAGCTCTGATGGCCATTTTAGCCATCGGGCTTTCTTGCGCAAGAAATTAATGTTGCCTGTCTACACTGGCCTCTTGCGCAAGAACAATTGTGCAAGAGGGATTATTCCTGAGCGGGAGCATCATAGTTCTTGCGCAAGCAGCACTGATTTCACACATTAGAACGTCAGTGTTCTTGCACAAGTGTAGACAGGCAGTATGCCAATGTAGACACAGCCTTGATGTGCTTTTTAGGCAAAGGCCTATGGAAAGTCAGCTCAGCACTAGCATCATCTCTTTGGTATTTGTGCACTCAGCACTCGCTGCTTCTAGCAGTAGGTCCCAAATTCACAGCTGTGAAAAAGGTGCTGGACTGTGAAAGCTGGTCTATTGGGTCCTTTTCCCCTTTATGCTACAGCTTGCATAAAGGGTGTCCAGAAGCTCTCAAAGTGGGAATCCCAAGCAAAAAGGGGATTGCAGTTGTCAGCACATACCTTTTCTTGTTTAATATGGTTGGCCTCAGCTCAGAAGCGTAGAAATGCAATGGCTTCCAGCATCAAGTTTCAGCCATCAGATGGATCTTTTGCCTGACTATTCAGCTACAAAACTTGTAATGAGTTTTAAATAACATGAGGAACAAAGTAGCTCAGAAGAGATACCTTCTGGGAGGCACCTGCAATATTTTCTCCCCGCCGAATTTTGTTTTGCTTACATCACCAAGCTAACATGTTTCTTGAATAACTGAAAGCCAGGAAAAATGTTACCAGAAAAAAAATCCTTTATTTTAGTCACAAAACACATTCCTCTTCATTAAGTCAAATGGAGTAGGTATGAACTGCCACATCTTCATCAGTGGAAATCAGAAATGGTTGTCCTATCAGGCTTGCAATCTGTGAAGAAAGTGAAACTCAGAACTGGATCATCAAGGAAATCACTTCTAGTTACAGCTTCCTTGGCCAGGAGACCATTATGGAAGTGGGAATATCCTGGGCCCTTTTCAAAACAGTTGATTGCCCAGACATATGCCTGAGCCCCAGAAGTAGAACATGCTCCAGAAACAGGCTGCTCTCTCCATTTTACACATTTAGAAAAGACACTACCAGCAGAAACCCAGACCTGCACAACTAATAGGCTCTTAGACCTGAAGCTCAGCCTGGAGCCAGTTTGTATTGCTATTACCATAACACCAAGAGCCCTAGTCACGGATCCCATCATTCATCTCTTGCTCTATGACCACACAAAAAGGCTGCAGAGCAACTTGGAGCAAAAGCTGCAGTGGTTAGGTTGCTCCCAGCTACCACCCTTTGCTGCTGCCTGTGTAACCGTGCATGTTAACCCATGAGCCCAGGTTCACTGGTTAACCTTGTGCATCAGGGCTACTTAACTTTGGAAGCCCTGGAGACCACAATGATACAGCATATGCAAAGGGCCGCAACTTAAGTGTGGTTATATACACATGCAAATACCTTTTCTTACATTGATAGGCATGAATACAAAGATTAAGGCAAGACTACACAACATGAAGGCCCTATTTAAGTCAGTTCTGCTGATATTAATAAAATGCAGTATTTACCCAATTTCCACCCATGATAGCACTTTTAACGAGTAACAACGGTCCAGAAACTACTAAAATGCTTAATAGAAGACCATTATATCTACTCGCTGTTGTGGAGTGTGTTCCCAGTGACAGCCACATTCAAAGGATCCCACTGGCAGGCCGTGTGTTGAGCCCTGTGTAAACCCAAACTGCACTGCAGGCCATGGGCTGCATGTTGAGTAGCCCTGGTGTACATGGTTACATTTTCACATCCCTAAAAACTACTAGCTCCGTCCTCTGAGGTGTGCAAAGAGGGGCAACCATCACACTCACATGGTCTATATTATAAAAAGTTACTGTATTTGAATGGAAATTCAATGAACTTGGTTCTTCATGAATTGACAAGCAACAACCATAATTTTTTTTATGGATTTTGCAGTTAGTGTAGAAAGACCAGTCATGGTCACATGTCAACTGCTAACTCAATTCTTCACAGTTGAGTTCGAACACAGTAATCATGGCCAGAGTGCTGCCCCCAACCATGAACAGTCACAGTTATATTTAAGGTTTAATCTGGTGCAACACCACCAAAATGTCTGGAAAGACATCTGCAGTAAAACAATGAGTACACCACGCCCTACAGTTGCCAGAGCAGCCCGTCTACAGCATGCCCCCTGTAGCATTGGAGCAGCCCCTTGCCTTAGGCAGGCAGGGGACTGTTCCAGCCCCCACAATTTAAATGGAACTGGTAAGCAATTTTGGGATGTAATAGCATAGTTGATTAACCAATAAACAAAAGCTTTTAAATTAAAGCTATAAAACTACACATATCCCCCTCCCCCCCCCCCCAATTTTTTTTAGCAGGCAGACTAGCAGCCTGGTTCAGTCCTGCCTTGCAATGAGTTCAGGCCCTATTCCTGCTGTGGCTCTGCATTTAAAGTGTATTAGGAGCCAGGCAGGCAGCCTAGCTCATGCCAAGTCCAGGAGCTCAGACTGCGCCCAGGCAGGAGCTGCTGCCACCCCACACTGCTGCATGGAGTAACAGGCAGCTGGTCTGCAAGGGGATCTGGTTTTTAAACTGACTCCTCTCATGGACCAACTCCTGCCTGGCATCCCACACTGCTACCTTGGATACAGAGGCAGCAGTGCGGAGTGTCAGGGGGCTCCTCAAGAGTGGGCTACACACTGGATGCAGGCCTCACCCCCTGGGACTACAGGATAGTCAAGTAACTAATAAGAATTCATGAGGTTACTCAACTATTCAATTAACTGATATTTAACATCCCTAATAAGCACCACTCGGTTATGTTAAGGGTGATGGATACCAATTATCCTTTCACATCTCTACTCTAGAACAATTTTTTTCCCCCCATTTTCAAAAGAAAGCACAAGAATCAAATACTCAGTGTTAAAATTCTTATGGCCTCAAAGCAAACAGCCCTGGGAACTCTACAGAGGAGTCTCAAAACCCAGACATGTACTTTTGGCTCAGACGGGTGTCTTACCCAGAAGCCCATTTTAAAGAAAAAAAAATGTTCCTGGCTGGGGGTTTAATGTATTTCAAGAGAAGCTTCAACAAGGGCTTGAGGACGGGCTGAAAACTAAATGAGTTACCATGCTGTGCAGATCAGCGCAGTCGCCTTGCTTCACGCTCAGACTCCAGCAGTGTCAGGACATCCCCTTCGCGGACAGGCCCCTTCACATTCCGAATGATGGATCTGCTGGTGTCGTCCATGAATTCAACACGAACCTACCAGGCACAGCGGAGACTCAATAGACGTGCTCTGCGTACTCATATTCCTGCTGCCCCACAGGCTTGGACAAGCTGGATGACGCAGGAGGGGCAGGACAAGGGTGTAGAAAAGGGGTGGGCAATAATTTTACATGGGGGGGGCCACGCACTTCAAAAATTCCTGGTGCCACAGGTGCAAGAGGCAGGGCCAGGACACTTCTGTGCTTCCCCACCCACAGAACCCTATTAGGCTGGGGGGGGGGGGGAAGCATGTGACGTCTCTGCCCCCCCCCCCCAAACCACCAGCTGTTCTGAAGAGCTGGCAGTTCCCTCCAGGCGGACCCTTTGTGGTGGGAGACTTCTTGTGTCTCTCCCCCTCCCCCCCCATCAATCAAGGCCTGGGGGTGGGGGAGCAGGGAAATCCCTCGCTCCCTGCCCCCCCGCGGTGTAAGGGGGTGCCCTGCGAAGAGTCAACGCGGGCAGTGGACTAGGCAGACCGCGCGCTCCCCACCCACAGGCCGGTTGGCGGCAGGGGCCGGGTCCGGCCCGTAGGGGCCCTTTTACCTCCCCCACCTGGGAACATGGGCCCCAAGGCGGCTTAGTGGGGCGGCGCGGGGCGCTACGGAACTCCCCGCCGCTGGACGCCGGCCCGAGTGCGGCCGACACGGGCCGGCTCGGGGGGGGGGGGGGGGGGGCAGGGGGCCCTCGCTCACCTGGGTGCACTGGCCCTGCGAGCCCGTCCGGCCCAGCACCTTGGTCACCTGCAGGGAGAGAGACGCGTCAGCCAGGTACGGTACGGCCCGGCCCCTCCGCCCCCGCCCCCGCCCCCGCCGGCCCGGCCCCCGCCCCGCGCACCCGGGCCAGCTTGATGGGCTGCACGCGACTCGTGTCCATGGCGGCTGTCGCGTATCGAGGGAGCGGGGTGCAGCCCCTCGCGGCTTTATATAACCCCAGATCTCGCGAGACTCCGCGTGCCCTGCGTCGCTCTTTCCCGGCAGGCCCCGCGCGCGCATCCTCCGCTTGCCCTTCGTAGCGACCAAGATGGCGTCTGCTACCCGCCTCATCCAGCGGCTCCGCAACTGGGCGGCCGGGGTAAGGCAGGCGGGGCTGGCGCGTCCCTGTCCCGCGGGCCGGCCCGGGCTCCCTGCCCGCCCCGGGCCCTTCTCCCCGCCCCAGACTGAGACTCGCTCCCCTTCTCTTGCAGCGGGACCTCCAGACCAAGCTCCA
This sequence comes from Pelodiscus sinensis, assembly GCF_049634645.1. NCBI lineage: Eukaryota > Metazoa > Chordata > Testudines > Trionychidae > Pelodiscus > Pelodiscus sinensis. The sequence continues at coordinate 25,097,492 of NC_134729.1, read as the reverse complement.
GCTTCGCTACACAGAGATCGCCAGCAGGTACGGCGGGGGGGGGCTCTCGGGGCGTGTGCTGTGGAGAGCCCCGGGCCCTGCAGTCCCCCCACCGCAAAGAGGGGGGACCCCCCCAGGGACACAGACTGAGGAAAGAGTCTTCACCAGTGCTCCCCCTCATCTTTTCCATCCAGCTGCAGAACAATTATTTTTATGTGCACTAGGGGTATTGGTGAATGCCCAGTTACACAATGAACCCATACACTTGGGTTTATTGGGTTACATGCACCCCCACCTCCTTCTTAGCTGCCTCTCTATCAGTCTGCTTGTGCTGGCTACCTTGGAGCCCCTCTAGCCCTGCTGCCTCCCATAGAGGCAGCAGCGCAGTGGGAGAGCAGGCGGGAGCTGATACATGCATACCAGTGTCATACCAAAATAAAGAACTCTATAATAATGAGGGATTTTGTTATCCTCATATTGACTAGATACATGTCACCTCAGGAAGAGAAGCAGAGATAAAATTTCTCAATGGCTTAAATGACTGCTTCTTGGAGCAGCTGGTTCAGGAGCCCACAAGGGGAGAGGCAATTCTCCATTTATTTGTGAGTGGAGTTCAGGATCAGGTCTAGGTCCAGGAGATAACCGTTACAGGACCGCTTGGGAATAGTGACCATAATATAATAACATTTAACAGTCCTGTGGTGGGAAGAACACCTCAACAGTCCAGCACTTTGGCATTTAATTTCAAAAAAGGGAATTACACAAAAATGAGGAGGTTAGTTAAACAGAAATTAAAAGGCACAGTGACTAGAGCCAAATCCCTGAAAGCTGCATGGAAACTTTTTAAAGACACCATAATAGAGGCCCAACTTAAATGTATACCCCAAATTAAAAAAAAAAATAGCAAGAGACCTAAAAAAGAGTCACTGTGGCTTAACCACCATGTAAAAGAAGCAGTGAGGGACAAAAAGGTATCCTTCAAGAAGTGGAAGTCCAATCCTAGTGAGATAAATAGAAAGGAACATAAACACTGTTAAATCAAGTGTAAAAATGTAAGAAGAAAAGCAAAAAAATATTTTGAGGAACAGCTAGCCAAAAACTCAAAAAGAAATAGCAAAATGTTTTTAAGTACATTAGAAGCAGGAAGCCTGCTAAAAAAACCAGATGATCGAGATATAAAAAGAGCAATCAAGGACAATAAAGCCATTGCAGAGAAAGTAAATGATTTCTTTGCTTCAGTCTTCACAGCTGAGAATGTTAGGGAGATTCCCAAATCTGCACCGTTCTTTGAGGGTGATGAATCTGAGGAGCTGTCCTGGATTGAAGTGTCATTAGAGGAAGTATTGGAACAGATAGAAAAACTTAAAGTTAACAAATCACCGGGACCGGATGGCATTCATTCAAGGGTTCTAAAAGAACTCAAATGGGAAATTGCTGAACTATTATCTGTGGTTTGTAACCTATCCTTTGAATCAGCTTCCGTACCTAATGACTGGAAGGTAGCCAACATGACACCAATATTTAAAAAGGGCTCTATGGGTGATCCTGGCAATTACAGACCGGTAAGTGTAACTTCAGTATCGGGCAAATTAGTTGAAATAATAGTAAAGAATAAAATTGTCAGGCACGTAGAAGAACATAATTTGTTGGACAAAAATCAACATGGTTTCTGTAAAGGGAAATCATGTCTTACTACTCTATTAGAGTTCTTTGAAGAGGTTAACAAACATGCAGGCAACGGGGATCCAGTAGCTGTAGTATACAGTCAGTCCCCGGGTTACGTACAAGATAGGGACTGTAGGTTTGTTCTTAAGTTGAATCTTAAGTCGGAATTGGCGTCAGCCGCTGCTGAAACTAATCAATTTCAACCGCGGCTGAATCTGGATGCCAGTTCTGACTTACATACAGATTCAACTTAAGAAACAGGGCTTCCTGTAGTCAGCCGCTTGTCAGTTTCAGCAGCGGCTGACTTGGGGGCGCCTGGGGCAGAGCAGCTGGGGTGCTGCTGGGTTGCTCCAGTAGAGCGGCTCCTCGGCGCTACTGGAGCAACCCAGCAGCACCCTAGTTGCTTTGCCCCAGGCGTCCTGATTCAGCCGCTGCTGAAACTGACCAGCAGCGGCTGAATCAGGACGCCTGGGGCAGAGCAGCTGGAGTGCTGCCGGGTTGGTCCGGAGCGGCGCTGCAGGACCAACCCGGCAGCCCCCAGCTGCTCTACCCCAGGGGCAGGCAAGAAAAGCCTGGTTTGCTGGAGGGGGGGGGCACTAGCTGCACCCACCCCCCCAGCAGACCAGAGAGACGGGGGTGGCGGGACCGCCCAAGTCCTCCACGGCTTTGCTCCGTCTCCCTGGACTGCTGACCTGGGAGACGCGGAGCAAAGCCGCAGAGCACGCGGGCAGCGGGACAGTCCAGGCGCGCCGCGGCTGTCCCGCTGCTGGCGTGCTCCAAGGCTTTGCTCCCCGTCTCCCTGGTCTACAGGGAGACGGGGAGCAAAGCCTTGGAGCACACCCGCAGGGGGACAGCTCAAGCGCGCGCCTGGGCAGTCCCGCTGCGGGCGTGCTCCAAGGCTTTGATCCCCATCTCCCTGCAGACCAGGGAGACGGGGAGCAGCTTTTCTCGCCCCGGAGGACGGGGGCAGCGGACCGCGGCGCATCTGGGCATCCCGACGCTCCCATCCTCCGGGGCGAGAAAAGTCCCATTCGTAACTGCGGATCCGACATAAGTCGGATCCGTGTAACTCGGGGACTGCTTGTACTTAGATTTTCAGAAAGCCTTTGACAAGGTCCCTCAGCAAAGGCTCTTGTGTAAATTACATTGTCATGGGATAAGAGGGGAAGGTCCTTTCATGGATTGAGAACTGGTTAAAATATAGGAAACAAAGGGTAGGAATAAATGGTAAATTTTCAGAATGCTGAGGGGTAACTAGTGGTGTTCCCCCAAGGGTCAGTCCTGGGATCAATCCTGTTCAACTTATTCATAAATGATCTGGAGAAAGGGATAAGCAGTGAGGTGGTAAAGTTTGCGGATGATACTAAACTGTTTAAGATAGTGAAGACAGAAGCAGACTGTGAAGAACTTCAAAAAGATCTCACCAAACTGAGTGATTGGGCAACAAAATGGCACATGAAATTTAATGTGGATAAGTGTAAATGCATGTTGGAAAAAATAACCCCAACTATATATACAGTATGATGGGGGCTAATTTGGCTACGACAAATCAGGAAAGAGATCTTGGAGTTATCGTGGACAGTTCTCTGAAAACTTCCACACAGTGTGCAGCGGCAGTCAAAAAGGCAAATGGGATGTTAGGAATTATTAAGAAAGGGATAGAAAATAAGACACGGAATATCTTACTGCCCCTGTATAAAACTATGGTACGGCCACATCTTGAATACTGTGTACAGATGTGGTCTCCTCACCTCAAAAAAGATATTTGGCCTTAGAAAGGATTCAGAAAAGGGCAACTAAAATGATTAGGGGTTTGGAATGGGTCCCATATGAAGAGAGGTTAAAGCGACTGGGACTTTTCAGTTTAGAAAAGAGGAGACTTAGGGGGGATATGATAGAGGTATATAAAATCATGAGTGGTGTGGAGAGGGTGAATAAAGAAACATTATTTAATAGTTCCCATAATAGAAGAACTAGAGGACACCAAATGAAGTTAATGGGTAGCAGGTTTAAAACTAATAAAAGAAAGTTCTTCCTCACATAGAGTGTAGTCAATCTGTGGAACTCCTTGCCAGAGGAGGCTGTGAAGGCTAGGACTATAACAGAGTTTAAAGAGAAGCTAGATAATTTCATGTAGGTTAGGTCCATAAAAGGCTGTTAGCCAGAGGATAGAAATGGTGTTCCTGGCCTCTGTTTGTCAGAGGCTGGAGAAGGATGGCAGGAGACAAATCGCTTTATCGTTGTCTTCGGTCCATCCCTTCTGGGACACCTGGTGCTGGCCACTGTCAGCAGACTGGCTACTGGGCTAGATTGACCTTTGGTCTGACCCAGTACGGCCGTTCTTATGTTCTCTTGTGTTGGTCAGAGGCGGGGCGGGGGGCAGACAGGAGCCAGTTGTGAGCACTGGTGCCTGCGTTCCCCTTTGTGTAAATGTGTAACCGCTTTAAAATTAAGCAGTTACAAATTTATAGAAAAACCTCATTTGTTACCATCCCTAATGTGCACTAAGGAGGGATGTTAAAATGGTAACTGTATAACTGCTGAAAATAAGCTTTATACTGCAGAGCCTGCAGTGAAGCATCCTCAGGAGTGGGGCTGACAGCCCTTGATGGCTCCACTCCCATAGCAGAACCTCCTCTCTAGGAGCAGGGAAGAGTTTAACTGATAACATTAACCAGTAAGCATCAGCTAATCGATTAATGGGTTAAACTCTGACATTCCCTTGCCCTGAGTCATGTGCAAATGGGCACCACTTGCTGAAACTAAAATCCTAGGGCTGTGGACACACTGGTAATCAGTTGTGTGGCCACTCAGGACAGATTAAAATGCTGCACAAGTGCCCAGTTTACAGAGATCCTTACCAATCTTTTAATGGGGGGCTACTCAACATGCACGGCCTGCATGGTGCAGTTTTGACTTATATGGGGTTCAGCATGCGGCCTGCGGGTGGGATCCTTTGACATAGTCTCCACTGGGAACATGCTCTACAATGACGAGGTGTCTCCCAGTCAGGGTGAGCATTGAAACACGCAAGTAGATGGGCTGGCTGGAACAGACAGGTACAGGATGTCTGCCTGACGAGGAGGTTCTGGGAGTGCAGGGGCATTGTGGGAAGTGCTTTGTATTTATGCGTCAGTGTGAAAGAAGTTATTTGCATATATATTTGTATGTATATGCAACCACACTTACATAGCAGCCCTTGGCATGTGCTGTGAATATCATTGTGGCTTCCGGAGCTTCCAAAGTTGAGTAGCCCTGCTTTAATGTATAGGAGCCTTAAACATCACAATAAGGGTATGTCTACACTACCCCGCTAGTTCGAACTAGCGGGGTAATGTATGCATACCGCACTTGCTAATGAAGCCCGGGATTTGAATTTCCCGGGCTTCATTAGCATAAGCGGGGAGCCGCCATTTTTAAATCCCCGCTGCTTCGAACCCCGTGTAGCGCGGCTACACGGGGCTCGAACTAGGTAGTTCGGACTAGGGTGCCTATTCCGAACTACCGGTACTCCTCGTTTCACGTTTCACGAGGAGTACCGGTAGTTCGGAATAGGACCCTAGTCCGAACTACCTAGTTCGAGCCCCGTGTAGCCGCGCTACACGGGGTTCGAAGCAGCGGGGATTTAAAAATGGCGGCTCCCCGCTTATGCTAATGAAGCCCGGGAAATTCAAATCCCGGGCTTCATTAGCAAGTGCGGTATGCATACATTACCCCGCTAGTTCGAACTAGCGGGGTAGTGTAGACATACCCTAAGAGAGCAAACAAACTTTGGACATTTTCATGCTAGTTATTAATATCTTATTGCTACTGATTTCAAAACAAATCTCAGGAACTATGAAGGTTGAGAGAGACCTTCAAAGGTAGAAAAATGGATTAGTGCTATTACAAATAATTTAAATGCTCGAGAAGCATATTGGATTTTTAAGATTATGCTTCAGCCAACCATTTATCATGTAGGGACTAAAAGTGTTCAGATCCGTGTTTGAGATTTCTATAGAGTACAAAAACCTGGATAGTCCTGATATTTCTAAAGCAAATAATAAAACTGTAAAAACCCCAAAAGTTCTCCAATCTTTTTATGCTTCCTAAAGAACCAAAACATGTGGGGGTTTTCTTTTGTTGGTCACACTTAAGATTTCAGTAGCAATGTTAGCTGTCTGTTCTCAGCAGCAGCTATACTCATTTTCCAGCAACTGGAATTAATTTGTGGCTTTCTGCCTGTGGGCTGGAGCCTAGTAATGATACAGGCAGTCCCCGAGTTACGCGGATCCGACTTATGTCGGATCCGCAGTTACGAACGGGGCACTTCCTCTCCCTGGTCTCCAGCAGACCAGGGAGAGGAAGCAGAGCGGTGGAACGCGCGGCCAGCTGACAGCCCAGACGCGTCTGGGCTGTCAGCTGGCCGCCAGTTCCGCCGCTCTGCTCTGCTCTGCTCTGCTCTGCTCTGCTCTGCTCTGCTCCCCCTGGTCTGCAGACCAGGGGGCGGGGGAGAGTAGAGCGGAGCACGCGGCCAGCTGACAGCCCAGACGCGTATGGGCTGTCAGCTGGCCGCTCGTTCCGCCGCTCTGCTCTGCTCCCCCTCCCCCTGGTCTGCAGACCAGGGGGAGGGGGAGCAGAGCGGAGCACGCGGCCAGCTGACAGCCCAGACGCGTCTGGGCTGTCAGCTGGCCGTGTGTTCCGTGGCTTTGCTGTGCTCTGCTCCCCCTGCCCCTGGTATACAGACCAGGGGGAGGGGGAGCAGAGCAGAGCAAAGCCGCGAAGCCCGAGGACAGCAGGATAGCCACGGCGCGTCTGGGCTGTCCCGCTGCCCGCGTGTTCCGCCGCTTTGCTCCCTGTCCCCCTGGTCTGCAGACCAGGGGGACGGGGAGCAAAGCAGAGCAAAGCCACGGAGCCCGAGGGCAGCAGGATAGCTACGGCGCGTCTGGGCTGTCCCGCTGCCCCCGTGCTCCGCGGCTTTGCTCCGGACGCCTGTGGTACAGCAGCTGGGGCGCTGCCGGTTGGTCCCATAGAGCCGCTCTGGGCGCCACTGGACCAACCCAGCAGCACCCCAGCTGCTCTGCCCCAGGTGTCCCCAAGTCAGCAGCTGCTGAAAATGACCAGTGGCTGACTACAGGAAGCCCCTGCCCCGGGCTTCCTGGAATCAGCCGCTGATCAGTTTCAGCAGCAGCTGACTTGGGGATGCCTGGGGTTCTTAAGTTGAATCTGTATGTAAGTCAGAACTGGCGTCCAGATTCAGCCACTGATCAGTTTCAGCAGCGGCTGAATCTGGACGCCAGTTCCGACTTACATACAGATTCAACTTAAGAACAAACCTACAGTCCCTATCTTGGACGTAACCCGGGGACTGCGTGTACTTCAACTACACGTATTGGTTAATCCTATTGAATACATGCACCCTCCCCCCACACCCTATCTCTATATTGGTGGCGGCAGGGGGAAGGAGTGGGAGCCAATGCCCATGAGGAATTGGCTTTAAGCAAGTCAGTCTGCTAAAAAATTACTGGTGCAGGGGAATGCGTGTAGTCTATAGCATTAACCCAGTGGTCCCCAACCTTTTGGGGCTGCCAGGAGCCCGGGAGCGGGGCTGCTCAAGCGCCACCCATCTAGGGGGGTACCACGCATGCACTGCGCACAGGGCTGGATTAAGGGGGAGACTAGCCTGGCAGCTGCGGGGGGCGCCTGATGGCAGCTGTAAGGGGCGCCGCATGCCCGGGACCGGGGGCCGTGCGGTGCCCCTTAGAGCTGTCATCAGGCACCGCGCACCCAACTGCAGCTGTAAGGTACGCAGCACGCCAGGGGCAGAGCCGAGCATGCATCGCGCGCCCACTGCCTGGGGCGCAGGAATGGCTCAAGCTGGCCCTGCCATGCCCGGGGTTCAGGGCGCAAGAATGGCTTGGGCCAGCCCTGGTCACTTGGTGGGCACACACATGCCCCAGCTCTCCCCTGGCCACTGGGCAGGGCCAGGTCAAGGCGTGGCCTCCCTGGCCTGCCCCGGGTCTCTGCCTTCCAGCTGTCAGAGGGTGGGGAGTTGGGCTGGACCAAAGCTGGGCTGGCTCTATCTTTCTGGCAGGGAGTGGGAAGGGAGCGCTGCTCCTGGCCCTCTCCCTCTGGCCACAAGGGGGGAGGCCACATGGCTCTGGCCCCTTGCTGGTAAGGGTGCCCCCAGACCATCAGTGATGCCACACAAGTTCTGCGCACTGCCTACCCAAGCCCCCACAAGGCTTTGCAGCTCCCGCACCCCCCCCTGCAAGGCCACGTGGTTCCCACGTCCCTGCTCCCCCCAGAACCCCATCCTCAGAAGTTCCCATGCCTCCACTCACCACACTCGAGCTCTCATGAGGCTGCGCAGCTCCCCCACGCCACCAAGCCCCCACAGCTCCTGCATATCCACCTTCCCCCACACAAGCCCCTGCAATGCTGTGTGGCTCCCGCATTCTCCTCCCCCCAAAAGTTGCACGGCTCAAACATACCCCAGCCTCAAAGAGGTCACACAGCTCCCATGCCCCTCACCCGAGTCCACTACCCCGCACAGCAGAGGAGCCATGCAGTTCAATTTAAATTCCAGAAGCTCCTATCCACATGGTGGCTGCTGGAGGGATGCTCAGGGGCTGGCAGTGTTTGTGGGAGGAGTTGACTGCTGGCCCATGTGCACAGAGCTGATTGGGGGTGGGGAGAGGCATCAAGGTCTGGATGCAGGGAGAGGGTTTAACCTCCAGCTTGTGTGCCATGGAGCCAATAGGGGATCATGGGGTTGGGGAGGGGACAAAGTAGGGCAGCTGTGTGGCCTCATCCCAGAACGCTGAGGAGTGGGAAATCCGCATGCCCTGGGTGCCACACAGCCTGTGGCTCCTGCCACCCCAGGCTTTGCCAGGGCAGGTCAGAGAATGGGGGAGGCTGCTTGGCTTCACGGCTCCCACGGAGCATGGGGAAAAAGAAGGACCAAATGGCTGAGGGCAGAAGAAGGGGCTGCGGGATGCAGAGTAACATTACTCTGTTGCCCTGCAGGAAAAAACTTCTTAAAGTATAGTAAGATATTCATGACTCCAGTTCTGTATTTATAGCCGTGACTGTCTAAGGCATTCTGTGTTCATTCTGTAGTCTTGGAAGGTGGCTCAAGATGTAATGCTAGTGTGTCCTATATGCATAATACCACAGTGCCATCATAGTCCACTCAAAAGTAACACTGAGAATGTGGTTCTCACTTAGCATGGTGTGTGTGTTGATTCTTTGTTTTGATTCTTTGCTGTTTAGAACTCAGCCACCCCCTAAACTACCAGTGGGTCCCAATCACAAGTTTGCAAATAACTACTACTGTACTCGTGATGGACGCAGGGAGTCCTATCCTCCAGTTATTGTTGTGTCTCCACAGAAATCCCTTGCATCAGGTGCTCAAGGTGTTAGGTAAGTCCTATTTATTCTGTGATCTGCAGCCATCCTACTTCTGGCTTAAGAATAAATAAAAAAGTGATAGAAAATAAGACACAGAATATCTTACTGCCCCTGTATAAAACTATGGTACGGCCACGTCTTGAATACTGTGTACAGATGTGGTGATCTCACCTCAAAAAAGATATTTTGACTTTGGAAAGGGTTCAGAAAAGGGCAACAAAAATGATTAGGGATTTGGAACGGATCTCGTATGAAGAGAGATTTAAAAAGACTTGGACTTTTCAGCTTAGAAAAGAGGAGACTAAGGGGGGATCATACAGAGGTCTATAAAATCATGACTGGTGTGGAAAAAGTGAATAAGGAAAAGTTATTTACTTATTCCCACAATATAAGAACTAGGGATCACCAAATAAAATTAATAGACAGCCGTTTTAAAACAAAAGGAAGTTTTTCTTTACTCAGCCTGTGGAACTCCGTGATAGAGGATGTGGTGAAAATGAGGATTTTAATAGGGTTCAAAAAAGAACTAGATACATTCATGGAGGTTAGGTCCATCAGTGGCTGTTAGCCATTTATGGGTAGCAGTGGTGTCCCTGCCTCTGTCTGGAAATGGGTGACAGGAGAAGGATCACATGAGAATTACCTGTTGTGTTCCCTCCCTTTGGGGCATCCGGTATTGGCCACTGTCAGCAGAGAGGATTCTAGACTAGAGGGACTTTTGGTCTAACCCAGTATGGCTGTTCTTATGATATTGTGATCTTCCAAGCTAAGCAGGGTCAAGTCTGTTCTGTATTTGGCTGGTGCATGACTATAGAACACATTCCTGCTGTGATAAATGGTCTTGACTGTTTGGTAGGTGTCACTGTGAAGGAATGGATTACTGTGTAGTGTCTATTTACCTTCTGTAGGCTAAGCAGGGATGTTAAGGTTGGAAATATGTTCCCTAAAATGTTCTATATTAATGAAACCCTGTTTTTAGGGGGCTGGAGCATATGACTTACAAGGAGAGGCTGAGGGAGTTGGGTCTGTATAGTCTGCAGAAGTGAAGTGTGAGGGGGGTTTTGAGAGCAGCCTTCAACTTCCTGAAGGGAGGTTCCAAAGAGGATGGAGAAAGGCTGTTCTCGGTAGTGACAGATGGCAGTCTCAAGTTGTGGTGGGAGAGGTCCAGGTTGGATATTAGGAAAAACTATTTCACTAGGAGGGTAGTGAAGCACTGGAATGGGTTACCTAGGGAAGTAGTGGAGTCTCCATCCCTAGAGGTGTTTAAGTCTCGGCTTGACAAAGCCCTGGACGGGTTGATTTAGTTGAGATTGGTCCTGCCTAGAGCAGGGGGCTGGATTTGATGACCTGAGGTCTCTTCCAGCTCTGATTCTGTTAAATATTGATTGATTGTATAAACTGAAAGTTCATTGTCTGTCTGTCCCCTAGCTCGGACTGTGCAGTAGCAACAACCAAGAGAAACCCAGTGACACCAGGAGTTCCACTTGAGAAGTGGGAGCTGTCCAAAGATCAACCTTACCTGTGACCTGGCCAAGTATGAAGAGAAGTTTGAATAAGATTGGACTTCATATGATTAACTGAAAAGAAGCAGCCTGGCTGGAGATCCAGGGATAGGGCTCTAGCTTCAGTAATGCTGTACAGAATTTAGCCTATTGGAAAGGAGACCATCTTGCTGGGCATGACTCATTAAACGTATTTATCTAATCTATTCTCAACCCTTGCTCTTTTTAGAGCTTCCTTTATTCAAGCAAAGGTTCATAGTAAACTTGTGTGTTCTGGAAATGAGGTACACAACCTTGAGCTGTGAACACATGAGATGTCACAAGCTAAGCTAAATAGACTTGATCCTGGTCAGTCCTGGGATAAATCCTCAAAACACAGGTGGGTATACAAATTAGATGTGGTGCTACTTCCCTCTGAAGCATTACTAAAACAGTGCTCAGTATGGTGCTATAAGATGCAACTCTGCAAAAAATGCCATAATGAAAATGAGATTTACAACTCTGAGCTTTATGCAGTATTGTTGTAACCACTTTGGTCCCAGGAGAGACAAGGTGGGTGAGATAAGTATCTTTGATTGGACTAACTTCTGTTTGTGAGAGACAGTGGTCTACAACTTTTTAATCACAAGATCACTTTTTCAATTTAAGTGCAATGTAAGATCTACCTCAAACCCAAATACCCTTGTCCCACTTCCTCCCCTTCGAGTCCTCACCCTGCTTACTCCATCCCCCAGCCTCATTCACTTTCACCAGGCTGGATAAGAGGGTGGGGAGCAGGCTCTGATCTTGGGCCAAGGAGTTTGGAATGTGGGAGAGTCTCCTGGCTTAGCCCAGGGTTGGGAATTGGAGTCCAGGAGGGTTTTCAGGGTGCAAGCTCTGGGAAGGAGTTTGAGTGCAAGAGAACTCACATCTGGGGCAGGAGATGGGATGCAAGTGAGGGTTCAGTTAGAGCCTGCTTCCTGAGATGGCTTCCAGGTGGTGGAGCAGTGGAGTTAAGGCAGGCTTACTTCTGCCCTGGCCCTGCACCATTCCTGAAAGCAGCTGGCATGTACAGCAATGGCTCCATGGTGCCATGTGCTGCCCCTCATCTACAGGCACTGAACCCACAGCTTCTACTGGTCACTGTTTCCCTGTTATTGATCAATGGGAGCTGCAGGGGTGGTGTCTGCAGGTAAGGACAGCATGTGGAAACCCCCTGCTTTACCTTTCCAGGAGCAGCAATTATAGGGATAATTACTCTAGCCATGACTGGCTAGGCATTTTAGAACTCACTACTCAAGGCATAAGAGAAATTAAAATCATGGAATGCACAGACAAGTCAAAAACCAAAAATAACACTTTTTACTGCTTGCAAAGTGTAACAACCACTCCCCATGTATGTGTTGGGTTGGGAGATGACCGTGAAAGACAGTGTGTGAGAGAATAACACTCACACAGTGTGACAGACTTGCATTACTAAATTTCCTCCATCCCCTTCTCCTGTGTGTATATAGGATACAGGATGGGCGGAGGAGAAACTCCTGACATCAGCATCCCTCCTCTTGTCCCTCCCACGCCCTGCACAGCAAAAAGGAGGTTCCTGGGGGCAGCTCCAAGGCAGAGGGCAGAAGTGGTAGGGCAACTGGAGTGCCAGTGCTTGACAGCTTGGCCAAACCAGTCAGGATCATATGTTAGGCACCAAGATCTACTGGTTAGATCCTAATCTTATTAGTTGGTAACCACAGGTGTGAGAGAAGCTTTTGAGTTTACACAGTATTACCTGTACCTGAGGAGCAGCCCCTGCCTGCAGCCCATCATAGGTGGAGAGCTGGGCCCTCATGTGGAACTGTTGGGTGCTGGCAGCCCTGTGCAGAGCTGGAAGCAGCTGGTCTGGAACAGCCCCTGCTTGCAGTAAGAGGGCTGCTGCAGCCATGGCTGGGGTGGGGAGTATCCCATGGTGGGTTTGAGAGCCACTCCAGCCCAACTGCGCTGGAACAGTCCCCCCTCCCCCACCACCATGCCTCCAGTTTAATCAATTAACCAGTTAAACTTACCATTTAACATCCCTAGTTTGTATACATTTACATCTGCCCCTACACCACTGTAGCACTTAGTGAAGGCACTACCTACAAAACAGAGCTTCTCCACAAGTGCTCTGCCAGGTTTCCCTGGTTACAGGTATGCTAACATTGCCCACAGCAATGATACTTGCTCAGTCAGTGCCATAGGCTGCTGTTGCCTTTTATTCACTGCTATAAATAAATCGGCTGTGTCTAGACTGGCATGATTTTCTGGGAATGCTTTTAATGGAAAAGTTTTCCGTTAAAAGCATTTTTGGAAAAGAGTGTCTAGACTGGCACGGACGCTTTCTGCAAAAGCATTTTTTTGCGGAAAAGCGTCCATGCCAATCTAGATGTGCTTTTGCGCAAAAAAGCCCCGATCGCCATTTTTGCAAACGGGGCTTTTTTGCGCAAAACAAATCTGAGCTGTCTACACTGGCCCTTTTGCACAAAAGGACTTTTGCCTGAATGGGAGCAGCATAGTATTTCCACAAGAAGCACTGATTTCTTACAGTAGGAAGTCAGTGCTTTTGCAGAAATTCAAGTGGCCAGTGTAGACAGCTGGCAAGTTTTTCCAGAAAAGCGGCTGATTTTCGGGAAAACTGGCCACTCTAGACACAGCCATCATGTATTATAGTCCAGATATTGTTAGTTACCACTGTTCTTCTCTTAGTTCAAACAAAACATCTGTATCCATTATATCTAGTCATTCTATCCTTAGGTGAAGATGGATTGATGTGTTCTTGTACTATCTCTTAGGAATGCATTTCTTTAGTTACGTGAGATCTTGATACGGTCTTGCATGGCATTCTTATCAATAAACTAGGGAAATACAACCTAGCTGGGGCTACTGTAAGGTGGATGCATAACTGGCTGGATAAGAGAGAAGAGTCATGCTGTAAGGGCATAACAAGTGGGGTTCTGCAGTGGTCTGTTTTGGGACCAGTTCTGTTCAATATTTTCATCAATGATTTAGGTATTGGCATAGAGATTCAGAGGGGTAGTAGCCATGTTAGTCTGCATCTGAAAAAACTTACAGTGAATTTTCTTGCAGCAGCTTAGAGACTAACAAAAATGTATATAATATCATAAGCTTTTGTGGGCAAAACCCACTTCTTCAGATTGCATAGAGAGTATGCTTATTAAGTTTGCAGATACCACCGAACTGGGAGGCATTGCAAGTGCTTTGGAGGATAGGCTCATAATTGGAGAAATGGTCTGAGGTAAATAGGATGAAGTTTAATATGGTCAAATGCAAAGTACTCCATTTAGGAAGGAACAATCAGTTACATACATACAGAATGGGAAGTGACCTAGGAAGGAGTACTGCAGAAAGAGATCTAGGATCATAGTGGACCACAAGGCTAAACATGAGTGGCTGTGTCTACACTGGCATGAATTTCCGGAAATGCTTAAAACGGAATACTATTCCGTTTTCAGTTTTTCGGGAAAAGGAGCGGCTACATTGGCAGGCTGCTTTTCCGGAAAAGCCCTTTTTCCGGAAGAGCGTCTGTGGCCAATGTAGACGTGCTTTTCCGGAAAAGAGCCCTGATCGCCATTTTCGCGATCGGGGCTTTTTTTCCGGAAAAGACTACTGGGCTGTCTACACTGGCCCTTTTCCGGAACAGTGTTCCAGAATAAGGACTTATGCCCGAGTGGGAGCAGAATAGTTTTTCCGGAATAGCGGCTGATTTTGTACAGTAGAGCATTGTTGCTTTTCCGGAAATTCAAGGGCCAGTGTAGACAGCTCACAGCTTATTCCGGAAAAGCGGGTGATTTTCCGGAATAAGTGGCCCAGTGTAGACACAGCCGAGTCAATGTAACACCTGCAAAAAAAAAAGCAAAAAAAAAAAAGCCAAAAACAAACACAGAAAAACACCATGATTCTGGGACACATTGACAGGAGTGCTGTGAATAAGATATAAGAAGTCATTCTTCTGCTCTCCTCTGCGCTGATCAGGGCTCAATTGGAGTATTGGGTCCAGTTCTGGGCACCATATTTCAAGAAAGATGTGGAGAAATTGGAGAAGGTCCAGAGAAGAGCAACAAAAATGATTAAAGGTTTAGAGAAAGTGACCTATGAAGGAAGAATGAGGCTATGTCTACGCTGGCGCGTTCTCATGCAAAAACTATTTTGTGGAAGAGAGCTTCTGCAAAAACTCTTCCAGAAGAGAGCATCTACACTGGCATGTGCTTTTGTGCAAGAGCATCCTTGCCAGTGTAGACACTCTCTTGCGCAAGACAGCTCTGATGGCCATTTTAACCACAGGGCTTTCTTGTGCAAGTAATTCATGTTGCCTGTCTACATTGGCCTCTTCTAGAACAGCTCTTGTGCAAGAGGGCTTATTCCTGAGCGGGAGCATCTGAGTTCTCGTACAAGAAGCCCTGATTTTATACATTAGAACTTCAGTTTACTTGCACAAGAACACGTGGCCCATGTAGACAGGCAGCAAGTTTTTGCGCGAGATTGCTCCAGTGTAGACACAGCCTGAAAGAATTGGGCTTGTTGAGTTTAAAAAAGGGAAGACTGAGAGGAGACATGATAGCTGTTTTCAAGTATCTAAAAGGGTGTCACAAAGAGGAGGGAGAAAAATTGTTCTGCAGGGCCTCTAATGATAGGACAAGAAGCAATGGACTTAAATTGCGGCAAGGGAGGCTTAGGTTGGACATTAGGAAAAACTTCCTGTCAGGGTGGCTAAATACTGGAATAAATTGCCTAGGGAGGTTGTGGAATTTTCATCACTGCAAAAGCGACGAGGAGTTGCACCTGACGAAGTGGGTCTTTGCCCACGAAAGCTTATGCTCTTACACTTCAGTTAGTCTATAAGGTGTCACAGGACTCCTCGTCGCTTTTGCAGATTCAGACTAACACGGCTACCCCTCTGATATTCATCACTAGAGATATTCAACAGCAGGTTAGATAGGATCTGTCAGGGATGACCTCTGAGAGCAGGGGTCTGGACTTGATGATCTCTCCAGGTCCCTTCTGGTTCTAATATTCTATGATCTTCATCTTTGTGTATCAGCCTCTCCAGCCAGCACTGTACTGGGTGTTCACTGATGCCTAGTGTGGTGGTATTTCCCCAAAACCAGGCCTGTGCTGTTCCCAGGGCTGGTTATGCCTGGGGCTCCAGGCAGAAAAGATCACGTGTGTAAGCCTGAAAGCTGGTTGCTTTCGCCAGCAGACGGTGCAGTCAGTGATATTCCCTGGCCCGTCTCGTGTCTCTAGAGGGAAGCTGCAGCGGGAACAGGCGCCCAGGAGCAGCTGCTGCTGCCTGCCAGGGACTTGTCCTGTGGGCGCGTGACTCCCTGGCCGTAGCTGGTCTCCATGGTTCTGGGCAAGCGCAAGGCACGGCGCCAGTGCAGTGCCTCGTTGGCTCTCCTGCGCATGCGTTCGCCTTGGGGGCCGCCTCCCATTCTTGTCCCGCGCATGCGTCTTCCTAGGAGTGCCCCGCCTTAGCCCCCTGCTGCGCATGCGCCAGCGTTGGGCGGGCGGGTGGCATGTGGGTGCTGCTCGCGCTGCTGCTGAGGCTTATGGCGGTCGGGGGGCTGGAGTCGCCTGCTGGAAACGGTGAGGGCCAGGGCCGGGGCCGGGGCCGGGCCGGCTCACTGCATCCCTCAGCCCCGGTCACCGCTCGCCGCCCTTCACGTGGCGCCCACCCCTCTGGGCGGCTATTGGTCCACGGCCGCTCGCGCTCGTGCCCCTTCCTCTCCCCATTGGTCAGCGGGGAGGCCGGGTCTGGCGCGTGAATGGCCCCGGCTGGGGGCTGGGGCGGAGCCGAGGCGCGGTGGGGGCGTGGCCAGTGCCCCTGCACGCTGGGCTTTGGGAGGGGTTGGGGCGCCCCGCGCGGCTTGTGTTGCTGCGCGCGGTGCCCCCCCCCCGCCTGGCTCTGCAGCCGCCGCGCGCAGCACTGACTCGCCTCCCCCTTCAGCCTCGGGCCTGCCCTGCAGCCCCCGCAGCGCGCGGTGCTGGACTCCCGGGCGTGTCCGCCGCCTGCCCCTGCAGCGCTTCTGCGATGGCCGCCGGGACTGCCCTGACGGCGCGGACGAGTCGGCGGCGGCCTGCCAGCACCTGGGGGTCCCGCCTCCCTGCCCCTGCCTGTTCCAGTGTGCGGCGGGGGCGGAGTGCTTTCCCGCCACGTGGGCCTGCGACGGCCACGCCGACTGCGAGGCTGGGCAGGATGAGGAGGAGTGCGCTCCGGACCGGCCTGGGGCTTCCCGCGCTCCCAGCACGGCCCGGGCAGGTGAGGCCGGGTCTGTCAGCCAGAATGGCCGGGGGTCAAACGAGGTGGGAGAGAATGGCTCTGAGTGCGCGGGCAGGCTGGGACTGGAACATTAAGTGCTGAAAGAAGCCCTGTCAGCTTCTATAAGGGCCTTCAGTCAGAAAAGTTTACATGTAACAAGGGACATCCGGGATTCCTGCAACTTGAACAGCTGAGAGAAAATTAGGACTGGTTTAGACTGGGAATATAGCAATGCCCCTATGCTGACTGAAGCCCTTTTTTAGACGAGGCTACATTGACAGAACCCCTCCTGTCATCGATTTTTGTCTGCTCTGTAGTGCTACAGCACTGCAGCTCTGTTGCAGCTGCAGTTTAAGAGCAGACCTACCCTTTGTTTTATCCGTCTTTTTCCTTGGTTGTATTTGTGCCTGTAACAGTGCCCTGTTGTGGTCTCTTTGCTCCCATCCTCTCAGTCTCATCCTCTCTGGCCCTTTCTTTCATAGAGAAGGTGGGTCAGGTGATCCAGATTTTACCTGGTCCACTTTGTCTTTCTAATATGTGGAACCAACACAGCTACAGCAACATCTCTGCCATAGCTTCTCTGCTTTCCCTTCTCACCAGCAGTCACGTTCCCGTAGTTGTTCATGTGGGTTTTTCATATAGCAGTAGGGCAGAGAAAATGTTTTTTTAATCAAAAAATTTGGTGGTGAAACCCCCCAAATGGGCAAGCAGAATGAAGGGTCAGGTGCAGAATGGGAACCGCTTTGAACAACTTTTTAAGCATGCGTCAGTCTGTGTGATAGTCTCCTTTGAAAGCCCGACAACTGACTGTCTTCTGCTTTCATTTCAGATAATTCAACTAACCACAAATCTGGGAAAACTGTGTTGTCTGGGACTCAAGGCCCCTTGTGGGTGACAGCTGTTTTTGGTATGTGAGAATCTGAAGGTGCATCAGAACAGATCTTGGCTTCACTGAGTCGCATTCATGAAAACTGAACTTGCCTCCTAGGAGGCAGGATGCAGTTTGTTCAGTAATGGCTGTCTTGGGACCTCCTCGGATCCCTCTTGCTGCTGCATGGTTTAAGCCTGCAGTGGTTTTCTCTAACCAATTTGCCTCAAGGGCTTAGATGGCAAAGGCCAAAGTTCTGTATTTTTCAGCTTTGGGAAAAGACAGTTTCCTTCTCCTGTTGAAAACAGTCCCACTGCGTAGGAGGTGCAATCCCCGCTTCTTGCTATTTTGTCTGTTAAATGATGGGGCAATGACATGGAGGCAAGAATCCCAGCAGCTCATTGCCCGTGTGTTCTTCGCTTTCTAGTGCTCCTGAGTGTACTGGTAGCTGCAGGCTGCACTGTTACCAGGAGGCAATTCAGAGCAAAGAACAGCTTCTTCACCTTTAGCTTTGAGAGAGCTTCCAAAGAGCATCTGGTGCTAGACAGGAGACCTTCTGCGTCATTTCCCTAATAGGTATGTCTCCCATTCTGCACGGGAACCAAATTCCTTTGTATAGGGAGGAAAAGGTGGCCCTCCCCCATTCTGAGCTCTCCTCCCTTTTGTACCCTTCTCCTCTCCATTAGCTCTCTGGTTGGGTAAAAATAATTCCCAGCTGCCTGTGCTGCAGTGAATTCCTTTCTCTGAGAGGGGCTGGAAAGGGGTCTCCTCCTACAACTCCTCCCCATAACTTCTCTGTGCTGGGAGGACTGCTGGCAGCTCTTTCAATGACTGGTTATTTGCAGTGGGAATTAAGTGCAGTTGTTGAACCTGGAAGAAGCTATTAGTCTCTAGATTGGGGTGGGCAAACTTTTTGGTCTGAGTCACAATTGAGTTCAGGAATTGTGTGGAGGGCTGTGTAGGGGAGATTGTGTCTCTGTAAAGAGACAGGCATGGCCCAGTCCCCTCCTCTATCTGAACCATGATTCCCCTTCCCCCCCCCCCCCGACACACACACTTTCTGCTCTCTCTGCAACCCGCTCCCCTGCTGATGGTCCCCTGTGAACCCCTGCCCCTATCCAGTTCCCCTTGCTCCCTGCCCCCAGCACTCCTCAACCCTGTCCACCACCACCTCCCACTCACCTTCCCCTGACCACCTCCTATCCAACTCTCCCTGCTCCCTGAACACACCACCCAGAGCACTGGGGCTGGCAGCACTGCAGCTGTGTCCACTGGAGCACAGGTGCTGGGAGAGCTAAGGCTCCGGGGGAGGGGAGTGTTCAGAGGCTAGTCTCCCTGGGCGGGAGTTCAAAGACTCTGGCAGGCTGGATGTGGCCGGCAGGCTGGATGTGGCCTACAGGCCATAGTTTGGACCCCTCTGCCCTAGTTGCTAAGAGATTGTGTAAAGCCCCCAAATTAGCAGGGTATGGGTTCCCCATGTGGTTTGCGAGTTGAAATGAAATGAAAACCTTTGACAGCGAATATGAAATAACCAGGTTCTTTGTTTTTCTTCATCTTTCAGGAAGCTGCATTGTTGTGAGATGAGACACAGCTTGGTCCTCCTCATCACACACCCTCCAAGTGCCGATCAAGCAGTTTCTGGGACTAGTTTTCTGGGTTTGATTGGGTGACAATCACAATGGAGTAATCAAGGACTCTTCCTTGGGCACAGGGAGCTTAGATTGTGGCAGTGGGGAGTCAGAAGTGATGGTCTCTGGTGCTCTAAAATCAATTCTACGGGAATGTGATGGAAACTTGAAATGTCACATTGGTTCACCCATTCCCATCCTCCCTCCCTCGGGGTTATTCTACAAGATGCCTCGTCCTGAAAGAAAGGTTCTAGAGCTATTCCAGTGAATAGTGCACATCTCTGCAGATGAATAGTGTATCATCTCTGCAGTACATCCGGGCAGCTCTCCCTTTCCCACATCTACCTAAGAGTTCATCGCAAACTACCTCTTCCTACCAGGCTGTATCTTACCTGTTAACATAATTATTTACTACTGTTCCAAGGCAGGCCATTCCATTCTACACACCTGGGGGGGTATAATATAACTTCAGTCCCTGATGACACTGCTCCTCCTCCTAACTCATTGGCTCGGACTTACCAAAAATTCTTAAAATGTAATTGATGCACGAGACCCATCAAGGAGCTGGAAAATTGAAGTCTCCTGTATGGTTGTCTTTGCATTGGGTCACAGGCTGTATAGCATAGGGCAGGCAGGAGAGGAGTGCCTTCAAATCCCAAGGTAGGAGGTATGCTCAGCTCTTTCCAGGATTGGGCTCAGAGTTTCCAATTTGATACTAAAATTCTGGATGTTGAATCCTCGGTGCAGTTATTTTAACACCTGGAGCTGGCTTACCTCTTTTGCTTTTAGCTGCGAGTAGCTTTGGTCTCAAAGGTCAGCTGTTAGCTCCATTTCAGATCTTGGTCTGTATAACATTTTGTCATGAACTCTTATTACATAAGGGTAAATCAAAAGTACTGTAGGGAAAACTTCTGTTCCAACGCAGAAAGCTGGCTCTGGTGGAGGGCAGGCACTGTCTTGTCCCTCTATTCCAATGTTGACAGGCAAGACCTATTCTAGGCTGAATGTGGTGTCTTCGAGGTGAGAATTCTGTTTGCAGGGCATACGCTCCAGGTAGCAGCCTGGGACTCCTTGGGTTTTTACATTCAATACACCAGTGTGAGAGGGATTCTGTAAGAGAGATGACACGTTTAGAATCTTGGCTCTTGCCAGCGTTGGAATGGAGCGGCAATGAGAGGCTGAACCCCAGAGGCACCGTGCATTGCGTTCTGCACAGTGGGCAAAGAATTGCAGTTGAGTGAGTAGTGAATAATATTGTATGAATTAAAGATCTTTAGAGAACGTGTGGTTGCCTCCTGGATTTTGTTTCATGGGTCATATCTATTTTCTGTGATTCAGTCACTGCTCAGCACTGAGGCAAACAGACCAGTGTATGGACAGAAACAGTCTAATACAAATGCAGTAACAACAGAGGATGGCCACATCTGAAGTCCAGCACAATGCTTTTTTGGCAGGGGATGTAAGGTCACTTCGTAGGAGGTTAACACTGATGGCTGTTCTTGTGTCAGGAGTTGAGGAAGGATTTAGCTAGAGCAGGCTTGGCCAAAGGGGCTTCTGTTGGCCAGATCTGGCTCACCAAACTGTTGGATCTGACCCACGGACACCTTGCTGCACCTCCACCAGACCTGGGGACAGGGAAGCACATAGTCTCCACCTCCCCTTACCAAGGATGTGTGGTGGCTAGAGAGAAACACCAGCCTCTAGCCATCGGGGCTTTTTTTGCGCAAAACACTTTTTAGCTGTCTGCACTGGCCCTCTTGTGCAAATACATTTGCACAAGAGGGCTTTTTCCCCGAATGGGAGCAGCATAGTATTTGCGCAAGAACACTGACAATCTTACATTAGATCGTCTGTGTTCTTGCGCAAATTCAAGCGTTTGCGGAAAAACTTGCCAGTCTAGATGCAGCCCCTCAGTCCCAGCACATGTCTGGTCCCACCAGCTGACCCCAGGCTGCCCTGCTGTGGCTCTGCCTTTGAATTTGGAGCCAGCACACATGCTGGGACTGAGCCTGCCTTCCGGCTCCAATTTCAAATGCAGAACTGCAGTAGAGGCAGCCTGGAAGCAGGACCAGCCATTGGGACCTGGTGCATAGAATCATAGAACCATAAAGCTGGAAGAGACCTCAGAAGGTCATCAAGTCCAGTCCCCTGCCCTAGGCAGGAACAATCCCAACTAAATCAACCCAGCCAGGGCTTTGTCAAGCCAAGACTTAAAAATTTCTAGGGATGGAGACTCCCTTACTTCCCTAGGTAACCCATTCCAGTGCTTCACCGCTCTCCTAGTGAAATAGTTTTTCCTAATATCCAACCTGGACCTCTCCCACCGCAACTTGAAACCATTGTTCCGTGTTCTGCCATCTGTCACTACTGAGAACAGCTTTTCTCTAGCCTCTTTGGAACCTCCCTTCAGGAAGTTGAAGGCTGCTATCAAATCCCCCCTCACTCTTCACTTCTGCATGCCAGAACTGAGCCCCTCTGCTGGCTTGTAGCTGTGTAACAATAGGATATTTAACAGCTAGGCTATGTCTAGACTGGCATGATTTTCCACAAATGCTTTTAACGGAAAAGTTTTCCGTTAAAAGCATTTTTGGAACAGAGCGTCTAGATTGGCACGGGTGCTTTTTTGCAAAAGCACTTTTTGTGGAAAAGCATCCGTGGCCAATCTAGACGTGCTTTTCCGCAAAAAAAGCCCTGATCGCCATTTTCGCAATCGGGGCTTTTTTGCAGAAAACAAATCTCAGCTGTCTGCACTGGCCCTCTTGTGCAAAAGGGACTTTTGCCTGAATGGGAGCAGCATAGTATTTCCGCAAGAAGCACTGATTTCTTACAGTAGGAAGTCAGTGCTTTTGCGGAAATTCAAGCGGCCAGTGTAGACAGCTGGCAAGTTTTTCCGCAAAAACAGATGATTTTGCAGAAAAACTTGCCAGTCGAGACACAGCCCTACAGTTTTAAACTATTCTTAACATTCCTATCTCCATGAATTGCATGCAAGCATCTTGGGATTAGGGCAGCATAGCTAAACATCCACAAAGGAGATAATGCCTGTGTTAAAGTGCACAGTTAACTGTATCCTTAACTCTGGTCATCTGAAGAAGTTGGCTTTGCCCACGAAAGCTCATGATCCCATCTACATGTTTTGTTAGTCTAAAAAGTGCTACCAGACCATTTGTTGTTTAAGTTTATCCTGTACCCTATAGAGAGTCTGTGGTGTTCCCATATCCAATAAGTAAATGCTTATTGGATAGTCAAGTAGCCACTCAACTAATCACTACACCCCCCTTGCTGCCTGTATCAGAGAGGGGATGACCGGGAGCCAGTGCTGAAGGGAACCAGATTTAAGCTGGTTTCCCTCTCTCCTCCCCAGCACCATCTCATTGGGAGGCAGAGGCATAGCAGGGAAACAGCATGAATGGGAGCTGCTTCTGTCCCCGATGGCACCAGTTCCCACTGCCTGTGCTACTGCTTTTGAAATGTATAAGAACCCTTTGGGACTCTTATATGTTTCAAAAGCAGAAGTGCCGGACTGTGCGTGGAGTAAGTGAGACTCCCAACTCGCCCCATGCTCTCTGCAGTGCACCCTTTTTGCTGCCTCTGTGAGAGGTTACAAAGGGGAACAGGAGTTGGTGCTAGGGGTAGCCAGCTTAAATGCCAGTTCTCTCCCCCCCCCCCCCAGTACCATCTCCATGCCTCCTGCTCCCCCCACTGCCTCTATCAGCCCTTTTCTGCAGGGGTCCCAGTGAGGAGCTGGGCCTCCTATGGACAGGGGCTGTTGCCACCAAGTAGCCAGGGATGGCCATAGACAGTGGCCCCTTGCCCAAGACCAGCCTTGGCCACTGCAAGTAGGGGCTGTTCCAGCACCAGCCCCTGTTCGTGGCGGACAGAACTGTCTGCTACAAACAGAGGCTGCTGGACTCAGCGCAAGCCAGGACTGAGCAGTCCCAGCTCATGCTGATTGCTACACTTCTGCATTTTAAATGTAGTAAGAGCTCAGTGGCTCTTATTATATTTAAAATGCAGAGAAGAAGCACAGGTGGCTCCGAAGCCGGCTCCTGGAGCTACCTCTGCTGTGGCTCTGCACAGCAGCACACAATTTGTATCGACTATATGATTAGCCAGGTAATCGCATTACAACATTCTTATTTCCATACAGTCCATTGGTTGTGGGTACATGCCATTTTGGATAACATGATGCATCTTGTAGATTTTTCTAGAGTCTTACGTGCACCTACCTGTGCTGCATCTTGTCAGTCATACTGGTGTGGTCCAGCTTCATGAATTTAGGGTGGGATTTTCATAGATTATGAAACCAGAAAGGACTGTTGTAATAAGGACCTGGTTGCACTTCATAATATAGGCTAAAAAAACTTCCTGCATTAATTCATGTTTGAACTAGAGCAAGGGTATTCAACGTGCAGCCCACAGCCTGTTTGCAGCCCGTGGTGGGGTTTGGGTTTACATGGGGCCCAACATGTGGCCTGCGGGTGGGAGCCAAAACAAAAAAAGGAGTCAATATAATGGGCTTCTGTTGAGCTGCGGTATAGTAGTTAAATTCCTGGACTGTCATTGCTCATTAAAAGTGCTGTCCTATGGGTGGAAATCAGGTAAATATTGCATTTTATTATTATCAGCAGAACTGACTGAAATGGGGCATGTGTGTTGTGTAGTCTTTCCTTACTCTTTGTATTCATGCCCATCAGTGTGAAAGAAGCTGTTTGCATATATATTTGCACGTATATGCAACCACACTTAAGTTGCGGCCCTCGGCATGTGTATCATTGTGGCTCCTGGGGCTTCCAAAGTTGAATAGCCCTGAAGTAGAGCAGACCTGTGGGGAAAACTTCCGATCTTAATTTAAAGATGTTTAGTGATGGAAAATCCACTGTAACTATTGGCAAACTGGTCCAATGGTTAACTATTCTCACCTTTAAAAAAAAAAACCTTCATCTTCCAACCACTGGATCTCATTATGCCTTTGCTTGTTTGAAGAGCTCTCTATTATCAAATCTCTGTTCCCTGTGAGGGGGTGCTTACAGACTGGGATCAAATTATTCCTTAAAGTTCTCTTTGATAAGATAAACAAACAGCTTGGTCTCCTTGACCCTTCCACAGTAAAGCCCAGTTTCCTATTATCATGCGCATGGCCTGGGAATTAGCTGCCTGGCTCTCATTGGCATTCTATAGGAGTTGAATATCCAAAGGCATTGCAGTGCTTGAAGATGCAGATTGATACTTTTGAAAATCCCTCTATACATCTAAATATCTTTAAACAATCCAGGTCTGACTCCATTAAGGCACTTTGAAAATACCTTAGTAAATTCTAGCTCCTTTCTAGTGTACATTCATAATTTTGTTTGAACCCCATTCAAGGCATTTTAAATGTCTTAATTTAGGATTTAAATATTAATATGGTCATTCAAATTCTCATAGTGATACCTAGCAAATTCAGATGTAAGTTATTTATTCCCAACTGCTGGAAAGTGGGCTAATGTGTGGTAGAAACTACCATCTGAAATGGTGGTGGCAAGGAAAAGAATGAAAAATGCTTGTACGGCCAGAGTTCCTTATAGAAAGGGTTAAACCATTAATCTTATTAGTATCTTACGGAGCTAGAACGTAGCTGTCTCCAGCCTGCACTGTATAAGCCCAGTATAAGCCCAGTCTGATAAGTAATCTGCTTTGTCAGCCTAGGAGGGCAGAGGATCAAGGACTGATGCAGCCTGTGGCAGTGGAAGGCTAGGTGCTCTTGATAGCCTGTTTACGAGTGTAGGGAACACAGCGCACACATCATGGAAGCATTGCTGTGAAATCAAAGCTGTCAACTGCCTCGCTGTCTTTGGTGGGCTTTCGGCAGTGACATGCCGCGCACTGTGAGGCAGCTGGGGAAGAGACGCGCAAGCCTCTCTGCCAATCTGAAAATTGGGGACCACCACCGGCGTTGTTGGACCCCCGAGGAGGAAGAAGTCGTCTTCCCTTTTGCCCAGGACAGTCTAGTGAAGCAGTGGAGTTCCATGCATAATGTGACTGAGCAGGGCCAGGAGAAAAACCAGGCTCCTCCCCAACAGAGCAAATGGTTCCTCAACATCAACGTAGGGGGAAAATCTTTCCAGATCGCTTACAAAATGGCTGCCCGTTACCCCATCACCAGAATTGGGAAGCTGGCCACCTCCACGGACCCCACAAAGAAGCTGAAACTTTGTGATGACTACTCAGTGCAGAGGAACGAGTACTTCTTTGACCGAGACCCTTTAATCTTCCATTACATCTTCCACTTTTACCACAGTGGTGTCCTGTGGATCATGGATGAGCTGTGCCCTGCTAACTTTGTGGAGGAAATTGATTATTGGGGCATCCATCTGAAATACTCCCAGCGGTGCTGCCGGATCCTGTTTGAGGAGAAGCAAGACGAGCTCAAGGAATACCTGAAAATCCAGCGAGAGCTGGAGGCGGAGCTCGAACCACTGGAGCAAGAGGAGCACTTTGAGGGCAAATGTCTGGGGGAGTTCCGGAAAGCTGTCTGGAACCTCATTGAGAAACCCTTCTCCTCCATCCCTGCCAAGATCATTGCTGTCATGTCCAGCTTCTTTGTGCTGATCTCCATTGTGGGCATGACACTCAGCACAGTGGAGGAGATGCAGCACAAGACTGGAAAGGCATGCATGGAGCAGCTGGAGACCATCTGTGCCATCTTCTTCACCTCTGAGTACCTCATGCGGCTCATTTCCACAGCCACCTTCCAGAAGTTCCTGCGGGCAGCTTTCAATGCCATCGACCTGGTGGCCATCCTGCCCTTCTACATTCAGATTCTCTTTGAGCACCTGGATGAAGGCGATGCACTTTACCATGAGGAGCGGCACAAAATGGCGAGTGTGGGCAAGCTGGGCAAAGTCCTGAAGCTCATCAAACTCATGCGGATTTTTCGCATCCTCAAGCTGGCTCGCCATTCCACTGGCCTTCGGGCTTTTGGCTTCACCATGCGCCAGTGCTACCAGCAGGTGTGCTGCCTCCTCCTCTTCATCGCCCTGGGTGTCTTTACCTTCTCAGCTTTGATGCACTCAGTGGAACATGATGTCCCTGGCACCAATTTCACCAGCATCCCTGATGCGTGGTGGTGGGCAGCGGTAAGAGGCAGTCATTCCTCACAAAGGGAAATGGGTGGATGGGTACCCATGGACAACTGAACCTGCTGGGGCTGAGCTCAATGTCGTAGGAGCTGCTGGCCAGGAGCCAGAGTCATGCCCGAGTCTCCCCCAGCATAAGCAGTAACTTCTGATCTCAGGCCTGAGGTGGCCTGAGATTCTGCCAACTCTGGAAGAAGAAATCAATGACTGGAGTGTTGCTGTCTGAGTCCCGAAACAAGCTGGTATTAGGAAATGAGACAGCTTTCGAAAGGGTTCACAACTGTGCTGCCACACTCCAGTCCCTAGGGAGCTGTGCCAAGTAAGCATCCCCCACCCTGTGCCTGCACCCCTGCCCACCCAGACCCTACACCCCTACTCCCTAGCCCACTCCTGCACCCAAACTCTGCACCCCCGCTCCTCCCACACTTTACCAGCCTTCCAGACCTAGCAACCCCCAATCCACTCCTGCACCCTCCCTCCCATCCAGACCCCAAGTCCCCTCCCTGACAACCCCCTCCCACTCACTGAACCCTTCATTTTTGGCCACACCCCAGAGCCTAGGGGCCCCACAAAATCTACTAAACCAAGCCCCCCTAGAAACCTGAATTACTGGGGATTTCACAGGTTGGACGGACAATTGTCAAAGGTGGCTTAGGGTTACTCATGCTGCCTCAGTGCAAGGGGATGAACTAGATGATACCATGAAGGCCCTGATTCTATAACTCAGCACTGAAGGGATTCAGCCTTTCTCCTCAGTGCAATGGGGAGCAATTATCAGCTTGAGTGTCACTGTTAGCCCAGGCTCAGAACATGACTGACTTGGGAGCAAGGGCTTTATATGTGGCAAGGAGGAGGGTTAGGGACAGCATCCAACTCAGAGCCCACCTAACTCTGCAGTGGAGACAGTCCTGTGAGTGTGGGTCAGAGACGGGGAACTCATGGTTTGGGGAGCAGCTTTGAGGGCAGTGGGCTAATACCTGGACTCCCTGAGCCTGAGAGACACATTGTCTGGTGCCCAGAGGGTGGGGATGAAGGTGACATGGTCTGCTGGGTGTGAGAGAGGCAGGCAGGCAGGGGAGAGGGACCCTTACACTGTCACAGGGTTTGGTCTAAGGGAGACTTATGGAGCAGTCCCTAACTTGGGTGGCCCCCTAGGGCTGTGACTTAGCTGTCAGGGGCAGGCTGTCATGGCAGTAGGGGGGCATGTCTCAGTGGTGGGGTCTGGCTTGGTGGCTGAGCAGGTCCAGCACTCAGGGGGATTGATAATTTCCCTCTCTTGACCCCCCTTTCAGGTCAGTCTCTCCACAGTGGGCTATGGAGACACGGTGCCGGACACAGTACTGGGCAGGATGGTGGCGTTTGGGTGCATCTCCTTTGGCATCATCCTCAATGGGATGCCCATCTCCATCCTGTATAACAAGTTCTCTGATTACTACGCCAAGCTGAAAGCCCACGAGAACGAGACCAGCCTTTCACTCAAGCTCACCAAGAAGATTCGCTTTAAGGAGCGAGCCCTGAGGAAGCTGGCTGAATGCTGCCATGCTGATGCCCATGATCACCGCTGAATGGGCCACAGGACCAGGCTACTCTGAACACCTACCAGGCCACTTGACCCCCCACTAGCCAGGGCCATCCAATGTGTCTCCCTCTCAGCCCACCTGACCTGACTACCCCGTATCAACTTGGTCAGCAGACCTCCCAGCATGGATACCCTACAGCCAATGGGGCCACCCAATGTGGCTACACCACACTACACGGCCATCCATCTGGTTAGTCTATCCCCACTGCTCTAGTAGGCCTTCTGGCCCTGTGCACCTACTTATGTGCCCTACAGGACACTTGGTGTGAGGGAGATGTCAGAGAGCAGCAGGGTAGGCTGGCATTTGCAGTATGATACTGCTGCAAAATTGTCCAGGCTGTTTGGAGGGAGGGAGCAGCGAGATGACTGAACCTCTGCTGTGCCCTACTGGGAATGTCTTGCTCGTTCCGAGACAGCCCAGTGCCACAGCTTGGCTGCCAGTGGGGCAGGAGCTCAGAGAAGAGACTCAGAAGGGGGTCTGGACCTAGAGGGACAGAAGGAAGGGCAGAACTGAAGCTGTCCAGCTTGGCTAAGGGAGCTGGGGAGAGCTCTCCAGACTTGAGAGGAAGCTGGGAATTAGTGTGAGCCCCACCTCTGGCCTGGGGGGAGTGGCTAAGTTAGGGTAAAGAAGGAATGTACCTGGGGCCCCCAGTGGGACACAGGAATTCAATGCTCCAGGCCAGTCCCAACATCAGCCAGTGCCCCCTTTTCTAGACCAGCCAGGCTCACTCTAGCTGATCAGCTTTTGCCTACGCGAACATAGCTGGTGGGGAGCTAAAGGTTCCTCACACTCACCATTTTATTGCATGTTTTGTTTCCTGATTAGTGTTTTTCTGAAAGCCCCGGCTCTGCCTGTGTGGGGATTGTGTGAGAGTCTCAGCTTGCACCTATGTGAACACTGTGATAACGCCAACCCCCTCCCAGAAGGCCAATAAATGAACCCAGAATTTATCATTTTAAAAAATCGAATGATTTTTAAAACAGCCTCGGATTGGGAGAGTCTGAGGCTGGGGAGAGGAGACACCTGCTACGCACTTGCCATCTTCCTGAACTGGGTTGTGAAGGGGAGGGGAATGTTCACCCGCCCCCCCTCCCCTGCCCCATCCAACGGAGCACAGCTGGTGTGAAGGGGCAATGAGACACTTTCCTTTTCAGGGCTGCAGTAGGTGACACTCCTTGGAGCCAAAGCAGGAGAAGGGAAGGAGCTATCACTGAGGAACCAGACATGCTGGGCTTCCCCCAGGGGGTGGTGAGGTCTGTGCCACCCCCTTTGGCTCAGTCTAGCCCATGTCTCCAGGGGCAGTTCCTGAAGGAAATATATTGGGGAAGGCTCCTGTGGTCAAGTTTGAGTGGTGCTGTGATTTTATGGTCACGTAGGCTTGGCTGCAACCAGCACTGCACTCTCAGTTGAACCTACCACTGAGCAGGTGTTCCAGCCGCGGACCCACCACAGCCTTCTGGATTGGCCAACCTTCATCATTCCCAGGTACTGCCATGCCCAACTTCTGCACCAGTATTTGCATCTGTGAGGGGGTTTCATCAGCCAGCCTGGCCCCTGCTTATAGTATACTAGCTGCTGCCTCCCATCACACAGAACAGTGGTTTTCAAATTTTCTTGACTCCTGTACCCTTTCCAGAATCTGGCTGGTCTTGGGTACCCCCAAGTTTCACCTGCCTTTAAAACTACTTGCTACAAAATCAGACCTGAAAATACAACAGCGTCACAACACTCTTAGGCTGTGTCTAAATTGGCAAGATTTTGCACAAAATTGGCTGCTTTTGTGCAAAAACTTGCTGCCTATGTACACTGGCAGGGAGTTCTTGCACAAGAACACTGACATTCTAATGTATAAAATCAGGGCTTCTTGTGCAAGAACTATGATGCTCCCGCTCAGGAATAAGCCCTCTTGCACAACTGTTCTTGCGCAAGAGGCCAGTGTAGACAGGCAATATGAATTTCTTGCGCAAGAAAGCCCGATGGTTAAAATGGCCATTGAAGCTTTCTTGCTCAAGACAGCATCTACACTGGCACGGATGCTTTTGCGCAAAAGTGTTATCTCTTGCGCAAAAGCACATGCCAGTGTATACACTATCTTGCGCAAATACTTTAACGCAAAAACTCTTGCGTTAAAAGTATTTGCGCAAAATCTTGCCAATGTAGACGTAGCCTTACTGAAAATGTCCTGGCTTGCTCATTGTAGTTTGTATGGGCTTTGCTAGTGCTTCTCATGTAGTCTCAAGTAAATCTCTATGCAAGTTGATGCAACCCATCATTAGGACTCAATGGTTTAGACCCAGACCAGCTGGGAGGAGGCAGAACTTGGGTGGGACCCAGAGGCTATGTCTACACTGGCGGGTTTTTGTGTAAGACCATCTTGTGCAACAGTTCCTGCACAAGAACATCTCCACACTGCCATGTGCTTTTGTGCAAGAGATGTGCTTTTGCACACAAGCATCCATGGCAGTGTGGACGCGCTCTTGCACAAGAAAGCTCTGATGGCCATTTTACCCAAAGGGCTTTCTTGTGCAAAGAAACTCCTGCCGCACGTCCACACTGCCCTCTTGCACAAGAGCTCTTGCTCAAGAGAGTGTACACTTGTTAGAAAAGAGCTTAGCTCTTGCGCAAGAAGCCCTCTCTTACCACGCTTTACTATAAATTTCTTGAGCAAGAGCGGGCGGGCTGTGTGGATGCTCTGTGGGTTCTTGTGCAAGAACCCGCCAGTGTAGACATAGCCAGAGGGAGCTAAAAACTGCATTAAAATCCACACACAGCTTTCCTGGTAACACAAGGGCATTGACTTTTTATAATTTTTTTCCACTTTTTTTTGTTGAAAGCATGCTCAAAATTTCCCTTTGAAGCAAAAATGGCAGGTGGTGGGTAAATGACACAGCTCCATTGTCATTTTCTAGGAGTACCATATTTGAACTTTCAAAACAGAGGACACTCCTGAGAGGGAGTTTGTAGATACTGATCTAAGTTTCTAGATACTGATACAGATACTCCTCTCAAGAGTGTCCTCTTTTTTGAAAGTTCAAATATAGCAACCCTACATTTCCAAAAGACAGGACTATGTAGCACTTTAAAGACTAACAAGCTGGTTTATTAGGTGATGAGCTTTTGTTGGCCAGACCCACTTCCTCAGATCAAATAGTGGAACAAAATTGGAAAAAGTCATCTGGCCCATGAAAGCTCATCACCTAATAAACCAGCTTGTTAGTCTTTAAAGTGCTGCATAGTCCTATTTTTTGTTTCAGCTAGACCAGACTAACACGGCTACATTTCTATTATTATCCTACATTTCCAGCATGTTTGCTAACACCATTGTGTGAAAATCTCCAAGGAAAGTTTAAGCACTAGGAAAAAAGATTGTGTTGACTAAAGACTACTTTTGCAACCAGAAATCTCTGCATTTGAAAGTTGTGTGTGGAGAGCTCCTCTTGGTGATTTAAAAGCTTTAATTTGGGGTCAAGACCTGCTGCCACTGGAGCTGGTGACAAAAGTCCCATTATCTAATTGAGCCCAAACTGCATGTGATTGTGCAGTGCAGTGGGGAGGGCATGTTGGTTTGTTCTTTCCTCAGTGTTGGGGCAGGGGGTGGTTCAGCCACAACAATAGTGTTTGCCTTCCCCTCCTCCATCTCTGTAGGTCTCAACGCTGCCCGCCCTTTGCCAAAAGCTACCTATTTATTCAGGCTCCGTGTGTGGCTTAAAGGAAAGAAGGCACCAAGCTGTGAAACTCTCTCAGGAAACAGGTTTCAGAGACTGATTGTGAGGCCTTAACCTGCAGATCAGATCAGTTGCAATCCCCCACCCACTGCAAGCTTCAACCCAGGACCCTCATCACACATGAAAGTGCCCTTAAAGGCCGCAGTTGCTGAGAAGAGAACTGTCTAGAGGCAGAGTGAGACAGCTGCAGCTTCCTGTCTTCTAGGGCTGCTTGCTCCTCTGGGAACCCCACAGCTTGGGACCTTTAGAGGGACAAGTTCTGGCTACTTGCTCTCCTATTCCTACCTGGTGCTGTGCTGGGACCCAGGCAGGTGGGAAACCAGCTGAGGGGACGGTAGAGAAAGCAACCCTCCCCCTCAAATGGCTGGGAGAGGAAACTTGCTGATCCTGGGCCCCCTGTTAGTGTGGGACATTTCAGCTAAGGTGTAAGAGCAGGAGTGGGCTGAGCTCACCCGCCCATTCCATATAGGGCCGCAGAACATTGGAACCATTGGCCTGGACCTTCTGACACTGTAGACCGCGACCCCTTGAACAGCCACCAGATGAAAGGAAACCCAACTCCGAGAAGGTCTCTCCTATGTTTAATAGCTACTCTCAGTTCATTTGACAGGTGATATATGGCAGCAATGAACAGACATTTACAGGCACACTGTACAGGAGTTTTCCATCATATATTAGTGCTTTTGCTATATACATATTATACAGCCTTGCACGGATGCCTTTCCGTGAACAATGCTTCCCGCAGGTTCTCTCCACCCCACACTGTGGGACTGCAGGCAGGAAGGGGCCTGGGAAATTCAATTCCCTGAATTTTATTTCAAATGCACCAGGCCCACAGCTTTTGAAAGTGGGCTTTAGCCCTGTGGCAAAGGTCACCCAAGGGGAGCAGGCGCACACAGAAGGATCCCCAGCTTAGTTCTTATCTTTAAGCATTTCCCAAGTGTTTTAGACAAGCTAGGCACAGTTTTAGCGTAATTGCCCCACTGTGCCAAGTGTTGGCAGCTTGAGGCATGGCTTTCTCCCAGGACATGATCTTGAAAGTGGAATGAAAATGCAGGTTCCTGAGCAGGGCAGCACAGCCCAGGCTCAGGCTGGCTCTTGGCAGGTTGGCTCCTGGGAGCCGATGAAATGTTTGCATTTGAGGGAAGGAGATTCCTTGTTTACCTGGCTCTTCCTTGCCATTGCCATTGATATCTTCCTACGGGATAGTATCAATGGCAGCCACAGCTCCCAGCCACCATGTCATCGTACTGTTTAAGGACAACATTCTCATCATCATCGAAGTAGAGGAGGTTGATGGAGAAGAGCTTGTCTGGGACACAGCAGGGGCTGCCCACGCCTTGGCTCAGTTTGAGGGCATTGATGATGGACTGCACTGTGGCATGGTTTGTTGGCCTCATGTTCTCACCCAGAGGAAAGGGGCAGGACCCTTTGCAGTGATACGCATTGTAGCTTCTTGGGGAGATGATCCATCCTGACCATCCAATTTCCTCGAAGTCCACAGAGAGGAGCTGTCTCTGGCATGGCAGGAACCGATCCAGCGAGCGGGCATTCCTTACCCCGGTCACTTCTGGGGCCAGTGGTTCAGCTGGGACCTCTAGAGTCTGAGAGCTCAAATCTGCGGGGGAATAACGAGATCAGAATTGCATCTTATTGATGTGATACTGAAAGCAAGCTAGCAAGGGAGACCCGCCCCCTCCCTGACCAGACTGTCCATCTAGTAACTGCACCCCCTTCTCAAAAGTCCCACCCAGTGTCAGTCTGAAGCATTGAGCACCTTGGATCTGCTTCTTCTCTCACTCCCATAGCTTTAAATCAGGAGGGACAGCACTCAAGTCCACAGAATTACAATGGAGGAGAGAAGTGAGTCCAGAAGGATTGCATCCACCCTGGAGTAGACACAGCTTGAGAGAAAAGCCTACAAGGCTGCACCCAGATCCAAGCCTAGTTCTCTGTTTGTTCTGCAGCAGCTCCCCCTCACCATAGAAAGAAACTTCAAACCCTTCATGTGCCATTGTGAGCCCTGAGATGTTAGGAGGCTAGGAGAATCAGATTTGCTTTACCACATCAGAGAACTGGCCCATCCCAGCCTGTATCCCGGCTCTCACAATACCTCCAGGTATTGTGGGCAATACTTCCAGGCAGCCCTCCCTCTATGCCCCTGGCCAGTTCCATAGTGCTCTTTGGGAGGGGGAGGGATCTGATCCTTTTGGAGACTAGCTGATGTTATGAGCCAGGACATTTAATTAGCTCATCTCATGGTCATCCTCTTACAGCAGGAAATTACTCTGCTTGATCGCTGCCATAAGCTGGAGGGAAGTAGCTTTTCTTCCCATTTGTTTTAAATGTGCAGCTACCAATTCCACAGTGCCAGCCACCCCTGTTCCTCTTTCATTGGACAGCAGACGAACAAGGGTCTTTACGACTTTAACCTTTGCAAGTAGCTAGCCTGAAGGCTGCTCCCGGGTGCTTGTCAGGGGCAGGCTGGGGAGAGATTTTTCTGTGTTATTTCACAGATGGGGAGGCTGACCAGGATGGAGAATTACAGTCCAGCTCTGCTCTAAGACAGGCCTTCACCCAAATGCCTCAGGGAAGGGAGTATGCCTCTGCCTCCACTTTCAGTAGCCTCACATTACAGGTGAAATTATTTCAGGTGCTGGCCCTGCCAGCTCACCCTGGATCACAGTCCCACTGGGCTCAGTCTGGCTCCTGCCTCACACTTGTGATGAACAAGAATCACGAGCGCTAGAACTTAACTGGTGAGGCCTGGAGCCATGGAAGCATCCAACTCCCCCTCTCCCAGCTGGCCTGGCCTCTGCATAGGTAGGAGGAGTCCAAAGTGACCTTAATCAGCAGGGCCCAGATCCTCCTGGGTATTTAGGCACCTAATTCCCTCAGAGGTAAGTTAAGCGCTGAAATGCCATTGCAGAGCTGGGCCCCAGCAGCCATGCCCCCAAATGGGGAGAGAGAGAACATGGTGGCAGTCCCATTGCAGAGCTGCACTTTATTCCTGCATTATTTCAGTGACTTCCCCATGGCACCTGACCTGGGAGGCTGTTGACAGGCAGAGCAGCTCCTCGCCTGCCATCATCAGTGAACAGAACCAGCATGGGCTTCTTGCTCTCATGGTGATCTCTCCCTGATGCAAACTGCACCATGCTGGGATCCACCGGTGCACCCCTCAAGCCATGGATAGTCACCAGCAAGCCGTGGTTACTGCTGTCCTCTTCCATCCAGTCACGCACCTGAAAAAAAACACACAATGTCATTAGGACCTGGGAAGATACAGAAGCCGACCCCTCACAGGCAGGAGACTGGGTACCTCTGTGTCCCCTCAAACCACTGAGACTGTCTCAATCCAATCCCCTCATCACCCCAGCCTTCCCAGGGAGCAGAGCAATAAAAGCCCCTGCCAGCCCTGCCTGGTGACAGCCAGCACACAGCCCAACAGTCGGAAGGAAGTGGGGCTTACCACCCCCTACTCCTCTGCTTTGCTAGGAGCTGGGATTCACGTGTGCTGTTGAGAGAAGTGATGCACTGAGCTGCCTTAAGCACAGCTCCACTGGGGGCTGCTCCCAGGTTGGAGTCAGCGCTCCACAGCCCCTGGCCTGTGGTAAAGCCACCCTGTGCTACTTATCGGCAAGGCCGATCTGTGGTAAGGCCACCCTGTGCTACTTATCGGCAAGGCTGATCTGTGGTAAGGCCACCCTGTGCTACTTATCGGCAGCTCACCCTCTAGTCAGAAAGCCTGTGGGTGTCACTTTGCCACAAACAGCCATAGGTGTGGTAGCTGCAGCAGCCCCAGTGGGAGGTTCAGGGCTCCATTGTGCAAGGTGCTGTACACACATGTGATAAGGACAGTCCTTGCTACAAGATCTCACAGCCCTATGGCCCTGCTTCTGCTGCTGAAAGCACTCAGGGCACCTCTGCATGTTCACAGGCAAGTCACAGGCCTGGGACCAAAGCAATCTACCATGTAAAGTTAGTCTGCTGTGGCACTCACCACAGCATGTAAGTGCTTTTGCCATGTAGGAAAGCAGGGCTCTGGTCTATCAGATAGTGGTCTCCTCTTTGTCCCTCCCACTTGGGTTCTACTGAAGGCTCACAGGTTTCTTGTTATACTTATCACAGTGTAAAGTCCGGGACTGGAAGTCTGCTTTGGAACTATGTTCTGTTAATGGCACTAGAGGGGCCATTTCGCTATGGTTCAAAAGCTGCTCTGTAAATAAGCTTTAACCCTGGCTGACCTGGTTAGCATGGCTCTGTGGAAACTCCTGCCAATTACCTCTACCGATTCAAAATCACGGCTTTGTGAAATGGACAGGTGTCAGGCTGTGATTGAAAGAGATCCAGCTAGCAGGGCTGCAGTGTCAGAGTAGCTGGGCCTGCAGATGCAGCCAAGGGGCTGGAGTGGGATCACTTTTTCAAATGTGTGCAAAGAAAAACCTTTGACAGACTCTGCTTCCTCCCCAGCACTTGCCCCATGAGGCTGTAGCAGCTGGAAGCCAAAGAAAGACATGGGGAGCTCCCCTGCTTTACTTTTAACGGGAATGACAAATGCAGCCACAAAGTAGGGGGAGGTTTTACTCTGCCTCCCTGTACACAGTTGAAGAAAGACACTTACAGCTTGTGTGATGCCAAACACCTCCCAGCCAGAGCCCTGCAGAGCGATAAGTCTGGCTGCCAGCAGCTTCTTCCCTTCAAAGGAATCCAGTTTATTCTTGTCCAGGACTTGATAGACGCTCACCTAGGACAGTGAATACAAGTTAGTTAGTACCAGGTGCCATGGGAAGAGAAAATCTCCTTGGACATCTATGTTTTAAAGTAGAAGAGGTGGGGGAAAGACAAAGTTAGTCTAGTCAGAAACCTGGAGCCGAAGGCCTAGTCTACCCAGAAACATTTAGAAACTGATTAAACGAGTGCAACTGATCACATGGACACTGAAACTGATTTAAAAGTGGTTTATATTGATGAAGCTTACTTCAGTAAAGATCCAGCTTTGCTGAGCTCAGGAGCCAAATCTCATGCTCAGTAAATGTACAAGGGTCACTCCAGATTCCTAGGAATGTCCCTGAGAGCCCGTTTACACAGAGTCAAGCATGCTTCCCAATTCTCCTTACCTGGCAGAAGTGATGCCTCATGTACAAAGGCCCCTCGGGCACCTTAGTCCGCAGTCGGAAGAGATGCAGTTCTGCTGTCAGGATCCTCTCATTCTTAGCCACACTTGACAGGACGAACAGGAAATGCATCTGATCACTGTGAACTGGACCAAAGGGACAGATTAGAAGCCGTGGGGACCGTGTTTCAGTCACACTAGAAAGGAATTGTCACATGGACATATTCTAAGCACTTTACTCTGATGTTGCACATGCTCTGGGAGGATGCGTTTCATCAGCACATATGGTATACAGCAGAGCTACTCAACTTGGGAAGCCTCGGGGGCCATAATGATCCTCCCAGCACAGCTGCAACTTAAGTGTGGTTGTATATACATGCAAATATATGTGAAAATATATGCAAATAGTTTATTTCACACAGACGGACATGAATACAAAGATTATGGCAAGACTACACAACACACAGGCTCCATTTAAGTCAGTTCTGCTGATATTAATAAAATGCAATATCTACCCGATTTCCATCCATGACAGCACTTTTAATGAGCAATGACAGTCCAGGAATTTAACTACTAAAATGCATATCAACAGAAGGCCATTATACTGACTACTTTTTTGTTTTGGCTCCCACCCATGGGCCACATGGCTGCAAAAAAAAGGGCTGCAGGCCGCATGCAACCTACGGGCTGCGTGTTGAGTAGCCCTGGTATACAGCTTACTCCCAGCCATCCCGTGGCTTCTAGGAGCCAAATAAGCATCTCGGGTCCTGGGAAACTGCACCCAAACTCTAGCAGATCAGAATAAGCGAAGCTGTCAAGAGTTCTTACTTTTATCCAAGAAGCTGCGGACCGTGTTTCCCTCCAAGATGTCAGGGTCTTTGGTGATGCCATCAGCGCCTGCTACCGTGTTGTATAGGTCTACCATGTATTGCGGAGGCTGCTTGATATGGTGGGGAGAACGGGGAGGGTCTTCTATGCCAAATACTTCCAAAAGTCTCTTCAGCGCCTCTGTTCTCACATCTTCTGCATCCTCCTCTGGAAGGATATTGTGGGGGCTGGGATTGCAGCTTTGGAGCCTGGCAAGAAGCAGCAGCAAGAGGAGTCTCAGCATGGCTGTTCTTTAACCAGTCCCCCTGCACAGCTCCAGCCACTACCAGGTACCAGGTTTATAACACTGGGAAGGAATGAAATTAAGTCAAATATGCAAATGAGCCATCAGGAAGGGCAAAGGGAGCTAACTGCAGTGCTAACAAGGTGTGAAGCTGGGCTAGTGAAAGCTTTTCAGCAATTAACCCAGTACACAAGCTGAATGAAACAGGAAGCCCACTTGTGTACTCTTGTCATATGAGAGCAGAATGAGGGGTCTGGAGGGCCAGAAACAAGCAGGAAGAGGCGTCCATGTCCATTGTGGTAAGGCACTGACTGAGCAGAGTTTGCTCTCCATAGGAGACTAACTGATTCCTAATGACAGCATTAATGGGGCAAACAGGCGGACCATGGTGCTCAATAAAGAGAAATGCAAAGTACTGTACTCCACTTAGAAAGGAACGATTAGTTGCACACACATATAGAATGGGCAGTGTCTAGGAAGGAGTACTGCAGAAAGGGATCTAGGGGGTCGTAGTGGACCACAAGCTAAATATGAGTCAACAATGTGACACAGTTGCAAAAGAAGCAAACATGACTCCGGGCTGCATTAACAGGAGTGTCGTGAGCAAGACACGAGAAGTCCTTCTTCTGCTCTACTCTGCACTGATTAGGCCTCAGTTGGAGTATTGTATCCAGTTCTGGGCACCACATTTCAAGAAAGATGTGGAGAAATTGGAGAGGGTCCAGAGAAGAGCAACAAACATAATTAAAAGTCTAGAAAACATGACCTATGAAGGAAGACTGAAAGAACTGGGTTTGTTCAGTTTAAAAAAGAGAAGACTGAGGGTATGTCTACACTAGCTCGTTAATTCGAGCTAGGTAGGCAAATGAGGCGACCGGAGTTGCAAATGAAGCCCAGGATTTAAATATCCTGGGCTTTATTTGCATGTTCCCGTCCGGTCGCCATTTTGAAATTTCAGAGACACTCTTCCGTAGTTTCTGACATGACCCCAGCACCACCTTAGGTGCTGTAGAAAGCTCAGTGGAGG
Organism: Pelodiscus sinensis; assembly: GCF_049634645.1. Lineage (NCBI taxonomy): Eukaryota > Metazoa > Chordata > Testudines > Trionychidae > Pelodiscus > Pelodiscus sinensis. The sequence continues at coordinate 25,058,498 of NC_134729.1, read as the reverse complement.
AGAGGGGAGACGTTTTCCATTAAAAGTATTTGCGGAAAAGAGCATCTAGATTGGCAAGGACGCTTTTCCGCAAAAGCACTTTTTGCGAAAAAGCATCCGTGCCAATCTAGATGCGGTTTTGCGCAAGAAAGCCCCGATCGCCATTTTCGCCATCGGGGTTTTTTTGCGCAAAAAAGTTTTTAGCTGTCTGCACTGGCCCTCTTGCGCAAAAACATTTCCGGAAAAGGGCTTTTGCCCGAACGGGAACGTCAAAGCATTTGTGCAAGAAGCGCTGATTTCGGACAGGAGAACGTCAGTGCTTTTGCGCAAAATCAAGCAGCCAGTGTAGACGCAGCCCAGGTGTTCCTGAAGCCACAATGTTACCTCAGTTCTGTCCATTCCTGTCTCTGAGGCATGCATTGTTCTCCATGGTCACCCCCAGAGTCTCTGTCCTGTTTCTGCTTCGCCCCATCCCACTCCCACTTCATCCTTTCCTAAGCCTCACCCCTCCTCCATCCCTCCCCTCACTGCACTCCTTGCCCAAAATCTCCTCCCCTGAGTGATATGAGCCAGGGGATTACTGGGGAGAGCCTAGCAAGGGTATGGCAGCAGCAGGCAGCCTCCCTACACTCACCATGATGGAAGGACCTGGAACAACCTAGCAGCCTGCTCTGTTCCAACCCACCACCCATCTCCCAGCTTGCTGTGGGCTGCTGGGTTGCTCCAGCTCCTACTGGAGTGGTGAGTACAGGCAGTAGGAGGGGGCGATCCCGCTACTGCCCCGCACCAGGCCCCCAGATAATCCCTTGGGCCTCTCTAGGCACTGGGGGTCCTGTCCATAGGACAGTTGTGACAGCCATCATGGGAACTCCTAAAGCACAGGGCCTAGGGTGGCCACCCCAAGATGGGACAGCTCTGGTTGTTGTGATCAGGCTCTTTCCTTTAAGATGGTGTGGGGTGGGGGTGAGGGTGGGGGGGGGGGAGGGGCAGGGGGAGAGCTGTTGTGTAAGCCTGGACTTGCTGGCAATGGCTCTTTCTGCAGCACAAGTATCAAGGATGGATCAAGCTCTCGGAGCCCTCAGAGCAATATCTAATGCTGTCTGTAAAGGAGAGGAGTAAATCTGCTCAGGGTTAGAGACAAAGGCCAGATCCAAAGCTTATCTAGCCACATAGTTCCACTGAAACCTCTTTCTCTTATCCCATAGCTCAGAACAAAAAATGTTAGTAGGAGAAGGAATAACAAAGCACAGACTGACACAGCACAGGAAATGTATCTGGTTGTGCTACATAAGTCTGCTCCGCAGTAGCAAGTGGAAATATGTCAAGACCTTACCTTGCTCTCGCAGACAACACAGTTCCATATTAGGACATCTATATAATTCATCCAGGCCAACAGGACCCTCAATGCAGCACCCTGGAGAGCAGTAACAATATAAGGATAGTTAATATAGGGAATGTATCAATCACACTGGGATTAATGAGCTAGCCCCCTTCTTGTTTGCAGTGCACAATCTCAATTAAAGAGGCTGATGACGGCTTAGAGGAGTCCCTGTTATTAGGTTCTTGTTTTTTAGGCAAATGTTCCCCAAGCCCAGAAGAATAGTCCAGCAGGAGCTGCCATCTGACAGTGGGGAAAGTTAAGGTTATATGGTCATGGTATGTGTAAAACAGCATTTCACTGGTTCCCCGAGTAGTGGGAGCTGAGAGCCACTGCTTGCTGCAGCTTCCATTGGCTGGGAATGGTGAACCGCAGCCACTGGTGAGCTGGGCTCAGCTCTACCTGTGAACACTCAGGTAAATCAAGCATTTGGTAGCCCAACAGCAGCAAACTATGTCTGGCCTGCAAGCTGCTTACTGCCCAACCTTGCTGTAGTCTAATCCAAGCACCAGCCACTAGGCCTCACAGTGACGGTCACACTCTAGGGAGTTCTCTGAGTGTCTGGCCTGTGCTATAGAGGCTACCACCCTAAATTACCAGAACAGTTCCTTTTCACCTTAAAACTCAAGAGCCAAGGGGCTGGGGAAGGTACAAGTTCAGTGACTTGTCCAGGTAGCCTCTGCCTGCTGAGCTCTTCTTCTGCTGCCATCATTGCAAGCTGTTCTGTCCTCATCACCAATGAACGTGACTAGGCAGTGGCAGGCAAGGCAACCATGTGTCCTTCTCTGCTTATAGACCCAGGGTGAGCTGCTCTTCCTGACACTGTCACAAGGATTTCAGGGACACACTGCTTCCCCTCACACCAGTCATGTTCCCCACCCCCTTCCACCTGGATCTCTAACCTGCTCCCTCCCAGCCAGGCCGCCTACCCACTCACAGTCTTCAGTCTGTCAAGGGACACTACACAGAAGACAGAGCAATAGTAACAGGTTTTAAACTCCCACAGAAAGCATTAGCAAACTGCCTGGAAAACTCTAGCCAATGGGTGGGGGAGGGAGGAGGGAGAGTGTTTTGGCTGCTCTCAACCCAGAAGTACAAAGATGGGTTTGGAGCCGCTAACAATTTAGATTCTATTTGGTGCTATTTCATCCTCCTATGCCTCAGTTTCTCTATCTGTAAAATGGGGATTATTTATAGTTGAATATTTGTTTCTGTGTGTGCCTGTCACATACATGTCAAGATACAATGAAAAACATTTGTTCTCATTTGAGAACCCTGGACTAGACTGATTGACCATGACCCATCAGAGCACCCTGCTGGACTGCTCAGGACAGGGGATTAACCCTAAGTCTCCTTGGGGAAAATCTGTGTCTATAATATATTCTAATCTGATGTAAGGAGGGTGACAGGACTCCTAATTAGCCAGAATACACTGTGAGCTAATCCAAGCAATTTGAGCAGCTTTTAATTAATTGACAGAAGGAAACTATTTCAGGCTCTCTCCTTCCTGTACACTCTTCCCTGCTGACAGGGTCAGGGCTGTTTGTCACACAAAGCAGTGCAGGTCTGGGACAGCTCAGATCCTACACATCAGGGAAGGGAAATGTCCAGATGGGCCGCTAGTCCAACACCTGCCCGCTGCCTCCCCCTCCTCCATTCCTTCTGTCTCCTTCATCCTGCTACTTTTGCCCCCTCTCTTGCTCCCCTCCCCGATTCTTTCCTCTGCCGCTGCTTCTCCCCATGTATGTTTTTATGGGGCATTATTTAGGTCATCTCATTTCAAGCACACTTTCTATGTGCATGTGTGTTTCTAAAAACAAAAGGACGACAAAGATGCTGGATCCTGTGGAGGTCAGTCCTGGGAAGGCCCCCTCACTGTACAGCTGAACTGTCTCTGCTTTTTCACAGGACACACAGGCCTGCATTTGGCATGCAGTTATTCACACTCTACATGGGAAGAACAAGGAGGCCCAGAAAAGCCCATATGAAGCCTTTTTAGGCTCTGGCTCTTACCAGGCCAGAGGCCACATTCTGGTTTTGAATTCACATGGGATCCCACGGGAGTCCTTAGGAGCCACAAATGCTTTGAGAAACAGACCATGGCCTGCAGTGTTTATTAAAAAGCTGCAAACCATTCTGGAGGTAGTTAATTTGCACACAGAGCCACTGTTTAAAATACCTTTAATTTATAAAATAGCCTTCTCTCATTTACATATAGTACAGACAGTCTGGCACAGGGTGGGCCTGGCAGGACAGGTGCTATTTGCATTCTCCCCATCCTGGATGTTCCAATCCCTCCCTTCTCAAATTCTCTAATAGCTCCCACACTGACAGTTCTGGATGGCAAAAACGGTCCGGATATGGTCACTGCGGCTCTTGAAGGTGTGTGTGTTGTACTGGTGAGGGATACAATGGCTGGAGGCACCTTCCGCCCACACAAGGCATTTCTCTCCATTCTGCAAATCCCTGCAGGTAAAACACCATATTATTTGTATTCTGGTAGTAACTAATATATATAAATAATAATAAAAGCCCAGCTCTCATATTGCATTTCATCAGCAGCTCTCACAGCTAGTTACAAGGAAAGTATAATTCCCCATTTTACAGATGGATATTGACTGGCCCAAGGTCACTCCGCAGACTAGCAGCAGAGTCAGGAATAGAAGCAGGTCTTTTGAGCCCCAGTCTAGTGTTCTACCCACTAAGATAAACTGTCTTTTTGCCTAGAAGCCCCAGTCAAGGACCAGCACATATTTGTACTAGATGCTGTACAAATATGGTTCCTCCATCTTCCAGCCCCAAAGAGCTCACAGTCTTCAGTCTGTCAAGTCTACACAGAAGACAGAGCAATAGTAACAGTTTTTAAACTCCCACAGAAAGCATTAGCAAACTGCCTGGAAAACTCTAGCCAATGGGGGGGGGGGGGGGGGGAGAGAGAGAGGGAGAGAGTGTTTTGGCTGCTCTCAACCCAGAAGTACAAAGATGGGTTTGGAGCCGCTAACAATTTAGATTCTATTTGGTGCTATTTCATCCTCCTATGCCTCAGTTTCTCTATCTGTAAAATGGGGATTATTTATAGTTGAATATTTGTTTCTGTGTGTGCCTGTCAGAATTCTGTAGACACGGCTCAGAACTAAAACAAATTGCAACCACATACATGTCAAGATACAATGAAAGACATTTGTTCTCATCCCCAGACTAGTTCTGAAAATCTCACCTCTCAAAACAAGCACAATGTCCATTTCCCAAACGTCCCCTGCCACCCAGACAAAGTTTAGACCTACAAGTTAGTTTGCAGCATGGCAAGAAGATGATCAAATCTAGGCTCTGGCACACCAATGCGAATCAGAAAACCAAAGACTGTCACCAAGAATATCACATTATCAGCCCCCGTATTAAAATCACCTGGGATTCCTACAGAGAGACATCTATGGGGAACAGTGGAAGATCCACAGGGATGGTACATGATTTGCCATGATTTCTATGGCCACAGAAGACAATCTGGGCCACAGAGAGCAGGGCCATAAGAACTAAGAATGGCTGTACTGGGTCAGACCAAAGATCCATCTCGTCCAGCGTTCTGTCTTCTGAAGCGGACATGCCGTGTGCCCCAGAGGGAATGAGCCGAACAGGGAATCATCAAGTGATCTATCCCCTGTTGCCCATTCCCAACTTCTGACAGACAGAAGCTAGGCACATCATTCCTGCTCATCTTGGCTAATACTTACTCACAGACCTATCCTCCATGAATTTATCTAGTTCTTTTTAGAGTCCTGGTCTTCACAACATCCTCTGGCAAGGAGTTCCAAAGGTTGACCATGCACTGTGTGAAGAAATACTTCCTAATTTCATTTGGTGACCCCTAGTTCTTGTGTTATGGGAACAAGTAAATAATTTTTCCTTATTCACTTTTATATCCCTCCATCATATCAAGATCAGTCGTCTCTTTTCCAAGATGAGACATTCCAGTCTTATTAATCTCTCCTCATATGGCAAATGATCCAAGCCACTAATCATTTTGTTGTCCTTTTCTGAATCTTTTCCAATGCCAAGATTTATGGTTTTTTTTTTTTTTGGTTTTTTTTAAAGATAAAGTGACTACATCTGACACAGATTTCAAGATGTGGATGTACCATGGATTTATATAGAAGTAATATTATTCTCTATCCCATTTTAAATGATTCCCAACATTCTGTTTTCTATTTTGACTGCTGCTGAACATTAAGTGAATGTTTTCAGAGAACTATCCACAATGACACCAAGATTTCTCACTTGAGTGGTAACAGCTAATTTAGTCCCCATCATTTTATATGTGTAGTTGGGACTTTCCATCAATGCCATTGTGTCTGCAATAAGATCCTGGCTAGTTTTGGTGTCAAATGGGAGTGGGAGGATGTTGATTGGAAAGGGTTCAGAGAAGAATCACAAGAGTGATTAAAGGATTAAAAAACATGCCTTATTAGACTCAAGTAGAAAGGTTTACATGATTCAATGGCTGGAAACTGAAGTTAGGCAAATTCACACTGAAAAGAAAGTATTAACCATTGGAAGAATTTATTAAAAGTCATGGTGGATTCTCCATCAGTGACCATTTTTAAATTGAGATTGGCTATTTTTCTAAATGACATGATCCAGGCTTTTGCTATACGAGTCAGACTAGATGGTCACGGTGCTGCATTCTGGTTTTAGAATCTATGAACTTGTGTCTTATAAACACAAGAAAGTTTCCAAGTTTTTCATCCAGGTTTTTATAGGGCATGCACTGCTGTAGAAACAGTGTCCAAGTTATAAAGATCATACTTGGATTACCACTTCAGAGTCTATGCTTTATTCCTTTTGCTTGAATCCCATGACAGTACTAGACTTATCAACATGGGGTGTGAATTTGTGAAAGACAAGTAAACTCAGTGCAAAATACAGTGGTGGAGCCATACTCTGACACTGGAGCACAATAAAAGATAAAACTGTGCGAGCTGGCAACTGAATGAAAATGATAAGACTCCTTAGAGCGCTGATTTCACACTTGTGCACAGCTACATGGTGATACATTTGGCAAAATTTGCCTTTCATTCTATTGGGCATCTGCATTTTTAGAGGATTGTAACTAACCCTACTGCAAGGGGAGAGGCTGTGTGTGAACAGCTGTGCTTACCGAAGCAGGCAGTGATTCCCTGAGGTGCAGCTCCCCAAGCAATGTCCCACATCAATTTCCTGAAAAGATTTGCAAAACAAAGACATGAAAATCACTTGCAAGGCCCTGCTGATAAACCCATACAGCATTCCGGCTTCTTGGCAGTTAAGTTCTGCTTTTGGGTAGTGCTGTGTATTGGCTCTCTGCTAAAAGATTGTGCCAGAGGTAGATGGTACTTAAAGATAAAATTTCACTAAATTTTGCTTCTAAAATAAAACTTACTGATTTATAACCTTGTTTGGGATTGTAGATTAATCCATGGCCGTGAATGTACTGGCGTTAACTTTTCCAGTTAGATGTGTGACTTTTTAATGAAATAGTTATACCAGCACAACCCCTAGGCTACATTTACATTGGCAAGATTTGCGCAAATACTTTTAACGCAAGAGTTTTTGCGTTAAAGTATTTGTGCAAGAAAGCGTCTACACTGGCATGTGCTTTTGCGCGAGAGATGTGCTTTTGCGCAAAAGCATCCGTGCCAGTGTAGACGCTGTCTTGCGCAAGAAAGCTCCAATGGCCATTTTAGCTATCGGGCTTTCTTGCGCAAGAAATTCATGTTGGCTGTCTACACTGGCCTCTTGCGCAAGAACAGTTGCGCAAGAGGGCTTATTCCTGAGTGGAAGCATCATACTTCTTGCGAAAGAAGCACTGATTTCACACATTAAAACATCAGTGTTCTTGCGCAAGAACTCCCCGCCAGGGTAGACAGCTTTTGCGCAAAATCTTGCCAATGTAGACACAGCCCTAGTGTATGCACTGTTATGCTGCTATAAAGTTGCTTATACCAATAAAATGTACTGGCTTTACTGTAATAGTCACACTGGCATAGAGCATCTGTAGGCCAGTTTAACTTACATCCACAGAAGGGTGGGGATTATACAGTGTATAGTTAAAGAGGAATAACTTTTGTGTTTGGACAAAGCTTAGGACTCTTTTTAGAGCTGCATGCAACCGACTAACCTTCAATCGCTCCTCTCTGTCCCCGGTAGAGTTGTGTACAATTTCATAATAGTATTCCACATAGGAAACGCGATAGCATGTTTCTTTCATCTCACAGTTTTCCAGAGTTCGAACCACCTCCACGCCATTTGGGCTTTTCAGAAGAACAGAGTCAAACTTTGTGGGTACGCAGAAGAGTCTGTCTGAAAAAGATTGAGAGTATAATTTAACTTCAGTCTCAAGCCTAAGTCCATATGCAGCATTCCTGTTGGGCATCTTGAGTTCTATGCACTGTGTGCACAATATTGAAATGCCTCACTTTCAGTATCCGGGACTGGTCCCTCAGCTAGCGAGCCCTGGACATGTTTCTTTTTGTTAACTCAGAGGCACTGTTTTGATTTTATGTTACTCACTTGATTTCACTGGATGCGGCAAAGACAGGTTATGTCAGATGTAGACACAATCCTCAAGTCCAATCTTTGTGATCGTGCTGAGTTATGTGGGAAGCAGAGCTGCAAGATTTAACTCCTGTGAATATTTTTAAAAAGCTTTTGGAAATAATATCTAAATGTCTGAGCTACCAATAGGTGGTCTAAGTGTAACCACCTACAGGCAGAACCAAACCCGGACCCTCTGGAGCTTAGTGTAGGAGCCTCTAGAACCCTAACCCTAAAGCTAGCTGGCTCTCAGCTAAGGCTGCAGAGCTCACTCATTCTTATCTCTCACTGTAAGTGGTCTAAGTACTACTACATGGGATAGTGAACTACACCCTATGGCTGCATCTACACTGGCATGATTTTGCGCAAATGCTTTTAACGGAAAAGTTTTTCCGTTAAAAGTATTTGCGCAAGAGAGCGTCTATACTGGCATGTGCCTTTAAGCAAAAGATTTGCCTTTGCGCAAAAGCATCCGTGCCAGTGTAGACGCTCTCTTGAGCAAGAAAGCTCTGATGGCCATTTTAGCCATCGGGCTTTCTTGCGCAAGAAATTGATGTTACCAGTCTACACTGGCCTCTTGTGCAAGAACACTTGCGCAAGAGGACTTATCCCTGAGCGGGAGCGTCAGAGTATTTGCGCAAATACTCGTGGCAAGTGCAGATAGGCGGCAAGATTTTGCGCAAAAGCAATTGCTTTTGCGCAAAATCTTGCCAATGTAGACACAGTCAGTGGGTTTGTGGGTTACATAATGTGTGTACATGGTTTTTACATAGTGTAGGAAGCTTCTGCAAAGAAAGTATTGTCATCACTGCTCCTTGGAGGAGTCGGGAAGCACAGTCCAATTTTCTGGATTTGATTAGCTCATCTCATCATGACCCCCTGGCCTGAGCTGGCAAACATCACTTTGGTCTGACATCTGCTTCGCCCTTTCACTTCCTGCCCTTCCCTAGTTTTGCACTGTTATTTACCCTTGAGTCTGACAGACGCTAGTTTACTGAGGTGATGAACAGTCGCTGACGTCCCTCCAGTGCAGGGCATTATGGTTTATGAACTGTACATTTGCATGCTGTGGTTTTGGTCACAGCCAAGGGGTTGGCGTCTCAGGCAAGTGATGAAGAAAGTCAATACAGAAATGGCTGGAAACTGATAAAGTACAGCTCCTACTGGCATGGTCATTAAGCACATTTAAGAGGGCTCAGTATCAGTGGGCTCCGTGCTACAAAATACACCACTCTATTGAACTCTTTCATCAGCACTCTGGATCAGTGGTTCTTGAAAGATACTCTGGACCACTTTCTTACACTAACGCTTCTCTCATGAACATTAGCCATCCATCTTCCCAATCCCGACCCAGCTCCTTCTTTGAGGCAAGTGTAGGGGCAGACAGTGGCTACTCCCAGTAACACAAAGGTACTACATGGCTGTGTCTACACTGGCAAGTTATTCCGGAAAATCAGCCGCTTTTCCGGAAAAACTTGCCAGCTGTCTACACTGGCCGCTTGAATTTCCGCAAAAGCACTGACGATCTAATGTAAAATCATCAGTGCTTTTCTGGAAAAACTATGCTGCTCCCGTTTGGGCAAAAGTATTTTTCCGGAAAACTGTTCCGGAAAAGGGCCAGTGTAGACAGCACAGTAGTGTTTTCCACAAAAAAGCCTGGATCGCGAAAATGACGATAGGGGCTTTTTTGCGGAAAAGCGCATCTAGATTGGCCATAGACGCTTTTCCAGAAAAAGTGCTTTTCTGGAAAAGCGTCCTGCCAATCTAGACGCGCTTTTCCGGAAATACTTTTAACGGAAAACCTTTTCCGTTAAAAGCATTTCCAGAAAATCATGCCAGTGTAGACATAGCCCATGAGTCTATAGCTGCCCAAAGGGATGGGTTGCCAGCAGGCAAGAAGGGGTCCAGAGGAAATGCACACTGAACCCTATGAAAGGGCATGACAACGCCCTCTCAGATGCTTCATGATTATGACAAGCAACTTTACAAAGCACTTGGCAGTGATCTGTGGAAAACAGCACAAGGACCCGTGTCCTAGAGGGAGGTGTAAATTCAACAATGGTCCAGTATGCAGCAGGAGCAGCCTGAGGCCAGCTGCAGCAGCTGGAACCCCCCCCCATCTGCATGGCCATCAATGGCCGTGACGTCATCATCGGGCGCCCGGTCCAGCGGCGCTCTAGGCTACTGCCTAGTTCGCCTAGGCTCATGGACCGCCCCTGCAGATGATGCCAGCAGAACTAAGCTGCAAAGTGAAGAGATCAGCACAGGACTGTGAGAAAAGGTGAGAATCAGCACTAGGAGCAGGCAACCCTCTGGAAATAAAAAGAGATTCGAAGCAGGACCTTGGGGTATCAGGTCTTTGCCTCCAAAATTCGTTTCCTCCTCCTCTCTGTGCTGACAGTAATATGAAATAAACTTCATTATCAACATCATTATGTTTTTCAGTAACAAAATGACAGAAGGGTACAGATGTGATCTGTTTTTCTCTAACCCTCTCAGGCCCCTCTCCCCTGTGCAACAGGTCAATAAAGATGAAGATCCCTGTGTTACTGGAGGAGGAAAGGGGCTAGCTCAAGATCATACATCAGATCCAAGAGTCAAACCATGGTACTCTGGCTTGCAGGCTGCAGGCCTCCCTCTTCAAGCACGTCAATCAGTCAGCCAGGGTGACTGGTTCCCCAGCTGTGACAGGATACTTTGTGCTTTCCCAGCTGTGCCCCTCCAGGCACTTGACAACACAGGAAAGGTGTCATTGGCTTAATTTTTCCAAATGGACCCAGTAGCAGATACCTGGAGGGGGCCAGACATCCAGAGGGTGGCTGCTCAGCACTGTGTGGAAACTGGGCTCCCTCCAGGGGTCTCAATTTGGGCATCCTCAACCATTGGTTACTTCTGAACATTGAGAACTAGTGGGTGAGTTTTTCAAATCTGCCACTAGGATTCTGATGCCCAATTCATCCCATGGGATCTGGATGTCCCTACCCCTTGTGCAGCTTCGAAAATCTCTGCCCAGCCATTATTTTCACTTGACAGATGGGGGACAGAGAAGGGAAACGATTTGACCTGGCACAAGAGCCAGAAACAGAACCAGATCTCCCAAGTCCCACTGCTGGGCTTTAACCACTAGGTCAGCTGCCTCTCTCACATACCGCACTGTGTCCTGTATGCTCATCCCCCCCCCCCCGCCTCCACAGGTGCTGGAACAAAGGGCTGGGGGATTCTGCAGCACCCTCTGACTTGAAGTGGTCCTGCACTCAGCACCCCTACTATAAAAATTGTTTCAGCACCCATTCCTCCAGCCACACATGGAATACCCCAAGGGAAAGAAAAGCCTCCACTGAGCTTGGAGACAACAGGGCTTAATTCTTTCACCTCTTATATCTGTGCAATTTGCATATTCAACACTTCTACCTGCTTTTGTTCTGCATTCTTTGGTTCTTGGTTGGCTGTGTCCTCCGGCCAGATCACATACATACTGGACTCACTACACAGGCCCCCTCAGTTCAGAGCATTTGAACAGCATGCACATTTCACACCCAGATGTCCCACCTTTTCTTATTATTATGCCATTGACTCTGGCCCAGATTTTTTTAAGGTATTTAAGCCCTGCTGCACTCAATACTGCAATGCCTAGCTGATTTAGGAGCTCAAGGGACTTAAGACATTTAGGAACCTAAATCGCATTGATGGTCAATAGGATGTAGGCTCCTATATGCCTAAATCACTTTTCAAAATGAGATTTAGGCTCCTAAATTAGCTAGGCATTATAATGCTAAGTACAGGAATGCTGATATATTTTTTAAAAACTGTATGTTTGTTTTCTAAATCTCTCTGAATTCATTTTTGTGCTGCTGCCATTTGCACATCCCATACATGGAGAGTGGGTATTCATCCCTCTCTAGTGGCAGATCCATATAAGATATTTATTAGGAAAGCTGATAAAAATGGAAATGTTTCATGGGATCCTATCCATTTCAATAAGATGCTATTGTAACAACTCTGTTTAGACATTATAATTTCACTTTATATCCTATGTTATCAATTATAAAATGGCAGAAAAGTTGATAAATGATAAAGTTCAATTGAAACTTTTCAACCTCATTTAAATGAAATGTTTTGATAAAATAGGTTTGATGTGTCTGATATAAAATATTGTCATTTTAGTTTCATGGAAAATTTTGAAAATTCAGCTTTTCATTCCAAGCAAGGGTGAAAGGAAATTGTGAAATATTAGAATTTCTTGCAAAATGGAAATTCTGTTTCCTGAACAGCTCGGTTCATGCATCTGCTACTGCTCACAGCAGCCGGTTGGGACTGTTTTATTTCCTGCAGCAGAAGCTAAAAGCTTTCAGCACTGAGCTTACAAGTTCAAACTTTGATGTATCTCCAGGAAGAGTCTGTTGTAAACAGTACTCCTTTTATTTCAATGTGACTTTGAAACATTAAGCTATTGTTTCACTGATTCTAGCAGGGCCATCCACCTGCTGTACTTATCCCATAATCCCAAACCAGTCTCAGTACCTTCTCAATTACCGTGAACCCTCACAGTCATAACGTATCTTCTTTGCACAACTTGTTTGGGAGAGGCAGATCCATTCTGAATCTGAATTCTTCCTGTGTCATCAAACATCACTTAGTGCACACAGAGCAGGCTAATTATTCCAGAATAAATTCTGTCTATTCCAAAACAGTTTATTCTGGTCAATTTCCCCTACTAGACAAGCCCTGTGATTGTTTTTTAATCTTTTTTTTCTATAGCTATGTTCTAAAGTGAGAGTTTCCAGGGTTTTTCCCTAGCAACCCTCTCTCCCATACACTTATGCCTTATGAGCACTCCATTTAGTGTATATTTCCCAGACAGGTTCATTACTACTATCCCAATTACTTGGCCTTTGTCCCTAGTGAAATGTACTAGCCATCTATTGCCCACTCCTTTGCAAGAGGGGTGCACTGTTGATAGGGTTGCCAGGTGTCTGGTTTTGAACCAGACAGTCCAGTATTTGAGCTTTCTGTTCAGGAACCAAATTGAGAAAATATAAATGAGAAAATATAAATGTCCGGTATTTTCTAAATAAGATGTAATGTAGATTGTGATGTAATGTCAAGTGTGTCCGGTATTTTTGTGGAAACCATCTGGCAACCGTCACCATTTGCTCAACCTTCACTTCAATATCATCTGCAAACATGAACTTTGTCTACACGAGGGCCTTTGTTGGCAAAACTTTTTTTTTGGTTAGAGGTGTGAAAAAATCCACAGAAATGACAGCGTCACTCAGCAAGAGATAGTACTGCTGCTGGTTGGGGGTGGTTTAATTATGCTGGAAGGAGAGCTCTCTCTTGTTTGCACAGAACCACTGCATGAGACCCCTTACAGTGACACAGCTGTATCACTGCAGTTGCACCGTTGCAGGGCAGACAAAACCTTAGAAACATACTCACTTATTATAATATCTCATCTGGTGTGTGGCCCCTCCTTTAGCACACTAGTGCTGCAGGCATTCCATGTAAATTATCCTCAGACAAAAGGAACATCAACCCACAAAGGAGAGAATTAGTATCGAACCCATTTTACAGAAGAGGGCATTCAGGCACTGGGTGGTCAAGGGGTCACACTACAGGTCAACTGCAGAGATACGACTGGAAGCCAAAAGTCCTCAGCATAAAGCTCCATACCTTATCCATACGCCCTTCTTGCCTTATAATTCCAGGTAATAGGAACCACTCTCTGGGTTAGCCAAGAGTCAGACATGTTTAAGTAGCATAGGAGAGTTTAGATTGCATCTAGCATTCTTAGGTTGCAATAGTAGCATCTGAGATGCTGATTCCAGCCCTGAGATATGACAAGTTATTCCTTCCTTGTGTTCGCCTCCTCATCTCATCTCCCCCTCCTGTCTGCCCCATGAGATAAGGAGGGAAAACTGTCCCCTCTTTTTCCATACCTCTTGCTTGGGATGGATTGGAGCACTTTCCTACATCCACAGTGAACTCCAAGGGGGTGTCTGGAAAGAAGGTTTTCAGGGATGGCAGACGGAGACACTCCTCTGGGTTTGCGCTACATTGGCAGGTTTCAATCACTTCCACCTCCTGCACTCCTTCAAACAGCAGTACCCGCTCCACGTGAACTCTGGTGGGTTCACACTGGGAATCCAAAGGGCAGGAACGTTCTGCTCCAGTTGACAGAGGCAGCTCCACCTGCCTATCCTGCTGCTGCACAGAACAGTCACAAGGTAACAGGAATATTTAAAATAAAAAGGGGTGGGGAGAGAACATAGAGGACTCAGGGAATTATAGACCAGTCAGCCTAAATTTCATTACCTGGAAAGATACTGGAACAAATTAATAAACAATCAATTTGTAAGCACCTAGTGATAACTTGATTATAAGCTATAGTCAAGCATGGATATGTTAAGAACAGGTCATGCTAAACCAAGCTAATTTTCTTCATTGACAGAGTTACTGGTCTAGCAGCAAGGTGGAAGTTGTAGACATGACATGGTTTGACTTTAGTAAGACTTTTGACATACTTCCCCATGACATACTCAAAAAATACATTTTTCTAAGGCAGAGGCAAAACTGATTGAAAAGTCTTACAAAAGAGTAGTTATCAATGCTATACTGTTAAAATGGGGGTGCATATCTAGTAAGGTCCTGTAGGACTCTATCCAAGTTGTCATACTACTCAATATTTTAATTCATGACTTGGAAAGCGGAGTGGAGAATATGCTTATAAATACTGTCCCTTTCTCTACAGGAATAACTGTCCTGGCGTAGAGCACATTTAATGATCACAGTGTTCACTCTAAGGGCTTGTAATGTTTTTTACTGATACCAATACAGCTGCTCTCCAAGTACGGATCAACACTTGGTCCGTAACTCGAACTGTTTGTAACCTGGATCCCATAGAGTTACATGGCGACCGCGATGTTCGTAAGCGTGGATCGCCGTTCATAACTCGGATCCGCATTTATGACCGCTTTGGTTGTAAATGCGGATGGTCGTAAGTGGAGGTGGCCGTAAGTCGGGGAGCGGCTGTACAGTTAAAACTCTCCAAATGTTGTGTGTAGACATGTCCTTAACAGCAAAGGCTCTTTCTATTTTCTTAATGGGGGTTCTTTGTCCTGGTTGAAGTGTCACAGAGTGTTTTACACAAATGGAAGGAGAGCCCCAGTGGCCAAGTAGAGAGAGGCTAATACCACACCAAATAACCCATTTCAGTGACTGTCAGTTTTATTGACCCAGACAATACAATGAACCTGGCCTCTTCCCACCTGTGAGAACTGACAAGCTCAGGAAAGAAGTTTTTAATTACTGGGACCTAGTGGAGAGCAAAAGTGTCCTAAAGCACCGGCATCAGTGCTAGGTTGCAAGGGCAGAGGGGGTGTGAAGTGATCCCCAAATCCATCAAACATCAGGAATGTTGTGAGCAAGACATGAGAAGTCATTTTTCCATTCTTCTCTGTGCTGACTAGGCCTCAATTGGATGTCCAGTTCTGGGCACCATATTTCAAGAAAGAAAACTGGAGAAGATCCAGAGAACATGACCTGTGAGGGAAGACTTAAAGAACAAGGCTTGTTTAGTTTAGAAAAGAGAAGACTGAGAGGGGACAAGACTGTTTTTTAAGTACATAAGAACATAAGAACGGCCGTACTGGGTCAGACCAAAGGTCCATCTAGCCCAGTATCCTGTCTACCGACAGTGGCCAGCACCAGGTACCCCAGAGAGGGTTGACCGAAGACAATGATCAAGCAATTTGTCTCCTGCCATCCCTCTCCAGCCTCTGACAAACAGAGGCCAAGGACACCATTTTATCCCCTGGCTAATAGCCTTTTATGGACCTAACCTCCATGAATTTATCCAGCTTCTCTTTAAACTCTATTATAGTCCTAGCCTTCACCGCCTCCTCTGGCAAGGAGTTCCACAGGTTGACAACACGCTGTGTGAAGAAGAACTTCCTTTTATTAGTTTTAAACCTGCTACCCATTAATTTCATCTGGTGTCCTCTAGTTCTTCTATTATGGGAACTAATAAATAACTTTTCTTTATCAGCCCTCTCCACACCACTCATGATTTTATAGACCTCTATCATATCCCCCCTCAGTCTCCTCTTTTCTAAACTGAAAAGTCCCAGTCTCTTTAGCCTCTCCTCATATGGGACCCGTTCCAAACTCCTAATCATTTTAGTTGCCCTTTTCTGAACCCTTTCCAAGGCCAAAATATCTTTTTTGAGGTGCGGAGACCACATCTGTACACAGTATTCAAGATGTGGCCGTACCATAGTTTTATACAGGGGCAGTAAGATGTTCTGGGTCTTATTTTCTATCCCTTTTCTAATAATTCCTAGCATCCTATTTGCCTTTTTGACCGCCGCTGCACATTGTGTGGAAGTTTTCAGAGAACTGTCCACGATAACTCCAAGATCTCTTTCCTGATTTGTCATAGCCAAATTAGCCCCCATCATACTGTACGTATAGTTGGGGTTATTTTTCCCGATGTGCATTACTTTACACTTATCCACATTAAATTTCATTTGCCATTTTGTTGCCCAATCACTCAGTTTGGTGAGATCTTCTTGGAGTCCCTCACAGTCTGCTTCTGCTATCCTGAACAGTTTGGTATCATCTGCAAACTTTACTACCTCACTGCTTACCCCTTTCTCCAGATCATTTATGAATAAATTGAAAAGGATTGGTCCCAGGACTGACCCTTGGGGACACCACTAGTTACCCCTCTCCAATCTGAAAATTTACCATTTATTCCTACCCTTTGTTTCCTGTCTTTTAGCCAGTTCTCAATCCAAGAAAGGACCATCCCTCTTATCCCATGGCCATGTAATTTACACAAGAGCCTTTGGTGAGGGACCTTGTCAAAGGCTTTCTGAAAATCCAAGTATACTATATCTACTGGATCCCCCTTGTCCGCATGTTTGTTAACCCCTTCAAAGAACTCTAATAGATTAGTAAGACAGGATTTCCCTTTACAGAAACCATGTTGACTTTTGTCCAACAAATTATGTTCTTCTACATGATTCACAATTTTATTCTTTACTATTGTTTCGACTAATTTGCCCGGTACTGAAGTTAGACTTACCGGTCTAAAAGTATCTAAAAGGGTGTTACAAGGAGGAAGAAAAATTGTTTTCCTTGGCCTCTGATGATTGGACAAGAAGCAATGGGCTTAAATTGTAGCAAGGAAGGTTTAGGTTGGACATTAGGAAAAACTTTCTAACTGTCAGGGTGGTTAAACTCTGGACTAAATTGCCTAGGGAGTTTGTGGAATCTTTCTCACTGTAGATATTTAAGAGCAGGTTGGATAGACATCTATCAGGGATGATATAGAGGTGCTTGGTCCTGCCATGAGGGCAGGGGACTGGACTCAATGACCTCTGGAGATCCCTTCCAGTTCTAGTATTATATGATTGTCTGTAATGAAGGAAATATTGCAGGTTCATAGAAATGTAGGACTGGAAGCAGTAATGCCAACTCCGAATGTCCAAAAATCATGAATCAGGCTCACCAAAAAGTATGAGACTGGTTTTAAAATCATGAGATTGTGTACATATAGTAGACTAGATAGTCTTTATTTGCCTTCTGCTTCTGAGCCATTACACTGCACTGGGGTCAAATTTTGAAGCATTCTCCACAGCTATAAACTTAATTTTTGTCTTTAAAAATTAAGATTAACATCACACATTCACTTGACTCCTGCAACTGGAGATTTAAGGAAAAAAATAATTCTCATGAGAGCTGGCAACACTGCAAAGGGATCTCTAGTCCAGCCCCCTACACTCTGAGGCAAGAGGAAGTACTCGCTAGACTACCCCTGACAAGTGTATCTCCATATACAACTGAGCTCTGGATCCCTCTCTCGCACAGCAGGTGTCTGACACCCAACGAGACACCCAAATAGTTTACTTTCTTGTAACTCAGGCTAAGCCTACACTGCAACTTTCTGGCTCAGGTTGGAAAAAAAACTTCCTGGAGTGCAGCAAGTTACAGCACTGCAAAGTGCCAGAGTAAATGGGCTCCCCTCATGAGACTGTCATAGCGGCGCTACCACCACTTTGCTTTAATTTTAGAACTGTAGATAAAGCTTCAGTTAACTCAATTGTTTGTTGAGTAGCAGGACAATATGTTAAATGAACAGGAGATCTGCTTAGGAGCATATAGAAAAACATAACACATGAATCTGCTGCCATTACAGGGATACACATTTCTCACCTTTTTAGTTCTAAGAAAGTCCAGCACAGAGGAATGTTTGGAAAGCCCTGGAAATCCGGACTGGTATGAATTTATCTTTTGGGATAAACAGTGGGACCTGCACATCCCAACATCCAGACTTACAGGACTGCCAGAGATGTCTGTGAACATAGGAAAGAT
This sequence comes from Pelodiscus sinensis, assembly GCF_049634645.1. Classification (NCBI taxonomy): domain Eukaryota; kingdom Metazoa; phylum Chordata; order Testudines; family Trionychidae; genus Pelodiscus; species Pelodiscus sinensis. The sequence continues at coordinate 25,040,197 of NC_134729.1, read as the reverse complement.
AAAGTCAGAATCCCTAAAGAATGTAGAACTTATTACTACTGTACTTATTATTTGTATCGTGCTTGTGCCTGGGAGCTCCAGTCATGGACCAGGACTGGATTGTGCTAGGTGTTATACAAACAGGAAATGAAAAGATGATCCGTGCCTCTAATCTAAGTGCTGACAAAGTGAAGGAAACCCCAGTCCACATGGTTGCCTAATTCTGCAAAGAACAAAACACACACAAATATAATGTGGCCATTTATTTGACTGCAGACCATGATGCTGTACTTCATAGCAGAATTAGTAAATTTGCTGTAGCATATTTTATAAAAGCAGTCAGGTCGCAGTAACAGGAAATCACCTGATAATGTCTCTGTCACCTAGTTTTTAAGGAGAAGTGACAAAGACCACCAGTGTTTTGGGGAGAATCCCTTAGTCTGCATATTAGTAAAGGGAGAATGCAAGAAGTTCTATTGTGGTTGAATTATTTAACCAAGATAGTAGCGGTGTCTGAGTAAACTCTCTAATTCATGGGCAAATGGAGCATTCCAGCTGGTCCTCACACCACATGAGGAAGTCTCACACTTTTGTTGGGCATTTCTTGTCTGTGAAACACCAGTGATTATCAGCTAATAATTGTTTCCCCTAGAAAAACTTCCGAAAATTGGCTAGTTCTCTCCAGAAACTTTGCCAGTATTCAAAATTGCTTCTGTTTCACTTTATATTGGTTTAAAAATAAAATCCAATCAAATCAGTGCAAACCCCACGAGTGGACATTTTTACTTCAGTAAAAATAAAACCGTTCCACAGGATTAGGCTGAACCTCAATAAGCCTGCTGTACCACACAGGAGTTTGCAGCAGTTTAAAATCACACAAATCATGTCTTCAATAGCATTTATATATTGTTGCTTAGGAGTGTGAAGAAGACACCCCGGGAGCCAACAGCCTGAGGGGACCCCTGGGCAAGGCGGGGGGAGGGGGGGAGAGGGGGGGTCTGGCTCTAGGCTCCTGGAAGGGGTAGGGCCTCCCATGGAAGAGGTGCGCTTGGGGAGCCAGCCCTGCATGCCACATGGACCACAGTGCCCCCTGCTCACAGAGCCACAGGAAGAGCTTGGTGCAGTGATCCAGATCCCGGGGCAACTACTCCCTTTGCTACAGTCTCACCCCTTTCCTCCCAGTCAGCAGACTTGTTTGGCACAGCTATACCACTGTAAGCTTGTAAGTCCAGACAGGACCTTAACTAAATCGTTGTAACTGTCTCTTGTACAACAGGCCATAGTGTGGACACTCTTAGGCTATGTCTACTCTACAGACTTGAGCTGGTGGGACAAAGCTTTTCTGCTGGCATAATTAAACCACCCCAAATTAGCATCTATGTTGGTGTTTCCTGCCAACATAGCACACTGTCCACACTGGCACTTTAGTAAGTGAAACAGGAGTATTTTTTCACACCCCCCTGACTGACAAATTTTTACCAGCAAAAGTGCTAGTTCAGTTTAAACCAGGTTTGTATCAATTTAGTTTAATTTTATAAAGCATCTACTTAACATAAATTGATATGCTCCAGTTTTAATCTGAATTAAGAACATCCACACCGTGTTTGCCATCACTTTAACGCCATTGTCTAAAATCACACCTTTAGTTAAATTGGTTCAAGTTTAAATACAGAGTAGGATGCACTATAGAAAGCCTGGTAGGACCTCTAAATGAGTCACTAACATGAATATGCTCTTAACAAGCATGAAAGCATATTAAGAAACAAAAATGACTGAAGCTTTCGGAGGTGGCTGTAATTATGAGGGTCTATATAAAAGCAGTCTGCTCAGTAGAGCAAAAGGGAGCAGGCAAGAGTATCTCCAGAGCTGTCCAGAAGAACTACAACAGTACACACTCTGCTTTTTGGTCCTAGACTTCTCTGTGCTGTAAAAAGATGGAGGCAGATTGGAAATGCCACAAGAATGTCAGATAAAGTGTCTGCCATGGCACCATATTTCAAGCCATAGAAGAAAGCTTGTCTCAACTTGGTTGTGATACTCTTATGCACTTTGACAGTGCTTTCACCTGAGGATAGTGATAGAAATGTAGCCGTGTATTGAGGGATTAATTCTCACAGCCCTCATTGTGTTACAGATGCTCATTCTTGTATTATGCCTTGGGATACAGGCACGTGAGTACTAAATTACTTGCTTAGTGTCACATTTGTGAACTATGGCAAAGCTGGAAATACTCTGCAGGTTTCTAGTCCTGTTCTTTAGAAACAGTTCTTTGATAATATTTATGGTCAAAATGTCTCATCTGAAGCTGGCTTAGGAAGGCTCTTGCACTGTATTCTGCTAGCTGCAGATAGAACCAAGACTATATGTAAGGCCCTTCATTTTCAATTTAAATTTTCCCTGGAATGTACTGGTATTTATTACTACAATAACAAAAATAGGTGAAACTTGGTGGAAAAAACGATTAATTTTTCTGGGTAAATATCAGTGTTTATTTTGCTGGATGGAAGGACGGGCGGGGGGGGGGGAAGTGATTAATGGAATTCAATGTGCAGAACTAAGAGAACTCAAAACATAATGCTACCTTTGCATTTAAAAAAACAATACACATTGTATCTCTAATCCTTAAATAAAACTTTTCATTTGAATAAACAGTTTGTACTTTGTAGACTATTAACCTATACATATTACATTTAATAATTGGGTCACACCATTTGCAGCTCATCCTTTACTCTTTTTTAAACTTTAGAATACTTCCTTGTGTTCTGTAATGCATTCTGATACAGATTTTAATTTTCTTCCCATTTTAGTGTGTCAGATTTTTAAACTATTATCTGCATATGTGGTGGGTGTGAGATTTAGCAGTAACATGCACTTCAGAGCTTGCTATGTGCCTGTTTGCTTTATAGTATGCATCTTCTAGCCTTATTTCAACAGGCACCTTTGTATATACACACAGACAAATGTATTATTGAAACACAGCCTTCCGTGGGTTTTCCTACTACAGCTAGATATTTTTTATATATTTGAATGATATAAAAGTAGGGTGAAAAATCAGAAAAAAAGAAAACTACATTTTGTAAAACTCAAGGTTTTTTGGTAAAAATTGGTTTAAATTGAAAATAAAGGGGTTTTTACTATTTATACTCAACTTTCAATAGCTACATTTTCCTAATTAATATAGTAAATTGATATATTTCCTAATTTGTATTCACTGTACAAGAAAGCTGCATCATGGTCCAATAAAAATTGTGACCTTCCCCAAACATGCCTCTTGCATAGCATAGGACCAAAACGGCTTCTGAGCTGATTCAAATGCAAAAAGATACAAATGTCCCGAGATAAAGTTCAATACATTTGGCACAGAAAATGAAGCTAATTAGAATGATAACCAATTAGCCAATCTTCCCACTAATTATCATTTTGTGAAATGTGCTTTTATTATCTGGTTATGGAAGTGAACATTAGGCTTTTAAGGATCTTGCTAGGAGTGCCACATCCCAGAGGTTTATTAGGCAGCACGTCCTGGGGTGTCACCATTATATTTATTGACTTCCGACCTTAGCTCTTTGGAGCTGATGTGACAGTGAAGTCTCTACAAGCATCCATAGAATGGCCAGAGGGACACTGATGATAGAATATGAATGGGAAAGTTCAAAAGTGGCTTCCCAGAGCCTAAAGGAGAAGTTCACTTACCGTGTCCAATATACACCGAATGGCTGTGCCTCCTACAGCAGCCCCTCTCTGCAAACAAGTTCTTTCTTTCATTCTGCCTGCTCATGGCTCCTGCACCTACACTTACAAAATGTAAAGCTTAAGACCACCACGTTCTAGTTTGAGCTGCCCCCTTCTTTAGCTAGAAGGGGAGTTTAAGCTTAAAGCAGAAGATATACAGATCTCATTTCTTTAACTGTATGATTCTGGTTTAAGGAATAAGCAGGATAAAAAAAACTGAGATGACCCATTAGATCTCCACTGTTACTCCACAGCAAGGATAGACTTCAAAGTGCTGCATAGTCCTGTCTTTTGTTTCAGCCAGACTTCATATAGGCACTCATTAATTACCACTAATTAAGTCCTTGATTTGGCAATTCTCATTCTCACTTTACTTAGGGTGACAGAATGAAGCCCCAGCTTATTTGCTAATGTCTGACAATCACCTCACCACTATACAGAAGCAGTCAAGCAGAGATGATCTAGTTCCCTAGTAAAGAATACATCAGCTAGCAAAATAATTGTACACTTGACCTTAGCACCTCCCCTGTTCATTCACAAGTCCTTTACTCCTTAAAATGACCACACAGTGCACGAAAAACCATAGGAGGAAAAGAGAAATGAGACTTACTGACAAAGCTGTGAATACAGAAGCCACTCAGAAGCACAGTAGCCAGTAAAAGATGCATCATAGCTGCAACCTTGAAAACACTGAATTGTCTCCGGGACTCCTATTTCAGATATTTATACCTAGAGCTCCCTTAGCAGGGGAGAAGGCACTTGCCACAGACACAAATGGGTCTGCATACTGCTGACATATGTTGTCAAGATTGTGATCTGAATAAACACTAAAGGGGCCTGAGAAGTAATGGAATCTCATCACCAACTTGTCTGGGAGAGACAGTGCCAGTCACACTTCAAAGCTTTACTTGGAAATGGCAGGTTTTCCACCGCAGGATGGGGGGGATTTCTCCTGCAGGGGGCCTTTGTTCTCACCACCAGTTCCAGCTAATTAAGCTCTCAGTAGCTTGGAGTCATTTTTTAAGTTGTCTGATTAAAAGGGACACAAGCTCTTCAGCTTCACTCATTGCATTCAATGGTTTTTTATCTGGAGATAACCTGCTTTTGTTTCTTTTCCACACCAGACTTCAGACAAACTCTAGCTCTTTAGTAAACAAATATCTGGAGAGAATTCCCTTTGGAGTGCAGTTCAAGGCAGGTAGTTGGGCCTTTCTTTCTGTCCTTTCTTTCATGATCAGTAAAAACAAGCAGGACAGTTCCTCACCCCCACAAAGCACTTGTTTGCCTGGTCTAGAAGAGGCCACAAACCCAGCAGGCAGGGTCCCACTTTGTTATGTAGCTGAGCAAAGTCAATTGGGTTGTGAGGTTCTGTATCTCACAGAGGTCCCTAGCCTGAGAAACGCAAGCCAGCAAGAACTGCAGTGAGGGAGAGATTGCAGAGCAGAGAGCCCTGAGCTGAGAAGACAGAGAAGAAAGAAGTTGCACGGATGAAAGCTCATAGCAAAGGGCATATAGTACAAATCAGGGTCAAGTGGCACAAGTTGGGGCAGGAAGTGGGGAGGGAGGGCACAGATTGTGGTGTGCACAAAGACTGTTCTTTTTTCACTTGCTATCTTCTACAAGCTTGGAAAATGAAATGGCCATCCTACGTGATCCTGCTGACCTTTGCTTCTGTGACAGAGGAGAAAGAATGCTGCAATGGGCCATAGGATTTGCAAATGCCTTACACTTGGGGGCAGGGATGGAGATAGACTGGAGTCTCCTTTGTTAAACAGGTGATTGATTAGATGGTACCTTGATGTCTGTTCCCCCTGGTCACAGTCACTTGCAACTGGACTCCCAGAAATCTCCTCAGGATGTATGCGTTGATTGCAATCTCCTTTCTGTACCCACAGGGGCAAGAATGATAGAAAAAAGTCATTATGGGTAGGGATGTGAACAGGTAACTGGTTATGCAGTAAGCATCACCAGTTACCTAGAAACAGTCCGTCCCCCCACCTGCCACTTCCACCCAACACGAGCCTGCACATTCTGGGAGCTGGCAGTGTTCCCGCCACTGTGCAAGGCTGCTGACTCCCAGCCCATGCAGGTGGGGAGCTAGTGACCCCAGTGCTGGAGCAGCCTCTGCCCGCCGTCCAGTTAACTAATTAAATGGGATTTTACATCCCTAGTTATGGGTGTACTCCATCTATCTGTCATATGCAGAGGCACACAGATGGGATCCTTGAAATACAGAGCCCCCTAGTGGAATGCCATACCGGGCAGAAGTCTAAAGTCAACCAACATGGCACAGAGTGCATTTTTTTCTTTGGCTTATATGCCATTTTACCATACTCAGTTACAATAGGATGCTCCCTATGACATGTGCTGAGCACCTCTGTTACTGTAACCCAATTTCTGTTGAAATGTTCGCCTTTGAAACTGAAAATTCCCAGCCTTTGAAGGTTGAAAATCCTGGAGCTGATTTCATAGTTGGGCATCAAAGTAAAATCAATTCACCCACAAAGGGACAATGGATTTCAGGAAGGCAGACTCTAGTAAACTCAGGGAATTGGTAGGTAAGTTCCCATGGAAAGCAAGACTAAGAGGAAAAATAATTGAAGACAGTTGGCAGTTTTTCAAAGAGACATTATTAAGGCCACGAGAACAAACTGTTTCACTGCGCAGGAAAGACAGGAAGTATTGCAAGAGACCACCATAGCTTACCCAGGAGATCTTGAATGATCTAAAAATGAAAAAGGAGTCCTACAAAAAGCAGAAAAGAAGTCAAGTTACAAAGGATGAATACAAACAAATAAAAAAAAGTGTGCAGTAGGCAATAAAATCCCGTTTAATTAGTTAACTGGTTCAACTTTAAGTTTAACAGTAACTGATTAAATAGTGGTGGCCAGGCAGGAGCGTAATGGCAATCAAAATAGGCCCAGGAAATGGGTTGAGAATGGCCCTCCCCATGACATCATCCCTGTGTGTCCCTCAAGCCCTGCCCCCTGCATCATGTCCGGCATGTGGCGCAGGCGGCGGGGTGGGTTGGGCTCTGCATGCCACATACAGCACAGATGCAGAGCTGCTCAGAGTGAGGGGCAACAGCGTGTGGACACAACGGCCCACCGAACGATGGCCCACTGGGAAATTCCCGGTATCCCATGGGGCTAAGCCGCCTGTGTGGGAGGGTGGGCATTCCAGCCTGCCGGACTGGATTTGCCCCCACCCCTTCTCCACCACAACTGGGTGGGACTGGCACCTAGGGTTGCCAGGTGCCCGGTTTTGAACCGGACAGTCCAGTATTTGAACTTTCTCTTCGGGAAACAAATTGACAAAATATAAATGAGAAAATATAAATGTCGGATATTTTCTAAATAAGACATAATGTAGATTGTGAGATAATGTCAAGTGTGTCCGGTATTTTTGTTGAAACCATCTGACAACCCTAGACTGGTGCCCCCATTGCAGGCAGAGTCTGCTTAAGCCCAGCTGTTTCCAATATTGTGCTGGGCTGCTGGCTCCTAGCCCACTCGGGCTTGCATGCTGGGAATTGGCAGCTTTTGAAGGCTGCCGCAGTCCAGTCCTGCACAAGGATGCCGATTCCCAGCATGCAAGCCTGCGTTGATTGGGAGCTGGCAGCCCTCCCCTTCTAACCTCCCCTCACAAGACTGCCGACTCTCTGCCCATGAGACTGCTCTCAGGTAATGGTTGTTACCTGGTAAGCAGCATCCATTAAGGGTGATGCTTACTGGGTAACCGGTTACCCTTTCACATCCCTAGTGCTAGGAGTGGGATCCAGTGCCAGCAAATGTAGTTGGTGGCCCAGAGATGGAGGAGATCTTGCAGTGGCTCATCAAGCAGCAAGAACAGGTGCAGCAGGCCTTGCAGAGTTTACAGCAGTCCCACCAGGCAGAGAGACAGGCCTTGCTAACCTGGCAGGCAGAGAAGCAGCAAAGCCTGCAGGACTTTATTAAGGAGCAGAGCAAGGTGCAGCAGCAGTTCCTGCAGCAAATGGTGAGTCCCAGGGGAGGGGATGGCACCCAACCATCAGGCCTGGAACTCTGTAAAATGGGGCCAGCAGATGACCTAGATGCTTTTTTGGGGACCTTTGAGCAGCTAGCCATGGGCGCCAGATGGGAGAGGGCTACCTGGGCCCTACTTCTGGCTCCTTACCTGGCAGAAGAGGCTACATGGTCTTGAGTGATGAACAAGCCTGAAACAATGAGGCAGTGAGGTTGGCCATTCTGGACCAGGTAGTCTATCCACAGAAATATATCACCAGAAGTTTCAGTCAGCCTGATGGACAGCAGCAGTGAGGCCCCGGGTGTTTGTCCAGAAATGAGCAGATTAGGCAACCCACTGGCTGAGGCCGGAGACAAGAATGGTGTGGGAAATAATGGACACACTTGTAGCTGGGAAGTTGCTGCAAGCCCTGCTGGAGAATATCTGTGTGGGAGTCAATCACCACCAGCCTGAAACAGTCCGCCAGCAGTCAGCAGTCTGAGGTGGAGGTTCCTTGGAGAGAAGGCTGACCCTACAGGCACAAGGACCTGGAAAGGAAGATGAAGGAGCCTTTTCTGGGAAAGGCCGGTATAGGGAGGAGGCACGCAAGGAGCACCTGGTGGGGCCGGCACAATGGCCATGCAGGAGGGCAGGGCATAGGAAGCGGGACTGCCCAGATAGTATGGACGGTGGGTATGCGGGGTTCTGTGGGTGGACTCAGGTGGGAGGACCTGGTAAGAGGCAGAGTATGCTCACTGTCCCGATGAAGGTGAGGAGAAAGGCCCGGTGAGGCTTAATGGACTCTGCGTCAGCCCACTCACTAGTGCGGAAGGGGCTGGTGAGGCTGCACTGGATGGTCCTTGGAGCTCAGGTAACGCTAGAATGCATCCATGGGGACTAGAAGTCCTACCCAGGATCCCAGGTGTTGCTGGAAGTGCGAGGCAGATTCTAGTGGAAGCAGATGGGGGTAGTGGACCAGCTACCATATCTGGTGGTGATAGGTCGGGACTGGGACTGGAACACCAGAGAGAGAGAGACAGGAGCCTCAGGGAAAGGTGAGAGGTTACCCCAAGGGAGACAAAAGAATAGCTGTCGAGCTAAAAGTGTGGGGAACTAGAACCTAACCCTGTGGAGACTGACAGATGGAAGACATGTCTAGTGGTGATGGGTAACCCTAGACCCTCCCAGAAAGAGGAGGCGCAATTGGATCTCTCCCCAGAGCAGCCCCCAGAGGAGACCTCAACCCCGGTTGGAGAGATGAAGGAAATTGAGGTAAAGATGTTAACTGTTACTCCTCAGCCGAATCGGGCCCCACACCCTGAACCCGGAAGTGTGCTGGGCGCCATGGGCAGCGAGCATGGGTGGCGAGTTGTATGGGCTCATAGTGCCCATGCTCCACCAATATTTGGAGCTGGGTCTCTCAGGCCCTGCTAGGAGCGGTCCCCCGGTTCCTCCCGAGCGTCCTCCCACCCCGGCCCCAGAGCATCTCTCCCCCGGCCCAGACCCCATCCTGTTCCTGCCATGTGCAACTGGCACTGAGCTCCCCCTTGCAGGCTGCTACTGCCATGCGTGGTGTGCTCAAACAGGTGGGCACGGAGATGCCCGGGCATGACGTAACATCACGGCCTGGGATTTTAAAACTGCTGGGTGCTGAGTTGTGGGTTCGAAGTCCAGGGACAGAGCGCAGACTCCTACCCCTCAAAGTGGAAGGCAGAAGGTAGGGGAAGGGAAAGGGCTGGGAGAGGAAGGGGCTTATGCGGAGGGGGAAGAAAGGGGAAGGAGTGAAAGAGGAAGGGGTTTGTGCGGAGGTAGAGGGGGAGGAAGAAAACTAGGGGAAGGGCTGGGAGAGGAAGGGGCTTGTACAGAGGAGGAGGGGAGAGGGGGAAGAAAGGGTAAGGCTCCAAAGGGACAGGGTACAGGAGAGAAAAATGCCAGGGGGCCAAGTGCAGACAATGAGGAAAAGGGCAGGAGGGGAGGTGTCAGTGGGAGGGGGACGCTGGGAGAGGAGAGGGGAAGGGCATTGGGGGCTGGAGGAGGAGGTGCTAGGAGAAAGCGTGAAAGAAGGGGTGAGGATGAGGAAGGCTAGCATATGTGAGGGCACAGGAGCATGAGAGGAAACGGGGGCAGAAGGTGGTGTGGGGGTGATGATAGGAGTTGCTATAGGGAACTTTCTGGGTGTCTGGCTGGTGAGCCTTGCCCACATGCTCAGGGTTTAGCTGATCGCCATATTTGGGGTCAGGAAGGAATTTTCTTCCAGGGTAGATTGGCAGAGGCCCTGGAGGTTTTTCGCCTTCCTCTGTAGCATGGGGCACAGATCACAGCTGAAGGACTCTCTGCATGTTGGGGCCTTCAAAGTATTTGAAGGCTTCAATATCTGAGACATAGGTGAGGGGATTATTCTAAGAGGGGTGGGCGAGATTCTGTGGCCTGCACTGTGCAGGGGGTCAGACTAGATGATCATAATGGTCCCTTCTGGCCTTAAAGTCTATGAGTCTATGAGTGGGCATCAGGGAAAAAGAGGGCAAAGGTGGTAGGGGCAGTGAGGGAAAGGGGAGGCACCAGGAGGGTGCAGGGGTAAGGGAAGGTGCTGGTGCCAGGGGATTCTGGGGGTGAAGCAGAAGGGCAGACACCTGGAGAGGAGGAACCAGCACCAGAGGAGAGAGGCAGGGCAGATGTGTAGAGGGAGGTGTTAGAAGAAGGGATGAGGAGGGGGGTAGCTCACATGATCAGAGTGGGACTACTGGAGGAGTGGGCACAAGGGGGAGAGAAGGGCTGGTGGAAGGAAGTCTTGCCCACGAACACGTCCATACTGCCATGTGCGAGCTGTGCTTTTGCGCAAGAGCATCCGTGGCAGTGTGGACGCTCTCTTGAGCAGGAACGCTCCACTGGCCATTTTAGCCATAGGGGTTTCTTGCACAAGAAAACGCTGCTGAGTATCCACACTGCCCTCTTGCACAAGAGAGCTTACACCTGTTAGAAAAGAGCGTACCCGCTCTTACCACGCCATACTGTAAATTTCTTTGCGCAAGAGCAAGCAGGCAGTGTGGCTCCTCTGTGGGTTCTTGCGCAAGAACGGCTGTACTTGCTCAAGAAGCCGCGAGTGTAGACATAGCCTTAGAGGGAACACTTCCCCAGCCTCCCTGCCCCCGAGTTAATGTCACACGCATTGGGTTAATCCAAGTGCAGGATAGTTGCATAAGGGGGAGCTGGTGGGGGCCAAACTAATCCCTGTTGGTAGGAGGATGGTGGGAAAAGTTCTTCGAGAGGGGTGACATGACACCTTTTACTTCTGGTCATGTGTCCATCTTGCCCTGAGCGTGTTACCTCCAGAGGCCTGATTAACTCGGGTCAGGGGGTGTGGCTAATGGGAGTTGGGGCATAGTTAATGGAGTTCAGGGGGTGTGGCTCATGGGGCATCACAAAAAAATTATACAAATCTGCCGCCCCTGCCAGCCCGAGGAGTGCGTCAGCTGCCTGTGCCACAGGAGGTGTGAGTTTAGTGCAGGAGGGTGCCACGGGGGGGGGTGTTGGTGGGGCATTTTTTCTGCTGGGTTTTTTTTTTCATGCTCAACCAAAATTGCTGTGGGGCCCTGTCGAAATTGTTCTAATTGGGCCCCGCACTTCCTAAAGCCGGCCCTGTTCACACCCATGTTCCTGAGGGCAGAAATGGGTTTCAATGGCATAGAGGTCAGGCCCTCGGGGGAAGATGAAGCAGGAAAAGTAACTGACAGGAAGATTTAAGATGCATTTTAAAGCAGCACACATACCAGACTTCATCTTACACTCAGACCACCCTCGGCATTGAATGGCTTCTTTGTACTTGGTTATGATAGGTCTGAATTGGTCCCCACACAATACCAAACACATGTAAGTTACACACATTTTGAACACCCCTTGAATGGTAAATCATTGCAAGTTACACAACTCTGTTACTTTCATTTGCTTTATGGCCAATTTGTAGTCCCTAGACAACTCTCACCATTTATTCAATATGGACTTTAGCTCAGTCTAAGTCTAAGGGTGCGAAGGGAGTGCAGCAAGCTACTATACTTCTCTTCGCTTATTTTAGCTTTAGGTAGAAGGAAATTCAGTGAGAGGTTGGGACACAAGAAGCCAAAATTACTATCTGTAATTGCACTGAAGGGAATTATTCTAGTGATGTGGCTATTGCATGTTGCTAATGTGTTAGAGGTTGTGGTCCCAGATTAGATTAAACTGATATTTAAACACTGCAATGGTGTGACTACAAAACAGAGTTAAAGTAGTTTGGGTACCCTAACTCTGCATTTCTGTCTTGTAAGATTAAGGATAAAACAAGTCCAAATATGTTAATTGTAAATGTCCTGGGTTTAACAGGTTTAGAATGGGAATATTTACAACATCTTAGTGATGTATTTTACCCTAAGTTACTGATATGTAAGGCTATGGATCAGTCACAGAATTTACAGTCCCAGGGCCACTGAAGCAGTAGTCCCCAGCTGCCAGAAGGTCAGGTGCATGGGACTGGAGCAGCACCAGTCACCCCTACTACAGTGCTGGAGCAGCATCAAGCCTTGGCAGTGCTCTGTTGCGGCCCTGCCATGTCCACTCTTGTCATGCAAATTCCCCCTCCATCTTCTCCCTGTTTAGCAGATAATCAGTTGCTTTGAAAAGTAACTATTTTTTAAATAATTGTGTTATTTTGCCATCATTTTTCATAATCTGTACTTTATCTGTCAGATGAGGCCAGTACCTAAAATCTTCTCCTTAATGGCAACTCCCAAAGATTTATCCTTTTTTCCAAATGGTAATGGTCTCCTATTGTTCTCAGTGGGACTGAGGTCATGGGCTACCCTCAGAATCCTTTTCAAAATGTGCAGTGCTTCCAGTTGTTCCCAGAAAGCGTGAAGAAGCCAAGATGCCTTCAGGAAAGACGTTGGCCACATATGCTTCAGCAGGCTAAGGGAAAATCTCTTAGGAGCCGCCATGTTTGCTCAAGGGTTTTTGTGGCCTCTGTCTCCCTAACAAGTGGCGGCAGCCATTTTGAAATTGCAGTTCTACTCCAAATTCTCTGTCGTAAGTATTCTTCAGCCTCAGCTGCAGAGGAAACCTTTGATTTTGAGGAGTGACAGAGAAAAATTACTATTAATTCTATGTGAAAATTCTTCATACACTACCTACAGACAAGATTAGTGAGCTTTAACTAAAAGACCCATTTTTAAATTAATTTTAATTCCCAAATTAATCAATGGATTTACTGCTTTGCTTAAAGACTGCTGTAATTTTAGGAAGGTTAATGCTCTATTTTCTATACAAAGAGGCTAAAGCCCTTAAAGGTGCAAAATTCAACTCAACCTCAACCATGAATCTGCAACTGGTCCCCTCCACAACACTGCCTAGTTCAATGAGATGCCAAGTTACATTATGCATCCCATTATGAGGCCAATATTTCCTATAACGTATGCATGAATGTGTGCATGCACCCCACCCTCCCCCTTCTTAATACATACACAGAGAAGCAAAACTATTATACCCAGTAGTCAAGAACCATTTAATTCTATTTGGCAAGAGAGTGACATATACATGAAGAAATACATCTCCATTAAAAAAAAAACCCTACCACCAGGCTTCTGAAGCAGGATTACCCCAACCTCAATGCTTTTTTATTACCACAGAATTCTAAGAGAGATGCTAGTACAGCATTGCTATTCCAAGCTATTGCTGTGTCACACAGTGGAAGTCTGGGATTGGCTCTGAAATGTGAGGTGGAGGTCATATTACATACAAAATGTATGAAATATATGTATTTTAAATAAAGAACTATCACAACTTGAACTTTTTACAATACATTTTGGCTGAGATTCCCAAAGCAGTCTAGGGAACAGAGACACCATCCACTAAAATTCATGTAGATTAATGTGAAAATCTCATGCCATATGTCTTCCAAGGGACACCCTACTCTGCAGACCCTTTCTTCAGGTAACGCCCTTCCTGGTCAGATCAGTCCAAAGTACCTAGAAATTCAAAAGGAAAATCACTAAGGGGCAAAGGCAGACACCATAGGTGCACGTGAACAAACAGTGGAAGTTAGTTTGCAAGCAGCCATGGGAAGATGCTGTAACTTATCAAAGCTTAACCAGATCACAAAATACTAGGAACAAATCTCCCTCAAAGGAATTTCATTACTGATGTTCCACTTCACTTTTCAGTGATTTGAATGCTGAATTTCAAATGCTACTAAGACAAATGAAACATTTTTAGTTGAGCCATTAGCCCATTTAGTCAAAAGAGAAAAATCTGTAAATGATCGGTGTTAATGATCTCCCTTTGCCAATATGGAGATACTGTACGCAAAAAGTAAGCAAGTTAAACCAACCAGAAACTCACCTTCCAGAAAAGCAAACTCATCAATAGCTTCAATGGCATTATCTGTAAAACAAAGTGAATTGAAAATAATTGGAATATATAAGCAAATACAAATGCAGAAATATTTTAAACACATCAACATTTAACTTCAACAATAACCTTTTTTAAAAAGAGGCTTATTCATTTTGGAGTCTGTAGCAGAAATGTTTTACAGTGAAATATTTCACAGAAGGTAATTTTTTTCTTTTCATCCCTGGGAACAAGATGGTACTGTTTCACATCTACACATTCAAAAATCACAAGCTACATGGAATCAGCTGGAAATATCTTTTAATCTACTAGCATTATAGTTAAAGATTAGCGTAACAAAAACAGCTTCCCTACCCAAGTCCTTCCTTTGCAGAGTTTTCCGTTTTCCTTGCTGAGCATACACATAAGCATCTTTGGCTATGGTTTCAACAAACAACTCCTACAGGATGAAAGACACAGAGTGTTACAAAAAGGGAAAGGCGTAACTGCAATCTGTTGTTACAACAGGAATGCCGAGCGCTGAAGGATTTAAGGAAGAAATTACACCCTCCCTCCCTAGAGTCTAGATGCTCTAGTTCCTCTGATCAGCTGTAAAAAGGATTTTAATTAAATCTTTAAAACAAGCAATGACCACCAGGGATGTGAAAGCATAACGATATACACGATTAACAGATGAGCCTGGCCTCATCAGTCAATGTTCACAGATACACACAGGCTCCTGGTACGTGCAGGGAGATGGCTTAAAAACTGGCCTTTTGCATGCACCAGTTCCCAGGAGCCAACTGCTGCCCATGTGTAACTGCTGCGTATGTCTGGAGGTGAGGGAAGGGAGCATGAGTTCTGTTTTTCTTCTCTATGAATATATCAGACATGAAACATACTTTTCTGATTCTCTGAACCAGTTATCCACTCTCATGGGCTACTGAGGCCTATGGTTAAGAGTTCTACCCCAAGAACTGCAACTTGCAAAGAAATGTCTTTAGAACATAAGAAGGGTCATACTGGGTGAGACCAAAGGTCCATCTAGCCAGTATCCCATCTTCCAACAATGGCCAATACCAGATGCCCCAGAGGGAGCAGGTAATCATCAAGTGATCCCTCTCATGTCATCCATTTCCAGCCTTTGACAGAGGCCAGGGACACCATTCCTACCCATAAATGGCTAACAGCCACTGGTGGACACAACCTCCATGAATGTATCTATAGTAAAACTCCGATGGTCCGGCATCTGATGATCCGGCACCATCAGGAACCCGGAAGTGCTCCGAGTAGCCGTACCATTGGAGCTGCTCTGCCCCCAGCTTCCCCGATTCAGCCGCTGCTAAAACTGACCAGCGGCTGAATCGGGGAAGCTGGGGGCAGAGCAGCTGGAGTGCTGCTGCTAAGTCCCGTAGCGCTGCCCCTCGGCACTGAGAGACCAACCCGGCAGCACCCTAGGTGTTCCAGATTCAGCCGCTGCTGAAACTGATCAGCAGCTGACTCAAGGAAGCCCGAGGTAGAGCTGCTGGTCAGTTTCAGCAGCAGCTGGCTTGGGTACACTTGGGACAGAGCAGCTGGGGTGCTGCCGGGTTGGTCCCACAGCGCCCCAGCTGCTCTGCCCCCAGCTTCCCCGATTCAGCCGCTGCTAAAACTGACCAGCAGCTGACTCCAGGAAGCCCGGGGCAGAGCAGCTCTGCCTCGGGCTTCCTGGAGTCAGCCGCTGATCAGTTTCAGCAGCAGCTGACTTGGGGACACCTGGGGCAGAGAAGCTGGGTTGCTGCCGGGTTGGTCCAGTAGCACCGAGGAGCGGCACTGCCGGACCAACCCGGCAGCACCCCAGTTGCTCTGCCCCAGGCGTCCCCAAGAGCAGCTGGGGTGCTGCCAGGTTTGTCTCGCCGTGCCAAGGGTCGGCACTACTGGACAAACCTGGCAGCACTCCAGCTTCTCTGCTGCAGGCGTCCCCGATTCAGCCTCTGTTGAAACTGACCAGCATCGGCTGAATCAGGGATGCCTGGGGCAGAGCTGGACTATCGGAAGGGGGGGGGAGGCTATGAGGGATCTGGGGTCAGACCCCTCATAGCCCCCCCTTCCGATAGTCCGGGATATCTGATAATCCGGCACCCCCTGGGTCCTAAAGGTGCCAGATTATCGGAAGTTTACTGTAGTTCTTTTTTTAACCCTGTTAAAATCCTCGACTTCAGAACATCCTCTGTCAAGGAATTCCACAGGCTGACTGTGCGCTGAGTGAAGAAAAACTTCCTTTTGTTTGTTTTAAACCTGTAGCCTATTAATTTCATTTGGTGACCCCCTAGTTCTTATATTGTGGGAATAAGTAAATAACTTTTCCTAATTCACTTTTTCCACACCAGTCATGATTTTATAGACCTCTATCATATCCCTCCTTAGTCTCCTCTTTTCTAAGATGAAAAGTCCAAGTCTTTTTAATCTTTCTTCATATGGGACCCGTTCCAAACCCCTAAACATTTTTGTTGCCCTTTTCTAAACCTTTGCCAATGCCAATCTATATTTTTTTAGATGGGGTGACCACATCTGTATGCAGTATTCAAGATGTGGCTGTACCATTGATTTATAGAGCAGCAATAAGATATTCTTTGTCTTATTCTCTGTCCTTTTTAAAATTATTCCTAACATTCTGATTTCTTTTTTGACTGCTGCTGCACATTGAGTGGATGTTTTCAGAGATCTATCCATGACTCCAAGATCTCTCTCCTGAGTGGTTATAGCTAAGTTAGTCTCCACCATTTTGAATGTATAGTTGGGGTTATTTTTTCCAATGTGCATTACTTTGCATTTATCAACATTAAAATTAAATTGCCATTTTGTCGCCCAATCATATAGTTTTGTGAGATCCTTTCGTAGCTCTTCACAATCTGCTTTGTTCTTAACTATCTTGAACAATTTAGTATCCATCTGTAACTTTTGCCACCTCTGTTTATTCCAGTCTTCAGATCATTATAAATATATTGGATAGGACTGGTCCCAGTACGGAGCCTTGGGGGACACCACTAATTACCTCTCACCTTTCTGAAAACTGACAATTTATTCCTACCCTTGTTTCCAGTCTTTTATACAGTTATCAATACATGAAAGGACCTTTCCTCTTATCCCATGACAACTTACTTTACTTAAGAGCTTTTGGTGAGGGACCTTGTAAAAGGCTTTCTGGAAATCCACTGGATCCCCCTTGTCCACATGCTTGTTGACCACCTCAAAAAGATCTTAAGGCAAGATTTCCATTTACAGAAACCATGTTGACTTTTCCCCAACAAATTATGTTAATCTATGAGTCTGATAATTCTATTCTTTACTATAGTTTTAACTAATTTGCCTAATGTTGACACTAGTGTTACCAATCCATAAGTGCCAGGGATCACCTCTAGAGCCCTTTTTAAATATTGACATCACATTAGCTATCTTCCAGTCATTAGGTACAAAAGATGATTTAGGTTACAAACCGCAGTTAATAGTTCAACAGTTTCACATCTGAGTTCTTTCAGAACTCTCGGGTGAATGCCATCTGGTCCCGGTGACCTGTTACTGTTAAGTTTATCAATTTGCTCCGTTAGCATCTCAATCATCCAGGGGCCTCACTGGTGATGTACTTAACTTCTGTAAACTCCAGTCTTGGCTCCCAAGTCTCAGCAATACTACATCACAGCAAATTGTAACAAAACATGCCTATCCCCTTAAGGAGATAATAGTCTGGCTCTTTGTAGTTTGTCTATGCAAAGAAACAATCTGAAATAGACAAGGGTCAGAGGTTTATAGGGGATCACACTTTTTGAGCCAATGTCCGGATGTAGTTGTGAAAAAGGCAAACACCACTCTGGAGTTCCCTAACAGAAGTGTCATATGGAAGACACAGGAGGTAATTGTACTGGTGAGGCCTCAGCCAGAGTACCTCATCCAATTTTGGGCACCACACATTAGGGAAGACGTGAACAAATTGGAGAGAATCCAGAGGAGAGCTACAAAAGTGATAAGAAGTTTAGCAAACTTTTCCTATGAGGAAAGATTAGTAATGGGCTAAGGTGGGACTTGATAAATAGTCTACAAATACAATGGCTGCAGCCCCGTGCGCAGGAATTTCTGTGCTTTTTTTGTAAATATGGACTGCAAGGGTGTAAGTAAGTGTGCTCTGGCTAGCTAGGGGAAGGCAGGGGCAGCACATTGCCCCAGCCTCCCTCCCCTGTGCTCTGGTGGGTGGAGTGAAAGCTATGGCTGATTTTCTACCTCCGGGTATGTCTACACTACCACCCTAGTTCGAACTAGGAGGGTAATGTAGACATACCGCACTTGCAAATGAAGCCCGGGATTTGAATTTCCCGGGCTTCATTTGCATAAGCCGGCCGGCGCCATTTTTAAATGCCGGCTTGTTCGAACCCCGTGCCGCGTGGCTACACGCGGCACGGGCTAGATAGTTCGAACTAGCAAGCCAAACGAGGCGTACAGATAGTTCGAACTAGCAAGCCATTCCGCACTATCTAGCCCGTGCCGCGTGTAGCCGCGCGGCACGGGGTTCGAACAAGCCGGCATTTAAAAATGGCGCCGGCCGGCTTATGCAAATGAAGCCCGGGAAATTCAAATCCCGGGCTTCATTTGCAAGTGCGGTATGCCTACATTACCCCGCTAGTTCGAACTAGCGGGGTAATGTAGACAGACCCTCCTTCCTCAGGAGCGAGGCCCAGCCCCACCCCTAGCCTCGGTCCATGGGGGGAGGGGGAGAAAGGAAATCACCCCGAGACTTCCCCCGGCCAGCTGGAGCACAAGGGAGGGAGGCTGAAGCAATGCACCCTCCTGCCTTCCACCATCTGGCCAGAATCAGCTCCATGGGGGACCATGGAAGATCATGCGGGGGTGCTTTTGCACCCTTCACACACACCCCTCCGCATACAGGCGTGGGCTGTTATAAAGAAGACCTGTGATCATTGCTATCCATGGCCACAGAAGATAGAAGTAGTAATGGGCTTAATCTGCAGCAAGGAAGATTTTAGGCAGCCATTATGAAAAACTTTCTTACTATAAGGAGAGTTAAGTGGAATGGGCTTTGAAGAGAAACTGTGGAATCCCCCTTCACTGGAGATTTTTAACAGGGTGGACACTTGTCAGGGACCGTCTAGGGTTACTCGATCCTGTCTCAGCCCACTAGACTGAACTTGATCTCCAGCTTTCTGTGATTCTGAATTCTGTTTGAAGCACAAAGTTCATCGGTCATCACAGGTGCTTCCTACATGAGGAGTGGCCTGTGCCTGCTGCAACTAACCCGGGAGGCAGAGCCGCATTGAGAAGGAAAAGCTGCTGGGCCAGGCAGCTGGGAAAGGGGAGCGAAGTGGCGCAGAAGAAAAGGGGCAGATAGAGCGGGATGCAGGAGGAAAAGCAAAGTTCCGACGCTCAGTCCTCGCGGACAGCCAGACAACCCCCCCCAGCAGACACACAGCCCCCCCCCGGCAGACACACAGCCCCCCCGGGAGACACACAGCCAGACGCCCCCCCGGCAGACACACAGCCCCCCCCGGCAGACACACAGCCAGACGCCTCCCCCCCGGCAGACACACAGCCCCCCCCGGCAGACACACAGCCCCCCCCGGCAGACACACAGCCAGACGCCCCCCCCGACAGACACACAGCCCCCCCCGGCACACACACAGCCAGACGCCTCCCCCCCCGGCAGACACACAGCCCCCCCCCGGCAGACACACAGCCAGACGCCCCCCCCCCCGGCAGACACACAGCCCCCCCCCCGGCAGACACACAGCCCCCCCCCCGGCAGACACACAGCCCCCCCCCCGGCAGACACACAGCCCCCCCCCCGGCAGACACACAGCCCCCCCCCCGGCAGACACACAGCCAGACGCCCCCCCCCCGGCAGACACACAGCCAGACGCCCCCCCCCCCGGCAGACACAGCCCCCCCCGGCAGACACACAGCCCCCCCCGGCAGACGCACAGCCAGACGCCCCCCCCCGGCAGACACAGCCCCCCCCGGCAGACACACAGCCCCCCCCCCGGCAGACACACAGCCAGACGCCCCCCCCCCGGCAGACACAGCCCCCCCCGGCAGACACACAGCCAGACGCCCCCCCCCCCGGCAGACACACAGCCCCCCCCGGCAGACACACAGCCCCCCCCGGCAGACACACAGCCCCCCCCGGCAGACGCACAGCCAGACGCCCCCCCAGGTTCCCCGCACCCGACGCCCCTCACCGCGGCGCGGGCCAGGACGAACACAGCCTCCTGGCTGGCCAGGCTCACGTCGGGGTCGGCCTTGACTAGCGCCTTCACCCGGGCCAAGGGCAGCCGCGCCAAACGCAAAGGGGCCGCGCACAGAGACCCCGAGCCCGCTTCCTCCGCGAGCGGCGCGACGCCCACTCCGCCCTCCGCCGCCATCCCGGAGCCCAGCGCGCATGCGCGCCCGCCGCCAATCACGTCACACTCCAGTGACTAGTGCGCGCGCGTTCGTGTGTCCTGTC
Organism: Pelodiscus sinensis; assembly: GCF_049634645.1. Classification (NCBI taxonomy): domain Eukaryota; kingdom Metazoa; phylum Chordata; order Testudines; family Trionychidae; genus Pelodiscus; species Pelodiscus sinensis. The sequence continues at coordinate 25,019,658 of NC_134729.1, read as the reverse complement.
CTCCAAACCGCACAGCCCCTCACCCGCGAGCCTCTGCTCCGCCCCCTCCCCCACAAGACTGGGCCCAGGGGTCCCCCACCGGCGAATGGGATTGTACTGAGGGCGGGGCAGCGTTTGAAACCCCCCCCCCATCCATTCACGATCACAGTTTTGAAAGACAGTGATAGAAATGCAGCCGTGTTAGTCTGGTGCAGCGGAAGCAAAAGACAGGCCTGTGCAGCACTTTAAAGACTAACAAGATGGTTTATTAGATGATGAGCTTTCGTGGGCCAGACCCACTTCCTCAGATCAAGTAGTGGAAGAAAATTGGCACAACCATATATACCAAAGGGTACAATTTTAATTGTATCTTGCAAACTCAAACCTGAAAGTATCAGGCCAAGCTTGGGAAGTAAAACAGTTCAATAGTTGCTGTGACCCTGATTCCCATGGCAACTGCATTCCAAAGGGGCCTCTCTCACTCTGATAAGGCCTGGCTGGTATCAGTGGCACTGGTTTCATTGTCTCTTGTGCTTTCAGATTAATGAGCTTGAATCTCAAGGACTGTGTCAGAATGGGGATGGAGTCGTCTGTCCCTCCTAGACATCACAAGTTCTGCTAACAAGCTTACACCAATATATTCATTCTGGGGTCTGCCATCCTGTTTATGTTGGCACATTTAGCTTGTTAGGAATAATTACCTGTATTAGTGATAATATGTTTAATTCACAATGGGCGGAGATGCTGTGTAACTGTCTCAGACCATTGGCTTATGTGCATAGCTCACTTCCGCTGCTAGACCTATCAAATCACTTCTCCTCCGTCCATCTGCAACCTATATAATCTAATGTATGTTTTGGTTAAGTTAGTGTGCTCTGGGCTAACACCTGGTCTGCACTCCACCAGCGCTGTGTGAACCAATAAATCCTCTGCTTGTTTCCACCAACACCCAGTGTGTCCGGAGATTATTTCCTACAATTCCAAAGAGAAAAATGGGATTCCAAGAAATATTTCCTCTTCAATAAAAGGGGTAGAGACCAAAGACTGCAAAAGTAAAATTACATGCTTTGGGTCTTGGCAGCAATATAATCTACGAGGTGAGCCTTGGAAAAGCAGATGCTTTCATATACAAATATAGGAAGATGCCTGCTGCTGGAATGTAGTAAGTATATTGCTCTGAAAGAATTGAACCATGTTGGTCCTAATTTGGAACCATATTATGCCACTTGTAAGCAAACCTTTTTATTTGTACAGGTTTATAGTACCTCCCTCCCCCCCACCGTGTACCTCTTTCTCTGCTAAATTCAGTAGTCAGAAGCTGGTATAGGTGGTTTTCCAATAATGTTAAGTTGGCCACAGTAAAATATTGAAATGAGGCCAAATCCTGAGGTCATAGAATCATAGAACACTAGAACTGGAAGGGACCTCGAGAGGTTATTGAGTCCAATCCCCTACCCTCAGGGCCGTACCCAGTACCATCTAGACCAGGGCTACTCAACACGTGGCCCACGGGCCGCAAGCAGCCTGCAGCCCGTTTGTTTGTGGCCCGCGTTGCGGTTTGGGTTTACATGGAGCTGAACACATGACCCGCGGTGGGGAGCCAAAACAAAAAGTAGTCAATATATAATGGTCTCCTGTTGAAATGCGTCTTAGTAGTTAAATTCCTGGACTGTCGTTGGTCATTAAAAGTACTATCATATGGGTGGAAATCGAGTAAATATTGCATTTTAGTCATATCAGCAGAACTGACTTAAATCAGGCCTGTGTGTTTTATAGTCTTGCCTTAATCTTTGTATACATGCCCTTCAGTGTGAAAGAAGCTATTTGCATATATTGGCATATATATTTGCTTGTACAAGCAGTCCCCGGGTTACGTACAAGATAGGGACTGTAGGTTTATTCTTAAGTTGAATTTGTATGTAAGTCGGAACTGGTACATATTGTAGGGGAAACTCTAGCCAAACATTTCTCCAGAGCTCAGTTTTATTCTCCCACACCTCACTTCCCTCAGTCCTTTATTCTCAAGCTGAGGTGTCTGCTGAGAAAAGCTGCTCCGCGTCTCCCTGGTCTGCTGGGGGGAAGCAGCTAGTGCGGGGTTGCCTCACCCCGTTTGTAAGTAGGGATCTGATGTAAGTCAGATCCATGTAAACCCGGGACTGCCTGTATATGCAATCACACTTAAGTTGCGGCCCTCCACATGTGCTGTTAGTATCATTGTGGCCCTCTGGGCTTCCAAAGTTGAGTAGCCCTGACTATCTCTGATAGATAACTATCTAATCTGCTCTTAAATATCTCCAGAGATGGAGATTCCACAACCTCCCTAGGCAACTTATTTCAGTATTTAACCACCCCAACAGGAAGTTTTTCGTAATGTCCAATCTAAACTTCCTTTACTGAAGTTTAAGCCCATTGTTTCTTGTCCTATCTTTAGAGGCCAAGGAGGACAATTTCTCCTGGGATACAGCTAGACTGCGCGGCTCTTTCGAAAGATGCTTTTTCAAAAGAAGCTTTCGAAAAAGCGTCTTTCAAAAAAGAGCGTCTAGACTGCAATATGCGGATCGGAAAATCAATCGAACACTGAGACCAGCTGGATACAACATTGCGCTAGATCAGTGCTGCTTACCAGACGCTTTCTCTCGATGTTTCTGGTATTGCTGCTGAAATGTGTGAAAAGCCTTCCGCACGGTCTAGAGAAACCAACTACTCTGTTCAACTACATCTCTTGGGTGGGATTGTCATACATGGGGAGAAATGAAAGGGTTCATTTTCCCGCAACGGAAAGCTTTCAAAAGCTCTGCCTGAGCCCTCATCTGGAGACAAGTTCAACAGACTGTACGGAGTTTGCCTATATGGGACTTAAGAAACTATTGTTAGCTAGAAACACTTCATTCAACATTCCCCTATAGCACTCCTAAGAAGTTGATTTGAATTGATTTTTAGCTGTAGCTGAGATGTTTGCAACCTGGCCATTCGAACACTGTGACCAGCTGGATAAAACATTGCGCTAGATCAGTGCTGCTTACCAGACACTTTCTCTCTATGTTTATGGTATTGCCTCTGAAATTTGTGAAAAGCCTTCCGCGCGGACTAGAGACACCAGCTACTCTGTTCAACTACATCTCGTGGGTGGGAATATCATACATGGGGAGAAATGAAAGCTTTCATTTTCCCGCAACGGAAAACTTTCAAAAGCTCTGCATGAGCCCTCATCTGGAGATTAGTTCAGCAAACTGTACGGAGTTTGCCTATATGGGACTTAACAAACTAGGGTTAGATAGAAACACTAGTCAACATTCCCCTATAGCACTTCTAAGAAGTTGATTTGAATTGATTTTTTAACTGTAGCTGAGATGTTTGCACCCTGGGCCTTTAGAACACTGTGACCAGCTGGATACTACATTCCGCTAGATAAGTTCTGCTTTCCAGACACCTTATCTCGTGGTTTCTGGTATTGCCTCTGAAATGTGTGAAAAGCCTTTCGCACGTTCTAGAGAAAGCAACAACTCTGTTCAACAACAGCTTCTTGGTAGGACGGTCAGACATGGGGAAAAATGAAAGCTTTTATTTTCTCGCAACGGATAGCTTTTAAATGCTCTGCATAAACCCTCGTTCGGAGATAAGTTTAGAAAATTGTACGGAGTTTGCCTATATGTGACTTAAGAAACTGTGGCTAGTTAGAAACACTTCATTCAACATTCTAAGAAGCACTTCAACATTCCCCTATAGCACTTCTAAGAAGTTGATTTGAATTGATTTCTTGCTGTAGCTGAGATGTTTGCAACCTGGCCATTCGAACACTGTGACCAGCTGGATACACCATTCCGCTAGATCAGTGCTGCATACCAGAAGCTTTCTCTCGATGTTTTTGGTATTGCCTCTGAAATGTGTGAAAAGCCTTCCGCGCAGTCTAGAGAAACCAACAACTCTGTTCAACTACATGTCTTGGGTGGGACTGTCATACATGGGGAGAAATGAAAGCTTTCTTTTTCCCGCAACGGAAAGCTTTCAAACGCTCTGCATGAGCCCTCATTTGCAGAATAGTTCAGCAAACTGTAGGTAGTTCGCCTATATGGAACTTAACAAACTAGGGTTAGCTAGAAACACTTCATTCAACATTCCCCTATAGCACTTCTAAGAAGTTGATTTGAATTGATTTTTAGTTGTAGCTGCGATGTTTCCACCCTGGCCTTTCGAACACAGTGACCAGCTGGATACAACATTGCGCTAGATCAGTGCTGCTTACCAGACGCTTTCTCTCGATGTTTCTGGTATTGCCTCTGAAATGTGTGAAAAGCCTTCCGCGCGCTCTAGAGAAACCAACAACTCTGTTCAACTACATCTCTTGGGTGGGACTGTCATACATGGGGAGAAATGAAAATTTTCATTTTCCCGCAACAGAAAGCTTTCAAAAGCTCTGCCTGACCCCTCATCCGGAGACAAGTTCAACAGACTGTACGGAGTTTGCCTATATGGGACTTAAGAAATTGTGGCTAGCTAGAAACACTTCATTCAACATTCCCCTATAGCAGTTCTAAGAAGTTGGTTTGAATGGATTTTTAGTTGTAGCTATGATGTTTGCACCCTGGGCCTTTAGAACACTGTGACCAGCTGGATACTACATTCCGCTATATAAGTTCTGCTTTCCAGACACCTTATCTAGTGGTTTCTGGTATTGCCTCTGAAATGTGTGAAAAACCTTCCACGCGGTCTAGAGACACCAGCAACTCTGTTCAACTACATCTTGTGGGTGGGAATATCATACATGGGGAGAAATGAAAGCTTTCGTTTTCCCGCAACGGAAAACTTTCAAAAGCTCTGCATGAGCCCTCATCTGGAGATTAGTTCAGCAAACTGTACGGAGTTCGCCTATATGGGACTTAACAAACTAGCGTTAGATAGAAACACTAGTCAACATTCCCCTATAGCACTTCTAAGTAGTTGATTTGAATTGATTTTTAACTGTAGCTGAGATGTTTGCACCCTGGGCCTTTAGAACACTGTGACCAGCTGGATACTACATTCCGCTAGATAAGTTCTGCTTTCCAGACACCTTATCTCGTGGTTTCTGGTATTGCCTCTGAAATGTGTGAAAAGCCTTTCGCACGTTCTAGAGAAAGCAACAACTCTGTTCAACAACAGCTTCTTGGTAGGACGGTCAAACATGGGGAAAAAAATGAAAGCTTTTATTTTCTCGCAACGGATAGCTTTTAAATGCTCTGCATGAGCCCTCGTTCAGAGATAAGTTTAGAAAATTGTACGGAGTTTGCCTATATGTGACTTAAGAAACTGTGGCTAGTTAGAAACAACACGTCATTCAACATTCCCCTATAGCACGTCTAAGAAGTTGATTTGAATTGATTTCTTGCTGTAGCTGAGATGTTTGCAACCTGGCCATTCGAACACTGTGACCAGCTGGATACAACATTGCGCTAGATCAGTGCTGCTTACCAGACGCTTTCTCTCGATATTTCTGGTATTGCCTCCGAAATGTGTGAAAAGCCTTCCGCGCGCTCTAGAGAAACCAACAACTCTGGTCAACTACATGTCTTGGGTGGGACTGTCATACATGGGGAGAAATGAAAGCTTTCTTTTTCCCGCAACGGAAAGCTTTCAAAAGCTCTGCATGAGCCCTCATCTGCAGATTAATTCAGGAAACTGTAGGTAGTTCGCCTATATGGGACTTAACAAACTAGGGTTAGCTAGAAACACTTTATTCAACATTCCCCTATAGGACTTCTAAGAAGTTGATTTGAATTGATTTTTAGCTGTAGCTGAGCTGTTTCTACCCTGGACATTCGAACACTGTGACCAGCTGGATACAACATTGCGCTAGATCAGTGCTTACCAGACGCTTTCTGGTTGTAGCTGAGATGTTTGCACCCTGCGCCATTCGAACACTGTGACCAGCTGGATACTACATTCAGCTGGATAAGTTCTGCTTTCCAGACCCCTTAGCTCGAGGATTCTGGTATTGCCTCTGAAATGTGTGAAAAGCCTTCCGCGCGGACTAGAGAAAACAACTACTCTGTTCAACTACAACTCTTGGCTGGGACTGTCATACATGGGGAGAAATGAAAGCTTTCATTTTCCCGCAACGGAAAACTTTCAAAAGCTATGCATGAGTCCTCATCTGGAGATTAGTTCAGCAAACTGTAAGGAGTTCGCCTATATGGGACTTAACAAACTAGGGTTAGATAGAAACACTAGTCAACATTCCCCTATAGCACTTCTAAGAAGTTGATTTGAATTGATTTTTAACTGTAGCTGAGATGTTTGCACCCTGGCCATTCGAACACTCTAACCAGCTGGATACAACATTCCGCTAGATCAGTGCTGCTTACCAGACGCTTTCTCTCGATGCTCCGGGTATTGCCTCTGAAATGTGTGAAAAGCCTTTTGCGCGGTCTAGAGCAACCAACAACTCTGTTCAACTACATCTTTTGGGTGGAACTGTCATATATGGGGAGAAATGTAAGCTTTCATTTTCCCGCAACGGAAAGGTTTCAAGAGCTCTGCATGAGCTCTCAGCTGGAGACAAGTTGAACAGACTGTACGGAGTTTGCTTATATGGCCCTCATTAGTTCAGCAAACTGTAGGGAGTTCACCTATATGGGACTTAACAAACTAGGGTTAGATAGAAACACTTCGTTCAACATTCCCCTATAGCACTTCTAAGAAGTTGATTTGAATTGATTTTTAGCTGTAGCTGAGATGTTTCCACCCTGGCCATTCGAACACTGTGACCAGCTGGATACAACATTGCGCTAGAATATTGCTGCTTACCAGACGCTTTCTCTCGATGTTTCTGGTATTGCCTCTGTAATGTGTGAAAAGCCTTCCGCGCGCTCTAGAGAAACCAACAACTCTGTTCAACTACATCTCTTGGGTGGGACCGTCATACTTGGGGAGAAATGAAAATTTTCATTGTCCCGCAAGAGAAAGCTTTCAAAAGCTCTGCCTGATCCCTCATCTGGAGACAAGTTCAACAGACTGTACGGAGTTTGCTTATATGGGACTTAAGACACTGTGGCTAGCTAGAAACACTTCATTCAACATTCCCCTATAGCAGTTCTAAGAAGTTGGTTTGAATGGATTTTTAGTTGTAGCTGAGATGTTTGCACTCTGGCCATTCGAACACTGTGATGATCTGCATACTACATTCCGCTAGATAAGTTCTGCTTAACAGACGTTTATATAGAGGTTTCTGTGATTGTCCCAGTAATTTGTGAAAAGCTTTCTGCACGGTCTAGCGAAACCAACAGCTCTGCTCAACTACATCTTTTGGGTAGGACTGTCATACATGGGGAGAAATGAAAGCTTTCATTTTCCCGCAACGGAAAGGTTTCAAGAGCTCTGCATGAGCCCTCATCTGGAGATTAGTTCAGAAAACTGTAGGGAGTTCGCCTATATGGGACTTAAGAAACTGTGGCTAGCTGGAAACACTTCATTCAACATTTCCCTATTGCACTTCTAAGAAGTTGATTTGAATTGATTTTTAACTGTAGCTCAGATGTTTGCACCCTGGGCCTTTAGAACACTGTGACCAGCTGGATACTACATTCCGCTAGATAAGTTCTGCTTTCCAGACACCTTATCTCGTGGTTTCTGGTATTGCCTCTGAAATGTGTGAAAAGCCTTTCGCACGTTCTAGAGAAAGCAACAACTCTGTTCAACAACAGCTTCTTGGTAGGACGGGCAGACATGGGGAAAAAAAATGACAGCTTTTATTTTCTCGCAACGGATAGCTTTTAAATGCTCTGCATAAGCCCTCGTTCGGAGATAAGTTTAGAAAATTGTACGAAGTTTGCCTATATGTGACTTAAGAAACTGTGGCTAGTTAGAAACACTTCATTCAACATTCCCCTATAGCACTTCTAAGAAGTTGATTTGAATTGATTTCTTGCTGTAGCTGAGATGTTTGCAACCTGGCCATTCGAACACTGTGACCAGCTGGATACACCATTCCGCTAGATCAGTGCTGCTTACCAGAAGCTTTCTCTCGATGTTTTTGGTATTGCCTCTGAAATGTGTGAAAAGCCTTCCGCGCAGTCTAGAGAAACCAACAACTCTGGTCAACTACATGTCTTGGGTGGGACTGTCATACATGGGGAGAAATGAAAGCTTTCTTTTTCCCGCAACGGAAAGCTTTCAAAAGCTCTGCATGAGCCCTCATCTGCAGATTAGTTCAGCAAACTGTAGGTAGTTCGCCTATATGGGACTTAACAAACTAGGGTTAGCTAGAAACACTTCATTCAACATTCCCCTATAGCACTTCTAAGAAGTTGATTTGAATTGATTTTTAGTTGTAGCTGCAATGTTTCCACCCTGGCCTTTCGAACACTGTGACCAGCTGGATACAACATTGCGCTAGATCAGTGCTGCTTACCAGACGCTTTCTCTCGATGTTTCTGGTATTGCCTCCGAAATGTGTGAAAAGCCTTCCGCGCGCTCTAGAGAAACCAACAACTCTGGTCAACTACATGTCTTGGGTGGGACTGTCATACATGGGGAGAAATGAAAGCTTTCTTTTTCCCGCAATGGAAAGCTTTCAAAAGCTCTGCAAGAGCCCTCATCTGGAGAAAAGTTCAACAGACTGTACGGAGTTTGCCTATATGTGACTTAAGAAACTGTGGCTAGTTAGAAACACTTCATTCAACATTCCCCTATAGCACTTCTAAGAAGTTGATTTGAATTGATTTCTTGCTGTAGCTGAGATGTTTGCAACCTGGCCATTCGAACACTGTGACCAGCTGGATACACCATTCCGCTAGATCAGTGCTGCTTACCAGAAGCTTTCTCTCGATGTTTTTGGTATTGCCTCTGAAATGTGTGAAAAGCCTTCCGCGCGCTCTAGAGAAACCAACAACTCTGGTCAACTACATGTCTTGGGTGGGACTGTCATACATGGGGAGAAATGAAAGCTTTCTTTTTCCCGCAACGGAAAGCTTTCAAAAGCTCTGCATGAGCCCTCATCTGCAGATTAATTCAGGAAACTGTAGGTAGTTCGCCTATATGGGACTTAACAAACTAGGGTTAGCTAGAAACACTTTATTCAACATTCCCCTATAGGACTTCTAAGAAGTTGATTTGAATTGATTTTTAGCTGTAGCTGAGATGTTTCCACCCTGGCCATTCGAACACTGTGACCAGCTGGATACAACATTGCGCTAGATCAGTGCTTACCGGACGCTTTCTGGTTGTAGCTGAGATGTTTGCACCCTGCGCCATTCGAACACTGTGACCAGCTGGATACTACATTCAGCTGGATAAGTTCTGCTTTCCAGACCCCTTAGCTCGAGGATTCTGGTATTGCCTCTGAAATGTGTGAAAAGCCTTCCGCGCGGACTAGAGAAAACAACTACTCTGTTCAACTACAACTCTTGGCTGGGACTGTCATACATGGGGAGAAATGAAAGCTTTCATTTTCCCGCAACCGAAAACTTTCAAAGGCTATGCATGAGCCCTCATCTGGAGATTAGTTCAGCAAACTGTAAGGAGTTCGCCTATATGGGACTTAACAAACTAGGGTTAGATAGAAACACTAGTCAACATTCCCCTATAGCACTTCTAAGAAGTTGATTTGAATTGAGTTTTAACTGTAGCTGAGATGTTTGCACCCTGGCCATTCGAACACTCTGACCAGCTGGATACAACATTCCGATAGGTCAGTGCTGCTTACCAGACGCTTTCTCTCGATGCTTCGGGTATTGCCTCTGAAATGTGTGAAAAGCCTTCCGCGCGGTCTAGAGCAACCAACAACTCTGTTCAACTACATCTTTTGGGTGGAACTGTCATACATGGGGAGAAATGAAAGCTTTCATTTTCCCGCAACGGAAAGGTTTCAAGAGCTCTCCATGAGCCCTCATCTGGAGACAAGTTCAACAGACTGTACGGAGTTTGCTTATATGGCCCTCATTAGTTCAGCAAACTGTAGGGAGTTCACCTATATGGGACTTAAGAAACTGTGGCTAGCTAGAAACACTTCATTCAACATTCCCCTATAGCACTTCTAAGAATGTGGTTTGAATGGATTTTTAGTTGTAGCTGAGATGTTTGCACTCTGGCCATTCGAACACTGTGATGATCTGCATACTACATTCCGCTAGATAAGTTCTGCTTAACAGACGTTTATATAGAGGTTTCTGTGATTGTCCCAGAAATTTGTGAAAAGCTTTCTGCACGGTCTAGCAAAACCAACAGCTCTGCTTAACTACATCTTTTGGGTAGGACTGTCATACATGGGGAGAAATGAAAGCTTTCATTTTCCCGCAACGGAAAGGTTTCAAGAGCTCTGCATGAGCCCTCATCTGGAGATTAGTTCAGAAAACTGTAGGGAGTTCGCCTATATGGGACTTAACAAACTAGGGTTAGGTAGAAACACTTCATTCAACATTCCCCTATAGCACTTCTAAGAATGTGCTTTGAATGGATTTTTAGTTGTAGCTGAGATGTTTGCACTGTGGCCATTCGAACACTCTGACCAGCTGGATACTACATGCAGCTGGATAAGTTCTGCTTTCCAGACACCTTAGCTCGAGGATTCTGGTATTGCCTCTGAAATGTGTGAAAAGCCTTTCGCACGTTCTAGAAAAAGCATCAACTCTGTTCAACAACAGCTTCTTGGTAGGACTCTCATACATTGGGAAAAATGAAAGCTTTCGTTTTCTCGCAACGGAAAGCTTGTAAATGCTCTGCATAAGCCCTCGTTCGGAGATAAGTTTAGAAAATTATACGGAGTTTGCCTATATGTGACTTAAGAAACTGTGGCTAGTTAGAAACACTTCATTCAACATTCCCCTATAGCACTTCTAAGAAGTTGATTTGAATTGATTTCTAGCTGTAGCTGAGATGTTTGCACTCTGGCCATTCGAACACTGTGACCAGCTGGATACACCAGTCCGCTAGATCAGTGCTGCTTACCAGAAGCTTTCTCTCGATGTTTTTGGTATTGCCTCTGAAATGTGTGAAAAGCCTTCCGCGCGGTCTAGAGCAAGCAACAACTCTGTTCAACTACATCTCTTGGGTGGGACTGTCATACATGGGGAGAAATGAAAGCTTTCATTTTCCCGCAACGGAAAGCTTTCAAAAGCTCTGCATGAGCCCTCATCTGCAGATTAGTTCAGCAGACTGTAGGTAGTTCGCCTATATGGGACTTAACAAACTAGGGTTAGCTAGAAACACTTCATTCAACATTCCCCTATAGGACTTCTAAAAAGTTGATTTGAATTGATTTTTAACTGTAGCTGAGATGTTTGCACCCTGGGCCTTTAGAACACTGTGACCAGCTGGATACAACATTGCGCTAGATCAGTGCTGCTTACCAGACGCTTTCTCTCGATGTTTCTGGTATTGCCTCCGAAATGTGTGAAAAGCCTTCCGCGCGCTCTAGAGAAACCAACAACTCTGGTCAACTACGTCTTGGGTGGGACTGTCATACATGGGGAGAAATGAAAGCTTTCTTTTTCCCGCAACGGAAAGCTTTCAAAAGCTCTGCATGAGCCCTCATCTGCAGATTAGTTCAGCAAACTGTAGGTAGTTCGCCTATATGGGACTTAACAAACTAGGGTTAGCTAGAAACACTTCATTCAACATTCCCCTATAGCACTTCTAAGAAGTTGATTTGAATTGATTTTTAGTTGTAGCTGCGATGTTTCCACCCTGGCCTTTCGAACACTGTGACCAGTTGGATACAACATTGCGCTAGATCAGTGCTGCTTACCAGACGCTTTCTCTCGATGTTTCTGGTATTGCCTCCGAAATGTGTGAAAAGCCTTCCGCGCGCTCTAGAGAAACCAACAACTCTGGTCAACTACATGTCTTGGGTGGGACTGTCATACATGGGGAGAAATGAAAGCTTTCTTTTTCCCGCAACGGAAAGCTTTCAAAAGCTCTGCAAGAGCCCTCATCTGGAGACAAGTTCAACAGACTGTACGGAGTTTGCTTATATGGCCCTCATTAGTTGAGCAAACTGTAGGGAGTTCACCTATATGGGACTTAAGAAACTGTGGCTAGCTAGAAACACTTCATTCAACATTCCCCTATAGCACTTCTAAGAATGTGGTTTGAATGGATTTTTAGTTGTAGCTGAGATGTTTGCACTCTGGCCATTCGAACACTGTGATGATCTGCATACTACATTCCGCTAGATAAGTTCTGCTTAACAGACGTTTATATAGAGGTTTCTGTGATTGTCCCAGAAATTTGTGAAAAGCTTTCTGCACGGTCTAGCGAAACCAACAGCTCTGCTTAACTACATCTTTTGGGTAGGACTGTCATACATGGGGAGAAATGAAAGCTTTCATTTTCCCGCAACGGAAAGGTTTCAAGAGCTCTGCATGAGCCCTCATCTGGAGATTAGTTCAGAAAACTGTAGGGAGTTCGCCTATATGGGACTTAACAAACTAGGGTTAGGTAGAAACACTTCATTCAACATTCCCCTATAGCACTTCTAAGAATGTGGTTTGAATGGATTTTTAGTTGTAGCTGAGATGTTTGCACTGTGGCCATTCGAACACTCTGACCAGCTGGATACAACATTGCGCTAGATTAGTGCTGCTTACCAGACGCTTTCTCTCGATGTTTTTGGTATTGCCTCTGAAATGTGTGAAAAGCCTTCCGCGCGGTCTAGAGCAACCAACAACTCTGTTCAACTACATCTTTTGGGTGGAACTGTCATACATGGGGAGAAATGAAAGCTTTCATTTTCCCGCAACTGAACGGTTTCAAGAGCTCTGCATGAGCCCTCATCTGGAGATTAGTTCAGCAAACTGTAGGGAGTTCACCTATATGGGACTTAACAAACTAGGGTTAGCTAGAAACATTTCATTCAAAATTCCCCTGTAGCACTTCTAAGAAGTTGGTTTGAACTGATTTTTAGTTGTAGCTGAGATGTTTGCACACTGCGCCATTCGAACACTGTGACCAGCTGGATACTACATTCAGCTGGATATATTCTGCTTTCCAGACCCCTTAGCTCGAGGATTCTGGTATTGCCTCTGAAATGTGTGAAAAGCCTTTCACACGGTCTAGAGAAACCACCTACTCTGTTCAACTACATCTCTTGGCTGGGACTGTCATACATGGGGAGAAATGAAAGATTTCATTTTCCCGCAACGGAAAGCTTTCAAAAGCTCTACCTGAGCCCTCATCTGGAGACAAGTTCAACAGACTGTACGGAGTTTGCCTATATGGGACTTAAGAAACTGTGGCTAGCTAGAAACACTTCATCCAACATTCCTCTATAGCACTTCTAAGAAGTTGGTTTCAATTGATTTATAGTTGTAGCTGAGATGTTTGACACCTGGGCCATTCGAACACTGTGATGATCTGCATACTACATTCCGCTAGATAAGTTCTGCTTAACAGACGTTTATATAGAGGTTTCTGTGATTGTCCCAGAAATTTGTGAAAAGCTTTCTGCACGGTCTAGAGAAACCAACAACTCTTCTCAACTACAACTCTTGAGTGGGGCTGTCATACATGGGGAGAAATGAAAGCTTTCATTTTCCCGCAACGGAAAACTTTCAAAAGCTCTGCTTGAGCCCTCATCCATAGATAAGTTCAGAAAACTGTAGGGAGTTTGCCTATATGGGTCTTAACAAACTAGGGTTAGCTAGAAACATTTCATTCAACATTCCCCTATAGCACTTCTAAGAAGTTGGTTTGAATTGATTTTTAGTTGTAGCTGAGATGTTTGCACCCTGCGCCATTCGAACACTGTGACCAGCTGGATACTACATGCAGCTGGATAAGTTCTGCTTTCCAGACACCTTAGCTCGAGGATTCTGGTATTGCCTCTGAAATGTGTGAAAAGCCTTTCGCACGTTCTAGAAATAGCATCAACTCTGTTCAACAACAGCTTCTTGGTAGGACTCTCATACATTGGGAAAAATGAAAGCTTTCGTTTTCTCGCAACGGAAAGCTTGTAAATACGCTGCATAAGCCCTCGTTCAGAGATAAGTTTAGAAAATTGTACGGAGTTTGCCTATATGTGACTTAAGAAACTGTGGCTAGTTAGAAACACTTCATTCAACATTCCCCTATAGCACTTCTAAGAAGTTGATTTGAATTGATTTCTAGCTGTAGCTGAGATGTTTGCACTCTGGCCATTCGAACACTGTGACCAGCTGGATACACCAGTCCGCTAGATCAGTGCTGCTTACCAGAAGCTTTCTCTCGATGTTTTTGGTATTGCCTCTGAAATGTGTGAAAAGCCTTCCGCGCGGTCTAGAGCAAGCAACAGCTCTGCTAAACTACATCTCTTGGGTGGGACTGTCATACATGGGGAGAAATGAAAGCTTTCTTTTTCCCGCAACGGAAAGCTTTCAAAAGCTCTGCATGAGCCCTCATCTGCAGATTAGTTCAGCAGACTGTAGGTAGTTCGCCTATATGGGACTTAACAAACTAGGGTTAGCTAGAAACACTTCATTCAACATTCCCCTATAGGACTTCTAAGAAGTTGATGTGAATTGATTTTTAGCTGTAGCTGAGATGTTTGCACCCTGGCCATTCGAACACTGTGACCAGCTGGATACAACATTGCGCTAGATCAGTGCTGCTTACCAGAAGCTTTCTCTCGATGTTTCTGGTATTGCCTCTGAAATGTGTGAAAAGCCTTCCGCGCGGTCTAGAGAAACCAACAACTCTGGTCAACTACATCTCTTGGGTGGGACTGTCATACATGGGGAGAAATGAAAGCTTTCATTTTCCCGCAACGGAAAGCTTTCAAAAGCTCTGCATGAGCCCTCATCTGGAGACAAGTTCAACAGACTGTACGGAGTTTGCCTATATGGGACTTAAGAAAGTGTGGCTAGCTGGAAACACTTCATTCAACATTCCCCTATAGCACTTCTAAGAAGTTGATTTGAATTGATTTTTAACTGTAGCTGAGATGTTTGCACCCTGGGCCTTTAGAACACTGTGACCGGCTGGATACTACATTCCGCTAGATAAGTTCTGCTTTCCAGACACCTTATCTCGTGGTTTCTGGTATTGCCTCTGAAATGTGTGAAAAGCCTTTCGCACGTTCTAGAGAAAGCAACAACTCTGTTCAACAACAGCTTCTAGATAGGACGGTCAGACATGGGGAAAAAAAATGACAGCTTTTATTTTCTCGCAACGGATAGCTTTTAAATGCTCTGCATAAGCCCTCGTTCGGAGATAAGTTTAGAAAATTGTACGAAGTTTGCCTATATGTGACTTAAGAAACTGTGGCTAGTTAGAAACACTTCATTCAACATTCCCCTATAGCACTTCTGTGAAGTTGATTTGAAGTGATTTCTTGCTGTAGCTGAGATGTTTGCAACCTGGCCATTCGAACACTGTGACCAGCTGGATACACCATTCCGCTAGATCAGTGCTGCTTACCAGACGCTTTCTCTCGATGTTTTTGGTATTGCCTCTGAAATGTGTGAAAAGCCTTCCGCGCAGTCTAGAGAAACCAGCAACTCTGTTCAACTACATCTCTTGGGTGGGACTGTCATACATGGGGAGAAATGAAAGCTTTCTTTTTCCCGCAACGGAAAGCTTTCAAAAGCTCTGCATGAGCCCTCATCTGCAGATTAGTTCAGCAAACTGTAGGTAGTTCGCCTATATGGGACTTAACAAACTAGGGTTAGCTAGAAACACTTTATTCAACATTCCCCTATAGGACTTCTAAGAAGTTGATTTGAATTGATTTTTAGCTGTAGCTGAGATGTTTCCACCCTGGCCATTCGAACACTGTGACCAGCTGGATACAACATTGCGCTAGATCAGTGCTTACCGGACGCTTTCTGGTTGTAGCTGAGATGTTTGCGCCATTCGAACACTGTGACCAGCTGGATACTACATTCAGCTGGATAAGTTCTGCTTTCCAGACCCCTTAGCTCGAGGATTCTGGTATTGCCTCTGAAATGTGTGAAAAGCCTTCCGCGCGGACTAGAGAAAACAACTACTCTGTTCAACTACAACTCTTGGCTGGGAGAAATGAAAGCTTTCATTTTCCCGCAACCGAAAACTTTCAAAAGCTATGCATGAGCCCTCATCTGGAGATTAGTTCAGCAAACTGTAAGGAGTTCGCCTATATGGGACTTAACAAACTAGGGTTAGATAGAAACACTAGTCAACATTCCCCTATAGCACTTCTAAGAAGTTGATTTGAATTGAGTTTTAACTGTAGCTGAGATGTTTGCACCCTGGCCATTCGAACACTCTGACCAGCTGGATACAACATTCTGATAGGTCAGTGCTGCTTACCAGACGCTTTCTCTCGATGTTTCTGGTATTGCCTCTGAAATGTGTGAAAAGCCTTCCGCGCGGTCTAGAGAAATCAACAACTCTGCTAAACTACATCTCTTGGATGGGACTGTCATACATGGGGAGAAATTAAAGCTTTCATTTTCCCGCAACGGAAAGCTTTCAAAAGCTCTGCATGAGCCCTCATCTGGAGACAAGTTCAACAGACTGTACGGAGTTTGCCTATATGGGACTTAAGAAACTGTGGCTAGCTGGAAACACTTCATTCAACATTTCCCTATTGCACTTCTAAGAAGTTGATTTGAATTGATTTTTAACTGTAGCTGAGATGTTTGCACCCTGGGCCTTTAGAACACTGTGACCAGCTGGATACTACATTCCGCTAGATAAGTTCTGCTTTCCAGACACCTTATCTCGTGGTTTCTGGTATTGCCTCTGAAATGTGTGAAAAGCCTTTTGCACGTTCTAGAGAAAGCAACAACTCTGTTCAACAACAGCTTCTTGGTAGGACGGGCAGACATGGGGAAAAAAAATGAAAGCTTTTATTTTCTCGCTACGGATAGCTTTTAAATGCTCTGCATAAGCCCTCGTTCGGAGATAAGTTTAGAAAATTGTACGAAGTTTGCCTATATGTGACTTAAGAAACTGTGGCTAGTTAGAAACACTTCATTCAACATTCCCCTATAGCAATTCTAAGAAGTTGATTTGAATTGATTTCTAGCTGTAGCTGAGATGTTTGCAACCTGGCCATTCGAACACTGTGACCAGCTGGATACACCATTCCGCTAGATCAGTGCTGCTTACCAGAAGCTTTCTCTCGATGTTTTTGGTATTGCCTCTGAAATGTGTGAAAAGCCTTCCGCGCGCTCTAGAGCAACCAACAACTCTGGTCAACTACATCTCTTGGGTGGGACTGTCATACATGGGGAGAAATGAAAGCTTTCTTTTTCCCGCAACGGAAAGCTTTCAAAAGCTCTGCATGAGCCCTCATCTGCAGATTAGTTCCGCAAACTGTAGGTAGTTCGCCTATATGGGACTTAACAAACTAGGGTTAGCTAGAAACACTTCATTCAACATTCCCCTATAGCACTTCTAAGAAGTTGATTTGAATTGATTTTTAGTTGTAGCTGCGATGTTTCCACCCTGGCCTTTCGAACACTGTGACCAGCTGGATACAACATTGCGCTAGATCAGTGCTGCTTACCAGACGCTTTCTCTCGATGTTTCTGGTATTGCCTCCGAAATGTGTGAAAAGCCTTCCGCGCGCTCTAGAGAAACCAACAACTCTGGTCAACTACATGTCTTGGGTGGGACTGTCATACATGGGGAGAAATGAAAGCTTTCTTTTTCCCGCAACGGAAAGCTTTCAAAAGCTCTGCAAGAGCCCTCATCGGGAGACAAGTTCAACAGACTGTACGGAGTTTGCCTATATGTGACTTAAGAAACTGTGGCTAGTTAGAAACACTTCATTCAACATTCCCCTATAGCACTTCTAAGAAGTTGATTTGAAGTGATTTCTTGCTGTAGCTGAGATGTTTGCAACCTGGCCATTCGAACACTGTGACCAGCTGGATACACCATTCCGCTAGATCAGTGCTGCTTACCAGAAGCTTTCTCTCGATGTTTTTGGTATTGCCTCTGAAATGTGTGAAAAGCCTTCCGCGCAGTCTAGAGAAACCAGCAACTCTGTTCAACTACATCTCTTGGGTGGGACTGTCATACATGGGGAGAAATGAAAGCTTTCTTTTTCCCGCAACGGAAAGCTTTCAAAAGCTCTGCATGAGCCCTCATCTGCAGATTAGTTCAGCAAACTGTAGGTAGTTCGCCTATATGGGACTTAACAAACTAGGGTTAGCTAGAAACACTTCATTCAACATTCCCCTATAGCACTTCTAAGAAGTTGATTTGAATTGATTTTTAGTTGTAGCTGCGATGTTTCCACCCTGGCCTTTCGAACACTGTGACCAGCTGGATACAACATTGCGCTAGATCAGTGCTGCTTACCAGACGCTTTCTCTCGATGTTTCTGGTATTGCCTCCGAAATGTGTGAAAAGCCTTCCGCGCGCTCTAGAGAAACCAACAACTCTGGTCAACTACATGTCTTGGGTGGGACTGTCATACATGGGGAGAAATGAAAGCTTTCTTTTTCCCGCAACGGAAAGCTTTCAAAAGCTCTGCAAGAGCCCTCATCTGGAGACAAGTTCAACAGACTGTACGGAGTTTGCCTATATGTGACTTAAGAAACTGTGGCTAGTTAGAAACACTTCATTCAACATTCCCCTATAGCACTTCTAAGAAGTTGATTTGAAGTGATTTCTTGCTGTAGCTGAGATGTTTGCAACCTGGCCATTCGAACACTGTGACCAGCTGGATACACCATTCCGCTAGATCAGTGCTGCTTACCAGAAGCTTTCTCTCGATGTTTTTGGTATTGCCTCTGAAATGTGTGAAAAGCCTTCCGCGCAGTCTAGAGAAACCAGCAACTCTGTTCAACTACATCTCTTGGGTGGGACTGTCATACATGGGGAGAAATGAAAGCTTTCTTTTTCCCGCAACGGAAAGCTTTCAAAAGCTCTGCATGAGCCCTCATCTGCAGATTAATTCAGGAAACTGTAGGTAGTTCGCCTATATGGGACTTAACAAACTAGGGTTAGCTAGAAACACTTTATTCAACATTCCCCTATAGGACTTCTAAGAAGTTGATTTGAATTGATTTTTAGCTGTAGCTGAGATGTTTCCACCCTGGCCATTCGAACACTGTGACCAGCTGGATACAACATTGCGCTAGATCAGTGCTTACCGGACGCTTTCTGGTTGTAGCTGAGATGTTTGCACCCTGCGCCATTCGAACACTGTGACCAGCTGGATACTACATTCAGCTGGATAAGTTCTGGTTTCCAGACCCCTTAGCTCGAGGATTCTGGTATTGCCTCTGAAATGTGTGAAAAGCCTTCCGCGCGGACTAGAGAAAACAACAACTCTGTTCAACTACAACTCTTGGCTGGGACTGTCATATATGGGGAGAAATGAAAGCTTTCATTTTCCCGCAACCGAAAACTTTCAAAAGCTATGCATGAGCCCTCATCTGGAGATTAGTTCAGCAAACTGTAAGGAGTTCGCCTATATGGGACTTAACAAACTAGGGTTAGATAGAAACACTAGTCAACATTCCCCTATAGCACTTCTAAGAAGTTGATTTGAATTGAGTTTTAACTGTAGCTGAGATGTTTGCACCCTGGCCATTCGAACACTCTGACCAGCTGGATACAACATTCCGATAGGTCAGTGCTGCTTACCAGACGCTTTCTCTCGATGCTTCGGGTATTGCCTCTGAAATGTGTGAAAAGCCTTCCGCGCGGTCTAGAGCAACCAACAACTCTGTTCAACTACATCTTTTGGGTGGAACTGTCATACATGGGGAGAAATGAAAGCTTTCATTTTCCCGCAACGGAAAGGTTTCAAGAGCTCTGCATGAGCCCTCATCTGGAGACAAGTTCAACAGACTGTACGGAGTTTGCTTATATGGCCCTCATTAGTTCAGCAAACTGTAGGGAGTTCACCTATATGGGACTTAAGAAACTGTGGCTAGCTAGAAACACTTCATTCAACATTCCCCTATAGCACTTCTAAGAATGTGGTTTGAATGGATTTTTAGTTGTAGCTGAGATGTTTGCACTCTGGCCATTCGAACACTGTGATGATCTGCATACTACATTCCGCTAGATAAGTTCTGCTTAACAGACGTTTATATAGAGGTTTCTGTGATTGTCCCAGAAATTTGTGAAAAGCTTTCTGCACGGTCTAGCGAAACCAACAGCTCTGCTTAACTACATCTTTTGGGTAGGACTGTCATACATGGGGAGAAATGAAAGCTTTCATTTTCCCGCAACGGAAAGGTTTCAAGAGCTCTGCATGAGCCCTCATCTGGAGATTAGTTCAGAAAACTGTAGGGAGTTCGCCTATATGGGACTTAACAAACTAGGGTTAGGTAGAAACACTTCATTCAACATTCCCCTGTAGCACTTCTAAGAAGTTGATTTGAATTGATTTCTAGCTGTAGCTGAGATGTTTGCACTCTGGCCATTCGAACACTGTGACCAGCTGGATACACCAGTCCGCTAGATCAGTGCTGCTTACCAGAAGCTTTCTCTCGATGTTTTTGGTATTGCCTCTGAAATGTGTGAAAAGCCTTCCGCGCGGTCTAGAGCAAGCAACAACTCTGTTCAACTACATCTCTTGGGTGGGACTGTCATACATGGGGAGAAATGAAAGCTTTCTTTTTCCCGCAACGGAAAGCTTTCAAAAGCTCTGCATGAGCCCTCATCTGCAGATTAGTTCAGCAGACTGTAGGTAGTTCGCCTATATGGGACTTAACAAACTAGGGTTAGCTAGAAACACTTCATTCAACATTCCCCTATAGGACTTCTAAAAAGTTGATGTGAATTGATTTTTAGCTGTAGCTGAGATGTTTGCACCCTGGCCATTCGAACACTGTGACCAGCTGGATACAACATTCCGCTAGATCAGTGCTGCTTACCAGAAGCTTTCTCTCGATGTTTCTGGTATTGCCTCTGAAATGTGTGAAAAGCCTTCCGCGCGCTCTAGAGAAACCAACAACTCTGGTCAACTACATCTCTTGGGTGGGACTGTCATACATGGGGAGAAATTAAAGCTTTCATTTTCCCGCAACGGAAAGCTTTCAAAAGCTCTGCATGAGCCCTCATCTGGAGACAAGTTCAACAGACTGTACGGAGTTTGCCTATATGGGACTTAAGAAACTGTGGCTAGCTGGAAACACTTCATTCAACATTTCCCTATTGCACTTCTAAGAAGTTGATTTGAATTGATTTTTAACTGTAGCTGAGATGTTTGCACCCTGGGCCTTTAGAACACTGTGACCAGCTGGATTCAACATTGCGCTAGATCAGTGCTGCTTACCAGACGCTTTCTCTCGATGTTTCTGGTATTGCCTCCGAAATGTGTGAAAAGCCTTCCGCGCGCTCTAGAGAAACCAACAACTCTGGTCAACTACATGTCTTGGGTGGGACTGTCATATATGGGGAGAAATGAAAGCTTTCTTTTTCCCGCAACGGAAAGCTTTCAAAAGCTCTGCAAGAGCCCTCATCTGGAGACAAGTTCAACAGACTGTACGGAGTTTGCCTATATGTGACTTAAGAAACTGTGGCTAGTTAGAAACACTTCATTCAACATTCCCCTATAGCACTTCTAAGAAGTTGATTTGAAGTGATTTCTTGCTGTAGCTGAGATGTTTGCAACCTGGCCATTCGAACACTGTGACCAGCTGGATACACCATTCCGCTAGATCAGTGCTGCTTACCAGAAGCTTTCTCTCGATGTTTTTGGTATTGCCTCTGAAATGTGTGAAAAGCCTTCCGCGCAGTCTAGAGAAACCAGCAACTCTGTTCAACTACATCTCTTGGGTGGGACTGTCATACATGGGGAGAAATGAAAGCTTTCTTTTTCCCGCAACGGAAAGCTTTCAAAAGCTCTGCATGAGCCCTCATCTGCAGATTAGTTCAGCAAACTGTAGGTAGTTCGCCTATATGGGACTTAACAAACTAGGGTTAGCTAGAAACACTTCATTCAACATTCCCCTATAGCACTTCTAAGAAGTTGATTTGAATTGATTTTTAGTTGTAGCTGCGATGTTTCCACCCTGGCCTTTCGAACACTGTGACCAGTTGGATACAACATTGCGCTAGATCAGTGCTGCTTACCAGACGCTTTCTCTCGATGTTTCTGGTATTGCCTCCGAAATGTGTGAAAAGCCTTCCGCACGCTCTAGAGAAACCAACAACTCTGGTCAACTACATGTCTTGGGTGGGACTGTCATACATGGGGAGAAATGAAAGCTTTCTTTTTCCCGCAACGGAAAGCTTTCAAAAGCTCTGCAAGAGCCCTCATCTGGAGACAAGTTCAACAGACTGTACGGAGTTTGCCTATATGTGACTTA
The DNA here is from genome assembly GCF_049634645.1 of Pelodiscus sinensis. NCBI lineage: Eukaryota > Metazoa > Chordata > Testudines > Trionychidae > Pelodiscus > Pelodiscus sinensis. Next base: position 24,997,468 of record NC_134729.1, on the reverse strand, counting down.
AGAAACTGTGGCTAGTTAGAAACACTTCATTCAACATTCCCCTATAGCACTTCTAAGTTGATTTGAAGTGATTTCTTGCTGTAGCTGAGATGTTTGCAACCTGGCCATTCGAACACTGTGACCAGCTGGATACACCATTCCGCTAGATCAGTGCTGCTTACCAGAAGCTTTCTCTCGATGTTTTTGGTATTGCCTCTGAAATGTGTGAAAAGCCTTCCGCGCAGTCTAGAGAAACCAGCAACTCTGTTCAACTACATCTCTTGGGTGGGACTGTCATACATGGGGAGAAAATGAAAGCTTTCTTTTTCCCGCAACGGAAAGCTTTCAAAAGCTCTGCATGAGCCCTCATCTGCAGATTAATTCAGGAAACTGTAGGTAGTTCGCCTATATGGGACTTAACAAACTAGGGTTAGCTAGAAACACTAGTCAACATTCCCCTATAGCACTTCTAAGAAGTTGATTTGAATTGATTTTTAGCTGTAGCTGAGATGTTTCCACCCTGGCCATTCGAACACTGTGACCAGCTGGATACAACATTGCGCTAGATCAGTGCTTACCGGACGCTTTCTGGTTGTAGCTGAGATGTTTGCACCCTGCGCCATTCGAACACTGTGACCAGCTGGATACTACATTCAGCTGGATAAGTTCTGCTTTCCAGACCCCTTAGCTCGAGGATTCTGGTATTGCCTCTGAAATGTGTGAAAAGCCTTCCGCGCGGACTAGAGAAAACAACTACTCTGTTCAACTACAACTCTTGGCTGGGACTGTCATACATGGGGAGAAATGAAAGCTTTCATTTTCCCGCAACCGAAAACTTTCAAAAGCTATGCATGAGCCCTCATCTGGAGATTAGTTCAGCAAACTGTAAGGAGTTCGCCTATATGGGACTTAACAAACTAGGGTTAGATAGAAACACTAGTCAACATTCCCCTATAGCACTTCTAAGAAGTTGATTTGAATTGAGTTTTAACTGTAGCTGAGATGTTTGCACCCTGGCCATTCGAACACTCTGACCAGCTGGATACAACATTCCGATAGGTCAGTGCTGCTTACCAGACGCTTTCTCTCGATGTTTTTGGTATTGCCTCTGAAATGTGTGAAAAGCCTTCCGCGCGGTCTAGAGCAACCAACAACTCTGTTCAACTACATCTTTTGGGTGGAACTGTCATACATGGGGAGAAATGAAAGCTTTCATTTTCCCGCAACGGAAAGGTTTCAAGAGCTCTCCATGAGCCCTCATCTGGAGACAAGTTCAACAGACTTTACGGAGTTTGCTTATATGGCCCTCATTAGTTCAGCAAACTGTAGGGAGTTCACCTATATGGGACTTAAGAAACTGTGGCTAGCTAGAAACACTTCATTCAACATTCCCCTATAGCACTTCTAAGAATGTGGTTTGAATGGATTTTTAGTTGTAGCTGAGATGTTTGCACTCTGGCCATTCGAACACTGTGATGATCTGCATACTACATTCCGCTAGATAAGTTCTGCTTAACAGACGTTTATATAGAGGTTTCTGTGATTGTCCCAGAAATTTGTGAAAAGCTTTCTGCACGGTCTAGTGAAACCAACAGCTCTGCTTAACTACATCTTTTGGGTAGGACTGTCATACATGGGGAGAAATGAAAGCTTTCATTTTCCCGCAACGGAAAGGTTTCAAGAGCTCTGCATGAGCCCTCATCTGGAGATTAGTTCAGAAAACTGTAGGGAGTTCGCCTATATGGGACTTAACAAACTAGGGTTAGGTAGAAACACTTCATTCAACATTCCCCTATAGCACTTCTAAGAATGTGGTTTGAATGGATTTTTAGTTGTAGCTGAGATGTTTGCACTCTGGCCATTCGAACACTCTGACCAGCTGGATACAACATTGCGCTAGATTAGTGCTGCTTACCAGACGCTTTCTCTCGATGTTTTTGGTATTGCCTCTGAAATGTGTGAAAAGCCTTCCGCGCGGTCTAGAGCAACCAACAACTCTGTTCAACTACATCTTTTGGGTGGAACTGTCATACATGGGGAGAAATGAAAGCTTTCATTTTCCCGCAACGGAACGGTTTCAAGAGCTCTGCATGAGCCCTCATCTGGAGATTAGTTCAGCAAACTGTAGGGAGTTCACCTATATGGGACTTAACAAACTAGGGTTAGCTAGAAACATTTCATTCAAAATTCCCCTGTAGCACTTCTAAGAAGTTGGTTTGAACTGATTTTTAGTTGTAGCTGAGATGTTTGCACACTGCGCCATTCGAACACTGTGACCAGCTGGATACTACATTCAGCTGGATATATTCTGCTTTCCAGACCCCTTAGCTCGAGGATTCTGGTATTGCCTCTGAAATGTGTGAAAAGCCTTTCACACGGTCTAGAGAAACCACCTTCTCTGTTCAACTACATCTCTTGGCTGGGACTGTCATACATGGGGAGAAATGAAAGATTTCATTTTCCCGCAACGGAAAGCTTTCAAAAGCTCTGCCTGAGCCCTCATCTGGAGACAAGTTCAACAGACTGTACGGAGTTTGCCTATATGGGACTTAAGAAACTGTGGCTAGCTAGAAACACTTCATCCAACATTCCTCTATAGCACTTCTAAGAAGTTGGTTTCAATTGATTTATAGTTGTAGCTGAGATGTTTGACACCTGGGCCATTCGAACACTGTGATGATCTGCATACTACATTCCGCTAGATAAGTTCTGCTTAACAGACGTTTATATAGAGGTTTCTGTGATTGTCCCAGAAATTTGTGAAAAGCTTTCTGCACGGTCTAGAGAAACCAACAACTCTTCTCAACTACAACTCTTGAGTGGGGCTGTCATACATGGGGAGAAATGAAAGCTTTCATTTTCCCGCAACGGAAAACTTTCAAAAGCTCTGCTTGAGCCCTCATCCTTAGATAAGTTCAGAAAACTGTAGGGAGTTTGCCTATATGGGTCTTAACAAACTAGGGTTAGCTAGAAACATTTCATTCAACATTCCCCTATAGCACTTCTAAGAAGTTGGTTTGAATTGATTTTTAGTTGTAGCTGAGATGTTTGCACCCTGCGCCATTCGAACACTGTGACCAGCTGGATACTACATGCAGCTGGATAAGTTCTGCTTTCCAGACACCTTAGCTCGAGGATTCTGGTATTGCCTCTGAAATGTGTGAAAAGCCTTTCGCACGTTCTAGAAAAAGCATCAACTCTGTTCAACAACAGCTTCTTGGTAGGACTCTCATACATTGGGAAAAATGAAAGCTTTCGTTTTCTCGCAACGGAAAGCTTGTAAATACGCTGCATAAGCCCTCGTTCGGAGATAAGTTTAGAAAATTGTACGGAGTTTGCCTATATGTGACTTAAGAAACTGTGGCTAGTTAGAAACACTTCATTCAACATTCCCCTATAGCACTTCTAAGAAGTTGATTTGAAGTGATTTCTTGCTGTAGCTGAGATGTTTGCAACCTGGCCATTCGAACACTGTGACCAGCTGGATACACCATTCCGCTAGATCAGTGCTGCTTACCAGAAGCTTTCTCTCGATGTTTTTGGTATTGCCTCTGAAATGTGTGAAAAGCCTTCCGCGCAGTCTAGAGAAACCAGCAACTCTGTTCAACTACATCTCTTGGGTGGGACTGTCATACATGGGGAGAAATGAAAGCTTTCTTTTTCCCGCAACGGAAAGCTTTCAAAAGCTCTGCATGAGCCCTCATCTGCAGATTAATTCAGGAAACTGTAGGTAGTTCGCCTATATGGGACTTAACAAACTAGGGTTAGCTAGAAACACTTTATTCAACATTCCCCTATAGGACTTCTAAGAAGTTGATTTGAATTGATTTTTAGCTGTAGCTGAGATGTTTCCACCCTGGCCATTCGAACACTGTGACCAGCTGGATACAACATTGCGCTAGATCAGTGCTTACCGGACGCTTTCTGGTTGTAGCTGAGATGTTTGCACCCTGCGCCATTCGAACACTGTGACCAGCTGGATACTACATTCAGCTGGATAAGTTCTGGTTTCCAGACCCCTTAGCTCGAGGATTCTGGTATTGCCTCTGAAATGTGTGAAAAGCCTTCCGCGCGGACTAGAGAAAACAACAACTCTGTTCAACTACAACTCTTGGCTGGGACTGTCATATATGGGGAGAAATGAAAGCTTTCATTTTCCCGCAACCGAAAACTTTCAAAAGCTATGCATGAGCCCTCATCTGGAGATTAGTTCAGCAAACTGTAAGGAGTTCGCCTATATGGGACTTAACAAACTAGGGTTAGATAGAAACACTAGTCAACATTCCCCTATAGCACTTCTAAGAAGTTGATTTGAATTGAGTTTTAACTGTAGCTGAGATGTTTGCACCCTGGCCATTCGAACACTCTGACCAGCTGGATACAACATTCCGATAGGTCAGTGCTGCTTACCAGACGCTTTCTCTCGATGCTTCGGGTATTGCCTCTGAAATGTGTGAAAAGCCTTCCGCGCGGTCTAGAGCAACCAACAACTCTGTTCAACTACATCTTTTGGGTGGAACTGTCATACATGGGGAGAAATGAAAGCTTTCATTTTCCCGCAACGGAAAGGTTTCAAGAGCTCTCCATGAGCCCTCATCTGGAGACAAGTTCAACAGACTGTACGGAGTTTGCTTATATGGCCCTCATTAGTTCAGCAAACTGTAGGGAGTTCACCTATATGGGACTTAAGAAACTGTGGCTAGCTAGAAACACTTCATTCAACATTCCCCTATAGCACTTCTAAGAATGTGGTTTGAATGGATTTTTAGTTGTAGCTGAGATGTTTGCACTCTGGCCATTCGAACACTGTGATGATCTGCATACTACATTCCGCTAGATAAGTTCTGCTTAACAGACGTTTATATAGAGGTTTCTGTGATTGTCCCAGAAATTTGTGAAAAGCTTTCTGCACGGTCTAGCGAAACCAACAGCTCTGCTTAACTACATCTTTTGGGTAGGACTGTCATACATGGGGAGAAATGAAAGCTTTCATTTTCCCGCAACGGAAAGGTTTCAAGAGCTCTGCATGAGCCCTCATCTGGAGATTAGTTCAGAAAACTGTAGGGAGTTCGCCTATATGGGACTTAACAAACTAGGGTTAGGTAGAAACACTTCATTCAACATTCCCCTGTAGCACTTCTAAGAAGTTGATTTGAATTGATTTCTAGCTGTAGCTGAGATGTTTGCACTCTGGCCATTCGAACACTGTGACCAGCTGGATACACCAGTCCGCTAGATCAGTGCTGCTTACCAGAAGCTTTCTCTCGATGTTTTTGGTATTGCCTCTGAAATGTGTGAAAAGCCTTCCGCGCGGTCTAGAGCAAGCAACAACTCTGTTCAACTACATCTCTTGGGTGGGACTGTCATACATGGGGAGAAATGAAAGCTTTCTTTTTCCCGCAACGGAAAGCTTTCAAAAGCTCTGCATGAGCCCTCATCTGCAGATTAGTTCAGCAGACTGTAGGTAGTTCGCCTATATGGGACTTAACAAACTAGGGTTAGCTAGAAACACTTCATTCAACATTCCCCTATAGGACTTCTAAAAAGTTGATGTGAATTGATTTTTAGCTGTAGCTGAGATGTTTGCACCCTGGCCATTCGAACACTGTGACCAGCTGGATACAACATTCCGCTAGATCAGTGCTGCTTACCAGAAGCTTTCTCTCGATGTTTCTGGTATTGCCTCTGAAATGTGTGAAAAGCCTTCCGCGCGCTCTAGAGAAACCAACAACTCTGGTCAACTACATCTCTTGGGTGGGACTGTCATACATGGGGAGAAATTAAAGCTTTCATTTTCCCGCAACGGAAAGCTTTCAAAAGCTCTGCATGAGCCCTCATCTGGAGACAAGTTCAACAGACTGTACGGAGTTTGCCTATATGGGACTTAAGAAACTGTGGCTAGCTGGAAACACTTCATTCAACATTTCCCTATTGCACTTCTAAGAAGTTGATTTGAATTGATTTTTAACTGTAGCTGAGATGTTTGCACCCTGGGCCTTTAGAACACTGTGACCAGCTGGATTCAACATTGCGCTAGATCAGTGCTGCTTACCAGACGCTTTCTCTCGATGTTTCTGGTATTGCCTCCGAAATGTGTGAAAAGCCTTCCGCGCGCTCTAGAGAAACCAACAACTCTGGTCAACTACATGTCTTGGGTGGGACTGTCATATATGGGGAGAAATGAAAGCTTTCTTTTTCCCGCAACGGAAAGCTTTCAAAAGCTCTGCAAGAGCCCTCATCTGGAGACAAGTTGAACAGACTGTACGGAGTTTGCCTATATGTGACTTAAGAAACTGTGGCTAGTTAGAAACACTTCATTCAACATTCCCCTATAGCACTTCTAAGAAGTTGATTTGAAGTGATTTCTTGCTGTAGCTGAGATGTTTGCAACCTGGCCATTCGAACACTGTGACCAGCTGGATACACCATTCCGCTAGATCAGTGCTGCTTACCAGAAGCTTTCTCTCGATGTTTTTGGTATTGCCTCTGAAATGTGTGAAAAGCCTTCCGCGCAGTCTAGAGAAACCAGCAACTCTGTTCAACTACATCTCTTGGGTGGGACTGTCATACATGGGGAGAAATGAAAGCTTTCTTTTTCCCGCAACGGAAAGCTTTCAAAAGCTCTGCATGAGCCCTCATCTGCAGATTAGTTCAGCAAACTGTAGGTAGTTCGCCTATATGGGACTTAACAAACTAGGGTTAGCTAGAAACACTTCATTCAACATTCCCCTATAGCACTTCTAAGAAGTTGATTTGAATTGATTTTTAGTTGTAGCTGCGATGTTTCCACCCTGGCCTTTCGAACACTGTGACCAGTTGGATACAACATTGCGCTAGATCAGTGCTGCTTACCAGACGCTTTCTCTCGATGTTTCTGGTATTGCCTCCGAAATGTGTGAAAAGCCTTCCGCACGCTCTAGAGAAACCAACAACTCTGGTCAACTACATGTCTTGGGTGGGACTGTCATACTGTCATGGGGAGAAATGAAAGCTTTCTTTTTCCCGCAACGGAAAGCTTTCAAAAGCTCTGCAAGAGCCCTCATCTGGAGACAAGTTCAACAGACTGTACGGAGTTTGCCTATATGTGACTTAAGAAACTGTGGCTAGTTAGAAACACTTCATTCAACATTCCCCTATAGCACTTCTAAGAAGTTGATTTGAAGTGATTTCTTGCTGTAGCTGAGATGTTTGCAACCTGGCCATTCGAACACTGTGACCAGCTGGATACACCATTCCGCTAGATCAGTGCTGCTTACCAGAAGCTTTCTCTCGATGTTTTTGGTATTGCCTCTGAAATGTGTGAAAAGCCTTCCGCGCAGTCTAGAGAAACCAGCAACTCTGTTCAACTACATCTCTTGGGTGGGACTGTCATACATGGGGAGAAATGAAAGCTTTCTTTTTCCCGCAACGGAAAGCTTTCAAAAGCTCTGCATGAGCCCTCATCTGCAGATTAGTTCAGCAAACTGTAGGTAGTTCGCCTATATGGGACTTAACAAACTAGGGTTAGCTAGAAACACTTCATTCAACATTCCCCTATAGCACTTCTAAGAAGTTGATTTGAATTGATTTTTAGTTGTAGCTGCGATGTTTCCACCCTGGCCTTTCGAACACTGTGACCAGTTGGATACAACATTGCGCTAGATCAGTGCTGCTTACCAGACGCTTTCTCTCGATGTTTCTGGTATTGCCTCCGAAATGTGTGAAAAGCCTTCCGCACGCTCTAGAGAAACCAACAACTCTGGTCAACTACATGTCTTGGGTGGGACTGTCATACATGGGGAGAAATGAAAGCTTTCTTTTTCCCGCAACGGAAAGCTTTCAAAAGCTCTGCAAGAGCCCTCATCTGGAGACAAGTTCAACAGACTGTACGGAGTTTGCCTATATGTGACTTAAGAAACTGTGGCTAGTTAGAAACACTTCATTCAACATTCCCCTATAGCACTTCTAAGAAGTTGATTTGAAGTGATTTCTTGCTGTAGCTGAGATGTTTGCAACCTGGCCATTCGAACACTGTGACCAGCTGGATACACCATTCCGCTAGATCAGTGCTGCTTACCAGAAGCTTTCTCTCGATGTTTTTGGTATTGCCTCTGAAATGTGTGAAAAGCCTTCCGCGCAGTCTAGAGAAACCAGCAACTCTGTTCAACTACATCTCTTGGGTGGGACTGTCATACATGGGGAGAAAATGAAAGCTTTCTTTTTCCCGCAACGGAAAGCTTTCAAAAGCTCTGCATGAGCCCTCATCTGCAGATTAATTCAGGAAACTGTAGGTAGTTCGCCTATATGGGACTTAACAAACTAGGGTTAGCTAGAAACACTAGTCAACATTCCCCTATAGCACTTCTAAGAAGTTGATTTGAATTGATTTTTAGCTGTAGCTGAGATGTTTCCACCCTGGCCATTCGAACACTGTGACCAGCTGGATACAACATTGCGCTAGATCAGTGCTTACCGGACGCTTTCTGGTTGTAGCTGAGATGTTTGCACCCTGCGCCATTCGAACACTGTGACCAGCTGGATACTACATTCAGCTGGATAAGTTCTGCTTTCCAGACCCCTTAGCTCGAGGATTCTGGTATTGCCTCTGAAATGTGTGAAAAGCCTTCCGCGCGGACTAGAGAAAACAACTACTCTGTTCAACTACAACTCTTGGCTGGGACTGTCATACATGGGGAGAAATGAAAGCTTTCATTTTCCCGCAACCGAAAACTTTCAAAAGCTATGCATGAGCCCTCATCTGGAGATTAGTTCAGCAAACTGTAAGGAGTTCGCCTATATGGGACTTAACAAACTAGGGTTAGATAGAAACACTAGTCAACATTCCCCTATAGCACTTCTAAGAAGTTGATTTGAATTGAGTTTTAACTGTAGCTGAGATGTTTGCACCCTGGCCATTCGAACACTCTGACCAGCTGGATACAACATTCCGATAGGTCAGTGCTGCTTACCAGACGCTTTCTCTCGATGTTTTTGGTATTGCCTCTGAAATGTGTGAAAAGCCTTCCGCGCGGTCTAGAGCAACCAACAACTCTGTTCAACTACATCTTTTGGGTGGAACTGTCATACATGGGGAGAAATGAAAGCTTTCATTTTCCCGCAACGGAAAGGTTTCAAGAGCTCTCCATGAGCCCTCATCTGGAGACAAGTTCAACAGACTTTACGGAGTTTGCTTATATGGCCCTCATTAGTTCAGCAAACTGTAGGGAGTTCACCTATATGGGACTTAAGAAACTGTGGCTAGCTAGAAACACTTCATTCAACATTCCCCTATAGCACTTCTAAGAATGTGGTTTGAATGGATTTTTAGTTGTAGCTGAGATGTTTGCACTCTGGCCATTCGAACACTGTGATGATCTGCATACTACATTCCGCTAGATAAGTTCTGCTTAACAGACGTTTATATAGAGGTTTCTGTGATTGTCCCAGAAATTTGTGAAAAGCTTTCTGCACGGTCTAGTGAAACCAACAGCTCTGCTTAACTACATCTTTTGGGTAGGACTGTCATACATGGGGAGAAATGAAAGCTTTCATTTTCCCGCAACGGAAAGGTTTCAAGAGCTCTGCATGAGCCCTCATCTGGAGATTAGTTCAGAAAACTGTAGGGAGTTCGCCTATATGGGACTTAACAAACTAGGGTTAGGTAGAAACACTTCATTCAACATTCCCCTATAGCACTTCTAAGAATGTGGTTTGAATGGATTTTTAGTTGTAGCTGAGATGTTTGCACTCTGGCCATTCGAACACTCTGACCAGCTGGATACAACATTGCGCTAGATTAGTGCTGCTTACCAGACGCTTTCTCTCGATGTTTTTGGTATTGCCTCTGAAATGTGTGAAAAGCCTTCCGCGCGGTCTAGAGCAACCAACAACTCTGTTCAACTACATCTTTTGGGTGGAACTGTCATACATGGGGAGAAATGAAAGCTTTCATTTTCCCGCAACGGAACGGTTTCAAGAGCTCTGCATGAGCCCTCATCTGGAGATTAGTTCAGCAAACTGTAGGGAGTTCACCTATATGGGACTTAACAAACTAGGGTTAGCTAGAAACATTTCATTCAAAATTCCCCTGTAGCACTTCTAAGAAGTTGGTTTGAACTGATTTTTAGTTGTAGCTGAGATGTTTGCACACTGCGCCATTCGAACACTGTGACCAGCTGGATACTACATTCAGCTGGATATATTCTGCTTTCCAGACCCCTTAGCTCGAGGATTCTGGTATTGCCTCTGAAATGTGTGAAAAGCCTTTCACACGGTCTAGAGAAACCACCTTCTCTGTTCAACTACATCTCTTGGCTGGGACTGTCATACATGGGGAGAAATGAAAGATTTCATTTTCCCGCAACGGAAAGCTTTCAAAAGCTCTGCCTGAGCCCTCATCTGGAGACAAGTTCAACAGACTGTACGGAGTTTGCCTATATGGGACTTAAGAAACTGTGGCTAGCTAGAAACACTTCATCCAACATTCCTCTATAGCACTTCTAAGAAGTTGGTTTCAATTGATTTATAGTTGTAGCTGAGATGTTTGACACCTGGGCCATTCGAACACTGTGATGATCTGCATACTACATTCCGCTAGATAAGTTCTGCTTAACAGACGTTTATATAGAGGTTTCTGTGATTGTCCCAGAAATTTGTGAAAAGCTTTCTGCACGGTCTAGAGAAACCAACAACTCTTCTCAACTACAACTCTTGAGTGGGGCTGTCATACATGGGGAGAAATGAAAGCTTTCATTTTCCCGCAACGGAAAACTTTCAAAAGCTCTGCTTGAGCCCTCATCCTTAGATAAGTTCAGAAAACTGTAGGGAGTTTGCCTATATGGGTCTTAACAAACTAGGGTTAGCTAGAAACATTTCATTCAACATTCCCCTATAGCACTTCTAAGAAGTTGGTTTGAATTGATTTTTAGTTGTAGCTGAGATGTTTGCACCCTGCGCCATTCGAACACTGTGACCAGCTGGATACTACATGCAGCTGGATAAGTTCTGCTTTCCAGACACCTTAGCTCGAGGATTCTGGTATTGCCTCTGAAATGTGTGAAAAGCCTTTCGCACGTTCTAGAAAAAGCATCAACTCTGTTCAACAACAGCTTCTTGGTAGGACTCTCATACATTGGGAAAAATGAAAGCTTTCGTTTTCTCGCAACGGAAAGCTTGTAAATACGCTGCATAAGCCCTCGTTCGGAGATAAGTTTAGAAAATTGTACGGAGTTTGCCTATATGTGACTTAAGAAACTGTGGCTAGTTAGAAACACTTCATTCAACATTCCCCTATAGCACTTCTAAGAAGTTGATTTGAATTGATTTCTAGCTGTAGCTGAGATGTTTGCACTCTGGCCATTCGAACACTGTGACCAGCTGGATACACCATTCCTCTAGATCAGTGCTGCTTACCAGAAGCTTTCTCTCGATGTTTTTGGTATTGCCTCTGAAATGTGTGAAAAGCCTTTCGCACGTTCTAGAGAAAGCAACAACTCTGTTCAACAACAGCTTCTAGATAGGACGGTCAGACATGGGGAAAAAAAATGACAGCTTTTATTTTCTCGCAACGGATAGCTTTTAAATGCTCTGCATAAGCCCTCGTTCGGAGATAAGTTTAGAAAATTGTACGAAGTTTGCCTATATGTGACTTAAGAAACTGTGGCTAGTTAGAAACACTTCATTCAACATTCCCCTATAGCACTTCTAAGAAGTTGATTTGAAGTGATTTCTTGCTGTAGCTGAGATGTTTGCAACCTGGCCATTCGAACACTGTGACCAGCTGGATACACCATTCCGCTAGATCTGTGCTGCTTACCAGAAGCTTTCTCTCGATGTTTTTGGTATTGCCTCTGAAATGTGTGAAAAGCCTTCCGCGCAGTCTAGAGAAACCAGCAACTCTGTTCAACTACATCTCTTGGGTGGGACTGTCATACATGGGGAGAAATGAAAGCTTTCTTTTTCCCGCAACGGAAAGCTTTCAAAAGCTCTGCATGAGCCCTCATCTGCAGATTAGTTCAGCAAACTGTAGGTAGTTCGCCTATATGGGACTTAACAAACTAGGGTTAGCTAGAAACACTTCATTCAACATTCCCCTATAGCACTTCTAAGAAGTTGATTTGAATTGATTTTTAGTTGTAGCTGCGATGTTTCCACCCTGGCCTTTCGAACACTGTGACCAGCTGGATACAACATTGCGCTAGATCAGTGCTGCTTACCAGACGCTTTCTCTCGATGTTTCTGGTATTGCCTCCGAAATGTGTGAAAAGCCTTCCGCGCGCTCTAGAGAAACCAACAACTCTGGTCAACTACATGTCTTGGGTGGGACTGTCATACATGGGGAGAAATGAAAGCTTTCTTTTTCCCGCAACGAAAAGCTTTCAAAAGCTCTGCATGAGCCCTCATCTGGAGACAAGTTCAACAGACTGTACGGAGTTTGCCTATATGGGACTTAAGAAACTGTGGCTAGCTGGAAACACTTCATTCAACATTTCCCTATTGCACTTCTAAGAAGTTGATTTGAATTGATTTTTAACTGTAGCTGAGATGTTTGCACCCTGGGCCTTTAGAACACTGTGACCAGCTGGATAGTACATTCCGCTAGATAAGTTCTGCTTTCCAGACCCCTTATCTCGTGGTTTCTGGTATTGCCTCTGAAATGTGTGAAAAGCCTTTCGCACGTTCTAGAGTAAGCAACAACTCTGTTCAACAACAGCTTCTTGGTAGGACGGGCAGACATGGGGAAAAAAAATGAAAGCTTTTATTTTCTCGCAACGGATAGCTTTTAAATACTCTGCATAAGCCCTCGTTCGGAGATAAGTTTAGAAAATTGTACGAAGTTTGCCTATATGTGACTTAAGAAACTGTGGCTAGTTAGCAACACTTCATTCAACATTCCCCTATAGCACTTCTAAGAAGTTGATTTGAAGTGATTTCTTGCTGTAGCTGAGATGTTTGCAACCTGGCCATTCGAACACTGTGACCAGCTGGATACACCATTCCGCTAGATCAGTGCTGCTTACCAGAAGCTTTCTCTCGATGTTTTTGGTATTGCCTCTGAAATGTGTGAAAAGCCTTCCGCGCAGTCTAGAGAAACCAACAACTCTGGTCAACTACATCTCTTGGGTGGGACTGTCATACATGGGGAGAAATGAAAGCTTTCTTTTTCCCGCAACGGAAAGCTTTCAAAAGCTCTGCATGAGCCCTCATCTGCAGATTAGTTCAGCAAACTGTAGGTAGTTCGCCTATATGGGACTTAACAAACTAGGGTTAGCTAGAAACACTTCATTCAACATTCTCCTATAGCACTTCTAAGAAGTTGATTTGAATTGATTTTTAGTTGTAGCTGCGATGTTTCCACCCTGGCCTTTCGAACACTGTGACCAGCTGGATACAACATTGCGCTAGATCAGTGCTGCTTAACAGACGCTTTCTCTCGATGTTTCTGGTATTGCCTCCGAAATGTGTGAAAAGCCTTCCGCGCGCGCTAGAGAAACCAACAACTCTGGTCAACTACATGTCTTGGGTGGGACTGTCATACATGGGGAGAAATGAAAGCTTTCTTTTTCCCGCAACGGAAAGCTTTCAAAAGCTCTGCAAGAGCCCTCATCCGGAGACAAGTTCAACAGACTGTACGGAGTTTGCCTATATGTGACTTAGGAAACTGTGGCTAGTTAGAAACACTTCATTCAACATTCCCCTATAGCAATTCTAAGAAGTTGATTTGAAGTGATTTCTTGCTGTAGCTGAGATGTTTGCAACCTGGCCATTCGAACACTGTGACCAGCTGGATACACCATTCCGCTAGATCAGTGCTGCTTACCAGAAGCTTTCTCTCGATGTTTTTGGTATTGCCTCTGAAATGTGTGAAAAGCCTTCCGCGCGCTCTAGAGAAACCAACAACTCTGGTCAACTACATGTCTTGGGTGGGACTGTCATACATGGGGAGAAATGAAAGCTTTCTTTTTCCCGCAACGGAAAGCTTTCAAAAGCTCTGCATGAGCCCTCATCTGCAGATTAATTCAGGAAACTGTAGGTAGTTCGCCTATATGGGACTTAACAAACTAGGGTTAGCTAGAAACACTTTATTCAACATTCCCCTATAGGACTTCTAAGAAGTTGATTTGAATTGATTTTTAGCTGTAGCTGAGATCTTTCCACCCTGGCCATTCGAACACTGTGACCAGCTGGATACAACATTGCGCTAGATCAGTGCTTACCGGACGCTTTCTGGTTGTAGCTGAGATGTTTGCGCCATTCGAACACTGTGACCAGCTGGATACTACATTCAGCTGGATAAGTTCTGCTTTCCAGACCCCTTAGCTCGAGGATTCTGGTATTGCCTCTGAAATGTGTGAAAAGCCTTCCGCGCGGACTAGAGAAAACAACTACTCTGTTCAACTACAACTCTTGGCTGGGAGAAATGAAAGCTTTCATTTTCCCGCAACCGAAAACTTTCAAAAGCTATGCATGAGCCCTCATCTGGAGATTAGTTCAGCAAACTGTAAGGAGTTCGCCTATATGGGACTTAACAAACTAGGGTTAGATAGAAACACTAGTCAACATTCCCCTATAGCACTTCTAAGAAGTTGATTTGAATTGAGTTTTAACTGTAGCTGAGATGTTTGCACCCTGGCCATTCGAACACTCTGACCAGCTGGATACAACATTCCGATAGGTCAGTGCTGCTTACCAGACGCTTTCTCTCGATGCTTCGGGTATTGCCTCTGAAATGTGTGAAAAGCCTTCCGCGCGGTCTAGAGCAACCAACAACTCTGTTCAACTACATCTTTTGGGTGGAACTGTCATACATGGGGAGAAAGGAAAGCTTTCATTTTCCCGCAACGGAAAGGTTTCAAGAGCTCTCCATGAGCCCTCATCTGGAGACAAGTTCAACAGACTGTACGGAGTTTGCTTATATGGCCCTCATTAGTTCAGCAAACTGTAGGGAGTTCACCTATATGGGACTTAAGAAACTGTGGCTAGCTAGAAACACTTCATTCAACATTCCCCTATAGCACTTCTAAGAATGTGGTTTGAATGGATTTTTAGTTGTAGCTGAGATGTTTGCACTCTGGCCATTCGAACACTGTGATGATCTGCATATTACATTCCGCTAGATAAGTTCTGCTTAACAGACGTTTATATAGAGGTTTCTGTGATTGTCCCAGAAATTTGTGAAAAGCTTTCTGCACGGTCTAGCGAAACCAACAGCTCTGCTTAACTACATCTTTTGGGTAGGACTGTCATATATGGGGAGAAATGAAAGCTTTCATTTTCCCGCAACGGAAAGGTTTCAAGAGCTCTGCATGAGCCCTCATCTGGAGATTAGTTCAGAAAACTGTAGGGAGTTCGCCTATATGGGACTTAACAAACTAGGGTTAGGTAGAAACACTTCATTCAACATTCCCCTATAGCATTTCTAAGAATGTGGTTTGAATGGATTTTTAGTTGTAGCTGAGATGTTTGCACTCTGGCCATTCGAACACTCTGACCAGCTGGATACAACATTCCGATAGGTCAGTGCTGCTTACCAGACGCTTTCTCTCGATGTTTTTGGTATTGCCTCTGAAATGTGTGAAAAGCCTTCCGCGCGGTCTAGAGCAACCAACAACTCTGTTCAACTACATCTTTTGGGTGGAACTGTCATACATGGGGAGAAATGAAAGCTTTCATTTTCCCGCAACGGAACGGTTTCAAGAGCTCTGCATGAGCCCTCATCTGGACATTAGTTCAGCAAACTGTAGGGAGTTCACCTATATGGGACTTAACAAACTAGGGTTAGCTAGAAACATTTCATTCAAAATTCCCCTGTAGCACTTCTAAGAAGTTGGTTTGAACTGATTTTTAGTTGTAGCTGAGATGTTTGCACACTGCGCCATTCGAACACTGTGACCAGCTGGATACTACATTCAGCTGGATATATTCTGCTTTCCAGACCCCTTAGCTCGAGGATTCTGGTATTGCCTCTGAAATGTGTGAAAAGCCTTTCACACGGTCTAGAGAAACCACCTACTCTGTTCAACTACATCTCTTGGCTGGGACTGTCATACATGGGGAGAAATGAAAGATTTCATTTTCCCGCAACGGAAAGCTTTCAAAAGCTCTGCCTGAGCCCTCATCTGGAGACAAGTTCAACAGACTGTACGGAGTTTGCCTATATGGGACTTAAGAAACTGTGGCTAGCTAGAAACACTTCATCCAACATTCCTCTATAGCACTTCTAAGAAGTTGGTTTCAATTGATTTATAGTTGTAGCTGAGATGTTTGACACCTGGGCCATTCGAACACTGTGATGATCTGCATACTACATTCCGCTAGATAAGTTCTGCTTAACAGACGTTTATATAGAGGTTTCTGTGATTGTCCCAGAAATTTGTGAAAAGCTTTCTGCACGGTCTAGAGAAACCAACAACTCTTCTCAACTACAACTCTTGAGTGGGGCTGTCATACATGGGGAGAAATGAAAGCTTTCATTTTCCCGCAACGGAAAACTTTCAAAAGCTCTGCTTGAGCCCTCATCCATAGATAAGTTCAGAAAACTGTAGGGAGTTTGCCTATATGGGTCTTAACAAACTAGGGTTAGCTAGAAACATTTCATTCACCATTCCCCTATAGCACTTCTAAGAAGTTGGTTTGAATTGATTTTTAGTTGTAGCTGAGATGTTTGCACCCTGCGCCATTCGAACACTGTGACCAGCTGGATACTACATGCAGCTGGATAAGTTCTGCTTTCCAGACACCTTAGCTCGAGGATTCTGGTATTGCCTCTGAAATGTGTGAAAAGCCTTTCGCACGTTCTAGAAAAAGCATCAACTCTGTTCAACAACAGCTTCTTGGTAGGACTCTCATACATTGGGAAAAATGAAAGCTTTCGTTTTCTCGCAACGGAAAGCTTGTAAATGCTCTGCATAAGCTCTCGTTCGGAGATAAGTTTAGAAAATTGTACGGAGTTTGCCTATATGTGACTTAAGAAACTGTGGCTAGTTAGAAACACTTCATTCAACATTCCCCTATAGCACTTCTAAGAAGTTGATTTGAATTGATTTCTAGCTGTAGCTGAGATGTTTACACTCTGGCCATTCAAACACTGTGACCAGCTGGATACACCAGTCCGCTAGATCAGTGCTGCTTACCAGAAGCTTTCTCTCGATGTTTTTGGTATTGCCTCTGAAATGTGTGAAAAGCCTTCCGCGCGGTCTAGAGCAAGCAACAGCTCTGCTAAACTACATCTCTTGGGTGGGACTGTCATACATGGGGAGAAATGAAAGCTTTCTTTTTCCCGCAACGGAAAGCTTTCAAAAGCTCTGCATGAGCCCTCATCTGCAGATTAGTTCAGCAGACTGTAGGTAGTTCGCCTATATGGGACTTAACAAACTAGGGTTAGCTAGAAACACTTCATTCAACATTCCCCTATAGGACTTCTAAGAAGTTGATGTGAATTGATTTTTAGCTGTAGCTGAGATGTTTGCACCCTGGCCATTCGAACACTGTGACCAGCTGGATACAACATTGCGCTAGATCAGTTCTGCTTACCAGACGCTTTCTCTCGATGTTTTTGGTATTGCCTCTGAAATGTGTGAAAAGCCTTCCGCGCGCTCTAGAGAAACCAACAACTCTGTTCAACTACATCTTTTGGGTGGAACTGTCATACATGGGGAGAAATGAAAGTTTTCATTTTCCCGCAACGGAACGGTTTCAAGAGCTCTGCATGAGCCCTCATCTGGACATTAGTTCAGCAAACTGTAGGGAGTTCACCTATATGGGACTTAACAAACTAGGGTTAGCTAGAAACATTTCATTCAAAATTCCCCTGTAGCACTTCTAAGAAGTTGGTTTGAACTGATTTTTAGTTGTAGCTGAGATGTTTGCACACTGCGCCATTCGAACACTGTGACCAGCTGGATACTACATTCAGCTGGATATATTCTGCTTTCCAGACCCCTTAGCTCGAGGATTCTGGTATTGCCTCTGAAATGTGTGAAAAGCCTTTCACACGGTCTAGAGAAACCACCTACTCTGTTCAACTACATCTCTTGGCTGGGACTGTCATACATGGGGAGAAATGAAAGATTTCATTTTCCCGCAACGGAAAGCTTTCAAAAGCTCTGCCTGAGCCCTCATCTGGAGACAAGTTCAACAGACTGTACGGAGTTTGCCTATATGGGACTTAAGAAACTGTGGCTAGCTAGAAACACTTCATCCAACATTCCTCTATAGCACTTCTAAGAAGTTGGTTTCAATTGATTTATAGTTGTAGCTGAGATGTTTGACACCTGGGCCATTCGAACACTGTGATGATCTGCATACTACATTCCGCTAGATAAGTTCTGCTTAACAGACGTTTATATAGAGGTTTCTGTGATTGTCCCAGAAATTTGTGAAAAGCTTTCTGCACGGTCTAGAGAAACCAACAACTCTTCTCAACTACAACTCTTGAGTGGGGCTGTCATACATGGGGAGAAATGAAAGCTTTCATTTTCCCGCAACGGAAAACTTTCAAAAGCTCTGCTTGAGCCCTCATCCTTAGATAAGTTCAGAAAACTGTAGGGAGTTTGCCTATATGGGTCTTAACAAACTAGGGTTAGCTAGAAACATTTCATTCAACATTCCCCTATAGCACTTCTAAGAAGTTGGTTTGAATTGATTTTTAGTTGTAGCTGAGATGTTTGCACCCTGCGCCATTCGAACACTGTGACCAGCTGGATACTACATGCAGCTGGATAAGTTCTGCTTTCCAGACACCTTAGCTCGAGGATTCTGGTATTGCCTCTGAAATGTGTGAAAAGCCTTTCGCACGTTCTAGAAAAAGCATCAACTCTGTTCAACAACAGCTTCTTGGTAGGACTCTCATACATTGGGAAAAATGAAAGCTTTCGTTTTCTCGCAACGGAAAGCTTGTAAATACGCTGCATAAGCCCTCGTTCGGAGATAAGTTTAGAAAATTGTACGGAGTTTGCCTATATGTGACTTAAGAAACTGTGGCTAGTTAGAAACACTTCATTCAACATTCCCCTATAGCACTTCTAAGAAGTTGATTTGAATTGATTTCTAGCTGTAGCTGAGATGTTTGCACTCTGGCCATTCGAACACTGTGACCAGCTGGATACACCATTCCGCTAGATCAGTGCTGCTTACCAGAAGCTTTCTCTCGATGTTTTTGGTATTGCCTCTGAAATGTGTGAAAAGCCTTTCGCACGTTCTAGAGAAAGCAACAACTCTGTTCAACAACAGCTTCTAGATAGGACGGTCAGACATGGGGAAAAAAAATGACAGCTTTTATTTTCTCGCAACGGATAGCTTTTAAATGCTCTGCATAAGCCCTCGTTCGGAGATAAGTTTAGAAAATTGTACGAAGTTTGCCTATATGTGACTTAAGAAACTGTGGCTAGTTAGAAACACTTCATTCAACATTCCCCTATAGCACTTCTAAGAAGTTGATTTGAAGTGATTTCTTGCTGTAGCTGAGATGTTTGCAACCTGGCCATTCGAACACTGTGACCAGCTGGATACACCATTCCGCTAGATCAGTGCTGCTTACCAGAAGCTTTCTCTCGATGTTTTTGGTATTGCCTCTGAAATGTGTGAAAAGCCTTCCGCGCAGTCTAGAGAAACCAGCAACTCTGTTCAACTACATCTCTTGGGTGGGACTGTCATACATGGGGAGAAATGAAAGCTTTCTTTTTCCCGCAACGGAAAGCTTTCAAAAGCTCTGCATGAGCCCTCATCTGCAGATTAGTTCCGCAAACTGTAGGTAGTTCGCCTATATGGGACTTAACAAACTAGGGTTAGCTAGAAACACTTCATTCAACATTCTCCTATAGCACTTCTAAGAAGTTGATTTGAATTGATTTTTAGTTGTAGCTGCGATGTTTCCACCCTGGCCTTTCGAACACTGTGACCAGCTGGATACAACATTGCGCTAGATCAGTGCTGCTTACCAGACGCTTTCTCTCGATGTTTCTGGTATTGCCTCCGAAATGTGTGAAAAGCCTTCCGCGCGCTCTAGAGAAACCAACAACTCTGGTCAACTACATGTCTTGGGTGGGACTGTCATACATGGGGAGAAATGAAAGCTTTCTTTTTCCCGCAAGGAAAAGCTTTCAAAAGCTCTGCATGAGCCCTCATCTGGAGACAAGTTCAACAGACTGTACGGAGTTTGCCTATATGGGACTTAAGAAACTGTGGCTAGCTGGAAACACTTCATTCAACATTTCCCTATTGCACTTCTAAGAAGTTGATTTGAATTGATTTTTAACTGTAGCTGAGATGTTTGCACCCTGGGCCTTTAGAACACTGTGACCAGCTGGATAGTACATTCCGCTAGATAAGTTCTGCTTTCCAGACCCCTTATCTCGTGGTTTCTGGTATTGCCTCTGAAATGTGTGAAAAGCCTTTCGCACGTTCTAGAGTAAGCAACAACTCTGTTCAACAACAGCTTCTTGGTAGGACGGGCAGACATGGGGAAAAAAAATGAAAGCTTTTATTTTCTCGCAACGGATAGCTTTTAAATGCTCTGCATAAGCCCTCGTTCGGAGATAAGTTTAGAAAATTGTACGAAGTTTGCCTATATGTGACTTAAGAAACTGTGGCTAGTTAGCAACACTTCATTCAACATTCCCCTATAGCACTTCTAAGAAGTTGATTTGAAGTGATTTCTTGCTGTAGCTGAGATGTTTGCAACCTGGCCATTCGAACACTGTGACCAGCTGGATACACCATTCCGCTAGATCAGTGCTGCTTACCAGAAGCTTTCTCTCGATGTTTTTGGTATTGCCTCTGAAATGTGTGAAAAGCCTTCCGCGCAGTCTAGAGAAACCAACAACTCTGGTCAACTACATCTCTTGGGTGGGACTGTCATACATGGGGAGAAATGAAAGCTTTCTTTTTCCCGCAACGGAAAGCTTTCAAAAGCTCTGCATGAGCCCTCATCTGCAGATTAGTTCAGCAAACTGTAGGTAGTTCGCCTATATGGGACTTAACAAACTAGGGTTAGCTAGAAACACTTCATTCAACATTCTCCTATAGCACTTCTAAGAAGTTGATTTGAATTGATTTTTAGTTGTAGCTGCGATGTTTCCACCCTGGCCTTTCGAACACTGTGACCAGCTGGATACAACATTGCGCTAGATCAGTGCTGCTTAACAGACGCTTTCTCTCGATGTTTCTGGTATTGCCTCCGAAATGTGTGAAAAGCCTTCCGCGCGCGCTAGAGAAACCAACAACTCTGGTCAACTACATGTCTTGGGTGGGACTGTCATACATGGGGAGAAATGAAAGCTTTCTTTTTCCCGCAACGGAAAGCTTTCAAAAGCTCTGCAAGAGCCCTCATCTGGAGACAAGTTCAACAGACTGTACGGAGTTTGCCTATATGTGACTTAGGAAACTGTGGCTAGTTAGAAACACTTCATTCAACATTCCCCTATAGCAATTCTAAGAAGTTGATTTGAAGTGATTTCTTGCTGTAGCTGAGATGTTTGCAACCTGGCCATTCGAACACTGTGACCAGCTGGATACACCATTCCGCTAGATCAGTGCTGCTTACCAGAAGCTTTCTCTCGATGTTTTTGGTATTGCCTCTGAAATGTGTGAAAAGCCTTCCGCGCGCTCTAGAGAAACCAACAACTCTGGTCAACTACATGTCTTGGGTGGGACTGTCATACATGGGGAGAAATGAAAGCTTTCTTTTTCCCGCAACGGAAAGCTTTCAAAAGCTCTGCATGAGCCCTCATCTGCAGATTAATTCAGGAAACTGTAGGTAGTTCGCCTATATGGGACTTAACAAACTAGGGTTAGCTAGAAACACTTTATTCAACATTCCCCTATAGGACTTCTAAGAAGTTGATTTGAATTGATTTTTAGCTGTAGCTGAGATGTTTCCACCCTGGCCATTCGAACACTGTGACCAGCTGGATACAACATTGCGCTAGATCAGTGCTTACCGGACGCTTTCTGGTTGTAGCTGAGATGTTTGCGCCATTCGAACACTGTGACCAGCTGGATACTACATTCAGCTGGATAAGTTCTGCTTTCCAGACCCCTTAGCTCGAGGATTCTGGTATTGCCTCTGAAATGTGTGAAAAGCCTTCCGCGCGGACTAGAGAAAACAACTACTCTGTTCAACTACAACTCTTGGCTGGGAGAAATGAAAGCTTTCATTTTCCCGCAACCGAAAACTTTCAAAAGCTATGCATGAGCCCTCATCTGGAGATTAGTTCAGCAAACTGTAAGGAGTTCGCCTATATGGGACTTAACAAACTAGGGTTAGATAGAAACACTAGTCAACATTCCCCTATAGCACTTCTAAGAAGTTGATTTGAATTGAGTTTTAACTGTAGCTGAGATGTTTGCACCCTGGCCATTCGAACACTCTGACCAGCTGGATACAACATTCCGATAGGTCAGTGCTGCTTACCAGACGCTTTCTCTCGATGCTTCGGGTATTGCCTCTGAAATGTGTGAAAAGCCTTCCGCGCGGTCTAGAGCAACCAACAACTCTGTTCAACTACATCTTTTGGGTGGAACTGTCATACATGGGGAGAAAGGAAAGCTTTCATTTTCCCGCAACGGAAAGGTTTCAAGAGCTCTCCATGAGCCCTCATCTGGAGACAAGTTCAACAGACTGTACGGAGTTTGCTTATATGGCCCTCATTAGTTCAGCAAACTGTAGGGAGTTCACCTATATGGGACTTAAGAAACTGTGGCTAGCTAGAAACACTTCATTCAACATTCCCCTATAGCACTTCTAAGAATGTGGTTTGAATGGATTTTTAGTTGTAGCTGAGATGTTTGCACTCTGGCCATTCGAACACTGTGATGATCTGCATATTACATTCCGCTAGATAAGTTCTGCTTAACAGACGTTTATATAGAGGTTTCTGTGATTGTCCCAGAAATTTGTGAAAAGCTTTCTGCACGGTCTAGCGAAACCAACAGCTCTGCTTAACTACATCTTTTGGGTAGGACTGTCATATATGGGGAGAAATGAAAGCTTTCATTTTCCCGCAACGGAAAGGTTTCAAGAGCTCTGCATGAGCCCTCATCTGGAGATTAGTTCAGAAAACTGTAGGGAGTTCGCCTATATGGGACTTAACAAACTAGGGTTAGGTAGAAACACTTCATTCAACATTCCCCTATAGCATTTCTAAGAATGTGGTTTGAATGGATTTTTAGTTGTAGCTGAGATGTTTGCACTCTGGCCATTCGAACACTCTGACCAGCTGGATACAACATTCCGATAGGTCAGTGCTGCTTACCAGACGCTTTCTCTCGATGTTTTTGGTATTGCCTCTGAAATGTGTGAAAAGCCTTCCGCGCGGTCTAGAGCAACGAACAACTCTGTTCAACTACATCTTTTGGGTGGAACTGTCATACATGGGGAGAAATGAAAGCTTTCATTTTCCCGCAACGGAACGGTTTCAAGAGCTCTGCATGAGCCCTCATCTGGACATTAGTTCAGCAAACTGTAGGGAGTTCACCTATATGGGACTTAACAAACTAGGGTTAGCTAGAAACATTTCATTCAAAATTCCCCTGTAGCACTTCTAAGAAGTTGGTTTGAACTGATTTTTAGTTGTAGCTGAGATGTTTGCACACTGCGCCATTCGAACACTGTGACCAGCTGGATACTACATTCAGCTGGATATATTCTGCTTTCCAGACCCCTTAGCTCGAGGATTCTGGTATTGCCTCTGAAATGTGTGAAAAGCCTTTCACACGGTCTAGAGAAACCACCTACTCTGTTCAACTACATCTCTTGGCTGGGACTGTCATACATGGGGAGAAATGAAAGATTTCATTTTCCCGCAACGGAAAGCTTTCAAAAGCTCTGCCTGAGCCCTCATCTGGAGACAAGTTCAACAGACTGTACGGAGTTTGCCTATATGGGACTTAAGAAACTGTGGCTAGCTAGAAACACTTCATCCAACATTCCTCTATAGCACTTCTAAGAAGTTGGTTTCAATTGATTTATAGTTGTAGCTGAGATGTTTGACACCTGGGCCATTCGAACACTGTGATGATCTGCATACTACATTCCGCTAGATAAGTTCTGCTTAACAGACGTTTATATAGAGGTTTCTGTGATTGTCCCAGAAATTTGTGAAAAGCTTTCTGCACGGTCTAGAGAAACCAACAACTCTTCTCAACTACAACTCTTGAGTGGGGCTGTCATACATGGGGAGAAATGAAAGCTTTCATTTTCCCGCAACGGAAAACTTTCAAAAGCTCTGCTTGAGCCCTCATCCATAGATAAGTTCAGAAAACTGTAGGGAGTTTGCCTATATGGGTCTTAACAAACTAGGGTTAGCTAGAAACATTTCATTCACCATTCCCCTATAGCACTTCTAAGAAGTTGGTTTGAATTGATTTTTAGTTGTAGCTGAGATGTTTGCACCCTGCGCCATTCGAACACTGTGACCAGCTGGATACTACATGCAGCTGGATAAGTTCTGCTTTCCAGACACCTTAGCTCGAGGATTCTGGTATTGCCTCTGAAATGTGTGAAAAGCCTTTCGCACGTTCTAGAAAAAGCATCAACTCTGTTCAACAACAGCTTCTTGGTAGGACTCTCATACATTGGGAAAAATGAAAGCTTTCGTTTTCTCGCAACGGAAAGCTTGTAAATGCTCTGCATAAGCTCTCGTTCGGAGATAAGTTTAGAAAATTGTACGGAGTTTGCCTATATGTGACTTAAGAAACTGTGGCTAGTTAGAAACACTTCATTCAACATTCCCCTATAGCACTTCTAAGAAGTTGATTTGAATTGATTTCTAGCTGTAGCTGAGATGTTTACACTCTGGCCATTCAAACACTGTGACCAGCTGGATACACCAGTCCGCTAGATCAGTGCTGCTTACCAGAAGCTTTCTCTCGATGTTTTTGGTATTGCCTCTGAAATGTGTGAAAAGCCTTCCGCGCGGTCTAGAGCAAGCAACAGCTCTGCTAAACTACATCTCTTGGGTGGGACTGTCATACATGGGGAGAAATGAAAGCTTTCTTTTT
This sequence comes from Pelodiscus sinensis, assembly GCF_049634645.1. Lineage (NCBI taxonomy): Eukaryota > Metazoa > Chordata > Testudines > Trionychidae > Pelodiscus > Pelodiscus sinensis. Next base: position 24,972,511 of record NC_134729.1, on the reverse strand, counting down.
CCCGCAACGGAAAGCTTTCAAAAGCTCTGCATGAGCCCTCATCTGCAGATTAGTTCAGCAGACTGTAGGTAGTTCGCCTATATGGGACTTAACAAACTAGGGTTAGCTAGAAACACTTCATTCAACATTCCCCTATAGGACTTCTAAGAAGTTGATGTGAATTGATTTTTAGCTGTAGCTGAGATGTTTGCACCCTGGCCATTCGAACACTGTGACCAGCTGGATACAACATTGCGCTAGATCAGTTCTGCTTACCAGACGCTTTCTCTCGATGTTTTGGTATTGCCTCTGAAATGTGTGAAAAGCCTTCCGCGCGCTCTAGAGAAACCAACAACTCTGTTCAACTACATCTTTTGGGTGGAACTGTCATACATGGGGAGAAATGAAAGCTTTCATTTTCCCGCAACGGAACGGTTTCAAGAGCTCTGCATGAGCCCTCATCTGGACATTAGTTCAGCAAACTGTAGGGAGTTCACCTATATGGGACTTAACAAACTAGGGTTAGCTAGAAACATTTCATTCAAAATTCCCATGTAGCACTTCTAAGAAGTTGGTTTGAACTGATTTTTAGTTGTAGCTGAGATGTTTGCACACTGCGCCATTCGAACACTGTGACCAGCTGGATACTACATTCAGCTGGATATATTCTGCTTTCCAGACCCCTTAGCTCGAGGATTCTGGTATTGCCTCTGAAATGTGTGAAAAGCCTTTCACACGGTCTAGAGAAACCACCTACTCTGTTCAACTACATCTCTTGGCTGGGACTGTCATACATGGGGAGAAATGAAAGATTTCATTTTCCCGCAACGGAAAGCTTTCAAAAGCTCTGCCTGAGCCCTCATCTGGAGACAAGTTCAACAGACTGTACGGAGTTTGCCTATATGGGACTTAAGAAACTGTGGCTAGCTAGAAACACTTCATCCAACATTCCTCTATAGCACTTCTAAGAAGTTGGTTTCAATTGATTTATAGTTGTAGCTGAGATGTTTGACACCTGGGCCATTCGAACACTGTGATGATCTGCATACTACATTCCGCTAGATAAGTTCTGCTTAACAGACGTTTATATAGAGGTTTCTGTGATTGTCCCAGAAATTTGTGAAAAGCTTTCTGCACGGTCTAGAGAAACCAACAACTCTTCTCAACTACAACTCTTGAGTGGGGCTGTCATACATGGGGAGAAATGAAAGCTTTCATTTTCCCGCAACGGAAAACTTTCAAAAGCTCTGCTTGAGCCCTCATCCATAGATAAGTTCAGAAAACTGTAGGGAGTTTGCCTATATGGGTCTTAACAAACTAGGGTTAGCTAGAAACATTTCATTCACCATTCCCCTATAGCACTTCTAAGAAGTTGGTTTGAATTGATTTTTAGTTGTAGCTGAGATGTTTGCACCCTGCGCCATTCGAACACTGTGACCAGCTGGATACTACATGCAGCTGGATAAGTTCTGCTTTCCAGACACCTTAGCTCGAGGATTCTGGTATTGCCTCTGAAATGTGTGAAAAGCCTTTCGCACGTTCTAGAAAAAGCATCAACTCTGTTCAACAACAGCTTCTTGGTAGGACTCTCATACATTGGGAAAAATGAAAGCTTTCGTTTTCTCGCAACGGAAAGCTTGTAAATGCTCTGCATAAGCTCTCGTTCGGAGATAAGTTTAGAAAATTGTACGGAGTTTGCCTATATGTGACTTAAGAAACTGTGGCTAGTTAGAAACACTTCATTCAACATTCCCCTATAGCACTTCTAAGAAGTTGATTTGAATTGATTTCTAGCTGTAGCTGAGATGTTTACACTCTGGCCATTCAAACACTGTGACCAGCTGGATACACCAGTCCGCTAGATCAGTGCTGCTTACCAGAAGCTTTCTCTCGATGTTTTTGGTATTGCCTCTGAAATGTGTGAAAAGCCTTCCGCGCGGTCTAGAGCAAGCAACAGCTCTGCTAAACTACATCTCTTGGGTGGGACTGTCATACATGGGGAGAAATGAAAGCTTTCTTTTTCCCGCAACGGAAAGCTTTCAAAAGCTCTGCATGAGCCCTCATCTGCAGATTAGTTCAGCAGACTGTAGGTAGTTCGCCTATATGGGACTTAACAAACTAGGGTTAGCTAGAAACACTTCATTCAACATTCCCCTATAGGACTTCTAAGAAGTTGATGTGAATTGATTTTTAGCTGTAGCTGAGATGTTTGCACCCTGGCCATTCGAACACTGTGACCAGCTGGATACAACATTGCGCTAGATCAGTTCTGCTTACCAGACGCTTTCTCTCGATGTTTTTGGTATTGCCTCTGAAATGTGTGAAAAGCCTTCCGCGCGCTCTAGAGAAACCAACAACTCTGTTCAACTACATCTTTTGGGTGGAACTGTCATACATGGGGAGAAATGAAAGCTTTCATTTTCCCGCAACGGAACGGTTTCAAGAGCTCTGCATGAGCCCTCATCTGGACATTAGTTCAGCAAACTGTAGGGAGTTCACCTATATGGGACTTAACAAACTAGGGTTAGCTAGAAACATTTCATTCAAAATTCCCATGTAGCACTTCTAAGAAGTTGGTTTGAACTGATTTTTAGTTGTAGCTGAGATGTTTGCACACTGCGCCATTCGAACACTGTGACCAGCTGGATACTACATTCAGCTGGATATATTCTGCTTTCCAGACCCCTTAGCTCGAGGATTCTGGTATTGCCTCTGAAATGTGTGAAAAGCCTTTCACACGGTCTAGAGAAACCACCTACTCTGTTCAACTACATCTCTTGGCTGGGACTGTCATACATGGGGAGAAATGAAAGATTTCATTTTCCCGCAACGGAAAGCTTTCAAAAGCTCTGCCTGAGCCCTCATCTGGAGACAAGTTCAACAGACTGTACGGAGTTTGCCTATATGGGACTTAAGAAACTGTGGCTAGCTAGAAACACTTCATCCAACATTCCTCTATAGCACTTCTAAGAAGTTGGTTTCAATTGATTTATAGTTGTAGCTGAGATGTTTGACACCTGGGCCATTCGAACACTGTGATGATCTGCATACTACATTCCGCTAGATAAGTTCTGCTTAACAGACGTTTATATAGAGGTTTCTGTGATTGTCCCAGAAATTTGTGAAAAGCTTTCTGCACGGTCTAGAGAAACCAACAACTCTTCTCAACTACAACTCTTGAGTGGGGCTGTCATACATGGGGAGAAATGAAAGCTTTCATTTTCCCGCAACGGAAAACTTTCAAAAGCTCTGCTTGAGCCCTCATCCATAGATAAGTTCAGAAAACTGTAGGGAGTTTGCCTATATGGGTCTTAACAAACTAGGGTTAGCTAGAAACATTTCATTCACCATTCCCCTATAGCACTTCTAAGAAGTTGATTTGAATTGATTTTTAGTTGTAGCTGCGATGTTTCCACCCTGGCCTTTCGAACACTGTGACCAGCTGGATACAACATTGCGCTAGATCAGTGCTGCTTACCACACGCTTTCTCTCGATGTTTCTGGTATTGCCTCCGAAATGTGTGAAAAGCCTTCCGCGCGCTCTAGAGAAACCAACAACTCTGGTCAACTACATGTCTTGGGTGGGACTGTCATACATGGGGAGAAATGAAAGCTTTCTTTTTCCCGCAACGGAAAGCTTTCAAAAGCTCTGCAAGAGCCCTCATCTGGAGACAAGTTCAACAGACTGTACGGAGTTTGCCTATATGTGACTTAAGAAACTGTGGCTAGTTAGAAACACTTCATTCAACATTCCCCTATAGCACTTCTAAGAAGTTGATTTGAAGTGATTTCTTGCTGTAGCTGAGATGTTTACAACCTCGCCATTCGAACACTGTGACCAGCTGGATACACCATTCCGCTAGATCAGTGCTGCTTACCAGAAGCTTTCTCTCGATGTTTTTGGTATTGCCTCTGAAATGTGTGAAAAGCCTTCCGCGCAGTCTAGAGAAACCAGCAACTCTGTTCAACTACATCTCTTGGGTGGGACTGTCATACATGGGGAGAAATGAAAGCTTTCTTTTTCCCGCAACAGAAAGCTTTCAAAAGCTCTGCATGAGCCCTCATCTGCAGATTAGTTCAGCAAACTGTAGGTAGTTCGCCTATATGGGACTTAACAAACTAGGGTTAGCTAGAAACACTTCATTCAACATTCCCCTATAGCACTTCTAAGAAGTTGATTTGAATTGATTTTTAGTTGTAGCTGCGATGTTTCCACCCTGGCCTTTCGAACACTGTGACCAGCTGGATACAACATTGCGCTAGATCAGTGCTGCTTACCAGACGCTTTCTCTCGATGTTTCTGGTATTGCCTCCGAAATGTGTGAAAAGCCTTCCGCGCACTCTAGAGAAACCAACAACTCTGGTCAACTACATGTCTTGGGTGGGACTGTCATACATGGGGAGAAATGAAAGCTTTCTTTTTCCCGCAACGGAAAGCTTTCAAAAGCTCTGCATGAGCCCTCATCTGCAGATTAATTCAGGAAACTGTAGGTAGTTCGCCTATATGGGACTTGACTTAAACTAGGGTTAGCTAGAAACACTTTATTCAACATTCCCCTATAGGACTTCTAAGAAGTTGATTTGAATTGATTTTTAGCTGTAGCTGAGATGTTTCCACCCTGGCCATTCGAACACTGTGACCAGCTGGATACAACATTGCGCTAGATCAGTGCTTACCGGACGCTTTCTGGTTGTAGCTGAGATGTTTGCACCCTGCGCCATTCGAACACTGTGACCAGCTGGATACTACATTCAGCTGGATAAGTTCTGCTTTCCAGACCCCTTAGCTCAAGGATTCTGGTATTGCCTCTGAAATGTGTGAAAAGCCTTCCGCGCGGACTAGAGAAAACAACTACTCTGTTCAACTACAACTCTTGGCTGGGACTGTCATACATGGGGAGAAATGAAAGCTTTCATTTTCCCGCAACCGAAAACTTTCAAAAGCTATGCATGAGCCCTCATCTGGAGATTAGTTCAGCAAACTGTAAGGAGTTCGCCTATATGGGACTTAACAAACTAGGGTTAGATAGAAACACTAGTCAACATTCCCCTATAGCACTTCTAAGAAGTTGATTTGAATTGAGTTTTAACTGTAGCTGAGATGTTTGCACCCTGGCCATTCGAACACTCTGACCAGCTGGATACAACATTCCGATAGGTCAGTGCTGCTTACCAGACGCTTTCTCTCGATGCTTCGGGTATTGCCTCTGAAATGTGTGAAAAGCCTTCCGCGCGGTCTAGAGCAACCAACAACTCTGTTCAACTACATCTTTTGGGTGGAACTGTCATACATGGGGAGAAAGGAAAGCTTTCATTTTCCCGCAACGGAAAGGTTTCAAGAGCTCTCCATGAGCCCTCATCTGGAGACAAGTTCAACAGACTGTACGGAGTTTGCTTATATGGCCCTCATTAGTTCAGCAAACTGTAGGGAGTTCACCTATATGGGACTTAAGAAACTGTGGCTAGCTAGAAACACTTCATTCAACATTCCCCTATAGCACTTCTAAGAATGTGGTTTGAATGGATTTTTAGTTGTAGCTGAGATGTTTGCACACTGCGCCATTCGAACACTGTGACCAGCTGGATACTACATTCAGCTGGATATATTCTGCTTTCCAGACCCCTTAGCTCGAGGATTCTGGTATTGCCTCTGAAATGTGTGAAAAGCCTTTCACACGGTCTAGAGAAACCACCTACTCTGTTCAACTACATCTCTTGGCTGGGACTGTCATACATGGGGAGAAATGAAAGATTTCATTTTCCCGCAACGGAAAGCTTTCAAAAGCTCTGCCTGAGCCCTCATCTGGAGACAAGTTCAACAGACTGTACGGAGTTTGCCTATATGGGACTTAAGAAACTGTGGCTAGCTAGAAACACTTCATCCAACATTCCTCTATAGCACTTCTAAGAAGTTGGTTTCAATTGATTTATAGTTGTAGCTGAGATGTTTGACACCTGGGCCATTCGAACACTGTGATGATCTGCATACTACATTCCGCTAGATAAGTTCTGCTTAACAGACGTTTATATAGAGGTTTCTGTGATTGTCCCAGAAATTTGTGAAAAGCTTTCTGCACGGTCTAGCGAAACCAACAGCTCTGCTTAACTACATCTTTTGGGTAGGACTGTCATACATGGGGAGAAATGAAAGCTTTCATTTTCCCGCAACGGAAAGGTTTCAAGAGCTCTGCATGAGCCCTCATCTGGAGATTAGTTCAGAAAACTGTAGGGAGTTCGCCTATATGGGACTTAACAAACTAGGGTTAGGTAGAAACACTTCATTCAACATTCCCCTATAGCACTTCTAAGAATGTGGTTTGAATGGATTTTTAGTTGTAGCTGAGATGTTTGCACTCTGGCCATTCGAACACTCTGACCAGCTGGATACAACATTGCGCTAGATTAGTGCTGCTTACCAGACGCTTTCTCTCGATGTTTTTGGTATTGCCTCTGAAATGTGTGAAAAGCCTTCCGCGCGGTCTAGAGCAACCAACAACTCTGTTCAACTACATCTTTTGGGTGGAACTGTCATACATGGGGAGAAATGAAAGCTTTCATTTTCCCGCAACGGAACGGTTTCAAGAGCTCTGCATGAGCCCTCATCTGGAGATTAGTTCAGCAAACTGTAGGGAGTTCACTTATATGGGACTTAACAAACTAGGGTTAGCTAGAAACATTTCATTCAAAATTCCCCTGTAGCACTTCTAAGAAGTTGGTTTGAACTGATTTTTAGTTGTAGCTGAGATGTTTGCACACTGCGCCATTCGAACACTGTGACCAGCTGGATACTACATTCAGCTGGATATATTCTGCTTTCCAGACCCCTTAGCTCGAGGATTCTGGTATTGCCTCTGAAATGTGTGAAAAGCCTTTCACACGGTCTAGAGAAACCACCTACTCTGTTCAACTACATCTCTTGGCTGGGACTGTCATACATGGGGAGAAATGAAAGATTTCATTTTCCCGCAACGGAAAGCTTTCAAAAGCTCTGCCTGAGCCCTCATCTGGAGACAAGTTCAACAGACTGTACGGAGTTTGCCTATATGGGACTTAAGAAACTGTGGCTAGCTAGAAACACTTCATCCAACATTCCTCTATAGCACTTCTAAGAAGTTGGTTTCAATTGATTTATAGTTGTAGCTGAGATGTTTGACACCTGGGCCATTCGAACACTGTGATGATCTGCATACTACATTCCGCTAGATAAGTTCTGCTTAACAGACGTTTATATAGAGGTTTCTGTGATTGTCCCAGAAATTTGTGAAAAGCTTTCTGCACGGTCTAGAGAAACCAACAACTCTTCTCAACTACAACTCTTGAGTGGGGCTGTCATACATGGGGAGAAATGAAAGCTTTCATTTTCCCGCAACGGAAAACTTTCAAAAGCTCTGCTTGAGCCCTCATCCATAGATAAGTTCAGAAAACTGTAGGGAGTTTGCCTATATGGGTCTTAACAAACTAGGGTTAGCTAGAAACATTTCATTCACCATTCCCCTATAGCACTTCTAAGAAGTTGGTTTGAATTGATTTTTAGTTGTAGCTGAGATGTTTGCACCCTGCGCCATTCGAACACTGTGACCAGCTGGATACTACATGCAGCTGGATAAGTTCTGCTTTCCAGACACCTTAGCTCGAGGATTCTGGTATTGCCTCTGAAATGTGTGAAAAGCCTTTCGCACGTTCTAGAAAAAGCATCAACTCTGTTCAACAACAGCTTCTTGGTAGGACTCTCATACATTGGGAAAAATGAAAGCTTTCGTTTTCTCGCAACGGAAAGCTTGTAAATGCTCTGCATAAGCCCTCGTTCGGAGATAAGTTTAGAAAATTGTACGGAGTTTGCCTATATGTGACTTAAGAAACTGTGGCTAGTTAGAAACACTTCATTCAACATTCCCCTATAGCACTTCTAAGAAGTTGATTTGAATTGATTTCTAGCTGTAGCTGAGATGTTTGCAACCTGGCCATTCGAACACTGTGACCAGCTGGATACACCAGTCCGCTAGATCAGTGCTGCTTACCAGAAGCTTTCTCTCGATATTTTTGGTATTGCCTCTGAAATGTGTGAAAAGCCTTCCGCGCGGTCTAGAGCAAGCAACAGCTCTGCTAAACTACATCTCTTGGGTGGGACTGTCATACATGGGGAGAAATGAAAGCTTTCTTTTTCCCGCAACGGAAAGCTTTCAAAAGCTCTGCATGAGCCCTCATCTGCAGATTAGTTCAGCAGACTGTAGGTAGTTCGCCTATATGGGACTTAACAAACTAGGGTTAGCTAGAAACACTTCATTCAACATTCCCCTATAGGACTTCTAAGAAGTTGATGTGAATTGATTTTTAGCTGTAGCTGAGATGTTTGCACCCTGGCCATTCGAACACTGTGACCAGCTGGATACAACATTGCGCTAGATCAGTGCTGCTTACCAGACGCTTTCTCTCGATGTTTCTGGTATTGCCTCTGAAATGTGTGAAAAGCCTTCCGCGCGCTCTAGAGAAACCAACAACTCTGGTCAACTACATGTCTTGGGTGGGACTGTCATACATGGGGAGAAATGAAAGCTTTCTTTTTCCCGCAACGGAAAGCTTTCAAAAGCTCTGCAAGAGCCCTCATCTGGAGACAAGTTCAACAGACTGTACGGAGTTTGCCTATATGTGACTTAAGAAACTGTGGCTAGTTAGAAACACTTCATTCAACATTCCCCTATAGCACTTCTAAGAAGTTGGTTTGAATTGATTTCTTGCTGTAGCTGAGATGTTTGCAACCTGGCCATTCGAACACTGTGACCAGCTGGATACACCATTCCGCTAGATCAGTGCTGCTTACCAGAAGCTTTCTCTCGATGTTTTTGGTATTGCCTCTGAAATGTGTGAAAAGCCTTCCGCGCGCTCTAGAGAAACCAACAACTCTGGTCAACTACATGTCTTGGGTGGGACTGTCATACATGGGGAGAAATGAAAGCTTTCTTTTTCCCGCAACGGAAAGCTTTCAAAAGCTCTGCATGAGCCCTCATCTGCAGATTAATTCAGGAAACTGTAGGTAGTTCGCCTATATGGGACTTAACAAACTAGGGTTAGCTAGAAACACTTTATTCAACATTCCCCTATAGGACTTCTAAGAAGTTGATTTGAATTGATTTTTAGCTGTAGCTGAGATGTTTCCACCCTGGCCATTCGAACACTGTGACCAGCTGGATACAACATTGCGCTAGATCAGTGCTTACCGGACGCTTTCTGGTTGTAGCTGAGATGTTTGCGCCATTCGAACACTGTGACCAGCTGGATACTACATTCAGCTGGATAAGTTCTGCTTTCCAGACCCCTTAGCTCAAGGATTCTGGTATTGCCTCTGAAATGTGTGAAAAGCCTTCCGCGCGGACTAGAGAAAACAACTACTCTGTTCAACTACAACTCTTGGCTGGGAGAAATGAAAGCTTTCATTTTCCCGCAACCGAAAACTTTCAAAAGCTATGCATGAGCCCTCATCTGGAGATTAGTTCAGCAAACTGTAAGGAGTTCGCCTATATGGGACTTAACAAACTAGGGTTAGATAGAAACACTAGTCAACATTCCCCTATAGCACTTCTAAGAAGTTGATTTGAATTGAGTTTTAACTGTAGCTGAGATGTTTGCACCCTGGCCATTCGAACACTCTGACCAGCTGGATACAACATTCCGATAGGTCAGTGCTGCTTACCAGACGCTTTCTCTCGATGTTTCTGGTATTGCCTCTGAAATGTGTGAAAAGCCTTCCGCGCGGTCTAGAGAAATCAACAACTCTGCTAAACTACATCTCTTGGATGGGACTGTCATACATGGGGAGAAATTAAAGCTTTCATTTTCCCGCAACGGAAAGCTTTCAAAAGCTCTGCATGAGCCCTCATCTGGAGACAAGTTCAACAGACTGTACGGAGTTTGCCTATATGGGACTTAAGAAACTGTGGCTAGCTGGAAACACTTCATTCAACATTTCCCTATTGCACTTCTAAGAAGTTGATTTGAATTGATTTTTAACTGTAGCTGAGATGTTTGCACCCTGGGCCTTTAGAACACTGTGACCAGCTGGATACTACATTCCGCTAGATAAGTTCTGCTTTCCAGACACCTTATCTCGTGGTTTCTGGTATTGCCTCTGAAATGTGTGAAAAGCCTTTCGCACGTTCTAGAGAAAGCAACAACTCTGTTCAACAACAGCTTCTTGGTAGGACGGGCAGACATGGGGAAAAAAAATGAAAGCTTTTATTTTCTCGCAATGGATACCTTTTAAATGCTCTGCATAAGCTCTCGTTCGGAGATAAGTTTAGAAAATTGTACGAAGTTTGCCTATATGTGACTTAAGAAACTGTGGCTAGTTAGAAACACTTCATTCAACATTCCCCTATAGCACTTCTAAGAAGTTGATTTGAATTGATTTCTTGCTGTAGCTGAGATGTTTGCAACCTGGCCATTCGAACACTGTGACCAGCTGGATACACCATTCCGCTAGATCAGTGCTGCTTACCAGAAGCTTTCTCTCGATGTTTTTGGTATTGCCTCTGAAATGTGTGAAAAGCCTTCCGCGCGCTCTAGAGAAACCAACAACTCTGGTCAACTACATGTCTTGGGTGGGACTGTCATACATGGGGAGAAATGAAAGCTTTCTTTTTCCCGCAACGGAAAGCTTTCAAAAGCTCTGCATGAGCCCTCATCTGCAGATTAATTCAGGAAACTGTAGGTAGTTCGCCTATATGGGACTTAACAAACTAGGGTTAGCTAGAAACACTTTATTCAACATTCCCCTATAGGACTTCTAAGAAGTTGATTTGAATTGATTTTTAGCTGTAGCTGAGATGTTTCCACCCTGGCCATTCGAACACTGTGACCAGCTGGATACAACATTGCGCTAGATCAGTGCTTACCGGACGCTTTCTGGTTGTAGCTGAGATGTTTGCGCCATTCGAACACTGTGACCAGCTGGATACTACATTCAGCTGGATAAGTTCTGCTTTCCAGACCCCTTAGCTCGAGGATTCTGGTATTGCCTCTGAAATGTGTGAAAAGCCTTCCGCGCGGACTAGAGAAAACAACTACTCTGTTCAACTACAACTCTTGGCTGGGAGAAATGAAAGCTTTCATTTTCCCGCAACCGAAAACTTTCAAAAGCTATGCATGAGCCCTCATCTGGAGATTAGTTCAGCAAACTGTAAGGAGTTCGCCTATATGGGACTTAACAAACTAGGGTTAGATAGAAACACTAGTCAACATTCCCCTATAGCACTTCTAAGAAGTTGATTTGAATTGAGTTTTAACTGTAGCTGAGATGTTTGCACCCTGGCCATTCGAACACTCTGACCAGCTGGATACAACATTCCGATAGGTCAGTGCTGCTTACCAGACGCTTTCTCTCGATGTTTCTGGTATTGCCTCTGAAATGTGTGAAAAGCCTTCCGCGCGGTCTAGAGAAATCAACAACTCTGCTAAACTACATCTCTTGGATGGGACTGTCATACATGGGGAGAAATTAAAGCTTTCATTTTCCCGCAACGGAAAGCTTTCAAAAGCTCTGCATGAGCCCTCATCTGGAGACAAGTTCAACAGACTGTACGGAGTTTGCCTATATGGGACTTAAGAAACTGTGGCTAGCTGGAAACACTTCATTCAACATTTCCCTATTGCACTTCTAAGAAGTTGATTTGAATTGATTTTTAACTGTAGCTGAGATGTTTGCACCCTGGGCCTTTAGAACACTGTGACCAGCTGGATACTACATTCCGCTAGATAAGTTCTGCTTTCCAGACACCTTATCTCGTGGTTTCTGGTATTGCCTCTGAAATGTGTGAAAAGCCTTTCGCACGTTCTAGAGAAAGCAACAACGCTGTTCAACAACAGCTTCTTGGTAGGACGGGCAGACATGGGGAAAAAAAATGAAAGCTTTTATTTTCTCGCAATGGATAACTTTTAAATGCTCTGCATAAGCTCTCGTTCGGAGATAAGTTTAGAAAATTGTACGAAGTTTGCCTATATGTGACTTAAGAAACTGTGGCTAGTTAGAAACACTTCATTCAACATTCCCCTATAGCACTTCTAAGAAGTTGATTTGAATTGATTTCTTGCTGTAGCTGAGATGTTTGCAACCTGGCCATTCGAACACTGTGACCAGCTGGATACACCATTCCGCTAGATCAGTGCTGCTTACCAGAAGCTTTCTCTCGATGTTTTTGGTATTGCCTCTGAAATGTGTGAAAAGCCTTCCGCGCGCTCTAGAGAAACCAACAACTCTGGTCAACTACATGTCTTGGGTGGGATTGTCATACATGGGGAGAAATGAAAGCTTTCTTTTTCCCGCAACGGAAAGCTTTCAAAAGCTCTGCATGAGCCCTCATCTGCAGATTAATTCAGGAAACTGTAGGTAGTTCGCCTATATGGGACTTAACAAATTAGGGTTAGCTAGAAACACTTTATTCAACATTCCCCTATAGGACTTCTAAGAAGTTGATTTGAATTGATTTTTAGCTGTAGCTGAGATGTTTCCACCCTGGCCATTCGAACACTGTGACCAGCTGGATACAACATTGCGCTAGATCAGTGCTTACCGGACGCTTTCTGGTTGTAGCTGAGATGTTTGCACCCTGCGCCATTCGAACACTGTGACCAGCTGGATACTACATTCAGCTGGATATATTCTGCTTTCCAGACCCCTTAGCTCGAGGATTCTGGTATTGCCTCTGAAATGTGTGAAAAGCCTTTCACACGGTCTAGAGAAACCACCTACTCTGTTCAACTACATCTCTTGGCTGGGACTGTCATACATGGGGAGAAATGAAAGATTTCATTTTCCCGCAACGGAAAGCTTTCAAAAGCTCTGCCTGAGCCCTCATCTGGAGACAAGTTCAACAGACTGTACGGAGTTTGCCTATATGGGACTTAAGAAACTGTGGCTAGCTAGAAACACTTCATCCAACATTCCTCTATAGCACTTCTAAGAAGTTGGTTTCAATTGATTTATAGTTGTAGCTGAGATGTTTGACACCTGGGCCATTCGAACACTGTGATGATCTGCATACTACATTCCGCTAGATAAGTTCTGCTTAACAGACGTTTATATAGAGGTTTCTGTGATTGTCCCAGAAATTTGTGAAAAGCTTTCTGCACGGTCTAGAGAAACCAACAACTCTTCTCAACTACAACTCTTGAGTGGGGCTGTCATACATGGGGAGAAATGAAAGCTTTCATTTTCCCGCAACGGAAAACTTTCAAAAGCTCTGCTTGAGCCCTCATCCATAGATAAGTTCAGAAAACTGTAGGGAGTTTGCCTATATGGGTCTTAACAAACTAGGGTTAGCTAGAAACATTTCATTCACCATTCCCCTATAGCACTTCTAAGAAGTTGGTTTGAATTGATTTTTAGTTGTAGCTGAGATGTTTGCACCCTGCGCCATTCGAACACTGTGACCAGCTGGATACTACATGCAGCTGGATAAGTTCTGCTTTCCAGACCCCTTAGCTCGAGGATTCTGGTATTGCCTCTGAAATGTGTGAAAAGCCTTTCGCACGTTCTAGAAAAAGCATCAACTCTGTTCAACAACAGCTTCTTGGTAGGACTCTCATACATTGGGAAAAATGAAAGCTTTCGTTTTCTCGCAACGGAAAGCTTGTAAATGCTCTGCATAAGCCCTCGTTCGGAGATAAGTTTAGAAAATTGTACGGAGTTTGCCTATATGTGACTTAAGAAACTGTGGCTAGTTAGAAACACTTCATTCAACATTCCCCTATAGCACTTCTAAGAAGTTGATTTGAATTGATTTCTAGCTGTAGCTGAGATGTTTGCACTCTGGCCATTCGAACACTGTGACCAGCTGGATACACCAGTCCGCTAGATCAGTGCTGCTTACCAGAAGCTTTCTCTCGATGTTTTTGGTATTGCCTCTGAAATGTGTGAAAAGCCTTCCGCGCGGTCTAGAGCAAGCAACAGCTCTGCTAAACTACATCTCTTGGGTGGGACTGTCATACATGGGGAGAAATGAAAGCTTTTTTTTTCCCGCAACGGAAAGCTTTCAAAAGCTCTGCATGAGCCCTCATCTGCAGATTAGTTCAGCAGACTGTAGGTAGTTCGCCTATATGGGACTTAACAAACTAGGGTTAGCTAGAAACACTTCATTCAACATTCCCCTATAGGACTTCTAAGAAGTTGATGTGAATTGATTTATAGCTGTAGCTGAGATGTTTGCACCCTGGCCATTCGAACACTCTGACCAGCTGGATACAACATTGCGCTAGATCAGTGCTGCTTCCCAGACGCTTTCTCTCGATGTTTCTGGTATTGCCTCTGAAATGTGTGAAAAGCCTTCCGCGCGCTCTAGAGAAACCAACAACTCTGGTCAACTACATGTCTTGGGTGGGACTGTCATACATGGGGAGAAATGAAAGCTTTCTTTTTCCCGCAACGGAAAGCTTTCAAAAGCTCTGCAAGAGCCCTCATCTGGAGACAAGTTCAACAGACTGTACGGAGTTTGCCTATATGTGACTTAAGAAACTGTGGCTAGTTAGAAACACTTCATTCAACATTCCCCTATAGCACTTCTAAGAAGTTGATTTGAATTGATTTCTTGCTGTAGCTGAGATGTTTGCAACCTGGCCATTCGAACACTGTGACCAGCTGGATACACCATTCCGCTAGATCAGTGCTGCTTACCAGAAGCTTTCTCTCGATGTTTTTGGTATTGCCTCTGAAATGTGTGAAAAGCCTTCCGCGCGCTCTAGAGAAACCAACAACTCTGGTCAACTACATGTCTTGGGTGGGACTGTCATACATGGGGAGAAATGAAAGCTTTCTTTTTCCCGCAACGGAAAGCTTTCAAAAGCTCTGCATGAGCCCTCATCTGCAGATTAATTCAGGAAACTGTAGGTAGTTCGCCTATATGGGACTTAACAAACTAGGGTTAGCTAGAAACACTTTATTCAACATTCCCCTATAGGACTTCTAAGAAGTTGATTTGAATTGATTTTTAGCTGTAGCTGAGATGTTTCCACCCTGGCCATTCGAACACTGTGACCAGCTGGATACAACATTGCGCTAGATCAGTGCTTACCGGACGCTTTCTGGTTGTAGCTGAGATGTTTGCGCCATTCGAACACTGTGACCAGCTGGATACTACATTCAGCTGGATAAGTTCTGCTTTCCAGACCCCCTAGCTCGAGGATTCTGGTATTGCCTCTGAAATGTGTGAAAAGCCTTCCGCGCGGACTAGAGAAAACAACTACTCTGTTCAACTACAACTCTTGGCTGGGAGAAATGAAAGCTTTCATTTTCCCGCAACCGAAAACTTTCAAAAGCTATGCATGAGCCCTCATCTGGAGATTAGTTCAGCAAACTGTAAGGAGTTCGCCTATATGGGACTTAACAAACTAGGGTTAGATAGAAACACTAGTCAACATTCCCCTATAGCACTTCTAAGAAGTTGATTTGAATTGAGTTTTAACTGTAGCTGAGATGTTTGCACCCTGGCCATTCGAACACTCTGACCAGCTGGATACAACATTCCGATAGGTCAGTGCTGCTTACCAGATGCTTTCTCTCGATGTTTCTGGTATTGCCTCTGAAATGTGTGAAAAGCCTTCCGCGCGGTCTAGAGAAATCAACAACTCTGCTAAACTACATCTCTTGGATGGGACTGTCATACATGGGGAGAAATTAAAGCTTTCATTTTCCCGCAACGGAAAGCTTTCAAAAGCTCTGCATGAGCCCTCATCTGGAGACAAGTTCAACAGACTGTACGGAGTTTG
This sequence comes from Pelodiscus sinensis, assembly GCF_049634645.1. Lineage (NCBI taxonomy): Eukaryota > Metazoa > Chordata > Testudines > Trionychidae > Pelodiscus > Pelodiscus sinensis. The sequence continues at coordinate 24,956,779 of NC_134729.1, read as the reverse complement.
CCTATATGGGACTTAAGAAACTGTGGCTAGCTGGAAACACTTCATTCAACATTTCCCTATTGCACTTCTAAGAAGTTGATTTGAATTGATTTTTAACTGTAGCTGAGATGTTTGCACCCTGGGCCTTTAGAACACTGTGACCAGCTGGATAGTACATTCCGCTAGATAAGTTCTGCTTTCCAGACCCCTTATCTCGTGGTTTCTGGTATTGCCTCTGAAATGTGTGAAAAGCCTTTCGCACGTTCTAGAGAAAGCAACAACTCTGTTCAACAACAGCTTCTTGGTAGGACGGGCAGACATGGGGAAAAAAAATGAAAGCTTTTATTTTCTCGCAACGGATAGCTTTTAAATGCACTGCATAAGCCCTCGTTCGGAGATAAGTTTAGAAAATTGTACGAAGTTTGCCTATATGTGACTTAAGAAACTGTGGCTAGTTAGAAACACTTCATTCAACATTCCCCTATAGCAATTCTAAGAAGTTGATTTGAATTGATTTCTTGCTGTAGCTGAGATGTTTGCAACCTGGCCATTCGAACACTGTGACCAGCTGGATACACCATTCCGCTAGATCAGTGCTGCTTACCAGAAGCTTTCTCTCGATGTTTTTGGTATTGCCTCTGAAATGTGTGAAAAGCCTTCCGCGCGCTCTAGAGCAACCAACAACTCTGGTCAACTACATCTCTTGGGTGGGACTGTCATACATGGGGAGAAATGAAAGCTTTCTTTTTCCCGCAACGGAAAGCTTTCAAAAGCTCTGCATGAGCCCTCATCTGCAGATTAATTCAGGAAACTGTAGGTAGTTCGCCTATATGGGACTTAACAAACTAGGGTTAGCTAGAAACACTTTATTCAACATTCCCCTATAGGACTTCTAAGAAGTTGATTTGAATTGATTTTTCGCTGTAGCTGAGATGTTTCCACCCTGGCCATTCGAACACTGTGACCAGCTGGATACAACATTGCGCTAGATCAGTGCTTACCGGACGCTTTCTGGTTGTAGCTGAGATGTTTGCACCCTGCGCCATTCGAACACTGTGACCAGCTGGATACTACATTAAGCTGGATAAGTTCTGCTTTCCAGACCCCTTAGCTCGAGGATTCTGGTATTGCCTCTGAAATTTGTGAAAAGCCTTCCGCGCGGACTAGAGAAAACAACTACTCTGTTCAACTACAACTCTTGGCTGGGACTGTCATACATGGGGAGAAATGAAAGCTTTCATTTTCCCGCAACCGAAAACTTTCAAAAGCTATGCATGAGCCCTCATCTGGAGATTAGTTCAGCAAACTGTAAGGAGTTCGCCTATATGGGACTTAACAAACTAGGGTTAGATAGAAACACTAGTCAACATTCCCCTATAGCACTTCTAAGAAGTTGGTTTCAATTGATTTATAGTTGTAGCTGAGATGTTTGACACCTGGGCCATTCGAACACTGTGATGATCTGCATACTACATTCCGCTAGATAAGTTCTGCTTAACAGACGTTTATATAGAGGTTTCTGTGATTGTCCCAGAAATTTGTGAAAAGCTTTCTGCACGGTCTAGCGAAACCAACAGCTCTGCTTAACTACATCTTTTGGGTAGGACTGTCATACATGGGGAGAAATGAAAGCTTTCATTTTCCCGCAACGGAAAGGTTTCAAGAGCTCTGCATGAGCCCTCATCTGGAGATTAGTTCAGAAAACTGTAGGGAGTTCGCCTATATGGGACTTAACAAACTAGGGTTAGGTAGAAACACTTCATTCAACATTCCCCTATAGCACTTCTAAGAATGTGGTTTGAATGGATTTTTAGTTGTAGCTGAGATGTTTGCACTCTGGCCATTCGAACACTCTGACCAGCTGGATACAACATTGCGCTAGATTAGTGCTGCTTACCAGACGCTTTCTCTCGATGTTTTTGGTATTGCCTCTGAAATGTGTGAAAAGCCTTCCGCGCGGTCTAGAGCAACAAACAACTCTGTTCAACTACATCTTTTGGGTGGAACTGTCATACATGGGGAGAAATGAAAGCTTTCATTTTCCCGCAACGGAACGGTTTCAAGAGCTCTGCCTGAGCCCTCATCTGGAGACAAGTTCAACAGACTGTACGGAGTTTGCCTATATGGGACTTAAGAAACAGTGGCTAGCTAGAAACACTTCATCCAACATTCCTCTATAGCACTTCTAAGAAGTTGGTTTCAATTGATTTATAGTTGTAGCTGAGATGTTTGACACCTGGGCCATTCGAACACTGTGATGATCTGCATACTACATTCCGCTAGATAAGTTCTGCTTAACAGACGTTTATATAGAGGTTTCTGTGATTGTCCCAGAAATTTGTGAAAAGCTTTCTGCACGGTCTAGAGAAACCAACAACTCTTCTCAACTACAACTCTTGAGTGGGGCTGTCATACATGGGGAGAAATGAAAGCTTTCATTTTCCCGCAACGGAAAACTTTCAAAAGCTCTGCTTGAGCCCTCATCCATAGATAAGTTCAGAAAACTGTAGGGAGTTTGCCTATATGGGTCTTAACAAACTAGGGTTAGCTAGAAACATTTCATTCACCATTCCCCTATAGCACTTCTAAGAAGTTGGTTTGAATTGATTTTTAGTTGTAGCTGAGATGTTTGCACCCTGCGCCATTCGAACACTGTGACCAGCTGGATACTACATGCAGCTGGATAAGTTCTGCTTTCCAGACACCTTAGCTCGAGGATTCTGGTATTGCCTCTGAAATGTGTGAAAAGCCTTTCGCACGTTCTAGAAAAAGCATCAACTCTGTTCAACAACAGCTTCTTGGTAGGACTCTCATACATTGGGAAAAATGAAAGCTTTCGTTTTCTCGCAACGGAAAGCTTGTAAATGCTCTGCATAAGCCCTCGTTCGGAGATAAGTTTAGAAAATTGTACGAAGTTTGCCTATATGTGACTTAAGAAACTGTGGCTAGTTAGAAACACTTCATTCAACATTCCCCAATAGCACTTCTAAGAAGTTGATTTGAATTGATTTCTAGCTGTAGCTGAGATGTTTGCACTCTGGCCATTCGAACACTGTGACCAGCTGGATACACCAGTCCGCTAGATCAGTGCTGCTTACCAGAAGCTTTCTCTCGATGTTTTTGGTATTGCCTCTGAAATGTGTGAAAAGCCTTCCGCGCGGTCTAGAGCAAGCAACAGCTCTGCTAAACTACATCTCTTGGGTGGGACTGTCATACATGGGGAGAAATGAAAGCTTTTTTTTTCCCGCAACGGAAAGCTTTCAAAAGCTCTGCATGAGCCCTCATCTGCAGATTAGTTCAGCAGACTGTAGGTAGTTCGCCTATATGGGACTTAACAAACTAGGGTTAGCTAGAAACACTTCATTCAACATTCCCCTATAGGACTTCTAAGAAGTTGATGTGAATTGATTTTTAGCTGTAGCTGAGATGTTTGCACCCTGGCCATTCGAACACTGTGACCAGCTGGATACAACATTGCGCTAGATCAGTGCTGCTTACCAGACGCTTTCTCTCGATGTTTCTGGTATTGCCTCTGAAATGTGTGAAAAGCCTTCCGCGCGCTCTAGAGAAACCAACAACTCTGGTCAACTACATGTCTTGGGTGGGACTGTCATACATGGGGAGAAATGAAAGCTTTCTTTTTCCCGCAACGGAAAGCTTTCAAAAGCTCTGCAAGAGCCCTCATCTGGAGACAAGTTCAACAGACTGTACGGAGTTTGCCTATATGTGACTTAAGAAACTGTGGCTAGTTAGAAACACTTCATTCAACATTCCCCTATAGCACTTCTAAGAAGTTGATTTGAATTGATTTCTTGCTGTAGCTGAGATGTTTGCAACCTGGCCATTCGAACACTGTGACCAGCTGTATACACCATTCCGCTAGATCAGTGCTGCTTACCAGAAGCTTTCTCTCGATGTTTTTGGTATTGCCTCTGAAATGTGTGAAAAGCCTTCCGCGCGCTCTAGAGAAACCAACAACTCTGGTCAACTACATGTCTTGGGTGGGACTGTCATACATGGGGAGAAATGAAAGCTTTCTTTTTCCCGCAACGGAAAGCTTTCAAAAGCTCTGCATGAGCCCTCATCTGCAGATTAATTCAGGAAACTGTAGGTAGTTCGCCTATATGGGACTTAACAAACTAGGGTTAGCTAGAAACACTTTATTCAACATTCCCCTATAGGACTTCTAAGAAGTTGATTTGAATTGATTTTTAGCTGTAGCTGAGATGTTTCCACCCTGGCCATTCGAACACTGTGACCAGCTGGATACAACATTGCGCTAGATCAGTGCTTACCGGACGCTTTCTGGTTGTAGCTGAGATGTTTGCGCCATTCGAACACTGTGACCAGCTGGATACTACATTCAGCTGGATAAGTTCTGCTTTCCATACCCCTTAGCTCGAGGATTCTGGTATTGCCTCTGAAATGTGTGAAAAGCCTTCCGCGCGGACTAGAGAAAACAACTACTCTGTTCAACTACAACTCTTGGCTGGGAGAAATGAAAGCTTTCATTTTCCCGCAACCGAAAACTTTCAAAAGCTATGCATGAGCCCTCATCTGGAGATTAGTTCAGCAAACTGTAAGGAGTTCGCCTATATGGGACTTAACAAACTAGGGTTAGCTAGAAACACTTTATTCAACATTCCCCTATAGGACTTCTAAGAAGTTGATTTGAATTGAGTTTTAACTGTAGCTGAGATGTTTGCACCCTGGCCATTCGAACACTCTGACCAGCTGGATACAACATTCCGATAGGTCAGTGCTGCTTACCAGACGCTTTCTCTCGATGTTTCTGGTATTGCCTCTGAAATATGTGAAAAGCCTTCCGCGCGGTCTAGAGAAATCAACAACTCTGCTAAACTACATCTCTTGGATGGGACTGTCATACATGGGGAGAAATTAAAGCTTTCATTTTCCCGCAACGGAAAGCTTTCAAAAGCTCTGCATGAGCCCTCATCTGGAGACAAGTTCAACAGACTGTACGGAGTTTGCCTATATGGGACTTAAGAAACTGTGGCTAGCTGGAAACACTTCATTCAACATTTCCCTATTGCACTTCTAAGAAGTTGATTTGAATTGATTTTTAACTGTAGCTGAGATGTTTGCACCCTGGGCCTTTAGAACACTGTGACCAGCTGGATACTACATTCCGCTAGATAAGTTCTGCTTTCCAGACACCTTATCTCGTGGTTTCTGGTATTGCCTCTGAAATGTGTGAAAAGCCTTTCGCACGTTCTAGAGAAAGCAACAACTCTGTTCAACAACAGCTTCTTGGTAGGACGGGCAGACATGGGGAAAAAAAATGAAAGCTTTTATTTTCTCGCAACGGATAGCTTTTAAATGCTCTGCATAAGCCCTCGTTCGGAGATAAGTTTAGAAAATTGTACGAAGTTTGCCTATATGTGACTTAAGAAACTGTGGCTAGTTAGAAACACTTCATTCAACATTCCCCTATAGCAATTCTAAGAAGTTGATTTGAATTGATTTCTTGCTGTAGCTGAGATGTTTGCAACCTGGCCATTCGAACACTGTGACCAGCTGGATACACCATTCCGCTAGATCAGTGCTGCTTACCAGAAGCTTTCTCTCGATGTTTTTGGTATTGCCTCTGAAATGTGTGAAAAGCCTTCCGCGCGCTCTAGAGCAACCAACAACTCTGGTCAACTACATCTCTTGGGTGGGACTGTCATACATGGGGAGAAATGAAAGCTTTCTTTTTCCCGCAACGGAAAGCTTTCAAAAGCTCTGCATGAGCCCTCATCTGCAGATTAGTTCCGCAAACTGTAGGTAGTTCGCCTATATGGGACTTAACAAACTAGGGTTAGCTAGAAACACTTCATTCAACATTCCCCTATAGCACTTCTAAGAAGTTGATTTGAATTGATTTTTAGTTGTAGCTGCGATGTTTCCACCCTGGCCTTTCGAACACTGTGACCAGCTGGATACAACATTGCGCTAGATCAGTGCTGCTTACCAGACGCTTTCTCTCGATGTTTCTGGTATTGCCTCCGAAATGTGTGAAAAGCCTTCCGCGCGCTCTAGAGAAACCAACAACTCTGGTCAACTACATGTCTTGGGTGGGACTGTCATACATGGGGAGAAATGAAAGCTTTCTTTTTCCCGCAACGGAAAGCTTTCAAAAGCTCTGCATGAGCCCTCATCTGCAGATTAGTTCAGCAAACTGTAGGTAGTTCGCCTATATGGGACTTAACAAACTAGGGTTAGCTAGAAACACTTCATTCAACATTCCCCTATAGCACTTCTAAGAAGTTGATTTGAATTGATTTTTAGTTGTAGCTGCGATGTTTCCACCCTGGCCTTTCGAACACTGTGACCAGCTGGATACAACATTGCGCTAGATCAGTGCTGCTTACCAGACGCTTTCTCTCGATGTTTCTGGTATTGCCTCCGAAAGGTGTGAAAAGCCTTCCGCGCGCTCTAGAGAAACCAACAACTCTGGTCAACTACATGTCTTGGGTGGGACTGTCATACATGGGGAGAAATGAAAGCTTTCTTTTTCCCGCAACGGAAAGCTTTCAAAAGCTCTGCATGAGCCCTCATCTGCAGATTAATTCAGGAAACTGTAGGTAGTTCGCCTATATGGGACTTAACAAACTAGGGTTAGCTAGAAACACTTTATTCAACATTCCCCTATAGGACTTCTAAGAAGTTGATTTGAATTGATTTTTAGCTGTAGCTGAGATGTTTCCACCCTGGCCATTCGAACACTGTGACCAGCTGGATACAACATTGCGCTAGATCAGTGCTTACCGGACGCTTTCTGGTTGTAGCTGAGATGTTTGCACCCTGCGCCATTCGAACACTGTGACCAGCTGGATACTACATTCAGCTGGATAAGTTCTGCTTTCCAGACCCCTTAGCTCGAGGATTCTGGTATTGCCTCTGAAATGTGTGAAAAGCCTTCCGCGCGGACTAGAGAAAACAACTACTCTGTTCAACTACAACTCTTGGCTGGGACTGTCATACATGGGGAGAAATGAAAGCTTTCATTTTCCCGCAACCGAAAACTTTCAAAAGCTATGCATGAGCCCTCATCTGGAGATTAGTTCAGCAAACTGTAAGGAGTTCGCCTATATGGGACTTAACAAACTAGGGTTAGATAGAAACACTAGTCAACATTCCCCTATAGCACTTCTAAGAAGTTGATTTGAATTGAGTTTTAACTGTAGCTGAGATGGTTGCACCCTGGCCATTCGAACACTCTGACCATCTGGATACAACATTCCGATAGGTCAGTGCTGCTTACCAGACGCTTTCTCTCGATGCTTCGGGTATTGCCTCTGAAATGTGTGAAAAGCCTTCCGCGCGGTCTAGAGCAACCAACAACTCTGTTCAACTACATCTTTTGGGTGGAACTGTCATACATGGGGAGAAATGAAAGCTTTCATTTTCCCGCAACGGAAAGGTTTCAAGAGCTCTCCATGAGCCCTCATCTGGAGACAAGTTCAACAGACTGTACGGAGTTTGCTTATATGGCCCTCATTAGTTCAGCAAACTGTAGGGAGTTCACCTATATGGGACTTAAGAAACTGTGGCTAGCTAGAAACACTTCATTCAACATTCCCCTATAGCACTTCTAAGAATGTGGTTTGAATGGATTTTTAGTTGTAGCTGAGATGTTTGCACTCTGGCCATTCGAACACTGTGATGATCTGCATACTACATTCCGCTAGATAAGTTCTGCTTAACAGACGTTTATATAGAGGTTTCTGTGATTGTCCCAGAAATTTGTGAAAAGCTTTCTGCACGGTCTAGCGAAACCAACAGCTCTGCTTAACTACATCTTTTGGGTAGGACTGTCATACATGGGGAGAAATGAAAGCTTTCATTTTCCCGCAACGGAAAGGTTTCAAGAGCTCTGCATGAGCCCTCATCTGGAGATTAGTTCAGAAAACTGTAGGGAGTTCGCCTATATGGGACTTAACAAACTAGGGTTAGGTAGAAACACTTCATTCAACATTCCCCTATAGCACTTCTAAGAATGTGGTTTGAATGGATTTTTAGTTGTAGCTGAGATGTTTGCACTCTGGCCATTCGAACACTCTGACCAGCTGGATACAACATTGCGCTAGATTAGTGCTGCTTACCAGACGCTTTCTCTCGATGTTTTTGGTATTGCCTCTGAAATGTGTGAAAAGCCTTCCGCGCGGTCTAGAGCAACAAACAACTCTGTTCAACTACATCTTTTGGGTGGAACTGTCATACATGGGGAGAAATGAAAGCTTTCATTTTCCCGCAACGGAACGGTTTCAAGAGCTCTGCATGAGCCCTCATCTGGAGATTAGTTCAGCAAACTGTAGGGAGTTCACCTATATGGGACTTAACAAACTAGGGTTAGCTAGAAACATTTCATTCAAAATTCCCCTGTAGCACTTCTAAGAAGTTGATTTGAATTGATTTTTAACTGTAGCTGAGATGTTTGCACCCTGGGCCTTTAGAACACTGTGACCAGCTGGATACTACATTCCGCTAGATAAGTTCTGCTTTCCAGACACCTTATCTCGTGGTTTCTGGTATTGCCTCTGAAATGTGTGAAAAGCCTTTCGCACGTTCTAGAGAAAGCAACAACTCTGTTCAACAACAGCTTCTTGGTAGGACGGTCAGACATGCGGAAAAAAAATGAAAGCTTTTATTTTCTCGCAACGTATAGCTTTTAAATGCTGTGCATAAGCCCTCGTTCGGAGATAAGTTAAGAAAATTGTACGGAGTTTGCCTATATGTGACTTAAGAAACTGTGGCTAGTTAGAAACACTTCATTCAACATTCCCCTATAGCACTTCTAAGAAGTTGATTTGAATTGATTTCTAGCTGTAGCTGAGATGTTTGCACTCTGGCCATTCGAACACTGTGACCAGCTGGATACACCAGTCCGCTAGATCAGTGCTGCTTACCAGAAGCTTTCTCTCGATGTTTTTGGTATTGCCTCTGAAATGTGTGAAAAGCCTTCCGCGCGGTCTAGAGCAAGCAACAGCTCTGCTAAACTACATCTCTTGGGTGGGACTGTCATACATGGGGAGAAATGAAAGCTTTCTTTTTCCCGCAACGGAAAGCTTTCAAAAGCTCTGCATGAGCCCTCATCTGCAGATTAGTTCAGCAGACTGTAGGTAGTTCGCCTATATGGGACTTAACAAACTAGGGTTAGCTAGAAACACTTCATTCAACATTCCCCTATAGGACTTCTAAGAAGTTGATGTGAATTGATTTTTAGCTGTAGCTGAGATGTTTGCACCCTGGCCATTCGAACACTGTGACCAGCTGGATACAACATTGCGCTAGATCAGTTCTGCTTATCAGACGCTTTCTCTCGATGTTTCTGGTATTGCCTCTGAAATGTGTGAAAAGCCTTCCGCGCGCTCTAGAGAAACCAACAACTCTGGTCAACTACATGTCTTGGGTGGGACTGTCATACATGGGGAGAAATGAAAGCTTTCTTTTTCCCGCAACGGAAAGCTTTCAAAAGCTCTGCAAGAGCCCTCATCTGGAGACAAGTTCAACAGACTGTACGGAGTTTGCCTATATGTGACTTAAGAAACTGTGGCTAGTTAGAAACACTTCATTCAACATTCCCCTATAGCACTTCTAAGAAGTTGATTTGAATTGATTTCTTGCTGTAGCTGAGATGTTTGCAACCTGGCCATTCGAACACTGTGACCAGCTGGATACACCATTCCGCTAGATCAGTGCTGCTTACCAGAAGCTTTCTCTCGATGTTTTTGGTATTGCCTCTGAAATGTGTGAAAAGCCTTCCGCGCGCTCTAGAGAAACCAACAACTCTGGTCATCTACATGTCTTGGGTGGGACTGTCATACATGGGGAGAAATGAAAGCTTTCTTTTTCCCGCAACGGAAAGCTTTCAAAAGCTCTGCATGAGCCCTCATCTGCAGATTAATTCAGGAAACTGTAGGTAGTTCGCCTATATGGGACTTAACAAACTAGGGTTAGCTAGAAACACTTTATTCAACATTCCCCTATAGGACTTCTAAGAAGTTGATTTGAATTGATTTTTAGCTGTAGCTGAGATGTTTCCACCCTGGCCATTCGAACACTGTGACCAGCTGGATACAACATTGCGCTAGATCAGTGCTTACCGGACGCTTTCTGGTTGTAGCTGAGATGTTTGCGCCATTCGAACACTGTGACCAGCTGGATACTACATTCAGCTGGATAAGTTCTGCTTTCCAGACCCCTTAGCTCGAGGATTCTGGTATTGCCTCTGAAATGTGTGAAAAGCCTTCCGCGCGGACTAGAGAAAACAACTACTCTGTTCAACTACAACTCTTGGCTGGGAGAAATGAAAGCTTTCATTTTCCCGCAACCGAAAACTTTCAAAAGCTATGCATGAGCCCTCATCTGGAGATTAGTTCAGCAAACTGTAAGGAGTTCGCCTATATGGGACTTAACAAACTAGGGTTAGATAGAAACACTAGTCAACATTCCCCTATAGCACTTCTAAGAAGTTGATTTGAATTGAGTTTTAACTGTAGCTGAGATGTTTGCACCCTGGCCATTCGAACACTCTGACCAGCTGGATACAACATTCCGATAGGTCAGTGCTGCTTACCAGACGCTTTCTCTCGATGTTTCTGGTATTGCCTCTGAAATGTGTGAAAAGCCTTCCGCGCGGTCTAGAGAAATCAACAACTCTGCTAAACTACATCTCTTGGATGGGACTGTCATACCTGGGGAGAAATTAAAGCTTTCATTTTCCCGCAACGGAAAGCTTTCAAAAGCTCTGCATGAGCCCTCATCTGGAGACAAGTTCAACAGACTGTACGGAGTTTGCCTATATGGGACTTAAGAAACTGTGGCTAGCTGGAAACACTTCATTCAACATTTCCCTATTGCACTTCTAAGAAGTTGATTTGAATTGATTTTTAACTGTAGCTGAGATGTTTGCACCCTGGGCCTTTAGAACACTGTGACCAGCTGGATACTACATTCCGCTAGATAAGTTCTGCTTTCCAGACACCTTATCTCGTGGTTTCTGGTATTGCCTCTGAAATGTGTGAAAAGCCTTTCGCACGTTCTAGAGAAAGCAACAACTCTGTTCAACAACAGCTTCTTGGTAGGACGGTCAGACATGCGGAAAAAAAATGAAAGCTTTTATTTTCTCGCAACGGATAGCTTTTAAATGCTCTGCATAAGCCCTCGTTCGGAGATTTGTTTAGAAAATTGTACGGAGTTTGCCTATATGTGACTTAAGAAACTGTGGCTAGTTAGAAACACTTCATTCAACATTCCCCTATAGCACTTCTAAGAAGTTGATTTGAATTGATTTCTAGCTGTAGCTGAGATGTTTGCACACTGCGCCATTCGAACACTGTGACCAGCTGGATACTACATTCAGCTGGATACATTCTGCTTTCCAGACCCCTTAGCTCAAGGATTCTGGTATTGCCTCTGAAATGTGTGAAAAGCCTTTCGCACGTTCTAGAAAAAGCATCAACTCTGTTCAACAACAGCTTCTTGGTAGGACTCTCATACATTGGGAAAAATGAAAGCTTTCGTTTTCTCGCAACGGAAAGCTTGTAAATGCTCTGCATAAGCCCTCGTTCGGAGATTTGTTTAGAAAATTGTACGGAGTTTGCCTATATGTGACTTAAGAAACTGTGGCTAGTTAGAAACACTTCATTCAACATTCCCCTATAGCACTTCTAAGAAGTTGATTTGAATTGATTTCTAGCTGTAGCTGAGATGTTTGCACTCTGGCCATTCGAACACTGTGACCAGCTGGATACACCAGTCCGCTAGATCAGTGCTGCTTACCAGAAGCTTTCTCTCGATGTTTTTGGTATTGCCTCTGAAATGTGTGAAAAGCCTTCCGCGCGGTCTAGAGCAAGCAACAGCTCTGCTAAACTACATCTCTTGGGTGGGACTGTCATACATGGGGAGAAATGAAAGCTTTCTTTTTCCCGCAACGGAAAGCTTTCAAAAGCTCTGCATGAGCCCTCATCTGCAGATTAGTTCAGCAGACTGTAGGTAGTTCGCCTATATGGGACTTAACAAACTAGGGTTAGCTAGAAACACTTCATTCAACATTCCCCTATAGGACTTCTAAGAAGTTGATGTGAATTGATTTTTAGCTGTAGCTGAGATGTTTGCACCCTGGCCATTCGAACACTGTGACCAGCTGGATACAACATTGCGCTAGATCAGTTCTGCTTATCAGACGCTTTCTCTCGATGTTTCTGGTATTGCCTCTGAAATGTGTGAAAAGCCTTCCGCGCGCTCTAGAGAAACCAACAACTCTGGTCAACTACATGTCTTGGGTGGGACTGTCATACATGGGGAGAAATGAAAGCTTTCTTTTTCCCGCAACGGAAAGCTTTCAAAAGCTCTGCAAGAGCCCTCATCTGGAGACAAGTTCAACAGACTGTACGGAGTTTGCCTATATGTGACTTAAGAAACTGTGGCTAGTTAGAAACACTTCATTCAACATTCCCCTATAGCACTTCTAAGAAGTTGATTTGAATTGATTTCTTGCTGTAGCTGAGATGTTTGCAACCTGGCCATTCGAACACTGTGACCAGCTGTATACACCATTCCGCTAGATCAGTGCTGCTTACCAGAAGCTTTCTCTCGATGTTTTTGGTATTGCCTCTGAAATGTGTGAAAAGCCTTCCGCGCACTCTAGAGAAACCAACAACTCTGGTCAACTACATGTCTTGGGTGGGACTGTCATACATGGGGAGAAATGAAAGCTTTCTTTTTCCCGCAACGGAAAGCTTTCAAAAGCTCTGCATGAGCCCTCATCTGCAGATTAATTCAGGAAACTGTAGGTAGTTCGCCTATATGGGACTTAACAAACTAGGGTTAGCTAGAAACACTTTATTCAACATTCCCCTATAGGACTTCTAAGAAGTTGATTTGAATTGATTTTTAGCTGTAGCTGAGATCTTTCCACCCTGGCCATTCGAACACTGTGACCAGCTGGATACAACATTGCGCTAGATCAGTGCTTACCGGACGCTTTCTGGTTGTAGCTGAGATGTTTGCGCCATTCGAACACTGTGACCAGCTGGATACTACATTCAGCTGGATAAGTTCTGCTTTCCAGACCCCTTAGCTCGAGGATTCTGGTATTGCCTCTGAAATGTGTGAAAAGCCTTCCACGCGGACTAGAGAAAACAACTACTCTGTTCAACTACAACTCTTGGCTGGGAGAAATGAAAGCTTTCATTTTCCCGCAACCGAAAACTTTCAAAAGCTATGCATGAGCCCTCATCTGGAGATTAGTTCAGCAAACTGTAAGGAGTTCGCCTATATGGGACTTAACAAACTAGGGTTAGATAGAAACACTAGTCAACATTCCCCTATAGCACTTCTAAGAAGTTGATTTGAATTGAGTTTTAACTGTAGCTGAGATGTTTGCACCCTGGCCATTCGAACACTCTGACCAGCTGGATACAACATTCCGATAGGTCAGTGCTGCTTACCAGACGCTTTCTCTCGATGTTTCTGGTATTGCCTCTGAAATGTGTGAAAAGCCTTCCGCGCGGTCTAGAGAAATCAACAACTCTGCTAAACTACATCTCTTGGATGGGACTGTCATACCTGGGGAGAAATTAAAGCTTTCATTTTCCCGCAACGGAAAGCTTTCAAAAGCTCTGCATGAGCCCTCATCTGGAGACAAGTTCAACAGACTGTACGGAGTTTGCCTATATGGGACTTAAGAAACTGTGGCTAGCTGGAAACACTTCATTCAACATTTCCCTATTGCACTTCTAAGAAGTTGATTTGAATTGATTTTTAACTGTAGCTGAGATGTTTGCACCCTGGGCCTTTAGAACACTGTGACCAGCTGGATACTACATTCCGCTAGATAAGTTCTGCTTTCCAGACACCTTATCTCGTGGTTTCTGGTATTGCCTCTGAAATGTGTGAAAAGCCTTTCGCACGTTCTAGAGAAAGCAACAACTCTGTTCAACAACAGCTTCTTGGTAGGACGGGCAGACATGGGGAAAAAAAATGAAAGCTTTTATTTTCTCGCAACGGATAGCTTTTAAATGCTCTGCATAAGCCCTCGTTCGGAGATAAGTTTAGAAAATTGTACGAAGTTTGCCTATATGTGACTTAAGAAACTGTGGCTAGTTAGAAACACTTCATTCAACATTCCCCTATAGCAATTCTAAGAAGTTGATTTGAATTGATTTCTTGCTGTAGCTGAGATGTTTGCAACCTGGCCATTCGAACACTGTGACCAGGTGGATACACCATTCCGCTAGATCAGTGCTGCTTACCAGAAGCTTTCTCTCGATGTTTTTTGTATTGCCTCTGAAATGTGTGAAAAGCCTTCCGCGCGCTCTAGAGCAACCAACAACTCTGGTCAACTACATCTCTTGGGTGGGACTGTCATACATGGGGAGAAATGAAAGCTTTCTTTTTCCCGCAACGGAAAGCTTTCAAAAGCTCTGCATGAGCCCTCATCTGCAGATTAGTTCCGCAAACTGTAGGTAGTTCGCCTATATGGGACTTAACAAACTAGGGTTAGCTAGAAACACTTCATTCAACATTCCCCTATAGGACTTCTAAGAAGTTGATTTGAATTGATTTTTAGTTGTAGCTGCGATGTTTCCACCCTGGCCTTTCGAACACTGTGACCAGCTGGATACACCATTCCGCTAGATCAGTGCTGCTTACCAGACGCTTTCTCTCGATGTTTCTGGTATTGCCTCCGAAATGTGTGAAAAGCCTTCCGCGCGCTCTAGAGAAACCAACAACTCTGGTCAACTACATGTCTTGGGTGGGACTGTCATACATGGGGAGAAATGAAAGCTTTCTTTTTCCCGCAACGGAAAGCTTTCAAAAGCTCTGCAAGAGCCCTCATCTGGAGACAAGTTCAACAGACTGTACGGAGTTTGCCTATATGTGACTTAAGAAACTGTGGCTAGTTAGAAACACTTCATTCAACATTCCCCTATAGCACTTCTAAGAAGTTGATTTGAAGTGATTTCTTGCTGTAGCTGAGATGTTTGCAACCTGGCCATTCGAACACTGTGACCAGCTGGATACACCATTCCGCTAGATCAGTGCTGCTTACCAGAAGCTTTCTCTCGATGTTTTTGGTATTGCCTCTGAAATGTGTGAAAAGCCTTCCGCGCAGTCTAGAGAAACCAGCAACTCTGTTCAACTACATCTCTTGGGTGGGACTGTCATACATGGGGAGAAATGAAAGCTTTCTTTTTCCCGCAACGGAAAGCTTTCAAAAGCTCTGCATGAGCCCTCATCTGCAGATTAGTTCAGCAAACTGTAGGTAGTTCTCCTATATGGGACTTAACAAACTAGGGTTCGCTAGAAACACTTCATTCAACATTCCCCTATAGCACTTCTAAGAAGTTGATTTGAATTGATTTTTAGTTGTAGCTGCGATGTTTCCACCCTGGCCTTTCGAACACTGTGACCAGCTGGATACAACATTGCGCTAGAGCAGTGCTTACCGGACGCTTTCTGGTTGTAGCTGAGATGTTTGCACCCTGCGCCATTCGAACACTGTGACCAGCTGAATACTACATTCAGCTGGATAAGTTCCGCTTTCCAGACCCCTTAGCTCGAGGATTCTGGTATTGCCTCTGAAATGTGTGAAAAGCCTTCCGCGCGGACTAGAGAAAACAACTACTCTGTTCAACTACAACTCTTGGCTGGGACTGTCATACATGGGGAGAAATGAAAGCTTTCATTTTCCCGCAACCGAAAACTTTCAAAAGCTATGCATGAGCCCTCATCTGGAGATTAGTTCAGCAAACTGTAAGGAGTTCGCCTATATGGGACTTAACAAACTAGGGTTAGATAGAAACACTAGTCAACATTCCCCTATAGCACTTCTAAGAAGTTGATTTGAATTGAGTTTTAACTGTAGCTGAGATGTTTGCACCCTGGCCATTCGAACACTCTGACCAGCTGGATACAACATTCCGATAGGTCAGTGCTGCTTACCAGACGCTTTCTCTCGATGCTTCGGGTATTGCCTCTGAAATGTGTGAAAAGCCTTCCGTGCGGTCTAGAGCAACCAATAACTCTGTTCAACTACATCTTTTGGGTGGAACTGTCATACATGGGGAGAAATGAAAGCTTTCATTTTCCCGCAACGGAAAGGTTTCAAGAGCTCTCCATGAGCCCTCATCTGGAGACAAGTTCAACAGACTGTACGGAGTTTGCTTATATGGCCCTCATTAGTTCAGCAAACTGTAGGGAGTTCGCCTATATGGGACTTAACAAACTAGGGTTAGGTAGAAACACTTCATTCAACATTCCCCTATAGCACTTCTAAGAATGTGCTTTGAATGGATTTTTAGTTGTAGCTGAGATGTTTGCACTCTGGCCATTCGAACACTCTGACCAGCTGGATACAACATTGCGCTAGATTAGTGCTGCTTACTAGACGCTTTCTCTCGATGTTTTTGGTATTGCCTCTGAAATGTGTGAAAAGCCTTCCGCGCGGTCTAGAGCAACCAACAACTCTGTTCAACTACATCTTTTGGGTGGAACTGTCATACATGGGGAGAAATGAAAGCTTTCATTTTCCCGCAACGGAACGGTTTCAAGAGCTCTGCATGAGCCCTCATCTGGACATTAGTTCAGCAAACTGTAGGGAGTACACCTATATGGGACTTAACAAACTAGGGTTAGCTAGAAACATTTCATTCAAAATTCCCCTGTAGCACTTCTAAGAAGTTGGTTTGAACTGATTTTTAGTTGTAGCTGAGATGTTTGCACACTGCGCCATTCGAACACTGTGACCAGCTGGATACTACATTCAGCTGGATATATTCTGCTTTCCAGACCCCTTAGCTCGAGGATTCTGGTATTGCCTCTGAAATGTGTGAAAAGCCTTTCACACGGTCTAGAGAAACCACCTACTCTGTTCAACTACATCTCGTGGCTGGGACTGTCATACATGGGGAGAAATGAAAGATTTCATTTTCCCGCAACGGAAAGCTTTCAAAAGCTCTGCCTGAGCCCTCATCTGGAGACAAGTTCAACAGACTGTACGGAGTTTCCCTATATGGGACTTAAGAAACTGTGGCTAGCTAGAAACACTTCATCCAACATTCCTCTATAGCACTTCTAAGAAGTTGGTTTCAATTGATTTATAGTTGTAGCTGAGATGTTTGACACCTGGGCCATTCGAACACTGTGATGATCTGCATACTACATTCCGCTAGATAAGTTCTGCTTAACAGACGTTTATATAGAGCTTTCTGTGATTGTCCCAGAAATTTGTGAAAAGCTTTCTGCACGGTCTAGCGAAACCAACAGCTCTGCTTAACTACATCTTTTGGGTAGGACTGTCATACATGTGGAGAAATGAAAGCTTTCATTTTCCCGCAACGGAAAGGTTTCAAGAGCTCTGCATGAGCACTCATCTGGAGATTAGTTCAGAAAACTGTAGGGAGTTCGCCTATATGGGAC
Source organism: Pelodiscus sinensis (assembly GCF_049634645.1). Lineage (NCBI taxonomy): Eukaryota > Metazoa > Chordata > Testudines > Trionychidae > Pelodiscus > Pelodiscus sinensis. The sequence continues at coordinate 24,939,370 of NC_134729.1, read as the reverse complement.
TTAACAAACTAGGGTTAGGTAGAAACACTTCATTCAACATTCCCCTATAGCACTTCTAAGAATGTGGTTTGAATGGATTTTTAGTTGTAGCTGAGATGTTTGCACTCTGGCCATTCGAACACTCTGACCAGCTGGATACAACATTGCGCTAGATTAGTGCTGCTTACCAGACGCTTTCTCTCGATGTTTTTGGTATTGCCTCTGAAATGTGTGAAAAGCCTTCCGCGCGGTCTAGAGCAACCAACAACTCTGTTCAACTACATCTTTTGGGTGGAACTGTCATACATGGGGAGAAATGAAAGCTTTCATTTTCCCGCAACGGAACGGTTTCAAGAGCTCTGCATGAGCCCTCATCTGGAGATTAGTTCAGCAAACTGTAGGGAGTTCACCTATATGGGACTTATCAAACTAGGGTTAGCTAGAAACATTTCATTCAAAATTCCCCTGTAGCACTTCTAAGAAGTTGGTTTGAACTGATTTTTAGTTGTAGCTGAGATGTTTGCACACTGCGCCATTCGAACACTGTGACCAGCTGGATACTACATTCAGCTGGATACATTCTGCTTTCCAGACCCCTTAGCTCGAGGATTCTGGTATTGCCTCTGAAATGTGTGAAAAGCCTTTCACACGGTCTAGAGAAACCACCTACTCTGTTCAACTACATTTCTTGGCTGGGACTGTCATACATGGGGAGAAATGAAAGATTTCATTTTCCCGCAACGGAAAGCTTTCAAAAGCTCTGCCTGAGCCCTCATCTGGAGACAAGTTCAACAGACTGTACGGAGTTTGCCTATATGGGACTTAAGAAACTGTGGCTAGCTAGAAACACTTCATCCAACATTCCTCTATAGCACTTCTAAGAAGTTGGTTTCAATTGATTTATAGTTGTAGCTGAGATGTTTGACACCTGGGCCATTCGAACACTGTGATGATCTGCATACTACATTCCGCTAGATAAGTTCTGCTTAACAGACGTTTATATAGAGGTTTCTGTGATTGTCCCAGAAATTTGTGAAAAGCTTTCTGCACGGTCTAGAGAAACCAACAACTCTTCTCAACTACAACGGAAAGCTTTCAAAAGCTCTGCATAAGCCCTCGTTCGGAGATAAGTTTAGAAAATTGTACGGAGTTTGCCTATATGAGACTTAAGAAACTGTGGCTAGTTAGAAACACTTCATTCAACATTCCCCTATAGCACTTCTAAGAAGTTGATTTGAATTGATTTCTAGCTGTAGCTGAGATGTTTGCACTCTGGCCATTCGAACACTGTGACCAGCTGGATACACCATTCCGCTAGATCAGCGCTGCTTACCAGAAGCTTTCTCTCGATGTTTTTGGTATTGCCTCTGAAATGTGTGAAAAGCCTTCCGCGCGGTCTAGAGCAAGCAACAGCTCTGCTAAACTTCATCTCTTGGGTGGGACTGTCATACATGGGGAGAAATGAAAGCTTTCTTTTTCCCGCAACGGAAAGCTTTCAAAAGCTCTGCATGAGCCCTCATCTGGAGATTAGTTCAGCAGACTGTAGGTAGTTCGCCTATATGGGACTTAACAAACTAGGGTTAGCTAGAAACACTTCATTCAACATTCCCCTATAGGACTTCTAAGAAGTTGATGTGAATTGATTTTTAGCTGTAGCTGAGATGTTTGCACCCTGGCCATTCGAACACTCTGACCAGCTGGATACAACATTCCGATAGGTCAGTGCTGCTTACCAGACGCTTTCTCTCGATGTTTCTGGTATTGCCTCTGAAATGTGTGAAAAGCCTTCCGCGCGGTCTAGAGAAATCAACAACTCTGCTAAACTACATCTCTTGGATGGGACTGTCATACATGGGGAGAAATTAAAGCTTTCATTTTCCCGCAACGGAAAGCTTTCAAAAGCTCTGCATGAGCCCTCATCTGGAGACAAGTTCAACAGACTGTACGGAGTTTGCCTATATGGGACTTAAGAAACTGTGGCTAGCTGGAAACACTTCATTCAACATTTCCCTATTGCACTTCTAAGAAGTTGATTTGAATTGATTTTTAACTGTAGCTGAGATGTTTGCACCCTGGGCCTTTAGAACACTGTGACCAGCTGGATACTACATTCCGCTAGATAAGTTCTGCTTTCCAGACACCTTATCTCGTGGTTTCTGGTATTGCCTCTGAAATGTGTGAAAAGCCTTTCGCACGTTCTAGAGAAAGCAACAACTCTGTTCAACAACAGCTTCTTGGTAGGACGGGCAGACATGCGGAAAAAAAATGAAAGCTTTTATTTTCTCGCAACGGATAGCTTTTAAATGCTCTGCATAAGCCCTCGTTCGGAGATAAGTTTAGAAAATTGTACGAAGTTTGCCTATATGTGACTTAAGAAACTGTGGCTAGTTAGCAACACTTCATTCAACATTCCCCTATAGCACTTCTAAGAAGTTGATTTGAAGTGATTTCTTGCTGTAGCTGAGATGTTTGCAACCTGGCCATTCGAACACTGTGACCAGCTGGATACACCATTCCGCTAGATCAGTGCTGCTTACCAGAAGCTTTCTCTCGATGTTTTTGGTATTGCCTCTGAAATGTGTGAAAAGCCTTCCGCGCGCTCTAGAGCAACCAACAACTCTGGTCAACTACATCTCTTGGGTGGGACTGTCATACATGGGGAGAAATGAAAGCTTTCTTTTTCCCGCAACGGAAAGCTTTCAAAAGCTCTGCATGAGCCCTCATCTGCAGATTAGTTCCGCAAACTGTAGGTAGTTCGCCTATATGGGACTTAACAAACTAGGGTTAGCTAGAAACACTTCATTCAACATTCCCCTATAGCACTTCTAAGAAGTTGATTTGAATTGATTTTTAGTTGTAGCTGCGATGTTTCCACCCTGGCCTTTCGAACACTGTGACCAGCTGGATACAACATTGCGCTAGATCAGTGCTGCTTACCAGACGCTTTCTCTCGATGTTTCTGGTATTGCCTCCGAAATGTGTGAAAAGCCTTCCGCGCGCTCTAGAGAAACCAACAACTCTGGTCAACTACATGTCTTGGGTGGGACTGTCATACATGGGGAGAAATGAAAGCTTTCTTTTTCCCGCAACGGAAAGCTTTCAAAAGCTCTGCAAGAGCCCTCATCTGGAGACAAGTTCAACAGACTGTACGGAGTTTGCCTATATGTGACTTAAGAAACTGTGGCTAGTTAGAAACACTTCATTCAACATTCCCCTATAGCACTTCTAAGAAGTTGATTTGAAGTGATTTCTTGCTGTAGCTGAGATGTTTGCAACCTGGCCATTCGAACACTGTGACCAGCTGGATACACCATTCCGCTAGATCAGTGCTGCTTACCAGAAGCTTTCTCTCGATGTTTTTGGTATTGCCTCTGAAATGTGTGAAAAGCCTTCCGCGCGCTCTAGAGCAACCAACAACTCTGGTCAACTACATCTCTTGGGTGGGACTGTCATACATGGGGAGAAATGAAAGCTTTCTTTTTCCCGTAACGGAAAGCTTTCAAAAGCTCTGCATGAGCCCTCATCTGCAGATTAGTTCCGCAAACTGTAGGTAGTTCGCCTATATGGGACTTAACAAACTAGGGTTAGCTAGAAACACTTCATTCAACATTCCCCTATAGCACTTCTAAGAAGTTGATTTGAATTGATTTTTAGTTGTAGCTGCGATGTTTCCACCCTGGCCTTTCGAACACTGTGACCAGCTGGATACAACATTGCGCTAGATCAGTGCTGCTTACCAGACGCTTTCTCTCGATGTTTCTGGTATTGCCTCCGAAATGTGTGAAAAGCCTTCCGCGCGCTCTAGAGAAACCAACAACTCTGGTCAACTACATGTCTTGGGTGGGACTGTCATACATGGGGAGAAATGAAAGCTTTCTTTTTCCCGCAACGGAAAGCTTTCAAAAGCTCTGCAAGAGCCCTCATCTGGAGACAAGTTCAACAGACTGTACGGAGTTTGCCTATATGTGACTTAAGACAAACATCTCAGACACTTCGCCAAAGGATTAATGCCCACAAAACAGATATTAGACAAGATCACAAAGAGAAAACAGTTTCTTGCCACTTTAACCAGAAAGGACACTCTCTAAATGACTTAGCCACCTGCATTCTGCTACAAAGACCTTTTACATCTGCACTTGAAAGGGAATCCTCTGAACTGTCATTCATGTTAAAATTCGACACTTACCAACAGGGACTTAACAAGTCTTTGAACTTTCTCACCCATTATCAAGACAGTTTCCCCAATTATCACCTGTAATACCATTAACTCACAAACATCCCACTCTCCCTACCTTTAATATCAGCAATTCACAGACACTTACCTTCCTTCCTCCCCCTTCCCACCCCCCCGCATCCTCCTTCTGTTCTGCAATGTGATTTGTCCTTTTCATATTTGTTCATTTTTTTAAATTGTATCCTTTGGTATATATGGTTGTGACTACTTTCTTCCACTATTTGATCTGAGGAAGTGGGTCTGGCCCACGAAAGCTCATCATCTAATAAACCATCTTGTTAGTCTTTAAAGTGCTACATTGTCCTGCATTTTGTGGCTAGTTAGAAACACTTCATTCAACATTCCCCTATAGCACTTCTAAGAAGTTGATTTGAAGTGATTTCTTGCTGTAGCTGAGATGTTTGCAACCTGGCCATTCGAACACTGTGACCAGCTGGATACACCATTCCGCTAGATCAGTGCTGCTTACCAGAAGCTTTCTCTCGATGTTTTTGGTATTGCCTCTGAAATGTGTGAAAAGCCTTCCGCGCAGTCTAGAGAAACCAGCAACTCTGTTCAACTACATGTCTTGGGTGGGACTGTCATACATGGGGAGAAATGAAAGCTTTCTTTTTCCCGCAACGGAAAGCTTTCAAAAGCTCTGCATGAGCCCTCATCTGCAGATTAATTCAGGAAACTGTAGGTAGTTCGCCTATATGGGACTTAACAAACTAGGGTTAGCTAGAAACACTTTATTCAACATTCCCCTATAGGACTTCTAAGAAGTTGATTTGAATTGATTTTTAGCTGTAGCTGAGATGTTTCCACCCTGGCCATTCGAACACTGTGACCAGCTGGATACAACATTGCGCTAGAGCAGTGCTTACCGGACGCTTTCTGGTTGTAGCTGAGATGTTTGCACCCTGCGCCATTCGAACACTGTGACCAGCTGGATACTACATTCAGCTGGATAAGTTCTGCTTTCCAGACCCCTTAGCTCGAGGATTCTGGTATTGCCTCTGAAATGTGTGAAAAGCCTTCCGCGCGGACTAGAGAAAACAACTACTCTGTTCAACTACAACTCTTGGCTGGGACTGTCATACATGGGGAGAAATGAAAGCTTTCATTTTCCCGCAACCGAAAACTTTCAAAAGCTATGCATGAGCCCTCATCTGGAGATTAGTTCAGCAAACTGTAAGGAGTTCGCCTATATGGGACTTAACAAACTAGGGTTAGATAGAAACACTAGTCAACATTCCCCTATAGCACTTCTAAGAAGTTGATTTGAATTGAGTTTTAACTGTAGCTGAGATGTTTGCACCCTGGCCATTCGAACACTCTGACCAGCTGGATACAACATTCCGATAGGTCAGTGCTGCTTACCAGACGCTTTCTCTCGATGCTTCGGGTATTGCCTCTGAAATGTGTGAAAAGCCTTCCGCGCGGTCTAGAGCAACCAACAACTCTGTTCAACTACATCTTTTGGGTGGAACTGTCATACATGGGGAGAAAGGAAAGCTTTCATTTTCCCGCAACGGAAAGGTTTCAAGAGCTCTCCATGAGCCCTCATCTGGAGACAAGTTCAACAGACTGTACGGAGTTTGCTTATATGGCCCTCATTAGTTCAGCAAACTGTAGGGAGTTCACCTATATGGGACTTAAGAAACTGTGGCTAGCTAGAAACACTTCATTCAACATTCCCCTATAGCACTTCTAAGAATGTGGTTTGAATGGATTTTTAGTTGTAGCTGAGATGTTTGCACTCTGGCCATTCGAACACTGTGATGATCTGCATACTACATTCCGCTAGATAAGTTCTGCTTAACAGACGTTTATATAGAGGTTTCTGTGATTGTCCCAGAAATTTGTGAAAAGCTTTCTGCACGGTCTAGCGAAACCAACAGCTCTGCTTAACTACATCTTTTGGGTAGGACTGTCATACATGGGGAGAAATGAAAGCTTTCATTTTCCCGCAACGGAAAGGTTTCAAGAGCTCTGCATGAGCCCTCATCTGGAGACTAGTTCAGAAAACTGTAGGGAGTTCGCCTATATGGGACTTAACAAACTAGGGTTAGGTAGAAACACTTCATTCAACATTCCCCTATAGCACTTCTAAGAATGTGCTTTGAATGGATTTTTAGTTGTAGCTGAGATGTTTGCACTCTGGCCATTCGAACACTCTGACCAGCTGGATACAACATTGCGCTAGATTAGTGCTGCTTACCAGACGCTTTCTCTCGATGTTTTTGGTATTGCCTCTGAAATGTGTGAAAAGCCTTCCGCGCGGTCTAGAGCAACCAACAACTCTGTTCAACTACATCTTTTGGGTGGAACTGTCATACATGGGGAGAAATGAAAGCTTTCATTTTCCCGCAACGGAACGGTTTCAAGAGCTCTGCATGAGCCCTCATCTGGACATTAGTTCAGCAAACTGTAGGGAGTTCACCTATATGGGACTTAACAAACTAGGGTTAGCTAGAAACATTTCATTCAAAATTCCCCTGTAGCACTTCTAAGAAGTTGGTTTGAACTGATTTTTAGTTGTAGCTGAGATGTTTGCACACTGCGCCATTCGAACACTGTGACCAGCTGGATACTACATTCAGCTGGATATATTCTGCTTTCCAGACCCCTTAGCTCGAGGATTCTGGTATTGCCTCTGAAATGTGTGAAAAGCCTTTCGCACGGTCTAGAGAAACCAACAACTCTGTTCAACTACATCTTTTGGGTGGAACTGTCATACATGGGGAGAAATGAAAGCTTTCATTTTCCCGCAACGGAACGGTTTCAAGCGCTCTGCATGAGCCCTCATCTGGAGATTAGTTCAGCAAACTGTAGGGAGTTCACCTATATGGGACTTAACAAACTAGGGTTAGCTAGAAACACTTCATTCAACATTCCCCTATAGGACTTCTAAGAAGTTGATGTGAATTGATTTTTAGCTGTAGCTGAGATGTTTGCACCCTGGCCATTCGAACACTGTGACCAGCTGGATACAACATTGCGCTAGATCAGTTCTGCTTATCAGACGCTTTCTCTCGATGTTTCTGGTATTGCCTCTGAAATGTGTGAAAAGCCTTCCGCGCGGTCTAGAGAAACCAACAACTCTGGTCAACTACATGTCTTCGGTGGGACTGTCATACATGGGGAGAAATGAAAGCTTTCTTTTTCCCGCAATGGAAAGCTTTCAAAAGCTCTGCAAGAGCCCTCATCTGGAGACAAGTTCAACAGACTGTACGGAGTTTGCTTATATGGCCCTCATTAGTTCAGCAAACTGTAGGGAGTTCACCTATATGGGACTTAACAAACTAGGGTTAGCTAGAAACACTTCATTCAACATTCCCCTATAGCACTTCTAAGAAGTTGATTTGAATTGATTTTTAGTTGTAGCTGCGATGTTTCCACCCTGGCCTTTCGAACACTGCGACCAGCTGGATACAACATTGCGCTAGATCAGTGCTGCTTACCTGACGCTTTCTCTCGATGTTTCTGGTATTGCCTCCGAAATGTGTGAAAAGCCTTCCGCGCGCTCTAGAGAAACCAACAACTCTGGTCAACTACATCTCTTGGGTGGGACTGTCATACATGGGGAGAAATGAAAGCTTTCTTTTTCCCGCAACGGAAAGCTTTCCAAAGCTCTGCAAGAGCCCTCATCTGGAGACAAGTTCAACAGACTGTACGGAGTTTGCCTATATGTGACTTAAGAAACTGTGGCTAGTTAGAAACACTTCATTCAACATTCCCCTATAGCACTTCAAAGAAGTTGATTTGAAGTGATTTCTTGCTGTAGCTGAGATGTTTGCAACCTGGCCATTCGAACTCTGTGACCAGCTGGATACAACATTGCGCTAGATCATTGCTGCTTACCAGACGCTTTCTCTCGATGTTTCTGGTATTGCCTCCGAAATGTGTGAAAAGCCTTCCGCGCGCTCTAGAGCAACAACAACTCTGGTCAACTACATGTCTTGGGTGGGAGTGTCATACATGGGGAGAAATGAAAGCTTTCTTTTTCCCGCAACGGAAAGCTTTCAAAAGCTCTGCATGAGCCCTCATCTGGAGATTAGTTCAGCAGACTGTAGGTAGTTCGCCTATATGGGACTTAACAAACTAGGGTTAGCTAGAAACACTTCATTCAACATTCCCCTATAGGACTTCTAAGAAGTTGATGTGAATTGATTTTTAGCTGTAGCTGAGATGTTTGCACCCTGGCCATTCGAACACTCTGACCAGCTGGATACAACATTCCGATAGGTCAGTGCTGCTTACCAGACGCTTTCTCTCGATGTTTCTGGTATTGCCTCTGAAATGTGTGAAAAGCCTTCCGCGCGGTCTAGAGAAATCAACAACTCTGCTAAACTACATCTCTTGGATGGGACTGTCATACATGGGGAGAAATTAAAGCTTTCATTTTCCCGCAACGGAAAGCTTTCAAAAGCTCTGCATGAGCCCTCATCTGGAGACAAGTTCAACAGACTGTACGGAGTTTGCCTATATGGGACTTAAGAAACTGTGGCTAGCTGGAAACACTTCATTCAACATTTCCCTATTGCACTTCTAAGAAGTTGATTTGAATTGATTTTTAACTGTAGCTGAGATGTTTGCACCCTGGGCCTTTAGAACACTGTGACCAGCTGGATACTACATTCCGCTAGATAAGTTCTGCTTTCCAGACACCTTATCTCGTGGTTTCTGGTATTGCCTCTGAAATGTGTGAAAAGCCTTTCGCACGTTCTAGAGAAAGCAACAACTCTGTTCAACAACAGCTTCTTGGTAGGACGGGCAGACATGCGGAAAAAAAATGAAAGCTTTTATTTTCTCGCAACGGATAGCTTTTAAATGCTCTGCATAAGCCCTCGTTCGGAGATAAGTTTAGAAAATTGTACGAAGTTTGCCTATATGTGACTTAAGAAACTGTGGCTAGTTAGCAACACTTCATTCAACATTCCCCTATAGCACTTCTAAGAAGTTGATTTGAAGTGATTTCTTGCTGTAGCTGAGATGTTTGCAACCTGGCCATTCGAACACTGTGACCAGCTGGATACACCATTCCGCTAGATCAGTGCTGCTTACCAGAAGCTTTCTCTCGATGTTTTTGGTATTGCCTCTGAAATGTGTGAAAAGCCTTCCGCGCAGTCTAGAGAAACCAGCAACTCTGGTCAACTACATCTCTTGGGTGGGACTGTCATACATGGGGAGAAATGAAAGCTTTCTTTTTCCCGCAACGGAAAGCTTTCAAAAGCTCTGCATGAGCCCTCATCTGCAGATTAGTTCAGCAAACTATAGGTAGTTCGCCTATATGGGACTTAACAAACTAGGGTTAGCTAGAAACACTTCATTCAACATTCCCCTATAGCACTTCTAAGAAGTTGATTTGAATTGATTTTTTAGTTGTAGCTGCGATGTTTCCACCCTGGCCTTTCGAACACTGTGACCAGCTCGATACAACATTGCGCTAGATCAGTGCTGCTTACCAGACGCTTTCTCTCGATGTTTCTGGTATTGCCTCCGAAATGTGTGAAAAGCCTTCCGCGCGCTCTAGAGAAACCAACAACTCTGGTCAACTACATGTCTTGGGTGGGATTGTCATACATGGGGAGAAATGAAAGCTTTCTTTTTCCCGCAACGGAAAGCTTTCAAAAGCTCTGCAAGAGCCCTCATCTGGAGACAAGTTCAACAGACTGTACGGAGTTTGCCTATATGTGACTTAAGAAACTGTGGCTAGTTAGAAACACTTCATTCAACATTCCCCTATAGCACTTCTAAGAAGTTGATTTGAAGTGATTTCTTGCTGTAACTGAGATGTTTGCAACCTGGCCATTCGAACACTGTGACCAGCTGGATACACCATTCCGCTAGATCAGTGCTGCTTACCAGAAGCTGTCTCTCGATGTTTTTGGTATTGCCTCTGAAATGTGTGAAAAGCCTTCCGCGCGGTCTAGAGAAACCAGCAACTCTGTTCAACTACATCTCTTGGGTGGGACTGTCATACATGGGGAGAAATGAAAGCTTTCTTTTTCCCGCAACGGAAAGCTTTCAAAAGCTCTGCATGAGCCCTCATCTGGAGACATGTTCAACAGACTGTACGGAGTTTGCCTATATGGGACTTAAGAAACTGTGGCTAGCTGGAAACACTTCATTCAACATTTCCCTATTGCACTTCTAAGAAGTTGATTTGAATTGATTTTTAACTGTAGCTGAGATGTTTGCACCCTGGGCCTTTAGAACACTGTGACCAGCTGGATACTACATTCCGCTAGATAAGTTCTGCTTTCCAGACACCTTATCTCGTGGTTTCTGGTATTGCCTCTGAAATGTGTGAAAAGCCTTTCGCACGTTCTAGAGAAAGCAACAACTCTGTTCAACAACAGCTTCTTGGTAGGACGGGCAGACATGGGGAAAAAAAATGAAAGCTTTTATTTTCTCGCAACGGATAGCTTTTAAATGCTCTGCATAAGCCCTCGTTCGGAGATAAGTTTAGAAAATTGTACGAAGTTTGCCTATATGTGACTTAAGAAACTGTGGCTAGTTAGCAACACTTCATTCAACATTCCCCTATAGCAATTCTAAGAAGTTGATTTGAATTGATTTCTTGCTGTAGCTGAGATGTTTGCACTCTGGCCATTCGAACACTGTGACCAGCTGGATACACCATTCCGCTAGATCAGTGCTGCTTACCAGAAGCTTTCTCTCGATGTTTTTGGTATTGCCTCTGAAATGTGTGAAAAGCCTTCCGCGCGCTCTAGAGCAACCAACAACTCTGGTCAACTACATCTCTTGGGTGGGACTGTCATACATGGGGAGAAATGAAAGCTTTCTTTTTCCCGCAACGGAAAGCTTTCAAAAGCTCTGCATGAGCCCTCATCTGCAGATTAGTTCCGCAAACTGTAGGTAGTTCGCCTATATGGGACTTAACAAACTAGGGTTAGCTAGAAACACTTCATTCAACATTCCCCTATAGCACTTCTAAGAAGTTGATTTGAATTGATTTTTAGTTGTAGCTGCGATGTTTCCACCCTGGCCTTTCGAACACTGTGACCAGCTGGATACAACATTGCGCTAGATCAGTGCTGCTTACCAGACGCTTTCTCTCGATGTTTCTGGTATTGCCTCCGAAATGTGTGAAAAGCCTTCCGCGCGCTCTAGAGAAACCAACAACTCTGGTCAACTACATGTCTTGGGTGGGACTGTCATACATGGGGAGAAATGAAAGCTTTCTTTTTCCCGCAACGGAAAGCTTTCAAAAGCTCTGCAAGAGCCCTCATCTGGAGACAAGTTCAACAGACTGTACGGAGTTTGCCTATATGTGACTTAAGAAACTGTGGCTAGTTAGAAACACTTCATTCAACATTCCCCTATAGCACTTCTAAGAAGTTGATTTGAAGTGATTTCTTGCTGTAGCTGAGATGTTTGCAACCTGGCCATTCGAACACTGTGACCAGCTGGATACACCATTCCGCTAGATCAGTGCTGCTTACCAGAAGCTTTCTCTCGATGTTTTTGGTATTGCCTCTGAAATGTGTGAAAAGCCTTCCGCGCGCTCTAGAGCAACCAACAACTCTGGTCAACTACATCTCTTGGGTGGGACTGTCATACATGGGGAGAAATGAAAGCTTTCTTTTTCCCGTAACGGAAAGCTTTCAAAAGCTCTGCATGAGCCCTCATCTGCAGATTAGTTCCGCAAACTGTAGGTAGTTCGCCTATATGGGACTTAACAAACTAGGGTTAGCTAGAAACACTTCATTCAACATTCCCCTATAGCACTTCTAAGAAGTTGATTTGAATTGATTTTTAGTTGTAGCTGCGATGTTTCCACCCTGGCCTTTCGAACACTGTGACCAGCTGGATACAACATTGCGCTAGATCAGTGCTGCTTACCAGACGCTTTCTCTCGATGTTTCTGGTATTGCCTCCGAAATGTGTGAAAAGCCTTCCGCGCGCTCTAGAGAAACCAACAACTCTGGTCAACTACATGTCTTGGGTGGGACTGTCATACATGGGGAGAAATGAAAGCTTTCTTTTTCCCGCAACGGAAAGCTTTCAAAAGCTCTGCAAGAGCCCTCATCTGGAGACAAGTTCAACAGACTGTACGGAGTTTGCCTATATGTGACTTAAGACAAACATCTCAGACACTTCGCCAAAGGATTAATGCCCACAAAACAGATATTAGACAAGATCACAAAGAGAAAACAGTTTCTTGCCACTTTAACCAGAAAGGACACTCTCTAAATGACTTAGCCACCTGCATTCTGCTACAAAGACCTTTTACATCTGCACTTGAAAGGGAATCCTCTGAACTGTCATTCATGTTAAAATTCGACACTTACCAACAGGGACTTAACAAGTCTTTGAACTTTCTCACCCATTATCAAGACAGTTTCCCCAATTATCACCTGTAATACCATTAACTCACAAACATCCCACTCTCCCTACCTTTAATATCAGCAATTCACAGACACTTACCTTCCTTCCTCCCCCTTCCCACCCCCCCGCATCCTCCTTCTGTTCTGCAATGTGATTTGTCCTTTTCATATTTGTTCATTTTTTTAAATTGTATCCTTTGGTATATATGGTTGTGACTACTTTCTTCCACTATTTGATCTGAGGAAGTGGGTCTGGCCCACGAAAGCTCATCATCTAATAAACCATCTTGTTAGTCTTTAAAGTGCTACATTGTCCTGCATTTTGTGGCTAGTTAGAAACACTTCATTCAACATTCCCCTATAGCACTTCTAAGAAGTTGATTTGAAGTGATTTCTTGCTGTAGCTGAGATGTTTGCAACCTGGCCATTCGAACACTGTGACCAGCTGGATACACCATTCCGCTAGATCAGTGCTGCTTACCAGAAGCTTTCTCTCGATGTTTTTGGTATTGCCTCTGAAATGTGTGAAAAGCCTTCCGCGCAGTCTAGAGAAACCAGCAACTCTGTTCAACTACATGTCTTGGGTGGGACTGTCATACATGGGGAGAAATGAAAGCTTTCTTTTTCCCGCAACGGAAAGCTTTCAAAAGCTCTGCATGAGCCCTCATCTGCAGATTAATTCAGGAAACTGTAGGTAGTTCGCCTATATGGGACTTAACAAACTAGGGTTAGCTAGAAACACTTTATTCAACATTCCCCTATAGGACTTCTAAGAAGTTGATTTGAATTGATTTTTAGCTGTAGCTGAGATGTTTCCACCCTGGCCATTCGAACACTGTGACCAGCTGGATACAACATTGCGCTAGAGCAGTGCTTACCGGACGCTTTCTGGTTGTAGCTGAGATGTTTGCACCCTGCGCCATTCGAACACTGTGACCAGCTGGATACTACATTCAGCTGGATAAGTTCTGCTTTCCAGACCCCTTAGCTCGAGGATTCTGGTATTGCCTCTGAAATGTGTGAAAAGCCTTCCGCGCGGACTAGAGAAAACAACTACTCTGTTCAACTACAACTCTTGGCTGGGACTGTCATACATGGGGAGAAATGAAAGCTTTCATTTTCCCGCAACCGAAAACTTTCAAAAGCTATGCATGAGCCCTCATCTGGAGATTAGTTCAGCAAACTGTAAGGAGTTCGCCTATATGGGACTTAACAAACTAGGGTTAGATAGAAACACTAGTCAACATTCCCCTATAGCACTTCTAAGAAGTTGATTTGAATTGAGTTTTAACTGTAGCTGAGATGTTTGCACCCTGGCCATTCGAACACTCTGACCAGCTGGATACAACATTCCGATAGGTCAGTGCTGCTTACCAGACGCTTTCTCTCGATGCTTCGGGTATTGCCTCTGAAATGTGTGAAAAGCCTTCCGCGCGGTCTAGAGCAACCAACAACTCTGTTCAACTACATCTTTTGGGTGGAACTGTCATACATGGGGAGAAAGGAAAGCTTTCATTTTCCCGCAACGGAAAGGTTTCAAGAGCTCTCCATGAGCCCTCATCTGGAGACAAGTTCAACAGACTGTACGGAGTTTGCTTATATGGCCCTCATTAGTTCAGCAAACTGTAGGGAGTTCACCTATATGGGACTTAAGAAACTGTGGCTAGCTAGAAACACTTCATTCAACATTCCCCTATAGCACTTCTAAGAATGTGGTTTGAATGGATTTTTAGTTGTAGCTGAGATGTTTGCACTCTGGCCATTCGAACACTGTGATGATCTGCATACTACATTCCGCTAGATAAGTTCTGCTTAACAGACGTTTATATAGAGGTTTCTGTGATTGTCCCAGAAATTTGTGAAAAGCTTTCTGCACGGTCTAGCGAAACCAACAGCTCTGCTTAACTACATCTTTTGGGTAGGACTGTCATACATGGGGAGAAATGAAAGCTTTCATTTTCCCGCAACGGAAAGGTTTCAAGAGCTCTGCATGAGCCCTCATCTGGAGACTAGTTCAGAAAACTGTAGGGAGTTCGCCTATATGGGACTTAACAAACTAGGGTTAGGTAGAAACACTTCATTCAACATTCCCCTATAGCACTTCTAAGAATGTGCTTTGAATGGATTTTTAGTTGTAGCTGAGATGTTTGCACTCTGGCCATTCGAACACTCTGACCAGCTGGATACAACATTGCGCTAGATTAGTGCTGCTTACCAGACGCTTTCTCTCGATGTTTTTGGTATTGCCTCTGAAATGTGTGAAAAGCCTTCCGCGCGGTCTAGAGCAACCAACAACTCTGTTCAACTACATCTTTTGGGTGGAACTGTCATACATGGGGAGAAATGAAAGCTTTCATTTTCCCGCAACGGAACGGTTTCAAGAGCTCTGCATGAGCCCTCATCTGGACATTAGTTCAGCAAACTGTAGGGAGTTCACCTATATGGGACTTAACAAACTAGGGTTAGCTAGAAACATTTCATTCAAAATTCCCCTGTAGCACTTCTAAGAAGTTGGTTTGAACTGATTTTTAGTTGTAGCTGAGATGTTTGCACACTGCGCCATTCGAACACTGTGACCAGCTGGATACTACATTCAGCTGGATATATTCTGCTTTCCAGACCCCTTAGCTCGAGGATTCTGGTATTGCCTCTGAAATGTGTGAAAAGCCTTTCGCACGGTCTAGAGAAACCAACAACTCTGTTCAACTACATCTTTTGGGTGGAACTGTCATACATGGGGAGAAATGAAAGCTTTCATTTTCCCGCAACGGAACGGTTTCAAGCGCTCTGCATGAGCCCTCATCTGGAGATTAGTTCAGCAAACTGTAGGGAGTTCACCTATATGGGACTTAACAAACTAGGGTTAGCTAGAAACACTTCATTCAACATTCCCCTATAGGACTTCTAAGAAGTTGATGTGAATTGATTTTTAGCTGTAGCTGAGATGTTTGCACCCTGGCCATTCGAACACTGTGACCAGCTGGATACAACATTGCGCTAGATCAGTTCTGCTTATCAGACGCTTTCTCTCGATGTTTCTGGTATTGCCTCTGAAATGTGTGAAAAGCCTTCCGCGCGGTCTAGAGAAACCAACAACTCTGGTCAACTACATGTCTTCGGTGGGACTGTCATACATGGGGAGAAATGAAAGCTTTCTTTTTCCCGCAATGGAAAGCTTTCAAAAGCTCTGCAAGAGCCCTCATCTGGAGACAAGTTCAACAGACTGTACGGAGTTTGCTTATATGGCCCTCATTAGTTCAGCAAACTGTAGGGAGTTCACCTATATGGGACTTAACAAACTAGGGTTAGCTAGAAACACTTCATTCAACATTCCCCTATAGCACTTCTAAGAAGTTGATTTGAATTGATTTTTAGTTGTAGCTGCGATGTTTCCACCCTGGCCTTTCGAACACTGCGACCAGCTGGATACAACATTGCGCTAGATCAGTGCTGCTTACCTGACGCTTTCTCTCGATGTTTCTGGTATTGCCTCCGAAATGTGTGAAAAGCCTTCCGCGCGCTCTAGAGAAACCAACAACTCTGGTCAACTACATCTCTTGGGTGGGACTGTCATACATGGGGAGAAATGAAAGCTTTCTTTTTCCCGCAACGGAAAGCTTTCCAAAGCTCTGCAAGAGCCCTCATCTGGAGACAAGTTCAACAGACTGTACGGAGTTTGCCTATATGTGACTTAAGAAACTGTGGCTAGTTAGAAACACTTCATTCAACATTCCCCTATAGCACTTCAAAGAAGTTGATTTGAAGTGATTTCTTGCTGTAGCTGAGATGTTTGCAACCTGGCCATTCGAACTCTGTGACCAGCTGGATACAACATTGCGCTAGATCATTGCTGCTTACCAGACGCTTTCTCTCGATGTTTCTGGTATTGCCTCCGAAATGTGTGAAAAGCCTTCCGCGCGCTCTAGAGCAACAACAACTCTGGTCAACTACATGTCTTGGGTGGGAGTGTCATACATGGGGAGAAATGAAAGCTTTCTTTTTCCCGCAACGGAAAGCTTTCAAAAGCTCTGCAAGAGCCCTCATCTGGAGACAAGTTCAACAGACTGTACGGAGTTTGCCTATATGGGACTTAAGAAACTGTGGCTAGCTGGAAACACTTCATTCAACATTCCCCTATAGCACTTCTAAGAAGTTGATTTGAAGTGATTTCTTGCTGTAGCTGAGATGTTTGCAACCTGGCCATTCGAACACTGTGACCAGCTGGATACACCATTCCGCTAGATCAGTGCTGCTTACCAGAAGCTTTCTCTCGATGTTTTTGGTATTGCCTCTGAAATGTGTGAAAAGCCTTCCGCGCAGTCTAGAGAAACCAGCAACTCTGTTCAACTACATCTCTTGGGTGGGACTGTCATACATGGGGAGAAATGAAAGCTTTCTTTTTCCCGCAACGGAAAGCTTTCAAAAGCTCTGCATGAGCCCTCATCTGCAGATTAGTTCCGCAAACTGTAGGTAGTTCGCCTATATGGGACTTAACAAACTAGGGTTAGCTAGAAACACTTCATTCAACATTCCCCTATAGCACTTCTAAGAAGTTGATTTGAATTGATTTTTAGTTGTAGCTGCGATGTTTCCACCCTGGCCTTTCGAACACTGTGACCAGCTGGATACAACATTGCGCTAGATCAGTGCTGCTTACCAGACGCTTTCTCTCGATGTTTCTGGTATTGCCTCCGAAATGTGTGAAAAGCCTTCCGCGCGCTCTAGAGAAACCAACAATTCTGGTCAACTACATGTCTTGGGTGGGACTGTCATACAGGGGAGAAATGAAAGCTTTCTTTTTCCCGCAACGGAAAGCTTTCAAAAGCTCTGCAAGAGCCCTCATCTGGAGACAAGTTCAACAGACTGTACGGAGTTTGCCTATATGTGACTTAAGAAACTGTGGCTAGTTAGAAACACTTCATTCAACATTCCCCTATAGCACTTCTAAGAAGTTGATTTGAAGTGATTTCTTGCTGTAGCTGAGATGTTTGCAACCTGGCCATTCGAACACTGTGACCAGCTGGATACACCATTCCGCTAGATCAGTGCTGCTTACCAGAAGCTTTCTCTCGATGTTTTTGGTATTGCCTCTGAAATGTGTGAAAAGCCTTCCGCGCGCTCTAGAGCAACCAACAACTCTGGTCAACTACATGTCTTGGGTGGGACTGTCATACATGGGGAGAAATGAAAGCTTTCTTTTTCCCGCAACGGAAAGCTTTCAAAAGCTCTGCATGAGCCCTCATCTGGAGACATGTTCAACAGACTGTACGGAGTTTGCCTATATGGGACTTAAGAAACTGTGGCTAGCTGGAAACACTTCATTCAACATTTCCCTATTGCACTTCTAAGAAGTTGATTTGAATTGATTTTTAACTGTAGCTGAGATGTTTGCACCCTGGGCCTTTAGAACACTGTGACCAGCTGGATACTACATTCCGCTAGATAAGTTCTGCTTTCCAGACACCTTATCTCGTGGTTTCTGGTATTGCCTCTGAAATGTGTGAAAAGCCTTTCGCACGTTCTAGAGAAAGCAACAACTCTGTTCAACAACAGCTTCTTGGTAGGACGGGCAGACATGGGGAAAAAAAATGAAAGCTTTTATTTTCTCGCAACGGATAGCTTTTAAATGCTCTGCATAAGCCCTCGTTCGGAGATAAGTTTAGAAAATTGTACGAAGTTTGCCTATATGTGACTTAAGAAACTGTGGCTAGTTAGAAACACTTCATTCAACATTCCCCTGTAGCAATTCTAAGAAGTTGATTTGAATTGATTTCTTGCTGTAGCTGAGATGTTTGCAACCTGGCCATTCGAACACTGTGACCAGCTGGATACACCATTCCGCTAGATCAGTGCTGCTTACCAGAAGCTTTCTCTCGATGTTTTTGGTATTGCCTCTGAAATGTCTGAAAAGCTTTCCGCGCGCTCTAGAGAAACCAACAACTCTGGTCAACTACATGTCTTGGGTGGGAGTGTCATACATGGGGAGAAATGAAAGCTTTCTTTTTCCCGCAACGGAAAGCTTTCAAAAGCTCTGCATGAGCCCTCATCTGGAGACATGTTCAACAGACTGTACGGAGTTTGCCTATATGGGACTTAAGAAACTGTGGCTAGCTGGAAACACTTCATTCAACATTTCCCTATTGCACTTCTAAGAAGTTGATTTGAATTGATTTTTAACTGTAGCTGAGATGTTTGCACCCTGGGCCTTTAGAACACTGTGACCAGCTGGATACTACATTCCGCTAGATAAGTTCTGCTTTCCAGACACCTTATCTCGTGGTTTCTGGTATTGCCTCTGAAATGTGTGAAAAGCCTTTCGCACGTTCTAGAAAAAGCAACAACTCTGTTCAACAACAGCTTCTTGGTAGGACGGGCAGACATGGGGAAAAAAAATGAAAGCTTTTATTTTCTCGCAACGGATAGCTTTTAAATGCTCTGCATAAGCCCTCGTTCGGAGATAAGTTTAGAAAATTGTACGAAGTTTGCCTATATGTGACTTAAGAAACTGTGGCTAGTTAGAAACACTTCATTCAACATTCCCCTATAGCAATTCTAAGAAGTTGATTTGAATTGATTTCTTGCTGTAGCTGAGATGTTTGCAACCTGGCCATTCGAACACTGTGACCAGCTGGATACACCATTCCGCTAGATCAGTGCTGCTTACCAAAAGCTTTCTCTCGATGTTTTTGGTATTGCCTCTGAAATGTGTGAAAAGCCTTCCGCGCAGTCTAGAGAAACCAGCAACTCTGTTCAACTACATCTCTTGGGTGGGACTGTCATACATGGGGAGAAATGAAAGCTTTCTTTTTCCCGCAACGGAAAGCTTTCAAAAGCTCTGCATGAGCCCTCATCTGCAGATTAGTTCCGCAAACTGTAGGTAGTTCGCCTATATGGGACTTAACAAACTAGGGTTAGCTAGAAACACTTCATTCAACATTCCCCTATAGCACTTCTAAGAAGTTGATTTGAATTGATTTTTAGTTGTAGCTGCGATGTTTCCACCCTGGCCTTTCGAACACTGTGACCAGCTGGATACAACATTGCGCTAGATCAGTGCTGCTTACCAGACGCTTTCTCTCGATGTTTCTGGTATTGCCTCCGAAATGTGTGAAAAGCCTTCCGCGCGCTCTAGAGAAACCAACAACTCTGGTCAACTACATGTCTTGGGTGGGACTGTCATACATGGGGAGAAATGAAAGCTTTCTTTTTCCCGCAACGGAAAGCTTTCAAAAGCTCTGCAAGAGCCCTCATCTGGAGACAAGTTCAACAGCCTGTACGGAGTTTGCCTATATGTGACTTAAGAAACTGTGGCTAGTTAGAAACACTTCATTCAACATTCCCCTATAGCACTTCTAAGAAGTTGATTTGAATTGATTTCTTGCTGTAGCTGAGATGTTTGCAACCTGGCCATTCGAACACTGTGACCAGCTGGATACACCATTCCGCTAGATCAGTGCTGCTTACCAGAAGCTTTCTCTCGATGTTTTTGGTATTGCCTCTGAAATGTGTGAAAAGCCTTCCGCGCGCTTTAGAGAAACCAACTCTGGTCAACTACATGTCTTGGGAGGGACTGTCATACATGGGGAGAAATGAAAGCTTTCTTTTTCCCGCAACGTAAAGCTTTCAAAAGCTTTGCATGAGCCCTTATCTGCAGATTAATTCAGGAAACTGTAGGTAGTTCGCCTATATGGGACTTAACAAACTAGGGTTAGCTAGAAACACTTTATTCAACATTCCCCTATAGGACTTCTAAGAAGTTGATTTGAATTGATTTTTAGCTGTAGCTGAGATGTTTCCACCCTGGCCATTCGAACACTGTGACCAGCTGGATACAACATTGCGCTAGATCAGTGCTTACCGGACGCTTTCTGGTTGTAGCTGAGATGTTTGCGCCATTCGAACACTGTGACCAGCTGGATACTACATTCAGCTGGATAAGTTCTGCTTTCCAGACCCCTTACCTCGAGGATTCTGGTATTGCCTCTGAAATGTGTGAAAAGCCTTCCGCGCGGACTAGAGAAAACAACTACTCTATTCAACTACAACTCTTGGCTGGGAGAAATGAAAGCTTTCATTTTCCCGCAACCGAAAACTTTCAAAAGCTATGCATGAGCCCTCATCTGGAGATTAGTTCAGCAAACTGTAAGGAGTTCGCCTATATGGGACTTAACAAACTAGGGTTAGATAGAAACACTAGTCAACATTCCCCTATAGCACTTCTGAGAAGTTGATTTGAATTGAGTTTTAACTGTAGCTGAGATGTTTGCACCCTGGCCATTCGAACACTCTGACCAGCTGGATACAACATTCCGATAGGTCAGTGCTGCATACCAGACGCTTTCTCTCGATGTTTCTGGTATTGCCTCTAAAATGTGTGAAAAGCCTTCCGCGCGGTCTAGAGAAATCAACAACTCTGCTAAACTACATCTCTTGGATGGGACTGTCATACATGGGGAGAAATGAAAGCTTTCATTTTCCCGCAACGGAAAGGTTTCAAGAGCTCTGCATGAGCCCTCATCTGGAGATTAGTTCAGAAAACTGTAGGGAGTTCGCCTATATGGGACTTAACAAACTAGGGTTAGGTAGAAACACTTCATTCAACATTCCCCTATAGCACTTCTAAGAATGTGCTTTGAATGGATTTTTAGTTGTAGCTGAGATGTTTGCACTCTGGCCACTCGAACACTCTGACCAGCTGGATACAACATTGCGCTAGATTAGTGCTGCTTACCAGACGCTTTCTCTCGATGTTTTTGGTATTGCCTCTGAAATGTGTGAAAAGCCTTCCGCGCGGTCTAGAGCAACCAACAACTCTGTTCAACTACATCTTTTGGGTGGAACTGTCATACATGGGGAGAAATGAAAGCTTTCATTTTCCCGCAACGGAACGGTTTCAAGAGCTCTGCATGAGCCCTCATCTGGACATTAGTTCAGCAAACTGTAGGGAGTTCACCTATATGGGACTTAACAAACTAGGGTTAGCTAGAAACATTTCATTCAAAATTCCCCTGTAGCACTTCTAAGAAGTTGGTTTGAACTGATTTTGAGTTGTAGCTGAGATGTCTGCACACTGCGCCATTCGAACACTGTGACCAGCTGGATACTACATTCAGCTGGATATATTCTGCTTTCCAGACCCCTTAGCTCGAGGATTCTGGTATTGCCTCTGAAATGTGTGAAAAGCCTTTCGCACGTTCTAGAAAAGCATCAACTCTGTTCAACAACAGCTTCTTGGTAGGACTCTCATACATTGGGAAAAATGAAAGCTTTCGTTTTCTCGCAACGGAAAGCTTGTAAATGCTCTGCATAAGCCCTCGTTCGGAGATAAGTTTAGAAAATTGTACGAAGTTTGCCTATATGTGACTTAAGAAACTGTGGCTAGTTAGAAACACTTCATTCAACATTCCCCTATAGCACTTCTAAGAAGTTGATTTGAATTGATTTCTTGCTGTAGCTGAGATGTTTGCAACCTGGCCATTCGAACACTGTGACCAGCTGGATACACCATTCCGCTAGATCAGTGCTGCTTACCAGAAGCTTTCTCTCGATGTTTTTGGTATTGCCTCTGAAATGTGTGAAAAGCCTTCCGCGCGCTTTAGAGAAACCAACTCTGGTCAACTACATGTCTTGGGAGGGACTGTCATACATGGGGAGAAATGAAAGCTTTCTTTTTCCCGCAACGTAAAGCTTTCAAAAGCTCTGCATGAGCCCTTATCTGCAGATTAATTCAGGAAACTGTAGGTAGTTCGCCTATATGGGACTTAACAAACTAGGGTTAGCTAGAAACACTTTATTCAACATTCCCCTATAGGACTTCTAAGAAGTTGATTTGAATTGATTTTTAGCTGTAGCTGAGATGTTTCCACCCTGGCCATTCGAACACTGTGACCAGCTGGATACAACATTGCGCTAGATCAGTGCTTACCGGACGCTTTCTGGTTGTAGCTGAGATGTTTGCGCCATTCGAACACTGTGACCAGCTGGATACTACATTCAGCTGGATAAGTTCTGCTTTCCAGACCCCTTACCTCGAGGATTCTGGTATTGCCTCTGAAATGTGTGAAAAGCCTTCCGCGCGGACTAGAGAAAACAACTACTCTATTCAACTACAACTCTTGGCTGGGAGAAATGAAAGCTTTCATTTTCCCGCAACCGAAAACTTTCAAAAGCTATGCATGAGCCCTCATCTGGAGATTAGTTCAGCAAACTGTAAGGAGTTCGCCTATATGGGACTTAACAAACTAGGGTTAGATAGAAACACTAGTCAACATTCCCCTATAGCACTTCTGAGAAGTTGATTTGAATTGAGTTTTAACTGTAGCTGAGATGTTTGCACCCTGGCCATTCGAACACTCTGACCAGCTGGATACAACATTCCGATAGGTCAGTGCTGCATACCAGACGCTTTCTCTCGATGTTTCTGGTATTGCCTCTAAAATGTGTGAAAAGCCTTCCGCGCGGTCTAGAGAAATCAACAACTCTGCTAAACTACATCTCTTGGATGGGACTGTCATACATGGGGAGAAATGAAAGCTTTCATTTTCCCGCAACGGAAAGGTTTCAAGAGCTCTGCATGAGCCCTCATCTGGAGATTAGTTCAGAAAACTGTAGGGAGTTCGCCTATATGGGACTTAACAAACTAGGGTTAGGTAGAAACACTTCATTCAACATTCCCCTATAGCACTTCTAAGAATGTGCTTTGAATGGATTTTTAGTTGTAGCTGAGATGTTTGCACTCTGGCCACTCGAACACTCTGACCAGCTGGATACAACATTGCGCTAGATTAGTGCTGCTTACCAGACGCTTTCTCTCGATGTTTTTGGTATTGCCTCTGAAATGTGTGAAAAGCCTTCCGCGCGGTCTAGAGCAACCAACAACTCTGTTCAACTACATCTTTTGGGTGGAACTGTCATACATGGGGAGAAATGAAAGCTTTCATTTTCCCGCAACGGAACGGTTTCAAGAGCTCTGCATGAGCCCTCATCTGGACATTAGTTCAGCAAACTGTAGGGAGTTCACCTATATGGGACTTAACAAACTAGGGTTAGCTAGAAACATTTCATTCAAAATTCCCCTGTAGCACTTCTAAGAAGTTGGTTTGAACTGATTTTGAGTTGTAGCTGAGATGTCTGCACACTGCGCCATTCGAACACTGTGACCAGCTGGATACTACATTCAGCTGGATATATTCTGCTTTCCAGACCCCTTAGCTCGAGGATTCTGGTATTGCCTCTGAAATGTGTGAAAAGCCTTTCGCACGTTCTAGAAAAGCATCAACTCTGTTCAACAACAGCTTCTTGGTAGGACTCTCATACATTGGGAAAAATGAAAGCTTTCGTTTTCTCGCAACGGAAAGCTTGTAAATGCTCTGCATAAGCCCTCGTTCGGAGATAAGTTTAGAAAATTGTACGAAGTTTGCCTATATGTGACTTAAGAAACTGTGGCTAGTTAGAAACACTTCATTCAACATTCCCCTATAGCAATTCTAAGAAGTTGATTTGAATTGATTTCTTGCTGTAGCTGAGATGTTTGCAACCTGGCCATTCGAACACTGTGACCAGCTGGATAAACCATTCCGCTAGATCAGTGCTGCTTACCAGAAGCTTTCTCTCGATGTTTTTGGTATTGCCTCTGAAATGTGTGAAAAGCCTTCCGCGCAGTCTAGAGAAACCAGCAACTCTGTTCAACTACATCTCTTGGGTGGGACTGTCATACATGGGGAGAAATGAAAGCTTTCTTTTTCCCGCAACGGAAAGCTTTCAAAAGCTCTGCATGAGCCCTCATCTGCAGATTAGTTCCGCAAACTGTAGGTAGTTCGCCTATATGGGACTTAACAAACTAGGGTTAGCTAGAAACACTTCATTCAACATTCCCCTATAGCACTTCTAAGAAGTTGATTTGAATTGATTTTTAGTTGTAGCTGCGATGTTTCCACCCTGGCCTTTCGAACACTGTGACCAGCTGGATACAACATTGCGCTAGATCAGTGCTGCTTACCAGACGCTTTCTCTCGATGTTTCTGGTATTGCCTCCGAAATGTGTGAAAAGCCTTCCGCGCGCTCTAGAGAAACCAACAACTCTGGTCAACTACATGTCTTGGGTGGGACTGTCATACATGGGGAGAAATGAAAGCTTTCTTTTTCCCGCAACGGAAAGCTTTCAAAAGCTCTGCATGAGCCCTCATCTGCAGATTAGTTCCGCAAACTGTAGGTAGTTCGCCTATATGGGACTTAACAAACTAGGGTTAGCTAGAAACACTTCATTCAACATTCCCCTATAGCACTTCTAAGAAGTTGATTTGAATTGATTTTTAGTTGTAGCTGCGATGTTTCCACCCTGGCCTTTCGAACACTGTGACCAGCTGGATACAACATTGCGCTAGATCAGTGCTGCTTACCAGACGCTTTCTCTCGATGTTTCTGGTATTGCCTCCGAAATGTGTGAAAAGCCTTCCGCGCGCTCTAGAGAAACCAACAACTCTGGTCAACTACATGTCTTGGGTGGGACTGTCATACATGGGGAGAAATGAAAGCTTTCTTTTTCCCGCAACGGAAAGCTTTCAAAAGCTCTGCAAGAGCCCTCATCTGGAGACAAGTTCAACAGCCTGTACGGAGTTTGCCTATATGTGACTTAAGAAACTGTGGCTAGTTAGAAACACTTCATTCAACATTCCCCTATAGCACTTCTAAGAAGTTGATTTGAATTGATTTCTTGCTGTAGCTGAGATGTTTGCAACCTGGCCATTCGAACACTGTGACCAGCTGGATACACCATTCCGCTAGATCAGTGCTGCTTACCAGAAGCTTTCTCTCGATGTTTTTGGTATTGCCTCTGAAATGTGTGAAAAGCCTTCCGCGCGCTTTAGAGAAACCAACTCTGGTCAACTACATGTCTTGGGTGGGACTGTCATACATGGGGAGAAATGAAAGCTTTCTTTTTCCCGCAACGTAAAGCTTTCAAAAGCTCTGCATGAGCCCTTATCTGCAGATTAATTCAGGAAACTGTAGGTAGTTCGCCTATATGGGACTTAACAAACTAGGGTTAGCTAGAAACACTTTATTCAACATTCCCCTATAGGACTTCTAAGAAGTTGATTTGAATTGATTTTTAGCTGTAGCTGAGATGTTTCCACCCTGGCCATTCGAACACTGTGACCAGCTGGATACAACATTGCGCTAGATCAGTGCTTACCGGACGCTTTCTGGTTGTAGCTGAGATGTTTGCGCCATTCGAACACTGTGACCAGCTGGATACTACATTCAGCTGGATAAGTTCTGCTTTCCAGACCCCTTAGCTCGAGGATTCTGGTATTGCCTCTGAAATGTGTGAAAAGCCTTCCGCGCGGACTAGAGAAAACAACTACTCTGTTCAACTACAACTCTTGGCTGGGAGAAATGAAAGCTTTCATTTTCCCGCAACCGAAAACTTTCAAAAGCTATGCATGAGCCCTCATCTGGAGATTAGTTCAGCAAACTGTAAGGAGTTCGCCTATATGGGACTTAACAAACTAGGGTTAGATAGAAACACTAGTCAACATTCCCCTATAGCACTTCTAAGAAGTTGATTTGAATTGAGTTTTAACTGTAGTTGAGATGTTTGCACCCTGGCCATTCGAACACTCTGACCAGCTGGATACAACATTCCGATAGGTCAGTGCTGCATACCAGACGCTTTCTCTCGATGTTTCTGGTATTGCCTCTGAAATGTGTGAAAAGCCTTCCGCGCGGTCTAGAGAAATCAACAACTCTGCTAAACTACATCTCTTGGATGGGACTGTCATACATGGGGAGAAATGAAAGCTTTCATTTTCCCGCAACGGAAAGGTTTCAAGAGCTCTGCATGAGCCCTCATCTGGAGATTAGTTCAGAAAACTGTAGGGAGTTCGCCTATATGGGACTTAACAAACTAGGGTTAGGTAGAAACACTTCATTCAACATTCCCCTATAGAACTTCTAAGAATGTGATTTGAATGGATTTTTAGTTGTAGCTGAGATGTTTGCACTCTGGCCACTCGAACACTCTGACCAGCTGGATACAACATTGCGCTAGATTAGTGCTGCTTACCAGACGCTTTCTCTCGATGTTTTTGGTATTGCCTCTGAAATGTGTGAAAAGCCTTCCGCGCGGTCTAGAGCAACCAACAACTCTGTTCAACTACATCTTTTGGGTGGAACTGTCATACATGGGGAGAAATGAAAGCGTTCATTTTCCCGCAACGGAACGGTTTCAAGAGCTCTGCATGAGCCCTCATCTGGACATTAGTTCAGCAAACTGTAGGGAGTACACCTATATGGGACTTAACAAACTAGGGTTAGCTAGAAACATTTCATTCAAAATTCCCCTGTAGCACTTCTAAGAAGTTGGTTTGAACTGATTTTTAGTTGTAGCTGAGATGTCTGCACACTGCGCCATTCGAACACTGTGACCAGCTGGATACTACATTCAGCTGGATATATTCTGCTTTCCAGACCCCTTAGCTCGAGGATTCTGGTATTGCCTCTGAAATGTGTGAAAAGCCTTTCGCACGTTCTAGAAAAGCATCAACTCTGTTCAACAACAGCTTCTTGGTAGGACTCTCATACATTGGGAAAAATGAAAGCTTTCGTTTTCTCGCAACGGAAAGCTTGTAAATGCTCTGCATAAGCCCTCGTTCGGAGATAAGTTTAGAAAATTGTACGAAGTTTGCTTATATGTGACTTAAGAAACTGTGGCTAGTTAGAAACACTTCATTCAACATTCCCCTATAGCACTTCTAAGAAGTTGATTTGAATTGATTTCTTGCTGTAGCTGAGATGTTTGCAACCTGGCCATTCGAACACTGTGACCAGCTGGATACACCATTCCGCTAGATCAGTGCTGCTTACCAGAAGCTTTCTCTCGATGTTTTTGGTATTGCCTCTGAAATGTGTGAAAAGCCTTCCGCGCAGTCTAGAGAAACCAGCAACTCTGTTCAACTACATCTCTTGGGTGGGACTGTCATACATGGGGAGAAATGAAAGCTTTCTTTTTCCCGCAACGGAAAGCTTTCAACAGCTCTGCATGAGCCCTCATCTGCAGATTAGTTCCGCAAACTGTAGGTAGTTCGCCTATATGGGACTTAACAAACTAGGGTTAGCTAGAAACACTTCATTCAACATTCCCCTATAGCACTTCTAAGAAGTTGATTTGAATTGATTTTTAGTTGTAGCTGCGATGTTTCCACCCTGGCCTTTCGAACACTGTGACCAGCTGGATACAACATTGCGCTAGATCAGTGCTGCTTACCAGACGCTTTCTCTCGATGTTTCTGGTATTGCCTCCGAAATGTGTGAAAAGCCTTCCGCGCGCTCTAGAGAAACCAACAACTCTGGTCAACTACATGTCTTGGGTGGGACTGTCATACATGGGGAGAAATGAAAGCTTTCTTTTTCCCGCAACGGAAAGCTTTCAAAAGCTCTGCAAGAGCCCTCATCTGGAGACAAGTTCAACAGCCTGTACGGAGTTTGCCTATATGTGACTTAAGAAACTGTGGCTAGTTAGAAACACTTCATTCAACATTCCCCTATAGCACTTCTAAGAAGTTGATTTGAATTGATTTCTTGCTGTAGCTGAGATGTTTGCAACCTGGCCATTCGAACACTGTGACCAGCTGGATACACCATTCCGCTAGATCAGTGCTGCTTACCAGAAGCTTTCTCTCGATGTTTTTGGTATTGCCTCTGAAATGTGTGAAAAGCCTTCCGCGCGCTCTAGAGAAACCAACAACTCTGGTCAACTACATCTCTTGGGTGGGACTGTCATACATGGGGAGAAATGAAAGCTTTCTTTTTCCCGCAACGTAAAGCTTTCAAAAGCTCTGCATGAGCCCTTATCTGCAGATTAATTCAGGAAACTGTAGGTAGTTCGCCTATATGGGACTTAACAAACTAGGGTTAGCTAGAAACACTTTATTCAACATTCCCCTATAGGACTTCTAAGAAGTTGATTTGAATTGATTTTTAGCTGTAGCTGAGATGTTTCCACCCTGGCCATTCGAACACTGTGACCAGCTGGATACAACATTGCGCTAGATCAGTGCTTACCGGACGCTTTCTGGTTGTAGCTGAGATGTTTGCGCCATTCGAACACTGTGACCAGCTGGATACTACATTCAGCGGGATCAGTTCTGCTTTCCAGACCCCTTAGCTCGAGGATTCTGGTATTGCCTCTGAAATGTGTGAAAAGTCTTCCGCGCGGACTAGAGAAAACAACTACTCTGTTCAACTACAACTATTGGCTGGGAGAAATGAAAGCTTTCATTTTCCCGCAACCGAAAACTTTCAAAAGCTATGCATGAGCCCTCATCTGGAGATTAGTTCAGCAAACTGTAAGGAGTTCGCCTATATGGGACTTAACAAACTAGGGTTAGATAGAAACACTAGTCAACATTCCCCTATAGCACTTCTAAGAAGTTGATTTGAATTGAGTTTTAACTGTAGCTGAGATGTTTGCACCCTGGCCATTCGAACACTCTGACCAGCTGGATACAACATTCCGATAGGTCAGTGCTGCATACCAGACGCTTTCTCTCGATGTTTTTGGTATTGCCTCTGAAATGTGTGAAAAGCCTTCCGCGCGGTCTAGAGCAACCAACAACTCTGTTCAACTACATCTTTTGGGTGGAACTGTCATACATGGGGAGAAATGAAAGCTTTCATTTTCCCGCAACGGAACGGTTTCAAGAGCTCTGCATGAGCCCTCATCTGGACATTAGTTCAGCAAACTGTAGGGAGTTCACCTATATGGGACTTAACAAACTAGGGTTAGCTAGAAACATTTCATTCAAAATTCCCCTGTAGCACTTCTAAGAAGTTGGTTTGAACTGATTTTGAGTTGTAGCTGAGATGTCTGCACACTGCGCCATTCGAACACCGTGACCAGCTGGATACTACATTCAGCTGGATATATTCTGCTTTCCAGACCCCTTAGCTCGAGGATTCTGGTATTGCCTCTGAAATGTGTGAAAAGCCTTTCGCACGTTCTAGAAAAGCATCAACTCTGTTCAACAACAGCTTCTTGGTAGGACTCTCATACATTGGGAAAAATGAAAGCTTTCGTTTTCTCGCAACGGAAAGCTTGTAAATGCTCTGCATAAGCCCTCGTTCGGAGATAAGTTTAGAAAATTGTACGAAGTTTGCCTATATGTGACTTAAGAAACTGTGGCTAGTTAGAAACACTTCATTCAACATTCCCCTATAGCAATTCTTAGAAGTTGATTTGAATTGATTTCTTGCTGTAGCTGAGATGTTTGCAACCTGGCCATTCGAACACTGTGACCAGCTGGATAAACCATTCCGCTATATCAGTGCTGCTTACCAGAAGCTTTCTCTCGATGTTTTTGGTATTGCCTCTGAAATGTGTGAAAAGCCTTCCGCGCAGTCTAGAGAAACCAGCAACTCTGTTCAACTACATCTCTTGGGTGGGACTGTCATACATGGGGAGAAATGAAAGCTTTCTTTTTCCCGCAACGGAAAGCTTTCAAAAGCTCTGCATGAGCCCTCATCTGCAGATTAGTTCCGCAAACTGTAGGTAGTTCGCCTATATGGGACTTAACAAACTAGGGTTAGCTAGAAACACTTCATTCAACATTCCCCTATAGCACTTCTAAGAAGTTGATTTGAATTGATTTTTAGTTGTAGCTGCGATGTTTCCACCCTGGCCTTTCGAACACTGTGACCAGCTGGATACAACATTGCGCTAGATCAGTGCTGCTTACCAGACGCTTTCTCTCGATGTTTCTGGTATTGCCTCCGAAATGTGTGAAAAGCCTTCCGCGCGCTCTAGAGAAACCAGCAACTCTGTTCAACTACATCTCTTGGGTGGGACTGTCATACATGGGGAGAAATGAAAGCTTTCTTTTTCCCGCAACGGAAAGCTTTCAAAAGCTCTGCATGAGCCCTCATCTGCAGATTAGTTCCGCAAACTGTAGGTAGTTCGCCTATATGGGACTTAACAAACTAGGGTTAGCTAGAAACACTTCATTCAACATTCCCCTATAGCACTTCTAAGAAGTTGATTTGAATTGATTTTTAGTTGTAGCTGCGATGTTTCCACCCTGGCCTTTCGAACACTGTGACCAGCTGGATACAACATTGCGCTAGATCAGTGCTGCTTACCAGACGCTTTCTCTCGATGTTTCTGGTATTGCCTCCGAAATGTGTGAAAAGCCTTCCGCGCGCTCTAGAGAAACCAACAACTCTGGTCAACTACATGTCTTGGGTGGAACTGTCATACATGGGGAGAAATGAAAGCTTTCTTTTTCCCGCAACGGAAAGCTTTCAAAAGCTCTGCATGAGCCCTCATCTGCAGATTAGTTCCGCAAACTGTAGGTAGTTCGCCTATATGGGACTTAACAAACTAGGGTTAGCTAGAAACACTTCATTCAACATTCCCCTATAGCACTTCTAAGAAGTTGATTTGAATTGATTTTTAGTTGTAGCTGCGATGTTTCCACCCTGGCCTTTCGAACACTGTGACCAGCTGGATACAACATTGCGCTAGATCAGTGCTGCTTACCAGACGCTTTCTCTCGATGTTTTTGGTATTGCCTCTGAAATGTGTGAAAAGCCTTCCGCGCGCTTTAGAGAAACCAACTCTGGTCAACTACATGTCTTGGGTGGGACTGTCATACATGGGGAGAAATGAAAGCTTTCTTTTTCCCGCAACGTAAAGCTTTCAAAAGCTCTGCATGAGCCCTTATCTGCAGATTAATTCAGGAAACTGTAGGTAGTTCGCCTATATGGGACTTAACAAACTAGGGTTAGCTAGAAACACTTTATTCAACATTCCCCTATAGGACTTCTAAGAAGTTGATTTGAATTGATTTTTAGCTGTAGCTGAGATGTTTCCACCCTGGCCATTCGAACACTGTGACCAGCTGGATACAACATTGCGCTAGATCAGTGCTTACCGGACGCTTTCTGGTTGTAGCTGAGATGTTTGCGCCATTCGAACACTGTGACCAGCTGGATACTACATTCAGCTGGATAAGTTCTGCTTTCCAGACCCCTTAGCTCGAGGATTCTGGTATTGCCTCTGAAATGTGTGAAAAGCCTTCCGCGCGGACTAGAGAAAACAACTACTCTGTTCAACTACAACTCTTGGCTGGGAGAAATGAAAGCTTTCATTTTCCCGCAACCGAAAACTTTCAAAAGCTATGCATGAGCCCTCATCTGGAGATTAGTTCAGCAAACTGTAAGGAGTTCGCCTATATGGGACTTAACAAACTAGGGTTAGATAGAAACACTAGTCAACATTCCCCTATAGCACTTCTAAGAAGTTGATTTGAATTGAGTTTTAACTGTAGTTGAGATGTTTGCACCCTGGCCATTCGAACACTCTGACCAGCTGGATACAACATTCCGATAGGTCAGTGCTGCATACCAGACGCTTTCTCTCGATGTTTCTGGTATTGCCTCTGAAATGTGTGAAAAGCCTTCCGCGCGGTCTAGAGAAATCAACAACTCTGCTAAACTACATCTCTTGGATGGGACTGTCATACATGGGGAGAAATGAAAGCTTTCATTTTCCCGCAACGGAAAGGTTTCAAGAGCTCTGCATGAGCCCTCATCTGGAGATTAGTTCAGAAAACTGTAGGGAGTTCGCCTATATGGGACTTAACAAACTAGGGTTAGGTAGAAACACTTCATTCAACATTCCCCTATAGAACTTCTAAGAATGTGCTTTGAATGGATTTTTAGTTGTAGCTGAGATGTTTGCACTCTGGCCACTCGAACACTCTGACCAGCTGGATACAACATTGCGCTAGATTAGTGCTGCTTACCAGACGCTTTCTCTCGATGTTTTTGGTATTGCCTCTGAAATGTGTGAAAAGCCTTCCGCGCGGTCTAGAGCAACCAACAACTCTGTTCAACTACATCTTTTGGGTGGAACTGTCATACATGGGGAGAAATGAAAGCTTTCATTTTCCCGCAACGGAACGGTTTCAAGAGCTCTGCATGAGCCCTCATCTGGACATTAGTTCAGCAAACTGTAGGGAGTACAACTATATGGAACTTAACAAACTAGGCTTAGCTAGAAACATTTCATTCAAAATTCCCCTGTAGCACTTCTAAGAAGTTGGTTTGAACTGATTTTTAGTTGTAGCTGAGATGTCTGCACACTGCGCCATTCGAACACTGTGACCAGCTGGATACTACATTCAGCTGGATATATTCTGCTTTCCAGACCCCTTAGCTCGAGGATTCTGGTATTGCCTCTGAAATGTGTGAAAAGCCTTTCGCACGTTCTAGAAAAGCATCAACTCTGTTCAACAACAGCTTCTTGGTAGGACTCTCATACATTGGGAAAAATGAAAGCTTTCGTTTTCTCGCAACGGAAAGCTTGTAAATGCTCTGCATAAGCCCTCGTTCGGAGATAAGTTTAGAAAATTGTACGAAGTTTGCTTATATGTGACTTAAGAAACTGTGGCTAGTTAGAAACACTTCATTCAACATTCCCCTATAGCACTTCTAAGAAGTTGATTTGAATTGATTTCTTGCTGTAGCTGAGATGTTTGCAACCTGGCCATTCGAACACTGTGACCAGCTGGATACACCATTCCGCTAGATCAGTGCTGCTTACCAGAAGCTTTCTCTCGATGTTTTTGGTATTGCCTCTGAAATGTGTGAAAAGCCTTCCGCGCAGTCTAGAGAAACCAGCAACTCTGTTCAACTACATCTCTTGGGTGGGACTGTCATACATGGGGAGAAATGAAAGCTTTCTTTTTCCCGCAACGGAAAGCTTTCAACAGCTCTGCATGAGCCCTCATCTGCAGATTAGTTCCGCAAACTGTAGGTAGTTCGCCTATATGGGACTTAACAAACTAGGGTTAGCTAGAAACACTTCATTCAACATTCCCCTATAGCACTTCTAAGAAGTTGATTTGAATTGATTTTTAGTTGTAGCTGCGATGTTTCCACCCTGGCCTTTCGAACACTGTGACCAGCTGGATACAACATTGCGCTAGATCAGTGCTGCTTACCAGACGCTTTCTCTCGATGTTTCTGGTTTTGCCTCCGAAATGTGTGAAAAGCCTTCCGCGCGCTCTAGAGAAACCAACAACTCTGGTCAACTACATGTCTTGGGTGGGACTGTCATACATGGGGAGAAATGAAAGCTTTCTTTTTCCCGCAACGGAAAGCTTTCAAAAGCTCTGCAAGAGCCCTCATCTGGAGACAAGTTCAACAGCCTGTACGGAGTTTGCCTATATGTGACTTAAGAAACTGTGGCTAGTTAGAAACACTTCATTCAACATTCCCCTATAGCACTTCTAAGAAGTTGATTTGAATTGATTTCTTGCTGTAGCTGAGATGTTTGCAACCTGGCCATTCGAACACTGTGACCAGCTGGATACACCATTCCGCTAGATCAGTGCTGCTTACCAGAAGCTTTCTCTCGATGTTTTTGGTATTGCCTCTGAAATGTGTGAAAAGCCTTCCGCGCGCTCTAGAGAAACCAACAACTCTGGTCAACTACATCTCTTGGGTGGGACTGTCATACATGGGGAGAAATGAAAGCTTTCTTTTTCCCGCAACGGAAAGCTTTCAAAAGCTCTGCATGAGCCCTTATCTGCAGATTAATTCAGGAAACTGTAGGTAGTTCGCCTATATGGGACTTAACAAACTAGGGTTAGCTAGAAACACTTTATTCAACATTCCCCTATAGGACTTCTAAGAAGTTGATTTGAATTGATTTTTAGCTGTAGCTGAGATGTTTCCACCCTGGCCATTCGAACACTGTGACCAGCTGGATACAACATTGCGCTAGATCAGTGCTTACCGGACGCTTTCTGGTTGTAGCTGAGATGTTTGCGCCATTCGAACACTGTGACCAGCTGGATACTACATTCAGCTGGATCAGTTCTGCTTTCCAGACCCCTTAGCTCGAGGATCCTGGTATTGCCTCTGAAATGTGTGAAAAGCCTTCCGCGCGGACTAGAGAAAACAACTACTCTGTTCAACTACAACTCTTGGCTGGGAGAAATGAAAGCTTTCATTTTCCCGCAACCGAAAACTTTCAAAAGCTATGCATGAGCCCTCATCTGGAGATTAGTTCAGCAAACTGTAAGGAGTTCGCCTATATGGGACTTAACAAACTAGGGTTAGATAGAAACACTAGTCAACATTCCCCTATAGCACTTCTAAGAAGTTGATTTGAATTGAGTTTTAACTGTAGCTGAGATGTTTGCACCCTGGCCATTCGAACACTCTGACCAGCTGGATACAACATTCCGATAGGTCAGTGCTGCATACCAGACGCTTTCTCTCGATGTTTCTGGTATTGCCTCTCAAATGTGTGAAAAGCCTTCCGCGCGGTCTAGAGAAATCAACAACTCTGCTAAACTACATCTCTTGGATGGGACTGTCATACATGGGGAGAAATGAAAGCTTTCATTTTCCCGCAACGGAAAGGTTTCAAGAGCTCTGCATGAGCCCTCATCTGGAGATTAGTTCAGAAAACTGTAGGGAGTTCGCCTATATGGGACTTAACAAACTAGGGTTAGGTAGAAACACTTCATTCAACATTCCCCTATAGCACTTCTAAGAATGTGCTTTGAATGGATTTTTAGTTGTAGCTGAGATGTCTGCACACTGCGCCATTCGAACACTGTGACCAGCTGGATACTACATTCATCTGGATATATTCTGCTTTCCAGACCCCTTAGCTCGAGGATTCTGGTATTGCCTCTGAAATGTGTGAAAAGCCTTTCGCACGTTCTAGAAAAGCATCAACTCTGTTCAACAACAGCTTCTTGGTAGGACTCTCATACATTGGGAAAAATGAAAACTTTCGTTTTCTCGCAACGGAAAGCTTGTAAATGCTCTGCATAAGCCCTCGTTCGGAGATAAGTTTAGCAAATTGTACGAAGTTTGCCTATATGTGACTTAAGAAACTGTGGCTAGTTAGAAACACTTCATTCAACATTCCCCTATAGCAATTCTAAGAAGTTGATTTGAATTGATTTCTTGCTGTAGCTGAGATGTTTGCAACCTGGCCATTCGAACACTGTGACCAGCTGGATACACCATTCCGCTAGATCAGTGCTGCTTGCCAGAAGCTTTCTCTCGATGTTTTTGGTATTGCCTCTGAAATGTGTGAAAAGCCTTCCGCGCAGTCTAGAGAAACCAGCAACTCTGTTCAACTACATCTCTTGGGTGGGACTGTCATACATGGGGAGAAATGAAAGCTTTCTTTTTCCCGCAACGGAAAGCTTTCAACAGCTCTGCATGAGCCCTCATCTGCAGATTAGTTCCGCAAACTGTAGGTAGTTCGCCTATATGGGACTTAACAAACTAGGGTTAGCTAGAAACACTTCATTCAACATTCCCCTATAGCACTTCTAAGAAGTTGATTTGAATTGATTTTTAGTTGTAGCTGCGATGTTTCCACCCTGGCCTTTCGAACACTGTGACCAGCTGGATACAACATTGCGCTAGATCAGTGCTGCTTACCAGACGCTTTCTCTCGATGTTTCTGGTTTTGCCTCCGAAATGTGTGAAAAGCCTTCCGCGCGCTCTAGAGAAACCAACAACTCTGGTCAACTACATGTCTTGGGTGGGACTGTCATACATGGGGAGAAATGAAAGCTTTCTTTTTCCCGCAACGGAAAGCTTTCAAAAGCTCTGCAAGAGCCCTCATCTGGAGACAAGTTCAACAGCCTGTACGGAGTTTGCCTATATGTGACTTAAGAAACTGTGGCTAGTTAGAAACACTTCATTCAACATTCCCCTATAGCACTTCTAAGAAGTTGATTTGAATTGATTTCTTGCTGTAGCTGAGATGTTTGCAACCTGGCCATTCGAACACTGTGACCAGCTGGATACACCATTCCGCTAGATCAGTGCTGCTTACCAGAAGCTTTCTCTCGATGTTTTTGGTATTGCCTCTGAAATGTGTGAAAAGCCTTCCGCGCGCTCTAGAGAAACCAACAACTCTGGTCAACTACATCTCTTGGGTGGGACTGTCATACATGGGGAGAAATGAAAGCTTTCTTTTTCCCGCAACGGAAAGCTTTCAAAAGCTCTGCATGAGCCCTTATCTGCAGATTAATTCAGGAAACTGTAGGTAGTTCGCCTATATGGGACTTAACAAACTAGGGTTAGCTAGAAACACTTTATTCAACATTCCCCTATAGGACTTCTAAGAAGTTGATTTGAATTGATTTTTAGCTGTAGCTGAGATGTTTCCACCCTGGCCATTCGAACACTGTGACCAGCTGGATACAACATTGCGCTAGATCAGTGCTTACCGGACGCTTTCTGGTTGTAGCTGAGATGTTTGCGCCATTCGAACACTGTGACCAGCTGGATACTACATTCAGCTGGATCAGTTCTGCTTTCCAGACCCCTTAGCTCGAGGATCCTGGTATTGCCTCTGAAATGTGTGAAAAGCCTTCCGCGCGGACTAGAGAAAACAACTACTCTGTTCAACTACAACTCTTGGCTGGGAGAAATGAAAGCTTTCATTTTCCCGCAACCGAAAACTTTCAAAAGCTATGCATGAGCCCTCATCTGGAGATTAGTTCAGCAAACTGTAAGGAGTTCGCCTATATGGGACTTAACAAACTAGGGTTAGATAGAAACACTAGTCAACATTCCCCTATAGCACTTCTAAGAAGTTGATTTGAATTGAGTTTTAACTGTAGCTGAGATGTTTGCACCCTGGCCATTCGAACACTCTGACCAGCTGGATACAACATTCCGATAGGTCAGTGCTGCATACCAGACGCTTTCTCTCGATGTTTCTGGTATTGCCTCTCAAATGTGTGAAAAGCCTTCCGCGCGGTCTAGAGAAATCAACAGCTCTGCTAAACTACATCTCTTGGATGGGACTGTCATACATGGGGAGAAATGAAAGCTTTCATTTTCCCGCAACGGAAAGGTTTCAAGAGCTCTGCATGAGCCCTCATCTGGAGATTAGTTCAGAAAACTGTAGGGAGTTCGCCTATATGGGACTTAACAAACTAGGGTTAGGTAGAAACACTTCATTCAACATTCCCCTATAGCACTTCTAAGAATGTGCTTTGAATGGATTTTTAGTTGTAGCTGAGATGTCTGCACACTGCGCCATTCGAACACTGTGACCAGCTGGATACTACATTCATCTGGATATATTCTGCTTTCCAGACCCCTTAGCTCGAGGATTCTGGTATTGCCTCTGAAATGTGTGAAAAGCCTTTCGCACGTTCTAGAAAAGCATCAACTCTGTTCAACAACAGCTTCTTGGTAGGACTCTCATACATTGGGAAAAATGAAAACTTTCGTTTTCTCGCAACGGAAAGCTTGTAAATGCTCTGCATAAGCCCTCGTTCGGAGATAAGTTTAGCAAATTGTACGAAGTTTGCCTATATGTGACTTAAGAAACTGTGGCTAGTTAGAAACACTTCATTCAACATTCCCCTATAGCAATTCTAAGAAGTTGATTTGAATTGATTTCTTGCTGTAGCTGAGATGTTTGCAACCTGGCCATTCGAACACTGTGACCAGCTGGATACACCATTCCGCTAGATCAGTGCTGCTTGCCAGAAGCTTTCTCTCGATGTTTTTGGTATTGCCTCTGAAATGTGTGAAAAGCCTTCCGCGCAGTCTAGAGAAACCAGCAACTCTGTTCAACTACATCTCTTGGGTGGGACTGTCATACATGGGGAGAAATGAAAGCTTTCTTTTTCCCGCAACGGAAAGCTTTCAAAAGCTCTGCATGAGCCCTCATCTGCAGATTAGTTCCGCAAACTGTAGGTAGTTCGCCTATATGGGACTTAACAAACTAGGGTTAGCTAGAAACACTTCATTCAACATTCCCCTATAGCACTTCTAAGAAGTTGATTTGAATTGATTTTTAGTTGTAGCTGCGATGTTTCCACCCTGGCCTTTCGAACACTGTGACCAGCTGGATACAACATTGCGCTAGATCAGTGCTGCTTACCAGACGCTTTCTCTCGATGTTTCTGGTATTGCCTCCGAAATGTGTGAAAAGCCTTCCGCGCGCTCTAGAGAAACCAACAACTCTGGTCAACTACATGTCTTGGGTGGGACTGTCATACATGGGGAGAAATGAAAGCTTTCTTTTTCCCGCAACGGAAAGCTTTCAAAAGCTCTGCAAGAGCCCTCATCTGGAGACAAGTTCAACAGCCTGAACGGAGTTTGCCTATATGTGACTTAAGAAACTGTGGCTAGTTAGAAACACTTCATTCAACATTCCCCTATAGCACTTCTAAGAAGTTGATTTGAATTGATTTCTTGCTGTAGCTGAGATGTTTGCAACCTGGCCATTCGAACACTGTGACCAGCTGGATACACCATTCCGCTAGATCAGTGCTGCTTACCAGAAGCTTTCTCTCGATGTTTTTGGTATTGCCTCTGAAATGTGTGAAAAGCCTTCCGCGCGCTTTAGAGAAATCAATTCTGGTCAACTACATGTCTTGGGTGGGACTGTCATACATGGGGAGAAATGAAAGCTTTCTTTTTCCCGCAACGGAAAGCTTTCAAAAGCTCTGCATGAGCCCTCATCTGCAGATTAATTCAGGAAACTGTAGGTAGTTCGCCTATATGGGACTTAACAAACTAGGGTTAGCTAGAAACACTTTATTCAACATTCCCCTATAGGACTTCTAAGAAGTTGATTTGAATTGATTTTTAGCTGTAGCTGAGATGTTTCCACCCTGGCCATTCGAACACTGTGACCAGCTGGATACAACATTGCGCTAGATCAGTGCTTACCGGACGCTTTCTGGTTGTAGCTGAGATGTTTGCGCCATTCGAACACTGTGACCAGCTGGATACTACATTCAGCTGGATCAGTTCTGCTTTCCAGACCCCTTAGCTCGAGGATCCTGGTATTGCCTCTGAAATGTGTGAAAAGCCTTCCGCGCGGACTAGAGAAAACAACTACTCTGTTCAACTACAACTCTTGGCTGGGAGAAATGAAAGCTTTCATTTTCCCGCAACCGAAAACTTTCAAAAGCTATGCATGAGCCCTCATCTGGAGATTAGTTCAGCAAACTGTAAGGAGTTCGCCTATATGGGACTTAACAAACTAGGGTTAGATAGAAACACTAGTCAACATTCCCCTATAGCACTTCTAAGAAGTTGATTTGAATTGAGTTTTAACTGTAGCTGAGATGTTTGCACCCTGGCCATTCGAACACTCTGACCAGCTGGATACAACATTCCGATAGGTCAGTGCTGCATACCAGACGCTTTCTCTCGATGTTTCTGGTATTGCCTCTCAAATGTGTGAAAAGCCTTCCGCGCGGTCTAGAGAAATCAACAACTCTGCTAAACTACATCTCTTGGATGGGACTGTCATACATGGGGAGAAATGAAAGCTTTCATTTTCCCGCAACGGAAAGGTTTCAAGAGCTCTGCATGAGCCCTCATCTGGAGATTAGTTCAGAAAACTGTAGGGAGTTCGCCTATATGGGACTTAACAAACTAGGGTTAGGTAGAAACACTTCATTCAACATTCCCCTATAGCACTTCTAAGAATGTGCTTTGAATGGATTTTTAGTTGTAGCTGAGATGTCTGCACACTGCGCCATTCGAACACTGTGACCAGCTGGATACTACATTCATCTGGATATATTCTGCTTTCCAGACCCCTTAGCTCGAGGATTCTGGTATTGCCTCTGAAATGTGTGAAAAGCCTTTCGCACGTTCTAGAAAAGCATCAACTCTGTTCAACAACAGCTTCTTGGTAGGACTCTCATACATTGGGAAAAATGAAAACTTTCGTTTTCTCGCAACGGAAAGCTTGTAAATGCTCTGCATAAGCCCTCGTTCGGAGATAAGTTTAGCAAATTGTACGAAGTTTGCCTATATGTGACTTAAGAAACTGTGGCTAGTTAGAAACACTTCATTCAACATTCCCCTATAGCAATTCTAAGAAGTTGATTTGAATTGATTTCTTGCTGTAGCTGAGATGTTTGCAACCTGGCCATTCGAACACTGTGACCAGCTGGATACACCATTCCGCTAGATCAGTGCTGCTTGCCAGAAGCTTTCTCTCGATGTTTTTGGTATTGCCTCTGAAATGTGTGAAAAGCCTTCCGCGCAGTCTAGAGAAACCAGCAACTCTGTTCAACTACATCTCTTGGGTGGGACTGTCATACATGGGGAGAAATGAAAGCTTTCTTTTTCCCGCAACGGAAAGCTTTCAAAAGCTCTGCATGAGCCCTCATCTGCAGATTAGTTCCGCAAACTGTAGGTAGTTCGCCTATATGGGACTTAACAAACTAGGGTTAGCTAGAAACACTTCATTCAACATTCCCCTATAGCACTTCTAAGAAGTTGATTTGAATTGATTTTTAGTTGTAGCTGCGATGTTTCCACCCTGGCCTTTCGAACACTGTGACCAGCTGGATACAACATTGCGCTAGATCAGTGCTGCTTACCAGACGCTTTCTCTCGATGTTTCTGGTATTGCCTCCGAAATGTGTGAAAAGCCTTCCGCGCGCTCTAGAGAAACCAACAACTCTGGTCAACTACATGTCTTGGGTGGGACTGTCATACATGGGGAGAAATGAAAGCTTTCTTTTTCCCGCAACGGAAAGCTTTCAAAAGCTCTGCAAAAGCCCTCATCTGGAGACAAGTTCAACAGCCTGAACGGAGTTTGCCTATATGTGACTTAAGAAACTGTGGCTAGTTAGAAACACTTCATTCAACATTCCCCTATAGCACTTCTAAGAAGTTGATTTGAATTGATTTCTTGCTGTAGCTGAGATGTTTGCAACCTGGCCATTCGAACACTGTGACCAGCTGGATACACCATTCCGCTAGATCAGTGCTGCTTACCAGAAGCTTTCTCTCGATGTTTTTGGTATTGCCTCTGAAATGTGTGAAAAGCCTTCCGCGCGCTTTAGAGAAATCAATTCTGGTCAACTACATGTCTTGGGTGGGACTGTCATACATGGGGAGAAATGAAAGCTTTCTTTTTACCGCAACGTAAAGCTTTCAAAAGCTCTGCATGAGCCCTAATCTGCAGATTAATTCAGGAAACTGTAGGTAGTTCGCCTATATGGGACTTAACAAACTAGGGTTAGCTAGAAACACTTTATTCAACATTCCCCTATAGGACTTCTAAGAAGTTGATTTGAATTGATTTTTAGCTGTAGCTGAGATGTTTCCACCCTGGCCATTCGAACACTGTGACCAGCTGGATACAACATTGCGCTAGATCAGTGCTTACCGGACGCTTTCTGGTTGTAGCTGAGATGTTTGCGCCATTCGAACACTGTGACCAGCTGGATACTACATTCAGCTGGATAAGTTCTGCTTTCCAGCCCCCTTAGCTCGAGGATTCTGGTATTGCCTCTGAAATGTGTGAAAAGCCTTCCGCGCGGACTAGAGAAAACAACTACTCTATTCAACTACAACTCTTGGCTGGGAGAAATGAAAGCTTTCATTTTCCCGCAACGGAAAGGTTTCAAGAGCTCTGCATGAGCCCTCATCTGGAGATAAGTTCAGAAAACTGTAGGGAGTTCGCCTATATGGGACTTAACAAACTAGGGTTAGGTAGAAACACTTCATTCAACATTCCCCTATAGCACTTCTAAGAATGTGCTTTGAATGGATTTTTAGTTGAAGCTGAGATGTTTGCACTCTGGCCACTCGAACACTCTGACCAGCTGGATACAACATTCCGATAGGTCAGTGCTGCATAGCAGACGCTTTCTCTCGATGTTTCTGGTATTGCCTCTAAAATGTGTGAAAAGCCTTCCGCGCGGTCTAGAGAAATCAACAACTCTGCTAAACTACATCTCTTGGATGGGACTGTCATACATGGGGAGAAATGAAAGCTTTCATTTTCCCGCAACGGAAAGGTTTCAAGAGCTCTGCATGAGCCCTCATCTGGAGATTAGTTCAGAAAACTGTAGGGAGTTCGCCTATATGGGACTTAACAAACTAGGGTTAGGTAGAAACACTTCATTCAACATTCCCCTATAGCACTTCTAAGAATGTGCTTTGAATGGATTTTTAGTTGTAGCTGAGATGTTTGCACTCTGGCCACTCGAACACTCTGACCAGCTGGATACAACATTGCGCTAGATTAGTGCTGCTTACCAGACGCTTTCTCTCGATGTTTTTGGTATTGCCTCTGAAATGTGTGAAAAGCCTTCCGCGCGGTCTAGAGCAACCAACAACTCTGTTCAACTACATCTTTTGGGTGGAACTGTCATACATGGGGAGAAATGAAAGCTTTCATTTTCCCGCAACGGAACGGTTTCAAGAGCTCTGCATGAGCCCTCATCTGGACATTAGTTCAGCAAACTGTAGGGAGTTCACCTATATGGGACTTAACAAACTAGGGTTAGCTAGAAACATTTCATTCAAAATTCCCCTGTAGCACTTCTAAGAAGTTGGTTTGAACTGATTTTTAGTTGTAGCTGAGATGTCTGCACACTGCGCCATTCGAACACTGTGACCAGCTGGATACTACATTCATCTGGATATATTCTGCTTTCCAGACCCCTTAGCTCGAGGATTCTGGTATTGCCTCTGAAATGTGTGAAAAGCCTTTCGCACGTTCTAGAAAAGCATCAACTCTGTTCAACAACAGCTTCTTGGTAGGACTCTCATACATTGGGAAAAATGAAAGCTTTCGTTTTCTCGCAACGGAAAGCTTGT
The DNA here is from genome assembly GCF_049634645.1 of Pelodiscus sinensis. Lineage (NCBI taxonomy): Eukaryota > Metazoa > Chordata > Testudines > Trionychidae > Pelodiscus > Pelodiscus sinensis. Next base: position 24,896,176 of record NC_134729.1, on the reverse strand, counting down.
AAATGCTCTGCATAAGCCCTCGTTCGGAGATAAGTTTAGAAAATTGTACGAAGTTTGCCTATATGTGACTTAAGAAACTGTGGCTAGTTAGAAACACTTCATTCAACATTCCCCTATAGCAATTCTAAGAAGTTGATTTGAATTGATTTCTTGCTGTAGCTGAGATGTTTGCAACCTGGCCATTCGAACACTGTGACCAGCTGGATACACCATTCCGCTAGATCAGTGCTGCTTACCAGAAGCTTTCTCTCGATGTTTTTGGTATTGCCTCTGAAATGTGTGAAAAGCCTTCCGCGCAGTCTAGAGAAACCAGCAACTCTGTTCAACTACATCTCTTGGGTGGGACTGTCATACATGGGGAGAAATGAAAGCTTTCTTTTTCCCGCAACGGAAAGCTTTCAACAGCTCTGCATGAGCCCTCATCTGCAGATTAGTTCCGCAAACTGTAGGTAGTTCGCCTATATGGGACTTAACAAACTAGGGTTAGCTAGAAACACTTCATTCAACATTCCCCTATAGCACTTCTAAGAAGTTGATTTGAATTGATTTTTAGTTGTAGCTGCGATGTTTCCACCCTGGCCTTTCGAACACTGTGACCAGCTGGATACAACATTGCGCTAGATCAGTGCTGCTTACCAGACGCTTTCTCTCGATGTTTCTGGTATTGCCTCCGAAATGTGTGAAAAGCCTTCCGCGCGCTCTAGAGAAACCAACAACTCTGGTCAACTACATGTCTTGGGTGGGACTGTCATACATGGGGAGAAATGAAAGCTTTCTTTTTCCCGCAACGGAAAGCTTTCAAAAGCTCTGCAAGAGCCCTCATCTGGAGACAAGTTCAACAGACTGTACGGAGTTTGCCTATATGTGACTTAAGAAACTGTGGCTAGTTAGAAACACTTCATTCAACATTCCCCTATAGCACTTCTAAGAAGTTGATTTGAATTGATTTCTTGCTGTAGCTGAGATGTTTGCAACCTGGCCATTCGAACACTGTGACCAGCTGGATACACCATTCCGCTAGATCAGTGCTGCTTACCAGAAGCTTTCTCTCGATGTTTCTGGTATTGCCTCTGAAATGTGTGAAAAGCCTTCCGCGCGCTCTAGAGAAACCAACAACTCTGGTCAACTACATCTCTTGGGTGGGACTGTCATACATGGGGAGAAATGAAAGCTTTCTTTTTCCCGCAACGTAAAGCTTTCAAAAGCTCTGCATGAGCCCTTATCTGCAGATTAATTCAGGAAACTGTAGGTAGTTCGCCTATATGGGACTTAACAAACTAGGGTTAGCTAGAAACACTTTATTCAACATTCCCCTATAGGACTTCTAAGAAGTTGATTTGAATTGATTTTTAGCTGTAACTGAGATGTTTCCACCCTGGCCATTCGAACACTGTGACCAGCTGGATACAACATTGCGCTAGATCAGTGCTTACCGGACGCTTTCTGGTTGTAGCTGAGATGTTTGCGCCATTCGAACACTGTGACCAGCTGGATACTACATTCAGCTGGATCAGTTCTGCTTTCCAGACCCCTTAGCTCGAGGATTCTGGTATTGCCTCTGAAATGTGTGAAAAGCCTTCCGCGCGGACTAGAGAAAACAACTACTCTGTTCAACTACAACTCTTGGCTGGGAGAAATGAAAGCTTTCATTTTCCCGCAACCGAAAACTTTCAAAAGCTATGCATGAGCCCTCATCTGGAGATTAGTTCAGCAAACTGTAAGGAGTTCGCCTATATGGGACTTAACAAACTAGGGTTAGATAGAAACACTAGTCAACATTCCCCTATAGCACTTCTAAGAAGTTGATTTGAATTGAGTTTTAACTGTAGCTGAGATGTTTGCACCCTGGCCATTCGAACACTCTGACCAGCTGGATAAAACATTCCGATAGGTCAGTGCTGCATACCAGACGCTTTCTCTCGATGTTTCTGGTATTGCCTCTGAAATGTGTGAAAAGCCTTCCGCGCGGTCTAGAGAAATCAACAACTCTGCTAAACTACATCTCTTGGATGGGACTGTCATACATGGGGAGAAATGAAAGCTTTCATTTTCCCGCAACGGAAAGGTTTCAAGAGCTCTGCATGAGCCCTCATCTGGAGATTAGTTCAGAAAACTGTAGGGAGTTCGCCTATATGGGACTTAATAAACTAGGGTTAGGTAGAAACACTTCATTCAACATTCCCCTATAGCACTTCTAAGAATGTGCTTTGAATGGATTTTTAGTTGTAGCTGAGATGTCTGCACACTGCGCCATTCGAACACTGTGACCAGCTGGATACTACATTCATTTGGATATATTCTGCTTTCCAGACCCCTTAGCTCGAGGATTCTGGTATTGCCTCTGAAATGTGTGAAAAGCCTTTCGCACGTTCTAGAAAAGCATCAACTCTGTTCAACAACAGCTTCTTGGTAGGACTCTCATACATTGGGAAAAATGAAAGCTTTCGTTTTCTCGCAACGGAAAGCTTTCAAAAGCTCTGCATGAGCCCTCATCTGCAGATTAGTTCCGCAAACTGTAGGTAGTTCGCCTATATGGGACTTAACAAACTAGGGTTAGCTAGAAACACTTCATTCAACATTCCCCTATAGCACTTCTAAGAAGTTGATTTGAATTGATTTCTTGCTGTAGCTGAGATGTTTGCAACCTGGCCATTCGAACACTGTGACCAGCTGGATACACCATTCCGCTAGATCAGTGCTGCTTACCAGAAGCTTTCTCTCGATGTTTTTGGTATTGCCTCGGAAATGTGTGAAAAGCCTTCCGCGCAGTCTAGAGAAACCAGCAACTCTGTTCAACTACATCTCTTGGGTGGGACTGTCATACATGGGGAGAAATGAAAGCTTTCTTTTTCCCGCAACGGAAAGTTTTCAAAAGCTCTGCATGAGCCCTCATCTGCAGATTAGTTCCGCAAACTGTAGGTAGTTCGCCTATATGGGACTTAACAAACTAGGGTTAGCTAGAAACACTTCATTCAACATTCCCCTATAGCACTTCTAAGAAGTTGATTTGAATTGATTTTTAGTTGTAGCTGCGATGTTTCCACCCTGGCCTTTCGAACACTGTGACCAGCTGGATACAACATTGCGCTAGATCAGTGCTGCTTACCAGACGCTTTCTCTCGATGTTTCTGGTATTGCCTCCGAAATGTGTGAAAAGCCTTCCGCGCGCTCTAGAGAAACCAACAACTCTGGTCAACTACATGTCTTGGGTGGGACTGTCATACATGGGGAGAAATGAAAGCTTTCTTTTTCCCGCAACGGAAAGCTTTCAAAAGCTCTGCAAGAGCCCTCATCTGGAGACAAGTTCAACAGCCTGTACGGAGTTTGCCTATATGTGACTTAAGAAACTGTGGCTAGTTAGAAACACTTCATTCAACATTCCCCTATAGCACTTCTAAGAAGTTGATTTGAATTGATTTCTTGCTGTAGCTGAGATGTTTGCAACCTGGCCATTCGAACACTGTGACCAGCTGGATACACCATTCCGCTAGATCAGTGCTGCTTACCAGAAGCTTTCTCTCGATGTTTTTGGTATTGCCTCTGAAATGTGTGAAAAGCCTTCCGCGCGCTTTAGAGAAACCAACTCTGGTCAACTACATGTCTTGGGTGGGACTGTCATACATGGGGAGAAATGAAAGCTTTCTTTTTACCGCAACGTAAAGCTTTCAAAAGCTCTGCATGAGCCCTTATCTGCAGATTAATTCAGGAAACTGTAGGTAGTTCGCCTATATGGGACTTAACAAACTAGGGTTAGCTAGAAACACTTTATTCAACATTCCCCTATAGGACTTCTAAGAAGTTGATTTGAATTGATTTTTAGCTGTAGCTGCGATGTTTCCACCCTGGCCATTCGAACACTGTGACCAGCTGGATACTACATTCAGCTGGATAAGTTCTGCTTTCCAGACCCCTTACCTCGAGGATTCTGGTATTGCCTCTGAAATGTGTGAAAAGCCTTCCGCGCGGACTAGAGAAAACAACTACTCTATTCAACTACAACTCTTGGCTGGGAGAAATGAAAGCTTTCATTTTCCCGCAACCGAAAACTTTCAAAAGCTATGCATGAGCCCTCATCTGGAGATTAGTTCAGCAAACTGTAAGGAGTTCGCCTATATGGGACTTAACAAACTAGGGTTAGATAGAAACACTAGTCAACATTCCCCTATAGCACTTCTAAGAAGTTGATTTGAATTGAGTTTTAAGTGTAGCTGAGATGTTTGCACCCTGGCCATTCGAACACTCTGACCAGCTGGATACAACATTCCGATAGGTCAGTGCTGCATACCAGACGCTTTCTCTCGATGTTTCTGGTATTGCCTCTAAAATGTGTGAAAAGCCTTCCGCGCGGTCTAGAGAAATCAACAACTCTGCTAAACTACATCTCTTGGATGGGACTGTCATACATGGGGAGAAATGAAAGCTTTCATTTTCCCGCAACGGAAAGGTTTCAAGAGCTCTGCATGAGCCCTCATCTGGAGATTAGTTCAGAAAACTGTAGGGAGTTCGCCTATATGGGACTTAACAAACTAGGGTTAGGTAGAAACACTTCATTCAACATTCCCCTATAGCACTTCTAAGAATGTGCTTTGAAGGGATTTTTAGTTGTAGCTGAGATGTTTGCACTCTGGCCACTCGAACACTCTGACCAGCTGGATACAACATTGCGCTAGATTAGTGCTGCTTACCAGACGCTTTCTCTCGATGTTTTTGGTATTGCCTCTGAAATGTGTGAAAAGCCTTCCGCGCGGTCTAGAGCAACCAACAACTCTGTTCAACTACATCTTTTGGGTGGAACTGTCATACATGGGGAGAAATGAAAGCTTTCATTTTCCCGCAACGGAAAGCTTTCAAAAGCTCTGCATGAGCCCTTATCTGCAGATTAATTCAGGAAACTGTAGGTAGTTCGCCTATATGGGACTTAACAAACTAGGGTTAGCTAGAAACACTTTATTCAACATTCCCCTATAGGACTTCTAAGAAGTTGATTTGAATTGATTTTTAGCTGTAGCTGAGATGTTTCCACCCTGGCCATTCGAACACTGTGACCAGCTGGATACAACATTGCGCTAGATCAGTGCTTACAGGACGCTTTCTGGTTGTAGCTGAGATGTTTGCGCCATTCGAACACTGTGACCAGCTGGATACTACATTCAGCTGGATCAGTTCTGCTTTCCAGACCCCTTAGCTCGAGGATTCTGGTATTGCCTCTGAAATGTGTGAAAAGCCTTCCGCGCGGACTAGAGAAAACAACTACTCTGTTCAACTACAACTCTTGGCTGGGAGAAATGAAAGCTTTCATTTTCCCGCAACCGAAAACTTTCAAAAGCTATGCATGAGTCCTCATCTGGAGATTAGTTCAGCAAACTGTAAGGAGTTCGCCTATATGGGACTTAACAAACTAGGGTTAGATAGAAACACTAGTCAACATTCCCCTATAGCACTTCTAAGAAGTTGATTTGAATTGAGTTTTAACTGTAGCTGAGATGTTTGCACCCTGGCCATTCGAACACTCTGACCAGCTGGATACAACATTCCGATAGGTCAGTGCTGCATACCAGACGCTTTCTCTCGATGTTTCTGGTATTGCCTCTGAAATGTGTGAAAAGCCTTCCGCGCGGTCTAGAGAAATCAACAACTCTGCTAAACTACATCTCTTGGATGGGACTGTCATACATGGGGAGAAATGAAAGCTTTCTTTTTCCCGCAACGGAAAGCTTTCCAAAGCTCTGCAAGAGCCCTCATCTGGAGACAAGTTCAACAGACTGTACGGAGTTTGCCTATATGTGACTTAAGAAACTGTGGCTAGTTAGAAACACTTCATTCAACATTCCCCTATAGCACTTCTAAGAAGTTGATTTGAAGTGATTTCTTGCTGTAGCTGAGATGTTTGCAACCTGGCCATTCGAACACTGTGACCAGCTGGATACACCATTCTGCTAGATCATTGCTGCTTACCAGAAGCTTTCTCTCGATGTTTTTGGTATTGCCTCTGAAATGTGTGAAAAGCCTTCCGCGCGCTCTAGAGCAACAACAACTCTGGTCAACTACATGTCTTGGGTGGGAGTGTCATACATGGGGAGAAATGAAAGCTTTCTTTTTCCCGCAACGGAAAGCTTTCAAAAGCTCTGCATCAGCCCTCATCTGGAGACATGTTCAACAGACTGTACGGAGTTTGCCTATATGGGACTTAAGAAACTGTGGCTAGCTGGAAACACTTCATTCAACATTTCCCTATTGCACTTCTAAGAAGTTGATTTGAATTGATTTTTAACTGTAGCTGAGATGTTTGCACCCTGGGCCTTTAGAACACTGTGACCAGCTGGATACTACATTCCGCTAGATAAGTTCTGCTTTCCAGACACCTTATCTCGTGGTTTCTGGTATTGCCTCTGAAATGTGCGAAAAGCCTTTCGCACGTTCTAGAGAAAGCAACAACTCTGTTCAACAACAGCTTCTTGGTAGGACGGGCAGACATGGGGAAAAAAATGAAAGCTTTTATTTTCTCGCAACGGATAGCTTTTAAATGCTCTGCATAAGCCCTCGTTCGGAGATAAGTTTAGAAAATTGTACGAAGTTTGCGTATATGTGACTTAAGAAACTGTGGCTAGTTAGAAACACTTCATTCAACATTCCCCTATAGCAATTCTAAGAAGTTGATTTGAATTGATTTCTTGCTGTAGCTGAGATGTTTGCAACCTGGCCATTCGAACACTGTGACCAGCTGGATACACCATTCCGCTAGATCAGTGCTGCTTACCAGAAGCTTTCTCTCGATGTTTTTGGTATTGCCTCTGAAATGTGTGAAAAGCCTTCCGCGAGCTCTAGAGCAACCAACAACTCTGGTCAACTACATCTCTTGGGTGGGACTGTCATACATGGGGAGAAATGAAAGCTTTCTTTTTCCCGCAACGGAAAGCTTTCAAAAGCTCTGCATGAGCCCTCATCTGCAGATTAGTTCCGCAAACTGTAGGTAGTTCGCCTATATGGGACTTAACAAACTAGGGTTAGCTAGAAACACTTCATTCAACATTCCCCTATAGCACTTCTATGAAGTTGATTTGAATTGATTTTTAGTTGTAGCTGCGATGTTTCCACCCTGGCCGTTCGAACACTGTGACCAGCTGGATACAACATTGCGCTAGATCAGTGCTGCTTACCAGACGCTTTCTCTCGATGTTTCTGGTATTGCCTCCGAAATGTGTGAAAAGCCTTCCGCGCGCTCTAGAGAAACCAACAACTCTGGTCAACTACATGTCTTGGGTGGGACTGTCATACATGGGGAGAAATGAAAGCTTTCTTTTTACCGCAACGTAAAGCTTTCAAAAGCTCTGCATGAGCCCTTATCTGCAGATTAATTCAGGAAACTGTAGGTAGTTCGCCTATATGGGACTTAACAAACTAGGGTTAGCTAGAAACACTTTATTCAACATTCCCCTATAGGACTTCTAAGAAGTTGATTTGAATTGATTTTTAGCTGTAGCTGAGATGTTTCCACCCTGGCCATTCGAACACTGTGACCAGCTGGATACTACATTCAGCTGGATAAGTTATGCTTTCCAGACCCCTTACCTCGAGGATTCTGGTATTGCCTCTGAAATGTGTGAAAAGCCTTCCGCGCGGACTAGAGAAAACAACTACTCTATTCAACTACAACTCTTGGCTGGGAGAAATGAAAGCTTTCATTTTCCCGCAACCGAAAACTTTCAAAAGCTATGCATGAGCCCTCATCTGGAGATTAGTTCAGCAAACTGTAAGGAGTTCGCCTATATGGGACTTAACAAACTAGGGTTAGATAGAAACACTAGTCAACATTCCCCTATAGCACTTCTAAGAAGTTGATTTGAATTGAGTTTTAACTGTAGCTGAGATGTTTGCACCCTGGCCTTTCGAACACTGTGACCAGCTGGATACAACATTGCGCTAGATCAGTGCTGCTTACCAGATGCTTTCTCTCGATGTCTCTGGTATTGCCTCCGAAATGTGTGAAAAGCCTTCCGCGCGCTCTAGAGAAACCAACAACTCTGGTCAACTACATGTCTTGGGTGGGACTGTCATACATGGGGAGAAATGAAAGCTTTCTTTTTCCCGCAACGGAAAGCTTTCAAAAGCTCTGCATGAGCCCTCATCTGCAGATTAGTTCCGCAAACTGTAGGTAGTTCGCCTATATGGGACTTAACAAACTAGGGTTAGCTAGAAACACTTCATTCAACATTCCCCTATAGCACTTCTACGAAGTTGATTTGAATTGATTTTTAGTTGTAGCTGCGATGTTTCCACCCTGGCCTTTCGAACACTGTGACCAGCTGGATACAACATTGCGCTAGATCAGTGCTGCTTACCAGACGCTTTCTCTCGATGTTTCTGGTATTGCCTCCGAAATGTGTGAAAAGCCTTCCGCGCGCTCTAGAGAAACCAACAACTCTGGTCAACTACATGTCTTGGGTGGGACTGTCATACATGGGGAGAAATGAAAGCTTTCTTTTTCCCGCAACGGAAAGCTTTCAAAAGCTCTGCAAGAGCCCTCATCTGGAGACAAGTTCAACAGACTGTACGGAGTTTGCCTATATGTGACTTAAGAAACTGTGGCTAGTTAGAAACACTTCATTCAACATTCCCCTATAGCACTTCTAAGAAGTTGATTTGAATTGATTTCTTGCTGTAGCTGAGATGTTTGCAACCTGGCCATTCGAACACTGTGACCAGCTGGATACACCATTCCGCTAGATCAGTGCTGCTTACCAGAAGCTTTCTCTCGATGTTTTTGGTATTGCCTCTGAAATGTGTGAAAAGCCAACTCTGGTCAACTACATGTCTTGGGTGGGACTGTCATACATGGGGAGAAATGAAAGCTTTCTTTTTCCCGCAACGTAAAGCTTTCAAAAGCTCTGCATGAGCCCTTATCTGCAGATTAATTCAGGAAACTGTAGGTAGTTCGCCTATATGGGACTTAACAAACTAGGGTTAGCTAGAAACACTTTATTCAACATTCCCCTATAGGACTTCTAAGAAGTTGATTTGAATTGATTTTTAGCTGTAGCTGAGATGTTTCCACCCTGGCCATTCGAACACTGTGACCAGCTGGATACAACATTGCGCAAGATCAGTGCTTACCGGACGCTTTCTGGTTGTAGCTGAGATGTTTGCGCCATTCGAACACTGTGACCAGCTGGATACTACATTCAGCTGGATAAGTTCTGCTTTCCAGACCCCTTAGCTCGAGGATTCTGGTATTGCCTCTGAAATGTGTGAAAAGCCTTCCGCGCGGACTAGAGAAAACAACTACTCTGTTCAACTACAACTCTTGGCTGGGAGAAATGAAAGCTTTCATTTTCCCGCAACCGAAAACTTTCAAAAGCTATGCATGAGCCCTCATCTGGAGATTAGTTCAGCAAACTGTAAGGAGTTCGCCTATATGGGACTTAACAAACTAGGGTTAGATAGAAACACTAGTCAACATTCCCCTATAGCACTTCTAAGAAGTTGATTTGAATTGAGTTTTAACTGTAGTTGAGATGTTTGCACCCTGGCCATTCGAACACTCTGACCAGCTGGATACAACATTCCGATAGGTCAGTGCTGCATACCAGACGCTTTCTCTCGATGTTTCTGGTATTGCCTCTGAAATGTGTGAAAAGCCTTCCGCGCGGTCTAGAGAAATCAACAACTCTGCTAAACTACATCTCTTGGATGGGACTGTCATACATGGGGAGAAATGAAAGCTTTCATTTTCCCGCAACGGAAAGGTTTCAAGAGCTCTGCATGAGCCCTCATCTGGAGATTAGTTCAGAAAACTGTAGGGAGTTCGCCTATATGGGACTTAACAAACTAGGGTTAGGTAGAAACACTTCATTCAACATTCCCCTATAGCACTTCTAAGAATGTGCTTTGAATGGATTTTTAGTTGTAGCTGAGATGTTTGCACTCTGGCCACTCGAACACTCTGACCAGCTGGATACAACATTGCGCTAGATTAGTGCTGCTTACCAGACGCTTTCTCTCGATGTTTTTGGTATTGCCTCTGAAATGTGTGAAAAGCCTTCCGCACGGTCTAGAGCAACCAACAACTCTGTTCAACTACATCTTTTGGGTGGAACTGTCATACATGGGGAGAAATGAAAGCTTTCATTTTCCCGCAACGGAACGGTTTCAAGAGCTCTGCATGAGCCCTCATCTGGACATTAGTTCAGCAAACTGTAGGGAGTTCACCTATATGGGACTTAGCAAACTAGGGTTAGCTAGAAACATTTCATTCAAAATTCCCCTATAGCACTTCTAAGAAGTTGATTTGAATTGATTTTTAGTTGTAGCTGCGATGTTTCCACCCTGGCCTTTCGAACACTGTGACCAGCTGGATACAACATTGCGCTAGATCAGTGCTGCTTACCAGACGCTTTCTCTCGATGTTTCTGGTATTGCCTCCGAAATGTGTGAAAAGCCTTCCGCGCGCTCTAGAGAAACCAACAACTCTGGTCAACTACATGTCTTGGGTGGGACTGTCATACATGGGGAGAAATGAAAGCTTTCTTTTTCCCGCAACGGAAAGCTTTCAAAAGCTCTGCAAGAGCCCTCATCGGGAGACAAGTTCAACAGACTGTACGGAGTTTGCCTATATGTGACTTAAGAAACTGTGGCTAGTTAGAAACACTTCATTCAACATTCCCCTATAGCACTTCTAAGAAGTTGATTTGAAGTGATTTCTTGCTGTAGCTGAGATGTTTGCAACCTGGCCATTCGAACACTGTGACCAGCTGGATACACCATTCCGCTAGATCAGTGCTGCTTACCAGAAGCTTTCTCTCGATGTTTTTGGTATTGCCTCTGAAATGTGTGAAAAGCCTTCCGCGCAGTCTAGAGAAACCAGCAACTCTGTTCAACTACATCTCTTGGGTGGGACTGTCATACATGGGGAGAAATGAAAGCTTTCTTTTTCCCGCAACGGAAAGCTTTCAAAAGCTCTGCATGAGCCCTCATCTGCAGATTAGTTCCGCAAACTGTAGGTAGTTCGCCTATATGGGACTTAACAAACTAGGGTTAGCTAGAAACACTTCATTCAACATTCCCCTATAGCACTTCTAAGAAGTTGATTTGAATTGATTTTTAGTTGTAGCTGCGATGTTTCCACCCTGGCCTTTCGAACACTGTGACCAGCTGGATACAACATTGCGCTAGATCAGTGCTGCTTACCAGACGCTTTCTCTCGATGTTTCTGGTATTGCCTCCGAAATGTGTGAAAAGCCTTCCGCGCGCTCTAGAGAAACCAACAACTCTGGTCAACTACATGTCTTGGGTGGGACTGTCATACATGGGGAGAAATGAAAGCTTTCTTTTTCCCGCAACGGAAAGCTTTCAAAAGCTCTGCAAAAGCCCTCATCTGGAGACAAGTTCAACAGACTGTACGGAGTTTGCCTATATGTGACTTAAGAAACTGTGGCTAGTTAGAAACACTTCATTCAACATTCCCCTATAGCACTTCTAAGAAGTTGATTTGAATTGATTTCTTGCTGTAGCTGAGATGTTTGCAACCTGGCCATTCGAACACTGTGACCAGCTGGATACACCATTCCGCTAGATCAGTGCTGCTTACCAGAAGCTTTCTCTCGATGTTTTTGGTATTGCCTCTGAAATGTGTGAAAAGCCTTCCGCGCGCTTTAGAGAAACCAACTCTGGTCAACTACATGTCTTGGGTGGGACTGTCATACATGGGGAGAAATGAAAGCTTTCTTTTTCCCGCAACGTAAAGCTTTCAAAAGCTCTGCATGAGCCCTTATCTGCAGATTAATTCAGGAAACTGTAGGTAGTTCGCCTATATGGGACTTAACAAACTAGGGTTAGCTAGAAACACTTCATTCAACATTCCCCTATAGGACTTCTAAGAAGTTGATTTGAATTGATTTTTAGCTGTAGCTGAGATGTTTCCACCCTGGCCATTCGAACACTGTGACCAGCTGGATACAACATTGCGCTAGATCAGTGCTTACCGGACGCTTTCTGGTTGTAGCTGAGATGTTTGCGCCATTCGAACACTGTGACCAGCTGGATACTACATTCAGCTGGATAAGTTCTGCTTTCCAGACCCCTTAGCTCGAGGATTCTGGTATTGCCTCTGAAATGTGTGAAAAGCCTTCCGCGCGGACTAGAGAAAACAACTACTCTGTTCAACTACAACTCTTGGCTGGGAGAAATGAAAGCTTTCATTTTCCCGCAACCGAAAACTTTCAAAAGCTATGCATGAGCCCTCATCTGGAGATTAGTTCAGCAAACTGTAAGGAGTTCGCCTATATGGGACTTAACAAACTAGGGTTAGATAGAAACACTAGTCAACATTCCCCTATAGCACTTCTAAGAAGTTGATTTGAATTGAGTTTTAACTGTAGTTGAGATGTTTGCACCCTGGCCATTCGAACACTCTGACCAGCTGGATACAACATTCCGATAGGTCAGTGCTGCATACCAGACGCTTTCTCTCGATGTTTCTGGTATTGCCTCTGAAATGTGTGAAAAGCCTTCCGCGCGGTCTAGAGAAATCAACAACTCTGCTAAACTACATCTCTTGGATGGGACTGTCATACATGGGGAGAAATGAAAGCTTTCATTTTCCCGCAACGGAAAGGTTTCAAGAGCTCTGCATGAGCCCTCATCTGGAGATTAGTTCAGAAAACTGTAGGGAGTTCGCCTATATGGGACTTAACAAACTAGGGTTAGGTAGAAACACTTCATTCAACATTCCCCTATAGAACTTCTAAGAATGTGCTTTGAATGGATTTTTAGTTGTAGCTGAGATGTTTGCACTCTGGCCACTCGAACACTCTGACCAGCTGGATACAACATTGCGCTAGATTAGTGCTGCTTACCAGACGCTTTCTCTCGATGTTTTTGGTATTGCCTCTGAAATGTGTGAAAAGCCTTCCGCGCGGTCTAGAGCAACCAACAACTCTGTTCAACTACATCTTTTGGGTGGAACTGTCATACATGGGGAGAAATGAAAGCTTTCATTTTCCCGCAACGGAACGGTTTCAAGAGCTCTGCATGAGCCCTCATCTGGACATTAGTTCAGCAAACTGTAGGGAGTAGACCTATATGGGACTTAACAAACTAGGGTTAGCTAGAAACATTTCATTCAAAATTCCCCTGTAGCACTTCTAAGAAGTTGGTTTGAACTGATTTTTAGTTGTAGCTGAGATGTCTGCACACTGCGCCATTCGAACACTGTGACCAGCTGGATACTACATTCAGCTGGATATATTCTGCTTTCCAGACCCCTTAGCTCGAGGATTCTGGTATTGCCTCTGAAATGTGTGAAAAGCCTTTCGCACGTTCTAGAAAAGCATCAACTCTGTTCAACAACAGCTTCTTGGTAGGACTCTCATACATTGGGAAAAATGAAAGCTTTCGTTTTCTCGCAACGGAAAGCTTGTAAATGCTCTGCATAAGCCCTCGTTCGGAGATAAGTTTAGAAAATTGTACGAAGTTTGCCTATATGTGACTTAAGAAACTGTGGCTAGTTAGAAACACTTCATTCAACATTCCCCTATAGCACTTCTAAGAAGTTGATTTGAAGTGATTTCTTGCTGTAGCTGAGATGTTTGCAACCTGGCCATTCGAACACTGTGACCAGCTGGATACACCATTCCGCTAGATCAGTGCTGCTTACCAGAAGCTTTCTCTCGATGTTTTTGGTATTGCCTCTGAAATGTGTGAAAAGCCTTCCGCGCAGTCTAGAGAAACCAGCAACTCTGGTCAACTACATCTCTTGGGTGGGACTGTCATACATGGGGAGAAATGAAAGCTTTCTTTTTCCCGCAACGGAAAGCTTTCAAAAGCTCTGCATGAGCCCTCATCTGCAGATTAGTTCAGCAAACTGTAGGTAGTTCGCCTATATGGGACTTAACAAACTAGGGTTAGCTAGAAACACTTCATTCAACATTCCCCTATAGCACTTCTAAGAAGTTGATTTGAATTGATTTTTAGTTGTAGCTGCGATGTTTCCACCCTGGCCTTTCGAACACTGTGACCAGCTGGATACAACATTGCGCTAGATCAGTGCTGCTTACCAGACGCTTTCTCTCGATGTTTCTGGTATTGCCTCTGAAATGTGTGAAAAGCCTTCCGCGCGCTCTAGAGAAACCAGCAACTCTGGTCAACTACATCTCTTGGATGGGACTGTCATACATGGGGAGAAATGAAAGCTTTCTTTTTCCCGCAACGGAAAGCTTTCAAAAGCTCTGCAAGAGCCCTCATCTGGAGACAAGTTCAACAGACTGTACGGAGTTTGCCTATATGTGACTTAAGAAACTGTGGCTAGTTGGAAACACTTCATTCAACATTCCCCTATAGCACTTCTAAGAAGTTGATTTGAATTGATTTCTTGCTGTAGCTGAGATGTTTGCAACCTGGCCATTCGAACACTGTGACCAGCTGGATACACCATTCCGCTAGATCAGTGCTGCTTACCAGAAGCTTTCTCTCGATGTTTTTGGTATTGCCTCTGAAATGTGTGAAAAGCCTTCCGGGCGCTTTAGAGAAACCAACTCTGTTCAACTACATGTCTTGGGTGGGACTGTCATACATGGGGAGAAATGAAAGCTTTCTTTTTCCCGCAACGGAAAGCTTTCAAAAGCTCTGCATGAGCCCTTATCTGCAGATTAATTCAGGAAACTGTAGGTAGTTCGCCTATATGGGACTTAACAAACTAGGGTTAGCTAGAAACACTTTATTCAACATTCCCCTATAGGACTTCTAAGATGTTGATTTGAATTGATTTTTAGCTGTAGCTGAGATGTTTCCACCCTGGCCATTCGAACACTGTGACCAGCTGGATACAACATTGCGCTAGATCAGTGCTTACCGGACGCTTTCTGGTTGTAGCTGAGATGTTTGCGCCATTCGAACACTGTGACCAGCTGGATACTACATTCAGCTGGATAAGTTCTGCTTTCCAGACCCCTTAGCTCGAGGATTCTGGTATTGCCTCTGAAATGTGTGAAAAGCCTTCCGCGCGGACTAGAGAAAACAACTACTCTGTTCAACTACAACTCTTGGCTGGGAGAAATGAAAGCTTTCATTTTCCCGCAACCGAAAACTTTCAAAAGCTATGCATGAGCCCTCATCTGGAGATTAGTTCAGCAAACTGTAAGGAGTTCGCCTATATGGGACTTAACAAACTAGGGTTAGATAGAAACACTAGTCAACATTCCCCTATAGCACTTCTAAGAAGTTGATTTGAATTGAGTTTTAACTGTAGTTGAGATGTTTGCACCCTGGCCATTCGAACACTCTGACCAGCTGGATACAACATTCCGATAGGTCAGTGCTGCATACCAGACGCTTTCTCTCGATGTTTCTGGTATTGCCTCTGAAATGTGTGAAAAGCCTTCCGCGCGGTCTAGAGAAATCAACAACTCTGCTAAACTACATCTCTTGGATGGGACTGTCATACATGGGGAGAAATGAAAGCTTTCATTTTCCCGCAACGGAAAGGTTTCAAGAGCTCTGCATGAGCCCTCATCTGGAGATTAGTTCAGAAAACTGTAGGGAGTTCGCCTATATGGGACTTAACAAACTAGGGTTAGGTAGAAACACTTCATTCAACGTTCCCCTATAGCACTTCTAAGAATGTGGTTTGAATGGATTTTTAGTTGTAGCTGAGATGTTTGCACTCTGGCCACTCGAACACTCTGACCAGCTGGATACAACATTGCGCTAGATTAGTGCTGCTTACCAGACGCTTTCTCTCGATGTTTTTGGTATTGCCTCTGAAATGTGTGAAAAGCCTTCCGCGCGGTCTAGAGCAACCAACAACTCTGTTCAACTACATCTTTTGGGTGGAACTGTCATACATGGGGAGAAATGAAAGCTTTCATTTTCCCGCAACGGAACGGTTTCAAGAGCTCTGCATGAGCCCTCATCTGGACATTAGTTCAGCAAACTGTAGGGAGTACACCTATATGGGACTTAACAAACTAGGGTTAGCTAGAAACATTTCATTCAAAATTCCCCTGTAGCACTTCTAAGAAGTTGGTTTGAACTGATTTTTAGTTGTAGCTGAGATGTCTGCACACTGCGCCATTCGAACAGTGTGACCAGCTGGATACTACATTCAGCTGGATATATTCTGCTTTCCAGACCCCTTAGCTCGAGGATTCTGGTATTGCCTCTGAAATGTGTGAAAAGCCTTTCGCACGTTCTAGAAAAGCATCAACTCTGTTCAACAACAGCTTCTTGGTAGGACTCTCATACATTGGGAAAAATGAAAGCTTTCGTTTTCTCGCAACGGAAAGCTTGTAAATGCTCTGCATAAGCCCTCGTTCGGAGATAAGTTTAGAAAATTGTACGAAGTTTGCCTATATGTGACTTAAGAAACTGTGGCTAGTTAGAAACACTTCATTCAACATTCCCCTATAGCACTTCTAAGAAGTTGATTTGAAGTGATTTCTTGCTGTAGCTGAGATGTTTGCAACCTGGCCATTCGAACACTGTGACCAGCTGGATACACCATTCCGCTAGATCAGTGCTGCTTACCAGAAGCTTTCTCTCGATGTTTTTGGTATTGCCTCTGAAATGTGTGAAAAGCCTTCCGCGCGCTTTAGAGAAACCAACTCTGGTCAACTACATGTCTTGGGTGGGACTGTCATACATGGGGAGAAATGAAAGCTTTCTTTTTCCCGCAACGTAAAGCTTTCAAAAGCTCTGCATGAGCCCTTATCTGCAGATTAATTCAGGAAACTGTAGGTAGTTCGCCTATATGGGACTTAACAAACTAGGGTTAGCCAGAAACACTTTATTCAACATTCCCCTATAGGACTTCTAAGATGTTGATTTGAATTGATTTTTAGCTGTAGCTGAGATGTTTCCACCCTGGCCATTCGAACACTGTGACCAGCTGGATACAACATTGCGCTAGATCAGTGCTTACCGGACGCTTTCTGGTTGTAGCTGAGATGTTTCCGCCATTCGAACACTGTGACCAGCTGGATACTACATTCAGCTGGATAAGTTCTGCTTTCCAGACCCCTTAGCTCGAGGATTCTGGTATTGCCTCTGAAATGTGTGAAAAGCCTTCCGCGCGGACTAGAGAAAACAACTACTCTGTTCAACTACAACTCTTGGCTGGGAGAAATGAAAGCTTTCATTTTCCCGCAACCGAAAACTTTCAAAAGCTATGCATGAGCCCTCATCTGGAGATTAGTTCAGCAAACTGTAAGGAGTTCGCCTATATGGGACTTAACAAACTAGGGTTAGATAGAAACACTAGTCAACATTCCCCTATAGCACTTCTAAGAAGTTGATTTGAATTGAGTTTTAACTGTAGTTGAGATGTTTGCACCCTGGCCATTCGAACACTCTGACCAGCTGGATACAACATTGCGCTAGATTAGTGCTGCTTACCAGACGCTTTCTCTCGATGTTTTTGGTATTGCCTCTGAAATGTGTGAAAAGCCTTCCGCACGGTCTAGAGCAACCAACAACTCTGTTCAACTACATCTTTTGGGTGGAACTGTCATACATGGGGAGAAATGAAAGCTTTCATTTTCCCGCAACGGAACGGTTTCAAGAGCTCTGCATGAGCCCTCATCTGGACATTAGTTCAGCAAACTGTAGGGAGTTCACCTATATGGGACTTAGCAAACTAGGGTTAGCTAGAAACATTTCATTCAAAATTCCCCTGTAGCACTTCTAAGAAGTTGGTTTGAACTGATTTTTAGTTGTAGCTGAGATGTCTGCACACTGCGCCATTCGAACACTGTGACCAGCTGGATACTACATTCAGCTGGATATATTCTGCTTTCCAGACCCCTTAGCTCGAGGATTCTGGTATTGCCTCTGAAATGTGTGAAAAGCCTTTCGCACGTTCTAGAAAAGCATCAACTCTGTTCAACAACAGCTTCTTGGTAGGACTCTCATACATTGGGAAAAATGAAAGCTTTCGTTTTCTCGCAACGGAAAGCTTGTAAATGCTCTGCATAAGCCCTCGTTCGGAGATAAGTTTAGAAAATTGTACGAAGTTTGCCTATATGTGACTTAAGAAACTGTGGCTAGTTAGAAACACTTCATTCAACATTCCCCTATAGCAATTCTAAGAAGTTGATTTGAATTGATTTCTTGCTGTAGCTGAGATGTTTGCAACCTGGCCATTCGAACACTGTGACCAGCTGGATACAACATTGCGCTAGATTAGTGCTGCTTACCAGACGCTTTCTCTCGATGTTTTTGGTATTGCCTCTGAAATGTGTGAAAAGCCTTCCGCGCGGTCTAGAGCAACCAACAACTCTGTTCAACTACATCTTTTGGGTGGAACTGTCATACATGGGGAGAAATGAAAGCTTTCTTTTTCCCGCAACGGAAAGCTTTCAAAAGCTCTGCATGAGCCCTCATCTGCAGATTAGTTCAGCAAACTGTAGGTAGTTCGCCTATATGGGACTTAACAAACTAGGGTTAGCTAGAAACACTTCATTCAACATTCCCCTATAGCACTTCTAAGAAGTTGATTTGAAGTGATTTCTTGCTGTAGCTGAGATGTTTGCAACCTGGCCATTCGAACACTGTGACCAGCTGGATACACCATTCCGCTAGATCAGTGCTGCTTACCAGAAGCTTTCTCTCGATGTTTTTGGTATTGCCTCTGAAATGTGTGAAAAGCCTTCCGCGCAGTCTAGAGAAACCAGCAACTCTGGTCAACTACATCTCTTGGGTGGGACTGTCATACATGGGGAGAAATGAAAGCTTTCTTTTTCCCGCAACGGAAAGCTTTCAAAAGCTCTGCATGAGCCCTCATCTGCAGATTAGTTCAGCAAACTGTAGGTAGTTCGCCTATATGGGACTTAACAAACTAGGGTTAGCTAGAAACACTTCATTCAACATTCCCCTATAGCACTTCTAAGAAGTTGATTTGAATTGATTTTTAGTTGTAGCTGCGATGTTTCCACCCTGGCCTTTCGAACACTGTGACCAGCTGGATACAACATTGCGCTAGATCAGTGCTGCTTACCAGACGCTTTCTCTCGATGTTTCTGGTATTGCCTCTGAAATGTGTGAAAAGCCTTCCGCGCGGTCTAGAGAAATCAACAACTCTGCTAAACTACATCTCTTGGATGGGACTGTCATACATGGGGAGAAATGAAAGCTTTCATTTTCCCGCAACGGAAAGGTTTCAAGAGCTCTGCATGAGCCCTCATCTGGAGATTAGTTCAGAAAACTGTAGGGAGTTCGCCTATATGGGACTTAACAAACTAGGGTTAGGTAGAAACACTTCATTCAACGTTCCCCTATAGCACTTCTAAGAATGTGGTTTGAATGGATTTTTAGTTGTAGCTGAGATGTTTGCACTCTGGCCACTCGAACACTCTGACCAGCTGGATACAACATTGCGCTAGATTAGTGCTGCTTACCAGACGCTTTCTCTCGATGTTTTTGGTATTGCCTCTGAAATGTGTGAAAAGCCTTCCGCGCGGTCTAGAGCAACCAACAACTCTGTTCAACTACATCTTTTGGGTGGAACTGTCATACATGGGGAGAAATGAAAGCTTTCATTTTCCCGCAACGGAACGGTTTCAAGAGCTCTGCATGAGCCCTCATCTGGACATTAGTTCAGCAAACTGTAGGGAGTACACCTATATGGGACTTAACAAACTAGGGTTAGCTAGAAACATTTCATTCAAAATTCCCCTGTAGCACTTCTAAGAAGTTGGTTTGAACTGATTTTTAGTTGTAGCTGAGATGTCTGCACACTGCGCCATTCGAACACTGTGACCAGCTGGATACTACATTCAGCTGGATATATTCTGCTTTCCAGACCCCTTAGCTCGAGGATTCTGGTATTGCCTCTGAAATGTGTGAAAAGCCTTTCGCACGTTCTAGAAAAGCATCAACTCTGTTCAACAACAGCTTCTTGGTAGGACTCTCATACATTGGGAAAAATGAAAGCTTTCGTTTTCTCGCAACGGAAAGCTTGTAAATGCTCTGCATAAGCCCTCGTTCGGAGATAAGTTTAGAAAATTGTACGAAGTTTGCCTATATGTGACTTAAGAAACTGTGGCTAGTTAGAAACACTTCATTCAACATTCCCCTATAGCAATTCTAAGAAGTTGATTTGAATTGATTTCTTGCTGTAGCTGAGATGTTTGCAACCTGGCCATTCGAACACTGTGACCAGCTGGATACACCATTCCGCTAGATCAGTGCTGCTTACCAGAAGCTTTCTCTCGATGTTTTTGGTATTGCCTCTGAAATGTGTGAAAAGCCTTCCGCGCAGTCTAGAGAAACCAGCAACTCTGTTCAACTACATCTCTTGGGTGGGACTGTCATACATGGGGAGAAATGAAAGCTTTCTTTTTCCCGCAACGGAAAGCTTTCAAAAGCTCTGCATGAGCCCTCATCTGCAGATTAGTTCCGCAAACTGTAGGTAGTTCGCCTATATGGGACTTAACAAACTAGGGTTAGCTAGAAACACTTCATTCAACATTCCCCTATAGCACTTCTAAGAAGTTGATTTGAATTGATTTTTAGTTGTAGCTGCGATGTTTCCACCCTGGCCTTTCGAACACTGTGACCAGCTGGATACAACATTGCGCTAGATCAGTGCTGCTTACCAGACGCTTTCTCTCGATGTTTCTGGTATTGCCTCCGAAATGTGTGAAAAGCCTTCCGCGCGCTCTAGAGAAACCAACAACTCTGGTCAACTACATGTCTTGGGTGGGACTGTCATACATGGGGAGAAATGAAAGCTTTCTTTTTCCCGCAACGGAAAGCTTTCAAAAGCTCTGCATGAGCCCTCATCTGCAGATTAGTTCCGCAAACTGTAGGTAGTTCGCCTATATGGGACTTAACAAACTAGGGTTAGCTAGAAACACTTCATTCAACATTCCCCTATAGCACTTCTACGAAGTTGATTTGAATTGATTTTTAGTTGTAGCTGCGATGTTTCCACCCTGGCCTTTCGAACACTGTGACCAGCTGGATACAACATTGCGCTAGATCAGTGCTGCTTACCAGACGCTTTCTCTCGATGTTTCTGGTATTGCCTCCGAAATGTGTGAAAAGCCTTCCGCGCGCTCTAGAGAAACCAACAACTCTGGTCAACTACATGTCTTGGGTGGGACTGTCATACATGGGGAGAAATGAAAGCTTTCTTTTTCCCGCAACGGAAAGCTTTCAAAAGCTCTGCAAGAGCCCTCATCTGGAGACAAGTTCAACAGACTGTACGGAGTTTGCCTATATGTGACTTAAGAAACTGTGGCTAGTTAGAAACACTTCATTCAACATTCCCCTATAGCACGTCTAAGAAGTTGATTTGAATTGATTTCTTGCTGTAGCTGAGATGTTTGCAACCTGGCCATTCGAACACTGTGACCAGCTGGATACAACATTGCGCTAGATCAGTGCTGCTTACCAGACGCTTTCTCTCGATGTTTCTGGTATTGCCTCCGAAATGTGTGAAAAGCCTTCCGCGCGCTCTAGAGAAACCAACAACTCTGGTCAACTACATGTCTTGGGTGGGACTGTCATACATGGGGAGAAATGAAAGCTTTCTTTTTCCCGCAACGGAAAGCTTTCAAAAGCTCTGCATGAGCCCTCATCTGCAGATTAGTTCCGCAAACTGTAGGTAGTTCGCCTATATGGGACTTAACAAACTAGGGTTAGCTAGAAACACTTCATTCAACATTCCCCTATAGCACTTCTACGAAGTTGATTTGAATTGATTTTTAGTTGTAGCTGCGATGTTTCCACCCTGGCCTTTCGAACACTGTGACCAGCTGGATACAACATTGCGCTAGATCAGTGCTGCTTACCAGACGCTTTCTCTCGATGTTTCTGGTATTGCCTCCGAAATGTGTGAAAAGCCTTCCGCGCGCTCTAGAGAAACCAACAACTCTGGTCAACTACATGTCTTGGGTGGGACTGTCATACATGGGGAGAAATGAAAGCTTTCTTTTTCCCGCAACGGAAAGCTTTCAAAAGCTCTGCAAGAGCCCTCATCTGGAGACAAGTTCAACAGACTGTACGGAGTTTGCCTATATGTGACTTAAGAAACTGTGGCTAGTTAGAAACACTTCATTCAACATTCCCCTATAGCACGTCTAAGAAGTTGATTTGAATTGATTTCTTGCTGTAGCTGAGATGTTTGCAACCTGGCCATTCGAACACTGTGACCAGCTGGATACACCATTCCGCTAGATCAGTGCTGCTTACCAGAAGCTTTCTCTCGATGTTTTTGGTATTGCCTCTGAAATGTGTGAAAAGCCTTCCGCGCGCTTTAGAGAAACCAACTCTGTTCAACTACATGTCGTGGGTGGGACTGTCATACATGGGGAGAAATGAAAGCTTTCTTTTTCCCGCAACGTAAAGCTTTCAAAAGCTCTGCATGAGCCCTTATCTGCAGATTAATTCAGGAAACTGTAGGTAGTTCGCCTATATGGGACTTAACAAACTAGGGTTAGCTAGAAACACTTTATTCAACATTCCCCTATAGGACTTCTAAGAAGTTGATTTGAATTGATTTTTAGCTGTAGCTGAGATGTTTCCACCCTGGCC
Source organism: Pelodiscus sinensis (assembly GCF_049634645.1). Classification (NCBI taxonomy): domain Eukaryota; kingdom Metazoa; phylum Chordata; order Testudines; family Trionychidae; genus Pelodiscus; species Pelodiscus sinensis. The sequence continues at coordinate 24,873,649 of NC_134729.1, read as the reverse complement.
ATTCGAACACTGTGACCAGCTGGATACAACATTGCGCTAGATCAGTGCTTACCGGACGCTTTCTGGTTGTAGCTGAGATGTTTGCGCCATTCGAACACTGTGACCAGCTGGATACTACATTCAGCTGGATAAGTTCTGCTTTCCAGACCCCTTAGCTCGAGGATTCTGGTATTGCCTCTGAAATGTGTGAAAAGCCTTCCGCGCAGACTAGAGAAAACAACTACTCTGTTCAACTACAACTCTTGGCTGGGAGAAATGAAAGCTTTCATTTTCCCGCAACCGAAAACTTTCAAAAGCTATGCATGAGCCCTCATCTGGAGATTAGTTCAGCAAACTGTAAGGAGTTCGCCTATATGGGACTTAACAAACTAGGGTTAGATAGAAACACTAGTCAACATTCCCCTATAGCACTTCTAAGAAGTTGATTTGAATTGAGTTTTAACTGTAGTTGAGATGTTTGCACCCTGGCCATTCGAACACTCTGACCAGCTGGATACAACATTCCGATAGGTCAGTGCTGCATACCAGACGCTTTCTCTCGATGTTTCTGGTATTGCCTCTGAAATGTGTGAAAAGCCTTCCGCGCGGTCTAGAGAAATCAACAACTCTGCTAAACTACATCTCTTGGATGGGACTGTCATACATGGGGAGAAATGAAAGCTTTCATTTTCCCGCAACGGAAAGGTTTCAAGAGCTCTGCATGAGCCCTCATCTGGAGATTAGTTCAGAAAACTGTAGGGAGTTCGCCTATATGGGACTTAACAAACTAGGGTTAGGTAGAAACACTTCATTCAACATTCCCCTATAGCACTTCTAAGAATGTGCTTTGAATGGATTTTTAGTTGTACCTGAGATGTTTGCACTCTGGCCACTCGAACACTCTGACCAGCTGGATACAACATTGCGCTAGATTAGTGCTGCTTACCAGACGCTTTCTCTCGATGTTTTTGGTATTGCCTCTGAAATGTGTGAAAAGCCTTCCGCACGGTCTAGAGCAACCAACAACTCTGTTCAACTACATCTTTTGGGTGGAACTGTCATACATGGGGAGAAATGAAAGCTTTCATTTTCCCGCAACGGAACGGTTTCAAGAGCTCTGCATGAGCCCTCATCTGGACATTAGTTCAGCAAACTGTAGGGAGTTCACCTATATGGGACTTAGCAAACTAGGGTTAGCTAGAAACATTTCATTCAAAATTCCCCTGTAGCGCTTCTAAGAAGTTGGTTTGAACTGATTTTTAGTTGTAGCTGAGATGTCTGCACACTGCGCCATTCGAACACTGTGACCAGCTGGATACTACATTCAGCTGGATATATTCTGCTTTCCAGACCCCTTAGCTCGAGGATTCTGGTATTGCCTCTGAAATGTGTGAAAAGCCTTTCGCACGTTCTAGAAAAGCATCAACTCTGTTCAACAACAGCTTCTTGGTAGGACTCTCATACATTGGGAAAAATGAAAGCTTTCGTTTTCTCGCAACGGAAAGCTTGTAAATGCTCTGCATAAGCCCTCGTTCGGAGATAAGTTTAGAAAATTGTACGAAGTTTGCCTATATGTGACTTAAGAAACTGTGGCTAGTTAGAAACACTTCATTCAACATTCCCCTATAGCAATTCTAAGAAGTTGATTTGAATTGATTTCTTGCTGTAGCTGAGATGTTTGCAACCTGGCCATTCGAACACTGTGACCAGCTGGATACACCATTCCGCTAGATCAGTGCTGCTTACCAGAAGCTTTCTCTCGATGTTTTTGGTATTGCCTCTGAAATGTGTGAAAAGCCTTCCGCGCAGTCTAGAGAAACCAGCAACTCTGTTCAACTACATCTCTTGGGTGGGACTGTCATACATGGGGAGAAATGAAAGCTTTCTTTTTCCCGCAACGGAAAGCTTTCAAAAGCTCTGCATGAGCCCTCATCTGCAGATTAGTTCCGCAAACTGTAGGTAGTTCGCCTATATGGGACTTAACAAACTAGGGTTAGCTAGAAACACTTCATTCAACATTCCCCTATAGCACTTCTAAGAAGTTGATTTGAATTGATTTTTAGTTGTAGCTGCGATGTTTCCACCCTGGCCTTTCGAACACTGTGACCAGCTGGATACAACATTGCGCTAGATCAGTGCTGCTTACCAGACGCTTTCTCTCGATGTTTCTGGTATTGCCTCCGAAATGTGTGAAAAGCCTTCCGCGCGCTCTAGAGAAACCAACAACTCTGGTCAACTACATGTCTTGGGTGGGACTGTCATACATGGGGAGAAATGAAAGCTTTCTTTTTCCCGCAACGGAAAGCTTTCAAAAGCTCTGCATGAGCCCTCATCTGCAGATTAGTTCCGCAAACTGTAGGTAGTTCGCCTATATGGGACTTAACAAACTAGGGTTAGCTAGAAACACTTCATTCAACATTCCCCTATAGCACTTCTACGAAGTTGATTTGAATTGATTTTTAGTTGTAGCTGCGATGTTTCCACCCTGGCCTTTCGAACACTGTGACCAGCTGGATACAACATTGCGCTAGATCAGTGCTGCTTACCAGACGCTTTCTCTCGATGTTTCTGGTATTGCCTCCGAAATGTGTGAAAAGCCTTCCGCGCGCTCTAGAGAAACCAACAACTCTGGTCAACTACATGTCTTGGGTGGGACTGTCATACATGGGGAGAAATGAAAGCTTTCTTTTTCCCGCAACGGAAAGCTTTCAAAAGCTCTGCAAGAGCCCTCATCTGGAGACAAGTTCAACAGACTGTACGGAGTTTGCCTATATGTGACTTAAGAAACTGTGGCTAGTTAGAAACACTTCATTCAACATTCCCCTATAGCACTTCTAAGAAGTTGATTTGAATTGATTTCTTGCTGTAGCTGAGATGTTTGCAACCTGGCCATTCGAACACTGTGACCAGCTGGATACACCATTCCGCTAGATCAGTGCTGCTTACCAGAAGCTTTCTCTCGATGTTTTTGGTATTGCCTCTGAAATGTGTGAAAAGCCTTCCGCGCGCTTTAGAGAAACCAACGCTGGTCAACTACATGTCTTGGGTGGGACTGTCATACATGGGGAGAAATGAAAGCTTTCTTTTTCCCGCAACGTAAAGCTTTCAAAAGCTCTGCATGAGCCCTTATCTGCAGATTAATTCAGGAAACTGTAGGTAGTTCGCCTATATGGGACTTAACAAACTAGGGTTAGCTAGAAACACTTTATTCAACATTCCCCTATAGGACTTCTAAGAAGTTGATTTGAATTGATTTTTAGCTGTAGCTGAGATGTTTGCACCCTGGCCATTCGAACACTGTGACCAGCTGGATACAACATTGCGCTAGATCAGTGCTTACCGGACGCTTTCTGGTTGTAGCTGAGATGTTTGCGCCATTCGAACACTGTGACCAGCTGGATACTACATTCAGCTGGATAAGTTCTGCTTTCCAGACCCCTTAGCTCGAGGATTCTGGTATTGCCTCTGAAATGTGTGAAAAGCCTTCCGCGCGGACTAGAGAAAACAACTACTCTATTCAACTACAACTCTTGGCTGGGAGAAATGAAAGCTTTCATTTTCCCGCAACCGAAAACTTTCAAAAGCTATGCATGAGCCCTCATCTGGAGATTAGTTCAGCAAACTGTAAGGAGTTCGCCTATATGGGACTTAACAAACTAGGGTTAGATAGAAACACTAGTCAACATTCCCCTATAGCACTTCTAAGAAGTTGATTTGAATTGAGTTTTAACTGTAGTTGAGATGTTTGCACCCTGGCCATTCGAACACTCTGACCAGCTGGATACAACATTCCGATAGGTCAGTGCTGCATACCAGACGCTTTCTCTCGATGTTTCTGGTATTGCCTCTGAAATGTGTGAAAAGCCTTCCGCGCGGTCTAGAGAAATCAACAACTCTGCTAAACTACATCTCTTGGATGGGACTGTCATACATGGGGAGAAATGAAAGCTTTCATTTTCCCGCAACGGAAAGGTTTCAAGAGCTCTGCATGAGCCCTCATCTGGAGATTAGTTCAGAAAACTGTAGGGAGTTCGCCTATATGGGACTTAACAAACTAGGGTTAGGTAGAAACACTTCATTCAACATTCCCCTATAGAACTTCTAAGAATGTGCTTTGAATGGATTTTTAGTTGTAGCTGAGATGTTTGCACTCTGGCCACTCGAACACTCTGACCAGCTGGATACAACATTGCGCTAGATTAGTGCTGCTTACCAGACGCTTTCTCTCGATGTTTTTGGTATTGCCTCTGAAATGTGTGAAAAGCCTTCCGCGCGGTCTAGAGCAACCAACAACTCTGTTCAACTACATCTTTTGGGTGGAACTGTCATACATGGGGAGAAATGAAAGCTTTCATTTTCCCGCAACGGAACGGTTTCAAGAGCTCTGCATGAGCCCTCATCTGGACATTAGTTCAGCAAACTGTAGGGAGTACACCTATATGGGACTTAACAAACTAGGGTTAGCTAGAAACATTTCATTCAAAATTCCCCTGTAGCACTTCTAAGAAGTTGGTTTGAACTGATTTTTAGTTGTAGCTGAGATGTCTGCACACTGCGCCATTCGAACAGTGTGACCAGCTGGATACTACATTCAGCTGGATATATTCTGCTTTCCAGACCCCTTAGCTCGAGGATTCTGGTATTGCCTCTGAAATGTGTGAAAAGCCTTTCGCACGTTCTAGAAAAGCATCAACTCTGTTCAACAACAGCTTCTTGGTAGGACTCTCATACATTGGGAAAAATGAAAGCTTTCGTTTTCTCGCAACGGAAAGCTTGTAAATGCTCTGCATAAGCCCTCGTTCGGAGATAAGTTTAGAAAATTGTACGAAGTTTGCCTATATGTGACTTAAGAAACTGTGGCTAGTTAGAAACACTTCATTCAACATTCCCCTATAGCAATTCTAAGAAGTTGATTTGAATTGATTTCTTGCTGTAGCTGAGATGTTTGCAACCTGGCCATTCGAACACTGTGACCAGCTGGATACACCATTCCGCTAGATCAGTGCTGCTTACCAGAAGCTTTCTCTCGATGTTTTTGGTATTGCCTCTGAAATGTGTGAAAAGCCTTCCGCGCAGTCTAGAGAAACCAGCAACTCTGGTCAACTACATCTCTTGGGTGGGACTGTCATACATGGGGAGAAATGAAAGCTTTCTTTTTCCCGCAACGGAAAGCTTTCAAAAGCTCTGCATGAGCCCTCATCTGCAGATTAGTTCAGCAAACTGTAGGTAGTTCGCCTATATGGGACTTAACAAACTAGGGTTAGCTAGAAACACTTCATTCAACATTCCCCTATAGCACTTCTAAGAAGTTGATTTGAATTGATTTTTAGTTGTAGCTGCGATGTTTCCACCCTGGCCTTTCGAACACTGTGACCAGCTGGATACAACATTGCGCTAGATCAGTGCTGCTTACCAGACGCTTTCTCTCGATGTTTCTGGTATTGCCTCCGAAATGTGTGAAAAGCCTTCCGCGCGCTCTAGAGAAACCAACAACTCTGGTCAACTACATGTCTTGGGTGGGACTGTCATACATGGGGAGAAATGAAAGCTTTCTTTTTCCCGCAACGGAAAGCTTTCAAAAGCTCTGCAAGAGCCCTCATCTGGAGACAAGTTCAACAGCCTGTACGGAGTTTGCCTATATGTGACTTAAGAAACTGTGGCTAGTTAGAAACACTTCATTCAACATTCCCCTATAGCACTTCTAAGAAGTTGATTTGAATTGATTTTTAACTGTAGCTGAGATGTTTGCACCCTGGGCCTTTAGAACACTGTGACCAGCTGGATACTACATTCCGCTAGATAAGTTCTGCTTTCCAGACACCTTATCTCGTGGTTTCTGGTATTGCCTCTGAAATGTGTGAAAAGCCTTTCGCACGTTCTAGAGAAAGCAACAACTCTGTTCAACAACAGCTTCTTGGTAGGACGGGCAGACATGGGGAAAAAAAAATGAAAGCTTTTATTTTCTCGCAACGGATAGCTTTTAAATGCTCTGCATAAGCCCTCGTTCGGAGATAAGTTTAGAAAATTGTACGAAGTTTGCCTATATGTGACTTAAGAAACTGTGGCTAGTTAGAAACACTTCATTCAACATTCCCCTATAGCAATTCTAAGAAGTTGATTTGAATTGATTTCTTGCTGTAGCTGAGATGTTTGCAACCTGGCCATTCGAACACTGTGACCAGCTGGATACACCATTCCGCTAGATCAGTGCTGCTTACCAGAAGCTTTCTCTCGATGTTTTTGGTATTGCCTCTGAAATGTGTGAAAAGCCTTCCGCGCAGTCTAGAGAAACCAGCAACTCTGTTCAACTACATCTCTTGGGTGGGACTGTCATACATGGGGAGAAATGAAAGCTTTCTTTTTCCCGCAACGGAAAGCTTTCAAAAGCTCTGCATGAGCCCTCATCTGCAGATTAGTTCCGCAAACTGTGAGTAGTTCGCCTATATGGGACTTAACAAACTAGGGTTAGCTAGAAACACTTCATTCAACATTCCCCTATAGCACTTCTAAGAAGTTGATTTGAATTGATTTTTAGCCGTAGCTGAGATGTTTCCACCCTGGCCATTCGAACACTGTGACCAGCTGGATACAACATTGCGCTAGATCAGTGCTTACCGGACGCTTTCTGGTTGTAGCTGAGATGTTTGCGCCATTCGAACACTGTGACCAGCTGGATACTACATTCAGCTGGATAAGTTCTGCTTTCCAGACCCCTTAGCTCGAGGATTCTGGTATTGCCTCTGAAATGTGTGAAAAGCCTTCCGCGCGGACTAGAGAAAACAACTACTCTGTTCAACTACAACTCTTGGCTGGGAGAAATGAAAGCTTTCATTTTCCCGCAACCGAAAACTTTCAAAAGCTATGCATGAGCCCTCATCTGGAGATTAGTTCAGCAAACTGTAAGGAGTTCGCCTATATGGGACTTAACAAACTAGGGTTAGATAGAAACACTAGTCAACATTCCCCTATAGCACTTCTAAGAAGTTGATTTGAATTGAGTTTTAACTGTAGCTGAGATGTTTGCACCCCGGCCATTCGAACACTCTGACCAGCTGGATACAACATAGGTCAGTGCTGCATACCAGACGCTTTCTCTCGATGTTTCTGGTATTGCCTCTGAAATGTGTGAAAAGCCTTCCGCGCGGTCTAGAGCAACCAACAACTCTGTTCAACTACATCTTTTGGGTGGAACTGTCATACATGGGGAGAAATGAAAGCTTTCATTTTCCCGCAACGGAAAGGTTTCAAGAGCTCTGCATGAGCCCTCATCTGGAGATTAGTTCAGAAAACTGTAGGGAGTTCGCCTATATGGGACTTAACAAACTAGGGTTAGGTAGAAACACTTCATTCAACGTTCCCCTATAGCACTTCTAAGAATGTGGTTTGAATGGATTTTTAGTTGTAGCTGAGATGTTTGCACTCTGGCCACTCGAACACTCTGACCAGCTGGATACAACATTGCGCTAGATTAGTGCTGCTTACCAGACGCTTTCTCTCGATGTTTTTGGTATTGCCTCTGAAATGTGTGAAAAGCCTTCCGTGCGGTCTAGAGCAACCAACAACTCTGTTCAACTACATCTTTTGGGTGGAACTGTCATACATGGGGAGAAATGAAAGCTTTCATTTTCCCGCAACGGAACGGTTTCAAGAGCTCTGCATGAGCCCTCATCTGGACATTAGTTCAGCAAACTGTAGGGAGTACACCTATATGGGACTTAATAAACTAGGGTTAGCTAGAAACATTTCATTCAAAATTCCCCTGTAGCACTTCTAAGAAGTTGGTTTGAACTGATTTTTAGTTGTAGCTGAGATGTCTGCACACTGCGCCATTCGAACACTGTGACCAGCTGGATACTACATTCAGCTGGATATATTCTGCTTTCCAGACCCCTTAGCTCGAGGATTTTGGTATTGCCTCTGAAATGTGTGAAAAGCCTTTCGCACGTTCTAGAAAAGCATCAACTCTGTTCAACAACAGCTTCTTGGTAGGACTCTCATACATTGGGAAAAATGAAAGCTTTCGTTTTCTCGCAACGGAAAGCTTGTAAATGCTCTGCATAAGCCCTCGTTCGGAGATAAGTTTAGAAAATTGTACGAAGTTTGCCTATATGTGACTTAAGAAACTGTGGCTAGTTAGAAACACTTCATTCAACATTCCCCTATAGCAATTCTAAGAAGTTGATTTGAATTGATTTCTTGCTGTAGCTGAGATGTTTGCAACCTGGCCATTCGAACACTGTGACCAGCTGGATACACCATTCCGCTAGATCAGTGCTGCTTACCAGAAGCTTTCTCTCGATGTTTTTGGTATTGCCTCTGAAATGTGTGAAAAGCCTTCCGCGCAGTCTAGAGAAACCAGCAACTCTGGTCAACTACATCTCTTGGGTGGGACTGTCATACATGGGGAGAAATGAAAGCTTTCTTTTTCCCGCAACGTAAAGCTTTCAAAAGCTCTGCATGAGCCCTTATCTGCAGATTAATTCAGGAAACTGTAGGTAGTTCGCCTATATGGGACTTAACAAACTAGGGTTAGCTAGAAACACTTTATTCAACATTCCCCTATAGGACTTCTAAGAAGTTGATTTGAATTGATTTTTAGCTGTAGCTGCGATGTTTCCACCCTGGCCATTCGAACACTGTGACCAGCTGGATACTACATTCAGCTGGATAAGTTCTGCTTTCCAGACCCCTTACCTCGAGGATTCTGGTATTGCCTCTGAAATGTGTGAAAAGCCTTCCGCGCGGACTAGAGAAAACAACTACTCTATTCAACTACAACTCTTGGCTGGGAGAAATGAAAGCTTTCATTTTCCCGCAACCGAAAACTTTCAAAAGCTATGCATGAGCCCTCATCTGGAGATTAGTTCAGCAAACTGTAAGGAGTTCGCCTATATGGGACTTAACAAACTAGGGTTAGATAGAAACACTAGTCAACATTCCCCTATAGCACTTCTAAGAAGTTGATTTGAATTGAGTTTTAAGTGTAGCTGAGATGTTTGCACCCTGGCCATTCGAACACTCTGACCAGCTGGATACAACATTCCGATAGGTCAGTGCTGCATACCAGACGCTTTCTCTCGATGTTTCTGGTATTGCCTCTAAAATGTGTGAAAAGCCTTCCGCGCGGTCTAGAGAAATCAACAACTCTGCTAAACTACATCTCTTGGATGGGACTGTCATACATGGGGAGAAATGAAAGCTTTCATTTTCCCGCAACGGAAAGGTTTCAAGAGCTCTGCATGAGCCCTCATCTGGAGATTAGTTCAGAAAACTGTAGGGAGTTCGCCTATATGGGACTTAACAAACTAGGGTTAGGTAGAAACACTTCATTCAACATTCCCCTATAGCACTTCTAAGAATGTGCTTTGAAGGGATTTTTAGTTGTAGCTGAGATGTTTGCACTCTGGCCACTCGAACACTCTGACCAGCTGGATACAACATTGCGCTAGATTAGTGCTGCTTACCAGACGCTTTCTCTCGATGTTTTTGGTATTGCCTCTGAAATGTGTGAAAAGCCTTCCGCGCGGTCTAGAGCAACCAACAACTCTGTTCAACTACATCTTTTGGGTGGAACTGTCATACATGGGGAGAAATGAAAGCTTTCATTTTCCCGCAACGGAAAGCTTTCAAAAGCTCTGCATGAGCCCTTATCTGCAGATTAATTCAGGAAACTGTAGGTAGTTCGCCTATATGGGACTTAACAAACTAGGGTTAGCTAGAAACACTTTATTCAACATTCCCCTATAGGACTTCTAAGAAGTTGATTTGAATTGATTTTTAGCTGTAGCTGAGATGTTTCCACCCTGGCCATTCGAACACTGTGACCAGCTGGATACAACATTGCGCTAGATCAGTGCTTACAGGACGCTTTCTGGTTGTAGCTGAGATGTTTGCGCCATTCGAACACTGTGACCAGCTGGATACTACATTCAGCTGGATCAGTTCTGCTTTCCAGACCCCTTAGCTCGAGGATTCTGGTATTGCCTCTGAAATGTGTGAAAAGCCTTCCGCGCGGACTAGAGAAAACAACTACTCTGTTCAACTACAACTCTTGGCTGGGAGAAATGAAAGCTTTCATTTTCCCGCAACCGAAAACTTTCAAAAGCTATGCATGAGTCCTCATCTGGAGATTAGTTCAGCAAACTGTAAGGAGTTCGCCTATATGGGACTTAACAAACTAGGGTTAGATAGAAACACTAGTCAACATTCCCCTATAGCACTTCTAAGAAGTTGATTTGAATTGAGTTTTAACTGTAGCTGAGATGTTTGCACCCTGGCCATTCGAACACTCTGACCAGCTGGATACAACATTCCGATAGGTCAGTGCTGCATACCAGACGCTTTCTCTCGATGTTTCTGGTATTGCCTCTGAAATGTGTGAAAAGCCTTCCGCGCGGTCTAGAGAAATCAACAACTCTGCTAAACTACATCTCTTGGATGGGACTGTCATACATGGGGAGAAATGAAAGCTTTCTTTTTCCCGCAACGGAAAGCTTTCCAAAGCTCTGCAAGAGCCCTCATCTGGAGACAAGTTCAACAGACTGTACGGAGTTTGCCTATATGTGACTTAAGAAACTGTGGCTAGTTAGAAACACTTCATTCAACATTCCCCTATAGCACTTCTAAGAAGTTGATTTGAAGTGATTTCTTGCTGTAGCTGAGATGTTTGCAACCTGGCCATTCGAACACTGTGACCAGCTGGATACACCATTCTGCTAGATCATTGCTGCTTACCAGAAGCTTTCTCTCGATGTTTTTGGTATTGCCTCTGAAATGTGTGAAAAGCCTTCCGCGCGCTCTAGAGCAACAACAACTCTGGTCAACTACATGTCTTGGGTGGGAGTGTCATACATGGGGAGAAATGAAAGCTTTCTTTTTCCCGCAACGGAAAGCTTTCAAAAGCTCTGCATCAGCCCTCATCTGGAGACATGTTCAACAGACTGTACGGAGTTTGCCTATATGGGACTTAAGAAACTGTGGCTAGCTGGAAACACTTCATTCAACATTTCCCTATTGCACTTCTAAGAAGTTGATTTGAATTGATTTTTAACTGTAGCTGAGATGTTTGCACCCTGGGCCTTTAGAACACTGTGACCAGCTGGATACTACATTCCGCTAGATAAGTTCTGCTTTCCAGACACCTTATCTCGTGGTTTCTGGTATTGCCTCTGAAATGTGCGAAAAGCCTTTCGCACGTTCTAGAGAAAGCAACAACTCTGTTCAACAACAGCTTCTTGGTAGGACGGGCAGACATGGGGAAAAAAATGAAAGCTTTTATTTTCTCGCAACGGATAGCTTTTAAATGCTCTGCATAAGCCCTCGTTCGGAGATAAGTTTAGAAAATTGTACGAAGTTTGCGTATATGTGACTTAAGAAACTGTGGCTAGTTAGAAACACTTCATTCAACATTCCCCTATAGCAATTCTAAGAAGTTGATTTGAATTGATTTCTTGCTGTAGCTGAGATGTTTGCAACCTGGCCATTCGAACACTGTGACCAGCTGGATACACCATTCCGCTAGATCAGTGCTGCTTACCAGAAGCTTTCTCTCGATGTTTTTGGTATTGCCTCTGAAATGTGTGAAAAGCCTTCCGCGAGCTCTAGAGCAACCAACAACTCTGGTCAACTACATCTCTTGGGTGGGACTGTCATACATGGGGAGAAATGAAAGCTTTCTTTTTCCCGCAACGGAAAGCTTTCAAAAGCTCTGCATGAGCCCTCATCTGCAGATTAGTTCCGCAAACTGTAGGTAGTTCGCCTATATGGGACTTAACAAACTAGGGTTAGCTAGAAACACTTCATTCAACATTCCCCTATAACACTTCTATGAAGTTGATTTGAATTGATTTTTAGTTGTAGCTGCGATGTTTCCACCCTGGCCGTTCGAACACTGTGACCAGCTGGATACAACATTGCGCTAGATCAGTGCTGCTTACCAGACGCTTTCTCTCGATGTTTCTGGTATTGCCTCCGAAATGTGTGAAAAGCCTTCCGCGCGCTCTAGAGAAACCAACAACTCTGGTCAACTACATGTCTTGGGTGGGACTGTCATACATGGGGAGAAATGAAAGCTTTCTTTTTACCGCAACGTAAAGCTTTCAAAAGCTCTGCATGAGCCCTTATCTGCAGATTAATTCAGGAAACTGTAGGTAGTTCGCCTATATGGGACTTAACAAACTAGGGTTAGCTAGAAACACTTTATTCAACATTCCCCTATAGGACTTCTAAGAAGTTGATTTGAATTGATTTTTAGCTGTAGCTGAGATGTTTCCACCCTGGCCATTCGAACACTGTGACCAGCTGGATACTACATTCAGCTGGATAAGTTATGCTTTCCAGACCCCTTACCTCGAGGATTCTGGTATTGCCTCTGAAATGTGTGAAAAGCCTTCCGCGCGGACTAGAGAAAACAACTACTCTATTCAACTACAACTCTTGGCTGGGAGAAATGAAAGCTTTCATTTTCCCGCAACCGAAAACTTTCAAAAGCTATGCATGAGCCCTCATCTGGAGATTAGTTCAGCAAACTGTAAGGAGTTCGCCTATATGGGACTTAACAAACTAGGGTTAGATAGAAACACTAGTCAACATTCCCCTATAGCACTTCTAAGAAGTTGATTTGAATTGAGTTTTAACTGTAGCTGAGATGTTTGCACCCTGGCCTTTCGAACACTGTGACCAGCTGGATACAACATTGCGCTAGATCAGTGCTGCTTACCAGATGCTTTCTCTCGATGTCTCTGGTATTGCCTCCGAAATGTGTGAAAAGCCTTCCGCGCGCTCTAGAGAAACCAACAACTCTGGTCAACTACATGTCTTGGGTGGGACTGTCATACATGGGGAGAAATGAAAGCTTTCTTTTTCCCGCAACGGAAAGCTTTCAAAAGCTCTGCATGAGCCCTCATCTGCAGATTAGTTCCGCAAACTGTAGGTAGTTCGCCTATATGGGACTTAACAAACTAGGGTTAGCTAGAAACACTTCATTCAACATTCCCCTATAGCACTTCTACGAAGTTGATTTGAATTGATTTTTAGTTGTAGCTGCGATGTTTCCACCCTGGCCTTTCGAACACTGTGACCAGCTGGATACAACATTGCGCTAGATCAGTGCTGCTTACCAGACGCTTTCTCTCGATGTTTCTGGTATTGCCTCCGAAATGTGTGAAAAGCCTTCCGCGCGCTCTAGAGAAACCAACAACTCTGGTCAACTACATGTCTTGGGTGGGACTGTCATACATGGGGAGAAATGAAAGCTTTCTTTTTCCCGCAACGGAAAGCTTTCAAAAGCTCTGCAAGAGCCCTCATCTGGAGACAAGTTCAACAGACTGTACGGAGTTTGCCTATATGTGACTTAAGAAACTGTGGCTAGTTAGAAACACTTCATTCAACATTCCCCTATAGCACTTCTAAGAAGTTGATTTGAATTGATTTCTTGCTGTAGCTGAGATGTTTGCAACCTGGCCATTCGAACACTGTGACCAGCTGGATACACCATTCCGCTAGATCAGTGCTGCTTACCAGAAGCTTTCTCTCGATGTTTTTGGTATTGCCTCTGAAATGTGTGAAAAGCCAACTCTGGTCAACTACATGTCTTGGGTGGGACTGTCATACATGGGGAGAAATGAAAGCTTTCTTTTTCCCGCAACGTAAAGCTTTCAAAAGCTCTGCATGAGCCCTTATCTGCAGATTAATTCAGGAAACTGTAGGTAGTTCGCCTATATGGGACTTAACAAACTAGGGTTAGCTAGAAACACTTCATTCAACATTCCCCTATAGGACTTCTAAGAAGTTGATTTGAATTGATTTTTAGCTGTAGCTGAGATGTTTCCACCCTGGCCATTCGAACACTGTGACCAGCTGGATACAACATTGCGCTAGATCAGTGCTGCTTACCAGACGCTTTCTCTCGATGTTTCTGGTATTGCCTCCGAAATGTGTGAAAAGCCTTCCGCGCGCTCTAGAGAAATCAACAACTCTGCTAAACTACATCTCTTGGATGGGACTGTCATACATGGGGAGAAATGAAAGCTTTCATTTTCCCGCAACGGAAAGGTTTCAAGAGCTCTGCATGAGCCCTCATCTGGAGATTAGTTCAGAAAACTGTAGGGAGTTCGCCTATATGGGACTTAACAAACTAGGGTTAGGTAGAAACACTTCATTCAACATTCCCCTATAGCACTTCTAAGAATGTGCTTTGAATGGATTTTTAGTTGTAGCTGAGATGTTTGCACTCTGGCCACTCGAACACTCTGACCAGCTGGATACAACATTGCGCTAGATTAGTGCTGCTTACCAGACGCTTTCTCTCGATGTTTTTGGTATTGCCTCTGAAATGTGTGAAAAGCCTTCCGCACGGTCTAGAGCAACCAACAACTCTGTTCAACTACATCTTTTGGGTGGAACTGTCATACATGGGGAGAAATGAAAGCTTTCATTTTCCCGCAACGGAACGGTTTCAAGAGCTCTGCATGAGCCCTCATCTGGACATTAGTTCAGCAAACTGTAGGGAGTTCACCTATATGGGACTTAGCAAACTAGGGTTAGCTAGAAACATTTCATTCAAAATTCCCCTATAGCACTTCTAAGAAGTTGATTTGAATTGATTTTTAGTTGTAGCTGCGATGTTTCCACCCTGGCCTTTCGAACACTGTGACCAGCTGGATACAACATTGCGCTAGATCAGTGCTGCTTACCAGACGCTTTCTCTCGATGTTTCTGGTATTGCCTCCGAAATGTGTGAAAAGCCTTCCGCGCGCTCTAGAGAAACCAACAACTCTGGTCAACTACATGTCTTGGGTGGGACTGTCATACATGGGGAGAAATGAAAGCTTTCTTTTTCCCGCAACGGAAAGCTTTCAAAAGCTCTGCAAGAGCCCTCATCGGGAGACAAGTTCAACAGACTGTACGGAGTTTGCCTATATGTGACTTAAGAAACTGTGGCTAGTTAGAAACACTTCATTCAACATTCCCCTATAGCACTTCTAAGAAGTTGATTTGAAGTGATTTCTTGCTGTAGCTGAGATGTTTGCAACCTGGCCATTCGAACACTGTGACCAGCTGGATACACCATTCCGCTAGATCAGTGCTGCTTACCAGAAGCTTTCTCTCGATGTTTTTGGTATTGCCTCTGAAATGTGTGAAAAGCCTTCCGCGCAGTCTAGAGAAACCAGCAACTCTGTTCAACTACATCTCTTGGGTGGGACTGTCATACATGGGGAGAAATGAAAGCTTTCTTTTTCCCGCAACGGAAAGCTTTCAAAAGCTCTGCATGAGCCCTCATCTGCAGATTAGTTCCGCAAACTGTAGGTAGTTCGCCTATATGGGACTTAACAAACTAGGGTTAGCTAGAAACACTTCATTCAACATTCCCCTATAGCACTTCTAAGAAGTTGATTTGAATTGATTTTTAGTTGTAGCTGCGATGTTTCCACCCTGGCCTTTCGAACACTGTGACCAGCTGGATACAACATTGCGCTAGATCAGTGCTGCTTACCAGACGCTTTCTCTCGATGTTTCTGGTATTGCCTCCGAAATGTGTGAAAAGCCTTCCGCGCGCTCTAGAGAAACCAACAACTCTGGTCAACTACATGTCTTGGGTGGGACTGTCATACATGGGGAGAAATGAAAGCTTTCTTTTTCCCGCAACGGAAAGCTTTCAAAAGCTCTGCAAAAGCCCTCATCTGGAGACAAGTTCAACAGACTGTACGGAGTTTGCCTATATGTGACTTAAGAAACTGTGGCTAGTTAGAAACACTTCATTCAACATTCCCCTATAGCACTTCTAAGAAGTTGATTTGAATTGATTTCTTGCTGTAGCTGAGATGTTTGCAACCTGGCCATTCGAACACTGTGACCAGCTGGATACACCATTCCGCTAGATCAGTGCTGCTTACCAGAAGCTTTCTCTCGATGTTTTTGGTATTGCCTCTGAAATGTGTGAAAAGCCTTCCGCGCGCTTTAGAGAAACCAACTCTGGTCAACTACATGTCTTGGGTGGGACTGTCATACATGGGGAGAAATGAAAGCTTTCTTTTTCCCGCAACGTAAAGCTTTCAAAAGCTCTGCATGAGCCCTTATCTGCAGATTAATTCAGGAAACTGTAGGTAGTTCGCCTATATGGGACTTAACAAACTAGGGTTAGCTAGAAACACTTCATTCAACATTCCCCTATAGGACTTCTAAGAAGTTGATTTGAATTGATTTTTAGCTGTAGCTGAGATGTTTCCACCCTGGCCATTCGAACACTGTGACCAGCTGGATACAACATTGCGCTAGATCAGTGCTTACCGGACGCTTTCTGGTTGTAGCTGAGATGTTTGCGCCATTCGAACACTGTGACCAGCTGGATACTACATTCAGCTGGATAAGTTCTGCTTTCCAGACCCCTTAGCTCGAGGATTCTGGTATTGCCTCTGAAATGTGTGAAAAGCCTTCCGCGCGGACTAGAGAAAACAACTACTCTGTTCAACTACAACTCTTGGCTGGGAGAAATGAAAGCTTTCATTTTCCCGCAACCGAAAACTTTCAAAAGCTATGCATGAGCCCTCATCTGGAGATTAGTTCAGCAAACTGTAAGGAGTTCGCCTATATGGGACTTAACAAACTAGGGTTAGATAGAAACACTAGTCAACATTCCCCTATAGCACTTCTAAGAAGTTGATTTGAATTGAGTTTTAACTGTAGTTGAGATGTTTGCACCCTGGCCATTCGAACACTCTGACCAGCTGGATACAACATTCCGATAGGTCAGTGCTGCATACCAGACGCTTTCTCTCGATGTTTCTGGTATTGCCTCTGAAATGTGTGAAAAGCCTTCCGCGCGGTCTAGAGAAATCAACAACTCTGCTAAACTACATCTCTTGGATGGGACTGTCATACATGGGGAGAAATGAAAGCTTTCATTTTCCCGCAACGGAAAGGTTTCAAGAGCTCTGCATGAGCCCTCATCTGGAGATTAGTTCAGAAAACTGTAGGGAGTTCGCCTATATGGGACTTAACAAACTAGGGTTAGGTAGAAACACTTCATTCAACATTCCCCTATAGAACTTCTAAGAATGTGCTTTGAATGGATTTTTAGTTGTAGCTGAGATGTTTGCACTCTGGCCACTCGAACACTCTGACCAGCTGGATACAACATTGCGCTAGATTAGTGCTGCTTACCAGACGCTTTCTCTCGATGTTTTTGGTATTGCCTCTGAAATGTGTGAAAAGCCTTCCGCGCGGTCTAGAGCAACCAACAACTCTGTTCAACTACATCTTTTGGGTGGAACTGTCATACATGGGGAGAAATGAAAGCTTTCATTTTCCCGCAACGGAACGGTTTCAAGAGCTCTGCATGAGCCCTCATCTGGACATTAGTTCAGCAAACTGTAGGGAGTAGACCTATATGGGACTTAACAAACTAGGGTTAGCTAGAAACATTTCATTCAAAATTCCCCTGTAGCACTTCTAAGAAGTTGGTTTGAACTGATTTTTAGTTGTAGCTGAGATGTCTGCACACTGCGCCATTCGAACACTGTGACCAGCTGGATACTACATTCAGCTGGATATATTCTGCTTTCCAGACCCCTTAGCTCGAGGATTCTGGTATTGCCTCTGAAATGTGTGAAAAGCCTTTCGCACGTTCTAGAAAAGCATCAACTCTGTTCAACAACAGCTTCTTGGTAGGACTCTCATACATTGGGAAAAATGAAAGCTTTCGTTTTCTCGCAACGGAAAGCTTGTAAATGCTCTGCATAAGCCCTCGTTCGGAGATAAGTTTAGAAAATTGTACGAAGTTTGCCTATATGTGACTTAAGAAACTGTGGCTAGTTAGAAACACTTCATTCAACATTCCCCTATAGCACTTCTAAGAAGTTGATTTGAAGTGATTTCTTGCTGTAGCTGAGATGTTTGCAACCTGGCCATTCGAACACTGTGACCAGCTGGATACACCATTCCGCTAGATCAGTGCTGCTTACCAGAAGCTTTCTCTCGATGTTTTTGGTATTGCCTCTGAAATGTGTGAAAAGCCTTCCGCGCAGTCTAGAGAAACCAGCAACTCTGGTCAACTACATCTCTTGGGTGGGACTGTCATACATGGGGAGAAATGAAAGCTTTCTTTTTCCCGCAACGGAAAGCTTTCAAAAGCTCTGCATGAGCCCTCATCTGCAGATTAGTTCAGCAAACTGTAGGTAGTTCGCCTATATGGGACTTAACAAACTAGGGTTAGCTAGAAACACTTCATTCAACATTCCCCTATAGCACTTCTAAGAAGTTGATTTGAATTGATTTTTAGTTGTAGCTGCGATGTTTCCACCCTGGCCTTTCGAACACTGTGACCAGCTGGATACAACATTGCGCTAGATCAGTGCTGCTTACCAGACGCTTTCTCTCGATGTTTCTGGTATTGCCTCTGAAATGTGTGAAAAGCCTTCCGCGCGCTCTAGAGAAACCAGCAACTCTGGTCAACTACATCTCTTGGATGGGACTGTCATACATGGGGAGAAATGAAAGCTTTCTTTTTCCCGCAACGGAAAGCTTTCAAAAGCTCTGCAAGAGCCCTCATCTGGAGACAAGTTCAACAGACTGTACGGAGTTTGCCTATATGTGACTTAAGAAACTGTGGCTAGTTGGAAACACTTCATTCAACATTCCCCTATAGCACTTCTAAGAAGTTGATTTGAATTGATTTCTTGCTGTAGCTGAGATGTTTGCAACCTGGCCATTCGAACACTGTGACCAGCTGGATACACCATTCCGCTAGATCAGTGCTGCTTACCAGAAGCTTTCTCTCGATGTTTTTGGTATTGCCTCTGAAATGTGTGAAAAGCCTTCCGGGCGCTTTAGAGAAACCAACTCTGTTCAACTACATGTCTTGGGTGGGACTGTCATACATGGGGAGAAATGAAAGCTTTCTTTTTCCCGCAACGGAAAGCTTTCAAAAGCTCTGCATGAGCCCTTATCTGCAGATTAATTCAGGAAACTGTAGGTAGTTCGCCTATATGGGACTTAACAAACTAGGGTTAGCTAGAAACACTTTATTCAACATTCCCCTATAGGACTTCTAAGATGTTGATTTGAATTGATTTTTAGCTGTAGCTGAGATGTTTCCACCCTGGCCATTCGAACACTGTGACCAGCTGGATACAACATTGCGCTAGATCAGTGCTTACCGGACGCTTTCTGGTTGTAGCTGAGATGTTTGCGCCATTCGAACACTGTGACCAGCTGGATACTACATTCAGCTGGATAAGTTCTGCTTTCCAGACCCCTTAGCTCGAGGATTCTGGTATTGCCTCTGAAATGTGTGAAAAGCCTTCCGCGCGGACTAGAGAAAACAACTACTCTGTTCAACTACAACTCTTGGCTGGGAGAAATGAAAGCTTTCATTTTCCCGCAACCGAAAACTTTCAAAAGCTATGCATGAGCCCTCATCTGGAGATTAGTTCAGCAAACTGTAAGGAGTTCGCCTATATGGGACTTAACAAACTAGGGTTAGATAGAAACACTAGTCAACATTCCCCTATAGCACTTCTAAGAAGTTGATTTGAATTGAGTTTTAACTGTAGTTGAGATGTTTGCACCCTGGCCATTCGAACACTCTGACCAGCTGGATACAACATTCCGATAGGTCAGTGCTGCATACCAGACGCTTTCTCTCGATGTTTCTGGTATTGCCTCTGAAATGTGTGAAAAGCCTTCCGCGCGGTCTAGAGAAATCAACAACTCTGCTAAACTACATCTCTTGGATGGGACTGTCATACATGGGGAGAAATGAAAGCTTTCATTTTCCCGCAACGGAAAGGTTTCAAGAGCTCTGCATGAGCCCTCATCTGGAGATTAGTTCAGAAAACTGTAGGGAGTTCGCCTATATGGGACTTAACAAACTAGGGTTAGGTAGAAACACTTCATTCAACGTTCCCCTATAGCACTTCTAAGAATGTGGTTTGAATGGATTTTTAGTTGTAGCTGAGATGTTTGCACTCTGGCCACTCGAACACTCTGACCAGCTGGATACAACATTGCGCTAGATTAGTGCTGCTTACCAGACGCTTTCTCTCGATGTTTTTGGTATTGCCTCTGAAATGTGTGAAAAGCCTTCCGCGCGGTCTAGAGCAACCAACAACTCTGTTCAACTACATCTTTTGGGTGGAACTGTCATACATGGGGAGAAATGAAAGCTTTCATTTTCCCGCAACGGAACGGTTTCAAGAGCTCTGCATGAGCCCTCATCTGGACATTAGTTCAGCAAACTGTAGGGAGTACACCTATATGGGACTTAACAAACTAGGGTTAGCTAGAAACATTTCATTCAAAATTCCCCTGTAGCACTTCTAAGAAGTTGGTTTGAACTGATTTTTAGTTGTAGCTGAGATGTCTGCACACTGCGCCATTCGAACAGTGTGACCAGCTGGATACTACATTCAGCTGGATATATTCTGCTTTCCAGACCCCTTAGCTCGAGGATTCTGGTATTGCCTCTGAAATGTGTGAAAAGCCTTTCGCACGTTCTAGAAAAGCATCAACTCTGTTCAACAACAGCTTCTTGGTAGGACTCTCATACATTGGGAAAAATGAAAGCTTTCGTTTTCTCGCAACGGAAAGCTTGTAAATGCTCTGCATAAGCCCTCGTTCGGAGATAAGTTTAGAAAATTGTACGAAGTTTGCCTATATGTGACTTAAGAAACTGTGGCTAGTTAGAAACACTTCATTCAACATTCCCCTATAGCACTTCTAAGAAGTTGATTTGAAGTGATTTCTTGCTGTAGCTGAGATGTTTGCAACCTGGCCATTCGAACACTGTGACCAGCTGGATACACCATTCCGCTAGATCAGTGCTGCTTACCAGAAGCTTTCTCTCGATGTTTTTGGTATTGCCTCTGAAATGTGTGAAAAGCCTTCCGCGCGCTTTAGAGAAACCAACTCTGGTCAACTACATGTCTTGGGTGGGACTGTCATACATGGGGAGAAATGAAAGCTTTCTTTTTCCCGCAACGTAAAGCTTTCAAAAGCTCTGCATGAGCCCTTATCTGCAGATTAATTCAGGAAACTGTAGGTAGTTCGCCTATATGGGACTTAACAAACTAGGGTTAGCTAGAAACACTTTATTCAACATTCCCCTATAGGACTTCTAAGATGTTGATTTGAATTGATTTTTAGCTGTAGCTGAGATGTTTCCACCCTGGCCATTCGAACACTGTGACCAGCTGGATACAACATTGCGCTAGATCAGTGCTTACCGGACGCTTTCTGGTTGTAGCTGAGATGTTTCCGCCATTCGAACACTGTGACCAGCTGGATACTACATTCAGCTGGATAAGTTCTGCTTTCCAGACCCCTTAGCTCGAGGATTCTGGTATTGCCTCTGAAATGTGTGAAAAGCCTTCCGCGCGGACTAGAGAAAACAACTACTCTGTTCAACTACAACTCTTGGCTGGGAGAAATGAAAGCTTTCATTTTCCCGCAACCGAAAACTTTCAAAAGCTATGCATGAGCCCTCATCTGGAGATTAGTTCAGCAAACTGTAAGGAGTTCGCCTATATGGGACTTAACAAACTAGGGTTAGATAGAAACACTAGTCAACATTCCCCTATAGCACTTCTAAGAAGTTGATTTGAATTGAGTTTTAACTGTAGTTGAGATGTTTGCACCCTGGCCATTCGAACACTCTGACCAGCTGGATACAACATTGCGCTAGATTAGTGCTGCTTACCAGACGCTTTCTCTCGATGTTTTTGGTATTGCCTCTGAAATGTGTGAAAAGCCTTCCGCACGGTCTAGAGCAACCAACAACTCTGTTCAACTACATCTTTTGGGTGGAACTGTCATACATGGGGAGAAATGAAAGCTTTCATTTTCCCGCAACGGAACGGTTTCAAGAGCTCTGCATGAGCCCTCATCTGGACATTAGTTCAGCAAACTGTAGGGAGTTCACCTATATGGGACTTAGCAAACTAGGGTTAGCTAGAAACATTTCATTCAAAATTCCCCTGTAGCACTTCTAAGAAGTTGGTTTGAACTGATTTTTAGTTGTAGCTGAGATGTCTGCACACTGCGCCATTCGAACACTGTGACCAGCTGGATACTACATTCAGCTGGATATATTCTGCTTTCCAGACCCCTTAGCTCGAGGATTCTGGTATTGCCTCTGAAATGTGTGAAAAGCCTTTCGCACGTTCTAGAAAAGCATCAACTCTGTTCAACAACAGCTTCTTGGTAGGACTCTCATACATTGGGAAAAATGAAAGCTTTCGTTTTCTCGCAACGGAAAGCTTGTAAATGCTCTGCATAAGCCCTCGTTCGGAGATAAGTTTAGAAAATTGTACGAAGTTTGCCTATATGTGACTTAAGAAACTGTGGCTAGTTAGAAACACTTCATTCAACATTCCCCTATAGCAATTCTAAGAAGTTGATTTGAATTGATTTCTTGCTGTAGCTGAGATGTTTGCAACCTGGCCATTCGAACACTGTGACCAGCTGGATACAACATTGCGCTAGATTAGTGCTGCTTACCAGACGCTTTCTCTCGATGTTTTTGGTATTGCCTCTGAAATGTGTGAAAAGCCTTCCGCGCGGTCTAGAGCAACCAACAACTCTGTTCAACTACATCTTTTGGGTGGAACTGTCATACATGGGGAGAAATGAAAGCTTTCTTTTTCCCGCAACGGAAAGCTTTCAAAAGCTCTGCATGAGCCCTCATCTGCAGATTAGTTCAGCAAACTGTAGGTAGTTCGCCTATATGGGACTTAACAAACTAGGGTTAGCTAGAAACACTTCATTCAACATTCCCCTATAGCACTTCTAAGAAGTTGATTTGAAGTGATTTCTTGCTGTAGCTGAGATGTTTGCAACCTGGCCATTCGAACACTGTGACCAGCTGGATACACCATTCCGCTAGATCAGTGCTGCTTACCAGAAGCTTTCTCTCGATGTTTTTGGTATTGCCTCTGAAATGTGTGAAAAGCCTTCCGCGCAGTCTAGAGAAACCAGCAACTCTGGTCAACTACATCTCTTGGGTGGGACTGTCATACATGGGGAGAAATGAAAGCTTTCTTTTTCCCGCAACGGAAAGCTTTCAAAAGCTCTGCATGAGCCCTCATCTGCAGATTAGTTCAGCAAACTGTAGGTAGTTCGCCTATATGGGACTTAACAAACTAGGGTTAGCTAGAAACACTTCATTCAACATTCCCCTATAGCACTTCTAAGAAGTTGATTTGAATTGATTTTTAGTTGTAGCTGCGATGTTTCCACCCTGGCCTTTCGAACACTGTGACCAGCTGGATACAACATTGCGCTAGATCAGTGCTGCTTACCAGACGCTTTCTCTCGATGTTTCTGGTATTGCCTCTGAAATGTGTGAAAAGCCTTCCGCGCGGTCTAGAGAAATCAACAACTCTGCTAAACTACATCTCTTGGATGGGACTGTCATACATGGGGAGAAATGAAAGCTTTCATTTTCCCGCAACGGAAAGGTTTCAAGAGCTCTGCATGAGCCCTCATCTGGAGATTAGTTCAGAAAACTGTAGGGAGTTCGCCTATATGGGACTTAACAAACTAGGGTTAGGTAGAAACACTTCATTCAACGTTCCCCTATAGCACTTCTAAGAATGTGGTTTGAATGGATTTTTAGTTGTAGCTGAGATGTTTGCACTCTGGCCACTCGAACACTCTGACCAGCTGGATACAACATTGCGCTAGATTAGTGCTGCTTACCAGACGCTTTCTCTCGATGTTTTTGGTATTGCCTCTGAAATGTGTGAAAAGCCTTCCGCGCGGTCTAGAGCAACCAACAACTCTGTTCAACTACATCTTTTGGGTGGAACTGTCATACATGGGGAGAAATGAAAGCTTTCATTTTCCCGCAACGGAACGGTTTCAAGAGCTCTGCATGAGCCCTCATCTGGACATTAGTTCAGCAAACTGTAGGGAGTAGACCTATATGGGACTTAACAAACTAGGGTTAGCTAGAAACATTTCATTCAAAATTCCCCTGTAGCACTTCTAAGAAGTTGGTTTGAACTGATTTTTAGTTGTAGCTGAGATGTCTGCACACTGCGCCATTCGAACACTGTGACCAGCTGGATACTACATTCAGCTGGATATATTCTGCTTTCCAGACCCCTTAGCTCGAGGATTCTGGTATTGCCTCTGAAATGTGTGAAAAGCCTTTCGCACGTTCTAGAAAAGCATCAACTCTGTTCAACAACAGCTTCTTGGTAGGACTCTCATACATTGGGAAAAATGAAAGCTTTCGTTTTCTCGCAACGGAAAGCTTGTAAATGCTCTGCATAAGCCCTCGTTCGGAGATAAGTTTAGAAAATTGTACGAAGTTTGCCTATATGTGACTTAAGAAACTGTGGCTAGTTAGAAACACTTCATTCAACATTCCCCTATAGCACTTCTAAGAAGTTGATTTGAAGTGATTTCTTGCTGTAGCTGAGATGTTTGCAACCTGGCCATTCGAACACTGTGACCAGCTGGATACACCATTCCGCTAGATCAGTGCTGCTTACCAGAAGCTTTCTCTCGATGTTTTTGGTATTGCCTCTGAAATGTGTGAAAAGCCTTCCGCGCAGTCTAGAGAAACCAGCAACTCTGGTCAACTACATCTCTTGGGTGGGACTGTCATACATGGGGAGAAATGAAAGCTTTCTTTTTCCCGCAACGGAAAGCTTTCAAAAGCTCTGCATGAGCCCTCATCTGCAGATTAGTTCAGCAAACTGTAGGTAGTTCGCCTATATGGGACTTAACAAACTAGGGTTAGCTAGAAACACTTCATTCAACATTCCCCTATAGCACTTCTAAGAAGTTGATTTGAATTGATTTTTAGTTGTAGCTGCGATGTTTCCACCCTGGCCTTTCGAACACTGTGACCAGCTGGATACAACATTGCGCTAGATCAGTGCTGCTTACCAGACGCTTTCTCTCGATGTTTCTGGTATTGCCTCTGAAATGTGTGAAAAGCCTTCCGCGCGCTCTAGAGAAACCAGCAACTCTGGTCAACTACATCTCTTGGATGGGACTGTCATACATGGGGAGAAATGAAAGCTTTCTTTTTCCCGCAACGGAAAGCTTTCAAAAGCTCTGCAAGAGCCCTCATCTGGAGACAAGTTCAACAGACTGTACGGAGTTTGCCTATATGTGACTTAAGAAACTGTGGCTAGTTGGAAACACTTCATTCAACATTCCCCTATAGCACTTCTAAGAAGTTGATTTGAATTGATTTCTTGCTGTAGCTGAGATGTTTGCAACCTGGCCATTCGAACACTGTGACCAGCTGGATACACCATTCCGCTAGATCAGTGCTGCTTACCAGAAGCTTTCTCTCGATGTTTTTGGTATTGCCTCTGAAATGTGTGAAAAGCCTTCCGGGCGCTTTAGAGAAACCAACTCTGTTCAACTACATGTCTTGGGTGGGACTGTCATACATGGGGAGAAATGAAAGCTTTCTTTTTCCCGCAACGGAAAGCTTTCAAAAGCTCTGCATGAGCCCTTATCTGCAGATTAATTCAGGAAACTGTAGGTAGTTCGCCTATATGGGACTTAACAAACTAGGGTTAGCTAGAAACACTTTATTCAACATTCCCCTATAGGACTTCTAAGATGTTGATTTGAATTGATTTTTAGCTGTAGCTGAGATGTTTCCACCCTGGCCATTCGAACACTGTGACCAGCTGGATACAACATTGCGCTAGATCAGTGCTTACCGGACGCTTTCTGGTTGTAGCTGAGATGTTTGCGCCATTCGAACACTGTGACCAGCTGGATACTACATTCAGCTGGATAAGTTCTGCTTTCCAGACCCCTTAGCTCGAGGATTCTGGTATTGCCTCTGAAATGTGTGAAAAGCCTTCCGCGCGGACTAGAGAAAACAACTACTCTGTTCAACTACAACTCTTGGCTGGGAGAAATGAAAGCTTTCATTTTCCCGCAACCGAAAACTTTCAAAAGCTATGCATGAGCCCTCATCTGGAGATTAGTTCAGCAAACTGTAAGGAGTTCGCCTATATGGGACTTAACAAACTAGGGTTAGATAGACACACTAGTCAACATTCCCCTATAGCACTTCTAAGAAGTTGATTTGAATTGAGTTTTAACTGTAGTTGAGATGTTTGCACCCTGGCCATTCGAACACTCTGACCAGCTGGATACAACATTCCGATAGGTCAGTGCTGCATACCAGACGCTTTCTCTCGATGTTTCTGGTATTGCCTCTGAAATGTGTGAAAAGCCTTCCGCGCGGTCTAGAGAAATCAACAACTCTGCTAAACTACATCTCTTGGATGGGACTGTCATACATGGGGAGAAATGAAAGCTTTCATTTTCCCGCAACGGAAAGGTTTCAAGAGCTCTGCATGAGCCCTCATCTGGAGATTAGTTCAGAAAACTGTAGGGAGTTCGCCTATATGGGACTTAACAAACTAGGGTTAGGTAGAAACACTTCATTCAACGTTCCCCTATAGCACTTCTAAGAATGTGGTTTGAATGGATTTTTAGTTGTAGCTGAGATGTTTGCACTCTGGCCACTCGAACACTCTGACCAGCTGGATACAACATTGCGCTAGATTAGTGCTGCTTACCAGACGCTTTCTCTCGATGTTTTTGGTATTGCCTCTGAAATGTGTGAAAAGCCTTCCGCGCGGTCTAGAGCAACCAACAACTCTGTTCAACTACATCTTTTGGGTGGAACTGTCATACATGGGGAGAAATGAAAGCTTTCATTTTCCCGCAACGGAACGGTTTCAAGAGCTCTGCATGAGCCCTCATCTGGACATTAGTTCAGCAAACTGTAGGGAGTACACCTATATGGGACTTAACAAACTAGGGTTAGCTAGAAACATTTCATTCAAAATTCCCCTGTAGCACTTCTAAGAAGTTGGTTTGAACTGATTTTTAGTTGTAGCTGAGATGTCTGCACACTGCGCCATTCGAACAGTGTGACCAGCTGGATACTACATTCAGCTGGATATATTCTGCTTTCCAGACCCCTTAGCTCGAGGATTCTGGTATTGCCTCTGAAATGTGTGAAAAGCCTTTCGCACGTTCTAGAAAAGCATCAACTCTGTTCAACAACAGCTTCTTGGTAGGACTCTCATACATTGGGAAAAATGAAAGCTTTCGTTTTCTCGCAACGGAAAGCTTGTAAATGCTCTGCATAAGCCCTCGTTCGGAGATAAGTTTAGAAAATTGTACGAAGTTTGCCTATATGTGACTTAAGAAACTGTGGCTAGTTAGAAACACTTCATTCAACATTCCCCTATAGCACTTCTAAGAAGTTGATTTGAAGTGATTTCTTGCTGTAGCTGAGATGTTTGCAACCTGGCCATTCGAACACTGTGACCAGCTGGATACACCATTCCGCTAGATCAGTGCTGCTTACCAGAAGCTTTCTCTCGATGTTTTTGGTATTGCCTCTGAAATGTGTGAAAAGCCTTCCGCGCGCTTTAGAGAAACCAACTCTGGTCAACTACATGTCTTGGGTGGGACTGTCATACATGGGGAGAAATGAAAGCTTTCTTTTTCCCGCAACGTAAAGCTTTCAAAAGCTCTGCATGAGCCCTTATCTGCAGATTAATTCAGGAAACTGTAGGTAGTTCGCCTATATGGGACTTAAAAAACTAGGGTTAGCTAGAAACACTTTATTCAACATTCCCCTATAGGACTTCTAAGATGTTGATTTGAATTGATTTTTAGCTGTAGCTGAGATGTTTCCACCCTGGCCATTCGAACACTGTGACCAGCTGGATACAACATTGCGCTAGATCAGTGCTTACCGGACGCTTTCTGGTTGTAGCTGAGATGTTTCCGCCATTCGAACACTGTGACCAGCTGGATACTACATTCAGCTGGATAAGTTCTGCTTTCCAGACCCCTTAGCTCGAGGATTCTGGTATTGCCTCTGAAATGTGTGAAAAGCCTTCCGCGCGGACTAGAGAAAACAACTACTCTGTTCAACTACAACTCTTGGCTGGGAGAAATGAAAGCTTTCATTTTCCCGCAACCGAAAACTTTCAAAAGCTATGCATGAGCCCTCATCTGGAGATTAGTTCAGCAAACTGTAAGGAGTTCGCCTATATGGGACTTAACAAACTAGGGTTAGATAGAAACACTAGTCAACATTCCCCTATAGCACTTCTAAGAAGTTGATTTGAATTGAGTTTTAACTGTAGTTGAGATGTTTGCACCCTGGCCATTCGAACACTCTGACCAGCTGGATACAACATTGCGCTAGATTAGTGCTGCTTACCAGACGCTTTCTCTCGATGTTTTTGGTATTGCCTCTGAAATGTGTGAAAAGCCTTCCGCACGGTCTAGAGCAACCAACAACTCTGTTCAACTACATCTTTTGGGTGGAACTGTCATACATGGGGAGAAATGAAAGCTTTCATTTTCCCGCAACGGAACGGTTTCAAGAGCTCTGCATGAGCCCTCATCTGGACATTAGTTCAGCAAACTGTAGGGAGTTCACCTATATGGGACTTAGCAAACTAGGGTTAGCTAGAAACATTTCATTCAAAATTCCCCTGTAGCACTTCTAAGAAGTTGGTTTGAACTGATTTTTAGTTGTAGCTGAGATGTCTGCACACTGCGCCATTCGAACACTGTGACCAGCTGGATACTACATTCAGCTGGATATATTCTGCTTTCCAGACCCCTTAGCTCGAGGATTCTGGTATTGCCTCTGAAATGTGTGAAAAGCCTTTCGCACGTTCTAGAAAAGCATCAACTCTGTTCAACAACAGCTTCTTGGTAGGACTCTCATACATTGGGAAAAATGAAAGCTTTCGTTTTCTCGCAACGGAAAGCTTGTAAATGCTCTGCATAAGCCCTCGTTCGGAGATAAGTTTAGAAAATTGTACGAAGTTTGCCTATATGTGACTTAAGAAACTGTGGCTAGTTAGAAACACTTCATTCAACATTCCCCTATAGCAATTCTAAGAAGTTGATTTGAATTGATTTCTTGCTGTAGCTGAGATGTTTGCAACCTGGCCATTCGAACACTGTGACCAGCTGGATACAACATTGCGCTAGATTAGTGCTGCTTACCAGACGCTTTCTCTCGATGTTTTTGGTATTGCCTCTGAAATGTGTGAAAAGCCTTCCGCGCGGTCTAGAGCAACCAACAACTCTGTTCAACTACATCTTTTGGGTGGAACTGTCATACATGGGGAGAAATGAAAGCTTTCTTTTTCCCGCAACGGAAAGCTTTCAAAAGCTCTGCATGAGCCCTCATCTGCAGATTAGTTCAGCAAACTGTAGGTAGTTCGCCTATATGGGACTTAACAAACTAGGGTTAGCTAGAAACACTTCATTCAACATTCCCCTATAGCACTTCTAAGAAGTTGATTTGAAGTGATTTCTTGCTGTAGCTGAGATGTTTGCAACCTGGCCATTCGAACACTGTGACCAGCTGGATACACCATTCCGCTAGATCAGTGCTGCTTACCAGAAGCTTTCTCTCGATGTTTTTGGTATTGCCTCTGAAATGTGTGAAAAGCCTTCCGCGCAGTCTAGAGAAACCAGCAACTCTGGTCAACTACATCTCTTGGGTGGGACTGTCATACATGGGGAGAAATGAAAGCTTTCTTTTTCCCGCAACGGAAAGCTTTCAAAAGCTCTGCATGAGCCCTCATCTGCAGATTAGTTCAGCAAACTGTAGGTAGTTCGCCTATATGGGACTTAACAAACTAGGGTTAGCTAGAAACACTTCATTCAACATTCCCCTATAGCACTTCTAAGAAGTTGATTTGAATTGATTTTTAGTTGTAGCTGCGATGTTTCCACCCTGGCCTTTCGAACACTGTGACCAGCTGGATACAACATTGCGCTAGATCAGTGCTGCTTACCAGACGCTTTCTCTCGATGTTTCTGGTATTGCCTCTGAAATGTGTGAAAAGCCTTCCGCGCGGTCTAGAGAAATCAACAACTCTGCTAAACTACATCTCTTGGATGGGACTGTCATACATGGGGAGAAATGAAAGCTTTCATTTTCCCGCAACGGAAAGGTTTCAAGAGCTCTGCATGAGCCCTCATCTGGAGATTAGTTCAGAAAACTGTAGGGAGTTCGCCTATATGGGACTTAACAAACTAGGGTTAGGTAGAAACACTTCATTCAACGTTCCCCTATAGCACTTCTAAGAATGTGGTTTGAATGGATTTTTAGTTGTAGCTGAGATGTTTGCACTCTGGCCACTCGAACACTCTGACCAGCTGGATACAACATTGCGCTAGATTAGTGCTGCTTACCAGACGCTTTCTCTCGATGTTTTTGGTATTGCCTCTGAAATGTGTGAAAAGCCTTCCGCGCGGTCTAGAGCAACCAACAACTCTGTTCAACTACATCTTTTGGGTGGAACTGTCATACATGGGGAGAAATGAAAGCTTTCATTTTCCCGCAACGGAACGGTTTCAAGAGCTCTGCATGAGCCCTCATCTGGACATTAGTTCAGCAAACTGTAGGGAGTACACCTATATGGGACTTAACAAACTAGGGTTAGCTAGAAACATTTCATTCAAAATTCCCCTGTAGCACTTCTAAGAAGTTGGTTTGAACTGATTTTTAGTTGTAGCTGAGATGTCTGCACACTGCGCCATTCGAACACTGTGACCAGCTGGATACTACATTCAGCTGGATATATTCTGCTTTCCAGACCCCTTAGCTCGAGGATTCTGGTATTGCCTCTGAAATGTGTGAAAAGCCTTTCGCACGTTCTAGAAAAGCATCAACTCTGTTCAACAACAGCTTCTTGGTAGGACTCTCATACATTGGGAAAAATGAAAGCTTTCGTTTTCTCGCAACGGAAAGCTTGTAAATGCTCTGCATAAGCCCTCGTTCGGAGATAAGTTTAGAAAATTGTACGAAGTTTGCCTATATGTGACTTAAGAAACTGTGGCTAGTTAGAAACACTTCATTCAACATTCCCCTATAGCAATTCTAAGAAGTTGATTTGAATTGATTTCTTGCTGTAGCTGAGATGTTTGCAACCTGGCCATTCGAACACTGTGACCAGCTGGATACACCATTCCGCTAGATCAGTGCTGCTTACCAGAAGCTTTCTCTCGATGTTTTTGGTATTGCCTCTGAAATGTGTGAAAAGCCTTCCGCGCAGTCTAGAGAAACCAGCAACTCTGTTCAACTACATCTCTTGGGTGGGACTGTCATACATGGGGAGAAATGAAAGCTTTCTTTTTCCCGCAACGGAAAGCTTTCAAAAGCTCTGCATGAGCCCTCATCTGCAGATTAGTTCCGCAAACTGTAGGTAGTTCGCCTATATGGGACTTAACAAACTAGGGTTAGCTAGAAACACTTCATTCAACATTCCCCTATAGCACTTCTAAGAAGTTGATTTGAATTGATTTTTAGTTGTAGCTGCGATGTTTCCACCCTGGCCTTTCGAACACTGTGACCAGCTGGATACAACATTGCGCTAGATCAGTGCTGCTTACCAGACGCTTTCTCTCGATGTTTCTGGTATTGCCTCCGAAATGTGTGAAAAGCCTTCCGCGCGCTCTAGAGAAACCAACAACTCTGGTCAACTACATGTCTTGGGTGGGACTGTCATACATGGGGAGAAATGAAAGCTTTCTTTTTCCCGCAACGGAAAGCTTTCAAAAGCTCTGCATGAGCCCTCATCTGCAGATTAGTTCCGCAAACTGTAGGTAGTTCGCCTATATGGGACTTAACAAACTAGGGTTAGCTAGAAACACTTCATTCAACATTCCCCTATAGCACTTCTACGAAGTTGATTTGAATTGATTTTTAGTTGTAGCTGCGATGTTTCCACCCTGGCCTTTCGAACACTGTGACCAGCTGGATACAACATTGCGCTAGATCAGTGCTGCTTACCAGACGCTTTCTCTCGATGTTTCTGGTATTGCCTCCGAAATGTGTGAAAAGCCTTCCGCGCGCTCTAGAGAAACCAACAACTCTGGTCAACTACATGTCTTGGGTGGGACTGTCATACATGGGGAGAAATGAAAGCTTTCTTTTTCCCGCAACGGAAAGCTTTCAAAAGCTCTGCAAGAGCCCTCATCTGGAGACAAGTTCAACAGACTGTACGGAGTTTGCCTATATGTGACTTAAGAAACTGTGGCTAGTTAGAAACACTTCATTCAACATTCCCCTATAGCACGTCTAAGAAGTTGATTTGAATTGATTTCTTGCTGTAGCTGAGATGTTTGCAACCTGGCCATTCGAACACTGTGACCAGCTGGATACAACATTGCGCTAGATCAGTGCTGCTTACCAGACGCTTTCTCTCGATGTTTCTGGTATTGCCTCCGAAATGTGTGAAAAGCCTTCCGCGCGCTCTAGAGAAACCAACAACTCTGGTCAACTACATGTCTTGGGTGGGACTGTCATACATGGGGAGAAATGAAAGCTTTCTTTTTCCCGCAACGGAAAGCTTTCAAAAGCTCTGCATGAGCCCTCATCTGCAGATTAGTTCCGCAAACTGTAGGTAGTTCGCCTATATGGGACTTAACAAACTAGGGTTAGCTAGAAACACTTCATTCAACATTCCCCTATAGCACTTCTACGAAGTTGATTTGAATTGATTTTTAGTTGTAGCTGCGATGTTTCCACCCTGGCCTTTCGAACACTGTGACCAGCTGGATACAACATTGCGCTAGATCAGTGCTGCTTACCAGACGCTTTCTCTCGATGTTTCTGGTATTGCCTCCGAAATGTGTGAAAAGCCTTCCGCGCGCTCTAGAGAAACCAACAACTCTGGTCAACTACATGTCTTGGGTGGGACTGTCATACATGGGGAGAAATGAAAGCTTTCTTTTTCCCGCAACGGAAAGCTTTCAAAAGCTCTGCAAGAGCCCTCATCTGGAGACAAGTTCAACAGACTGTACGGAGTTTGCCTATATGTGACTTAAGAAACTGTGGCTAGTTAGAAACACTTCATTCAACATTCCCCTATAGCACGTCTAAGAAGTTGATTTGAATTGATTTCTTGCTGTAGCTGAGATGTTTGCAACCTGGCCATTCGAACACTGTGACCAGCTGGATACACCATTCCGCTAGATCAGTGCTGCTTACCAGAAGCTTTCTCTCGATGTTTTTGGTATTGCCTCTGAAATGTGTGAAAAGCCTTCCGCGCGCTTTAGAGAAACCAACTCTGTTCAACTACATGTCGTGGGTGGGACTGTCATACATGGGGAGAAATGAAAGCTTTCTTTTTCCCGCAACGTAAAGCTTTCAAAAGCTCTGCATGAGCCCTTATCTGCAGATTAATTCAGGAAACTGTAGGTAGTTCGCCTATATGGGACTTAACAAACTAGGGTTAGCTAGAAACACTTTATTCAACATTCCCCTATAGGACTTCTAAGAAGTTGATTTGAATTGATTTTTAGCTGTAGCTGAGATGTTTCCACCCTGGCCATTCGAACACTGTGACCAGCTGGATACAACATTGCGCTAGATCAGTGCTTACCGGACGCTTTCTGGTTGTAGCTGAGATGTTTGCGCCATTCGAACACTGTGACCAGCTGGATACTACATTCAGCTGGATAAGTTCTGCTTTCCAGACCCCTTAGCTCGAGGATTCTGGTATTGCCTCTGAAATGTGTGAAAAGCCTTCCGCGCGGACTAGAGAAAACAACTACTCTGTTCAACTACAACTCTTGGCTGGGAGAAATGAAAGCTTTCATTTTCCCGCAACCGAAAACTTTCAAAAGCTATGCATGAGCCCTCATCTGGAGATTAGTTCAGCAAACTGTAAGGAGTTCGCCTATATGGGACTTAACAAACTAGGGTTAGATAGAAACACTAGTCAACATTCCCCTATAGCACTTCTAAGAAGTTGATTTGAATTGAGTTTTAACTGTAGTTGAGATGTTTGCACCCTGGCCATTCGAACACTCTGACCAGCTGGATACAACATTCCGATAGGTCAGTGCTGCATACCAGACGCTTTCTCTCGATGTTTCTGGTATTGCCTCTGAAATGTGTGAAAAGCCTTCCGCGCGGTCTAGAGAAATCAACAACTCTGCTAAACTACATCTCTTGGATGGGACTGTCATACATGGGGAGAAATGAAAGCTTTCATTTTCCCGCAACGGAAAGGTTTCAAGAGCTCTGCATGAGCCCTCATCTGGAGATTAGTTCAGAAAACTGTAGGGAGTTCGCCTATATGGGACTTAACAAACTAGGGTTAGGTAGAAACACTTCATTCAACATTCCCCTATAGCACTTCTAAGAATGTGCTTTGAATGGATTTTTAGTTGTACCTGAGATGTTTGCACTCTGGCCACTCGAACACTCTGACCAGCTGGATACAACATTGCGCTAGATTAGTGCTGCTTACCAGACGCTTTCTCTCGATGTTTTTGGTATTGCCTCTGAAATGTGTGAAAAGCCTTCCGCACGGTCTAGAGCAACCAACAACTCTGTTCAACTACATCTTTTGGGTGGAACTGTCATACATGGGGAGAAATGAAAGCTTTCATTTTCCCGCAACGGAACGGTTTCAAGAGCTCTGCATGAGCCCTCATCTGGACATTAGTTCAGCAAACTGTAGGGAGTTCACCTATATGGGACTTAGCAAACTAGGGTTAGCTAGAAACATTTCATTCAAAATTCCCCTGTAGCGCTTCTAAGAAGTTGGTTTGAACTGATTTTTAGTTGTAGCTGAGATGTCTGCACACTGCGCCATTCGAACACTGTGACCAGCTGGATACTACATTCAGCTGGATATATTCTGCTTTCCAGACCCCTTAGCTCGAGGATTCTGGTATTGCCTCTGAAATGTGTGAAAAGCCTTTCGCACGTTCTAGAAAAGCATCAACTCTGTTCAACAACAGCTTCTTGGTAGGACTCTCATACATTGGGAAAAATGAAAGCTTTCGTTTTCTCGCAACGGAAAGCTTGTAAATGCTCTGCATAAGCCCTCGTTCGGAGATAAGTTTAGAAAATTGTACGAAGTTTGCCTATATGTGACTTAAGAAACTGTGGCTAGTTAGAAACACTTCATTCAACATTCCCCTATAGCAATTCTAAGAAGTTGATTTGAATTGATTTCTTGCTGTAGCTGAGATGTTTGCAACCTGGCCATTCGAACACTGTGACCAGCTGGATACACCATTCCGCTAGATCAGTGCTGCTTACCAGAAGCTTTCTCTCGATGTTTTTGGTATTGCCTCTGAAATGTGTGAAAAGCCTTCCGCGCAGTCTAGAGAAACCAGCAACTCTGTTCAACTACATCTCTTGGGTGGGACTGTCATACATGGGGAGAAATGAAAGCTTTCTTTTTCCCGCAACGGAAAGCTTTCAAAAGCTCTGCATGAGCCCTCATCTGCAGATTAGTTCCGCAAACTGTAGGTAGTTCGCCTATATGGGACTTAACAAACTAGGGTTAGCTAGAAACACTTCATTCAACATTCCCCTATAGCACTTCTAAGAAGTTGATTTGAATTGATTTTTAGTTGTAGCTGCGATGTTTCCACCCTGGCCTTTCGAACACTGTGACCAGCTGGATACAACATTGCGCTAGATCAGTGCTGCTTACCAGACGCTTTCTCTCGATGTTTCTGGTATTGCCTCCGAAATGTGTGAAAAGCCTTCCGCGCGCTCTAGAGAAACCAACAACTCTGGTCAACTACATGTCTTGGGTGGGACTGTCATACATGGGGAGAAATGAAAGCTTTCTTTTTCCCGCAACGGAAAGCTTTCAAAAGCTCTGCATGAGCCCTCATCTGCAGATTAGTTCCGCAAACTGTAGGTAGTTCGCCTATATGGGACTTAACAAACTAGGGTTAGCTAGAAACACTTCATTCAACATTCCCCTATAGCACTTCTACGAAGTTGATTTGAATTGATTTTTAGTTGTAGCTGCGATGTTTCCACCCTGGCCTTTCGAACACTGTGACCAGCTGGATACAACATTGCGCTAGATCAGTGCTGCTTACCAGACGCTTTCTCTCGATGTTTCTGGTATTGCCTCCGAAATGTGTGAAAAGCCTTCCGCGCGCTCTAGAGAAACCAACAACTCTGGTCAACTACATGTCTTGGGTGGGACTGTCATACATGGGGAGAAATGAAAGCTTTCTTTTTCCCGCAACGGAAAGCTTTCAAAAGCTCTGCAAGAGCCCTCATCTGGAGACAAGTTCAACAGACTGTACGGAGTTTGCCTATATGTGACTTAAGAAACTGTGGCTAGTTAGAAACACTTCATTCAACATTCCCCTATAGCACTTCTAAGAAGTTGATTTGAATTGATTTCTTGCTGTAGCTGAGATGTTTGCAACCTGGCCATTCGAACACTGTGACCAGCTGGATACACCATTCCGCTAGATCAGTGCTGCTTACCAGAAGCTTTCTCTCGATGTTTTTGGTATTGCCTCTGAAATGTGTGAAAAGCCTTCCGCGCGCTTTAGAGAAACCAACGCTGGTCAACTACATGTCTTGGGTGGGACTGTCATACATGGGGAGAAATGAAAGCTTTCTTTTTCCCGCAACGTAAAGCTTTCAAAAGCTCTGCATGAGCCCTTATCTGCAGATTAATTCAGGAAACTGTAGGTAGTTCGCCTATATGGGACTTAACAAACTAGGGTTAGCTAGAAACACTTTATTCAACATTCCCCTATAGGACTTCTAAGAAGTTGATTTGAATTGATTTTTAGCTGTAGCTGAGATGTTTGCACCCTGGCCATTCGAACACTGTGACCAGCTGGATACAACATTGCGCTAGATCAGTGCTTACCGGACGCTTTCTGGTTGTAGCTGAGATGTTTGCGCCATTCGAACACTGTGACCAGCTGGATACTACATTCAGCTGGATAAGTTCTGCTTTCCAGACCCCTTAGCTCGAGGATTCTGGTATTGCCTCTGAAATGTGTGAAAAGCCTTCCGCGCGGACTAGAGAAAACAACTACTCTATTCAACTACAACTCTTGGCTGGGAGAAATGAAAGCTTTCATTTTCCCGCAACCGAAAACTTTCAAAAGCTATGCATGAGCCCTCATCTGGAGATTAGTTCAGCAAACTGTAAGGAGTTCGCCTATATGGGACTTAACAAACTAGGGTTAGATAGAAACACTAGTCAACATTCCCCTATAGCACTTCTAAGAAGTTGATTTGAATTGAGTTTTAACTGTAGTTGAGATGTTTGCACCCTGGCCATTCGAACACTCTGACCAGCTGGATACAACATTCCGATAGGTCAGTGCTGCATACCAGACGCTTTCTCTCGATGTTTCTGGTATTGCCTCTGAAATGTGTGAAAAGCCTTCCGCGCGGTCTAGAGAAATCAACAACTCTGCTAAACTACATCTCTTGGATGGGACTGTCATACATGGGGAGAAATGAAAGCTTTCATTTTCCCGCAACGGAAAGGTTTCAAGAGCTCTGCATGAGCCCTCATCTGGAGATTAGTTCAGAAAACTGTAGGGAGTTCGCCTATATGGGACTTAACAAACTAGGGTTAGGTAGAAACACTTCATTCAACATTCCCCTATAGAACTTCTAAGAATGTGCTTTGAATGGATTTTTAGTTGTAGCTGAGATGTTTGCACTCTGGCCACTCGAACACTCTGACCAGCTGGATACAACATTGCGCTAGATTAGTGCTGCTTACCAGACGCTTTCTCTCGATGTTTTTGGTATTGCCTCTGAAATGTGTGAAAAGCCTTCCGCGCGGTCTAGAGCAACCAACAACTCTGTTCAACTACATCTTTTGGGTGGAACTGTCATACATGGGGAGAAATGAAAGCTTTCATTTTCCCGCAACGGAACGGTTTCAAGAGCTCTGCATGAGCCCTCATCTGGACATTAGTTCAGCAAACTGTAGGGAGTACACCTATATGGGACTTAACAAACTAGGGTTAGCTAGAAACATTTCATTCAAAATTCCCCTGTAGCACTTCTAAGAAGTTGGTTTGAACTGATTTTTAGTTGTAGCTGAGATGTCTGCACACTGCGCCATTCGAACAGTGTGACCAGCTGGATACTACATTCAGCTGGATATATTCTGCTTTCCAGACCCCTTAGCTCGAGGATTCTGGTATTGCCTCTGAAATGTGTGAAAAGCCTTTCGCACGTTCTAGAAAAGCATCAACTCTGTTCAACAACAGCTTCTTGGTAGGACTCTCATACATTGGGAAAAATGAAAGCTTTCGTTTTCTCGCAACGGAAAGCTTGTAAATGCTCTGCATAAGCCCTCGTTCGGAGATAAGTTTAGAAAATTGTACGAAGTTTGCCTATATGTGACTTAAGAAACTGTGGCTAGTTAGAAACACTTCATTCAACATTCCCCTATAGCAATTCTAAGAAGTTGATTTGAATTGATTTCTTGCTGTAGCTGAGATGTTTGCAACCTGGCCATTCGAACACTGTGACCAGCTGGATACACCATTCCGCTAGATCAGTGCTGCTTACCAGAAGCTTTCTCTCGATGTTTTTGGTATTGCCTCTGAAATGTGTGAAAAGCCTTCCGCGCAGTCTAGAGAAACCAGCAACTCTGGTCAACTACATCTCTTGGGTGGGACTGTCATACATGGGGAGAAATGAAAGCTTTCTTTTTCCCGCAACGGAAAGCTTTCAAAAGCTCTGCATGAGCCCTCATCTGCAGATTAGTTCAGCAAACTGTAGGTAGTTCGCCTATATGGGACTTAACAAACTAGGGTTAGCTAGAAACACTTCATTCAACATTCCCCTATAGCACTTCTAAGAAGTTGATTTGAATTGATTTTTAGTTGTAGCTGCGATGTTTCCACCCTGGCCTTTCGAACACTGTGACCAGCTGGATACAACATTGCGCTAGATCAGTGCTGCTTACCAGACGCTTTCTCTCGATGTTTCTGGTATTGCCTCCGAAATGTGTGAAAAGCCTTCCGCGCGCTCTAGAGAAACCAACAACTCTGGTCAACTACATGTCTTGGGTGGGACTGTCATACATGGGGAGAAATGAAAGCTTTCTTTTTCCCGCAACGGAAAGCTTTCAAAAGCTCTGCAAGAGCCCTCATCTGGAGACAAGTTCAACAGACTGTACGGAGTTTGCCTATATGTGACTTAAGAAACTGTGGCTAGTTAGAAACACTTCATTCAACATTCCCCTATAGCACTTCTAAGAAGTTGATTTGAAGTGATTTCTGGCTGTAGCTGAGATGTTTGCAACCTGGCCATTCGAACACTGTGACCAGCTGGATACAACATTGCGCTAGATCAGTGCTGCTTACCAGACGCTTTCTCTCGATGTTTTTGGTATTGCCTCCGAAATGTGTGAAAAGCCTTCCGCGCGCTCTAGAGAAACCAACAACTCTGGTCAACTACATGTCTTGGGTGGGACTGTCATACATGGGGAGAAATGAAAGCTTTCTTTTTCCCGCAACAGAAAGCTTTCAAAAGCTCTGCAAGAGCCCTCATCTGGAGACAAGTTCAACAGCCTGTACGGAGTTTGCCTATATGTGACTTAAGAAACTGTGGCTAGTTAGAAACACTTCATTCAACATTCCCCTATAGCACTTCTAAGAAGTTGATTTGAATTGATTTTTAACTGTAGCTGAGATGTTTGCACCCTGGGCCTTTAGAACACTGTGACCAGCTGGATACTACATTCCGCTAGATAAGTTCTGCTTTCCAGACACCTTATCTCGTGGTTTCTGGTATTGCCTCTGAAATGTGTGAAAAGCCTTTCGCACGTTCTAGAGAAAGCAACAACTCTGTTCAACAACAGCTTCTTGGTAGGACGGGCAGACATGGGGAAAAAAAAATGAAAGCTTTTATTTTCTCGCAACGGATAGCTTTTAAATGCTCTGCATAAGCCCTCGTTCGGAGATAAGTTTAGAAAATTGTACGAAGTTTGCCTATATGTGACTTAAGAAACTGTGGCTAGTTAGAAACACTTCATTCAACATTCCCCTATAGCAATTCTAAGAAGTTGATTTGAATTGATTTCTTGCTGTAGCTGAGATGTTTGCAACCTGGCCATTCGAACACTGTGACCAGCTGGATACACCATTCCGCTAGATCAGTGCTGCTTACCAGAAGCTTTCTCTCGATGTTTTTGGTATTGCCTCTGAAATGTGTGAAAAGCCTTCCGCGCAGTCTAGAGAAACCAGCAACTCTGTTCAACTACATCTCTTGGGTGGGACTGTCATACATGGGGAGAAATGAAAGCTTTCTTTTTCCCGCAACGGAAAGCTTTCAAAAGCTCTGCATGAGCCCTCATCTGCAGATTAGTTCCGCAAACTGTGAGTAGTTCGCCTATATGGGACTTAACAAACTAGGGTTAGCTAGAAACACTTCATTCAACATTCCCCTATAGCACTTCTAAGAAGTTGATTTGAATTGATTTTTAGCCGTAGCTGAGATGTTTCCACCCTGGCCATTCGAACACTGTGACCAGCTGGATACAACATTGCGCTAGATCAGTGCTTACCGGACGCTTTCTGGTTGTAGCTGAGATGTTTGCGCCATTCGAACACTGTGACCAGCTGGATACTACATTCAGCTGGATAAGTTCTGCTTTCCAGACCCCTTAGCTCGAGGATTCTGGTATTGCCTCTGAAATGTGTGAAAAGCCTTCCGCGCGGACTAGAGAAAACAACTACTCTGTTCAACTACAACTCTTGGCTGGGAGAAATGAAAGCTTTCATTTTCCCGCAACCGAAAACTTTCAAAAGCTATGCATGAGCCCTCATCTGGAGATTAGTTCAGCAAACTGTAAGGAGTTCGCCTATATGGGACTTAACAAACTAGGGTTAGATAGAAACACTAGTCAACATTCCCCTATAGCACTTCTAAGAAGTTGATTTGAATTGAGTTTTAACTGTAGCTGAGATGTTTGCACCCCGGCCATTCGAACACTCTGACCAGCTGGATACAACATAGGTCAGTGCTGCATACCAGACGCTTTCTCTCGATGTTTCTGGTATTGCCTCTGAAATGTGTGAAAAGCCTTCCGCGCGGTCTAGAGCAACCAACAACTCTGTTCAACTACATCTTTTGGGTGGAACTGTCATACATGGGGAGAAATGAAAGCTTTCATTTTCCCGCAACGGAAAGGTTTCAAGAGCTCTGCATGAGCCCTCATCTGGAGATTAGTTCAGAAAACTGTAGGGAGTTCGCCTATATGGGACTTAACAAACTAGGGTTAGGTAGAAACACTTCATTCAACGTTCCCCTATAGCACTTCTAAGAATGTGGTTTGAATGGATTTTTAGTTGTAGCTGAGATGTTTGCACTCTGGCCACTCGAACACTCTGACCAGCTGGATACAACATTGCGCTAGATTAGTGCTGCTTACCAGACGCTTTCTCTCGATGTTTTTGGTATTGCCTCTGAAATGTGTGAAAAGCCTTCCGTGCGGTCTAGAGCAACCAACAACTCTGTTCAACTACATCTTTTGGGTGGAACTGTCATACATGGGGAGAAATGAAAGCTTTCATTTTCCCGCAACGGAACGGTTTCAAGAGCTCTGCATGAGCCCTCATCTGGACATTAGTTCAGCAAACTGTAGGGAGTACACCTATATGGGACTTAATAAACTAGGGTTAGCTAGAAACATTTCATTCAAAATTCCCCTGTAGCACTTCTAAGAAGTTGGTTTGAACTGATTTTTAGTTGTAGCTGAGATGTCTGCACACTGCGCCATTCGAACACTGTGACCAGCTGGATACTACATTCAGCTGGATATATTCTGCTTTCCAGACCCCTTAGCTCGAGGATTTTGGTATTGCCTCTGAAATGTGTGAAAAGCCTTTCGCACGTTCTAGAAAAGCATCAACTCTGTTCAACAACAGCTTCTTGGTAGGACTCTCATACATTGGGAAAAATGAAAGCTTTCGTTTTCTCGCAACGGAAAGCTTGTAAATGCTCTGCATAAGCCCTCGTTCGGAGATAAGTTTAGAAAATTGTACGAAGTTTGCCTATATGTGACTTAAGAAACTGTGGCTAGTTAGAAACACTTCATTCAACATTCCCCTATAGCAATTCTAAGAAGTTGATTTGAATTGATTTCTTGCTGTAGCTGAGATGTTTGCAACCTGGCCATTCGAACACTGTGACCAGCTGGATACACCATTCCGCTAGATCAGTGCTGCTTACCAGAAGCTTTCTCTCGATGTTTTTGGTATTGCCTCTGAAATGTGTGAAAAGCCTTCCGCGCAGTCTAGAGAAACCAGCAACTCTGGTCAACTACATCTCTTGGGTGGGACTGTCATACATGGGGAGAAATGAAAGCTTTCTTTTTCCCGCAACGGAAAGCTTTCAAAAGCTCTGCATGAGCCCTCATCTGCAGATTAGTTCCGCAAACTGTAGGTAGTTCGCCTATATGGGACTTAACAAACTAGGGTTAGCTAGAAACACTTCATTCAACATTCCCCTATAGCACTTCTAAGAAGTTGATTTGAATTGATTTTTAGTTGTAGCTGCGATGTTTCCACCCTGGCCTTTCGAACACTGTGACCAGCTGGATACAACA
Source organism: Pelodiscus sinensis (assembly GCF_049634645.1). Classification (NCBI taxonomy): domain Eukaryota; kingdom Metazoa; phylum Chordata; order Testudines; family Trionychidae; genus Pelodiscus; species Pelodiscus sinensis. Next base: position 24,831,263 of record NC_134729.1, on the reverse strand, counting down.
TTGCGCTAGATCAGTGCTGCTTACCAGACGCTTTCTCTCGATGTTTCTGGTATTGCCTCCGAAATGTGTGAAAAGCCTTCCGCGCGCTCTAGAGAAACCAACAACTCTGGTCAACTACATGTCTTGGGTGGGACTGTCATACATGGGGAGAAATGAAAGCTTTCTTTTTCCCGCAACGGAAAGCTTTCAAAAGCTCTGCATGAGCCCTCATCTGCAGATTAGTTCCGCAAACTGTAGGTAGTTCGCCTATATGGGACTTAACAAACTAGGGTTAGCTAGAAACACTTCATTCAACATTCCCCTATAGCACTTCTACGAAGTTGATTTGAATTGATTTTTAGTTGTAGCTGCGATGTTTCCACCCTGGCCTTTCGAACACTGTGACCAGCTGGATACACCATTCCGCTAGATCAGTGCTGCTTACCAGACGCTTTCTCTCGATGTTTCTGGTATTGCCTCCGAAATGTGTGAAAAGCCTTCCGCGCGCTCTAGAGAAACCAACAACTCTGGTCAACTACATGTCTTGGGTGGGACTGTCATACATGGGGAGAAATGAAAGCTTTCTTTTTCCCGCAACGGAAAGCTTTCAAAAGCTCTGCAAGAGCCCTCATCTGGAGACAAGTTCAACAGACTGTACGGAGTTTGCCTATATGTGACTTAAGAAACTGTGGCTAGTTAGAAACACTTCATTCAACATTCCCCTATAGCACTTCTAAGAAGTTGATTTGAATTGATTTCTTGCTGTAGCTGAGATGTTTGCAACCTGGCCATTCGAACACTGTGACCAGCTGGATACACCATTCCGCTAGATCAGTGCTGCTTACCAGAAGCTTTCTCTCGATGTTTTTGGTATTGCCTCTGAAATGTGTGAAAAGCCTTCCGCGCGCTTTAGAGAAACCAACTCTGGTCAACTACATGTCTTGGGTGGGACTGTCATACATGGGGAGAAATGAAAGCTTTCTTTTTCCCGCAACGTAAAGCTTTCAAAAGCTCTGCATGAGCCCTTATGTGCAGATTAATTCAGGAAACTGTAGGTAGTTCGCCTATATGGGACTTAACAAACTAGGGTTAGCTAGAAACACTTTATTCAACATTCCCCTATAGGACTTCTAAGAAGTTGATTTGAATTGATTTTTAGCTGTAGCTGAGATGTTTCCACCCTGGCCATTAGAACACTGTGACCAGCTGGATACAACATTGCGCTAGATCAGTGCTTACCGGACGCTTTCTGGTTGTAGCTGAGATGTTTGCGCCATTCGAACACTGTGACCAGCTGGATACTACATTCAGCTGGATAAGTTCTGCTTTCCAGACCCCTTAGCTCGAGGATTCTGGTATTGCCTCTGAAATGTGTGAAAAGCCTTCCGCGCGGACTAGAGAAAACAACTACTCTGTTCAACTATAACTCTTGGCTGGGAGAAATGAAAGCTTTCATTTTCCCGCAACCGAAAACTTTCAAAAGCTATGCATGAGCTCTCATCTGGAGATTAGTTCAGCAAACTGTAAGGAGTTCGCCTATATGGGACTTAACAAACTAGGGTTAGATAGAAACACTAGTCAACATTCCCCTATAGCACTTCTAAGAAGTTGATTTGAATTGAGTTTTAACTGTAGTTGAGATGTTTGCACCCTGGCCATTCGAACACTCTGACCAGCTGGATACAACATTCCGATAGGTCAGTGCTGCATACCAGACGCTTTCTCTCGATGTTTCTGGTATTGCCTCTGAAATGTGTGAAAAGCCTTCCGCGCGGTCTAGAGAAATCAACAACTCTGCTAAACTACATCTCTTGGATGGGACTGTCATACATGGGGAGAAATGAAAGCTTTCATTTTCCCGCAACGGAAAGGTTTCAAGAGCTCTGCATGAGCCCTCATCTGGAGATTAGTTCAGAAAACTGTAGGGAGTTCGCCTATATGGGACTTAACAAACTAGGGTTAGGTAGAAACACTTCATTCAACGTTCCCCTATAGCACTTCTAAGAATGTGGTTTGAATGGATTTTTAGTTGTAGCTGAGATGTTTGCACTCTGGCCACTCGAACACTCTGACCAGCTGGATACAACATTGCGCTAGATTAGTGCTGCTTACCAGACGCTTTCTCTCGATGTTTTTGGTATTGCCTCTGAAATGTGTGAAAAGCCTTCCGCGCGGTCTAGAGCAACCAACAACTCTGTTCAACTACATCTTTTGGGTGGAACTGTCATACATGGGGAGAAATGAAAGCTTTCATTTTCCCGCAACGGAACCGTTTCAAGAGCTCTGCATGAGCCCTCATCTGGACATTAGTTCAGCAAACTGTAGGGAGTACACCTATATGGGACTTAACAAACTAGGGTTAGCTAGAAACATTTCATTCAAAATTCCCCTGTAGCACTTCTAAGAAGTTGGTTTGAACTGATTTTTAGTTGTAGCTGAGATGTCTGCACACTGCGCCATTCGAACAGTGTGACCAGCTGGATACTACATTCAGCTGGATATATTCTGCTTTCCAGACCCCTTAGCTCGAGGATTCTGGTATTGCCTCTGAAATGTGTGAAAAGCCTTTCGCACGTTCTAGAAAAGCATCAACTCTGTTCAACAACAGCTTCTTGGTAGGACTCTCATACATTGGGAAAAATGAAAGCTTTCGTTTTCTCGCAACGGAAAGCTTGTAAATGCTCTGCATAAGCCCTCGTTCGGAGATAAGTTTAGAAAATTGTACGAAGTTTGCCTATATGTGACTTAAGAAACTGTGGCTAGTTAGAAACACTTCATTCAACATTCCCCTATAGCAATTCTAAGAAGTTGATTTGAATTGATTTCTTGCTGTAGCTGAGATGTTTGCAACCTGGCCATTCGAACACTGTGACCAGCTGGATACACCATTCCGCTAGATCAGTGCTCCTTACCAGAAGCTTTCTCTCGATGTTTTTGGTATTGCCTCTGAAATGTGTGAAAAGCCTTCCGCGCAGTCTAGAGAAACCAGCAACTCTGGTCAACTACATCTCTTGGGTGGGACTGTCATACATGGGGAGAAATGAAAGCTTTCTTTTTCCCGCAACGGAAAGCTTTCAAAAGCTCTGCATGAGCCCTCATCTGCAGATTAGTTCAGCAAACTGTAGGTAGTTCGCCTATATGGGACTTAACAAACTAGGGTTAGCTAGAAACACTTCATTCAACATTCCCCTATAGCACTTCTAAGAAGTTGATTTGAATTGATTTTTAGTTGTAGCTGCGATGTTTCCACCCTGGCCTTTCGAACACTGTGACCAGCTGGATACAACATTGCGCTAGATCAGTGCTGCTTACCAGACGCTTTCTCTCGATGTTTCTGGTATTGCCTCCGAAATGTGTGAAAAGCCTTCCGCGCGCTCTAGAGAAACCAACAACTCTGGTCAACTACATGTCTTGGGTGGGACTGTCATACATGGGGAGAAATGAAAGCTTTCTTTTTCCCGCAACGGAAAGCTTTCAAAAGCTCTGCAAGAGCCCTCATCTGGAGACAAGTTCAACAGACTGTACGGAGTTTGCCTATATGTGACTTAAGAAACTGTGGCTAGTTAGAAACACTTCATTCAACATTCCCCTATAGCACTTCTAAGAAGTTGATTTGAAGTGATTTCTGGCTGTAGCTGAGATGTTTGCAACCTGGCCATTCGAACACTGTGACCAGCTGGATACAACATTGCGCTAGATCAGTGCTGCTTACCAGACGCTTTCTCTCGATGTTTTTGGTATTGCCTCCGAAATGTGTGAAAAGCCTTCCGCGCGCTCTAGAGAAACCAACAACTCTGGTCAACTACATGTCTTGGGTGGGACTGTCATACATGGGGAGAAATGAAAGCTTTCTATTTCCCGCAACGGAAAGCTTTCAAAAGCTCTGCAAGAGCCCTCATCTGGAGACAAGTTCAACAGACTGTACGGAGTTTGCCTATATGTGACTTAAGAAACTGTGGCTAGTTAGAAACACTTCATTCAACATTCCCCTATAGCACTTCTAAGAAGTTGATTTGAATTGATTTTTAGTTGTAGCTGCGATGTTTCCACCCTGGCCTTTCGAACACTGTGACCAGCTGGATACAACATTGCGCTAGATCAGTGCTGCTTACCAGACGCTTTCTCTCGATGTTTCTGGTATTGCCTCCGAAATGTGTGAAAAGCCTTCCGCGCGCTCTAGAGAAACCAACAACTCTGGTCAACTACATGTCTTGGGTGGGACTGTCATACATGGGGAGAAATGAAAGCTTTCTTTTTCCCGCAACAGAAAGCTTTCAAAAGCTCTGCAAGAGCCCTCATCTGGAGACAAGTTCAACAGCCTGTACGGAGTTTGCCTATATGTGACTTAAGAAACTGTGGCTAGTTAGAAACACTTCATTCAACATTCCCCTATAGCACTTCTAAGAAGTTGATTTGAATTGATTTTTAACTGTAGCTGAGATGTTTGCACCCTGGGCCTTTAGAACACTGTGACCAGCTGGATACTACATTCCGCTAGATAAGTTCTGCTTTCCAGACACCTTATCTCGTGGTTTCTGGTATTGCCTCTGAAATGTGTGAAAAGCCTTTCGCACGTTCTAGAGAAAGCAACAACTCTGTTCAACAACAGCTTCTTGGTAGGACGGGCAGACATGGGGAAAAAAAAATGAAAGCTTTTATTTTCTCGCAACGGATAGCTTTTAAATGCTCTGCATAAGCCCTCGTTCGGAGATAAGTTTAGAAAATTGTACGAAGTTTGCCTATATGTGACTTAAGAAACTGTGGCTAGTTAGAAACACTTCATTCAACATTCCCCTATAGCAATTCTAAGAAGTTGATTTGAATTGATTTCTTGCTGTAGCTGAGATGTTTGCAACCTGGCCATTCGAACACTGTGACCAGCTGGATACACCATTCCGCTAGATCAGTGCTGCTTACCAGAAGCTTTCTCTCGATGTTTTTGGTATTGCCTCTGAAATGTGTGAAAAGCCTTCCGCGCAGTCTAGAGAAACCAACAACTCTGGTCAACTACATGTCTTGGGTGGGACTGTCATACATGGGGAGAAATGAAAGCTTTCTTTTTCCCGCAACGGAAAGCTTTCAAAAGCTCTGCAAGAGCCCTCATCTGGAGACAAGTTCAACAGACTGTACGGAGTTTGCCTATATGTGACTTAAGAAACTGTGGCTAGTTAGAAACACTTCATTCAACATTCCCCTATAGCACTTCTAAGAAGTTGATTTGAATTGATTTCTTGCTGTAGCTGAGATGTTTGCAACCTGGCCATTCGAACACTGTGACCAGCTGGATACACCATTCCGCTAGATCAGTGCTGCTTACCAGAAGCTTTCTCTCGATGTTTTTGGTATTGCCTCTGAAATGTGTGAAAAGCCTTCCGCGCGCTTTAGAGAAACCAACTCTGGTCAACTACATGTCTTGGGTGGGACTGTCATACATGGGGAGAAATGAAAGCTTTCTTTTTCCCGCAACGTAAAGCTTTCAAAAGCTCTGCATGAGCCCTTATCTGCAGATTAATTCAGGAAACTGTAGGTAGTTCGCCTATATGGGACTTAACAAACTAGGGTTAGCTAGAAACACTTTATTCAACATTCCCCTATAGGACTTCTAAGAAGTTGATTTGAATTGATTTTTAGCTGTAGCTGAGATGTTTCCACCCTGGCCATTAGAACACTGTGACCAGCTGGATACAACATTGCGCTAGATCAGTGCTTACCGGACGCTTTCTGGTTGTAGCTGAGATGTTTGCGCCATTCGAACACTGTGACCAGCTGGATACTACATTCAGCTGGATAAGTTCTGCTTTCCAGACCCCTTAGCTCGAGGATTCTGGTATTGCCTCTGAAATGTGTGAAAAGCCTTCCGCGCGGACTAGAGAAAACAACTACTCTGTTCAACTATAACTCTTGGCTGGGAGAAATGAAAGCTTTCATTTTCCCGCAACCGAAAACTTTCAAAAGCTATGCATGAGCTCTCATCTGGAGATTAGTTCAGCAAACTGTAAGGAGTTCGCCTATATGGGACTTAACAAACTAGGGTTAGATAGAAACACTAGTCAACATTCCCCTATAGCACTTCTAAGAAGTTGATTTGAATTGAGTTTTAACTGTAGTTGAGATGTTTGCACCCTGGCCATTCGAACACTCTGACCAGCTGGATACAACATTCCGATAGGTCAGTGCTGCATACCAGACGCTTTCTCTCGATGTTTCTGGTATTGCCTCTGAAATGTGTGAAAAGCCTTCCGCGCGGTCTAGAGAAATCAACAACTCTGCTAAACTACATCTCTTGGATGGGACTGTCATACATGGGGAGAAATGAAAGCTTTCATTTTCCCGCAACGGAAAGGTTTCAAGAGCTCTGCATGAGCCCTCATCTGGAGATTAGTTCAGAAAACTGTAGGGAGTTCGCCTATATGGGACTTAACAAACTAGGGTTAGGTAGAAACACTTCATTCAACGTTCCCCTATAGCACTTCTAAGAATGTGGTTTGAATGGATTTTTAGTTGTAGCTGAGATGTTTGCACTCTGGCCACTCGAACACTCTGACCAGCTGGATACAACATTGCGCTAGATTAGTGCTGCTTACCAGACGCTTTCTCTCGATGTTTTTGGTATTGCCTCTGAAATGTGTGAAAAGCCTTCCGCGCGGTCTAGAGCAACCAACAACTCTGTTCAACTACATCTTTTGGGTGGAACTGTCATACATGGGGAGAAATGAAAGCTTTCATTTTCCCGCAACGGAACCGTTTCAAGAGCTCTGCATGAGCCCTCATCTGGACATTAGTTCAGCAAACTGTAGGGAGTACACCTATATGGGACTTAACAAACTAGGGTTAGCTAGAAACATTTCATTCAAAATTCCCCTGTAGCACTTCTAAGAAGTTGGTTTGAACTGATTTTTAGTTGTAGCTGAGATGTCTGCACACTGCGCCATTCGAACAGTGTGACCAGCTGGATACTACATTCAGCTGGATATATTCTGCTTTCCAGACCCCTTAGCTCGAGGATTCTGGTATTGCCTCTGAAATGTGTGAAAAGCCTTTCGCACGTTCTAGAAAAGCATCAACTCTGTTCAACAACAGCTTCTTGGTAGGACTCTCATACATTGGGAAAAATGAAAGCTTTCGTTTTCTCGCAACGGAAAGCTTGTAAATGCTCTGCATAAGCCCTCGTTCGGAGATAAGTTTAGAAAATTGTACGAAGTTTGCCTATATGTGACTTAAGAAACTGTGGCTAGTTAGAAACACTTCATTCAACATTCCCCTATAGCAATTCTAAGAAGTTGATTTGAATTGATTTCTTGCTGTAGCTGAGATGTTTGCAACCTGGCCATTCGAACACTGTGACCAGCTGGATACACCATTCCGCTAGATCAGTGCTCCTTACCAGAAGCTTTCTCTCGATGTTTTTGGTATTGCCTCTGAAATGTGTGAAAAGCCTTCCGCGCAGTCTAGAGAAACCAGCAACTCTGGTCAACTACATCTCTTGGGTGGGACTGTCATACATGGGGAGAAATGAAAGCTTTCTTTTTCCCGCAACGGAAAGCTTTCAAAAGCTCTGCATGAGCCCTCATCTGCAGATTAGTTCAGCAAACTGTAGGTAGTTCGCCTATATGGGACTTAACAAACTAGGGTTAGCTAGAAACACTTCATTCAACATTCCCCTATAGCACTTCTAAGAAGTTGATTTGAATTGATTTTTAGTTGTAGCTGCGATGTTTCCACCCTGGCCTTTCGAACACTGTGACCAGCTGGATACAACATTGCGCTAGATCAGTGCTGCTTACCAGACGCTTTCTCTCGATGTTTCTGGTATTGCCTCCGAAATGTGTGAAAAGCCTTCCGCGCGCTCTAGAGAAACCAACAACTCTGGTCAACTACATGTCTTGGGTGGGACTGTCATACATGGGGAGAAATGAAAGCTTTCTTTTTCCCGCAACGGAAAGCTTTCAAAAGCTCTGCAAGAGCCCTCATCTGGAGACAAGTTCAACAGACTGTACGGAGTTTGCCTATATGTGACTTAAGAAACTGTGGCTAGTTAGAAACACTTCATTCAACATTCCCCTATAGCACTTCTAAGAAGTTGATTTGAAGTGATTTCTGGCTGTAGCTGAGATGTTTGCAACCTGGCCATTCGAACACTGTGACCAGCTGGATACAACATTGCGCTAGATCAGTGCTGCTTACCAGACGCTTTCTCTCGATGTTTTTGGTATTGCCTCCGAAATGTGTGAAAAGCCTTCCGCGCGCTCTAGAGAAACCAACAACTCTGGTCAACTACATGTCTTGGGTGGGACTGTCATACATGGGGAGAAATGAAAGCTTTCTATTTCCCGCAACGGAAAGCTTTCAAAAGCTCTGCAAGAGCCCTCATCTGGAGACAAGTTCAACAGACTGTACGGAGTTTGCCTATATGTGACTTAAGAAACTGTGGCTAGTTAGAAACACTTCATTCAACATTCCCCTATAGCACTTCTAAGAAGTTGATTTGAATTGATTTTTAGTTGTAGCTGCGATGTTTCCACCCTGGCCTTTCGAACACTGTGACCAGCTGGATACAACATTGCGCTAGATCAGTGCTGCTTACCAGACGCTTTCTCTCGATGTTTCTGGTATTGCCTCCGAAATGTGTGAAAAGCCTTCCGCGCGCTCTAGAGAAACCAACAACTCTGGTCAACTACATGTCTTGGGTGGGACTGTCATACATGGGGAGAAATGAAAGCTTTCTTTTTCCCGCAACAGAAAGCTTTCAAAAGCTCTGCAAGAGCCCTCATCTGGAGACAAGTTCAACAGCCTGTACGGAGTTTGCCTATATGTGACTTAAGAAACTGTGGCTAGTTAGAAACACTTCATTCAACATTCCCCTATAGCACTTCTAAGAAGTTGATTTGAATTGATTTTTAACTGTAGCTGAGATGTTTGCACCCTGGGCCTTTAGAACACTGTGACCAGCTGGATACTACATTCCGCTAGATAAGTTCTGCTTTCCAGACACCTTATCTCGTGGTTTCTGGTATTGCCTCTGAAATGTGTGAAAAGCCTTTCGCACGTTCTAGAGAAAGCAACAACTCTGTTCAACAACAGCTTCTTGGTAGGACGGGCAGACATGGGGAAAAAAAAATGAAAGCTTTTATTTTCTCGCAACGGATAGCTTTTAAATGCTCTGCATAAGCCCTCGTTCGGAGATAAGTTTAGAAAATTGTACGAAGTTTGCCTATATGTGACTTAAGAAACTGTGGCTAGTTAGAAACACTTCATTCAACATTCCCCTATAGCACTTCTAAGAAGTTGATTTGAATTGATTTCTTGCTGTAGCTGAGATGTTTGCAACCTGGCCATTCGAACACTGTGACCAGCTGGATACACCATTCCGCTAGATCAGTGCTGCTTACCAGAAGCTTTCTCTCGATGTTTTTGGTATTGCCTCTGAAATGTGTGAAAAGCCTTCCGCGCAGTCTAGAGAAACCAGCAACTCTGTTCAACTACATCTCTTGGGTGGGACTGTCATACATGGGGAGAAATGAAAGCTTTCTTTTTCCCGCAACGGAAAGCTTTCAAAAGCTCTGCATGAGCCCTCATCTGCAGATTAGTTCCGCAAACTGTGAGTAGTTCGCCTATATGGGACTTAACAAACTAGGGTTAGCTAGAAACACTTCATTCAACATTCCCCTATAGCACTTCTAAGAAGTTGATTTGAATTGATTTTTAGCCGTAGCTGAGATGTTTCCACCCTGGCCATTCGAACACTGTGACCAGCTGGATACAACATTGCGCTAGATCAGTGCTTACCGGACGCTTTCTGGTTGTAGCTGAGATGTTTGCGCCATTCGAACACTGTGACCAGCTGGATACTACATTCAGCTGGATAAGTTCTGCTTTCCAGACCCCTTAGCTCGAGGATTCTGGTATTGCCTCTGAAATGTGTGAAAAGCCTTCCGCGCGGACTAGAGAAAACAACTACTCTGTTCAACTACAACTCTTGGCTGGGAGAAATGAAAGCTTTCATTTTCCCGCAACCGAAAACTTTCAAAAGCTATGCATGAGCCCTCATCTGGAGATTAGTTCAGCAAACTGTAAGGAGTTCGCCTATATGGGACTTAACAAACTAGGGTTAGATAGAAACACTAGTCAACATTCCCCTATAGCACTTCTAAGAAGTTGATTTGAATTGAGTTTTAACTGTAGCTGAGATGTTTGCACCCCGGCCATTCGAACACTCTGACCAGCTGGATACAACATAGGTCAGTGCTGCATACCAGACGCTTTCTCTCGATGTTTCTGGTATTGCCTCTGAAATGTGTGAAAAGCCTTCCGCGCGGTCTAGAGAAATCAACAACTCTGCTAAACTACATCTCTTGGATGGGACTGTCATACATGGGGAGAAATGAAAGCTTTCATTTTCCCGCAACGGAAAGGTTTCAAGAGCTCTGCATGAGCCCTCATCTGGAGATTAGTTCAGAAAACTGTAGGGAGTTCGCCTATATGGGACTTAACAAACTAGGGTTAGGTAGAAACACTTCATTCAACGTTCCCCTATAGCACTTCTAAGAATGTGGTTTGAATGGATTTTTAGTTGTAGCTGAGATGTTTGCACTCTGGCCACTCGAACACTCTGACCAGCTGGATACAACATTGCGCTAGATTAGTGCTGCTTACCAGACGCTTTCTCTCGATGTTTTTGGTATTGCCTCTGAAATGTGTGAAAAGCCTTCCGCGCGGTCTAGAGCAACCAACAACTCTGTTCAACTACATCTTTTGGGTGGAACTGTCATACATGGGGAGAAATGAAAGCTTTCATTTTCCCGCAACGGAACGGTTTCAAGAGCTCTGCATGAGCCCTCATCTGGACATTAGTTCAGCAAACTGTAGGGAGTACACCTATATGGGACTTAATAAACTAGGGTTAGCTAGAAACATTTCATTCAAAATTCCCCTGTAGCACTTCTAAGAAGTTGGTTTGAACTGATTTTTAGTTGTAGCTGAGATGTCTGCACACTGCGCCATTCGAACACTGTGACCAGCTGGATACTACATTCAGCTGGATATATTCTGCTTTCCAGACCCCTTAGCTCGAGGATTTGGGTATTGCCTCTGAAATGTGTGAAAAGCCTTTCGCACGTTCTAGAAAAGCATCAACTCTGTTCAACAAGAGCTTCTTGGTAGGACTCTCATACATTGGGAAAAATGAAAGCTTTCGTTTTCTCGCAACGGAAAGCTTGTAAATGCTCTGCATAAGCCCTCGTTCGGAGATAAGTTTAGAAAATTGTACGAAGTTTGCCTATATGTGACTTAAGAAACTGTGGCTAGTTAGAAACACTTCATTCAACATTCCCCTATAGCAATTCTAAGAAGTTGATTTGAATTGATTTCTTGCTGTAGCTGAGATGTTTGCAACCTGGCCATTCGAACACTGTGACCAGCTGGATACACCATTCCGCTAGATCAGTGCTGCTTACCAGAAGCTTTCTCTCGATGTTTTTGGTATTGCCTCTGAAATGTGTGAAAAGCCTTCCGCGCAGTCTAGAGAAACCAGCAACTCTGGTCAACTACATCTCTTGGGTGGGACTGTCATACATGGGGAGAAATGAAAGCTTTCTTTTTCCCGCAACGGAAAGCTTTCAAAAGCTCTGCATGAGCCCTCATCTGCAGATTAGTTCCGCAAACTGTAGGTAGTTCGCCTATATGGGACTTAACAAACTAGGGTTAGCTAGAAACACTTCATTCAACATTCCCCTATAGCACTTCTAAGAAGTTGATTTGAATTGATTTTTAGTTGTAGCTGCGATGTTTCCACCCTGGCCTTTCGAACACTGTGACCAGCTGGATACAACATTGCGCTAGATCAGTGCTGCTTACCAGACGCTTTCTCTCGATGTTTCTGGTATTGCCTCCGAAATGTGTGAAAAGCCTTCCGCGCGCTCTAGAGAAACCAACAACTCTGGTCAACTACATGTCTTGGGTGGGACTGTCATACATGGGGAGAAATGAAAGCTTTCTTTTTCCCGCAACGGAAAGCTTTCAAAAGCTCTGCATGAGCCCTCATCTGCAGATTAGTTCCGCAAACTGTAGGTAGTTCGCCTATATGGGACTTAACAAACTAGGGTTAGCTAGAAACACTTCATTCAACATTCCCCTATAGCACTTCTAAGAAGTTGATTTGAATTGATTTTTAGTTGTAGCTGCGATGTTTCCACCCTGGCCTTTCGAACACTGTGACCAGCTGGATACACCATTCCGCTAGATCAGTGCTGCTTACCAGACGCTTTCTCTCGATGTTTCTGGTATTGCCTCCGAAATGTGTGAAAAGCCTTCCGCGCGCTCTAGAGAAACCAACAACTCTGGTCAACTACATGTCTTGGGTGGGACTGTCATACATGGGGAGAAATGAAAGCTTTCTTTTTCCCGCAACGGAAAGCTTTCAAAAGCTCTGCAAGAGCCCTCATCTGGAGACAAGTTCAACAGACTGTACGGAGTTTGCCTATATGTGACTTAAGAAACTGTGGCTAGTTAGAAACACTTCATTCAACATTCCCCTATAGCACTTCTAAGAAGTTGATTTGAATTGATTTCTTGCTGTAGCTGAGATGTTTGCAACCTGGCCATTCGAACACTGTGACCAGCTGGATACACCATTCCGCTAGATCAGTGCTGCTTACCAGAAGCTTTCTCTCGATGTTTTTGGTATTGCCTCTGAAATGTGTGAAAAGCCTTCCGCGCGCTCTAGAGAAACCAACAACTCTGGTCAACTACATCTCTTGGGTGGGACTGTCATACATGGGGAGAAATGAAAGCTTTCTTTTTCCCGCAACGTAAAGCTTTCAAAAGCTCTGCATGAGCCCTTATCTGCAGATTAATTCAGGAAACTGTAGGTAGTTCGCCTATATGGGACTTAACAAACTAGGGTTAGCTAGAAACACTTTATTCAACATTCCCCTATAGGACTTCTAAGAAGTTGATTTGAATTGATTTTTAGCTGTAGCTGAGATGTTTCCACCCTGGCCATTCGAACACTGTGACCAGCTGGATACAACATTGCGCTAGATCAGTGCTTACCGGACGCTTTCTGGTTGTAGCTGAGATGTTTGCGCCATTCGAACACTGTGACCAGCTGGATACTACATTCAGCTGGATCAGTTCTGCTTTCCAGACCCCTTAGCTCGAGGATTCTGGTATTGCCTCTGAAATGTGTGAAAAGTCTTCCGCGCGGACTAGAGAAAACAACTACTCTGTTCAACTACAACTATTGGCTGGGAGAAATGAAAGCTTTCATTTTCCCGCAACCGAAAACTTTCAAAAGCTATGCATGAGCCCTCATCTGGAGATTAGTTCAGCAAACTGTAAGGAGTTCGCCTATATGGGACTTAACAAACTAGGGTTAGATAGAAACACTAGTCAACATTCCCCTATAGCACTTCTAAGAAGTTGATTTGAATTGAGTTTTAACTGTAGCTGAGATGTTTGCACCCTGGCCATTCGAACACTCTGACCAGCTGGATACAACATTCCGATAGGTCAGTGCTGCATACCAGACGCTTTCTCTCGATGTTTTTCGTATTGCCTCTGAAATGTGTGAAAAGCCTTCCGCGCGGTCTAGAGCAACCAACAACTCTGTTCAACTACATCTTTTGGGTGGAACTGTCATACATGGGGAGAAATGAAAGCTTTCATTTTCCCGCAACGGAACGGTTTCAAGAGCTCTGCATGAGCCCTCATCTGGACATTAGTTCAGCAAACTGTAGGGAGTTCACCTATATGGGACTTAACAAACTAGGGTTAGCTAGAAACATTTCATTCAAAATTCCCCTGTAGCACTTCTAAGAAGTTGGTTTGAACTGATTTTGAGTTGTAGCTGAGATGTCTGCACACTGCGCCATTCGAACACCGTGACCAGCTGGATACTACATTCAGCTGGATATATTCTGCTTTCCAGACCCCTTAGCTCGAGGATTCTGGTATTGCCTCTGAAATGTGTGAAAAGCCTTTCGCACGTTCTAGAAAAGCATCAACTCTGTTCAACAACAGCTTCTTGGTAGGACTCTCATACATTGGGAAAAATGAAAGCTTTCGTTTTCTCGCAACGGAAAGCTTGTAAATGCTCTGCATAAGCCCTCGTTCGGAGATAAGTTTAGAAAATTGTACGAAGTTTGCCTATATGTGACTTAAGAAACTGTGGCTAGTTAGAAACACTTCATTCAACATTCCCCTATAGCAATTCTAAGAAGTTGATTTGAATTGATTTCTTGCTGTAGCTGAGATGTTTGCAACCTGGCCATTCGAACACTGTGACCAGCTGGATAAACCATTCCGCTATATCAGTGCTGCTTACCAGAAGCTTTCTCTCGATGTTTTTGGTATTGCCTCTGAAATGTGTGAAAAGCCTTCCGCGCAGTCTAGAGAAACCAGCAACTCTGTTCAACTACATCTCTTGGGTGGGACTGTCATACATGGGGAGAAATGAAAGCTTTCTTTTTCCCGCAACGGAAAGCTTTCAAAAGCTCTGCATGAGCCCTCATCTGCAGATTAGTTCCGCAAACTGTAGGTAGTTCGCCTATATGGGACTTAACAAACTAGGGTTAGCTAGAAACACTTCATTCAACATTCCCCTATAGCACTTCTAAGAAGTTGATTTGAATTGATTTTTAGTTGTAGCTGCGATGTTTCCACCCTGGCCTTTCGAACACTGTGACCAGCTGGATACAACATTGCGCTAGATCAGTGCTGCTTACCAGAAGCTTTCTCTCGATGTTTCTGGTATTGCCTCCGAAATGTGTGAAAAGCCTTCCGCGCGCTCTAGAGAAACCAACAACTCTGGTCAACTACATGTCTTGGGTGGAACTGTCATACATGGGGAGAAATGAAAGCTTTCTTTTTCCCGCAACGGAAAGCTTTCAAAAGCTCTGCATGAGCCCTCATCTGCAGATTAGTTCCGCAAACTGTAGGTAGTTCGCCTATATGGGACTTAACAAACTAGGGTTAGCTAGAAACACTTCATTCAACATTCCCCTATAGCACTTCTAAGAAGTTGATTTGAATTGATTTTTAGTTGTAGCTGCGATGTTTCCACCCTGGCCTTTCGAACACTGTGACCAGCTGGATACAACATTGCGCTAGATCAGTGCTGCTTACCAGACGCTTTCTCTCGATGTTTTTGGTATTGCCTCTGAAATGTGTGAAAAGCCTTCCGCGCGCTTTAGAGAAACCAACTCTGGTCAACTACATGTCTTGGGTGGGACTGTCATACATGGGGAGAAATGAAAGCTTTCTTTTTCCCGCAACGTAAAGCTTTCAAAAGCTCTGCATGAGCCCTTATCTGCAGATTAATTCAGGAAACTGTAGGTAGTTCGCCTATATGGGACTTAACAAACTAGGGTTAGCTAGAAACACTTTATTCAACATTCCCCTATAGGACTTCTAAGAAGTTGATTTGAATTGATTTTTAGCTGTAGCTGAGATGTTTCCACCCTGGCCATTCGAACACTGTGACCAGCTGGATACAACATTGCGCTAGATCAGTGCTTACCGGACGCTTTCTGGTTGTAGCTGAGATGTTTGCGCCATTCGAACACTGTGACCAGCTGGATACTACATTCAGCTGGATAAGTTCTGCTTTCCAGACCCCTTAGCTCGAGGATTCTGGTATTGCCTCTGAAATGTGTGAAAAGCCTTCCGCGCGGACTAGAGAAAACAACTACTCTGTTCAACTACAACTCTTGGCTGGGAGAAATGAAAGCTTTCATTTTCCCGCAACCGAAAACTTTCAAAAGCTATGCATGAGCCCTCATCTGGAGATTAGTTCAGCAAACTGTAAGGAGTTCGCCTATATGGGACTTAACAAACTAGGGTTAGATAGAAACACTAGTCAACATTCCCCTATAGCACTTCTAAGAAGTTGATTTGAATTGAGTTTTAACTGTAGTTGAGATGTTTGCACCCTGGCCATTCGAACACTCTGACCAGCTGGATACAACATTCCGATAGGTCAGTGCTGCATACCAGACGCTTTCTCTCGAGGATTCTGGTATTGCCTCTGAAATGTGTGAAAAGCCTTTCGCACGTTCTAGAAAAGCATCAACTCTGTTCAACAACAGCTTCTTGGTAGGACTCTCATACATTGGGAAAAATGAAAGCTTTCGTTTTCTCGCAACGGAAAGCTTGTAAATGCTCTGCATAAGCCCTCGTTCGGAGATAAGTTTAGAAAATTGTACGAAGTTTGCCTATATGTGACTTAAGAAACTGTGGCTAGTTAGAAACACTTCATTCAACATTCCCCTATAGCAATTCTAAGAAGTTGATTTGAATTGATTTCTTGCTGTAGCTGAGATGTTTGCAACCTGGCCATTCGAACACTGTGACCAGCTGGATAAACCATTCCGCTATATCAGTGCTGCTTACCAGAAGCTTTCTCTCGATGTTTTTGGTATTGCCTCTGAAATGTGTGAAAAGCCTTCCGCGCAGTCTAGAGAAACCAGCAACTCTGTTCAACTACATCTCTTGGGTGGGACTGTCATACATGGGGAGAAATGAAAGCTTTCTTTTTCCCGCAACGGAAAGCTTTCAAAAGCTCTGCATGAGCCCTCATCTGCAGATTAGTTCCGCAAACTGTAGGTAGTTCGCCTATATGGGACTTAACAAACTAGGGTTAGCTAGAAACACTTCATTCAACATTCCCCTATAGCACTTCTAAGAAGTTGATTTGAATTGATTTTTAGTTGTAGCTGCGATGTTTCCACCCTGGCCTTTCGAACACTGTGACCAGCTGGATACAACATTGCGCTAGATCAGTGCTGCTTACCAGACGCTTTCTCTCGATGTTTCTGGTATTGCCTCCGAAATGTGTGAAAAGCCTTCCGCGCGCTCTAGAGAAACCAACAACTCTGGTCAACTACATGTCTTGGGTGGGACTGTCATACATGGGGAGAAATGAAAGCTTTCTTTTTCCCGCAACGGAAAGCTTTCAAAAGCTCTGCATGAGCCCTCATCTGCAGATTAGTTCCGCAAACTGTAGGTAGTTCGCCTATATGGGACTTAACAAACTAGGGTTAGCTAGAAACACTTCATTCAACATTCCCCTATAGCACTTCTAAGAAGTTGATTTGAATTGATTTTTAGTTGTAGCTGCGATGTTTCCACCCTGGCCTTTCGAACACTGTGACCAGCTGGATACAACATTGCGCTAGATCAGTGCTGCTTACCAGACGCTTTCTCTCGATGTTTTTGGTATTGCCTCTGAAATGTGTGAAAAGCCTTCCGCGCGCTTTAGAGAAACCAACTCTGGTCAACTACATGTCTTGGGTGGGACTGTCATACATGGGGAGAAATGAAAGCTTTCTTTTTCCCGCAACGTAAAGCTTTCAAAAGCTCTGCATGAGCCCTTATCTGCAGATTAATTCAGGAAACTGTAGGTAGTTCGCCTATATGGGACTTAACAAACTAGGGTTAGCTAGAAACACTTTATTCAACATTCCCCTATAGGACTTCTAAGAAGTTGATTTGAATTGATTTTTAGCTGTAGCTGAGATGTTTCCACCCTGGCCATTCGAACACTGTGACCAGCTGGATACAACATTGCGCTAGATCAGTGCTTACCGGACGCTTTCTGGTTGTAGCTGAGATGTTTGCGCCATTCGAACACTGTGACCAGCTGGATACTACATTCAGCTGGATAAGTTCTGCTTTCCAGACCCCTTAGCTCGAGGATTCTGGTATTGCCTCTGAAATGTGTGAAAAGCCTTCCGCGCGGACTAGAGAAAACAACTACTCTGTTCAACTACAACTCTTGGCTGGGAGAAATGAAAGCTTTCATTTTCCCGCAACCGAAAACTTTCAAAAGCTATGCATGAGCCCTCATCTGGAGATTAGTTCAGCAAACTGTAAGGAGTTCGCCTATATGGGACTTAACAAACTAGGGTTAGATAGAAACACTAGTCAACATTCCCCTATAGCACTTCTAAGAAGTTGATTTGAATTGAGTTTTAACTGTAGTTGAGATGTTTGCACCCTGGCCATTCGAACACTCTGACCAGCTGGATACAACATTCCGATAGGTCAGTGCTGCATACCAGACGCTTTCTCTCGATGTTTCTGGTATTGCCTCTGAAATGTGTGAAAAGCCTTCCGCGCGGTCTAGAGAAATCAACAACTCTGCTAAACTACATCTCTTGGATGGGACTGTCATACATGGGGAGAAATGAAAGCTTTCATTTTCCCGCAACGGAAAGGTTTCAAGAGCTCTGCATGAGCCCTCATCTGGAGATTAGTTCAGAAAACTGTAGGGAGTTCGCCTATATGGGACTTAACAAACTAGGGTTAGGTAGAAACACTTCATTCAACATTCCCCTATAGAACTTCTAAGAATGTGCTTTGAATGGATTTTTAGTTGTAGCTGAGATGTTTGCACTCTGGCCACTCGAACACTCTGACCAGCTGGATACAACATTGCGCTAGATTAGTGCTGCTTACCAGACGCTTTCTCTCGATGTTTTTGGTATTGCCTCTGAAATGTGTGAAAAGCCTTCCGCGCGGTCTAGAGCAACCAACAACTCTGTTCAACTACATCTTTTGGGTGGAACTGTCATACATGGGGAGAAATGAAAGCTTTCATTTTCCCGCAACGGAACGGTTTCAAGAGCTCTGCATGAGCCCTCATCTGGACATTAGTTCAGCAAACTGTAGGGAGTACAACTATATGGAACTTAACAAACTAGGGTTAGCTAGAAACATTTCATTCAAAATTCCCCTGTAGCACTTCTAAGAAGTTGGTTTGAACTGATTTTTAGTTGTAGCTGAGATGTCTGCACACTGCGCCATTCGAACACTGTGACCAGCTGGATACTACATTCAGCTGGATATATTCTGCTTTCCAGACCCCTTAGCTCGAGGATTCTGGTATTGCCTCTGAAATGTGTGAAAAGCCTTTCGCACGTTCTAGAAAAGCATCAACTCTGTTCAACAACAGCTTCTTGGTAGGACTCTCATACATTGGGAAAAATGAAAGCTTTCGTTTTCTCGCAACGGAAAGCTTGTAAATGCTCTGCATAAGCCCTCGTTCGGAGATAAGTTTAGAAAATTGTACGAAGTTTGCTTATATGTGACTTAAGAAACTGTGGCTAGTTAGAAACACTTCATTCAACATTCCCCTATAGCACTTCTAAGAAGTTGATTTGAATTGATTTCTTGCTGTAGCTGAGATGTTTGCAACCTGGCCATTCGAACACTGTGACCAGCTGGATACACCATTCCGCTAGATCAGTGCTGCTTACCAGAAGCTTTCTCTCGATGTTTTTGGTATTGCCTCTGAAATGTGTGAAAAGCCTTCCGCGCAGTCTAGAGAAACCAGCAACTCTGTTCAACTACATCTCTTGGGTGGGACTGTCATACATGGGGAGAAATGAAAGCTTTCTTTTTCCCGCAACGGAAAGCTTTCAACAGCTCTGCATGAGCCCTCATCTGCAGATTAGTTCCGCAAACTGTAGGTAGTTCGCCTATATGGGACTTAACAAACTAGGGTTAGCTAGAAACACTTCATTCAACATTCCCCTATAGCACTTCTAAGAAGTTGATTTGAATTGATTTTTAGTTGTAGCTGCGATGTTTCCACCCTGGCCTTTCGAACACTGTGACCAGCTGGATACAACATTGCGCTAGATCAGTGCTGCTTACCAGACGCTTTCTCTCGATGTTTCTGGTTTTGCCTCCGAAATGTGTGAAAAGCCTTCCGCGCGCTCTAGAGAAACCAACAACTCTGGTCAACTACATGTCTTGGGTGGGACTGTCATACATGGGGAGAAATGAAAGCTTTCTTTTTCCCGCAACGGAAAGCTTTCAAAAGCTCTGCAAGAGCCCTCATCTGGAGACAAGTTCAACAGCCTGTACGGAGTTTGCCTATATGTGACTTAAGAAACTGTGGCTAGTTAGAAACACTTCATTCAACATTCCCCTATAGCACTTCTAAGAAGTTGATTTGAATTGATTTCTTGCTGTAGCTGAGATGTTTGCAACCTGGCCATTCGAACACTGTGACCAGCTGGATACACCATTCCGCTAGATCAGTGCTGCTTACCAGAAGCTTTCTCTCGATGTTTTTGGTATTGCCTCTGAAATGTGTGAAAAGCCTTCCGCGCGCTCTAGAGAAACCAACAACTCTGGTCAACTACATCTCTTGGGTGGGACTGTCATACATGGGGAGAAATGAAAGCTTTCTTTTTCCCGCAACGGAAAGCTTTCAAAAGCTCTGCATGAGCCCTTATCTGCAGATTAATTCAGGAAACTGTAGGTAGTTCGCCTATATGGGACTTAACAAACTAGGGTTAGCTAGAAACACTTTATTCAACATTCCCCTATAGGACTTCTAAGAAGTTGATTTGAATTGATTTTTAGCTGTAGCTGAGATGTTTCCACCCTGGCCATTCGAACACTGTGACCAGCTGGATACAACATTGCGCTAGATCAGTGCTTACCGGACGCTTTCTGGTTGTAGCTGAGATGTTTGCGCCATTCGAACACTGTGACCAGCTGGATACTACATTCAGCTGGATCAGTTCTGCTTTCCAGACCCCTTAGCTCGAGGATCCTGGTATTGCCTCTGAAATGTGTGAAAAGCCTTCCGCGCGGACTAGAGAAAACAACTACTCTGTTCAACTACAACTCTTGGCTGGGAGAAATGAAAGCTTTCATTTTCCCGCAACCGAAAACTTTCAAAAGCTATGCATGAGCCCTCATCTGGAGATTAGTTCAGCAAACTGTAAGGAGTTCGCCTATATGGGACTTAACAAACTAGGGTTAGATAGAAACACTAGTCAACATTCCCCTATAGCACTTCTAAGAAGTTGATTTGAATTGAGTTTTAACTGTAGCTGAGATGTTTGCACCCTGGCCATTCGAACACTCTGACCAGCTGGATACAACATTCCGATAGGTCAGTGCTGCATACCAGACGCTTTCTCTCGATGTTTCTGGTATTGCCTCTCAAATGTGTGAAAAGCCTTCCGCGCGGTCTAGAGAAATCAACAACTCTGCTAAACTACATCTCTTGGATGGGACTGTCATACATGGGGAGAAATGAAAGCTTTCATTTTCCCGCAACGGAAAGGTTTCAAGAGCTCTGCATGAGCCCTCATCTGGAGATTAGTTCAGAAAACTGTAGGGAGTTCGCCTATATGGGACTTAACAAACTAGGGTTAGGAAGAAACACTTCATTCAACATTCCCCTATAGCACTTCTAAGAATGTGCTTTGAATGGATTTTTAGTTGTAGCTGAGATGTCTGCACACTGCGCCATTCGAACACTGTGACCAGCTGGATACTACATTCATCTGGATATATTCTGCTTTCCAGACCCCTTAGCTCGAGGATTCTGGTATTGCCTCTGAAATGTGTGAAAAGCCTTTCGCACGTTCTAGAAAAGCATCAACTCTGTTCAACAACAGCTTCTTGGTAGGACTCTCATACATTGGGAAAAATGAAAACTTTCGTTTTCTCGCAACGGAAAGCTTGTAAATGCTCTGCATAAGCCCTCGTTCGGAGATAAGTTTAGCAAATTGTACGAAGTTTGCCTATATGTGACTTAAGAAACTGTGGCTAGTTAGAAACACTTCATTCAACATTCCCCTATAGCAATTCTAAGAAGTTGATTTGAATTGATTTCTTGCTGTAGCTGAGATGTTTGCAACCTGGCCATTCGAACACTGTGACCAGCTGGATACACCATTCCGCTAGATCAGTGCTGCTTGCCAGAAGCTTTCTCTCGATGTTTTTGGTATTGCCTCTGAAATGTGTGAAAAGCCTTCCGCGCAGTCTAGAGAAACCAGCAACTCTGTTCAACTACATCTCTTGGGTGGGACTGTCATACATGGGGAGAAATGAAAGCTTTCTTTTTCCCGCAACGGAAAGCTTTCAAAAGCTCTGCATGAGCCCTCATCTGCAGATTAGTTCCGCAAACTGTAGGTAGTTCGCCTATATGGGACTTAACAAACTAGGGTTAGCTAGAAACACTTCATTCAACATTCCCCTATAGCACTTCTAAGAAGTTGATTTGAATTGATTTTTAGTTGTAGCTGCGATGTTTCCACCCTGGCCTTTCGAACACTGTGACCAGCTGGATACAACATTGCGCTAGATCAGTGCTGCTTACCAGACGCTTTCTCTCGATGTTTCTGGTATTGCCTCCGAAATGTGTGAAAAGCCTTCCGCGCGCTCTAGAGAAACCAACAACTCTGGTCAACTACATGTCTTGGGTGGGACTGTCATACATGGGGAGAAATGAAAGCTTTCTTTTTCCCGCAACGGAAAGCTTTCAAAAGCTCTGCAAGAGCCCTCATCTGGAGACAAGTTCAACAGCCTGTACGGAGTTTGCCTATATGTGACTTAAGAAACTGTGGCTAGTTAGAAACACTTCATTCAACATTCCCCTATAGCACTTCTAAGAAGTTGATTTGAATTGATTTCTTGCTGTAGCTGAGATGTTTGCAACCTGGCCATTCGAACACTGTGACCAGCTGGATACACCATTCCGCTAGATCAGTGCTGCTTACCAGAAGCTTTCTCTCGATGTTTTTGGTATTGCCTCTGAAATGTGTGAAAAGCCTTCCGCGCGCTTTAGAGAAATCAATTCTGGTCAACTACATGTCTTGGGTGGGACTGTCATACATGGGGAGAAATGAAAGCTTTCTTTTTACCGCAACGTAAAGCTTTCAAAAGCTCTGCATGAGCCCTAATCTGCAGATTAATTCAGGAAACTGTAGGTAGTTCGCCTATATGGGACTTAACAAACTAGGGTTAGCTAGAAACACTTTATTCAACATTCCCCTATAGGACTTCTAAGAAGTTGATTTGAATTGATTTTTAGCTGTAGCTGAGATGTTTCCACCCTGGCCATTCGAACACTGTGACCAGCTGGATACAACATTGCGCTAGATCAGTGCTTACCGGACGCTTTCTGGTTGTAGCTGAGATGTTTGCGCCATTCGAACACTGTGACCAGCTGGATACTACATTCAGCTGGATAAGTTCTGCTTTCCAGACCCCTTAGCTCGAGGATTCTGGTATTGCCTCTGAAATGTGTGAAAAGCCTTCCGCGCGGACTAGAGAAAACAACTACTCTATTCAACTACAACTCTTGGCTGGGAGAAATGAAAGCTTTCATTTTCCCGCAACGGAAAGGTTTCAAGAGCTCTGCATGAGCCCTCATCTGGAGATAAGTTCAGAAAACTGTAGGGAGTTCGCCTATATGGGACTTAACAAACTAGGGTTAGGTAGAAACACTTCATTCAACATTCCCCTATAGCACTTCTAAGAATGTGCTTTGAATGGATTTTTAGTTGTAGCTGAGATGTTTGCACTCTGGCCACTCGAACACTCTGACCAGCTGGATACAACATTCCGATAGGTCAGTGCTGCATAGCAGACGCTTTCTCTCGATGTTTCTGGTATTGCCTCTAAAATGTGTGAAAAGCCTTCCGCGCGGTCTAGAGAAATCAACAACTCTGCTAAACTACATCTCTTGGATGGGACTGTCATACATGGGGAGAAATGAAAGCTTTCATTTTCCCGCAACGGAAAGGTTTCAAGAGCTCTGCATGAGCCCTCATCTGGAGATTAGTTCAGAAAACTGTAGGGAGTTCGCCTATATGGGACTTAACAAACTAGGGTTAGGTAGAAACACTTCATTCAACATTCCCCTATAGCACTTCTAAGAATGTGCTTTGAATGGATTTTTAGTTGTAGCTGAGATGTTTGCACTCTGGCCACTCGAACACTCTGACCAGCTGGATACAACATTGCGCTAGATTAGTGCTGCTTACCAGACGCTTTCTCTCGATGTTTTTGGTATTGCCTCTGAAATGTGTGAAAAGCCTTCCGCGCGGTCTAGAGCAACCAACAACTCTGTTCAACTACATCTTTTGGGTGGAACTGTCATACATGGGGAGAAATGAAAGCTTTCATTTTCCCGCAACGGAACGGTTTCAAGAGCTCTGCATGAGCCCTCATCTGGACATTAGTTCAGCAAACTGTAGGGAGTTCACCTATATGGGACTTAACAAACTAGGGTTAGCTAGAAACATTTCATTCAAAATTCCCCTGTAGCACTTCTAAGAAGTTGGTTTGAACTGATTTTTAGTTGTAGCTGAGATGTCTGCACACTGCGCCATTCGAACACTGTGACCAGCTGGATACTACATTCATCTGGATATATTCTGCTTTCCAGACCCCTTAGCTCGAGGATTCTGGTATTGCCTCTGAAATGTGTGAAAAGCCTTTCGCACGTTCTAGAAAAGCATCAACTCTGTTCAACAACAGCTTCTTGGTAGGACTCTCATACATTGGGAAAAATGAAAGCTTTCGTTTTCTCGCAACGGAAAGCTTGTAAATGCTCTGCATAAGCCCTCGTTCGGAGATAAGTTTAGAAAATTGTACGAAGTTTGCCTATATGTGACTTAAGAAACTGTGGCTAGTTAGAAACACTTCATTCAACATTCCCCTATAGCAATTCTAAGAAGTTGATTTGAATTGATTTCTTGCTGTAGCTGAGATGTTTGCAACCTGGCCATTCGAACACTGTGACCAGCTGGATACACCATTCCGCTAGATCAGTGCTGCTTACCAGAAGCTTTCTCTCGATGTTTTTGGTATTGCCTCTGAAATGTGTGAAAAGCCTTCCGCGCAGTCTAGAGAAACCAGCAACTCTGTTCAACTACATCTCTTGGGTGGGACTGTCATACATGGGGAGAAATGAAAGCTTTCTTTTTCCCGCAACGGAAAGCTTTCAACAGCTCTGCATGAGCCCTCATCTGCAGATTAGTTCCGCAAACTGTAGGTAGTTCGCCTATATGGGACTTAACAAACTAGGGTTAGCTAGAAACACTTCATTCAACATTCCCCTATAGCACTTCTAAGAAGTTGATTTGAATTGATTTTTAGTTGTAGCTGCGATGTTTCCACCCTGGCCTTTCGAACACTGTGACCAGCTGGATACAACATTGCGCTAGATCAGTGCTGCTTACCAGACGCTTTCTCTCGATGTTTCTGGTATTGCCTCCGAAATGTGTGAAAAGCCTTCCGCGCGCTCTAGAGAAACCAACAACTCTGGTCAACTACATGTCTTGGGTGGGACTGTCATACATGGGGAGAAATGAAAGCTTTCTTTTTCCCGCAACGGAAAGCTTTCAAAAGCTCTGCAAGAGCCCTCATCTGGAGACAAGTTCAACAGACTGTACGGAGTTTGCCTATATGTGACTTAAGAAACTGTGGCTAGTTAGAAACACTTCATTCAACATTCCCCTATAGCACTTCTAAGAAGTTGATTTGAATTGATTTCTTGCTGTAGCTGAGATGTTTGCAACCTGGCCATTCGAACACTGTGACCAGCTGGATACACCATTCCGCTAGATCAGTGCTGCTTACCAGAAGCTTTCTCTCGATGTTTCTGGTATTGCCTCTGAAATGTGTGAAAAGCCTTCCGCGCGCTCTAGAGAAACCAACAACTCTGGTCAACTACATGTCTTGGGTGGGACTGTCATACATGGGGAGAAATGAAAGCTTTCTTTTTCCCGCAACGTAAAGCTTTCAAAAGCTCTGCATGAGCCCTTATCTGCAGATTAATTCAGGAAACTGTAGGTAGTTCGCCTATATGGGACTTAACAAACTAGGGTTAGCTAGAAACACTTTATTCAACATTCCCCTATAGGACTTCTAAGAAGTTGATTTGAATTGATTTTTAGCTGTAACTGAGATGTTTCCACCCTGGCCATTCGAACACTGTGACCAGCTGGATACAACATTGCGCTAGATCAGTGCTTACCGGACGCTTTCTGGTTGTAGCTGAGATGTTTGCGCCATTCGAACACTGTGACCAGCTGGATACTACATTCAGCTGGATCAGTTCTGCTTTCCAGACCCCTTAGCTCGAGGATTCTGGTATTGCCTCTGAAATGTGTGAAAAGCCTTCCGCGCGGACTAGAGAAAACAACTACTCTGTTCAACTACAACTCTTGGCTGGGAGAAATGAAAGCTTTCATTTTCCCGCAACCGAAAACTTTCAAAAGCTATGCATGAGCCCTCATCTGGAGATTAGTTCAGCAAACTGTAAGGAGTTCGCCTATATGGGACTTAACAAACTAGGGTTAGATAGAAACACTAGTCAACATTCCCCTATAGCACTTCTAAGAAGTTGATTTGAATTGAGTTTTAACTGTAGCTGAGATGTTTGCACCCTGGCCATTCGAACACTCTGACCAGCTGGATAAAACATTCCGATAGGTCAGTGCTGCATACCAGACGCTTTCTCTCGATGTTTCTGGTATTGCCTCTGAAATGTGTGAAAAGCCTTCCGCGCGGTCTAGAGAAATCAACAACTCTGCTAAACTACATCTCTTGGATGGGACTGTCATACATGGGGAGAAATGAAAGCTTTCATTTTCCCGCAACGGAAAGGTTTCAAGAGCTCTGCATGAGCCCTCATCTGGAGATTAGTTCAGAAAACTGTAGGGAGTTCGCCTATATGGGACTTAATAAACTAGGGTTAGGTAGAAACACTTCATTCAACATTCCCCTATAGCACTTCTAAGAATGTGCTTTGAATGGATTTTTAGTTGTAGCTGAGATGTCTGCACACTGCGCCATTCGAACACTGTGACCAGCTGGATACTACATTCATTTGGATATATTCTGCTTTCCAGACCCCTTAGCTCGAGGATTCTGGTATTGCCTCTGAAATGTGTGAAAAGCCTTTCGCACGTTCTAGAAGAGCATCAACTCTGTTCAACAACAGCTTCTTGGTAGGACTCTCATACATTGGGAAAAATGAAAGCTTTCGTTTTCTCGCAACGGAAAGCTTTCAAAAGCTCTGCATGAGCCCTCATCTGCAGATTAGTTCCGCAAACTGTAGGTAGTTCGCCTATATGGGACTTAACAAACTAGGGTTAGCTAGAAACACTTCATTCAACATTCCCCTATAGCACTTCTAAGAAGTTGATTTGAATTGATTTCTTGCTGTAGCTGAGATGTTTGCAACCTGGCCATTCGAACACTGTGACCAGCTGGATACACCATTCCGCTAGATCAGTGCTGCTTACCAGAAGCTTTCTCTCGATGTTTTTGGTATTGCCTCGGAAATGTGTGAAAAGCCTTCCGCGCAGTCTAGAGAAACCAGCAACTCTGTTCAACTACATCTCTTGGGTGGGACTGTCATACATGGGGAGAAATGAAAGCTTTCTTTTTCCCGCAACGGAAAGTTTTCAAAAGCTCTGCATGAGCCCTCATCTGCAGATTAGTTCCGCAAACTGTAGGTAGTTCGCCTATATGGGACTTAACAAACTAGGGTTAGCTAGAAACACTTCATTCAACATTCCCCTATAGCACTTCTAAGAAGTTGATTTGAATTGATTTTTAGTTGTAGCTGCGATGTTTCCACCCTGGCCTTTCGAACACTGTGACCAGCTGGATACAACATTGCGCTAGATCAGTGCTGCTTACCAGACGCTTTCTCTCGATGTTTCTGGTATTGCCTCCGAAATGTGTGAAAAGCCTTCCGCGCGCTCTAGAGAAACCAACAACTCTGGTCAACTACATGTCTTGGGTGGGACTGTCATACATGGGGAGAAATGAAAGCTTTCTTTTTCCCGCAACGGAAAGCTTTCAAAAGCTCTGCAAGAGCCCTCATCTGGAGACAAGTTCAACAGCCTGTACGGAGTTTGCCTATATGTGACTTAAGAAACTGTGGCTAGTTAGAAACACTTCATTCAACATTCCCCTATAGCACTTCTAAGAAGTTGATTTGAATTGATTTCTTGCTGTAGCTGAGATGTTTGCAACCTGGCCATTCGAACACTGTGACCAGCTGGATACACCATTCCGCTAGATCAGTGCTGCTTACCAGAAGCTTTCTCTCGATGTTTTTGGTATTGCCTCTGAAATGTGTGAAAAGCCTTCCGCGCGCTTTAGAGAAACCAACTCTGGTCAACTACATGTCTTGGGTGGGACTGTCATACATGGGGAGAAATGAAAGCTTTCTTTTTACCGCAACGTAAAGCTTTCAAAAGCTCTGCATGAGCCCTTATCTGCAGATTAATTCAGGAAACTGTAGGTAGTTCGCCTATATGGGACTTAACAAACTAGGGTTAGCTAGAAACACTTTATTCAACATTCCCCTATAGGACTTCTAAGAAGTTGATTTGAATTGATTTTTAGCTGTAGCTGCGATGTTTCCACCCTGGCCATTCGAACACTGTGACCAGCTGGATACTACATTCAGCTGGATAAGTTCTGCTTTCCAGACCCCTTACCTCGAGGATTCTGGTATTGCCTCTGAAATGTGTGAAAAGCCTTCCGCGCGGACTAGAGAAAACAACTACTCTATTCAACTACAACTCTTGGCTGGGAGAAATGAAAGCTTTCATTTTCCCGCAACCGAAAACTTTCAAAAGCTATGCATGAGCCCTCATCTGGAGATTAGTTCAGCAAACTGTAAGGAGTTCGCCTATATGGGACTTAACAAACTAGGGTTAGATAGAAACACTAGTCAACATTCCCCTATAGCACTTCTAAGAAGTTGATTTGAATTGAGTTTTAAGTGTAGCTGAGATGTTTGCACCCTGGCCATTCGAACACTCTGACCAGCTGGATACAACATTCCGATAGGTCAGTGCTGCATACCAGACGCTTTCTCTCGATGTTTCTGGTATTGCCTCTAAAATGTGTGAAAAGCCTTCCGCGCGGTCTAGAGAAATCAACAACTCTGCTAAACTACATCTCTTGGATGGGACTGTCATACATGGGGAGAAATGAAAGCTTTCATTTTCCCGCAACGGAAAGGTTTCAAGAGCTCTGCATGAGCCCTCATCTGGAGATTAGTTCAGAAAACTGTAGGGAGTTCGCCTATATGGGACTTAACAAACTAGGGTTAGGTAGAAACACTTCATTCAACATTCCCCTATAGCACTTCTAAGAATGTGCTTTGAAGGGATTTTTAGTTGTAGCTGAGATGTTTGCACTCTGGCCACTCGAACACTCTGACCAGCTGGATACAACATTGCGCTAGATTAGTGCTGCTTACCAGACGCTTTCTCTCGATGTTTTTGGTATTGCCTCTGAAATGTGTGAAAAGCCTTCCGCGCGGTCTAGAGCAACCAACAACTCTGTTCAACTACATCTTTTGGGTGGAACTGTCATACATGGGGAGAAATGAAAGCTTTCATTTTCCCGCAACAGAAAGCTTTCAAAAGCTCTGCATGAGCCCTTATCTGCAGATTAATTCAGGAAACTGTAGGTAGTTCGCCTATATGGGACTTAACAAACTAGGGTTAGCTAGAAACACTTTATTCAACATTCCCCTATAGGACTTCTAAGAAGTTGATTTGAATTGATTTTTAGCTGTAGCTGAGATGTTTCCACCCTGGCCATTCGAACACTGTGACCAGCTGGATACAACATTGCGCTAGATCAGTGCTTACAGGACGCTTTCTGGTTGTAGCTGAGATGTTTGCGCCATTCGAACACTGTGACCAGCTGGATACTACATTCAGCTGGATCAGTTCTGCTTTCCAGACCCCTTAGCTCGAGGATTCTGGTATTGCCTCTGAAATGTGTGAAAAGCCTTCCGCGCGGACTAGAGAAAACAACTACTCTGTTCAACTACAACTCTTGGCTGGGAGAAATGAAAGCTTTCATTTTCCCGCAACCGAAAACTTTCAAAAGCTATGCATGAGTCCTCATCTGGAGATTAGTTCAGCAAACTGTAAGGAGTTCGCCTATATGGGACTTAACAAACTAGGGTTAGATAGAAACACTAGTCAACATTCCCCTATAGCACTTCTAAGAAGTTGATTTGAATTGAGTTTTAACTGTAGCTGAGATGTTTGCACCCTGGCCATTCGAACACTCTGACCAGCTGGATACAACATTCCGATAGGTCAGTGCTGCATACCAGACGCTTTCTCTCGATGTTTCTGGTATTGCCTCTGAAATGTGTGAAAAGCCTTCCGCGCGGTCTAGAGAAATCAACAACTCTGCTAAACTACATCTCTTGGATGGGACTGTCATACATGGGGAGAAATGAAAGCTTTCTTTTTCCCGCAACGGAAAGCTTTCCAAAGCTCTGCAAGAGCCCTCATCTGGAGACAAGTTCAACAGACTGTACGGAGTTTGCCTATATGTGACTTAAGAAACTGTGGCTAGTTAGAAACACTTCATTCAACATTCCCCTATAGCACTTCTAAGAAGTTGATTTGAAGTGATTTCTTGCTGTAGCTGAGATGTTTGCAACCTGGCCATTCGAACACTGTGACCAGCTGGATACACCATTCTGCTAGATCATTGCTGCTTACCAGAAGCTTTCTCTCGATGTTTTTGGTATTGCCTCTGAAATGTGTGAAAAGCCTTCCGCGCGCTCTAGAGCAACAACAACTCTGGTCAACTACATGTCTTGGGTGGGAGTGTCATACATGGGGAGAAATGAAAGCTTTCTTTTTCCCGCAACGGAAAGCTTTCAAAAGCTCTGCATCAGCCCTCATCTGGAGACATGTTCAACAGACTGTACGGAGTTTGCCTATATGGGACTTAAGAAACTGTGGCTAGCTGGAAACACTTCATTCAACATTTCCCTATTGCACTTCTAAGAAGTTGATTTGAATTGATTTTTAACTGTAGCTGAGATGTTTGCACCCTGGGCCTTTAGAACACTGTGACCAGCTGGATACTACATTCCGCTAGATAAGTTCTGCTTTCCAGACACCTTATCTCGTGGTTTCTGGTATTGCCTCTGAAATGTGCGAAAAGCCTTTCGCACGTTCTAGAGAAAGCAACAACTCTGTTCAACAACAGCTTCTTGGTAGGACGGGCAGACATGGGGAAAAAAATGAAAGCTTTTATTTTCTCGCAACGGATAGCTTTTAAATGCTCTGCATAAGCCCTCGTTCGGAGATAAGTTTAGAAAATTGTACGAAGTTTGCGTATATGTGACTTAAGAAACTGTGGCTAGTTAGAAACACTTCATTCAACATTCCCCTATAGCAATTCTAAG
This sequence comes from Pelodiscus sinensis, assembly GCF_049634645.1. Classification (NCBI taxonomy): domain Eukaryota; kingdom Metazoa; phylum Chordata; order Testudines; family Trionychidae; genus Pelodiscus; species Pelodiscus sinensis. Next base: position 24,800,275 of record NC_134729.1, on the reverse strand, counting down.
AAGTTGATTTGAATTGATTTCTTGCTGTAGCTGAGATGTTTGCAACCTGGCCATTCGAACACTGTGACCAGCTGGATACACCATTCCGCTAGATCAGTGCTGCTTACCAGAAGCTTTCTCTCGATGTTTTTGGTATTGCCTCTGAAATGTGTGAAAAGCCTTCCGCGAGCTCTAGAGCAACCAACAACTCTGGTCAACTACATCTCTTGGGTGGGACTGTCATACATGGGGAGAAATGAAAGCTTTCTTTTTCCCGCAACGGAAAGCTTTCAAAAGCTCTGCATGAGCCCTCATCTGCAGATTAGTTCCGCAAACTGTAGGTAGTTCGCCTATATGGGACTTAACAAACTAGGGTTAGCTAGAAACACTTCATTCAACATTCCCCTATAGCACTTCTATGAAGTTGATTTGAATTGATTTTTAGTTGTAGCTGCGATGTTTCCACCCTGGCCGTTCGAACACTGTGACCAGCTGGATACAACATTGCGCTAGATCAGTGCTGCTTACCAGACGCTTTCTCTCGATGTTTCTGGTATTGCCTCCGAAATGTGTGAAAAGCCTTCCGCGCGCTCTAGAGAAACCAACAACTCTGGTCAACTACATGTCTTGGGTGGGACTGTCATACATGGGGAGAAATGAAAGCTTTCTTTTTACCGCAACGTAAAGCTTTCAAAAGCTCTGCATGAGCCCTTATCTGCAGATTAATTCAGGAAACTGTAGGTAGTTCGCCTATATGGGACTTAACAAACTAGGGTTAGCTAGAAACACTTTATTCAACATTCCCCTATAGGACTTCTAAGAAGTTGATTTGAATTGATTTTTAGCTGTAGCTGAGATGTTTCCACCCTGGCCATTCGAACACTGTGACCAGCTGGATACTACATTCAGCTGGATAAGTTATGCTTTCCAGACCCCTTACCTCGAGGATTCTGGTATTGCCTCTGAAATGTGTGAAAAGCCTTCCGCGCGGACTAGAGAAAACAACTACTCTATTCAACTACAACTCTTGGCTGGGAGAAATGAAAGCTTTCATTTTCCCGCAACCGAAAACTTTCAAAAGCTATGCATGAGCCCTCATCTGGAGATTAGTTCAGCAAACTGTAAGGAGTTCGCCTATATGGGACTTAACAAACTAGGGTTAGATAGAAACACTAGTCAACATTCCCCTATAGCACTTCTAAGAAGTTGATTTGAATTGAGTTTTAACTGTAGCTGAGATGTTTGCACCCTGGCCTTTCGAACACTGTGACCAGCTGGATACAACATTGCGCTAGATCAGTGCTGCTTACCAGACGCTTTCTCTCGATGTCTCTGGTATTGCCTCCGAAATGTGTGAAAAGCCTTCCGCGCGCTCTAGAGAAACCAACAACTCTGGTCAACTACATGTCTTGGGTGGGACTGTCATACATGGGGAGAAATGAAAGCTTTCTTTTTCCCGCAACGGAAAGCTTTCAAAAGCTCTGCATGAGCCCTCATCTGCAGATTAGTTCCGCAAACTGTAGGTAGTTCGCCTATATGGGACTTAACAAACTAGGGTTAGCTAGAAACACTTCATTCAACATTCCCCTATAGCACTTCTACGAAGTTGATTTGAATTGATTTTTAGTTGTAGCTGCGATGTTTCCACCCTGGCCTTTCGAACACTGTGACCAGCTGGATACAACATTGCGCTAGATCAGTGCTGCTTACCAGACGCTTTCTCTCGATGTTTCTGGTATTGCCTCCGAAATGTGTGAAAAGCCTTCCGCGCGCTCTAGAGAAACCAACAACTCTGGTCAACTACATGTCTTGGGTGGGACTGTCATACATGGGGAGAAATGAAAGCTTTCTTTTTCCCGCAACGGAAAGCTTTCAAAAGCTCTGCAAGAGCCCTCATCTGGAGACAAGTTCAACAGACTGTACGGAGTTTGCCTATATGTGACTTAAGAAACTGTGGCTAGTTAGAAACACTTCATTCAACATTCCCCTATAGCACTTCTAAGAAGTTGATTTGAATTGATTTCTTGCTGTAGCTGAGATGTTTGCAACCTGGCCATTCGAACACTGTGACCAGCTGGATACACCATTCCGCTAGATCAGTGCTGCTTACCAGAAGCTTTCTCTCGATGTTTTTGGTATTGCCTCTGAAATGTGTGAAAAGCCAACTCTGGTCAACTACATGTCTTGGGTGGGACTGTCATACATGGGGAGAAATGAAAGCTTTCTTTTTCCCGCAACGTAAAGCTTTCAAAAGCTCTGCATGAGCCCTTATCTGCAGATTAATTCAGGAAACTGTAGGTAGTTCGCCTATATGGGACTTAACAAACTAGGGTTAGCTAGAAACACTTTATTCAACATTCCCCTATAGGACTTCTAAGAAGTTGATTTGAATTGATTTTTAGCTGTAGCTGAGATGTTTCCACCCTGGCCATTCGAACACTGTGACCAGCTGGATACAACATTGCGCTAGATCAGTGCTTACCGGACGCTTTCTGGTTGTAGCTGAGATGTTTGCGCCATTCGAACACTGTGACCAGCTGGATACTACATTCAGCTGGATAAGTTCTGCTTTCCAGACCCCTTAGCTCGAGGATTCTGGTATTGCCTCTGAAATGTGTGAAAAGCCTTCCGCGCGGACTAGAGAAAACAACTACTCTGTTCAACTACAACTCTTGGCTGGGAGAAATGAAAGCTTTCATTTTCCCGCAACCGAAAACTTTCAAAAGCTATGCATGAGCCCTCATCTGGAGATTAGTTCAGCAAACTGTAAGGAGTTCGCCTATATGGGACTTAACAAACTAGGGTTAGATAGAAACACTAGTCAACATTCCCCTATAGCACTTCTAAGAAGTTGATTTGAATTGAGTTTTAACTGTAGTTGAGATGTTTGCACCCTGGCCATTCGAACACTCTGACCAGCTGGATACAACATTCCGATAGGTCAGTGCTGCATACCAGACGCTTTCTCTCGAGGATTCTGGTATTGCCTCTGAAATGTGTGAAAAGCCTTTCGCACGTTCTAGAAAAGCATCAACTCTGTTCAACAACAGCTTCTTGGTAGGACTCTCATACATTGGGAAAAATGAAAGCTTTCGTTTTCTCGCAACGGAAAGCTTGTAAATGCTCTGCATAAGCCCTCGTTCGGAGATAAGTTTAGAAAATTGTACGAAGTTTGCCTATATGTGACTTAAGAAACTGTGGCTAGTTAGAAACACTTCATTCAACATTCCCCTATAGCAATTCTAAGAAGTTGATTTGAATTGATTTCTTGCTGTAGCTGAGATGTTTGCAACCTGGCCATTCGAACACTGTGACCAGCTGGATAAACCATTCCGCTATATCAGTGCTGCTTACCAGAAGCTTTCTCTCGATGTTTTTGGTATTGCCTCTGAAATGTGTGAAAAGCCTTCCGCGCAGTCTAGAGAAACCAGCAACTCTGTTCAACTACATCTCTTGGGTGGGACTGTCATACATGGGGAGAAATGAAAGCTTTCTTTTTCCCGCAACGGAAAGCTTTCAAAAGCTCTGCATGAGCCCTCATCTGCAGATTAGTTCCGCAAACTGTAGGTAGTTCGCCTATATGGGACTTAACAAACTAGGGTTAGCTAGAAACACTTCATTCAACATTCCCCTATAGCACTTCTAAGAAGTTGATTTGAATTGATTTTTAGTTGTAGCTGCGATGTTTCCACCCTGGCCTTTCGAACACTGTGACCAGCTGGATACAACATTGCGCTAGATCAGTGCTGCTTACCAGACGCTTTCTCTCGATGTTTCTGGTATTGCCTCCGAAATGTGTGAAAAGCCTTCCGCGCGCTCTAGAGAAACCAACAACTCTGGTCAACTACATGTCTTGGGTGGGACTGTCATACATGGGGAGAAATGAAAGCTTTCTTTTTCCCGCAACGGAAAGCTTTCAAAAGCTCTGCATGAGCCCTCATCTGCAGATTAGTTCCGCAAACTGTAGGTAGTTCGCCTATATGGGACTTAACAAACTAGGGTTAGCTAGAAACACTTCATTCAACATTCCCCTATAGCACTTCTAAGAAGTTGATTTGAATTGATTTTTAGTTGTAGCTGCGATGTTTCCACCCTGGCCTTTCGAACACTGTGACCAGCTGGATACAACATTGCGCTAGATCAGTGCTGCTTACCAGACGCTTTCTCTCGATGTTTTTGGTATTGCCTCTGAAATGTGTGAAAAGCCTTCCGCGCGCTTTAGAGAAACCAACTCTGGTCAACTACATGTCTTGGGTGGGACTGTCATACATGGGGAGAAATGAAAGCTTTCTTTTTCCCGCAACGTAAAGCTTTCAAAAGCTCTGCATGAGCCCTTATCTGCAGATTAATTCAGGAAACTGTAGGTAGTTCGCCTATATGGGACTTAACAAACTAGGGTTAGCTAGAAACACTTTATTCAACATTCCCCTATAGGACTTCTAAGAAGTTGATTTGAATTGATTTTTAGCTGTAGCTGAGATGTTTCCACCCTGGCCATTCGAACACTGTGACCAGCTGGATACAACATTGCGCTAGATCAGTGCTTACCGGACGCTTTCTGGTTGTAGCTGAGATGTTTGCGCCATTCGAACACTGTGACCAGCTGGATACTACATTCAGCTGGATAAGTTCTGCTTTCCAGACCCCTTAGCTCGAGGATTCTGGTATTGCCTCTGAAATGTGTGAAAAGCCTTCCGCGCGGACTAGAGAAAACAACTACTCTGTTCAACTACAACTCTTGGCTGGGAGAAATGAAAGCTTTCATTTTCCCGCAACCGAAAACTTTCAAAAGCTATGCATGAGCCCTCATCTGGAGATTAGTTCAGCAAACTGTAAGGAGTTCGCCTATATGGGACTTAACAAACTAGGGTTAGATAGAAACACTAGTCAACATTCCCCTATAGCACTTCTAAGAAGTTGATTTGAATTGAGTTTTAACTGTAGTTGAGATGTTTGCACCCTGGCCATTCGAACACTCTGACCAGCTGGATACAACATTCCGATAGGTCAGTGCTGCATACCAGACGCTTTCTCTCGATGTTTCTGGTATTGCCTCTGAAATGTGTGAAAAGCCTTCCGCGCGGTCTAGAGAAATCAACAACTCTGCTAAACTACATCTCTTGGATGGGACTGTCATACATGGGGAGAAATGAAAGCTTTCATTTTCCCGCAACGGAAAGGTTTCAAGAGCTCTGCATGAGCCCTCATCTGGAGATTAGTTCAGAAAACTGTAGGGAGTTCGCCTATATGGGACTTAACAAACTAGGGTTAGGTAGAAACACTTCATTCAACATTCCCCTATAGAACTTCTAAGAATGTGGTTTGAATGGATTTTTAGTTGTAGCTGAGATGTTTGCACTCTGGCCACTCGAACACTCTGACCAGCTGGATACAACATTGCGCTAGATTAGTGCTGCTTACCAGACGCTTTCTCTCGATGTTTTTGGTATTGCCTCTGAAATGTGTGAAAAGCCTTCCGCGCGGTCTAGAGCAACCAACAACTCTGTTCAACTACATCTTTTGGGTGGAACTGTCATACATGGGGAGAAATGAAAGCTTTCATTTTCCCGCAACGGAACGGTTTCAAGAGCTCTGCATGAGCCCTCATCTGGACATTAGTTCAGCAAACTGTAGGGAGTACAACTATATGGAACTTAACAAACTAGGGTTAGCTAGAAACATTTCATTCAAAATTCCCCTGTAGCACTTCTAAGAAGTTGGTTTGAACTGATTTTTAGTTGTAGCTGAGATGTCTGCACACTGCGCCATTCGAACACTGTGACCAGCTGGATACTACATTCAGCTGGATATATTCTGCTTTCCAGACCCCTTAGCTCGAGGATTCTGGTATTGCCTCTGAAATGTGTGAAAAGCCTTTCGCACGTTCTAGAAAAGCATCAACTCTGTTCAACAACAGCTTCTTGGTAGGACTCTCATACATTGGGAAAAATGAAAGCTTTCGTTTTCTCGCAACGGAAAGCTTGTAAATGCTCTGCATAAGCCCTCGTTCGGAGATAAGTTTAGAAAATTGTACGAAGTTTGCTTATATGTGACTTAAGAAACTGTGGCTAGTTAGAAACACTTCATTCAACATTCCCCTATAGCACTTCTAAGAAGTTGATTTGAATTGATTTCTTGCTGTAGCTGAGATGTTTGCAACCTGGCCATTCGAACACTGTGACCAGCTGGATACACCATTCCGCTAGATCAGTGCTGCTTACCAGAAGCTTTCTCTCGATGTTTTTGGTATTGCCTCTGAAATGTGTGAAAAGCCTTCCGCGCAGTCTAGAGAAACCAGCAACTCTGTTCAACTACATCTCTTGGGTGGGACTGTCATACATGGGGAGAAATGAAAGCTTTCTTTTTCCCGCAACGGAAAGCTTTCAACAGCTCTGCATGAGCCCTCATCTGCAGATTAGTTCCGCAAACTGTAGGTAGTTCGCCTATATGGGACTTAACAAACTAGGGTTAGCTAGAAACACTTCATTCAACATTCCCCTATAGCACTTCTAAGAAGTTGATTTGAATTGATTTTTAGTTGTAGCTGCGATGTTTCCACCCTGGCCTTTCGAACACTGTGACCAGCTGGATACAACATTGCGCTAGATCAGTGCTGCTTACCAGACGCTTTCTCTCGATGTTTCTGGTTTTGCCTCCGAAATGTGTGAAAAGCCTTCCGCGCGCTCTAGAGAAACCAACAACTCTGGTCAACTACATGTCTTGGGTGGGACTGTCATACATGGGGAGAAATGAAAGCTTTCTTTTTCCCGCAACGGAAAGCTTTCAAAAGCTCTGCAAGAGCCCTCATCTGGAGACAAGTTCAACAGCCTGTACGGAGTTTGCCTATATGTGACTTAAGAAACTGTGGCTAGTTAGAAACACTTCATTCAACATTCCCCTATAGCACTTCTAAGAAGTTGATTTGAATTGATTTCTTGCTGTAGCTGAGATGTTTGCAACCTGGCCATTCGAACACTGTGACCAGCTGGATACACCATTCCGCTAGATCAGTGCTGCTTACCAGAAGCTTTCTCTCGATGTTTTTGGTATTGCCTCTGAAATGTGTGAAAAGCCTTCCGCGCGCTCTAGAGAAACCAACAACTCTGGTCAACTACATCTCTTGGGTGGGACTGTCATACATGGGGAGAAATGAAAGCTTTCTTTTTCCCGCAACGGAAAGCTTTCAAAAGCTCTGCATGAGCCCTTATCTGCAGATTAATTCAGGAAACTGTAGGTAGTTCGCCTATATGGGACTTAACAAACTAGGGTTAGCTAGAAACACTTTATTCAACATTCCCCTATAGGACTTCTAAGAAGTTGATTTGAATTGATTTTTAGCTGTAGCTGAGATGTTTCCACCCTGGCCATTCGAACACTGTGACCAGCTGGATACAACATTGCGCTAGATCAGTGCTTACCGGACGCTTTCTGGTTGTAGCTGAGATGTTTGCGCCATTCGAACACTGTGACCAGCTGGATACTACATTCAGCTGGATCAGTTCTGCTTTCCAGACCCCTTAGCTCGAGGATCCTGGTATTGCCTCTGAAATGTGTGAAAAGCCTTCCGCGCGGACTAGAGAAAACAACTACTCTGTTCAACTACAACTCTTGGCTGGGAGAAATGAAAGCTTTCATTTTCCCGCAACCGAAAACTTTCAAAAGCTATGCATGAGCCCTCATCTGGAGATTAGTTCAGCAAACTGTAAGGAGTTCGCCTATATGGGACTTAACAAACTAGGGTTAGATAGAAACACTAGTCAACATTCCCCTATAGCACTTCTAAGAAGTTGATTTGAATTGAGTTTTAACTGTAGCTGAGATGTTTGCACCCTGGCCATTCGAACACTCTGACCAGCTGGATACAACATTCCGATAGGTCAGTGCTGCATACCAGACGCTTTCTCTCGATGTTTCTGGTATTGCCTCTCAAATGTGTGAAAAGCCTTCCGCGCGGTCTAGAGAAATCAACAACTCTGCTAAACTACATCTCTTGGATGGGACTGTCATACATGGGGAGAAATGAAAGCTTTCATTTTCCCGCAACGGAAAGGTTTCAAGAGCTCTGCATGAGCCCTCATCTGGAGATTAGTTCAGAAAACTGTAGGGAGTTCGCCTATATGGGACTTAACAAACTAGGGTTAGGAAGAAACACTTCATTCAACATTCCCCTATAGCACTTCTAAGAATGTGCTTTGAATGGATTTTTAGTTGTAGCTGAGATGTCTGCACACTGCGCCATTCGAACACTGTGACCAGCTGGATACTACATTCATCTGGATATATTCTGCTTTCCAGACCCCTTAGCTCGAGGATTCTGGTATTGCCTCTGAAATGTGTGAAAAGCCTTTCGCACGTTCTAGAAAAGCATCAACTCTGTTCAACAACAGCTTCTTGGTAGGACTCTCATACATTGGGAAAAATGAAAACTTTCGTTTTCTCGCAACGGAAAGCTTGTAAATGCTCTGCATAAGCCCTCGTTCGGAGATAAGTTTAGCAAATTGTACGAAGTTTGCCTATATGTGACTTAAGAAACTGTGGCTAGTTAGAAACACTTCATTCAACATTCCCCTATAGCAATTCTAAGAAGTTGATTTGAATTGATTTCTTGCTGTAGCTGAGATGTTTGCAACCTGGCCATTCGAACACTGTGACCAGCTGGATACACCATTCCGCTAGATCAGTGCTGCTTGCCAGAAGCTTTCTCTCGATGTTTTTGGTATTGCCTCTGAAATGTGTGAAAAGCCTTCCGCGCAGTCTAGAGAAACCAGCAACTCTGTTCAACTACATCTCTTGGGTGGGACTGTCATACATGGGGAGAAATGAAAGCTTTCTTTTTCCCGCAACGGAAAGCTTTCAAAAGCTCTGCATGAGCCCTCATCTGCAGATTAGTTCCGCAAACTGTAGGTAGTTCGCCTATATGGGACTTAACAAACTAGGGTTAGCTAGAAACACTTCATTCAACATTCCCCTATAGCACTTCTAAGAAGTTGATTTGAATTGATTTTTAGTTGTAGCTGCGATGTTTCCACCCTGGCCTTTCGAACACTGTGACCAGCTGGATACAACATTGCGCTAGATCAGTGCTGCTTACCAGACGCTTTCTCTCGATGTTTCTGGTATTGCCTCCGAAATGTGTGAAAAGCCTTCCGCGCGCTCTAGAGAAACCAACAACTCTGGTCAACTACATGTCTTGGGTGGGACTGTCATACATGGGGAGAAATGAAAGCTTTCTTTTTCCCGCAACGGAAAGCTTTCAAAAGCTCTGCAAGAGCCCTCATCTGGAGACAAGTTCAACAGCCTGTACGGAGTTTGCCTATATGTGACTTAAGAAACTGTGGCTAGTTAGAAACACTTCATTCAACATTCCCCTATAGCACTTCTAAGAAGTTGATTTGAATTGATTTCTTGCTGTAGCTGAGATGTTTGCAACCTGGCCATTCGAACACTGTGACCAGCTGGATACACCATTCCGCTAGATCAGTGCTGCTTACCAGAAGCTTTCTCTCGATGTTTTTGGTATTGCCTCTGAAATGTGTGAAAAGCCTTCCGCGCGCTTTAGAGAAATCAATTCTGGTCAACTACATGTCTTGGGTGGGACTGTCATACATGGGGAGAAATGAAAGCTTTCTTTTTACCGCAACGTAAAGCTTTCAAAAGCTCTGCATGAGCCCTAATCTGCAGATTAATTCAGGAAACTGTAGGTAGTTCGCCTATATGGGACTTAACAAACTAGGGTTAGCTAGAAACACTTTATTCAACATTCCCCTATAGGACTTCTAAGAAGTTGATTTGAATTGATTTTTAGCTGTAGCTGAGATGTTTCCACCCTGGCCATTCGAACACTGTGACCAGCTGGATACAACATTGCGCTAGATCAGTGCTTACCGGACGCTTTCTGGTTGTAGCTGAGATGTTTGCGCCATTCGAACACTGTGACCAGCTGGATACTACATTCAGCTGGATAAGTTCTGCTTTCCAGACCCCTTAGCTCGAGGATTCTGGTATTGCCTCTGAAATGTGTGAAAAGCCTTCCGCGCGGACTAGAGAAAACAACTACTCTATTCAACTACAACTCTTGGCTGGGAGAAATGAAAGCTTTCATTTTCCCGCAACGGAAAGGTTTCAAGAGCTCTGCATGAGCCCTCATCTGGAGATAAGTTCAGAAAACTGTAGGGAGTTCGCCTATATGGGACTTAACAAACTAGGGTTAGGTAGAAACACTTCATTCAACATTCCCCTATAGCACTTCTAAGAATGTGCTTTGAATGGATTTTTAGTTGTAGCTGAGATGTTTGCACTCTGGCCACTCGAACACTCTGACCAGCTGGATACAACATTCCGATAGGTCAGTGCTGCATAGCAGACGCTTTCTCTCGATGTTTCTGGTATTGCCTCTAAAATGTGTGAAAAGCCTTCCGCGCGGTCTAGAGAAATCAACAACTCTGCTAAACTACATCTCTTGGATGGGACTGTCATACATGGGGAGAAATGAAAGCTTTCATTTTCCCGCAACGGAAAGGTTTCAAGAGCTCTGCATGAGCCCTCATCTGGAGATTAGTTCAGAAAACTGTAGGGAGTTCGCCTATATGGGACTTAACAAACTAGGGTTAGGTAGAAACACTTCATTCAACATTCCCCTATAGCACTTCTAAGAATGTGCTTTGAATGGATTTTTAGTTGTAGCTGAGATGTTTGCACTCTGGCCACTCGAACACTCTGACCAGCTGGATACAACATTGCGCTAGATTAGTGCTGCTTACCAGACGCTTTCTCTCGATGTTTTTGGTATTGCCTCTGAAATGTGTGAAAAGCCTTCCGCGCGGTCTAGAGCAACCAACAACTCTGTTCAACTACATCTTTTGGGTGGAACTGTCATACATGGGGAGAAATGAAAGCTTTCATTTTCCCGCAACGGAACGGTTTCAAGAGCTCTGCATGAGCCCTCATCTGGACATTAGTTCAGCAAACTGTAGGGAGTTCACCTATATGGGACTTAACAAACTAGGGTTAGCTAGAAACATTTCATTCAAAATTCCCCTGTAGCACTTCTAAGAAGTTGGTTTGAACTGATTTTTAGTTGTAGCTGAGATGTCTGCACACTGCGCCATTCGAACACTGTGACCAGCTGGATACTACATTCATCTGGATATATTCTGCTTTCCAGACCCCTTAGCTCGAGGATTCTGGTATTGCCTCTGAAATGTGTGAAAAGCCTTTCGCACGTTCTAGAAAAGCATCAACTCTGTTCAACAACAGCTTCTTGGTAGGACTCTCATACATTGGGAAAAATGAAAGCTTTCGTTTTCTCGCAACGGAAAGCTTGTAAATGCTCTGCATAAGCCCTCGTTCGGAGATAAGTTTAGAAAATTGTACGAAGTTTGCCTATATGTGACTTAAGAAACTGTGGCTAGTTAGAAACACTTCATTCAACATTCCCCTATAGCAATTCTAAGAAGTTGATTTGAATTGATTTCTTGCTGTAGCTGAGATGTTTGCAACCTGGCCATTCGAACACTGTGACCAGCTGGATACACCATTCCGCTAGATCAGTGCTGCTTACCAGAAGCTTTCTCTCGATGTTTTTGGTATTGCCTCTGAAATGTGTGAAAAGCCTTCCGCGCAGTCTAGAGAAACCAGCAACTCTGTTCAACTACATCTCTTGGGTGGGACTGTCATACATGGGGAGAAATGAAAGCTTTCTTTTTCCCGCAACGGAAAGCTTTCAACAGCTCTGCATGAGCCCTCATCTGCAGATTAGTTCCGCAAACTGTAGGTAGTTCGCCTATATGGGACTTAACAAACTAGGGTTAGCTAGAAACACTTCATTCAACATTCCCCTATAGCACTTCTAAGAAGTTGATTTGAATTGATTTTTAGTTGTAGCTGCGATGTTTCCACCCTGGCCTTTCGAACACTGTGACCAGCTGGATACAACATTGCGCTAGATCAGTGCTGCTTACCAGACGCTTTCTCTCGATGTTTCTGGTATTGCCTCCGAAATGTGTGAAAAGCCTTCCGCGCGCTCTAGAGAAACCAACAACTCTGGTCAACTACATGTCTTGGGTGGGACTGTCATACATGGGGAGAAATGAAAGCTTTCTTTTTCCCGCAACGGAAAGCTTTCAAAAGCTCTGCAAGAGCCCTCATCTGGAGACAAGTTCAACAGACTGTACGGAGTTTGCCTATATGTGACTTAAGAAACTGTGGCTAGTTAGAAACACTTCATTCAACATTCCCCTATAGCACTTCTAAGAAGTTGATTTGAATTGATTTCTTGCTGTAGCTGAGATGTTTGCAACCTGGCCATTCGAACACTGTGACCAGCTGGATACACCATTCCGCTAGATCAGTGCTGCTTACCAGAAGCTTTCTCTCGATGTTTCTGGTATTGCCTCTGAAATGTGTGAAAAGCCTTCCGCGCGCTCTAGAGAAACCAACAACTCTGGTCAACTACATGTCTTGGGTGGGACTGTCATACATGGGGAGAAATGAAAGCTTTCTTTTTCCCGCAACGTAAAGCTTTCAAAAGCTCTGCATGAGCCCTTATCTGCAGATTAATTCAGGAAACTGTAGGTAGTTCGCCTATATGGGACTTAACAAACTAGGGTTAGCTAGAAACACTTTATTCAACATTCCCCTATAGGACTTCTAAGAAGTTGATTTGAATTGATTTTTAGCTGTAACTGAGATGTTTCCACCCTGGCCATTCGAACACTGTGACCAGCTGGATACAACATTGCGCTAGATCAGTGCTTACCGGACGCTTTCTGGTTGTAGCTGAGATGTTTGCGCCATTCGAACACTGTGACCAGCTGGATACTACATTCAGCTGGATCAGTTCTGCTTTCCAGACCCCTTAGCTCGAGGATTCTGGTATTGCCTCTGAAATGTGTGAAAAGCCTTCCGCGCGGACTAGAGAAAACAACTACTCTGTTCAACTACAACTCTTGGCTGGGAGAAATGAAAGCTTTCATTTTCCCGCAACCGAAAACTTTCAAAAGCTATGCATGAGCCCTCATCTGGAGATTAGTTCAGCAAACTGTAAGGAGTTCGCCTATATGGGACTTAACAAACTAGGGTTAGATAGAAACACTAGTCAACATTCCCCTATAGCACTTCTAAGAAGTTGATTTGAATTGAGTTTTAACTGTAGCTGAGATGTTTGCACCCTGGCCATTCGAACACTCTGACCAGCTGGATAAAACATTCCGATAGGTCAGTGCTGCATACCAGACGCTTTCTCTCGATGTTTCTGGTATTGCCTCTGAAATGTGTGAAAAGCCTTCCGCGCGGTCTAGAGAAATCAACAACTCTGCTAAACTACATCTCTTGGATGGGACTGTCATACATGGGGAGAAATGAAAGCTTTCATTTTCCCGCAACGGAAAGGTTTCAAGAGCTCTGCATGAGCCCTCATCTGGAGATTAGTTCAGAAAACTGTAGGGAGTTCGCCTATATGGGACTTAATAAACTAGGGTTAGGTAGAAACACTTCATTCAACATTCCCCTATAGCACTTCTAAGAATGTGCTTTGAATGGATTTTTAGTTGTAGCTGAGATGTCTGCACACTGCGCCATTCGAACACTGTGACCAGCTGGATACTACATTCATTTGGATATATTCTGCTTTCCAGACCCCTTAGCTCGAGGATTCTGGTATTGCCTCTGAAATGTGTGAAAAGCCTTTCGCACGTTCTAGAAGAGCATCAACTCTGTTCAACAACAGCTTCTTGGTAGGACTCTCATACATTGGGAAAAATGAAAGCTTTCGTTTTCTCGCAACGGAAAGCTTTCAAAAGCTCTGCATGAGCCCTCATCTGCAGATTAGTTCCGCAAACTGTAGGTAGTTCGCCTATATGGGACTTAACAAACTAGGGTTAGCTAGAAACACTTCATTCAACATTCCCCTATAGCACTTCTAAGAAGTTGATTTGAATTGATTTCTTGCTGTAGCTGAGATGTTTGCAACCTGGCCATTCGAACACTGTGACCAGCTGGATACACCATTCCGCTAGATCAGTGCTGCTTACCAGAAGCTTTCTCTCGATGTTTTTGGTATTGCCTCGGAAATGTGTGAAAAGCCTTCCGCGCAGTCTAGAGAAACCAGCAACTCTGTTCAACTACATCTCTTGGGTGGGACTGTCATACATGGGGAGAAATGAAAGCTTTCTTTTTCCCGCAACGGAAAGTTTTCAAAAGCTCTGCATGAGCCCTCATCTGCAGATTAGTTCCGCAAACTGTAGGTAGTTCGCCTATATGGGACTTAACAAACTAGGGTTAGCTAGAAACACTTCATTCAACATTCCCCTATAGCACTTCTAAGAAGTTGATTTGAATTGATTTTTAGTTGTAGCTGCGATGTTTCCACCCTGGCCTTTCGAACACTGTGACCAGCTGGATACAACATTGCGCTAGATCAGTGCTGCTTACCAGACGCTTTCTCTCGATGTTTCTGGTATTGCCTCCGAAATGTGTGAAAAGCCTTCCGCGCGCTCTAGAGAAACCAACAACTCTGGTCAACTACATGTCTTGGGTGGGACTGTCATACATGGGGAGAAATGAAAGCTTTCTTTTTCCCGCAACGGAAAGCTTTCAAAAGCTCTGCAAGAGCCCTCATCTGGAGACAAGTTCAACAGCCTGTACGGAGTTTGCCTATATGTGACTTAAGAAACTGTGGCTAGTTAGAAACACTTCATTCAACATTCCCCTATAGCACTTCTAAGAAGTTGATTTGAATTGATTTCTTGCTGTAGCTGAGATGTTTGCAACCTGGCCATTCGAACACTGTGACCAGCTGGATACACCATTCCGCTAGATCAGTGCTGCTTACCAGAAGCTTTCTCTCGATGTTTTTGGTATTGCCTCTGAAATGTGTGAAAAGCCTTCCGCGCGCTTTAGAGAAACCAACTCTGGTCAACTACATGTCTTGGGTGGGACTGTCATACATGGGGAGAAATGAAAGCTTTCTTTTTACCGCAACGTAAAGCTTTCAAAAGCTCTGCATGAGCCCTTATCTGCAGATTAATTCAGGAAACTGTAGGTAGTTCGCCTATATGGGACTTAACAAACTAGGGTTAGCTAGAAACACTTTATTCAACATTCCCCTATAGGACTTCTAAGAAGTTGATTTGAATTGATTTTTAGCTGTAGCTGCGATGTTTCCACCCTGGCCATTCGAACACTGTGACCAGCTGGATACTACATTCAGCTGGATAAGTTCTGCTTTCCAGACCCCTTACCTCGAGGATTCTGGTATTGCCTCTGAAATGTGTGAAAAGCCTTCCGCGCGGAC
This sequence comes from Pelodiscus sinensis, assembly GCF_049634645.1. Taxonomy (NCBI): domain Eukaryota; kingdom Metazoa; phylum Chordata; order Testudines; family Trionychidae; genus Pelodiscus; species Pelodiscus sinensis. The sequence continues at coordinate 24,785,004 of NC_134729.1, read as the reverse complement.
TAGAGAAAACAACTACTCTATTCAACTACAACTCTTGGCTGGGAGAAATGAAAGCTTTCATTTTCCCGCAACCGAAAACTTTCAAAAGCTATGCATGAGCCCTCATCTGGAGATTAGTTCAGCAAACTGTAAGGAGTTCGCCTATATGGGACTTAACAAACTAGGGTTAGATAGAAACACTAGTCAACATTCCCCTATAGCACTTCTAAGAAGTTGATTTGAATTGAGTTTTAAGTGTAGCTGAGATGTTTGCACCCTGGCCATTCGAACACTCTGACCAGCTGGATACAACATTCCGATAGGTCAGTGCTGCATACCAGACGCTTTCTCTCGATGTTTCTGGTATTGCCTCTAAAATGTGTGAAAAGCCTTCCGCGCGGTCTAGAGAAATCAACAACTCTGCTAAACTACATCTCTTGGATGGGACTGTCATACATGGGGAGAAATGAAAGCTTTCATTTTCCCGCAACGGAAAGGTTTCAAGAGCTCTGCATGAGCCCTCATCTGGAGATTAGTTCAGAAAACTGTAGGGAGTTCGCCTATATGGGACTTAACAAACTAGGGTTAGGTAGAAACACTTCATTCAACATTCCCCTATAGCACTTCTAAGAATGTGCTTTGAAGGGATTTTTAGTTGTAGCTGAGATGTTTGCACTCTGGCCACTCGAACACTCTGACCAGCTGGATACAACATTGCGCTAGATTAGTGCTGCTTACCAGACGCTTTCTCTCGATGTTTTTGGTATTGCCTCTGAAATGTGTGAAAAGCCTTCCGCGCGGTCTAGAGCAACCAACAACTCTGTTCAACTACATCTTTTGGGTGGAACTGTCATACATGGGGAGAAATGAAAGCTTTCATTTTCCCGCAACAGAAAGCTTTCAAAAGCTCTGCATGAGCCCTTATCTGCAGATTAATTCAGGAAACTGTAGGTAGTTCGCCTATATGGGACTTAACAAACTAGGGTTAGCTAGAAACACTTTATTCAACATTCCCCTATAGGACTTCTAAGAAGTTGATTTGAATTGATTTTTAGCTGTAGCTGAGATGTTTCCACCCTGGCCATTCGAACACTGTGACCAGCTGGATACAACATTGCGCTAGATCAGTGCTTACAGGACGCTTTCTGGTTGTAGCTGAGATGTTTGCGCCATTCGAACACTGTGACCAGCTGGATACTACATTCAGCTGGATCAGTTCTGCTTTCCAGACCCCTTAGCTCGAGGATTCTGGTATTGCCTCTGAAATGTGTGAAAAGCCTTCCGCGCGGACTAGAGAAAACAACTACTCTGTTCAACTACAACTCTTGGCTGGGAGAAATGAAAGCTTTCATTTTCCCGCAACCGAAAACTTTCAAAAGCTATGCATGAGTCCTCATCTGGAGATTAGTTCAGCAAACTGTAAGGAGTTCGCCTATATGGGACTTAACAAACTAGGGTTAGATAGAAACACTAGTCAACATTCCCCTATAGCACTTCTAAGAAGTTGATTTGAATTGAGTTTTAACTGTAGCTGAGATGTTTGCACCCTGGCCATTCGAACACTCTGACCAGCTGGATACAACATTCCGATAGGTCAGTGCTGCATACCAGACGCTTTCTCTCGATGTTTCTGGTATTGCCTCTGAAATGTGTGAAAAGCCTTCCGCGCGGTCTAGAGAAATCAACAACTCTGCTAAACTACATCTCTTGGATGGGACTGTCATACATGGGGAGAAATGAAAGCTTTCTTTTTCCCGCAACGGAAAGCTTTCCAAAGCTCTGCAAGAGCCCTCATCTGGAGACAAGTTCAACAGACTGTACGGAGTTTGCCTATATGTGACTTAAGAAACTGTGGCTAGTTAGAAACACTTCATTCAACATTCCCCTATAGCACTTCTAAGAAGTTGATTTGAAGTGATTTCTTGCTGTAGCTGAGATGTTTGCAACCTGGCCATTCGAACACTGTGACCAGCTGGATACACCATTCTGCTAGATCATTGCTGCTTACCAGAAGCTTTCTCTCGATGTTTTTGGTATTGCCTCTGAAATGTGTGAAAAGCCTTCCGCGCGCTCTAGAGCAACAACAACTCTGGTCAACTACATGTCTTGGGTGGGAGTGTCATACATGGGGAGAAATGAAAGCTTTCTTTTTCCCGCAACGGAAAGCTTTCAAAAGCTCTGCATCAGCCCTCATCTGGAGACATGTTCAACAGACTGTACGGAGTTTGCCTATATGGGACTTAAGAAACTGTGGCTAGCTGGAAACACTTCATTCAACATTTCCCTATTGCACTTCTAAGAAGTTGATTTGAATTGATTTTTAACTGTAGCTGAGATGTTTGCACCCTGGGCCTTTAGAACACTGTGACCAGCTGGATACTACATTCCGCTAGATAAGTTCTGCTTTCCAGACACCTTATCTCGTGGTTTCTGGTATTGCCTCTGAAATGTGCGAAAAGCCTTTCGCACGTTCTAGAGAAAGCAACAACTCTGTTCAACAACAGCTTCTTGGTAGGACGGGCAGACATGGGGAAAAAAATGAAAGCTTTTATTTTCTCGCAACGGATAGCTTTTAAATGCTCTGCATAAGCCCTCGTTCGGAGATAAGTTTAGAAAATTGTACGAAGTTTGCGTATATGTGACTTAAGAAACTGTGGCTAGTTAGAAACACTTCATTCAACATTCCCCTATAGCAATTCTAAGAAGTTGATTTGAATTGATTTCTTGCTGTAGCTGAGATGTTTGCAACCTGGCCATTCGAACACTGTGACCAGCTGGATACACCATTCCGCTAGATCAGTGCTGCTTACCAGAAGCTTTCTCTCGATGTTTTTGGTATTGCCTCTGAAATGTGTGAAAAGCCTTCCGCGAGCTCTAGAGCAACCAACAACTCTGGTCAACTACATCTCTTGGGTGGGACTGTCATACATGGGGAGAAATGAAAGCTTTCTTTTTCCCGCAACGGAAAGCTTTCAAAAGCTCTGCATGAGCCCTCATCTGCAGATTAGTTCCGCAAACTGTAGGTAGTTCGCCTATATGGGACTTAACAAACTAGGGTTAGCTAGAAACACTTCATTCAACATTCCCCTATAGCACTTCTATGAAGTTGATTTGAATTGATTTTTAGTTGTAGCTGCGATGTTTCCACCCTGGCCGTTCGAACACTGTGACCAGCTGGATACAACATTGCGCTAGATCAGTGCTGCTTACCAGACGCTTTCTCTCGATGTTTCTGGTATTGCCTCCGAAATGTGTGAAAAGCCTTCCGCGCGCTCTAGAGAAACCAACAACTCTGGTCAACTGCATGTCTTGGGTGGGACTGTCATACATGGGGAGAAATGAAAGCTTTCTTTTTACCGCAACGTAAAGCTTTCAAAAGCTCTGCATGAGCCCTTATCTGCAGATTAATTCAGGAAACTGTAGGTAGTTCGCCTATATGGGACTTAACAAACTAGGGTTAGCTAGAAACACTTTATTCAACATTCCCCTATAGGACTTCTAAGAAGTTGATTTGAATTGATTTTTAGCTGTAGCTGAGATGTTTCCACCCTGGCCATTCGAACACTGTGACCAGCTGGATACTACATTCAGCTGGATAAGTTATGCTTTCCAGACCCCTTACCTCGAGGATTCTGGTATTGCCTCTGAAATGTGTGAAAAGCCTTCCGCGCGGACTAGAGAAAACAACTACTCTATTCAACTACAACTCTTGGCTGGGAGAAATGAAAGCTTTCATTTTCCCGCAACCGAAAACTTTCAAAAGCTATGCATGAGCCCTCATCTGGAGATTAGTTCAGCAAACTGTAAGGAGTTCGCCTATATGGGACTTAACAAACTAGGGTTAGATAGAAACACTAGTCAACATTCCCCTATAGCACTTCTAAGAAGTTGATTTGAATTGAGTTTTAACTGTAGCTGAGATGTTTGCACCCTGGCCTTTCGAACACTGTGACCAGCTGGATACAACATTGCGCTAGATCAGTGCTGCTTACCAGACGCTTTCTCTCGATGTCTCTGGTATTGCCTCCGAAATGTGTGAAAAGCCTTCCGCGCGCTCTAGAGAAACCAACAACTCTGGTCAACTACATGTCTTGGGTGGGACTGTCATACATGGGGAGAAATGAAAGCTTTCTTTTTCCCGCAACGGAAAGCTTTCAAAAGCTCTGCATGAGCCCTCATCTGCAGATTAGTTCCGCAAACTGTAGGTAGTTCGCCTATATGGGACTTAACAAACTAGGGTTAGCTAGAAACACTTCATTCAACATTCCCCTATAGCACTTCTACGAAGTTGATTTGAATTGATTTTTAGTTGTAGCTGCGATGTTTCCACCCTGGCCTTTCGAACACTGTGACCAGCTGGATACAACATTGCGCTAGATCAGTGCTGCTTACCAGACGCTTTCTCTCGATGTTTCTGGTATTGCCTCCGAAATGTGTGAAAAGCCTTCCGCGCGCTCTAGAGAAACCAACAACTCTGGTCAACTACATGTCTTGGGTGGGACTGTCATACATGGGGAGAAATGAAAGCTTTCTTTTTCCCGCAACGGAAAGCTTTCAAAAGCTCTGCAAGAGCCCTCATCTGGAGACAAGTTCAACAGACTGTACGGAGTTTGCCTATATGTGACTTAAGAAACTGTGGCTAGTTAGAAACACTTCATTCAACATTCCCCTATAGCACTTCTAAGAAGTTGATTTGAATTGATTTCTTGCTGTAGCTGAGATGTTTGCAACCTGGCCATTCGAACACTGTGACCAGCTGGATACACCATTCCGCTAGATCAGTGCTGCTTACCAGAAGCTTTCTCTCGATGTTTTTGGTATTGCCTCTGAAATGTGTGAAAAGCCAACTCTGGTCAACTACATGTCTTGGGTGGGACTGTCATACATGGGGAGAAATGAAAGCTTTCTTTTTCCCGCAACGTAAAGCTTTCAAAAGCTCTGCATGAGCCCTTATCTGCAGATTAATTCAGGAAACTGTAGGTAGTTCGCCTATATGGGACTTAACAAACTAGGGTTAGCTAGAAACACTTTATTCAACATTCCCCTATAGGACTTCTAAGAAGTTGATTTGAATTGATTTTTAGCTGTAGCTGAGATGTTTCCACCCTGGCCATTCGAACACTGTGACCAGCTGGATACAACATTGCGCAAGATCAGTGCTTACCGGACGCTTTCTGGTTGTAGCTGAGATGTTTGCGCCATTCGAACACTGTGACCAGCTGGATACTACATTCAGCTGGATAAGTTCTGCTTTCCAGACCCCTTAGCTCGAGGATTCTGGTATTGCCTCTGAAATGTGTGAAAAGCCTTCCGCGCGGACTAGAGAAAACAACTACTCTGTTCAACTACAACTCTTGGCTGGGAGAAATGAAAGCTTTCATTTTCCCGCAACCGAAAACTTTCAAAAGCTATGCATGAGCCCTCATCTGGAGATTAGTTCAGCAAACTGTAAGGAGTTCGCCTATATGGGACTTAACAAACTAGGGTTAGATAGAAACACTAGTCAACATTCCCCTATAGCACTTCTAAGAAGTTGATTTGAATTGAGTTTTAACTGTAGTTGAGATGTTTGCACCCTGGCCATTCGAACACTCTGACCAGCTGGATACAACATTCCGATAGGTCAGTGCTGCATACCAGACGCTTTCTCTCGATGTTTCTGGTATTGCCTCTGAAATGTGTGAAAAGCCTTCCGCGCGGTCTAGAGAAATCAACAACTCTGCTAAACTACATCTCTTGGATGGGACTGTCATACATGGGGAGAAATGAAAGCTTTCATTTTCCCGCAACGGAAAGGTTTCAAGAGCTCTGCATGAGCCCTCATCTGGAGATTAGTTCAGAAAACTGTAGGGAGTTCGCCTATATGGGACTTAACAAACTAGGGTTAGGTAGAAACACTTCATTCAACATTCCCCTATAGAACTTCTAAGAATGTGGTTTGAATGGATTTTTAGTTGTAGCTGAGATGTTTGCACTCTGGCCACTCGAACACTCTGACCAGCTGGATACAACATTGCGCTAGATTAGTGCTGCTTACCAGACGCTTTCTCTCGATGTTTTTGGTATTGCCTCTGAAATGTGTGAAAAGCCTTCCGCACGGTCTAGAGCAACCAACAACTCTGTTCAACTACATCTTTTGGGTGGAACTGTCATACATGGGGAGAAATGAAAGCTTTCATTTTCCCGCAACGGAACGGTTTCAAGAGCTCTGCATGAGCCCTCATCTGGACATTAGTTCAGCAAACTGTAGGGAGTTCACCTATATGGGACTTAGCAAACTAGGGTTAGCTAGAAACATTTCATTCAAAATTCCCCTATAGCACTTCTAAGAAGTTGATTTGAATTGATTTTTAGTTGTAGCTGCGATGTTTCCACCCTGGCCTTTCGAACACTGTGACCAGCTGGATACAACATTGCGCTAGATCAGTGCTGCTTACCAGACGCTTTCTCTCGATGTTTCTGGTATTGCCTCCGAAATGTGTGAAAAGCCTTCCGCGCGCTCTAGAGAAACCAACAACTCTGGTCAACTACATGTCTTGGGTGGGACTGTCATACATGGGGAGAAATGAAAGCTTTCTTTTTCCCGCAACGGAAAGCTTTCAAAAGCTCTGCAAGAGCCCTCATCGGGAGACAAGTTCAACAGACTGTACGGAGTTTGCCTATATGTGACTTAAGAAACTGTGGCTAGTTAGAAACACTTCATTCAACATTCCCCTATAGCACTTCTAAGAAGTTGATTTGAAGTGATTTCTTGCTGTAGCTGAGATGTTTGCAACCTGGCCATTCGAACACTGTGACCAGCTGGATACACCATTCCGCTAGATCAGTGCTGCTTACCAGAAGCTTTCTCTCGATGTTTTTGGTATTGCCTCTGAAATGTGTGAAAAGCCTTCCGCGCAGTCTAGAGAAACCAGCAACTCTGTTCAACTACATCTCTTGGGTGGGACTGTCATACATGGGGAGAAATGAAAGCTTTCTTTTTCCCGCAACGGAAAGCTTTCAAAAGCTCTGCATGAGCCCTCATCTGCAGATTAGTTCCGCAAACTGTAGGTAGTTCGCCTATATGGGACTTAACAAACTAGGGTTAGCTAGAAACACTTCATTCAACATTCCCCTATAGCACTTCTAAGAAGTTGATTTGAATTGATTTTTAGTTGTAGCTGCGATGTTTCCACCCTGGCCTTTCGAACACTGTGACCAGCTGGATACAACATTGCGCTAGATCAGTGCTGCTTACCAGACGCTTTCTCTCGATGTTTCTGGTATTGCCTCTGAAATGTGTGAAAAGCCTTCCGCGCGCTCTAGAGAAACCAGCAACTCTGGTCAACTACATCTCTTGGATGGGACTGTCATACATGGGGAGAAATGAAAGCTTTCTTTTTCCCGCAACGGAAAGCTTTCAAAAGCTCTGCAAGAGCCCTCATCTGGAGACAAGTTCAACAGACTGTACGGAGTTTGCCTATATGTGACTTAAGAAACTGTGGCTAGTTGGAAACACTTCATTCAACATTCCCCTATAGCACTTCTAAGAAGTTGATTTGAATTGATTTCTTGCTGTAGCTGAGATGTTTGCAACCTGGCCATTCGAACACTGTGACCAGCTGGATACACCATTCCGCTAGATCAGTGCTGCTTACCAGAAGCTTTCTCTCGATGTTTTTGGTATTGCCTCTGAAATGTGTGAAAAGCCTTCCGGGCGCTTTAGAGAAACCAACTCTGTTCAACTACATGTCTTGGGTGGGACTGTCATACATGGGGAGAAATGAAAGCTTTATTTTTCCCGCAACGGAAAGCTTTCAAAAGCTCTGCATGAGCCCTTATCTGCAGATTAATTCAGGAAACTGTAGGTAGTTCGCCTATATGGGACTTAACAAACTAGGGTTAGCTAGAAACACTTTATTCAACATTCCCCTATAGGACTTCTAAGATGTTGATTTGAATTGATTTTTAGCTGTAGCTGAGATGTTTCCACCCTGGCCATTCGAACACTGTGACCAGCTGGATACAACATTGCGCTAGATCAGTGCTTACCGGACGCTTTCTGGTTGTAGCTGAGATGTTTGCGCCATTCGAACACTGTGACCAGCTGGATACTACATTCAGCTGGATAAGTTCTGCTTTCCAGACCCCTTAGCTCGAGGATTCTGGTATTGCCTCTGAAATGTGTGAAAAGCCTTCCGCGCGGACTAGAGAAAACAACTACTCTGTTCAACTACAACTCTTGGCTGGGAGAAATGAAAGCTTTCATTTTCCCGCAACCGAAAACTTTCAAAAGCTATGCATGAGCCCTCATCTGGAGATTAGTTCAGCAAACTGTAAGGAGTTCGCCTATATGGGACTTAACAAACTAGGGTTAGATAGAAACACTAGTCAACATTCCCCTATAGCACTTCTAAGAAGTTGATTTGAATTGAGTTTTAACTGTAGTTGAGATGTTTGCACCCTGGCCATTCGAACACTCTGACCAGCTGGATACAACATTCCGATAGGTCAGTGCTGCATACCAGACGCTTTCTCTCGATGTTTCTGGTATTGCCTCTGAAATGTGTGAAAAGCCTTCCGCGCGGTCTAGAGAAATCAACAACTCTGCTAAACTACATCTCTTGGATGGGACTGTCATACATGGGGAGAAATGAAAGCTTTCATTTTCCCGCAACGGAAAGGTTTCAAGAGCTCTGCATGAGCCCTCATCTGGAGATTAGTTCAGAAAACTGTAGGGAGTTCGCCTATATGGGACTTAACAAACTAGGGTTAGGTAGAAACACTTCATTCAACGTTCCCCTATAGCACTTCTAAGAATGTGGTTTGAATGGATTTTTAGTTGTAGCTGAGATGTTTGCACTCTGGCCACTCGAACACTCTGACCAGCTGGATACAACATTGCGCTAGATTAGTGCTGCTTACCAGACGCTTTCTCTCGATGTTTTTGGTATTGCCTCTGAAATGTGTGAAAAGCCTTCCGCGCGGTCTAGAGCAACCAACAACTCTGTTCAACTACATCTTTTGGGTGGAACTGTCATACATGGGGAGAAATGAAAGCTTTCATTTTCCCGCAACGGAACGGTTTCAAGAGCTCTGCATGAGCCCTCATCTGGACATTAGTTCAGCAAACTGTAGGGAGTACACCTATATGGGACTTAACAAACTAGGGTTAGCTAGAAACATTTCATTCAAAATTCCCCTGTAGCACTTCTAAGAAGTTGGTTTGAACTGATTTTTAGTTGTAGCTGAGATGTCTGCACACTGCGCCATTCGAACAGTGTGACCAGCTGGATACTACATTCAGCTGGATATATTCTGCTTTCCAGACCCCTTAGCTCGAGGATTCTGGTATTGCCTCTGAAATGTGTGAAAAGCCTTTCGCACGTTCTAGAAAAGCATCAACTCTGTTCAACAACAGCTTCTTGGTAGGACTCTCATACATTGGGAAAAATGAAAGCTTTCGTTTTCTCGCAACGGAAAGCTTGTAAATGCTCTGCATAAGCCCTCGTTCGGAGATAAGTTTAGAAAATTGTACGAAGTTTGCCTATATGTGACTTAAGAAACTGTGGCTAGTTAGAAACACTTCATTCAACATTCCCCTATAGCACTTCTAAGAAGTTGATTTGAAGTGATTTCTTGCTGTAGCTGAGATGTTTGCAACCTGGCCATTCGAACACTGTGACCAGCTGGATACACCATTCCGCTAGATCAGTGCTGCTTACCAGAAGCTTTCTCTCGATGTTTTTGGTATTGCCTCTGAAATGTGTGAAAAGCCTTCCGCGCGCTTTAGAGAAACCAACTCTGGTCAACTACATGTCTTGGGTGGGACTGTCATACATGGGGAGAAATGAAAGCTTTCTTTTTCCCGCAACGTAAAGCTTTCAAAAGCTCTGCATGAGCCCTTATCTGCAGATTAATTCAGGAAACTGTAGGTAGTTCGCCTAAATGGGACTTAACAAACTAGGGTTAGCTAGAAACACTTTATTCAACATTCCCCTATAGGACTTCTAAGATGTTGATTTGAATTGATTTTTAGCTGTAGCTGAGATGTTTCCACCCTGGCCATTCGAACACTGTGACCAGCTGGATACAACATTGCGCTAGATCAGTGCTTACCGGACGCTTTCTGGTTGTAGCTGAGATGTTTCCGCCATTCGAACACTGTGACCAGCTGGATACTACATTCAGCTGGATAAGTTCTGCTTTCCAGACCCCTTAGCTCGAGGATTCTGGTATTGCCTCTGAAATGTGTGAAAAGCCTTCCGCGCGGACTAGAGAAAACAACTACTCTGTTCAACTACAACTCTTGGCTGGGAGAAATGAAAGCTTTCATTTTCCCGCAACCGAAAACTTTCAAAAGCTATGCATGAGCCCTCATCTGGAGATTAGTTCAGCAAACTGTAAGGAGTTCGCCTATATGGGACTTAACAAACTAGGGTTAGATAGAAACACTAGTCAACATTCCCCTATAGCACTTCTAAGAAGTTGATTTGAATTGAGTTTTAACTGTAGTTGAGATGTTTGCACCCTGGCCATTCGAACACTCTGACCAGCTGGATACAACATTGCGCTAGATTAGTGCTGCTTACCAGACGCTTTCTCTCGATGTTTTTGGTATTGCCTCTGAAATGTGTGAAAAGCCTTCCGCACGGTCTAGAGCAACCAACAACTCTGTTCAACTACATCTTTTGGGTGGAACTGTCATACATGGGGAGAAATGAAAGCTTTCATTTTCCCGCAACGGAACGGTTTCAAGAGCTCTGCATGAGCCCTCATCTGGACATTAGTTCAGCAAACTGTAGGGAGTTCACCTATATGGGACTTAGCAAACTAGGGTTAGCTAGAAACATTTCATTCAAAATTCCCCTGTAGCACTTCTAAGAAGTTGGTTTGAACTGATTTTTAGTTGTAGCTGAGATGTCTGCACACTGCGCCATTCGAACACTGTGACCAGCTGGATACTACATTCAGCTGGATATAGTCTGCTTTCCAGACCCCTTAGCTCGAGGATTCTGGTATTGCCTCTGAAATGTGTGAAAAGCCTTTCGCACGTTCTAGAAAAGCATCAACTCTGTTCAACAACAGCTTCTTGGTAGGACTCTCATACATTGGGAAAAATGAAAGCTTTCGTTTTCTCGCAACGGAAAGCTTGTAAATGCTCTGCATAAGCCCTCGTTCGGAGATAAGTTTAGAAAATTGTACGAAGTTTGCCTATATGTGACTTAAGAAACTGTGGCTAGTTAGAAACACTTCATTCAACATTCCCCTATAGCAATTCTAAGAAGTTGATTTGAATTGATTTCTTGCTGTAGCTGAGATGTTTGCAACCTGGCCATTCGAACACTGTGACCAGCTGGATACAACATTGCGCTAGATTAGTGCTGCTTACCAGACGCTTTCTCTCGATGTTTTTGGTATTGCCTCTGAAATGTGTGAAAAGCCTTCCGCGCGGTCTAGAGCAACCAACAACTCTGTTCAACTACATCTTTTGGGTGGAACTGTCATACATGGGGAGAAATGAAAGCTTTCTTTTTCCCGCAACGGAAAGCTTTCAAAAGCTCTGCATGAGCCCTCATCTGCAGATTAGTTCAGCAAACTGTAGGTAGTTCGCCTATATGGGACTTAACAAACTAGGGTTAGCTAGAAACACTTCATTCAACATTCCCCTATAGCACTTCTAAGAAGTTGATTTGAAGTGATTTCTTGCTGTAGCTGAGATGTTTGCAACCTGGCCATTCGAACACTGTGACCAGCTGGATACACCATTCCGCTAGATCAGTGCTGCTTACCAGAAGCTTTCTCTCGATGTTTTTGGTATTGCCTCTGAAATGTGTGAAAAGCCTTCCGCGCAGTCTAGAGAAACCAGCAACTCTGGTCAACTACATCTCTTGGGTGGGACTGTCATACATGGGGAGAAATGAAAGCTTTCTTTTTCCCGCAACGGAAAGCTTTCAAAAGCTCTGCATGAGCCCTCATCTGCAGATTAGTTCAGCAAACTGTAGGTAGTTCGCCTATATGGGACTTAACAAACTAGGGTTAGCTAGAAACACTTCATTCAACATTCCCCTATAGCACTTCTAAGAAGTTGATTTGAATTGATTTTTAGTTGTAGCTGCGATGTTTCCACCCTGGCCTTTCGAACACTGTGACCAGCTGGATACAACATTGCGCTAGATCAGTGCTGCTTACCAGACGCTTTCTCTCGATGTTTCTGGTATTGCCTCTGAAATGTGTGAAAAGCCTTCCGCGCGGTCTAGAGAAATCAACAACTCTGCTAAACTACATCTCTTGGATGGGACTGTCATACATGGGGAGAAATGAAAGCTTTCATTTTCCCGCAACGGAAAGGTTTCAAGAGCTCTGCATGAGCCCTCATCTGGAGATTAGTTCAGAAAACTGTAGGGAGTTCGCCTATATGGGACTTAACAAACTAGGGTTAGGTAGAAACACTTCATTCAACGTTCCCCTATAGCACTTCTAAGAATGTGGTTTGAATGGATTTTTAGTTGTAGCTGAGATGTTTGCACTCTGGCCACTCGAACACTCTGACCAGCTGGATACAACATTGCGCTAGATTAGTGCTGCTTACCAGACGCTTTCTCTCGATGTTTTTGGTATTGCCTCTGAAATGTGTGAAAAGCCTTCCGCACGGTCTAGAGCAACCAACAACTCTGTTCAACTACATCTTTTGGGTGGAACTGTCATACATGGGGAGAAATGAAAGCTTTCATTTTCCCGCAACGGAACGGTTTCAAGAGCTCTGCATGAGCCCTCATCTGGACATTAGTTCAGCAAACTGTAGGGAGTACACCTATATGGGACTTAACAAACTAGGGTTAGCTAGAAACATTTCATTCAAAATTCCCCTGTAGCACTTCTAAGAAGTTGGTTTGAACTGATTTTTAGTTGTAGCTGAGATGTCTGCACACTGCGCCATTCGAACACTGTGACCAGCTGGATACTACATTCAGCTGGATATATTCTGCTTTCCAGACCCCTTAGCTCGAGGATTCTGGTATTGCCTCTGAAATGTGTGAAAAGCCTTTCGCACGTTCTAGAAAAGCATCAACTCTGTTCAACAACAGCTTCTTGGTAGGACTCTCATACATTGGGAAAAATGAAAGCTTTCGTTTTCTCGCAACGGAAAGCTTGTAAATGCTCTGCATAAGCCCTCGTTCGGAGATAAGTTTAGAAAATTGTACGAAGTTTGCCTATATGTGACTTAAGAAACTGTGGCTAGTTAGAAACACTTCATTCAACATTCCCCTATAGCAATTCTAAGAAGTTGATTTGAATTGATTTCTTGCTGTAGCTGAGATGTTTGCAACCTGGCCATTCGAACACTGTGACCAGCTGGATACACCATTCCGCTAGATCAGTGCTGCTTACCAGAAGCTTTCTCTCGATGTTTTTGGTATTGCCTCTGAAATGTGTGAAAAGCCTTCCGCGCAGTCTAGAGAAACCAGCAACTCTGTTCAACTACATCTCTTGGGTGGGACTGTCATACATGGGGAGAAATGAAAGCTTTCTTTTTCCCGCAACGGAAAGCTTTCAAAAGCTCTGCATGAGCCCTCATCTGCAGATTAGTTCCGCAAACTGTAGGTAGTTCGCCTATATGGGACTTAACAAACTAGGGTTAGCTAGAAACACTTCATTCAACATTCCCCTATAGCACTTCTAAGAAGTTGATTTGAATTGATTTTTAGTTGTAGCTGCGATGTTTCCACCCTGGCCTTTCGAACACTGTGACCAGCTGGATACAACATTGCGCTAGATCAGTGCTGCTTACCAGACGCTTTCTCTCGATGTTTCTGGTATTGCCTCCGAAATGTGTGAAAAGCCTTCCGCGCGCTCTAGAGAAACCAACAACTCTGGTCAACTACATGTCTTGGGTGGGACTGTCATACATGGGGAGAAATGAAAGCTTTCTTTTTCCCGCAACGGAAAGCTTTCAAAAGCTCTGCAAGAGCCCTCATCTGGAGACAAGTTCAACAGACTGTACGGAGTTTGCCTATATGTGACTTAAGAAACTGTGGCTAGTTAGAAACACTTCATTCAACATTCCCCTATAGCACGTCTAAGAAGTTGATTTGAATTGATTTCTTGCTGTAGCTGAGATGTTTGCAACCTGGCCATTCGAACACTGTGACCAGCTGGATACAACATTGCGCTAGATCAGTGCTGCTTACCAGACGCTTTCTCTCGATGTTTCTGGTATTGCCTCCGAAATGTGTGAAAAGCCTTCCGCGCGCTCTAGAGAAACCAACAACTCTGGTCAACTACATGTCTTGGGTGGGACTGTCATACATGGGGAGAAATGAAAGCTTTCTTTTTCCCGCAACGGAAAGCTTTCAAAAGCTCTGCATGAGCCCTCATCTGCAGATTAGTTCCGCAAACTGTAGGTAGTTCGCCTATATGGGACTTAACAAACTAGGGTTAGCTAGAAACACTTCATTCAACATTCCCCTATAGCACTTCTACGAAGTTGATTTGAATTGATTTTTAGTTGTAGCTGCGATGTTTCCACCCTGGCCTTTCGAACACTGTGACCAGCTGGATACAACATTGCGCTAGATCAGTGCTGCTTACCAGACGCTTTCTCTCGATGTTTCTGGTATTGCCTCCGAAATGTGTGAAAAGCCTTCCGCGCGCTCTAGAGAAACCAACAACTCTGGTCAACTACATGTCTTGGGTGGGACTGTCATACATGGGGAGAAATGAAAGCTTTCTTTTTCCCGCAACGGAAAGCTTTCAAAAGCTCTGCAAGAGCCCTCATCTGGAGACAAGTTCAACAGACTGTACGGAGTTTGCCTATATGTGACTTAAGAAACTGTGGCTAGTTAGAAACACTTCATTCAACATTCCCCTATAGCACGTCTAAGAAGTTGATTTGAATTGATTTCTTGCTGTAGCTGAGATGTTTGCAACCTGGCCATTCGAACACTGTGACCAGCTGGATACACCATTCCGCTAGATCAGTGCTGCTTACCAGAAGCTTTCTCTCGATGTTTTTGGTATTGCCTCTGAAATGTGTGAAAAGCCTTCCGCGCGCTTTAGAGAAACCAACTCTGTTCAACTACATGTCGTGGGTGGGACTGTCATACATGGGGAGAAATGAAAGCTTTCTTTTTCCCGCAACGTAAAGCTTTCAAAAGCTCTGCATGAGCCCTTATCTGCAGATTAATTCAGGAAACTGTAGGTAGTTCGCCTATATGGGACTTAACAAACTAGGGTTAGCTAGAAACACTTTATTCAACATTCCCCTATAGGACTTCTAAGAAGTTGATTTGAATTGATTTTTAGCTGTAGCTGAGATGTTTCCACCCTGGCCATTCGAACACTGTGACCAGCTGGATACAACATTGCGCTAGATCAGTGCTTACCGGACGCTTTCTGGTTGTAGCTGAGATGTTTGCGCCATTCGAACACTGTGACCAGCTGGATACTACATTCAGCTGGATAAGTTCTGCTTTCCAGACCCCTTAGCTCGAGGATTCTGGTATTGCCTCTGAAATGTGTGAAAAGCCTTCCGCGCGGACTAGAGAAAACAACTACTCTGTTCAACTACAACTCTTGGCTGGGAGAAATGAAAGCTTTCATTTTCCCGCAACCGAAAACTTTCAAAAGCTATGCATGAGCCCTCATCTGGAGATTAGTTCAGCAAACTGTAAGGAGTTCGCCTATATGGGACTTAACAAACTAGGGTTAGATAGAAACACTAGTCAACATTCCCCTATAGCACTTCTAAGAAGTTGATTTGAATTGAGTTTTAACTGTAGTTGAGATGTTTGCACCCTGGCCATTCGAACACTCTGACCAGCTGGATACAACATTCCGATAGGTCAGTGCTGCATACCAGACGCTTTCTCTCGATGTTTCTGGTATTGCCTCTGAAATGTGTGAAAAGCCTTCCGCGCGGTCTAGAGAAATCAACAACTCTGCTAAACTACATCTCTTGGATGGGACTGTCATACATGGGGAGAAATGAAAGCTTTCATTTTCCCGCAACGGAAAGGTTTCAAGAGCTCTGCATGAGCCCTCATCTGGAGATTAGTTCAGAAAACTGTAGGGAGTTCGCCTATATGGGACTTAACAAACTAGGGTTAGGTAGAAACACTTCATTCAACATTCCCCTATAGCACTTCTAAGAATGTGCTTTGAATGGATTTTTAGTTGTACCTGAGATGTTTGCACTCTGGCCACTCGAACACTCTGACCAGCTGGATACAACATTGCGCTAGATTAGTGCTGCTTACCAGACGCTTTCTCTCGATGTTTTTGGTATTGCCTCTGAAATGTGTGAAAAGCCTTCCGCACGGTCTAGAGCAACCAACAACTCTGTTCAACTACATCTTTTGGGTGGAACTGTCATACATGGGGAGAAATGAAAGCTTTCATTTTCCCGCAACGGAACGGTTTCAAGAGCTCTGCATGAGCCCTCATCTGGACATTAGTTCAGCAAACTGTAGGGAGTTCACCTATATGGGACTTAGCAAACTAGGGTTAGCTAGAAACATTTCATTCAAAATTCCCCTGTAGCGCTTCTAAGAAGTTGGTTTGAACTGATTTTTAGTTGTAGCTGAGATGTCTGCACACTGCGCCATTCGAACACTGTGACCAGCTGGATACTACATTCAGCTGGATATATTCTGCTTTCCAGACCCCTTAGCTCGAGGATTCTGGTATTGCCTCTGAAATGTGTGAAAAGCCTTTCGCACGTTCTAGAAAAGCATCAACTCTGTTCAACAACAGCTTCTTGGTAGGACTCTCATACATTGGGAAAAATGAAAGCTTTCGTTTTCTCGCAACGGAAAGCTTGTAAATGCTCTGCATAAGCCCTCGTTCGGAGATAAGTTTAGAAAATTGTACGAAGTTTGCCTATATGTGACTTAAGAAACTGTGGCTAGTTAGAAACACTTCATTCAACATTCCCCTATAGCAATTCTAAGAAGTTGATTTGAATTGATTTCTTGCTGTAGCTGAGATGTTTGCAACCTGGCCATTCGAACACTGTGACCAGCTGGATACACCATTCCGCTAGATCAGTGCTGCTTACCAGAAGCTTTCTCTCGATGTTTTTGGTATTGCCTCTGAAATGTGTGAAAAGCCTTCCGCGCAGTCTAGAGAAACCAGCAACTCTGTTCAACTACATCTCTTGGGTGGGACTGTCATACATGGGGAGAAATGAAAGCTTTCTTTTTCCCGCAACGGAAAGCTTTCAAAAGCTCTGCATGAGCCCTCATCTGCAGATTAGTTCCGCAAACTGTAGGTAGTTCGCCTATATGGGACTTAACAAACTAGGGTTAGCTAGAAACACTTCATTCAACATTCCCCTATAGCACTTCTAAGAAGTTGATTTGAATTGATTTTTAGTTGTAGCTGCGATGTTTCCACCCTGGCCTTTCGAACACTGTGACCAGCTGGATACAACATTGCGCTAGATCAGTGCTGCTTACCAGACGCTTTCTCTCGATGTTTCTGGTATTGCCTCCGAAATGTGTGAAAAGCCTTCCGCGCGCTCTAGAGAAACCAACAACTCTGGTCAACTACATGTCTTGGGTGGGACTGTCATACATGGGGAGAAATGAAAGCTTTCTTTTTCCCGCAACGGAAAGCTTTCAAAAGCTCTGCATGAGCCCTCATCTGCAGATTAGTTCCGCAAACTGTAGGTAGTTCGCCTATATGGGACTTAACAAACTAGGGTTAGCTAGAAACACTTCATTCAACATTCCCCTATAGCACTTCTACGAAGTTGATTTGAATTGATTTTTAGTTGTAGCTGCGATGTTTCCACCCTGGCCTTTCGAACACTGTGACCAGCTGGATACAACATTGCGCTAGATCAGTGCTGCTTACCAGACGCTTTCTCTCGATGTTTCTGGTATTGCCTCCGAAATGTGTGAAAAGCCTTCCGCGCGCTCTAGAGAAACCAACAACTCTGGTCAACTACATGTCTTGGGTGGGACTGTCATACATGGGGAGAAATGAAAGCTTTCTTTTTCCCGCAACGGAAAGCTTTCAAAAGCTCTGCAAGAGCCCTCATCTGGAGACAAGTTCAACAGACTGTACGGAGTTTGCCTATATGTGACTTAAGAAACTGTGGCTAGTTAGAAACACTTCATTCAACATTCCCCTATAGCACTTCTAAGAAGTTGATTTGAATTGATTTCTTGCTGTAGCTGAGATGTTTGCAACCTGGCCATTCGAACACTGTGACCAGCTGGATACACCATTCCGCTAGATCAGTGCTGCTTACCAGAAGCTTTCTCTCGATGTTTTTGGTATTGCCTCTGAAATGTGTGAAAAGCCTTCCGCGCGCTTTAGAGAAACCAACGCTGGTCAACTACATGTCTTGGGTGGGACTGTCATACATGGGGAGAAATGAAAGCTTTCTTTTTCCCGCAACGTAAAGCTTTCAAAAGCTCTGCATGAGCCCTTATCTGCAGATTAATTCAGGAAACTGTAGGTAGTTCGCCTATATGGGACTTAACAAACTAGGGTTAGCTAGAAACACTTTATTCAACATTCCCCTATAGGACTTCTAAGAAGTTGATTTGAATTGATTTTTAGCTGTAGCTGAGATGTTTGCACCCTGGCCATTCGAACACTGTGACCAGCTGGATACAACATTGCGCTAGATCAGTGCTTACCGGACGCTTTCTGGTTGTAGCTGAGATGTTTGCGCCATTCGAACACTGTGACCAGCTGGATACTACATTCAGCTGGATAAGTTCTGCTTTCCAGACCCCTTAGCTCGAGGATTCTGGTATTGCCTCTGAAATGTGTGAAAAGCCTTCCGCGCGGACTAGAGAAAACAACTACTCTATTCAACTACAACTCTTGGCTGGGAGAAATGAAAGCTTTCATTTTCCCGCAACCGAAAACTTTCAAAAGCTATGCATGAGCCCTCATCTGGAGATTAGTTCAGCAAACTGTAAGGAGTTCGCCTATATGGGACTTAACAAACTAGGGTTAGATAGAAACACTAGTCAACATTCCCCTATAGCACTTCTAAGAAGTTGATTTGAATTGAGTTTTAACTGTAGTTGAGATGTTTGCACCCTGGCCATTCGAACACTCTGACCAGCTGGATACAACATTCCGATAGGTCAGTGCTGCATACCAGACGCTTTCTCTCGATGTTTCTGGTATTGCCTCTGAAATGTGTGAAAAGCCTTCCGCGCGGTCTAGAGAAATCAACAACTCTGCTAAACTACATCTCTTGGATGGGACTGTCATACATGGGGAGAAATGAAAGCTTTCATTTTCCCGCAACGGAAAGGTTTCAAGAGCTCTGCATGAGCCCTCATCTGGAGATTAGTTCAGAAAACTGTAGGGAGTTCGCCTATATGGGACTTAACAAACTAGGGTTAGGTAGAAACACTTCATTCAACATTCCCCTATAGAACTTCTAAGAATGTGCTTTGAATGGATTTTTAGTTGTAGCTGAGATGTTTGCACTCTGGCCACTCGAACACTCTGACCAGCTGGATACAACATTGCGCTAGATTAGTGCTGCTTACCAGACGCTTTCTCTCGATGTTTTTGGTATTGCCTCTGAAATGTGTGAAAAGCCTTCCGCGCGGTCTAGAGCAACCAACAACTCTGTTCAACTACATCTTTTGGGTGGAACTGTCATACATGGGGAGAAATGAAAGCTTTCATTTTCCCGCAACGGAACGGTTTCAAGAGCTCTGCATGAGCCCTCATCTGGACATTAGTTCAGCAAACTGTAGGGAGTACACCTATATGGGACTTAACAAACTAGGGTTAGCTAGAAACATTTCATTCAAAATTCCCCTGTAGCACTTCTAAGAAGTTGGTTTGAACTGATTTTTAGTTGTAGCTGAGATGTCTGCACACTGCGCCATTCGAACAGTGTGACCAGCTGGATACTACATTCAGCTGGATATATTCTGCTTTCCAGACCCCTTAGCTCGAGGATTCTGGTATTGCCTCTGAAATGTGTGAAAAGCCTTTCGCACGTTCTAGAAAAGCATCAACTCTGTTCAACAACAGCTTCTTGGTAGGACTCTCATACATTGGGAAAAATGAAAGCTTTCGTTTTCTCGCAACGGAAAGCTTGTAAATGCTCTGCATAAGCCCTCGTTCGGAGATAAGTTTAGAAAATTGTACGAAGTTTGCCTATATGTGACTTAAGAAACTGTGGCTAGTTAGAAACACTTCATTCAACATTCCCCTATAGCAATTCTAAGAAGTTGATTTGAATTGATTTCTTGCTGTAGCTGAGATGTTTGCAACCTGGCCATTCGAACACTGTGACCAGCTGGATACACCATTCCGCTAGATCAGTGCTGCTTACCAGAAGCTTTCTCTCGATGTTTTTGGTATTGCCTCTGAAATGTGTGAAAAGCCTTCCGCGCAGTCTAGAGAAACCAGCAACTCTGGTCAACTACATCTCTTGGGTGGGACTGTCATACATGGGGAGAAATGAAAGCTTTCTTTTTCCCGCAACGGAAAGCTTTCAAAAGCTCTGCATGAGCCCTCATCTGCAGATTAGTTCAGCAAACTGTAGGTAGTTCGCCTATATGGGACTTAACAAACTAGGGTTAGCTAGAAACACTTCATTCAACATTCCCCTATAGCACTTCTAAGAAGTTGATTTGAATTGATTTTTAGTTGTAGCTGCGATGTTTCCACCCTGGCCTTTCGAACACTGTGACCAGCTGGATACAACATTGCGCTAGATCAGTGCTGCTTACCAGACGCTTTCTCTCGATGTTTCTGGTATTGCCTCCGAAATGTGTGAAAAGCCTTCCGCGCGCTCTAGAGAAACCAACAACTCTGGTCAACTACATGTCTTGGGTGGGACTGTCATACATGGGGAGAAATGAAAGCTTTCTTTTTCCCGCAACGGAAAGCTTTCAAAAGCTCTGCAAGAGCCCTCATCTGGAGACAAGTTCAACAGACTGTACGGAGTTTGCCTATATGTGACTTAAGAAACTGTGGCTAGTTAGAAACACTTCATTCAACATTCCCCTATAGCACTTCTAAGAAGTTGATTTGAAGTGATTTCTGGCTGTAGCTGAGATGTTTGCAACCTGGCCATTCGAACACTGTGACCAGCTGGATACAACATTGCGCTAGATCAGTGCTGCTTACCAGACGCTTTCTCTCGATGTTTTTGGTATTGCCTCCGAAATGTGTGAAAAGCCTTCCGCGCGCTCTAGAGAAACCAACAACTCTGGTCAACTACATGTCTTGGGTGGGACTGTCATACATGGGGAGAAATGAAAGCTTTCTTTTTCCCGCAACAGAAAGCTTTCAAAAGCTCTGCAAGAGCCCTCATCTGGAGACAAGTTCAACAGCCTGTACGGAGTTTGCCTATATGTGACTTAAGAAACTGTGGCTAGTTAGAAACACTTCATTCAACATTCCCCTATAGCACTTCTAAGAAGTTGATTTGAATTGATTTTTAACTGTAGCTGAGATGTTTGCACCCTGGGCCTTTAGAACACTGTGACCAGCTGGATACTACATTGCGCTAGATCAGTGCTGCTTACCAGACGCTTTCTCTCGATGTTTCTGGTATTGCCTCCGAAATGTGTGAAAAGCCTTCCGCGCGCTCTAGAGAAACCAACAACTCTGGTCAACTACATGTCTTGGGTGGGACTGTCATACATGGGGAGAAATGAAAGCTTTCTTTTTCCCGCAACGGAAAGCTTTCAAAAGCTCTGCAAGAGCCCTCATCTGGAGACAAGTTCAACAGACTGTACGGAGTTTGCCTATATGTGACTTAAGAAACTGTGGCTAGTTAGAAACACTTCATTCAACATTCCCCTATAGCACTTCTAAGAAGTTGATTTGAAGTGATTTCTGGCTGTAGCTGAGATGTTTGCAACCTGGCCATTCGAACACTGTGACCAGCTGGATACAACATTGCGCTAGATCAGTGCTGCTTACCAGACGCTTTCTCTCGATGTTTTTGGTATTGCCTCCGAAATGTGTGAAAAGCCTTCCGCGCGCTCTAGAGAAACCAACAACTCTGGTCAACTACATGTCTTGGGTGGGACTGTCATACATGGGGAGAAATGAAAGCTTTCTTTTTCCCGCAACAGAAAGCTTTCAAAAGCTCTGCAAGAGCCCTCATCTGGAGACAAGTTCAACAGCCTGTACGGAGTTTGCCTATATGTGACTTAAGAAACTGTGGCTAGTTAGAAACACTTCATTCAACATTCCCCTATAGCACTTCTAAGAAGTTGATTTGAATTGATTTTTAACTGTAGCTGAGATGTTTGCACCCTGGGCCTTTAGAACACTGTGACCAGCTGGATACTACATTCCGCTAGATAAGTTCTGCTTTCCAGACACCTTATCTCGTGGTTTCTGGTATTGCCTCTGAAATGTGTGAAAAGCCTTTCGCACGTTCTAGAGAAAGCAACAACTCTGTTCAACAACAGCTTCTTGGTAGGACGGGCAGACATGGGGAAAAAAAAATGAAAGCTTTTATTTTCTCGCAACGGATAGCTTTTAAATGCTCTGCATAAGCCCTCGTTCGGAGATAAGTTTAGAAAATTGTACGAAGTTTGCCTATATGTGACTTAAGAAACTGTGGCTAGTTAGAAACACTTCATTCAACATTCCCCTATAGCAATTCTAAGAAGTTGATTTGAATTGATTTCTTGCTGTAGCTGAGATGTTTGCAACCTGGCCATTCGAACACTGTGACCAGCTGGATACACCATTCCGCTAGATCAGTGCTGCTTACCAGAAGCTTTCTCTCGATGTTTTTGGTATTGCCTCTGAAATGTGTGAAAAGCCTTCCGCGCAGTCTAGAGAAACCAGCAACTCTGGTCAACTACATCTCTTGGGTGGGACTGTCATACATGGGGAGAAATGAAAGCTTTCTTTTTCCCGCAACGGAAAGCTTTCAAAAGCTCTGCATGAGCCCTCATCTGCAGATTAGTTCCGCAAACTGTGAGTAGTTCGCCTATATGGGACTTAACAAACTAGGGTTAGCTAGAAACACTTCATTCAACATTCCCCTATAGCACTTCTAAGAAGTTGATTTGAATTGATTTTTAGCCGTAGCTGAGATGTTTCCACCCTGGCCATTCGAACACTGTGACCAGCTGGATACAACATTGCGCTAGATCAGTGCTTACCGGACGCTTTCTGGTTGTAGCTGAGATGTTTGCGCCATTCGAACACTGTGACCAGCTGGATACTACATTCAGCTGGATAAGTTCTGCTTTCCAGACCCCTTAGCTCGAGGATTCTGGTATTGCCTCTGAAATGTGTGAAAAGCCTTCCGCGCGGACTAGAGAAAACAACTACTCTGTTCAACTACAACTCTTGGCTGGGAGAAATGAAAGCTTTCATTTTCCCGCAACCGAAAACTTTCAAAAGCTATGCATGAGCCCTCATCTGGAGATTAGTTCAGCAAACTGTAAGGAGTTCGCCTATATGGGACTTAACAAACTAGGGTTAGATAGAAACACTAGTCAACATTCCCCTATAGCACTTCTAAGAAGTTGATTTGAATTGAGTTTTAACTGTAGCTGAGATGTTTGCACCCCGGCCATTCGAACACTCTGACCAGCTGGATACAACATAGGTCAGTGCTGCATACCAGACGCTTTCTCTCGATGTTTCTGGTATTGCCTCTGAAATGTGTGAAAAGCCTTCCGCGCGGTCTAGAGCAACCAACAACTCTGTTCAACTACATCTTTTGGGTGGAACTGTCATACATGGGGAGAAATGAAAGCTTTCATTTTCCCGCAACGGAAAGGTTTCAAGAGCTCTGCATGAGCCCTCATCTGGAGA